>NC_141685.1:46655387-47855387 GCF_964263255.1 Lissotriton vulgaris | reverse complement strand
GCCAGAAGGATGGAGAGCCACTCCTCCTCTGGATACCCCAGGAACCAGGATACCCACACCAGGGAAGCCAGAAGGATGGAGAGCCACCCCTCCTCTGGATACCTTAGGAACCAGGATACCCACACCAGGGAAGCCAGAAGGATGGAGAGCCACCCCTCCTCTGGATACCCCAGGAACCAGGATACCCGCACCAGGGAAGCCAGAAGGATGGAGAGCCACCGCTCCTCTGGATACCCCAGGAACCAGGATACCCGCACCAGGGAAGCCAGAAAGATGGAGAGCCACCCCTCCTCTGGATACCCCAGGAACCAGGATACCCACACCAGGGAAGCCAGAAGGATGGAGAGCCACCCCTCCTCTGGATACCTTAGGAACCAGGATACCTGCACCAGGGAAGCCAGAAGGATGGAGAGCCACCCCTCCTCTGGATACCCCAGGAACCAGGATACCTACACCAGGGAAGCCAGAAGGATGGAGAGCCACCCCTCCTCTGGATACCTTAGGAACCAGGATACCCACACCAGGGAAGCCAGAAGGATAGAGAGCCACCCCTCCTCTGGATACCCCAGGAACCAGGATACCCGCACCAGGGAAGCCAGAAGGATGGAGAGTCACCCCTCCTCTGGATACCTTAGGAACCAGGATACCCGCACCAGGAAAGCCAGAAGGATGGAGAGCCACCCCTCCTCTGGATACCTTAGGAACCAGGATATCTGCACCAGAGAAGCCAGAAGGATGGAGAGCCACCCCTCCTCTGGATACCTTAGGAACCAGGATACCCACACCAGGGAAGCCAGAAGGATGCAGAGCCACCCCTTCTCTGGATACCCCAGGAACCACGATACCCGCACCAGGGAAGCCAGAAGGATGGGGAGCCACCCCTCCTCTGCATACCTTAGGAACCAGGATACCTACACCAAGGAAGCCAGAATGATGGAGAGCCACCCCTCCTCTGGATACCCCAGGAACCAGGATACCCACACCAGGGAAGCCAGAAGGATGGAGAGCCACCCCTCCTCTGGATACCCCAGGAACCAGGATACCCACACCAGGGAAGCCAGAAGGATGGAGAGCCACCCCTCGTCTGGATACCTTAGGAACCAGGATACCCACACCAGGGAAGCCAGAAGGATGGAGAGCCACCCCTCCTCTGGATACCTTAGGAACCAGGATACCTACACCAGGGAAGCCAGAAGGATGGAGAGCCACCCCTCCTCTGGATACCTTAGAAACCAGGATACCTACACCAGGGAAGCCAGAAGGATGGAGAGCCACCCCTCCTCTGGATACCCCAGGAACCAGGATACCCGCACCAGGGAAGCCAGAAGGATGGAGAGCCACCCCTCCTCTGGATGCCTTAGGAACCAGGATACCCACACCAGGGAAGCCAGAAGGATGGAGAGCCACCCCTCCTCTGGATACCTTAGGAACCAGGATACCCACACCAGGGAAGCCAGAAGGATGGAGAGCCACCCCTCCTCTGGATACCTTAGGAACCAGGATACCCACACCAGGGAAGCCAGAAGGATGGAGAGCCACCCCTCCTCTGGATACCCCAGGAACCACGATACCCGCACCAGGGAAGCCAGAAGGATGGGGAGCCACCCCTCCTCTGGATACCCCAGGAACCAGGATACCCACACCAGGGAAGCCAGAAGGATGGTGAGCCACCCCTCCTCTGGATACCCCAGGAACCAGGATACCTGCACCAGGGAAGCCAGAAGGATGGAGAGCCACCCCTCCTCTGGATACCCCAGGAACCAGGATACCTGCACCAGGGAAGCCAGAAGGATGGAGAGCCACCCCTCCTCTGGATACCTTAGGAACCAGGATACCCGCACCAGGGAAGCCAGAAGGATGGAGAGCCACCCCTCCTCTGCATACCTTAGGAACCAGGATACCCACACCAGGGAAGCCAGAAGGATGGAGAGCCCCCCCTCCTCTGGATACCTTAGGAACCAGGATACCTACACCAAGGAAGCCAGAATGATGGAGAGCCACCCCTCCTCTGGATACCCCAGGAACCAGGATACCTACACAAGGGAAGCCAGAAGGATGCAGAGCCACCCCTCCTCTGGATACCCCAGGAACCACGATACCCGCACCAGGGAAGCCAGAAGGATGGGGAGCCACCCCTCCTCTGCATACCTTAGGAACCAGGATACCTACACCAAGGAAGCCAGAATGATGGAGAGCCACCCCTCCTCTGGATACCCCAGGAACCAGGATACCCACACCAGGGAAGCCAGAAGGATGGAGAGCCACCCCTCCTCTGGATACCCCAGGAACCAGGATACCCACACCAGGGAAGCCAGAAGGATGGAGAGCCACCCCTCGTCTGGATACCTTAGGAACCAGGATACCCACACCAGGGAAGCCAGAAGGATGGAGAGCCACCCCTCCTCTGGATACCTTAGGAACCAGGATACCTGCACCAGGGAAGCCAGAAGGATGGAGAGCCACTCCTCCTCTGGATACCCCAGGAACCAGGATACCTACACCAGGGAAGCCAGAAGGATGGAGAGCCACCCCTCCTCTGGATACCCCAGGAACCAGGATACCCACACCAGGGAAGCCAGAAGGATGGAGAGCCACCCCTCCTCTGGATACCCCAGGAACCAGGATACCTACACCAGGGAAGCCAGAAGGATGGAGAGCCACCCCTCCTCTGGATACCTTAGGAACCAGGATACCTGCACCAGGGAAGACAGAAGGATTCAATGCCGCCCCTCCTCTGGATAACCCAGGAACCAGGATACCCACACCAGGGAAGCCAGAAGGATGGAGAGCCACCCCTCCTCTGGATACCCCAGGTACCAGGATACCCACACCAGGGAAGCCAGAAGGATGGAGAACCACCCCTCCTCTGGATGCCTTAGGAACCAGGATACCCACACCAGGGAAGCCAGAAGGATGGACAGCCACCCCTCCCCTGGATACCTTAGGAACCAGGATACCCACACCAGGGAAGCCAGAAGGATGGAGAGCCACCCCTCCTCTGGATGCCTTAGGAACCAGGATACCCACACCAGGGAAGCCAGAAGGATGGAGAGCCAACCCTCCAATGGATACCTTAGGAACCAGGATACCTGCACCAGGGAAGCCAGAAGGATGGAGAGCCACCCCTCCTCTGGATACCCCAGGAACCAGGATACCCACACCAGGGAAGCCAGAAGGATGGAGAGCCACCCCTCCTCTGGATACCTTAGGAACCAGGATACCCACACCAGGGAAGCCAGAAGGATGGAGAGCCAACCCTCCAATGGATACCTTAGGAACCAGGATACCTGCACCAGGGAAGCCAGAAGGATGGAGAGCCACCCCTCCTCTGGATACCCCAGGAACCAGGATAACCACACCAGGGAAGCCAGAAGGATGGAGAGCCACCCCTCCTCTGGATACCTTAGGAACCAGGATACCCACACCAGGGAAGCCAGAAGGATGGAGAACCACCCCTCCTCTGGATACCTTAGGAACCAGGACACCCACACCAGGGAAGCCAGAAGGATGGAGAGCCACCCCTCCTCTGGATACCTTAGGAACCAGGATACCCACACCAGGGAAGCCAGAAGGATGGAGAGCCACCCCTCCTCTAGATACCTTAGGAACCAGGATACCCACACCAGGGAAGCCAGAAGGATGGAGAGCCACCCCTCCTCTGGATACCCCAGGAACCAGGATACCTACACCAGGGAAGCCAGGAGGATGGAGAGCCACCCCTCCTCTGGATACCTTAGGAACCAGGATACCTGCACCAGGGAAGCCAGAAGGATGGAGAGCCACCCCTCCTCTGGATACCTTAGGAACCAGGATACCTGCACCAGGGAAGCCAGAAGGATTCAATGCCGCCCCTCCTCTGGATAACCCAGGAACCAGGATACCCACACCAGGGAAGCCAGAAGGATGGAGAGCCACCCCTCCTCTGGATACCCCAGGTACCAGGATACCCACACCAGGGAAGCCAGAAGGATGGAGAGCCACCCCTCCTCTGGATACCTTAGGAACCAGGATACCTGCACCAGGGAAGCCAGAAGGATGGAGAGCCACCCCTACTCTGGATACCTTAGGAACCAGGATACCCACACCAGGGAAGCCAGAAGGATGGAGAGCCACCCCTCCTCTGCATACCTTAGGAACCAGGATACCCACACCAGGGAAGCCAGAAGGATGGAGAGCCACCCCTCCTCTGCATACCTTAGGAACCAGGATACCTACACCAGGGAAGCCAGAAGGATGGAGAGCCACCCCTCCTCTGGATACCTTAGGAACCAGGATACCCACACCAGGGAAGCCAGAAGGATGGAGAGCCACCCCTCCTCTGGATGCCTTAGGAACCAGGATACCTACACCAGGGAAGCCAGAAGGATGGAGAGCCACCCCTCCTCTGGATACCTTAGGAACCAGGATACCTACACCAGGGAAGCCAGAAGGATGGAGAGCCACCCCTCCTCTGGATACCCCAGGAACCAGGATACCTACACCAGGGAAACCAGAAGGATGGAGAGCCACCCCTCCTCTGGATACCCCAGGAACCAGGATACCCGCACCAGGGAAGCCAGAAGGATGGAGAGCCACCCCTCGTCTGGATACCTTGGGAACCAGGATACCTACACCAGGGAAGCCAGAAGGATGGAGAGCCACTCCTCTTCTGGATACCCCAGGAACCAGGATACCTACACCAGGGAAGCCAGAAGGATGGAGAGCCACCCCTCCTCTGGATACCTTAGGAACCAGGATACCTACACCAGGGAAGCCAGAAGGATGGAGAGCCACCCCTCCTCTGGATGCCTTAGGAACCAGGATACCCACACCAGGGAAGCCAGAAGGATGGAGAGCCACCCCTCCTCTGGATACCTTAGGAACCAGGATACCTGCACCAGGGAAGCCAGAAGGATGGAGAGCCACCCCTCCTCTGGATACCTTAGGAACCAGGATACCTACACCAGGGAAGCCAGAAGGATGGAGAGCCATCCCTCCTCTGGGGTGTGTTACCGCTACAACGCATCTTTTACAACGTAATGCTGTTACAACGCAGCTATTACATCGCAAATACCATTACAATGCATGCCATTACAACGCATGGCATTACATAGCAGATGGTATTACAACGCATACCATTACATCGTAAGTATTGGTAAGTATTTAATTTTTTTTTTTATTTTATTTAATATGTTATTATTGATTTAATTATTATTAATTATAAAAAAATATTTATTTCGTTTTTAAATATTATAAATTAAATATATTAATTTAAGTATTTTTTCAAATAAGTATGAGTATAGGAGTATATGTTTTGGGGTACTGATGTATATGTTTTGGGGTGTTTGGGTATTTTTAGGTTTTAGGGCAGTGTTTGGGTTTTGGGGTACAGGGGTGTTTTTAGGTTTTAGGGCAGGGTTTGGGTTTTGGGGTACAGGGGTGTTTTTAGGTTTTAGGGTAGGGTTTGGGTTTTGGGGTACAGGGGTGTTTTTAGGTTTTAGGGTAGGGTTTGGGTTTTGGGGTACAGGGGTGTTTTTAGGTTTTAGGGTAGGGTTTGGGTTTTGGGGTACAGGGGTGTTTTTAGGTTTTAGGGCAGGGTTTGGGTTTTGGGGTACAGGGGTGTGTTTAGGTTTTAGGGCAGGGTTTGGGTTTTGGGGTACAGGGGTGTTTTTAGGTTTTAGGGTAGGGTTTGGGTTTTGGGGTACAGGGGTGTTTTTAGGTTTTAGGGTAGGGTTTGGGTTTTGGGGTACAGGGGTGTTTTTAGGTTTTAGGGTAGGGTTTGGGTTTTGGGGTACAGGGGTGTTTTTAGGTTTTAGGGCAGGGTTTGGGTTTTGGGGTACAGGGGTGTTTTTAGGTTTTAGGGCAGGGTTTGGGTTTTGGGGTACAGGGGTGTTTTTAGGTTTTAGGGCAGTGTTTGGGTTTTGGGGTACAGGGGTGTTTTTAGGTTTTAGGGCAGGGTTTTGGTTTTGGGGTACAGGGGTGTTTTTAGGTTTTAGGGCAGGGTTTGGGTTTTGGGGTACAGGGGTGTTTTTAGGTTTTAGGGCAGGGTTTGGGTTTTGGGGTACAGGGGTGTTTTTAGGTTTTAGGGCAGGGTTTGGGTTTTGGGGCACAGGGGTGTTTTTAGGTTTTAGGGCAGGGTTTGGGTTTTGGGGTACAGGGGTATTACGACTTTATATAAATTAAATTTATTAAATTAATTTTATTTAATTTAATTAAATTAATAACAATATTTACAATTATTAATTTAATTGTATTAATAAACGATTACAATTAAATTATATTATTTAAAAATGTTTAATTAATTAAATTCTTTAAATTTTATTAAATATAATTATATTATGTATTATTTATAACTTAATTAAATTATAATTATATTTATTGTAATTAATTGCATTATATTATTTTCTATTTATAAATTTTTTATATATCATTAATTGTATTATTTAAAATATATTAAATTAATATATTATTAATTTTATTGTATTAATAAACGATTATAATTAAATTATATTATTTAAAAATGTTTAATTAATTAAATTCTTTTAATTTTATTAAATATAATTATATTATGTATTATTTATAACTTAATTAAATTATAATTATATTTATTGTAATTAATTACATTATATTTTTTTCTATTTATAAATTTTTTATATATCATTAATTATATTATTTTAAATTACTATAATTAAATTAATTACTGTTTTAAAAATGTTATATTATTTTTATTATTTTAAATTAATTTAATTAACTTTATTACATTTTTTAAAAAAAAGATATACTTACCTATACTTACGATGTAATGCCATGCGTTGTAAAAGTATCTGCTATGTAATGCCATGCGTTGTAATGGCATGCATTGTAATGGTATTTGCGATGTAAAAATCGCGTTGTAACGGAACGCGTTGTAATACATCGCGTTGTACTGACACCAATCCCTCCTCTGGATACCTTAGGAACCAGGATACCTGCACCAGGGAAGCCAGAAGGATGGAGAGCCACCCCTCCTCTGGATACCTTAGAAACCAGGATACCTACTCCAGGAAAGCCAGAAGGATGGAGAGCCACCCCTCCTCTGGATACCTTGGGAACCAGGATACCTGCACCAGGGAAGCCAGAAGGATGGAGAGCCACCCCTCCTCTGGATACCTTAGGAACCAGGATACCTGCACCAGGGAAGCCAGAAGGATGGAGAGCCACCCCTTCTCTGGATACCCCAGGAACCAGGATACCCACACCAGGGAAGCCAGAAGGATGGAGAGCCACCCCTCCTCTGGATACCCCAGGAACCAGGATACCCGCACCAGGGAAGCCAGAAGGATGGAGAGCCACCCCTCCTCTGCATACCTTAGAAACCAGGATACCTACACCAGGGAAGCCAGAAGGATGGAGAGCCACCCCTCCTCTGGATACCCCAGGAACCAGGATACCCACACCAGGGAAGCCAGAAGGATGGAGAGCCACCCCTCCTCTGGATACCTTAGGAACCAGGATACCTGCACCAGGGATGCCAGAAGGATGGAGAGCCACCCCTCCTCTGGATACCCCAGGAACCAGGATATCTCCACCAGGGAAGCCAGAAGGATGGAGAGCCACCCCTCCTCTGCATACCTTAGGAACCAGGATACCTACACAAGGGAAGCCAGAAGGATGGAGAGCCACCCCTCCTCTGGATTCCCCAGGAACCAGGATACCTACACATGGGAAGCCAGAAGGATGGAGAGCCACCCCTCCTCTGGATACCTTAGGAACCAGGATACCCACACCAGGGAAGCCAGAAGGATGGAGAGCCACCCATCCTCTGGATACCTTAGGAACCAGGATACATGCACCAGGGAAGCCAGAAGGATGGAGAGCCACCCCTCCTCTGGATACCCCAGGAACCAGGATAAACGCACCAGGGAAGCCAGAAGGATGGAGAGCCACCCCTCCTCTGGATACCTTAGGAACCAGGATACCTACGCCAGGGAAGCCAGAAGGATGGAGAGCCACCCATCCTCTGGATACCTTAGGAACCAGGATACCCGCACCAGGGAAGCCAGAAGGATGGAGAGCCACCCCTCCTCTGGATACCTTAGGAACCAGGATACCCACACCAGGGAAGCCAGAAGGATGGAGAGCCACCCCTCCTCTGGATACCCCAGGAACCAGCATACCTACACCAGGGAAGCCAGAAGGATGGAGAGAAACCCCTCCTCTGGATACCTTAGGAACCAGGATACCTACACCAGGGAAGCCAGAAGTATGGAGAGCCACCCCTCCTCTGGATACCCCAGGAACCAGGATACCCACACCAGGGAAGCCAGAAGGATGGAGAGCCACCCCTCCTCTGGATATCCCAGGAACCAGGATACCCACACTAGGGAAGCCAGAAGGATGGAGAGCCAACCCTCCAATGGATACCTTAGGAACCAGGATACCTGCACCAGGGAAGCCAGAAGGATGGAGAGCCACCCCTCCTCTGGATACCCCAGGAACCAGGATACCCACACCAGGGAAGCCAGAAGGATGGAGAGCCACCCCTCCTCTGGATACCCCAGGAACCAGGATACCTGCACCAGGGAAGCCAGAAGGATGGAGAGCCACCCCTCCTCTGGATACCCCAGGAACCAGGATACCCACACCAGGGAAGCCAGAAGGATGGAGAGCCACCCCTCCTCTGGATACCTTAGGAACCAGGATACCCACACCAGGGAAGCCAGAAGGATGGAGAGCCACCCCTCCTCTGGATACCTTAGGAACCAGGATACCTGCACCAGGGAAGCCAGAAGGATGGAGAGCCAACCCTCCTCTGGATACCCCAGGAACCAGGATAACCACACCAGGGAAGCCAGAAGGATGGAGAGCCACCCCTCCTCTGGATACCTTAGGAACCAGGATACCCACACCAGGGAAGCCAGAAGGATGGAGAACCACCCCTCCTCTGGATACCTTAGGAACCAGGACACCCACACCAGGGAAGCCAGAAGGATGGAGAGCCACCCCTCCTCTGGATACCTTAGGAACCAGGATACCCACACCAGGAAGCCAGAAGGATGGAGAGCCACCCCTCCTCTGGATACCTTAGGAACCAGGATACCCACACCAGGGAAGCCAGAAGGATGGAGAGCCACCCCTCCTCTGGATACCCCAGGAACCAGGATACCTACACCAGGGAAGCCAGGAGGATGGAGAGCCACCCCTCCTCTGGATACCTTAGGAACCAGGATACCTGCACCAGGGAAGCCAGAAGGATGGAGAGCCACCCCTCCTCTGGATACCTTAGGAACCAGGATACCTGCACCAGGGAAGACAGAAGGATTCAATGCCGCCCCTCCTCTGGATAACCCAGGAACCAGGATACCCACACCAGGGAAGCCAGAAGGATGGAAAGCCACCGCTCCTCTGGATACCCCAGGAACCAGGATACCCACACCAGGGAAGCCAGAAGGATGGAGAGCCACCCCTCCTCTGGATACCTTAGGAACCAGGATACCTACACCAGGGAAGCCAGAAGGATGGAGTGCCACCCCTCCTCTGGATACCTTAGGAACCAGGATACGTACACATGGGAAGCCAGAAGGATGGAGAGCCACCCCTCCTCTGGATACCCCAGGAACCAGGATACCCACACCAGGGAAGCCAGAAGGATGGAGAGCCACCCCTCCTCTGGATACCTTAGGAACCAGGATACATGCACCAGGGAAGCCAGAAGGATGGAGAGCCACCCCTCCTCTGGATACCCCAGGAACCAGGATACCCGCACCAGGGAAGCCAGAAGGATGGAGAGCCACCCCTCCTCTGGATACCTTAGGAACCAGGATACCTACGCCAGGGAAGCCAGAAGGATGGAGAGCCACCCCTCCTCTGGATACCTTAGGAACCAGGATACCCGCACCAGGGAAGCCAGAAGGATGGAAGCCGCCCCTCCTCTGTATACCTTAGGAACCAGGATACCCACACCAGGGAAGCCAGAAGGATGGAGAGCCACCCCTCCTCTGGATACCCCAGGAACCAGGATACCTACACCAGGGAAGCCAGTAGGATGGAGAGCCACCCCTCCTCTGGATACCTTAGGGACCAGGATACCTACACCAGGGAAGCCAGAAGTATGGAGAGCCACCCCTCCTCTGGATACCCCAGGAACCAGGATACCCACACCAGGGAAGCCAGATGGATGGAGAGCCACCACTCCTCTGGATACCCCAGGAACCAGGATACCCGCACCAGGGAAGCCAGAAGGATGGAGAGCCACCCCTCCTCTGGATACCTTAGGAACCAGGATACCTGCACCAGGGAAGCCAGAAGGATGGAGAGACACCCCTCCTCTGAATACCCCACGAACCAGGATACCTACACCAGGGAAGCCAGAAGGATGGAGAGCCACCCCTCCTCTGGATACCTTAGAAACCAGGATACCCACACCAGGGAAGCCAGAAGGATGGAGAGCCACCCCTCCTCTGGATACCCCAGGAACCAGGATACCTACACCAGGGAAGCCAGAAGGATGGAGAGCCACCCCTCCTCTGGATACCTTAGGAACCAGGATACCTGCACCAGGGAAGCCAGAAGGATGCAATGCCGCCCCTCCTCTGGATACCCCAGGAACCAGGATAACCACACCAGGGAAACCAGAAGGATGGAGAGCCACCCCTCCTCTGGATACCTTAGGAACCAGGATACCCACACCAGGGAAGCCAGAAGGATGGAGAGCCACCCCTCCTCTGCATACCTTAGGAACCAGGATACCCACACCAGGGAAGCCAGAAGGATGGAGAGCCACCCCTCCTCTGCATACCTTAGGAACCAGGATACCTACACCAGGGAAGCCAGAAGGATGGAGAGCCACCCCTCCTCTGGATACCTTAGGAACCAGGATACCCACACCAGGGAAGCCAGAAGGATGGAAAGCCACCGCTCCTCTGGATACCCCAGGAACCAGGATACCCACACCAGGGAAGCCAGAAGGATGGAGAGCCACCCCTCCTCTGGATACCTTAGGAACCAGGATACCTACACCAGGGAAGCCAGAAGGATGGAGTGCCACCCCTCCTCTGGATACCTTAGGAACCAGGATACGTACACATGGGAAGCCAGAAGGATGGAGAGCCACCCCTCCTCTGGATACCCCAGGAACCAGGATACCCACACCAGGGAAGCCAGAAGGATGGAGAGCCACCCCTCCTCTGGATACCCTAGGAACCAGGATACCCACACCAGGGAAGCCAGAAGGATGGAGAGCCACCCCTCCTCTGGATTCCCCAGGAACCAGGATACCTACACATGGGAAGCCAGAAGGATGGAGAGCCACCCCTCCTCTGGATACCTTAGGAACCAGGATACATGCACCAGGGAAGCCAGAAGGATGGAGAGCCACCCCTCCTCTGGATACCCCAGGAACCAGGATACCCGCACCAGGGAAGCCAGAAGGATGGAGAGCCACCCCTCCTCTGGATACCTTAGGAACCAGGATACCTACGCCAGGGAAGCCAGAAGGATGGAGAGCCACCCCTCCTCTGGATACCTTAGGAACCAGGATACCCGCACCAGGGAAGCCAGAAGGATGGAAGCCGCCCCTCCTCTGTATACCTTAGGAACCAGGATACCCACACCAGGGAAGCCAGAAGGATGGAGAGCCACCCCTCCTCTGGATACCCCAGGAACCAGGATACCTACACCAGGGAAGCCAGTAGGATGGAGAGCCACCCCTCCTCTGGATACCTTAGGGACCAGGATACCTACACCAGGGAAGCCAGAAGTATGGAGAGCCACCCCTCCTCTGGATACCCCAGGAACCAGGATACCCACACCAGGGAAGCCAGATGGATGGAGAGCCACCACTCCTCTGGATACCCCAGGAACCAGGATACCCGCACCAGGGAAGCCAGAAGGATGGAGAGCCACCCCTCCTCTGGATACCTTAGGAACCAGGATACCTGCACCAGGGAAGCCAGAAGGATGGAGAGACACCCCTCCTCTGAATACCCCACGAACCAGGATACCTACACCAGGGAAGCCAGAAGGATGGAGAGCCACCCCTCCTCTGGATACCTTAGAAACCAGGATACCTACATGAGGGAAGCCAGAAGGATGGAGAGCCACCCCTCCTCTGGATACCTTAGAAACCAGGATACCCACACCAGGGAAGCCAGAAGGATGGAGAGCCACCCCTCCTCTGGATACCCCAGGAACCAGGATACCTACACCAGGGAAGCCAGAAGGATGGAGAGCCACCCCTCCTCTGGATACCTTAGGAACCAGGATACCTACGCCAGGGAAGCCAGAAGGATGGAGAGCCACCCCTCCTCTGGATACCTTAGGAACCAGGATACCTACACCAGGGAAGCCAGAAGGATAGAGAGCCACCCCTCCTCTGGATACCCCAGGAACCAGGATACCCACACCAGGGAAGCCAGAAGGATGGAGAGCCACCCCTCCTCTGGATACCCCAGGAACCAGGATACCCACACCAGGGAAGCCAGAAGGATGGAGAGCCACCCCTCCTCTGGATACCCCAGGAACCAGGATACCCACACCAGGGAAGCCAGAAGGATGGAGAGCCACCCCTCCTCTGGATACCCCAGGAACCAGGATACCCACACCAGGGAAGCCAGAAGGATGGAGAGCCACCCCTCCTCTGGATACCCCAGGAACCAGGATACCTACACCAGGGAAGCCAGAAGGATGGAGAGCCACCCCTCCTCTGGATACCTTAGGAACCAGGATACCTGCACCAGGGAAGCCAGAAGGATGGAGAGCCACCCCTCCTCTGGATACCTTAGGAACCAGGATACCTGCACCAGGGAAGCCAGAAGGATGGAGAGACACCCCTCCTCTGGATACCCCAGGAACCAGGATACCCACACCAGGGAAGCCAGAAGGATGGACAGCCACCCCTCCTCTGATTACCTTAGAAACCAGGATACCTACGCCAGGGAAGCCAGAAGGATGGAGAGCCACCCCTCCTCTGGATACCCCAGGAACCAGTATACCCGCACCAGGGAAGCCTGAAGGATGGAGAGCCACCCCTCCTCTGGATACCCCAGGAACCAGGATACCCGCACCAGGGAAGCCTGAAGGATGGAGAGCCACCCCTCCTCTGGATACCTTAGGAACCAGGATACCCGCACCAGGAAAGCCAGAAGGATGGAGAGCCACCCCTCCTCTGGACACCCCTGGAACCAGGATAACCACACCAGGGAAGCCAGAAGGATGGAGAGCCACCCCTCCTCTGGATACCCCAGGAACCAGGATACCCACACCAGGGAAGCCAGAAGGATGGAGAGCCACCCCTCCTCTGGATACCTTAGGAACCAGGATATCTGCAGCAGAGAAGCCAGAAGGATGGAGAGCCACCCCTCCTCTGGATACCTTAGGAACCAGGATACCTGCATCTGGGAAGCCAGAAGGATGGAGAGCCACCCCTCCTCTGGATACCCCAGGAACCAGGATAACCACACCAGGGAAGCCAGAAGGATGGAGAGCCACCCCTCCTCTGGATACCTTAGGAACCAGGATACCCACACCAGGGAAGCCAGATGGATGGAGAGCCACCCCTCCTCTGGATACCCCTGGAACCAGGATACCTACACCAGGGAAGCCAGAAGGATGGAGAGCCACACCTCCTCTGGATACCTTAGGAACCAGGATACCTGCACCAGGGAAGCCAGAAGGATGGAGAGCCACCCCTCCTCTGGATACCTTAGGAACCAGGATACCCACACCAGGGAAGCCAGAAGGATGGAGAGCCACCCCTCCTCTGGATACCTTAGGAACCAGGATACCCACACCAGGGAAGCCAGAGGGATGGAGAGCCACCCCTCCTCTGGATACCTTAGGAACCAGGATACCTGCACCAGGGATGCCAGAAGGATGGAGAGCCACCCCTCCTCTGCATACCTTAGGAACCAGGATACCCACACCAGGGAAGCCAGAAGGATGGAGAGCCACCCCTCCTCTGGATACCCCAGGAACCAGGATACCTACACCAGGGAAGCCAGAAGGATGGAGAGCCACCCCTCCTCTGGATACCTTAGAAACCAGGATACCCACACCAGGGAAGCCAGAAGGATGGAGAGCCACCCCTCCTCTGGATACCTTAGGAACCAGGATACCCACACCAGCGAAGCCAGAAGGATGGAGAGCCACCCCTCCTCTGGATACCCCAGGAACCAGGATACCTACACCAGGGAAGCCAGAAGGATGGAGAGCCACCCCTCCTCTGGATACCCCAGGAACCAGGATACCTACACCAGGGAAGCCAGAAGGATGGAGAGCCACCCCTCCTCTGGATACCCCAGGAACCAGGATACCTACACCAGGGAAGCCAGAAGGATGGAGAGCCACCCCTCCTCTGGATACCCCAGGAACCAGAATACCTACACCAGGGAAGCCAGATGGATGGAGAGCCACCCCTCCTCTGGATACCCCAGGAACCAGGATACCTACACCAGGGAAGCCAGAAGGATGGAGAGCCACCCCTCCTCTGGATACCCCAGGAACCAGGATACCTACACCAGGGAAGCCAGAAGGATGGAGAGCCACCCCTCCTCTGGATACCCCAGGAACCAGGATACCTACACCAGGGAAGCCAGAAGGATGGAGAGCCACCCCTCCTCTGGATACCTTAGGAACCAGGATACCCACACCAGGGAAGCCAGAAGGATGGAGAGCCACCCCTCCTCTGGATACCCCAGGAACCAGGATACCTACACCAGGGAAGCCAGAAGGATGGAGAGCCACCCCTCCTCTGGATACCCCAGGAACCAGGATACCTACACCAGGGAAGCCAGAAGGATGGAGAGCCACCCCTCCTCTGGATACCTTAGGAACCAGGATACCCGCACCAGGGAAGCCAGAAGGATGGAGAGCCACCCCTCCTCTGGATACCTTAGGAACCAGGATACCTGCACCAGGGAAGCCAGAAGGATGGAGAGCCACCCCTCCTCTGGATACCCCAGGAACCAGGATACCTGCACCAGGGAAGCCAGAAGGATGGAGAGCCACCCCTCCTCTGGATACCTTAGAAACCAGGATACCTACACCAGGGAAGCCAGAAGGATGGAGAACCACCCCTCCTCTGGATACCCCAGGAACCAGGATACCTGCACCAGGGAAGCCAGAAGGATGGAGAGCCACCCCTCCTCTGGATACCTTAGGAACCAGGATACCTGCACCAGGGAAGCCAGAAGGATGGAGAGCCACCCCTCCTCTGGATACCCCAGGAACCAGGATACCTGCACCAGGGAAGCCAGAAGGATGGAGAGCCACCCCTCCTCTGGATACCTTAGGAACCAGGATACCTACACCAGGGAAGCCAGAAGGATGGAGAGCCACCCCTCCTCTGGATACCCCAGGAACCAGGATACCTGCACCAGGGAAGCCAGAAGGATGGAGAGCCACCCCTCCTCTGGATACCTTAGGAACCAGGATACCTGCACCAGGGAAGCCAGAAGGATGGAGAGCCACCCCTCCTCTGGATACCTTAGAAACCAGGATACCTACACCAGGGAAGCCAGAAGGATGGAGAGCCACCCCTCCTCTGGATACCCCAGGAACCAGGATACCCACACCAGGGAAGCCAGAAGGATGGAGAGCCACCCCTCCTCTGGATACCTTAGGAACCAGGATACCCACACCAGGGAAGCCAGAAGGATGGAGAGCCACCCCTCCTCTGGATACCTTAGGAACCAGGATACCTACACCAGGGAAGCCAGAAGGATGGAGAGCCACCCCTCCTCTGGATACCTTAGGAACCAGGATACCCGCACCAGGGAAGCCAGAAGGATGGAGAGCCACCCCTCCTCTGGATACCTTAGGAAATAGGATACCTACACCAGGGAAGCCAGAAGGATAGAGAGCCACCCCTCCTCTGGATACCCCAGGAACCAGGATACCTACACCAGGGAAGCCAGAAGGATGGAGAGCCACCCCTCCTCTGGATACCCCAGGAACCAGGATACCCACACCAGGGAAGCCAGAAGGATGGAGAGCCACCCCTCCTCTGGATACCTTAGGAACCAGGATACCCACACCAGGGAAGCCAGAAGGATGGAGAGCCACCCCTCCTCTGGATACCTTAGGAACCAGGATACCCGCACCAGGGAAGCCAGAAGGATGGAGAGCAACCCCTCCTCTGGATACCCCAGGAACCAGGATACCCACACCAGGGAAGCCAGAAGGATGGAGAGCCACCCCTCCTCTGGATACCCCAGGAACCAGGATACCCGCACCAGGGAAGCCAGAAGGATGGAGAGCCACCCCTCCTCTGGATACCTTAGGAACCAGGATACCCACACCAGGGAAGCCAGAAGGATGGAGAGCCACTCCTCCTCTGGATACCCCAGGAACCAGGATACCTACACCAGGGAAGCCAGAAGGATGGAGAGCCACCCCTCCTCTGGATACCCCAGGAACCAGGATACCTACACCAGGGAAGCCAGAAGGATGGAGAGCCACCCCTCCTCTGGATACCCCAGGAACCAGGATACCCGCACCAGGGAAGCCAGAAGGATGGAGAGCCACCCCTCCTCTGGATACCTTAGGAACCAGGATACCTACACCAGGGAAGCCAGAAGGATGGAGAGCCACCGCTCCTCTGGATACCTTAGGAACCAGGATACCCACACCAGGGAAGCCAGAAGGATGGAGAGCCACCCCTCCTCTGGATACCCCAGGAACCAGGATACCCACACCAGGGAAGCCAGAAGGATGGAGAGCCACCCCTCCTCTGGATACCTTAGAAACCAGGATACCCACACCAGGGAAGCCAGAAGGATGGAGAGCCACCCCTCCTCTGGATACCCCAGGAACCAGGATACCTGCACCAGGGAAGCCAGAAGGATGGAGAGCCACCCCTCCTCTGGATACCTTAGGAACCAGGATACCCACACCAGGGAAGCCAGAAGGATGGAGAGAAACCCCTCCTCTGGATACCTTAGGAACCAGGATACCTGCACCAGGGAAGCCAGAAGGATGGAGAGCCACCCCTCCTCTGGATACCTTAGGAACCAGGATACCCACACCAGGGAAGCCAGAAGGATGGAGAGCCACCCCTCCTTAGGAACCAGGATACCTACACCAGGGAAGCCAGAAGGATGGAGAGCCACCCCTCCTTAGGAACCAGGATACCTACACCAGGGAAGCCAGAAGGATGGAGAGCCACCCCTCCTTAGGAACCAGGATACCTACACCAGGGAAGCCAGAAGGATGGAGAGCCACCCCTCCTTAGGAACCAGGATACCTACACCAGGGAAGCCAGAAGGATGGAGAGCCACCCCTCCTCTGGATACCTTAGAAACCAGGATACCCACACCAGGGAAGCCAGAAGGATGGAGAGCCGCCCCTCCTCTGGATACCCCAGGAACCAGGATACCTACACCAGGGAAGCCAGAAGGATGGAGAGCCACCCCGTCTTAGGAACCAGGATACCTACACCAGGGAAGCCAGAAGGATGGAGAGCCACCCCTCCTTAGGAACCAGGATACCTACACCAGGGAAGCCAGAAGGATGGAGAGCCGCCCCTCCTCTGGATACCCCAGGAACCAGGATACCTACACCAGGGAAGCCAGAAGGATGGAGAGCCACCCCTCCTCTGGATATCTTAGGAACCAGGATACCCGCACCAGGGAAGCCAGAAGGATGGAAAGCCACCCCTCCTCTGGATACCCCAGGAACCAGGATACCCACACCAGGGAAGCCAGCAGGATGGAGAGCCACCCCTCCTCTGGATACCCCAGGAACCAGTGAACGTCTACATTAGTTATTAATTAGTTAATTGATTATTTGTATGGGATAGTGAATGAATGTGTGTGTGGTTGGGTGGGACGTGTGTGACTGTGAAAAGATGCATAAATAGTTGATTTAGTAGGTATATGAGGTTGAGACTGTATGTGGAAACAGATGTTTGGGTGAGTGAATATACATATATATAATCATAGACAGTATGTCTTCACTGTCTATGATTTAAAAAAATGCAATCTGTACAGCTGAAAAGTATTACGCATTTGCACTTTATAAACCCTCGTTTGTGTTCATGACACGCTATGTGAACAAGCCTCTTTTGAGGTGAAACGCGTCATGGCGGAATTGCAGGCTGTAATTTTGGCACGAAATAAATTGCACTGAGAAACTGCACTTATCTTGTGGTCTCGCTCTCTTCGTTGTTCTGCGTGGTAGGCAGAGTGAATTACGACGACCTTTTGGACGTATTGGTAACTGGAAGCTTCCTGGTTACATGCGAGATCCCTCTCCATCTGGGCGGCGACACGGCAGGAAGCAGTGGTTCTGTGACCCGGAACCGTTTTTCGACACTCCGGTAGGAGGAAGCTGTGTATGCCCCTGCGAGATAGCACACGTCTGCCGAGGAAGAGCGGAGCCACCGACACCGGAGGAGAATCGTGGTGTTTGGCAGCCCATTTCCTGGTAAGACAGCAACGATAATCGCAGTGGAGAGTGTGCCGTGTGGGGTGCGCGTTGATCTATAACAGTGCTCCCCGCTAGCTTAGTTTCTCAGCTAAAGTGCCTGACATCGACTAGCCACATAACGCAATGTCCGCCGCTGTGTTGCGGAACAGGGAGCAGGCTGCGGAGTCAGTGTTTGAGACCGGCAGGGGGAGATTCATCAACACCCGTCCAACAGCCGGATGGGGTAAATACGAATCCAACAATCAGAGACACTTTCCGCAAACTGGAAAAACTTTCAAAGAAGGAGCAGGCTAAGTGGTGGGAGAATAAATCCCTCACGAGATACCTGGAGGTTGGGCGGGTTCCTAGGGGTCTTCGAATTACATTAGCCCCAAGTTACGATAACCCAGACCCACACATGCTCGAGGAATGGGCCACTGCTAACCTGGAATCGTCAGCAAGGTTAATGAGAATCCTTGTGAAGTATGTGGAAAGCGACAGACTAAAGCTTCAAACTGAAATTGAACAGATAGAGGCGGAGCTGGCTAAAACTGAAATAAATGAGGAAATGAAGAAAATGAGGGAAGATATGGAAAATCGATTAGCGAAGGAAGAGGATATTATTAAAAAGCGCAAGTCTTTTAAATTCGAGAGGGACAGGCTTGATTATGTGAATGGACATATCTTTACATTTGCACGCAAATTCGATGGAATTAAGGCTAGATTTGGCAATACAGGACGCAAGGCAAGAGAAACGACGTCCGTATCTGTCTCCTCCACGGACCTGAGTTCAGCTGCAGAAAGTGAGGCAGAGGAAGGCACCTCCAAAAAACAGGGACAAGGATTGGGGTTTACAAAACTTACCCCAGCACAGGAGGTGAGTTGCCTGTGCGAGAACAGAAGGGATACTCTGCGCTCAAGTTCACAACCAAAGGCCCCACCAGGAAACAGAGGGCAAACAGGAAACGGGCAGAACGCAGGAAATGTAACAAAAACAGGAGGAGAAAAGAAAGCAAACAGGGGGAGGTGGAACAAGAAAAGAGGACAAACAACGGCACCCCCTCAGTGATTAACCTTACTGACATAGTCCTGACCACAAAGGAAACTTCCATCCTGTCTTTGGGACTCTCATACTGTCCCCCCAGGGACTTCAATTATGCCGACACTCGGATGGATGTCTTCAGATATGTCAGGAAGTTGAAGCTCAATAAATTCCATCGACAACACCCATACAAAAAGCCTAAAACTATATTACCAACCAGTCCCTCACTACTAACTGCTGGTGAGGGTATGGAAATGCAAGAAATATGGGAATTGCAATGTGAGAGTACAGAGACACCAGCAACTACTGACGAAGTCGTTGGCAGGGGCGTAAGTACAACTCCATTCAAACCGAAATCCACCTTCCTTCCAATATCTACCCATGACAATCTGGATGTATACCACGAGCTCGTCATTGGTGACTTAAAAAAACTCTATACTGCCTCGAACAACAAAGAAAGAGTCATCAACAGAAACAATCAGTGCTATCATAACTTGGTAAAAAAACTGAAGAACGATGACAAAGTTATAATTAAGCCGGCCGATAAGGGTGGAAATATTGTCCTTTGGAAGCGTGAGGAGTACATCAAGGAGGCGGAACTCCAATTGGGCGATATGGATTGCTACAAAAAGAGCAATTTGTCTACTGTTAAAGCTGCCTGGGCCGACCAAAATTCAAAGCTAATGGCTTGGCGAAGTAGTGGTCTAATTTCATTTGATGAATATAAATATCTAAAGAAAGACTATCCAGTCATCCCCAGCTTCTACCTTCTACCTAAGGTGCACAAGGATGCCCTTGTGCCCCCTGGCAGGCCAATAATATCGGCCATAGACAGCTCCACGGAATGTATCTCCCGCTATATAGACTACTTCCTACAGGAATGGGTAAAGAGCTTGGGTTCATATGTTAAAGACACAACTGACTTTTTGTGCAAACTGGCCTCAATTACCTGGGATGATGAACTATTGCTTATTACCATGGATGTAACTTCATTGTACACATCAATTTGACACCGTGATGGTATTAAAGCGGTTGAGTATTACCTTGGTAAACACCCCATAGAATGCTTACAGCATAACAAGATGATTGTTGGTATGTTGAAAATTTGTTTAGAACAAAACTTTTTGATTTTCAATAACCAAATATACCAACAAATGAGGGGAGTTGCCATGGGGGCCTGCTTCTCCCCTAGTTTTGCTTGCCTACATATGGGGCTATGGGAGGAGCAGGTCCTAATGGGTGACCACATGGAAATCATGCAAAATAAGGTTAAGCTCTACCTAAGGTACATTGATGATCTGTTTTTTATTTGGAGAGGGTCGCAGGAAGAGGCTATTGATTTTGTGAAACAACTGAATATGAATAATCTGAACCTTGAATTCACATCACATATAGATAAGGAAAAGGTTACTTTCCTAGATGTGGAGGTATACATCAGGGATGGAACTCTGCAAACTAGGCTACACAGAAAAATAACTGCTGGAAATACAGTCCTACACGCCAGCAGTCAGCATCCCCAACACCTGATCCGCAGCATCCCCTACGGGGAGATGCTGAGGTTGCGGAGAATCTGCAGCTCCGACTTGGAGTGTGACCTGGCACAACAAGCCAGTAAAGCGAGATTTCTGCAAAGAGGTTATAGCAGTACCCTAATAGAAGGAGCTATCAGGCGTACTAGGAAAATCACAAGGGAGGATGCACTAATGCCTAAGATCAAACCCAGTGCAGAAGGTAATAACAATGAGCAAATTCAATCCAGAGCCATTGTAACCTACAGTAACCAGCATTCCCAGATTAGGAAGATTCTGAATAGGAACTGGAATCTGGTCAAAGGTGACCCTATAATAGGTGACCTGGTACCAGATAAACCTAGCATAACTTTTCGCAAATCCCCTAGCCTTGCTGGTGCCCTAGTCAGCAACATGTTGGAACCCACAAAATCCTGGATGGATCACATTACTGGTTTCAAAAAGTGGCTTACTTGTAAGGCTTGCCGCCACGGGATTAATAAAACTCAGGTCCCACACCCTTTCTCAGATAAACCCTTCATTGTCAACAAGAGACTAACATGTAGGACGGAATACGTTGTATATGTCCTTCAATGCCCTTGTGGACTGCAATATGTTGGGAGCACGCGCCCACCTGCCCACAAGCGCATCCTACAACATTTGAGGGCAATTTCCGGAAAGGATCAGGCCTACCCAGTGGCCAGACACTTTGAAACCACGCATAATAGTGACCCCAGCAGCTTGCAATATTTTCTTGTGGATTCGGTTCTGCCTCTAAAGAGAGGGGTCAACCGGGACGCAAAACTGCGTTTGCTGGAAACCAGATTCATTCTTGAATTCAATACAAAGAGCCCGGGAGGTCTTAATAATAGCGAGGATCTTTACACCTGCCTCTAGTTATAGAATACATCTACTGAAAATTATTCCTGATGTAAATAGTAATTTCCCCTAGCTGACTCTCAATCTGTTTTTATCAGACTCTGCTACCTGCTGTTAACTGTAGCATGTTTTTAATCATTAGTATTAGCACTCATTCACTCACAAACACTTTTTTGATCTGCAGTAACGATAAGAGGTTGACTTAAAAGTGCATGTCTTTATTTTCACTACTTAGCTTGTGCAGTTTTTTTTGGTATGTATGCCCATTGGGGCACTATTATCATCTTTCTTAAGTGGAGCCATGTGTTTTTACAAGTGATAAATGGAGGTTACTGAAACTGTTTGTGCTATATATACTGACTAAATTTTGTGTATATATATGAAGTATAATCAATGAATTTAATGAAATTACTATGGTTTAATGATTTTTAACCATGTGTATATATATGAAATGAAATCTATTTATGGTTTATTAATTTTTTAACCATGTGTATATATATGAAATGAAATTTATTTATTCATCTGTATACATTTTTTAAAAATAATAATGGTTATACTCCAACACTGCATTTATGCACATTGGAATCCCTCGGGCACCATGCCCTTTATTCTTGTTTGACTGAACACAGTATGTCTTCACTGTCTATGATTTAAAAAAATGCAATCTGCACAGCTGAAAAGTATTACGCATTTGCACTTTATAAACCCTCGTTTGTGTTCATGACACGCTATGTGAACAAGCCTCTTTTGAGGTGAAACGCGTCATGGCGGAATTGCAGGCTGTAATTTTGGCACGAAATAAATTGCACTGAGAAACTGCACTTATCTTGTGGTCTCGCTCTCTTCGTTGTTCTGCGTGGTAGGCAGAGTGAATTACGACGACCTTTTGGATATATATATATATATATATATATATATATATATATATATATATATATATATATATATAAAACGCCCAAAGGCCCTTTCCCTCCGGGGGTGGTGAGATTAACACGGCGGTCTTTTTTATTTAATGAAAAGTAAACAAGCGCGTTTCGGCGTCAGCCTTCGTCAGTGTCAATGACACTAGGCACATGATTCGATTTTAAAGCTCCTTAATGGTGACAGACATAGGTGAAGGACTAATCCTAGGTGTAATATAGGCACCATCTTGTAGTGGATAAGATGTGCACATTAACACATACAATTACCCTTCAAGTAAAGAAATCAAACCGTGTATCGGTTAGAAAAACAAGTGGTAAATGCAAAAATAATAATTATACAAATTATATAATGTGACAACATCCTGCCGTGGATCGGCATAGGTCCCTTCATTATTAGTCTGTCCCTATAAGAGTGAAGCTTAAATCAGCATGGTAATCAAAAAGAGCAAATATACTAATAAATATATACATATGTACGCACACAAAATGCACAGAGAAATATATATACATTAAATGGCTAACCTGACTCATATATCTTTACTTCATGTTATCTTGACAGCCTAGGATAAAATAGACGATAGCCATAATACGTCTTATCTCTGTCAAGCGGGGTTAAACAAATACCCCCACATTCTTATCTTCCATATAAGACAAAAAAGATTATCTGAACATGCACCAATCTGGGACATACCTGGACTAGCATTACAAGAAGCCAGCACAGTCAAAAGAGTTCTGCTGTACGCAGGGATCACAAAGTGGGGTGATATCCTGACGGAAAGATCAATCATTGACTGGGATATCTTCAAGCTAAAAGTAACATCACCACTCTCCTGGATAGTATATTTACAAATAGGAAGTTGGATCCGTACTCAAATTAAGAAAAAAGGAATGATGGGAGATGAGAGCCCTTTAGAAAATATCCTAGTTGAAAGACCTGCGGGAAAAAAGGAAGTTGCACTCTTCTATTGGCATATTATAGAGGATGGAGAGCGAGACTTTAATCTCCCGGAAAAACTTTGGAGTGCGGAGGGAGAACCAGATAGGGAGATTATTTGGGAGAAATCTTTTACCCTCCTTTACAAAATCATCAAGCCAGCATGGTTGAGGCGCAACCATTTCTTCACACTTCACAGAGCGTATTACTCCCCTAAAAGGCTGTCGAAATTTCAAACAGGGAAGTGCTGCTGTAAATGCTTTTTACCAGCAGCCTCAGACCTTCATATGTTTTGTGAGTGTCCGAACATTGCTACCTTTTGGCATGAAGTTAGAACAACACTTGAATCTATTCTTGGTATCTCTATCCCGTGCTCATGGTCTTTAATTATTTTCGGATTAGATCACAATATTAAGGGATTAAAGGGATTAAAGAGAGATTTTTTGTTTTATGCCATTTTACTGGCAAGAAGAGAAATCTGTAAAAATTGGGTTAATATAAATCCCCCAACACATGCAGAGTGGCTGTCTTCATTATATGCGATATCAAAGCTGGATTTATCGAGAACATGCAGCCCCCGATCTCTTAAATTTTGGGACCTTTTGATCGATTGGAGGAGGGATAGTTAGACAACTCCCGATGTAGTGGAGGCCACACGGGCATACCAGGCAATAAACTGCATAGACAGTACTGCAGGTCAAGAATTTCTGAATAGCCATAGATCTACCCATCATCTGGTTCTCGTATCAAAGGACTCTTTTACTGGCTGCACACGCTTTACAGCGGCCACATGGGTAAAACCCACTCATGTCCTTCAGTGTATTCGGTTTGATGATGGGTTTGTTAAAATGGCTATGTACCAACATATCCCCCAGCGATCTGCCCTTACTGAAGGTCACTAGAGGATAAGGAGGCAAATCTTCCCTCAACACGCTGTCTGTACGTAGGATGCGCCAGTTTTTTCGCATCATGGCCTTAAGGTGATTGGCTCCAGAAGAATAAGGTGTTATCATCCTAAATCTACTATTCTCTGTGTTGGTGGTCTTGGTTGGCAACTCATTTTCTGTCTGTTTCTTTTTCAGCAATTCGATCCTGGGAATCTTTATGACTCTCTTAAGTGTACTCTGTAATAGGGAATCATCATAGCCCCTTAGTCGGAAACGTTCCAGACATTCATGGGCTGCTTTCTCAAACTCCCGTTCTTGTGTACTGTTTCTACGGAGTCTGAGAAGTTCCCCATAAGGGATACTTCTGATAAGCTTGGGTGGGTGACTGCTTTTAGCGAATAGAATTAAATTACCTGCCGTTTATTTTCTGTACAGGGATGTATGTACCAGGCCCTCATCAATATACACCCTCAGGTCCAAATAGTCGACTGCCACTCGGCTAATTGTTCCCGAGAGGTGCAGATTGTAGCAGTTGTTATTCAAATCCTCAATGTACTTTTCTGCACTTACAGTCATCCCCTGCCACACGATGAAAAGATCATCTATGTAGCGGTACCAATGTACCAATGTACCACCCTGCCATGCTCTTGTCCCTTCTTCCAGCTCCTGGGCACATGCTCCTCCCACCAGCCAACAAAAAGGTTCGCTTGCTGGGGCCAAAGCAAGGTGCCCATCACCGTGCCAGAGATTTGCCTGTACAATCCTGCTTGTTATGTTGTAATCACTTTTGATTTTCAATTTTTGTGTTGGAATCATTGTGTTGTCATTAGTAAGCAGCTTAGACCCGACTTTGTGATATATTACAGGAACATCTAAAGCACATTCCTTTCTTATCACATTTGTTTGTTTTGTACCCTATGCATTTTTTGCCATAAAGATAATAATAATCTTTTGATACAATAATACCTGGTTCTTGCACTTTTTTATTGTCTCAATATGTTAGTGTGGTAACATTATTGATGTTTTTTCTAAAAATATTTTAGTCACTAATTTGATAAAGTGTGGTAACTTGACTCAGTACAGTTCCTCTCACTTACGTTAAAATACTGTTCCATAAACAAATCCCTTGCTGGCCCATTTTCTAAATATTTCAACTGCCCAAGCCCGCAAGGGTTCATTGGGTCGCTCACCCTACCTAAAACTGCATCTAGGTAGATGCGTCACTTTGGACCCTGCGCCACATTATACCTACGTCAGGTGTAAAGTATGCAAAAGGGACGTATTGACGCAAGAAAGGGTTGTAGAGGTGTCGCAGTGAAATCTATGAGATATCACTGCGTCAATTTTATGACGCTGTTGTGTCCAAATCTTACGCCTGTATCACAGCAGGCATAAGACTGATGGGCCTGGCCCCATGTGAAAGGATGCATTGCTGGAGTTGCATCATTTTTGTGACACACTCCAGCAATGCATCACTTTTGCGCTTACAGATACGTCTGAAATACTGACGTTTCTGTAATAACTTCCAACATAATACGTCATAAATTTAATATGACGCATGAGTAGAAGACTGAAGGCCTCATTTATGAAGCCATGCGTCACTTTAATGCCACCGGAGCGTCACTTTTTGTGACGCACCAGTGCTGTAAAAAATGCACCTTATTCAGTCATATTTACAAAGTGACGCATCTAGGTAGATGCGTCACTTTGTAAGCCCCTGCGCCACATTATTCCTACGTCAGGTGTAATGTATGCAAAAGGGACGTATTGACGCAAGAAAGGGTCGTAGAGGTGACGCAGTGAAATCTATGAGATATCACTGCGTCACTTTTATGACGCTGTTGCTTCCAAATATTACGCCTGTTTCACAGCAGGCGTGCAGGCCATTTCACATGGGGCCTGGCCCCATGTGAAAGGATGCATTGCTGGAGTTGCTTCATTTTTGAGACACTCCAGCAATGCATCACTTTTGCGCTTACAGATACGTCTGAAATACTGACGTATCTGTAAGAACTTCCAACATAATACGTCATAAATTTAATATGACACATGAGTAGAAGACTGAAGGCCTCATTTATGAGGCCATGCGTCACTTTAACGCCACCGGAGCGTCACTTTTTGTGACGCACCAGTGCTGTAAAAAATGCACCTTATTCAGTCATATTTACAAAGTGACGCATCTAGGTAGATGCGTCACTTTGTAAGCCCCTGCGCCACATTATTCCTACGTCCACATGTCTGGTCCTAGCTCATTCATGTGCCCTCACAAATGTCTAGTCAGAGTCACCGCAATGTGCAACAGTCATGAACCCGAGGTGGTCACACACTCACCCTCTCACCCTCTCGTGAAGGGCCCCTGCCTCACTCATGCCCTACAGACCACACTATGATCACACACTCACCCTCTCGTGAAGGGCCCCCGCCTCACTCATGCCCCACAGACCACACTATGATCACACACTCACCCTCTCGTAAAGGGCCCCTGCCTCACTCATGCCCTACAGACCACACTATGATCACACACTCACCCTCTCGTGAAGGGCCCCGCCTCATTCATGCCCTACAGACCACACTATGATCACACACTCACCCTCTCGTGGAGGGCCCCGCTTCACTCATGCCCCACAGACCACACTATGATCACACACTCACCCTCTCGTAGAGGGCCCCCGCCTCACTCATGCCCTACAGACCACACTATGATCACACACTCACCCTCTTGTGAAGGGCCCCTGCCTTACTCATGCCCCACAGACCACACTATGATCACACACTCACTCTCTCGTGAAGGGCCCCGCCTCACTCATGCCCTGCAGACCACACTATGATCACACACTCACTAGGGCCAAGGATAGTCTGTCCAAACGACTTCTTGTGAGTAGCTCGTGGCCCACCCCTTCGGGCCGCCGTGGGTGCCTCGAAACAAAACAGCTGCTTCTTAAAGGCGTGCTCTCACGCGCAGAAGCAAATATTTATCATTCACATTTTGCTCCGTAGTGCACGCAAAACAACTTTTAATGAATGCAACAGAATCGGGCCTATCCATTATCTGAGAAGCAGTGTGACATACAAATAGTTTTTTTCACAAACTCAAGTCACATAAAATAAAATAAATCCAGTACTTGTATAGAGCACAAATCACCCCCGAAGGGGTATCTCGGAGCTGGGGCCCGTTGGGAAGATTAAGGGAGCTATTGCCTAGAGTCACATGGTGCTGGACAGACACCTGCCGCCGGAGCCAGGGATCAAACCGTGATCCCCAGCGCCCAACGTCAGTCGCCCTGGCCACGGCGCCACACCTCTTCCCACATACGAAGAATCAGAATAGAAATATAATAATCAGAATAAAAACATACAATAACTGTTCACCGAACTACAAATTAAGCTTAGCCCCTTAACATAATCGACTGCTTTCCCCTAAATGCTAACATAGGACACCCTCAGCCAGAGCCCTTTTCTCGGGGTTTGCGTGGAGTTTTAAGAAGCACTTTTAAGAAATTGCACACCGAGCAATCCAACATATAAAAAAATATATATTTACTGATTGCAAACACTGGCGTCAAGTTGTCAGTGCACACTGAAGTAAACGTTGTGGTATTAAGTGGAATAACCCGTGTCAGCAGACACTGAAATAAAAACAGGAATAAAAAAGGAAATAAAAGTTTATTAAATGCTGAAAGGAGGCTATCCACATACACAGAATTGAAATTAATTATAATCAATTTCATTGAAGTTGGATAAATACAGAGTGGAAAGTATCAGCACTGCAGACACGGAAATGATGTAGCAGAAATTAAAATGACAATCAGCTGCAGGCTCCTGAGGGTAAGTGCCAGAAAACACTAAAACGAAAGTATAAACAGACACCGCAGCAGCAGCAGGAAGCTACGTTAGTGGTGGAGCAGACGCTGACATGAGTGTGTGCAACACACATACATAAAAGTAGCAGCACAGTGAACAGTGAGAAAATCCGAGAAAACTGATTCGAAATATCAGCAGATGGTTAAAGGAATGTGGCAACAGTTCCAGAATCCAAAATATATGAAAAGTGTGTGTGAGAGAGAAATAATTTGTTGTATGCACGGCAAACTACACTTATGACTTGAAAGCGCTGCAACAAAAGATGTTACAGTTAACCAACGAATAGGTACGCAGTACATCTTGCTGTACATTATGCATGTTAGTGCTTACAAATTACTGTTTTCAAACTACATTTTGTAGTGTTCTGTTCTGCAGTGCCCTGTATGAGCTCTGAGCCCTCCATTGCCATTTGACCCGCCCTGAAGTGCACAGGTGCATATCCCCTCCCTGGGCCAGGGCCTGGGCGATTGCCCTGTGTCCTTTATGTGCTGCGTACAGGTGCATAGATCTGCCTGGGTCCGTGTTCTGCCGTGCCCTGAATAGGCGCTGAGCCATCCAGTGCCCTTTATGAGCCGCACTGAAGTGCACAGGGGCATATCCCCTCCCTGGGCCAGGGCCTGGGTGATTGCCCTGTGTCCTTTATGTGCTGCGTACAGGTGCATAGATCTGCCTGGGTCCATGTCCTAATTTTATATTACAAAGGTCCTAGGTTTATCATAATATCTAAAAGATTAATTTTCACAGGCTAAAAATAAAGACTGTGTTTTTTGCTTTAGTGTCCAGCCGGACCTAAAAGTATTTATTTTCAAAATAATGAAGATAGACAACATAAAGCGAAAACATTTCGCACATTAATAACTGGGCACAAGCCTGTACCAAGTCAGGGGGAGACACAATACAGGAAGGAAAGACAAAGAATTCACAGGCAAACAAGGAGAACAGGGTGGCTTAAAAAACAATGCAAGAAATTCTTGAGTAAGCACAAACCCACAGTAACTGCCGGGAAATTACAATTCATATAACGGGCAGTACTGCAAACAGCCGTGCCCTGTATAGGCGCCAAGCCATCCAGTGCCCTTTATGAGCCGCACTGAAGTGCACAGGTGCATATGACCTCCCTGGGCCAGGGCAGGAGCGAAGAATCGATTGGCCTTGGAGGCACCGGCCTGCCGATTAGTTTGTTCATTTCTCTATTTCCTGAGTATGTTGTCACTGTGTGTGCTAATCTCTGCTTCTGTCAAGATGTCTCTGATTGTATTCCCTGTGTCCCACCCCTGGTGTGTCTCTATTCTGAGTGTCTCTACTCTCTGCCAGTCTGTATCCCAAGATGGAACTTCACCTCACAGTCCTGCATGACCTTCAGATTTAACTGAGCGCAGTCGATGCAGGCCCTAGAGTTGTGCTCCGCCGCCAGGCACAGTAAGCAAACTGCATGACCTTCAGATTCAACTGAGCGCAGTCGATGCAGCCCTAGAACTGTGCTCCGCCGCCAGGCACAGTAAGCAAACTGCATGACCTTCAGATTCAACTGAGTGCAGTCGATGCAGCCCTAGAACTGTGCTCCGCCGCCAGGCACAGTAAGCAAACTGCATGACCTTCAGATTCAACTGAGCGCAGTCGATGCAGCCCTAGAACTGTGCTCCGTCACTGGGCACAGTAAGCAAACTTCGCGAGGGTCCGTCACAAACATCTGTTCGCGATGTTCCTTACATGGCTTGTTGTAAATACAGTTGGGTAATTTATTTGGTTCCTGGACATGTCACAGCAGTTTCTTTTGGCGTCTCAGGTATAAGGCGTCTCAGGTATAATCACCCTTGGATCTCAAAGGCTAACTCTCGGGTCTCACCGGAGGGTCACTTTATTATCTCACGTGAAGGTAATTTGAGGATATATTGTGAGGGTCACTTTAAGAGCTAACATGAGGGTTATTTTATTAAATGCTTTAGATTTCACAGGAGGGTCTCATCAGCCAGCCAATTAATCAATGTACTGGTACACTGCTTCTTCCCTGTGGCGATAGATGCAAAGCGGAAGTGTGCCTTGTATTTATTGAGGCTTAACAGCAGTGCAAGGTATAACTTGGACCGACCGTGAAGGGGGAGCAGGGAGTCTGGAAGCACATGCTTCAGAATATGAGCATAAACTGTGTGCTCCTCAGAGCTGACAACATTACGCTTATCTGCCCCCTCACCCGCCCCACACACACAGCCACGCACACATAACCACACACACACACACACAACCACACACACAGCCACATACACAACCACACACCACCACACACACACAACCACACATACACACACAACCACACACACAACCACACACATAACCACACACATAACCACACACACAACCACACATACAACCACACATACAACCACACACAACCACACACACACAACCACAAACAGAACCACACCGTCAGTGCACGCTTTCACCAAGCACAGACACCATCAGTCATCAGTGCACGCTTTCACCGGGCACAAACACCACCAGCCGTCAGTGCACGCTTTTACCAAACAGACCCACACCACCGTTCGTCAGTGAATGCATTCATCAGACACACACCACCAGCCGTCAGTGCACGCTTTTACTAGGCACACACACCACCAGCCGTCAGTGCACGCTTTTACTAGGCACAAACACCACCAGCCGCCAGTGCACGCTTTCACCAAGCACACACACACACCACCATTCGTCAGTGAATGCATTCATCGGACACACACCACCGGCCATCAGTGCACGCTTTTATCAGGCACACACACCACCAGCCGTCAGTGCACGCTTTCACCAGGCACACACACCACCAGCCGTCAGTGCATGCTTCCACCAGGCACACACACACACCACCATTCGTCAGTGAATGCATTCATCAGACACACACTACCAGCCGTCAGTGCACGCTTTTACCAGGCACACACACCACCAGCCGTCAGTGCACGCTTTCACCAGGCACACACACACACCACCATTCGTCAGTGAATGCATTCATCACGACACACACCACCAGCTGTCAGTGCACGCTTTTACCAGGCACACACACCACCAGCCGTCAGTGCACGCTTTCACCAGGCACACACACCACCAGCCGTCAGTGCATGCTTCCACCAGGCACACACAACACCAGCCGGCAGTGCACGCTTTCAACAGGCACACACACACACCACCATTCGTCAGTGAATGCATTCATCAGACACACACCACCAGCCGTCAGTGCACGCTTTTACCAGGCACACACACCACCAGCCGTCAGTGCACGCTTTCACCAGGCACACACACCACCAGCCGTCAGTGCATGCTTCCTCCAAGCACACACAATACCAGCCGGCAGTGCACGCTTCCACCAGGCACACACACCACCAGTCATCAGTGCACACATCAATTGTTAATGCATCCACAATTAACTATTGTAGCAATCGCAGTATGGCGCATTTTACTTTTAAACATATTCATCTAAAGCGCAGCATGCCACCATTGCTACAAAAATAAATACACATTTTATTTGGACTACAATTTATAGACTTTTGTTGCAGTTGCAATATTTAGCAATGCCAATTGCTCAAACTTAATTCACCCGAGACCTATTGCAATGTAAATGCTTGTTGGTAAAGCCTCATGTTAGCCACAATTTCTTACCTTGACAATTGACGGGCAATTAATTATTACGCAGTTTGCAGAGGAAATAAGAGTCTGTGTTTTAGAATAGCGCGGTTGAAATGAAGCATCATTCTTTTCTGCACCAATAACACTCTCCGTGCAGCTGAGATTGAGATTTGTATAATTGTACAGAGTGCACATTTGCAAAGTGATTCAGACTAACTGGCCCGTCTATATTTCTTGACGCACTGGCCTCTAAAACTTCCTTTTTGTCTGTTGCACAGTGTTGATCCAGGAGTGAGGTCTTGTCAAGCTAAGCAAGTGTCTCTCAGCCCCATCAAACTTCCTTCTCATGTGTCCTCTTTGCCGCCATTAGTTTAAAAATGTAGTTATATTACAAAGAGGTTGTAAGTTAGTGACCTTTCATTTCAGTAGTTTCCCATTATTTCAAAATATGTTTAGAGCTTCTCGTTGTTCAAAATATAGGAATGTCTGATATTTATTTCTTCCAATGCACTTCATTCGATGACTTCTCGTGCTCCGGTGCAGGGGGCAATATCTGTCCTCCACGCATGCGCAGCTGTTAATATAAGGCCTGAAAGCAGTGTCTATTCTCCGCGAATGCGCAGTTATTAATACTAGGCCCGCGAGCAGTGTCTGTCCGCCGCGCATGCGCAGTTATTTAAGACCCCCCCCCCTCCAGTAACCCTCGCCCGGGTGCTGCGCAGTGGAACGTAGTGTCAGTTCTCCGCGCATGCGCAGTTGTTATTCGATAGGCAATCTTCAGCATAGTCTATCTGTTACCAGCGCATGCGCAGTTAATGCAAAGCCTCTAACCCGTGTTGATCGGTTGTTTTGCTCAGGCGCCATTGACTGCTCCCTGGGTGTCCAGGTGGGTCTGGGACAAGGTGTCTCAGTTTCTAGTTCCTCAGGGGGCCCCATGGCGGGTGTTTGAAGAGTGGATACAGTTAAACGGAATTTCAAAGCACCTGGCTTCTTGTTCCAGGTATAGTTGAGTGCATTCGGTTTTCTCATTTTTTCTGCTAAATGTAACAAAATGTTTACAATAGGAACTGATTCTAGTGTTATTTCTTACAGCTCGATGTTTCCACAAAGCAAATGGTGCAAGCACATTAGTTGTGACAGTGTTCACAGCTCTGGGGCCTATTTCCTTTAAGTGCTTAACTCTACAAGATGCCTACACTGCAGAGTTATCAACATTATTTAGATTCTAATGGGAGAACTGTGAAAAGTAGTACATTCTACCTGGTCTTTCCTCACTGATGCATTGCCCCAACCCCGAGAAAGATGTGTGTTCACGCCCTTGGATTTGTATGCGCTGGACATGTGCATTGACCTGCCATTTGCACATTTGAGTCTAAATGACCAACCTGTGGCCTGCTGAGTTATGTGCCACCCTCTTTATTTTATCAAAAATATATGTGTTGCTTTAGCACAAAAATGCAAAAGGTGCACATGGAAAAGAGTTTGTTTTAAAAAGGTCGATATTGCTCATGGTAAATTGAAACTAGCATTTGCAATGCAATAGGTCTCGCATTTACCAGAGTTTCGTAAATGCGACACCTATTGCATGCAAATGCCTGTTTGTAAAAACGCCCATGCAGCGCATCAACTTTAATGTTGGCCAGGCCCCTTTTCTTAGATGAGCCGTGTCTAAAGAAAGGGGTGGGTTGTCGTTAAAGTGAAAGAGCAGTATGTGGCGCTTTTATAAAACAATCATTTGCAATGCAATAGGTCTCGCATTTACACAAGTTTGAGCTATTGACATTACAAATAACAATGCCTTTTATTTTTCATTCGTTTTTAAAACATAAATAAAAGGCATTGTCATTTACAATACAAATAGCTTAAACTCGTGTAATTGTGAGACCTATTGCATTACAAATGCTTGTACATAGATTGGTAAACAGAAACAGGCTGTCTTTTACTCAATGCACATACAATCAAAAGGGTAGGGAGGAGGAATTAATGTCCATTTATTTCCCCGGATAGGTATAAAGGTAATCAAGTGGAGGAAATGGACACTTGTTACAATTCTAAACCATTGGATAGAAATACTATGGTATCCTCAAAAACTCAATGTGTGCTGGTAATGCGGTATATCTCTTTCATCCGCCCCTACATTGTAGTTTTGGCAGTTATCATAGGATACCATAGAATGTGCTGGGTGCCTGCCTCATCCAGAGGCTCCTCTGGTCTAGATTGCAGTGTCCAGAGATGAAAAATGTGCCCCCATTAAAAATAGGGTAAGTGCAAAAAAGAAAAGAAGAAAAGATAAAACAAGATCGACGCCAGAAAACTTTAATTTCTAATTTCTAATTTAAAATATTTCTAGAGCGCAGCGTACACCTTGCGGTTTCTTGGCGCTGGGGGGATTGGCAACTGAGGGAAAGAGACCAGAAGAAAGGATAAGAGAGGGTATTAAGAGAGTTTAAGAGGGGAAGGCCTGGCTGAAGAGGAACGTTTTCAGATCTCTGCGAAAGGGGAGGTACTGAGTGGCAGAGCGGAGGTGGTCAGGGAGTGAGTTCCAGAAGGTTGGAGCCAGGGTGGAAAAGCTGGCCCCGCCCCACTTTTTGCGTGTGAAGCGAGGGGTCTGAAGAAGGGACTTGGAGGAAGACCGAAGTTCTCTTCTAGGTACATACGGATGGATCAATGAAGTGATAAAAGCGGGGGCAGTGCCCTGGCGGACCTGGAAGGCCATGCAGCCGATCTTAAAAAGGGAGCGTTCTTTTACAGGGAGCCAGTGAAGCTCCCTGAGAAGGGGGGGTGGAATGGTGATAACGAGGAAGGCCATACACCAGTCGGGCTGCCTGGTTTTGGATAATCTGGAGTCTACGCAGGCTGTACGCGGGGATACCATGGTAGAGAGCGTTTGCGTAGTCCAGTCGCGATATCACAAGTGCAGCCATGATGATCTTGAGTGCCTGGGGGGAAAAGAAGCGGGAAATAGTGCGGATAGTGCGGAGAGTGAGGAAACAAGAGGATACCACGGAGCTAATTTGTGAATAGAGAGTGAGCTGGTTGTTTATTTTGACACCGAGTGTTTTGACCGTGGTGGAAGAGGTAGGTGAGGGGCCGAGAGAGGGGGGCCAGAAGAGAGAGTTCCAGGGGCTGGATGAACCACCCGTGAGAACCAGCTCGGTTTTATCCGGGTTCAGCTTAAGATGGTTGTGGTTCATCCAGTCCCTGATGAATGTCATAGTTGACTGGAAGTTGGAGACAGAGAGAGGAGAGGGGGACAGATCAAAGATGAGCTGGAGGTCGTCCGCGTAATTATAAACGGTGACCTCCAGCTGCCCGAGTGCGAAAATGAGAGGAAAGATATAGAGATTGAAAAGCAAAGGGGAGAGAGAGGAACCCTGAGGTACATCGCAAGTGACAGGGAGAGGAGTGGCCGTGAAGTTGCCTAGCCGAACCGCCTGAGTGCGGTCCCTCAGAAAGGAGGAGAGCCAAACCAGAGCTGATCCCCCGATACCAGCCGCCTTGACACGGGTAAGTAAGATGGTATGGTCCACCGTGTCAAAGGCGGCGGAGATATCAAGGAGGACCAGTGCCTGGGGTTTGTTCTCATCCATGCCCCTTCTGAGGTTGTCTAAGACTGCCACCACGACTGATTCGGTCGAGTGCCTGGGACGGAACCCGGCTTGGCGAGATGCCAGTCCTCCGTTTGCCTCAACATGGGCGCTAAGTGCCGCGGTGACGTGGCGTTCCATCACTTTGCCCAAAAAGGGTAACAGGGAGATGGGGCGGTAGTTAGCCGAGATGGAAGGGTCCGCGCCAGGTTTTTTTAGGATGGGCACTATAGTAGCTGCCTTTAGGACGGAGGGCACAACGCCCTGTGCCAGAGAGCTGTTGAGGAAATCGTTGGGGAGGTCAGGGCAGCTGGAGTAAATTTGCTGTAGGACTCGTGCCGGGCAGACGTCCGCAGGAGACCCCGACTTCACTTTGGGGAGTATCTCCAGAAAAGAGTCCTGGGTGAGGGGGGGAATGGAGGTAAATGGACATAGGACGGAAGGGGGGGAGGGATCGACGAAGGCAGACGAGGGTGGTGGGATGTTGGTCTTGATAGTAGCAATTTTCTCTAAGAAATAGGTATTAAGTTGATCACAGAGAAGCTGGGAAGGAGGAATTTGGGACGAGGTTCGGTCTGAGAATGCCAGGTCATTCACTATGTCGAAGATTTCCCTTGTTTTGTTTTCTGCAGAAGTTATTTTTGAAGAGAAGTAGGAGGTTTTTGCATCCAGGATTGCAGTTTTGTATTTAGCCAGTGCTGATAGGAAGTGGGTTCTAGATAAGGGGATGTAATTTTTCCTCCATTGCCTCTCCGCCCGTCGGGCGCTCAGTTTGAGATCTTTTAGGTGGTCATTGAACCATCTATTGGAGTCCTTAGGTCGGCGGATGGAGATGCGGCGTAAGGGCGCCACTGAGTCGCAGCCTCCAGCCAGCCAGGTGTCAATGGCCTTGGCTTGAGAGGCAGATGATAAGCCAGCGAGAATGGGAGTGGAGTTGCGGAGTGAGGAGGTCAAGGAGGGATAATCCAGTCTGTTCCAGTTCCGCGCCCAGGTGTTTTTGGTGTGCGGAATTTTGGGCATCGGGTTTCGGAGAATGGAGAAGGAAATGAGGGAATGGTCGGACCATGGGCACGGCGAGACAGCAGCCGAGGCCACAGGGAGGTTAAGGGACCAGACCTGGTCCAATGTGTGCCCATGGGAATGAGTGGGGACGGATATGTGTGACACGAAGTTGAGGGATGAAAGGTAATCTGTAAATTCTTTAGAGGCTGAGCACTCATGTGGGTCTGAGGGGCAGTAATTGAAGTCCCCTAGGACCAGGACCGAGGCATAGTTGACCACCAGGTTAGCCAACAGGTCTTGGAATGCCGGCAAGAATAAGGGCGAGGGCTGAGGTGGGCGGTACATAAGGAGACAAGTGATGGGGGGGGAAATGAAAGAGAGCGGACTACCAGGAAGTCAGCAGGGGGAATAAGGGGAAAAGGGAGTTGTTGAAAGTTCAGCTCCGACCGAGCAATTAGGGCGACCCCACCACCAGCCTTGCCTGTCGGCCGGTCGGCCTGTAGGGCCACATAGGAGGGGGGTAGGGTGGCCAGGAGAACAGGGAGGGAAGAATCACAGTACCAGGTCTCGGTCAGGAGCAGTATGTCAGGTTTCTCTGAGTCGAGTAAGACGAACAGCTCGTGGTGGTGCTTGACCGCTGACCTGGTATTGAGTAGGACAACAGACAATGCCGGAGAGCGGGGGAGGGGGTCAAGGTGAGGGGGGCAAGGTGACGGTGGGGCGTGCTGCAGGGGATGGGATGCAATGGGGGAAGAGGGAGCGAGGCCTAGTGAGGAGATCAGACTGCGGATGGGATCCGGGAATGGCCAGTGGCCTTGGAGGGCAGTTAAGTCCTTGGTAGTGTAAGACATAGTTTTAGCATGGAGTCGTGCCCCTAGCCCCGTCCGGCTGCGGACGGGCGCAGACGGGCTTGCCTTAGGCGCGCCTTCGGCGTGCAAAAGTCGCGCCCGCTGCGCACGTCCGCTGCGCTTCCTGGCAAGACACATGCTTTATGTTGGCGGGTCAGGAGGTTGGAGGGGCGTGGCCAGCCGAGGGGGCGTGTCTCGCCTCGCCCTCGGGAATGGCGGGGATCGTTGCAGCGAGTAGCGCTGTTTGTGGAAGCCAAGAGATGCAGGTAAGTGAGGATGCCTGGTTAAAACACAGTATTTCAAGTACAAATAGTTTTAAAAAGTGAATAGCCCTGCTCCCGGCTTTCCGCCTCAGGAGCCAATCATTAATGCGACGCTAGTCAGCGGCGCGCTCTATTTGTAGGTATGGCGGGGGGCGTGGCCAGCCGAGGGGGCGTGTCTCGCCTCGCCCTCGGGAATGGCGGGGATCGTTGCAGCGAGTAGCGCTGTTTGTGGAAGCCAAGAGATGCAGGTAAGTGAGGATGCCTGGTTAAAACACAGTATTTCAAGTACAAATAGTTTTAAAAAGTGAATAGCCCTGCTCCCGGCTTTCCGCCTCAGGAGCCAATCATTAATGCGACGCTAGTCAGCGGCGCGCTCTATTTGTAGGTATGTCGGGGGGCGTGGCCAGCCGAGGGGGCGTGTCTCGCCTCGCCCTCAGGAATGGCGGGGATCGTTGCAGCGAGTAGCGCTGTTTGTGGAAGCCAAGAGATGCAGGTAAGTGAGGATGCCTGGTTAAAACACAGTATTTCAAGTACAAATAGTTTTAAAAAGTGAATAGCCCTGCTCCCGGCTTTCCGCCTCAGGAGCCAATCATTAATGCGACGCTAGTCAGCGGCGCGCTCTATTTGTAGGTATGGCGGGGGGCGTGGCCAGCCGAGGGGGCGTGTCTCGCCTCGCCCTCGGGAATGGCGGGGATCGTTGCAGCGAGTAGCGCTGTTTGTGGAAGCCAAGAGATGCAGGTAAGTGAGGATGCCTGGTTAAAACACAGTATTTCAAGTACAAATAGTTTTAAAAAGTGAATAGCCCTGCTCCCGGCTTTCCGCCTCAGGAGCCAATCATTAATGCGACGCTAGTCAGCGGCGCGCTCTATTTGTAGGTATGGCGGGGGGCGTGGCCAGCCGAGGGGGCATGTCTCGCCTCGCCCTCGGGAATGGCGGGGATCGTTGCAGCGAGTAGGGCTGTTTGTGGAAGCTAAGAGATGCAGGTAAGTGAGGATGCCTGGTTAAAACACAGTATTTCAAGTACAAATAGTTTTAAAAAGTGAATAGCCCTGCTCCCGGCTTTCCGCCTCAGGAGCCACTCATTAATCATTTAATAATTGGTGAAGATCTTTTGAATAAAAGTAATTGGGTACTTGTACTAGATCGAGTAACTAGATCTAGAAGTGTGGCTTTTCAAGAAGTGTCGACATGTTTCAGCCCCCTATGGCTCAACAGAGTCTGTGGGGCTTTCGTCAGGACATATAGACAAACAAAACATAGAAGAGACTGCCCGCGGCACTCACATAGACTGTACTGAGCGATCACTTAATATATGGAGCCTGAATGTTAGATCTTTGGTCAAGCACTATCAGTCAATCCGGGACATGATAGATACGGACTCTCCTGATATCATTTTTCTTACCGAAACTTGGTTACAGGATGCCGACACTGCCATCATAAACCTGGCTTTCCCTTCTACCTATACGGTGTTCACTTTGAACCGTGCAACTAGGGGAGGTGGTATAGCCATGGCGACCAAATCTTGCTTCCCGGCTGAGTGGAAGGCTCAGGATCTTCCTATGTGTGAAAGCGCCTCTTTTAAGGTAAAGGTTAGTCATCAATTTACCTTTAGTGGCATGCTTATCTATCGTCCACCTGGGAACGACACCACCTTCAAGGCAGCCCTAGTAGATGTGGTTAGCTCGCTGGTTCCTAGTTGTGCTAACTTTAACATCGTAGGTGACTTAAACATACATTTTGATCAGACGTCATCTCTACCCATCAGCTCCTTGCTAGCTGACCTTGAAGCGATGCAACTTAACCAACTAGTCACCTCCCCCACCCATATAGGAGGACATATACTTGACCCCTTTTTCACCACCCTAGTCCGGGCTACAACATCTGACCCGATGGCGGTGGGTTGGTCGGACCATATGTTGGTTAAAGTGTCATGTCCCTTAGATAACCCACAACTTAAACCTGTGGATAAACAGATCCTAAAGCGCAACTGGCGTAAACTCAAGCTGGAGGAGTTTGTTAGGATACTGGAGGCACAGCCCCTAGGCACACTACAGAATGTGGAACAGGGATAGGAACAGTTTTGTAACTGGGTCCTCACTGCCCTCGATTCTCTTATACCTCTGCGCTGGTCTAAATGTCACGCCAAAACCCGCAGTCCTTGGTGCAATGAGACTCTTGCCGAGCTTAAGAGAACCTGCCGGCAAGCAGAGAGGGCCTGGAGGAAATCCTTTGATCCCATGCTAAAATCGCAGTACTTTGCCCAGCTCAAGATCTACCACAGAGCTATCTGTCAAACCCGGGCTGCTTATTACGCAGCTGAGTTCTCCAATAGCCCCAACCCTTCCAAATTAATCTTCAAGGTACTTAAAGACCTGATGGGGAAACGGGCTACCTCGCGTGAAATCTGCACGGACTCGCACTGTGAAAGCTTGGCATCCTTTTTCGTCGAGAAGGTGCAGACAATCTATCGAGGATTTATACCATCTGTTCCCGGGGATGCTCCTAGTGCTGTGAAGGTCTCGGTCTCTGAAACTCTGTCCTCCTTGCCGGCCATTTCTAACGAGGTATTTGACACTCTTAGCCTCAAAATTAAATCTGGTTCCCCCTTAGACCCGCTGAAGCCGGAGTTTTTTGCTCTCCTCCCGCCCCTCTGTCGTGTGCCCATCTTGGGCCTGATTAATCTCTCCCTCAGTGAGGGCGTGGTTCCTTCCTCCTGGAAGCAAGCTGTGGTCAGCCCTATTTTGAAGAAACCCAACCTTGACCCCTTGCTCCCGGAGAATTACCGGCCTATCTCCCTCCTGCCTTGGACCGCTAAGGTCACTGAGGCACACGTGAACTCCATCCTGTCTGCTCATCTCTCTCGTAATAATATTCTTGACGAGAGTCAAAATGGGTTTCGCTCGCAGCACAGCACTGAAACTGCCTTGCTCTTTATGACTGAACATCTGCGGTCAGTGCTGGATGCGGGGCAGACTGCGGCGCTCCTTTTGTTAGACCTGAGCGCCGCGTTTGACACGGTGTCTCATGACATCTTGATGCGGCGTTTGGAGGAAGTAGGTATCGCTGGGAAGGCTCTTCAGTGGTTCCGCTCTTTCCTCTCGGACCGGTTTTTTAAAGTAGCCATTTCACCTGGCCAGTCCTCTTTCCACTCTCTGGGTCTGGGAGTCCCTCAGGGCTCTGCTTTAAGCCCCACACTGTTCAATCTGGATGTGAAACCGCTGGCCGCTGTCGTCAGGCAATGTGGCCTTACCATGACATCGTACGCCGACGACACGCAGCTGGCGGTGACACTCAGTGGGGACCCTGAGGTGAACGCGACCAGATTCCGTGCAGGACTTATAGCTGTGGCTAATTGGATGCGTAACAACTGCCTACAGCTTAATGCTAAGAAAACCGAGGTCCTGATCTTAGGGAAGCAGGCGGAACTTTGGGGAGACCAGTGGTGGCCTCCCGAATTGGGGGTGTCTCCCATTCCAGCGGCCGAAGTGAAAAATCTGGGGGTCTGGCTGGATTCCAACCTCTCTTTCACCAGCCATACAAAGAAGACAGCAGCTACCTGTTTTGGTATTCTGCGAGGACTGAGACCTGTCCTCAAATTCTTCGACCCTCCCACGCGGCAACTGGTGGTTCAGGCCTCTATCCTTTCTCGGCTGGACTACGGGAGTGCCCTGCTGCTTGGAGTTAATCAGGCTGAGGCTACTAGGCTTCAGAGGGTGCAGAATGCTGCTGCACGGGCCATTGTGGGCCTTCCGAGACGACGCTCCGTCTCCACCGTTCTGACCTCCCTTCATTGGCTTCCGGTCAGACAGAGAATCAAATTTAAGGCTCTCTGTCTGACATTTAAGATCCTGAAGCTTTCCTCCCCACCCGCCCTTGCGGGCCTTATTTCTCCGTATGTTCCTACGCGGTCCCTCAGGTCTGAATCTCACCATCTGGCGATTAAGCCAAGATTCAGACTGAGCAGGATGGGAGGACGCTCTTTTCGTATTCTGGTGGCTGATTTATGGAATTCCCTTCCTGTACACATTCGTGCCCTAAACAGCCTAACTCTTTTCAGACGCGCCATCAAAACCCACCTGTTCGCCTCTGTTAATTGATTCCCTTCTGCTCAGCTTTTACCTGTTATGTTGTGGTACCTGATCAGGCGCCAGGACGCCCCTTCGCTGGGGCAGCTGTGCGCCAAATAAAAGTTATTAACATAACATAACAATGATTACTCACACAATTCGTGTAGTGACATTTGGGTTGATTATTAGAGGGTATTCATTGACCACTCAATTCCTTTTAACCTGTAAAAGAAATAAGCAAAAACATACTTCACACATATTATTATCCTAATATCTCACAGTGGAGAGGGGAATGGGGAAAGGCACCAGAGTTAGCTGTAGTCTAATCTGCTGGGTTATGGTATAATAACAAGGCTAGGCATGTATATTTACATGGTGGCTAAGAACCTAGGAAGGCAGAGGAAAAAGCGGCAATAGTAGACAGTGCCAACTTATGGCGAACAAAGCGGTACAAAAGGGGGTGGTGATGGACCGCTTTGTTCAGCTGAAATGCCAGAAACCGGTCCTAGGAAGCTTGTTTCTGGTCCAGGGAAGGCATGGCTTGGCAGTTCGGGCTGGACTGTTCCCATGAGGCACAGGGTCAGACTGATTTGCATATGGCCATGTCTGAACTGGGGTGGCAGAGTGGGCTAAAGAACGGTGATGGATTAAACCCAGATCTGTTGACTGGGTTTGAGTGTTTGATTGGTTCAGATGCTCCGTCCATCACCACCCCCTTTTGTTCCCCTTTATTACGCCACTCCCTTCATGGTGACATCACTCTTTCCGCATCTGCTTCCGGGGCGAGCAATATTCCTCGCCCCGGCCAGCACATGCGCAGGAGGTCTCTGACCTGCTGTGCCCTCGTCATCGTCCATCCCTTGACGAAAAAAAACAAAACAGTCAGAGTCAGACTGACTGAATTAAATTTTTCAACACACGGGGCAGTGAGCAGTTCATTGATTTGACGCTGCTGCATTGCATGCGTGTGGTATGTGTCTCTCTTGTCTTCCTCCCCGTCCCGACTCCCGAGGCTAGTGGGGCAATGCCCCATTCGCTCCTATGCACCAACCGCCACTGCTTATACCACGTGCAATTCATCCTCTCCAAAGCCAAGCCTCAAGAATTCCTGGGTATGAAGGGCGGCTGATTCTGATTGGGTGCTTGATAGTTTTCCAGAAACTCATGTTCTTGATTGTTCATGTTTGTCAGTAGTTAATTAAACATGCCCAGGGGTTTTATCTCTTCAGTTCACAGAAGCTACAATAAAAGTTTCTTTGTCGTTGCAAAAAAATATGAACAGCCAACGAACCTCTGTCTGCCAAAGAATGGAAGGGCTGGGGAACTGTCATTCATCTCACTGCTAAGCAGAGCCATGTCATGCTTCACCCTCCTTCAGGCCTCTGATTTTAACCAACATCGCTTAGAACACTGGGACTTTAGAGCCCATCCTTTTAATGAGGAAAACAAAACTACAAGTCCCATAAGCAATATTGGTGTAAGGTGTCACGCATGGCCTAGGACAACATCGGATTCAGCACATCCAGTTCCATTTTTTAAGTATTTGACACAATATTGAATTTATAATCTTTGTTTTTTATGGTCATGAGTCACCAGGATACTAAAACGTGTCTTTTATTTTCAGGGTCAATAAAGTAATGGTCACCAGCTTGGAAGCTCAGTTAATTCTTCAGTATTTGTCATTGATCTCCATGTGTGGCTGGTTTGGGTCTGCCCCCTGCATCATTCCAGATAACTCACACAGGTAAGGAGCTTGTATCAGCAACATGATATCCCCATACTCGTCTGTAAGAAGTGCGCTCCGAGGCAGGTATCTGATCATTTTTGTGAAACAAGCAAGCACCAATATCTGCTATGTACATTCGTTAAAATAAAACACAATCAATTCAATTCAAAATATACTTCATTCGGCATAAAGCAATACCATAAAAGTACAGTGTTAAAAAACAATATCTCATACGTTATAAAAACCATACTAAAAACCTGTTTAACAACAATACATTAAATATAAATGATTCGGCATGGGGATCATCTTATAGAAATGACAAGGAGGTACCCGGTTAAAAATGTTTCATTCATAGTATAGTGCAAATCAGAGCAAATATTGAACACACAGGACCATTATTCCTCCCCTCTACTGGTTCTGAGTTTCATCGCTAATCTTAGAAAATTTACTACACAGAAAAGTTTTTTAAGGTTCTACTGACAATTTCAGAAACAGTAGGGCCACCTTAACTTGTTTGAACTTGGTCTTCCTTAAAATACCTTTTAAAACTAGTCGCCTAGGGTAAGCGTAAAATGAGCACAGTAGGACCAAATGGAGCATATCCTGTGGAGACCGTTGGTCGCAGCCACAGGAGCCCTTACTCTCCAAATGCTTTGTATACCCTGCTGGAACCGCCAAAGTATGGTGTAACAAATCTAGCCTGAAACGGGTCATGAGAAATCTGTTTTGAGGATTGTAAATAAGACACAAATAAGGTTCCATGCCCAGGCACGACTTTGTTAACTGATGAGTTCTTACTGATGGCTTAGTCAGCTCTCTTGCTTCCCTATTTGACTTGGCTCTGTTTAAAAATTCGGACTTAATACGGCCCTTATCCTTAGATAGCAATTTGGTCGGGTGGGTAAAATATTCAACACAACCCATGGCTAACAGGTTTTCCTTGATGTGTCTAATCCAAGGAATATTGTAACCTCGTGCCCGTGCAATGCAGTCTGATATTTTTTGTTGACTTAACGCCGCCTCTGGGTTAGTCTATACCTTAATCCAGCATGCGAGGGGCTTCCATTGCAGCTTATCGCACAGATGGGTTATACCCAGTTCCTCATGAACCATGTAGGAGGAAAAATGCTTTGTGGGACTTTCAGTACCCGCCTCCAATATTTGTTTCCTTCTATTTGTAACTTAAGCGGGTCTATAAAGCCCCAGACCTCACTCCCATATAAAACTTTGGCACAGCTTACAGAACTGTAGAGGTTCAGGATTTGTTCCGGAGCCCATCGGCCTCGCCTCTTTGCAAAATTCATAGTTGCCCCTGTTGAGTTAATTAGTTTATTGCATTGCTCCTCCACAAGGGCTTTAAAACTAAGGTGACTGTCGAACACGATCCCCAGATATGAAAATGACTTGACCTTTTCCAGTCCCTGTGTACCTATTGTATACTTAGTTTTGCTGGATGGTCCTTTCCCTACCTCCATAACATATGATTTGGTGAGGTTTGGTGACAAATCTAAGCTATCCATAAAATGGACAAAGCCATCTATGAGGCGCTGCAGTCCACGCGCAGTGCAGGCCAAGAGTACCGCGTCATCTGCATACAGTAACGCCGGTATCCCTCTCCTACCTATCTGCGGGCAGTCCATCCCTAGAGCTACCAGCGCCTGGGTCTAACCATTTTATATATATATATATATATATATATATATATATATATATATATATATATATATATATATATATATATATATATATATATATACTGAAAAAACCATAGGTTATAGACCATATATAGTTAGGAATTCGCATTTACAAAACCTTATTTTACTCACACAAAACCATTGAAATTCCATATATAGTTAGTTGCACTAACTATATATCGCGCACCCGCAATCCACTGCTGATGATGTTACATATTACATAATTTTTGACATGGTCAGTGACATCACTGATGACATCACTGATGACATCTCAAATGACATCACTGATGACATCTCAAATGACATCACTGATCACATCACTGATGACATCTCATTTGACATTACTGATCACATCACTGATGATATCATTCATGTGATAATACGATGAACCTCTTCAGACTCTAATATAACCTTAGATACAATCAGTGTAAACAGACACTCACAGACTGTCACTCATCCATGGAGTTACTCACACACCTAGTCAGTCATGCAAAGAATCAATCACACCTCCATTTCCTCAACTATACAGTTATACAAACTTTACTTATTCAAACATATACTAACACATATTTACTCTCTTATACAATCCCTGATACAAGTTCACAATGATCCATACAGCCACTCACACATTCACTGGCTCTTTTGCACAGTTATTTATATATGTCAACTCTCACATGTACTGTGTTTTACATATGTACTTACTTTGACATGTAGCACTGAGATATCCATTCACTCACCAATACACTCATGCACACAGTCAACCGCCCATACAGCTGTTTCCACATGCACTTTTGAAACCATACATCTAGTGAATCAACTGCTCACACATCTATGCACAGAGTCATACACCTCCCAGCCACCCACACCCACACTCAGTCTCCCATACAAATACTTGGGCAACCAATCAATAACCCATATAGTTACTCATATAGCTACTTATCAACACATGCAACAGTTTACAGAACAACAGACATAATGATGCACAAATTAAGACAGTTTAGTCACTAACCCATGCACTCAGTGAGACACATTTAATCACTCACTCATACAGTCAGTCATGCACCTACTAAATCCTTCATCCAGACCCTTATACATCCACTCATTCTTCAATATGTAAGACATATTTTAACTTTACAGAAACATACAGTCACTGGATGTTGTCATCAGTGATGTCATCAGTGATGTCATTGGAGATGTCATCAGTGATGTCATCAGTGATGTCACTGACCATGTCATGAATGATGTAATATGTGACATCATCAGCAGTGGATTGCGGGTGCGCGATATATAGTTAGTGCAACTAACTATATATGGAATTTCAATGGTTTTGTGTGAGTAAAATAAGGTTTTGTAAATGCGAATTCCTAACTATATATGGTCTATAACCTATGGTTTTTTCAGTGAATTTTCAAGGTTTTGTAAATGCTAATTCCTAACTATATATGGTCTATAACCTATGGTTTTTTCAGTGAATTTTCAAGGTTTTGTAAATGCTAATTCCTAACTATATATGGTCTATAACCTATGTTTTTTTCAGTGAATATATATATATACATACATATATAAACATATATCATCTGTATATCTATATAAATACAAACATAAATGCATGCATACATATACTTATATGCATACAGATGCATGTTATTTACATGAAAGTTGAAAAAACACTAATAAAAGCAAAGCTAAAAAGCCACCTCATTACAAACAGAATGGCTTTAACTTAAACGAGGGCGAGATCTATTGCATTTTCAATGCTTGTTTACTTTGGTTCCACCAAGAAGGCATTCAGATGTGTCACACATTTGCCATAAATTCTGAATGTTAGCACTCTAGTTGCACATTAGATCACTGTAGTAAAGCTACTGCTCACCAGGGACGTCTGCTGCTGGTATTCAAAGTGCATGTTTCAGTTTGCATGTCAGAATTTTTTTAATGAAATAGAAGAGGATTTGAGAAGTCACTCAAAATGATCCCTAATTTTTCTTTCTGAAGCACTAATCATACTTTCTATGGCAAAATTAACCCCCTCATGTTGTTCCTTTTTAAATTGAGTGTTTTCAGACTTACCACTTCATTCCAATCAAGATGCCTTCTGGTGTGCCATACTTTTGTCATAAGTAAGACTGTTAGCGCTCTAGTTGTTCTTTAGAACACTCTGGGACATTCTGTCATTGGGCTATACTTGGGGTACATCTGGGTGATATTTGGGCTACATTTAGGCTCTTTTGTCTCTGGTGGCCATCTTGGGAGACTGTATGTCAGAATTTTTTAATGAAATTGAAGAGGGTTTGAGAAGTCACTCAAAATGTGCCCTAATTTTTCTTTCTGCAGCACTAATCATAATTCATATGGCAAAATATACCCCTCATTTTGTTCCTTTTTAAATTAAATGTTTTAAGAGTTACCACTTTATTCCAATCAAGATGGCTTCAGGTGTGCCATACCTTTGTAATAAGTAGGACTGTTAGCGCTCTAGTTGTTCTTTAGAACACTCTGGAACATTCTGTCATTGGGCTATACTTGGGCTACATCTGGGTGATATTTGGGCTACATTTGGGCTCTTTTGTCTCTGGTGGCCATTTTGGGAGACTGCATGTCAGAATTTTTTAATGAAATAGAAGAGGATTTGAAAAGTCACTCAAAATGTGCCCTAATTTTTCTTTCTGCAGCACTAATAATACCTTCTATTGCATAATATACCCCCTCATTTTGTTCCTTTTTAAATTAAATGTTTTAAGAGTTACCACTTTATTCCCATCACGATGGCTCCAGGTGTGCTATACCTTTGTAATAAGTAGGACTGTTAGCGCTCTAGTTGTTCTTTAGAACACTCTGGGACATTCTGTCATTGGGCTATACTTGGGCTACATCTGGGTGATATTTGGGCTACATTTGGGCTCTTTTGTCTCTGGTGGCCATTTTGGGAGACTGCATGTCAGAATGTTTTAATGAAATAGAAAAGGATTTGAGAAGTCACTCAAAATGTGCCCTAATTTTTCATTCTGCAGCACTAATCATACTTTCTATGGCAAAATATACCCCCTCATGTTGTTTCTTTTTAAATTAAATGTTTTAAGAGTTACCACTTTATTCCAATCAAGATGGCTTCAGGTGTGCCATACCTTTGTAATAAGTAGGACTGTTAGCGCTCCAGTTGTTCTTTAGAACACTCTGGGACATTCTGTCATTGGGCTATACTTGGGCTACATCTGGGTGATATTTGGGCTACATTTGGGCTCTTTTGTCTCTGGTGGCCATTTTGGGAGACTGCATGTCAGAATGTTTTAATGAAATAGAAAAGGATTTGAGAAGTCACTCAAAATGTGCCCTAATTTTTCATTCTGCAGCACTAATCATACTTTCTATGGCAAAATATACCCCCTCATGTTGTTTCTTTTTAAATTAAATGTTTTAAGAGTTACCACTTTATTCCAATCAAGATGGCTTCAGGTGTGCCATACCTTTGTAATAAGTAGGACTGTTAGCGCTCTAGTTGTTCTTTAGAACACTCTAGGAGGCTGCAGTAGAACACAAAGGAATCAACTGACAGTCTCTGTCCATGTTGGATGTACATGTTTTACTGAGAATGTCAGACTTCATTTTCACATGACTGAGAAAGATAATGTGAATTTACAGAAAATATGCTTTCAGTTTAGCTTATAGATCCCCTTCCAAACCACTGTGGGAAAATCATGCGATATTAGTTTTCTTTCAAACAATATTCATGATATCACAGCAGAAGGTTTTTTCACATGGTAAAATCACCTTAGAACCCACCACAATTCCTAAAACGAGTATGGTACCATCAACAAATGATTTATAATGTAACTAAAGTCCTAAAACCCTCTATTAACTACAATGCTTTTTAATGAGGTGCTATCATGTATATTGGTCCCAAGATGGCTGCCAACACTTCTTGGATGAAGTGCTGACAGCCAATCAGATCAGATGTGTGGTTAGGCTCCGCCCAGATATATATCTTTTTTTGAACCTAAATTACTCAAAATCCACTGGAGCACATATATTGAGACCTAGCAAAGGCACATCGGGCTAACAGTCCCTACAATTTTGCCAAGTTTCGTGCAAATCCATTCAGCCGTTCGAGCTAAAAGTGAGGCCAACCGCCCTATGGAAATTAACATGGGAAAAACGCGTTTTGGGACCCCCCTTTTTTCTCGGACCCCCCTTGATGAAACCCCCCCAAATTGTCAGGGGCTGCTCAGAAACAAAATGTTCCATTTTCCTGAAAATTTCAGCCAATTCCGTCCACAAACGCCAAAGTTATTAGACATAGAATTTTCAAAAATCCCATAGAGAAAAAATCCTAACTATATATACCTACTGGCGACCGCCAGTAGGTAATATATATATATATATATATATATATATATATATATATATATATATATATATATATATATATGTATATATATATATATATATATATATATATATATATATATATGTATGTAAAGAGGTAGGGGGCCAAAATACATCCCTGCCTCACGCCCCTTGAGCATGGGACGTGTTCTGTGACATTTCCCTCCTTATCATATCTGATCTGGGCAGAAGTATTCTGATGCAGTGTCCGTAATATATTTACCAGACCAGGGTCAACTACCAAGGCCCCCAATAGTCCCCACAATTTCTTCCGATTTACTCGATCAAATGCCGCGGTGAGGTCCATGAAAGCCATGTGCACGTCCCCTCACTGGCTACGGTGTTCTTGGCTGCCAGGACATATAAATTAAGGCATTGATCTGTGGTGGAGCGGCCGTACCTAAACCCATACTGGGTATCCGTAATGATCTCATGTTCCTCCGCCCAATCAATCAATCGGTTAAGAATGGCCCTACCTAGCACTTTCACAGTAACATCAATTAATGAAATAGGCCTATAGCATTGAGGGCTATTTCTGTCCCCTTTATTAAATATGGGGACTATTATGGCCGTAGACCAGGATATTGGCATCATTGTTTGCACTGCGGTATTTATTACTCTGGTGAGTATGGGCACCCAGAGTTCTTTCTGGCTTAAGAGGAGATCTGGTGGAATCCCATCAGGTCCTGGTGCCTTATTACGGGTTAGCCCCTCAATCCCCGCCTTTATTTCTCCCAAGGAAAAGGTAATCTGGGGTGGGTTCACACTTTCCAGTTCTCAATGCTACCATGGTTATACAGGCCCTTGTAATGCTCAAGCCAGGTTTCTGGGAGGATGTGGCAGGCCAGCTTGGGTTAATTTGAATCCTGAAAGCATGGTTCTTTAACAACTCTCCAAAAAGCAGCCGAGTCCTTTGTCTCGGCCGCTTCTCTCAAGTTTTCCCATGCCTGGTTCTGCAATTCGGTTCTGCGGCATCTTCGTGTTTTATTGTATCTAGCCCTGCAGCTTGATACCTTCCCTCTGTCCCTAGGTACGCATTTCAGAGCCGATTTCAGATCCCTCAAGGCGAGGGTGCAGTCATGATCTAACCACCTTGGTGCACTGTGTTCCATGTTGATCTTCCTGCCCCTAAGTAAGCCATCAATTTGTTTGGCCGCTCCCTCAAATGCCTTGATCAGGTCTGCCCCCTCAACCTCCAAGTCCAAACACTTCCAAACGTTGGACTCGGCCTGTGTCAGTAAGATTCTGTAAAATGCCTCACTGTCCGTGTTGACCCACCTTAGTCCCCTACCTTGGTCAGTGGCTTTAAACAAACCTCTGACCCCCCTACGTTGTGATAGAAGTTCCGCATTTGGATCTCTGAAACACAGGAGAAGCGGGTTATGGTCGCTGAAAATGCTAACCTCTATCTCAAACTTTTTCACCTGACACTTTAACATGGGTGCATCGAAAATAAAATCAATTATAGTGCCCTTCGCCCTGCCTTTGAAAGCAGGGGTGACCGTGCTATTGCCCTCCCCACCAATCAAATCCTCCTCCTTCCCTTGTGTGATTCAGGTGCCACCCCTCTACAGTCGGGCAAGCCGACCAGTTCCCCTCATTTATTCTTAGGGAGGGGCATGGGTGACAATTGAAATCCCCTGCTAATATAGCTGGGAGCACAGTGCCCCTTGCTCCTCCATGCCTGCCAGCCGAGCCCCTAATTCATTTAGGCTTTGGAGAGTTTGTCCTGGAGTAATGGCATTATAGAAATTTACAACAGTTAAATCAAAACCCTTTTTACGATATGTGAGTCCCAGTGTGCAGTCCAAGCCCATCTAAGTTCACTCCACCTTCCTGAGAGTCTGAGATCGACATAAATAGTCAGACCCCCCTTTGCCCTCCTCGGCGCTGACTTACGCGCTGGGACGAAAAACATTTTGTAGCCTTCTATTGCCTGGGTGTTACTATGTACTCCCATGTTTCTTTTAGGAGGATTATTTGATGTTTCTTAATATACGTTAGCCAGTTGTGATTTTTGAGGCTAAGCCCGCTACATTCCAGAATATGATCTTAATCTCTCCCACTATTTGACTGCCTGCCGTGATAGTTGTAGGGTTAGTGGGCATTACAGGAACTTCACCCAAATTCCCTGCATCTTTCTCCACATTTCTCCCACCGGGCTCTATAACTCTCACATTGACATTGGAATCATCTGACTGTGTGCTCCCTGGACCTTCATTGTCTCCTATTATGGGTGACCCCTCCCCCCTCGTGCTATTCTCGTTTTACAACCCCCCACCAGTCAATCTATTTCATTTAGGGCTGAAGCACAGTGGAGAGGTGCAAATCGTTTAATGAGTGAAACTAGCTGGTCCCCCCTTCTGATGCAATCCTATTCCTCCTATGGTCACCTTGCATATTCCTATGGGCCATATCCCTATAGATAAAAGCCAACGGGAGCAGTCTGATACTGGACCCTCCATCGCCTTGGTATTGACTGCTGGACTGACTATGGAGGAGCTCATTGACTAACTCTGAGATATCTGAAATTCAAAATCACACAATCTCCTGCAAAGCTCTTTCTGCTACTTCCGATCCAAGCCACCCTCCTTGCCATCAGAATATGTCTGTGTTGTGTGATATTGAAAGCCGTGTTTTTGACTTGCCAACGTGCTGTCTTGTTAATTAGAGTGCGCGGGGATTCCTCCCTCTCATCCCCGTTAGTAGGAACCCCTACAAGGGCCACTGTGTAGGGGCTTGAGGGTGGGGGGAGATCCAATGTCGGTAAACCCCTAGTGCTCTGCACAGCGTCCGCTATTGTTAACTCCTCATCACTAACTATTGCCCTTCTTCCCTCCGAGCCCCTCTGGGCTGTGTCAGGACAAACCGTATTAGATGACCCCATTCTGTTTATGCTCAGGGTAGTCCCGTTCGTTTTACCCACCAAGGCACCCTTGTTGGTGCCCTCACTGTCTTTGCCCAACTGCCCGCCTTCGCGGTGCCCCCCTCCTTGACCCTCATAACTAGTTGTGGGCTTTGAGTATGATGTGGCTTCTGCTCCCCCCATCTCCGGTCCCCTAATTCTACCTGGCACACTATTCCCCTGATCGCATAGCCGAGATAGTTTTTCCTCAATAACCTTAATTCTCTCGTGCACCGGTCCCAAATGGGTGGAAAAAAGGAGCTCTAAGTTTGACCTTAATAGATCTTCCATTCCTTGTACGCTCCCCATCTTCCCACAGTTTGAACATTGCGTGCTATAAATGGGTCCCACGGCAGTGTTCACTCTGCTGATCTTTACGGCACCCTTCTGTTTTGATTTTGGCTTTGAAACAATCGTCCACCTCCCCTCCGATCGTGTGCCCCAGGCCCTTGCGTCAGCTAGAGGTGATACCAACTGCGTAGTAGATGTGTCTTTTATTGCAACTTTTGATCTTGTGATCACTTCTCCGCCCCCCTTACTATGGTTCCTATACCTGAGTTGGCCCTAGAGGCTACCAACTCTGATGGCCCTTGTTCTGGCCTGTCAAACACTGGAGTGGACGCGCTGGAATTCTTCTCCACCTCTTCAATACTAATGTGAGACCGGTCAGGGTCAGAATCCGTTATAAGTGGGTCATCAGGGTACATAAGTGAGCCACCCTCCTGTGTCATATGGGGAACATGAGCCATAGCACTAGTGATGCTGCCACTATCCTGCTTTGATTGACCTTGGAGGATACTTTTACTTGGTGTTTTAGACCTTGCTATGGGGCCCATTGATGATCGCTTATGTTATAGCAGTGTATCTAGCGACAATCTTTTTTCTGTGAGCTGAATTTCGTGGACTAACAGTGATTTTGCTCTTTAAAGAAATGTATCAACGGTCCCCTTAACCCCGCCCCCTACCCCAGGAATCACCTTCCGCTTACTCATACTGAGTGGTGTTCGATACTCCCACCGGTTACAGCGCAGATGTGCTATAGAACTATGGTCAGGTCCTACGTTACATACAGTACGAAAGGCACTAAAAATGAAATAGAGTCCACAAAGCACAAGCCGCTGCCTCCCTAGCTGCTAAAACTGATGTAATCAGCTATTACTTCCACTCATTCACTGGAGGATGTGTCCACTATGTGTATCCTCCCGTATTGATTTTTTTTTATCTCCCAGGGGTTAGAGTTTTCGCGACAACATCTTTTTTTTAATGCATTCTCAGATCACGCAATGCTCACATTGGAAATCCATCTGGGGGAAGGATTGAGACTCCCAAAACGGTGGGCTTTCAATAAGCAGTACTTAAATGATGAAAACTGGGTAAAGTCCATGGAGTTAGAGATTAGACAATTTTTGAATCAGAACACTATGTCTGCTGCACCACATATAGTTTGGGATTCACTTAAAGCATTTGTGCGGGTGCTATTAATAGGCAAAGATGCAGCCATTTCCAAGAAAGCTAGGCTGGAAAAGTTACAGCATGAAGATAAGATCCATGCTCTAAACGAGATATTTTTGAAAGATCCTACTGTTTCTAATAAAAAAACTTCTTGATCAGGCCAAACGTGAGCTCTGCTCTGCCTATAACATCCAAAGTGAGATCTGTTTTCAACGCTTTCAACAGAAGGTTTATGAGGAAAGTAATTTCACTAGTAGGCTATTGGGGTGGCAGGCCAAAGAGCAGGCCACAGCAAATCAAATTAAAGCATTAAAATGCCGACTGACAGCAGCTCCCACAGAAGACCCAGGAATAATAGGGGACATTATGAGGGCCCACTGCAACTCTATCTATGGTAAATCACCAAGGGTTGATGGCCAACTGCTTGCTAAATTCCTTCAAGAAAATCCATCCTCAACCCTGTCTGAAATAGATAATCAATCTATGGCGAGCCCTTTCTCTTTGTCAGAACTGGAGGAAGTCGTAAAAAGTTTGGCGAATGGCAAGGCCTGTGGTCCAGATGGAATACCCGCAGAATTTTTTAAGGTCTTTTTTGAGCACTTTCAGATTTTTTCCTATTCCTGATTAATTCTTCATTAGAAGGTGGGCCAGTTCCGTAATATTTTAGGCAGGGGAACATTGTAAGTTTCCCAAAGAAAGGTTAGGATAAGATGGATCCTAGCTCTTATCGTCCCATCACGCTGCTGAACTCAGCCTACAAAATCGGTACAAAACTTTTATCTTGTAGGTTCAATACATTTGCAGCACTTGATCCACCCTGACCGGAATGGGTTTCTAGCTGGTAGACAATTGTCTACTAACACTCACTTTCTCGCAGAAGCCCTGGATTACTTTGAGGGTCAGAAGATTCCATCTCTTATCTTATTATTAGATGCAGAAAAGGCCTTTGACCTTGTGGTCTGGGAGACATTATTTTTAATTTTACACTCTTTTAATATTCCCAAGGTCATTGATACTTTTATTTCAGACCCTATATGAGAACGCGATGGCCAATATAATCATCCATTCGGAAGTTGTAGGATCTATTAAAATTAAGCGAGGCACGAGGCAAGGTTGCCCTTTATCACCGGTGCTATTTGCGTTCTTTATTGAACCCTTAGCAACAGCTATTCGTAACTGTGTCTATATTTGTCCTCCAATTACAGCAATGCCCAAAATAAAGCTGTATGCTGCTGACATCATGCTCTTAATTAAGCCCACAGTTGAGGTGCAATCCAAGGTCTTCAAGTTGTTTGAGGAATTTGAAGCTTTAGGGGGATACCGCATTAATAAGGGCAAGACGGAAGTTATTCAGTGTGGGAGTGGCGCTATAAATCTACACCTTGATATCCTAGGCTCTGTTAACTCGAATCCAAAGAGATTTTTGGGAATATTTTTCTCAAATCTAATTGATGATCTATATAAATTAAACTTTGATCCCCTAATAAAGAAAGTTAAAGAGCTGTTCTCCCGATGGAATTTACTTCCTTTGTCTATTATGGGACCAGTGGCTCTGATTAAGATGTCTGTTTTACAGCTATTTAATTTTTTGTTTGCCTCAATTCCGTGCACTTTATCAAATTTCTTCTTTTCTCAGGTTGAGTCAATGTTTACAGCCTTTATATGGGCAAAGGAATTCCCACACCTTGCACTTAGCACTTTATATGAAGACTTGGATCAGGGTGGTTTAGCACTTCCCAATCTTAAAAGCTACTATGATGCGTATTTTGCACAATATTTATCGAGGTTTAAGCCCGCACCACAAACACATTGTTTTACTAACTTTTTTATCAATCTTATGTGTCAGGACACCCAAATTCATTCTCCCCTATTAATGTTCAGAACTCCAAAGCTGGTCCACTACAAGAGCTTGCAGTGGCTTTTTAAAAGAAGGCAGGCATTCTTTAAAAAATATTCCATACCTGCAATCAACTCTGCTTCCTTGTTAGAAGAAATTCTCCCCTTCATAGGTGTTAGACAACCTAGATATCTGGCTGCAAAATGGGCGGAAGCAGGGTTTGTTAAAATCTCTGACTTTATACGGGATGGTAACTGGGTGTCTAAGGTAGAAATGCGCCAATCATTGACCAATGATTTTATCTTAATGAATTCCTATGGCACTTTATTTAAATATCTTGCCGAAACTAGCGCTATTTCCTTTTTGGCTCAGAATCGGTTGGTGGAGGATCTTTTAGTTAAGGTATCAGACAAGAAGCCTGGTGCCTGGAAGAAATATTTGCCCTCGTTAAGGGAGTTGGATGTTGAATCTAAAGCTTTAAGGAAATGGTCAGAACAGGAAAACTGTGAAATCTCCCCCTATGTTTTGACCACCATTAACAGGTTGAATTTCAGCTCCTTAAGAGGGGCAAATTTGCCCCAGGATGCTATTTTTTAGTAAATGGCTGCTGTATCGAACCCCAGCAGCCCGGGCCAAAATGTACCCCAATCAGTCTTCCCAATGTTTCCGATGTTTGAACTTTCCTGCTGCCAAATGGTCACATATTATGCTCCGCTGTCCAAAGATTAATGTGTACTGGGTAGAGGTATTTGTGTATCTCGAAAAAGAATGCAATTTACAGTTGGAAGTAAATGACAGGTTAATTCTTTTTGGCTTTGACCTGGATCTCCATTTTGCAGATTCAGTGACTAGATTTCTGTACATAGCTATGGCGATTGCAAGATCACTGGTCCTTCAAGATTGGCACTCAGACTTAATTCCGTCAGCCTTGGAATGGGGGCATAAGATGAGAAGGGTAAAGAAAAGTGAATATACCTTCGCTGCAAGAAATGGGGGACTTAATAGATTTAATAAAACAAGGGGTTCGAGATTTGATTAAAATAGAGGGTGAGGATATAGTGGCCAGTTTGTTTGATGGCGGGTGGGAATGAGATTTAAGACCTAGTCAATTGTCTATTTATCTATTTATTGTGTGAATGTTTACAGGGGGCTTTTTCTACGGGATTTTTGTACTTTTATACCTGATCAACTCTCTTTTATGAAATGTATAACAAGTTTGTGACCTGGGATAGCGACTTATGGTGATTCTTTTGGTTCAAATAGATTTGTTTTTGCTGTTCGGCTTTTTGCTATGATATAATGCTGGTTTATGCAAATGTTTATGTTGACAAACCCTGGCTTCAATAAAAAAATTAATTAAAAAAAAGAGTGTATCCGGCGTTTCACTTACCGCCACTCTGGGTCTAGCGCCCGTCCCTATGGGAGGTGTCCTGTTTTCAGACTCAAGGGGGGTGGCCCTGCCCGGCCACCTCCGGCCTTTGAAGGGCAAGGACGGGCCTGCCCTTGGCCCAGGCTTAGCCTGGGCGAGCCCGAGCCCGCGCTCGCCCGCGCCCGGGAGCCCCCAACGCTAATTTATCCTCATTGGCCCGATGGAAATGTTGCAAGAGTGCACTGCCTCCTGGGAACTGGAGTCCTGGCAAAGTCCGTCAAAGAAGGCAGCCACAAACAACAAGCAGGTCCCTGGCAAGCACAGAGCAGCAAAGGGCAGGTGGAAATGGCCGGTAGGTCAGAAGGGCAATCAAATCACAGTATACTGTTCCAGAGGTTCAGTCTCAGAGACATTATCTGTAACTGAACGCAGACACCCTAGGAAGCATGTGCTTTTAAGACCAGTTGCGTTCACTCACCTGAAGGTGACATGCTTCATCATTGGGCTATACTCCTCACCAGGCCGGCGCTACAATGCCTGGCGGGCACCACAAGAGGACACTTTGTCGTAGATCTTTTATTAAGTACTCCGGATGAGCATAGTAGGCAGAGGATGTTGTGTCATAAGATGTGAGATTGGTGAAAGTATGAATATAAGATCAACTATCGGCCATGTTGGACAGGCCTCGTGGAAGGCCCGGTCCCTCCCCGTATGGCGGGGCCCGGACCCCTGCTCCTCCGATGTCCTCAACAAGAACCATCCCGGCAACCCACCAGAACCACCCACGGCCCGTCCCCGACGGGACTCCAGCTCCTGAATCCCCCGGTATCGGCTGGCCCGGGCCCCTTCCAGGACCACTGCCCCCGGCCCAGCCACCATTTTGGACCCTACACAACAAGGCTGCGTGGCCTCGGATCGACCCCAACCCCGGGCCTGGCCAGGCCCCGACATCGAGGCACCACCATCCACCCAGGGGGTGAAGTGACCACTTGGCAGGTCAATTGGAGAAGGAGTGTCGATGGCTTCCCTCCGCCAGGTGTCGATCGCCCCCAGCCTCCCCGGGCGCTGGCTCCACCCCCCTGCTGGGTGTCTGGACTCCCTCATCCCGGACCTCCCGACCTCCAAGTGCGAGGGTCCGGACATCAAAGGGCGCCAGACCTATAACTGGGGCAGCTCCAGAGCAGGAAGGCAGTTGTATCCTGGAGTCAAGAGACACCGAGACAAACTCATCCTTGGAGGCCTGCTGGCGCTGCCGCGGCTCCTTCTCGTGAACCATCTTCGAAGCCTGCTGGCGCTGCCGCGGCTTCTTCTCGTGAACCATCTTCGAAGCCTGCTGGCGCTGCCGCGGCTCTTCTCGTGAACCATCTTCGAAGCCTGCTGGCGCTGCCGCTGCTCCTTCTCGTGAACCATCTTCGAAGCCTGCTGGCGCTGCCGCGGCTCTTCATCGTGAACCATCTTCGAAGCCTGCTGGCGCTGCCGTGACCCTCCTCATCGTGAACCGTCCTCGAAGCCTGCTGGCGCTGCCGCAGCCCATCCTTGCGAACCCTCCAGCTCGAGGATTGTGAGCGCCATCTCTTGCTGCTTCTGTACCGGACCGGTACTAAGACTGTCCCGCTACCCCTTTTCCCCAAAGAGACTAGAATTAACGGGATCCTCGTATCCTGGTCCATCTGTATCGCTTATCACCTTGCCTCAAGATATATATAAAAGTGTGCAGAACTCATCTCTGTGTGGTGTCCATCTGTGGGGGGGAAGTTACCTGTCTGTACGATTACCGGAGAGGGCCCTCACCGGAGGCCTCTCCCCCTGTACTCGGCCGACCCTCCGGGTCTCCTTCTAACAGGCCAGTTGCCGCAATATAGTTAATGTGATCTTCCTGGTCCATGTTGAGATTAAAAACAGTGGCAGAGAAATTGAGGAAGTAATGGCGCCTACCACTGTGTGAAAGTGTCGATCACCTATGGGCCTGCTGGTAAGCTGGGGTCTACACTTCAGGTCAACTTTGTTCATGCCCTGTGTAGTCATGGAGCAATCTGTTGGCATTTCATCAGGATCAAATATGGGAAAATGGGTAAATGTGACCTAATCTTCTCCACAGCGTGAGGAGCTCTGTAACTCAAAGCCCTGCACCGTGCATAGGTGATAAGGTGCCTATTACCATCTTACTACCACAGATGAGCGCTGTCTAACAGAGTGCACTAGATAAGGTAACCCTCATAAAATTCAGGACAAACTGACTTACCCAATAGCGAGGACGCCGCGTCAGAGGGCAACTGGTTTGAAAAGCACATGCTTCCTAGAGCGCCTGCGTTCAGTTAGGACTGAACCTCCAGAACAGTATACTGTGAGTTGATTTATATGAAGAATGTGTATACTGGACTGTCATTTCCCTCGGCATCTCTTGTGATATGTAAAATAAAACACAGCACACCGGGAGGCCAACAAATCTATCATACATTTAATGCAAAAAAAATATTTTTTTTTCTTTTTTTAAAAAGTTTTAAAAAACCTTTATTGAGGAACAAAATCATGGCAGACACAATACACCGAGCAATTCCGCAGCTCACATCAGCAAGATACAATTCAAGTCAGTCACTTAGTAACAGGCAGATTACATTGAATACATTTAATGCAAAAATAGCAAAAGGCCAAGCAAACTAACAAGTGACAATTGTCTTTGCAATGGACGAGAGCATCCACCCTATAGCAAGTTGGAGTATATAATGCTAATGCTACACAATGTATTTTTATACACTTTTCTCCTAATACAAGTCAATGAAACATGAACACATGATAGAAACAGTTACTGAAACAACACTAATGAGTAGGAGGCAGGATCTTCTCTCGAGAGGAATGTGAGGAGTCTGTGAGGTGCAGATAAAAGATACACAGACAAGCTGCAGAAATCACTGTTTCTGGAAATAACACTTCTGTTTGTCAATATTCAATTTACTACAAGATGCAGGAAAGTGTGCAGATGGACATCACTAAATAAAATGGTTCTGAGCCCTAATAGAATCCGGTAGAAGAGGAGTTGAAGGGTAGTAGCGAGATAGAGGGGTAGTAGAGGGCTAGTAGAGGAGTAATGGAGGGGTAGAGGGGTAGAAGAAAGGGAAGAGGTGTAGAGGGTTAGAAGAGGGGTAGAGGGGTAGTAGAGGGTTAGAGCGGCTGTAGAGGGGTAGAAGAGGTGTAGAGGTGTAGAAGAGGGGTAGAAGTATAGAAGAGGTGTAGAAGAGGGGTAGAAGTATAGAAGAGGGGTAGAAGAGAGGTAGAGGGGCAGAAGAGAGGTAGTGTAGAGGTAGAGGGGTAGAAGAGAGTTAGAGGCGTAGAAGAGAGGTAGAGGGGTAGAGGGGTAGAAGAGAGGTAGAGTAGATGTAGAGGGGTAGAAGAGAGGTAGTGTGGTAGAAAAGAGGTAGTGGGATAGAAGAGAAGTAGAGGGGTAAAAGAGAAGTAGAGGGGTAAAAGAGGGGTAGAGGAGTGGTAGAGGGGTAGAAGTGGGATAGTAGAGAGGTAGAAGCGTAGTAGAGGGGTAGAAGGTTAGAAGAGGGGTAGAAGAGGGGTAGTAGAAGGGAAGAGGGGTGGTAGAGGGGCAGAAAAGAGGTAGAGTGGTAGAAGAGTAGAAGAGATGTTGAGGGATAGAAGAGAGCTAGAGGGGTAGAAGAAAGGTAGAGGGGTAGAAGAGAGGTAGAGGGATAGAAGAGAGGTAGAGTGGTAAAAGAGAGGTAGAATAGAGGTAGAGTGGTAGAAGAGGTAGAGGGGTAGAAGAGAGGTAGAGGGGCACTAGAGGGGTAGGAGGTTACAGGGGTAGTAGGTTTGAGGGGTGTAGTAGAGGGGTAGAGGTGTAGAGGTGTAGGGGGTAGAAGAGGGGTAGAGGGGTAGAAGAGAGGTAGAGGGGTACAAGAGAGGTAGAGTAAATGTAGTGGGGTAGAAGAGAGGTAGTGGGGTAGAAGAGAGGTAGAGGGGTAATAGAGGGGTAGTAGAGGGGTACAAGTAGTGTAGAGGGGTAGAAGAGGGATATTAGAGGGGTAGAGGGGTAGTAGAGGGGTAGAAGAGGGTTAGAGGGGTAGAAGAGAGGTAGAGTAGAGGTAGAAGGGTAGAGGAGAGGCAGAGGAGTAGAGGAGAGGTAGAGGGCTAGAAGAGAGGTAGATCGATAGAAGAGTAGAAGAGAGGTAGAGGGGTAGAGGAGAGGTTGAGGGATAGAAGAGAGGTAGAGGGGTAGAAGAGAGGTAGAGTAGAGGTAGAGGGGTAGAAGAGAGGTAGAGGGGTAGAGGAGAGGTAGCGGGATAGAAGAGAGGTAGAGGAATGAAGAGAGGTAGAGCGGTAGAAGAGAAGTAGAGGGGTAGAAGAGAGGTAGAGGCGTAGAAGAGAGGTAGAGGGGTAGAAGAGAGGTAGAGGGGTAGAAGAGATGTAGTGTGGTAGAAGATAGGTAGTGGGGTAGAAGAGAAGTAGAGGGGTAAAAGAGAAGTAGAGGGGTTAAAGAGGGGTAGTAGAGGGGTAGAAGAGGGGTACAGGGGTAGAGGAGTGGTACAGGGGTAGAAAAGGGGTAGAGCGGTCGAAGAGGGGTAGGCGAGTAGTGGTAGAGGGGTAATAGAGGGGTTGGGGTATGGTATAGGGGTATAAGAGGGGTAGAGGGATAGAAGAGGGGTAGTAGAGGTAGAGGGGTAGAAGAGAGGTAGAGGGGTATCAGAGGGGTAGTAGAGGGTTGTAGAGCAGTAGTAGAGGGGTTGCAGGGTAGTAGAGGGGTAGACGAGGGGTAGTAGTGGGGTAGAGGGGTAGTAGAGTGGTAGAGGAGGGGTAGAGGGGTAGAAAAGGAGAAGAGGGATAGTAGAGCGGTAGAGTGGTAGGAGAGCGGTAGTAGAGGGGTAGTAGAGGGGTTGAGGTATAGTAGAGGGGTATACGAGGAAGAGAGGGGTAGGAAAGGGGTAGAAGAAGGGTAGAGGGGTAGAAGAGAGGTAGAGGGTTAGAAGAGAGATGGAGTAGAGGTAGAGGGGTAGAAGAGAGGTAGAGGGGTAGAAGAGAGGTAGAGGGGTAGAAGAGAGGTAGAGTAGAGGTTGAGGGGTAGAAGAGAGGTAGTGTAGAGGTAGAAGAGGGGTAGTAGAGGGGTAGAGGAGGGGTAGAAGAGTAGAAAAGGGGTAGCGGGTTATTAGAGGGTTAGAGGGGTAGAAGAGGGGTAGAGGGTTCGAAGGGTGTAGAAGAGGGGTAGAAGGATAGTAGAGGGGTAGAAAAGGGTAGAAGAGAGGTAGAGGGGTAGAAGAGAGGTAGAGTAGAGGTAGAGGGATAGAAGAGAGGTAGAGGGGTAGAAGAGAGGCAGAGTAAATGTAGAGGGGTAGAAGAGAGGTAGAGGGGAGGTAGAGGGGTAGTAGGTTAGAGGGGTAGTAGGGTAGAGGGGTAGTAGAGGGGTACAAGTGGTGTAGAGGGGTAGAAGAGGGATATTAGAGGGGTAGGGGATTATTAGAGGGTTAGAGGGGTAGAGCTGTAAAAGAGGGGTAGAGGGGTCCAAGGGTGTAGAAGAGGGGTAGAAGGATAGTAGAGGGGTAGAAAAGGGTAGAAGAGAAGTAGAGGGATAGAAGAGAGGTAGAGTAGAGGTAGAGGGGTAGAAGAGAGGTAGAGTAAATGTAAAGGGGTAGAAGAGAGGTAGAGGGGTAGAAGAGCGGTAGAGTAGAGGTAGAGGGGTAGAAGAGAGGTGGAGGGGTAATAGAGGGGTTGTAGGGTAGAGGGGTAGTAGAGGGGTACAAGTGGTGTAGAGGGGTAGAAGAGGGATATTAGAGGGGTAGAGGGGTAGTAGAGGTGTAGAGGGGTAGAAGAGGGTTAGAGGGGTAGAAGAGAGGTAGAGTAGAGGTAGAAAGGTAGAGGAGAGGTAGAGGAGTAGAGGAGAGGTAGAGGGATAAAAGAGAGGTAGAGGGATAGAAGAGAGGTAGAGGGGTAGAAGAGAGGTAGAGTAGAGGTAGAGGGGTAGAAGAGAGGTAGAGGGATAAAAGAGAGGTAGAGGGATAGAAGGTGGTAGAGGGGTAGAAGAGAGGTAGAGTAGAGGTAGAGGGGTAGAAGAGAGGTAGAGGGGTAGAGGAGAGGTAGCGGGATAGAAGAGAGGTAGAGGAATGAAGAGAGGTAGAGAGGTAGAAGAGAAGTAGAGAGGTAGAAGAAAGGTAGAGGGGTAGAAGAGAGGTAGAGAGGTAGAGTAGAGGTAGAGGGGTAGAAGAGAGGTAGGATGTATAGGCAAATGAAAAGGAAGCTATCAACTTCAGGAATGTGAAAGAAAGCTCTCGTATTTTCAAAGCTGATGACCCATGAGGAGAGAGGAAAGCCAGATAGCTCCTTTGCTCGAGAGTGCGCGCCCGAGCGCGTAACTGCAAGCTCTAGGCCACAGTGGTAGAATTTTCTGAAGCCCACTTACTTAAAGTCTCGCCAGTGCAGAGCATGCGCTGGCTCAGGTGAGACCTGAAAAGGTCGCTTTCTGACCGAAGCACTAACTTTTTGCCAAATTTGGGGTAATTCCGTTCAGTAGTTTCGGCTGTAGCCTTGCACAAATTTTCCTATGGGAAATAGATTTTTTTACTCTTATTTTTTGATTTTCTCAAAAACTACTGAACGGATTTACACCATTTTAACAAAAGGTCTCGTTCTGAACCAAGCTCTACCTTTTTTTCCAAATTTCGGGTAATTCCGTTCGGTTGTATGACGTTTCAACGCATGCTTTTCCAACGCATGCCTTTACAACACAGGTATTACAACGCAAGTCGTTACAACGACTTGCGTTGGGGGGCGCTGGATAGTGATATAATTTAATTTTCTATTCCAACTCCAGTCCCCGTGGATAGTACGGAAGGTGTTGGGTAGAAAATTAAACTATTCCCTATCCAACAGCGCCCTCCAGCGAAAGTCGTTGTAACGACTTTCGTTGTAATTCCTGCGTTGTAATGGTAGTGCGTGGTAAAAGTTTCATTGTAAACGATATTCCCCATTCCGTTCAGCAGTCCGGGCTGTAGCTTGTCGCAAAATTTCCTATGGAAATTAACATGGAGAAAACGCTTTTGCTTACGCTTTTCCGCCTCTCCTGCTAATTCCATTTATAGTTCGGAAACTCAGACAAATGTCCCTCACTGATCTTAATAGCCCCCACATGTTCTCGTCAACCTTGGTACTCCAACCTGTTAGAACTCTCAGTGGTTCCCCATCAAAAGCTACATCTCACACCTTGTCTCCTCACTCAGAGCCATTGAGAAATCAGACATCCAATTCCCAGAGATCTCAACCTAGCGATTTGGCTCCTGAAGTCATAGAGTTTGGTTATTTACAACTACAACCAGACTGTATGAATATTCTCAAGGAAGCTAGAAAGCCTACTACTAGAGCATGTTATGCAGCAAATGGAAACGTTTTGTTGCCTATTGTAACAACAACAATATCAATCATCTTGATGCGTTTGTGCTGAACATCATTTGTTATCTGTTGCATTTACAGCAATGTAGATTAACTTACACATCCATTTGTTTGCACCTGGGAGTCATAGCTGCATACTTGCAAAATAGACAACACCTATCTCTCTTCAGAGTACCAGTGATTAAAGCCTTCATGGAAGGATTAAAAAGGTACCGCCAGGGGGGCGGAGCTTGCTGGCGTCCATGAGCTGAGCTCCTCGCCTGACCCCCTTTAATATTCGACAAAGATATCCTTTCTGGCGCCTTGCTGGCCCTAGCGGGGGCAGATTTCGCTTCTACGATCTCAGGTGCTAGTGGGGGCACCTTCCCCGATCGAAATCGGTGGTGGCACCGATCAGCGGACCGGCGGAGTTTGGCGTGGCGGACCAGGCCGCAATCCACGGACTATCCTTGGGGCTACCCGACCTACGTAACGCTACGTGCGGCGTGGAGTGCCTGCGAGGTCTCGGGCTCCCGGACTGCCTCCTATCCTGTGGTTCTTCCGGACCGGCTTGTACCGGCGCTTTGGTCATTGGACTCTCTCGCACAGCTCCTACTGGTGTGTTAACTGTGCCCTAGCTGCGGTGGCCTGGGGCGCTCCGAAGAGGCCCGGGAGCCCTGCGGCGAGAAACTGCATCCCACGGACGCCAGTTGGCGGTGGACATTTCTACTTCGGTCTCCTTGGGGACTGGCGGGACACAGGACCCGGGAGGCGTGCTGGAGTGTGCTGGTACTTTTCATCAGTCAGCGGTGAGACCTACACTGTGGTGTGTGCCTGGGGGCTGAGATCGTCCCCCTGGTCTCGCCCGTACCTAGCTGCCTGCGGCCGCCATTTTGACTTCCATTCTCTGCTACGCAACGGACTACTCAACGGAGTTCGCTTCCCCCGGCGCCCCCCCTGCATTGTGTCGGCTCTCTCTGGGGTGCCTCTTCAATATCCTGTGAGCAACGCTATGGGGAAGGGCGACAGAAACCAACCGAAGCTCTCATTCGAACAGCGGAGGCCGAGGGGCGCAGAGGGGGCGCCTCCGGAGTCCTCGTCGCAGGCAGCTGATAGCTCGCTTTGCGCGGACATTCGCGAAATGCTCTGTACCATGGAAAAGGGCTTGCAGGAGAGTATGAACGCGATTGGCACGAAGATTGACGCTCTGTCCTTCAGAATGGACCGGATGTCTGAGAGAGTGGACAAACATGCTGAGAGGTTGGATATGGCGGAGCGTAGGCTGGCGGAGGAGGCCCAGACGGAGTGGGATAAGGACGTAAGCAGTTTGGTCGCCTGCTCCAGGTCATACAGGACAAAACGGAGGACTTGGAGGCTCGCTCAAGGCGTTCCAACGTCCGCATCACAGGTGTGGCGGAATCCACCAACACTGGCAAGATGGAACTGTTCGTGGAGAAGTTGCTTCGCACGCTGCTAGGGGAAGACGTCTTCTCCCCCATGTTTATCGTTGAGAGGGCCCATCGCACTCTGGGACCGAAACCACAGCCTGGCCTCACACCGCGGCCAATCATTGCTAAACTTTTGAATTACAGGGACCGCGACCTGGCACTACGGCTGGCGAGGGAGAAAGGGGATCTACAGTTTGAGGGCATGAACATCTCCCTCTACCCTGACTTCACGGCGAGAGTACAGGAGGAACGGAAGCGCTTCGCCCCTTATAAGAAGCAGATGAGAGACATGGGGCTGGACTACGCCATGTTGTACCCGGCGAGACTCCGGATCAACAAACAGGGGCACTCGCATTTTTTCACGGACCCGGCGGACCTGAAAAAATCTCTTAAGGAATGGGCCAAGGAACAGCGTAACAGCCCGAGAGGTCAACGTGCAGACGAGGAGGAGGCTGCGTCTCTGGATGGTCAGGGGTGAACTGTCCTTCGTCCCTGAGCCAGGCTTGGCTAAGTCATCGTGAGTGGTTGTGTTGCACTTTCAGGCCCGATGAACCTTTTCTTTGCTTTATGGAACATGGTTAATGTGACCTGAGTCGAGCTGCTGGGTTGTGTTCTTGCTGAGATTTACTGCTTGATTTTTGACTTTGGGGGGGTGCTTCTCGTAGACAGTGGGACTTGTTATCCGTCACTCTGCTTGCTTACTTGCTTGGGCTGGGGTGGGGTGCCGAAGACACTGGGGGGTGGAGCGGGGAGCTACTGTGGTACTTGGTTCTTGTTTGATCGTATTGCTGTCTGGCTGGGAACCTCTGCCCCTGTGCTTTCGGCTCTTGACTCTCTAGAGGGTCTTTGGGTTTGTAGTGGGTTGTGTCGGGGTGGGTTCGGGGTGGGTAGTGACATGCTCTGTCTGACCGGGTTGGGGTTGGTCGGCTGTGGGTGGGTGGCCGTTTGTCCTATTTTTCTGCTGTTGCTAGTGTGTTGTGAGGGGGTTGGGGACTGTTGGGATGGGGGTCTGTTTAAGCCAACTACTGAAATGTGTCTGATGTATCGTCTGCTCTGCTCTACTGTTCTCTCTACACTGCTATGTCGACTGTTGAGACTCTAGGAACGGAGAGAGCCCTGGGCTCTCTACGATTGCTATCATGGAATGTGAGAGGGCTTAACGACTTCCGTAAACTTAGGAAGGTCCTGGCGTACTTGCAGCGCCACCGGATTGACCTTGCTTTGCTGCAGGAAACACATCTGCCACTGTCCAGTCCTATGTTACAGACGAGGGGTCTTGGAACCGCTTGTGTTGCTGCGGGGTTTACCACGCATGCTAGGGGGGTGATCACCTGGGCTAATCCCAAATCCCTATTGTCGCTACGGCAGGTGGCGGTGGACCCGGAGGGTCGGTATGTGATTGCTCGTTGTGTTGGGAATGGTCATGATTTGTTGCTGGTGAATGTGTATGGCCTCAACTACGATTCCCCAGATTTCTATGCCTCGCTGGCAGACAGCTGTAGGCAGTTTGTGGGCTCTAGGATGCTGTGGGGGGGGGGTTTCAATTTAGTGTTGAACCCAGAATTGGACAGGTCGGCGGGCCCCCCTAGATCCCCGGCTGCTTCGGCATTGCTCCTATTGACGGAATGTGTGAAGCTTGACCTGCTGGATGTGTGGCGCCATAGGCACTCGGGCGGGGTGGGTTCACCCATTACTCGGCCTACCATAACCTACATACACGTATAGATTACTGGTTTGTTTCCCGCTCCCTACTTGATACGGTGAAGGGGTGTTCGGTGTTGCCTCGCACACTGTCTGATCACTCGCCACTGCTCTTGCTGCTGATCGCCCCTGCTAGGGGGATTCCCCCGTTTACCTGGAGGTTCCCCCCGTATTCCCTCCTAGATGAAGTCTTCAGAGGGGAACTGGCCGAGGACATAGAGACCTACTTCTCGACTAATGTGGGATCGGTGGATAGTGTTCAGGTGCTTTGGGATGCGTTTAAGGTATACATCAGAGGGATGACGATGGCAAAACACTCAGGGGTACTCAAGGCTATCAGGCGCCGGCTGCAACTGCTTGAAACTCAACTGGCTGATCTGGAGCGGCAGGCGGGAGACTCGAGTACTGCTACAGACGCGGACAAGCTTAAACCTCTGCTAGAGGAATTTCAAGAGGAGGCGGATAGGGAAATTAAACATATGGGTAAATATGCCACAGCGCGCGCGTATGGAGAACGGGAGCGACCAGGTGCTCTCCTAGCCAAACTGATGCGCAACAGCAGGCCCCCATTAGTAATTGAGGAGTTAGTGACCGCTGCTGGGGATGTGGTGGCGGAGGAGCAGGATATCCTAGCGGAATTTCACTCTTATTATACGGCTCTCTACTCTTCGAGGTCTAGCAACCTTGAGGAGGAAATCGACGACTACTTAAGTTACATACAAATGCCCTTCTTGGCCGACTGGCAGAGAGAGTTTCTTATGGCCCCAATTCAAAAAGAGGAGATAACAGAGGCACTGGAGGGTATGAAGTCTGGTAGCGCTCCTGGGGCGGATGGCCTCACGGTGGCCTTTTACAAGGCCTTTCAGGATAAGCTTGTCCCGTACCTGATGCTCCTGTTTGATGATATTTGTCAACAGGGCAGCATGTCGAAATCTATGAGGGAGGCGCTGCTTATTACCATCCCGAAGCCAGGTAAACCCCCTAATCAATGTGGCTCTTACCGGCCACTGTCGTTGATAAATGTGGACGCGAAACTGTATGCGAAGGTACTGGCGACTCGTTTGGCGCTTCTGGTCCCGGAACTGGTAGCCCCAGAGTAGGCTGGGTTCGTCCCCTCCCGCAATCTCACCTATAATATCCGCACGGTTTTGGGCACGATACAGCATGTCAGGCAAGAAAATAAGGCCGTAGCCATCTTCCTAGACATGGAAAAGGCCTTCGACTCTGTTGAGTGGTCGTTCATGCTCAGAGTCCTTCGTAAGTATGGACTCGGTGAACCGTTTCTACAAATGTTGGGAGCTCTGTATTACAAGCCCACTGCGCGGCTGAAAATAGGGAACTTAGTCACTGCTCCAATCGAGATTGGAAGGGGCACTCGTCAGGGCTGTCCCCTCTCTCCGCTGTTGTACGCCATGGTGGCGGAACCCCTCGCTTGCGCTATACGAGAGTATCATAGGTTTGAAGGGATAAACTTTCCGACGTACCAGATTGGTATCTCAACATACGCGGATGACACTCTGCTATATGTCCGTGACCCGGAGACAAACCTCTCGGCGGTGCTGCGGGAGGTGGTGAGATTCGGGGCCTTGTCGGGCCTTCGGGTCAATTGGGACAAATCGGTGGCGTTGCCCTTGACTCCGGTGACACTCCCATTCGACTCGGAGTACCCTTTGCAGTGGACCACGGACTCCATACGCTATCTGGGGATTCGTATTCATACTGACCCGGAGGTCCTGATACGTGAGAACTATGGGGTTGCCTATTCCAAACTGGTGGACGATGTCGAAGTGTGGTGCAGACTCCCGCTTTCTCTTATGGGCAGGATAGCGCTCATGAAAATGGTAGTGCTCCCCAGATTTCTCTTTCTATTTACGAACATACCGGTGGTCCTCTCCAAGGCTTTTTTCCGGCAACTTACTCAGACACTTATCCGCCTTGCGTGGGGGGGCAAGCAGCCGAGGGTACAGTGGCAAACGCTCATTCTTCCGTATGAGCAAGGGGGGCTTGGGGCTCCAGACCTAGAACGGTACTATAGGATCACTCAGGGAGCGCATCTTCACACATGGATTCATGCGGATCCTGGCATCCCTCATGTGAAACTGGAACGCCTCTTTGCGGACCCCATCCCTCTCCCGGCCACAGTATGCTATCCAGCCGATCGGAGGGTCGGCAACTTGGACTCTATCGCAGCCACGAACCATGCTTGGCATGCACTGGTAAGCTCCCGAGAGAGTGTGTTGCTGTACTCACCTCTGCTCCGTGTGGAGTGGGCAGTCTGGTTAGCCCCACTGGCGGAGAAGGGCGTCCTGAAAGCGTTACGTGAATTGGGCATTGTCACGGTGGGGGATCTCTTCTTAAATGGCACTCTGAAGACGTTGCAGCAGGCCCTCCAGTCCTGTCCTGGGGCAACACTGTTACATAGCTTTCAGTATCATAGAGTTCGTAGAGAGGCGCTAATCGCATTGGGTCCGGAACTGGCGGAACCGCAGGAAGTGCCGGAGCTCACGTATGTAATTAAGACCCCCTCTGCTCGTAAACTGATCACGGCTCTCAGGACACTGGGTGATAGACATCGGCAGTGCCCCCCCTCCAAGGCCCGGTTGGCCTGGCAAGCTGACCTCCAAACTCCTATCTCGGACGAGATGTGGCGTTATTGCTCCGCTAACACTAGAAAGATTTCACTCAATAGTCGGCACCGCCTGATTCACTTTAAGTATCTACAGCGTGTCTACTACACACCTGAGAGGCTGCATAGGTATGGGCTGGGGGAGTCAGCGGAGTGTGAGCGTTGCCACTTTCACACGGCTGATTTTCTCCATATGGCTTGGACTTGTCCTAATATCCATAAGTATTGGATAGAGGTCTTTGCGGATCTTAGCTCTATATTAGGTGAGGAGATTTTGCCCTGCCCGGCGCTCGCATTGCTTGGTTTCTCCAAACCGCTACCGGTGGCATTGCGGAGGCTAGCGGACATGGCGTTGCTGGTGGCCAAGCGTCTGGTTGCCTTGTGCTGGATGCGGGGGCCAGTCCCCACGAAGAAGCGCTGGGAGGCGGACTTAATTTACTGTTGCACGCAATCGGAGGTGTATAGCGAACTACTTCTTCCGAAAAGTCGCCCCAAGAACTTCTGGGGGTTGTTTAAGGCGTTCCAGAGCGCGCAAGGGGACGGTGAGTCAGATCCTGAGGGGGAGGAGTTGGATGTACTGCAGGAGAATGGGGTTGCGGTAGTTGATTCTGAGGAGAATGGTGGCTGAATGCCTCTGTGTTGTAGGTGGGTGATGGATTGTGTCTGGGTCTTAACTGTGCTATGTACTGGATGGGTGATTGAGACGGCTGTCCTGGGCGGCGATAGACGTTGTCCCCATTGAACTTTGCTTCGCCCTCGTGGGCCCTTGAGTCAGCAGCCTTGGCTCTATAGTGGGGGTCGTGGATGTGATGATTGGTGGGAGTGGGCGAGTGGACACGGTTTTAGGTAGTCTGGCAAGTTACTGGGGTGGGTGGGCTTGTGTTAAAATAGGGGTTTGGTTCTTTTTCTACACCTGTTCCTGTTTTCCCTCTTGAAAGACTTCATCCCTGGGTCTTCATGCATTTGCTTCTATATGTTTACACTGGCCGTACTATCTCGGCACGCCGAACTGCGCTTGGGATTGTCACCGCCGGCGCCGCCGGGTGGGCCTTCCTTTGACATATTGAGGTCAATCATCTTCTGCTTTCATGGACTGATACTATTGCACACTTCTTTTCCACCCACCGTTACGCCGCCAGGCCTCCGGGCTGTTGGTATCATGGCTGTGTGTGTTACCTTTACCCAGGGATTTGAGGGTGACCTTCTGCTGCCGCCGGCCTCCGGGTTGTAGGCGATGATGGCTGTGTGCACGACTTAAAGGTGTAATAAAGTACAATTTAATTTTAAAAAAAAGGTACCGCCAAGTATTCCCCCTGCTCCAGAGTGGAACTTAAACATAGTCATTACAAGGCTAATGGGCCCGCCTTTTAAAACCAATGCACAAATGTCCGTTACAATTCCTATCACGGAAAGTTGCTTTCCTCATAACAATAACCTCACTAAGGAGAGTTGATGAACTTCAGGCATTACCTATACAAGAGCCTTTCTTTCAACTTCACAAAGATTGAGTGGTTCTACGTACTAATTCTAAATTTCTCCTTAAAGTAGTTTCTGCTTAGGGGTAATTCATGTGCGATATCAAATTAAAATACCATATCATTAGCATTTTCATTATTAATTTAACTATCGTAATTCTTGTATAGAATGTATGTGCTGCAATGATAATAGAGCAAAAGACACACAATTGATGGACGGAATGCAGAACAAATCAAAACATTCACCCCCAGTCAAGAGATCGGGGTTAAATCCATCATTATTTTGCTCACCATGCCACCCCAGTTTAGACCTGGCCATATGCAAATCAGTCTTGACCCTGTGCCTCATGGGAACAGTCCAGTCCGAACTGCAATGATAATAGAAGCAGATTAAAGTAATTAGCAAAAAAAGCACATTGAAAAGAATAAATAGTTCCACCATCTTTCTAAAACAACGTACATATGCAAGCATATAAGAACTGTATATAGCATTTTCCTACTATGCTTTCCCGTGTGTGTGTCTGTGTGTCTGTCTCCCATTTCCTGTAGGGAGAGTATGTAGCTCCCCGTTGTAGAAGAGTCGGTCAAGAAGGAGCACACTGCATTGAATAGTTTCTTGGTATGCACTTTTTATTAGTATTACAGGAAATCACAATGATTGATTGTCTCTGTTATATTCTTCTTTCCCACAGGGTCTTTCTCTTCAGGCCCTTAGGTGAGCCTCGGCCGCCGTCGTCTCTCGGACAGAAGGAAAAGACTCAGGTAAGTGTTTTTGCTTTATGGTTTAGTCAAGGGAGGATGTTAGGGATAAATAATAGCTATGCATAAATGTGAAGGGAGGGGGTAGAGGTTGCACTTGTTTGCAAACATAAAAAGTACACAATTTTAAAAAAACTTTTTTTTTAAAAAGCAATCAATATCTTCTAAAGTAAAAAGAAAAAGAACATTTATAAACTGAGAAGACAGTATAAAACTAAACTGAAAAGATTCTAATGTAAAACAGCGAAAAAATAACTTTTCAGACATAAGCTTGACGTATCTTGATAGTAGCTTTTAAAAAAGTAGCTATACACTTAGCAGCATGTACTGAGTCCAAGAGCTGCAGGAAAAGAAATGCAGGAGAGCAGCACCTAAGACCGCTTGAGCGGAGAAGCGGAAGAATCCATGTGTTTCGTGGTAGTTTATAATATTTGCAAAAGAAAATAATATGGATTGTTGATTGATTGGATAGTCCGTCGCATGGGCAATTCATGAGAGTACTTGACCAGTTTTGGACTTTTGGGAAGGAAATCAAACGAAAAAAGGTGTTGAACCGGAATCTTGTCAGTAGGTATTTCTCGTGATTGGACAGGTAATAGTTTAGATAGGGTTGAATCCAGATTGGTTGCGCAGTTCTCTTAGATGATCCTGGCATAATTTTTTTAGGTCTCTTTTTGAGATGTCCTCCACACTGGGTGGTTCGTCAAAATAAGAGCTGCGACCGAGATCCTTAAAGAAGTTCCCTACATAGACTAACCAAGGAATCCTACGCCAGTTGGTTAAGGCCATGCAGTCTTTAATCAAGGAGCGTGTTAGATGACGTTCAGGTTTGGTCCATATGCGTTGCCATAGTAGGATGGGTTTGATGTGTATTGTATCAGTAATATATTCCATACCAAGCTCATTATGAGTGGCGAAGTTCAGGGCACTTTGTGGGAGGGCCAGCAGGTATTTAACGAACCTGTTCTCTATTTTTTGAAGAGAGTCAACAGGACTATAACCCCAGACACCTGCTCCATAGGTGGCCACACTGTGGCATTTTGCATAGTAGATTTTCAGAAGTTCAGAAGGAGCAGGCTTGCCGAACTTTCTTGAGAAGGTGACCAAGGCTGATGTTGCTCGTTGGAATAAGAGTTTTCTGCTGGCCGTGGCGTGGCGCCAACTCAAAGAGTCATCCACCATAATGCCCAGATATGGGTAAGCAGAAGTTTTTTCCAACTTTGTTTTTTCCACCAGAATTGATTTAGAACTCTTAACCCTTGGACCAATGTGCATGGTCAATGTCTTTTTTATATTGATTTTAAGGCCAAGAGAACTCATAAAGGAGGAGTATTTGTTAAGTTGTTTTTGGAGTTGATTCAGTGTGTGCGCTATGATGACCGAGTCATATGCGTATAACAGTGTTGGTATAGGTCGGTGGTTAATCTGGGGTAGGTCCTGGCTCCCCTCCAGCATAGCCTGCTCTAGTCCGTTGGTGTATAGATTGAACCGGAAGGGAGCCAGTACACATTCCTGTCTTACCCCTTTTTGCTATAGCGAAGGAGGGAGAGAGCTCACCGTTGACTCCAAATCTGACGCATGCAGTGGCGTCAGAGTAAAGTTCGCGTAGGAAGACTATAAGGGCGGGATCCACCCCAAGGTCGCCAAGGATAGCCCAAAGTTTGGAATGCTGGACACAGTCAAATGCTGCACTAAGGTCAACATACACAAGGAAGATGTTACCTCCTTTTGCACCCACGTATTTTCCAATCAAGAGGGCGAGGTTCAAGGCCTGCTCCACGGTCCCCAGACCCTTCTGGAATCCGTATTGCACGTCGGTCATGATGTTGTTTTCTTGGGCCCATGATTGTAATCGGTCCAGAACTACCCGACCCGCGACTATACCCATGGAGTCCAGAAGGGAAATAGGCCCGTAGCAGGCCGGATCATTATGATCGCCTTTCTTATAGATGGGGAGCAGAATGGACGTTGACCATGACTCTAACAGCCCTATTGAAGAAGCTGCGGCTAGGACCTGAGTAAGAAGTGGTGACCAAAGTTCAATGTTGTGGAGAAAAAAGTCCAATGGAACACTGTCAGGCCCGGGAGTGACATATGTATTAACTTACAATGCAATCTAATCCTACAGATACATAAATTAGTAGTTTACTACATGTCCTGGTAGAGCCTAACCGCATGTCTGCGTTTGTGTTATACCAGGGTCTCCACCTTTTCGATAGTGAGAGCTACTTCTGGTCGAAGAGAATCATCCTGATCTACTGCCTTTATCACATGGCTTAGCTAAGGGTAGATAAATGCCAAGCAACTTAATTGCTGCCCTAGAGCGTCCAGTCCTGCTGCAGTGAGTACATAGCATTTGTAGCACTGGGTTAGGAAAGGTTTACCTGTAGGGCCCCTAAGCCTTTGACGCACTGTTAGGTTTACCTGCGGGACCCCAAGCGTTTATAGTACTGGTAGGAACGGTGTATCTGTGGGGTCCCCAGGGACGCATTATGTTCATTTTATTCTTATTAACGAATCACATCTGAGAGGTGAGTGTTTCACTGAGGGTTGTGGTCTCTTTCTCCTGCAATACATGGGATGGCATTGTTCTCTCTGAGTGAATGTGAAGACAGAAGACTTCTAATATCTGGTGAGTTGCCCTCCTGTTCATTGGCTCCTGTCCAGATCCTGGCCCTGCTTTAAAAATTCAAGATTAATGTTCAGTAGTGGCAGTCACAGTATAAGGACTATGAGCAAGACCTGCTGTAGAGTTTTCGCTGTCCTAGGAAAAATGTCTCAGTGTAGGAAAGGGCCTGTTTTGGACATGGTTAGCCTTCACTTTTAACCTGGAAAATGATATAGTTTTTACTGGAAGTGCGCAGGGCCTCTGCCAACCAGGTCCCCTGAGCCGATCTCCTTCCCTAAAGTGTACCAGTCATTTCCACGATTGTCACCCATTAGCTTACATATAAGTCCCTAGTAAAAGATACCTCTGGTACCAAGGGCCTTGTTGCTAAAGAGGGTCTCTAAAGGCTGCAGCACAAATTATGCCTCCCTAAGGGACCCCTCACCAAGCTCATACATACATACTGCCACTGCAGCTGTGTGTCTTGGTGCAGACAAAACTGAAGAGTCGACATGGCACACATCCCTGTATGCGATGCCCATAGGGACTGTCTGAGATATCGGTTAGACACCCCTCTAGCAGGCCTTTTAGTGCCCGCTGCTTTAGGGATATCTCCTGTGAGGGCATATCTGCATGAGCAGATATGCCCCAGCAATATACTTGTCTATTCCGGGATATTGCAAGTGACCAGGGAAGATCTATAGCAAGTACATTGGCTGGACACTTGTCATTACAAGTTCCACAGCTCCATGAAGGTTTCACTGAAATATGGGATATTTGACACCAAACCACAGGAGGTGGGCATGATAAGAGGGTGTAGGCACCCCTGGAAAGTGGCCCATTGGCCACTACCTTTTACTCCCTTGTAACAACCTTTAAATTAAGATTTTAGGTGGCATCCTCAGACCCTGAATTTCAGTTCCGGGCGACCTAAGAAGAGCCGGGCACTGCAGCCTTCTCTGCTGGCTCTGTAGAGAACTACGGACATGGTCCCAGCCCTACTGGCCTGTCTGCATCCCTGGATGATCCTGAACCAAAAGTCAACTCGCTTTGCAGCCCAGCGACCTCCAGAACCTTGGGAGGATTGCCTGCCTTCGATAAAGACCAAGGTCTCCAGAGAAAAGCAGATCTGTTCACAAAGCAACCCTCTTCAAAGTAAAGACTCTGTGACCTGAAGAACTGCGCAGCCTGCCCCCCGGTTTTACCTCTGCACCTGATGCCACCAGCCCGAGTCCAAGTGGCCCACCAGTTCAGCAAGGTTCCCCTGCTCTCAAGAGCCCAACTCCACCATGAGCTGACCTCTCCTGGACTCCTAGAAGTTGCCTGCAGCTTCTGCAAGAAGACCACTCAACCGTGACCTGCACTGGTTAGCCATTTCTGACACCAAAAGGCACCCCTTCACCCGTCCATCCTGGGCCTTGCTGAAGAGGACAACAGGTGTTCCTACGTCCCTGAGCATCATAACTTACCTCAATGGTTGTTGGTTTCCTTCGATCGACCTCCTGGCTGGAGCCTGCAGCCCTTTTCAGATTTGGCCTGCCTCCATTGCTTTTCATTGGGCACCCGATGCTGTGTTGGCACCCTGCATCCAGCCGCCCCTGTGCCGCTAGTGTTGTAGTGTTGGTGCTGTCTTGGCCCCTGCTCAGTGTTAGCCTCAGCCCCGGAGACTGTTCCTCCAGGCCGCTGCTTCTTACCTGTAAGCACCCTCTGTCCGATTGCCCCAGTCCCCTTTAATTTGTATTCAGTGACCGTCCTGAGCTCCTCGAAGGCGGTCGCTCCCCCACGCTGCTCCCAGACCAGTACCTGACCTTACCTGATATCGTAGCGCTGCTCGCACTGTAATTGCTCAACTCGATTTCACGAAAGCTGATCTCTGTGAACAGAAAGCATTGTTGCATTCTCGCGCGACTAAAGATTAATTGGAATTGTTAGCAGCGCTGTGCCGCTAGACTGCGCATAGTTTGTTTAATGTTGTCCAGTGCTGCCTTTGCCTGATTGCCGATTTGCGCCTAATTGTGCCGATTTAACTAGCGATCTCTCTGCCATTGGCCTTGCCTGTGCCCCAATCTCGCCCTGATTGCCTTTTGGCTTGCTGGCATTTTGTTGTTGTTTGTTGTGCCTAACAGCCCGGTGCTCCGCCCCGCTCCCAGCTGACCCTCCCTCCCACTACGAGCTTAGATCCTACCTTCCGCTTTAAGCGCTGTGACCGTCCTGAGCTCCTCGAAGGAGGTCGCTCCCCCACGCTGCTCCCAGACCAGTACTTGACCTGACCTGGTATCGTAGCGCTGCTCGCACTGTAATTGCTCAACTCGATTTCATGAAAGCTGATCTCTGTGAACTGAAAGCATTGTCGCATTCTCGCGCTACTAAAGATTAATTGGATTTGTTAGCAGCGCTGTGCCGCTAGACTGCGCATAGTTTGTTTATTGTTGTCCAGTGCTGCCTTGGCCTGATTGCCGATTTGCGCCTAATTGTGCCGATTTAACGAGCGATCTCTCTGCCATTGGCTTTGCCTGTGCCCCAATCTCGCCCTGATGGCCTTTTGGCTTGCTGCCATTTTGTTGTTGTTTGTTGTGCCTAACAGCCTGGCTCTCCGCCCCGCTCCCGCCTCCCAGCTGACCCTCCCTCGCCCCTCCCCTCTCCACCATCCTCATATGATAGATGCATTGGCGCGCAGCGTTCACGCGCAGCGGTCGCGCCCCATGCGCGCCGAAGGTGCGCCAAAGGTAAGCCTGTCTACGCCCGTCCGCGCCTGGACCGCGCCCAGCTCCAGAAACCCTGGTTCTCGCTATACCCACTCCACTGGCTTAACGTATGACGCTGCTACTCTCCTTGCCCTTAACCCCGGACGCACCCCACAATGCTGCGTAGCTACCCCAGGACACACCCACGGACCATTCGCCTGCCAATCCTGCAAATTCACCAGCATCAGGACCCACACCAAACCTCCCTCCAAAAACAGCTCCGACTCTAGCCAGCTGAAGTGCATCCTGCTGAACACCCGCTCGGTCCACAAACACGCCACTGAACTCTGCGACCTACTCGACACTACATCGCCAGACGTCGCCTTCCTTACAGAAACCTAGATGAACGCCTCATCAGCGCCCGACATCGCCATTGCCATCCCGGAAGCTTACAAGATCATCCGAAAAGACCGCACCAACCAAACAGGAGGAGGCATCGCCATCGTTCACAAGAACACCATCCGAATCACGACCAGCACCGTCGACAAACTCGCGAACGCCGAACACCTTCACTTCCAGATCCACACCGACCCCAGGACCACACTCAGAGGCACCCTCATCTACAGACCACCAGGAACACGCACACAATTCAACGAAAACATCACTGACTTCATCAGCCCACATGCCCTCACCTCCGAGAACTACATTCTACTGGGAGACCTCAACTTCCACCTGGAAAAGAATAACGACAGCAACACCACCACCCTCCTGGACAACCTAGCCAATCTCGGACTCAAACAACTTGTTGACACCCCCACCTACTTAGCTGGACACACGCTCGACCCTATCTTCACCTCCAGCAAACACATCTCCTTCGATCACACCACAGCTCTCCACTGGACGGACCACAGCTGCGTTCACTTCAGCTACAAAAAGACCACGATCCACGTCCCACCACAACCCTTTCCTCAAAGAAACTGTAACAAAATCACCACCGACCAACTCCTCACATCGCTTAACCAAAACCCCCCCACCATATCATCGGACCCAAACCAAGCTGCCACCAAACTCACACAATGGATCACCCACAGCACTGACGAACTAGCGCCCTTGAAAAACCACCCGATCAAACAAGGTAGCAAAAAGGCCCCCTGGTTCAACGATGACCTTAAGAAATCCAAGAAGCTATGTCGTACCCTCGAGAAAACTTGGAGAAAAAACCCAACCACTAACAACCTGACCACCTTCAAGGACACCACCCGCAAACACCATCAATTGATCCGATCCACCAAAAAATCAGCATTCAAGGATCGACTCGACAACAACACCCACAACAGCAAGGAATTATTCAACATCGCCAAAGAATTTACCAACCCCACAGCCGGCACCAACGACATCACTCCCTCCCAAGACCTCTGCGACTCTCTATTCTCTTTCTTCCACAACAAAATCGCCGACATTCATAACAGCTTTGATAACCTGTCCGAAGAACAACCCACTCCACCCACCTCCGAACCCAAACAGCACTCTCACAACCTTTGCGCTTAGAACCCAATCACAACTGAAGACACCATCCGTTTGATGAACTCCATCCACTCAGGCTCACCAACTGACCCATGCCCCCACCACATCTTCAACAAAGCAGACTCCATCATCGCACCTCATCTCCGCGATGTCATCAACTGCTCCCTCAACTCCGCTACCTTCCCAAACAGCTGGAAACATGCCGAACTCGGCGCCCTTCTGAAAAAACCCACAGCGGACCCCTCTGAACTTAAGAACTACCGCCCCATCTCACTACTCCCCTTCCCGGCCAAAGTCATTGAGAAAGCCGTCAATATTCAGCTCGCCACCTTCCTTGAATCCAACAACTCAGTTGACCCCTCACAGTCCGGCTTCCGATCCAAACACAGCACCGAAACCGCCCTCATCGCCGCTACTGACGACATCCGAACGCTACTGGACAACGGAGAGACAGTTGCCCTCATCCTACTTGACCTCTCCGCCGCCTTCGACACAGTCTGTCATAACACCCTCATACAACACCTCAGCAACGTCGGAATACAAGGAAAAACGTTGGACTGGATCATCTCGTTCCTCGACGGAAGAACCCAGAGAGTCCGCCTCCCCCCATTCAAATCTGAGGCCACCAAAGTCATATGCGGCGTACCACAAGGATCATCACACAGTCCCACCCTCTTCAACGTGTACATGAGTCCCCTCGCATCCATCGCGCGACAACACAACCTCAACATCATCTCCTACGCTGACGACACCCAGCTAATCCTCTCTCTCACCAAAGACCCTAACACCGCCAAAAACAACCTAAATGAGGGTCTAAAACTAAACTCGGACAAAACAGAAGTCCTCCTCTTAGGAACATCCCCCTCTGCATGGGACAACTCATGGTGGCCACCAGCTCTGGGCACAGCACCCATACCTACAGATCACGCACGTAACCTGAGCTTTATCCTAGACTCCTCCCTCTCGATGACCAGACAAGTCAATGCCGTCTCATCATCATGCTTCAACATCCTACGCATGCTCAAAAAAAAATTCCGCTGGATCCCCACTGAAACAAGAAAGACAGTCACCCACGCACTAGTCACTAGCCGACTAGATTATGGAAACACCCTTTACGCCGAAACCACAGCCAAACTACAGAAAAAACTCCAAAGCATCCAAAACGCCTCAGCAAGACTCATACTGGACATCCCCCGTCAAGCTCACATTTCCGGCCACCTGAAAGATCTCCACTGGCTTCCCGTCAACAAGAGAATAACGTTCCGTCTCCTCACCCACGCACACAAGGCCCTCTACGACATAGGACCCGAATGTCTCAACAATCGACTGTCCTTCTAAACACCCACTCGCCAACTACGTTCATCCAATCAAGCCCTCGCCGCAATTCCGTGCATCAATAGATCCACCATGGGAGGAAGATCTTTCTCCTACTTAGCGGCCAAAACCTGGAACTCTCTCCCCACTCACCTCCGCCTCACACAGAACCACCTCTCCTTCAGAAAGCAGCTAAAAACCTGGCTATTCGATAAGTAATGCACCCACCCTCCCCCAAGCGCCTTAGACCCTCTGGGTGAGTAGTGCGCTATAGAAATCACTGAACTTGAACTTGAACTTTCACCATGTACCCACCCACAACTTTGTCGCTTGTGGTGCACTGTTGATGCTCAACTGAACCTTGCCCTGTACTGACCTTAACTTCCGAAGACTGGTCTTGTAAGTCAATGTTGCGTATACGTATGTTTAATATTTTTTCCTCCAATTGCTTAAGTCTGAAAATTGCAGTTTTCTCCACTTTTTATATTGAAAATGTATTTCTATTTCGAAAAGTATTTACCTAACCTGGTTCTGCAAAATAAATCAAACCAAGTGTCATTTTTATGAATTGGTCTCAGATTTAATCATTGAGTGGGTGTCTCTGTTATTGCCACTGTGTATACAACAAATGCTTACAACTACCCTCGGATAAGCTAACTGCTCTTTCACATTACTACAAAAGGGAGCATTAGTATTATCTACTTGAGCCTCTGTAAAGCCTTTGGGGATCCACTGGACTCTCTGCTCACTCTACCTCTTTTTGGTATAGTTTATAGAGAGCCAGCTTCCTACACTGGTGGCGCAGCGGTAGGGTACACGGCACACTCTACCTCTTTTTGGTATAGTATATAGAGAGCCAGCTTCCTAAACTGGTGGCGCAGCGGTAGGGTACACGGCACACTCTACCTCTTTTTGGTATAGTATATAGAGAGCCAGCTTCCTACACTGGTGGCGCAGCGGGAGGGTACACGACACACTCTACCTCTTTTTGGTATAGTATATAGAGAGCCAGCTTCCTACACTGGTGGCGAAGCGGGAGGGTACACAGCACACTCTACCTCTTTTTGGTATAGTATATAGAGAGCCAGCTTCCTACACTGGTGGCGCAGCGGTAGGGTACACGACACACTCTACCTCTTTTTGGTATAGTATATAGAGAGCCAGCTTCCTACACTGGTGGCGCAGCGGTAGGGTACACGACACACTCTACCTCTTTTTGGTATAGTATATAGAGGGCCAGCTTCCTACACTGGGGCGCAGCGGGAGGGTACACGACACACTCTACCTCTTTTTGGTATAGTTTATAGAGAGCCAGCTTCCTACACTGGGGGCGCAGCGGTAGGGTACACGGCACACTCTACCTCTTTTTGGTATAGTATATAGAGAGCCAGCTTCCTACACTGGGGGCGCAGCGGTAGGGTACACGACACACTCTACCTCTTTTTGGTATAGTTTATAGAGAGCCAGCTTCCTACACTGGGGGCGCAGCGGTAGGGTACACAACACACTCTACCTCTTTTTGGTATAGTATATAGAGAGCCAGCTTCCTACACTGGTGGTGCAGCGGTAGGGTACACGACACACTCTACCTCTTTTTGGTATAGTATATAGAGAGCCAGCTTCCTACACTGGTGGCGCAGCGGTAGGGTACACGGCATACTCTACCTCTTTTTGGTATAGTATATAGAGAGCCAGCTTCCTACACTGGTGGCGCAGCGGTAGGGTACACGGCACACTCTACCTCTTTTTGGTATAGTATATAGAGAGCCAGCTTCCTACACTGGTGGCGCAGCGGTAGGGTACACGACACACTCTACCTCTTTTTGGTATAGTTTATAGAGAGCCAGCTTCCTACACTGGTGGCGCAGCGGTAGGGTACACGACACACTCTACCTCTTTTTGGTATAGTATATAGAGAGCCAGCTTCCTACACTGGTGGCGCAGCGGTAGGGTACATGACACACTCTACCTCTTTTTGGTATAGTATATAGAGAGCCAGCTTCCTACACTGGTGGCGCAGCGGGTGGGTACACGGCACACTCTACCTCTTTTTGGTATAGAATATAGAGAGCCAGCTTCCTACACTGGTGGCGCAGCGGAAGGGTACACGACACACTCTACCTCTTTTTGGTATAGTATATAGAGAGCCAGCTTCCTACACTGGTGGCGCAGCAGTAGGGTACATGACACACTCTGCCTCTTTTTGGTATAGTATATAGAGAGCCAGCTTCCTACACTGGTGGCGCAGCGGTAGGGTACACGGCACACTCTACCTCTTTTTGGTATAGTATATAGACAGCCAGCTTCCTACACTGGTGGCGCAGCGGTAGGGTACACGGCACACTCTACCTCTTTTTGGTATAGTATATAGAGAGCCAGCTTCCTGCACTGGTGGCGCAGCGGTAGGGTACACGACACACTCTACCTCTTTTTGGTATAGTATATAGAGAGCCAGCTTCCTACACTGGTGGCGCAGCGGTAGGGTACACGACACACTCTACCTCTTTTTGGTATAGTATATAGAGAGCCAGCTTCCTACACTGGGGGCGCAGTGGGAGGGTACACGACACACTCTACCTCTTTTTGGTATAGTATATAGAGAGCCAGCTTCCTACACTGGTGGCGCAGCGGGAGGGTACACGACACACTCTACCTCTTTTTGGTATAGTATATAGAGAGCCAGCTTCCTACACTGGTGGCGCAGCGGTAGGGTACACGGCACACTCTACCTCTTTTTGGTATAGTATATAGAGAGCCAGCTTCCTACACTGGTGGCGCAGCGGGAGGGTACACGACACACTCTACCTCTTTTTGGTATAGTATATAGAGAGCCAGCTTCCTACACTGATGGCGCAGCGGTAGGGTACACGACACACTCTACCTCTTTTTGGTATAGTATATAGAGAGCCAGCTTCCTACACTGGGGGCGCAGCGGTAGGGTACACGACACACTCTACCTCTTTTTGGTATAGTATATAGAGAGCCAGCTTCCTACACTGATGGCGCAGCGGTAGGGTACACGACTTTGCATTTGCTGGACCACTCTGACAATAAGTGACAACAAGATTCAATCCAGAAATTGCCTTTCGTTAAATTGTAGTTTTGCAAATTGACTATTTTTCCAAATTTTGAAATATGTCAGAGCCCTGGTTCGGTCCCCTTGAGTACAGCTGTTTCAAAGTCAAACTCTTGCTGTAGTTTGGAAACCAGTATTAGGGATTTCTCCTTTCCAAAAAGGTTCCCAACTTTGTAAAGACAATGAGTGCTAGAAGTAGTCACTCAGAAGAGCTGATACAGGTGGAGGGAATTGACCTCACACCTTATGTCTTTAAATATAAAATAGCTCAGAGGCTTGGGTAAAACCTATAGGCTCAGGACTGGGTCAAACCCGACCAAAGCAAAGCTCCAGGATCTTTTGGCAGAATATGACAAAGAGCATCCAGAGGATGACTCTGATCTTACAGATCAAAATACTGACACTAGGAGTTACAGTGTGACACCCCAAGACAAAGAAGCCTCTTCAGACAAAGAGCTTGCTCTGCAAAGACTAGCCAGGAGGGCAGCTCTAGAAGCCCAACTCCTAGCTACAGAAGAGAGAGAAAGGAGTTTGGCCGAGGACCCATCTTTGGTGGCATCACAATCATAAATAAGGAGAAAGTAGATTCCTTTGACCCTAAAAACCCCAAAGGGATTGGCCCAACATTATTTGAGGGTGATGATATCACCAAGTGGTTCATTGCTTTTGAGCGGGCCTGTCTTAGCAGGCAGGTCCAACGGAAGCCGTGGAGTGCTATCCTGTGGGAAATGTTCTCAGAAAAGTGCAGGGATAGACTCCTGACACTGAGTGAGAAAGAGGCTGAATCCTATGACCTCATGAAGGGTCCCCTAAGTGAGGGCTTTGGATTCAGTACGGAGTATAGAACCAGTTTCAGGGAGGCTCGAAAAACCCAAAGCCAGGCCTGGGTAGATTTTGTAGACTATTCACTGAAATCAGTTTGAGGTTGGTTATAGTAGGTTACATTTGAAGGGCTTTATTATTTGATAATGAAGGAGCATCTTTTAAGTAATTGTTACCAATGGAAGCTACATCAATTCCTGGTAGACCTTGGTTTACTTTCTCCTCAAGAGTTGGGGAAGAAGGCAGACCGCTGGGTCAAAACAAGGGTGACCAAGACTCCAGCTTGTGTTTGAGACCAAAAGAAAGAGGCCAGAAAGCGACCCTAGGGAAATGGGGTAACCCGAAAAAGAAAGATTCTACTTCAGGCCCCCAAAAACCTGTTCAAGAAAGTGGGCTCAGAGACTCTTGATAGCCAAAGGGTGGGTACCAGGGTAAGAACTGGGATCCTAAGATGGGCTTGGTGCCATGGCTGTAGGTCACTTGGGCACTGACCTTGAGTCTCTGGCTGTAAAAACAAGAAATATACCTCTGGTCCACCTGCAGCTGCCAATCTCCAGATGGGATCTCAGGAGAGCAATGGCCATGCCAATGAGCTCTCTTAGGCAACTGTAACGACCGGATTCTCAGACCAAGCAGCCTACCAACCGTAGCTAACCCAGTCGTCACGCAACCACACTCTTCTCAGGCCACTATATACATGACATCTAGAATACTCACCTGAGAAGGTGAAAAAGAACTATTTACAAGCCTATGTAGTCAAACATACCACTAACATCTAATGGATTCCATATCTTATCCTATAGTTACCTCACTGTCGCTATATTTATAGTCCCGTAAGACTGTTTCTGTAACGTTACCCGACGATATCTTTAACGTCACCCGACGATCTCTTTAACGTCACCCGACGATATCTTTAACGTCACCCGACGATATCTTTAACGTCACCCGACGATCTACACTAATGGGGATTCACCTTTAAAAGTTATTTCCCAAATGAAGTTCACACTCTCCCATCATCATCAGTTACCTTCTCAGAAGGGCATATCCCATCCTTCTGTATGTCAGCACCTCGTTAAAAGGAAAGGTCAATCCCATTCATAAAGACAACTTTCAAAGATATTTAACATTAAATCTTTATTCTACAATTAAGCATGACAGAATGAGCAAAAGAAACATGACTTAAGTTAGTCACCACCTATAACCTAAAAGGGAAGTAAGAATGAATGATTAGATATATTCTATACTAAGCTCAGAATGCCTCACCTTAGACGTGTGTCTTTCCATCTCAGCAGCAGAGCTGATCCCTCTCTCTCTCTCGCTTTGTCTTCAATGCTCGGGACTCTGCTCTCCCTCGCTGGCTCACGAATACACGTCTGCATCGCTACGCCTCATCTACGCTGCCATGGTTCCGTAACTCGAACCCTCTTCTGGACTCAGTCTCTGCCACTCCTGTATGATGTCACTACAGGACCCTTAGCCACTTTCCTTCTTAGTTTAAGGATTTCAATTAGCTGATGGTATCAATCTCACTGCACCAGCCTTCGGACCAACTTCTTCTGTCTGCTCCACATGTTACTTTCTCCCTCTCTCTCTGCTCGCTCCTTGATAATATAGAGCTCTCTATTTCTCTATGGAAAATTCCAGTATTAGGCCGACTCCCACCGAATTCCTGTACGAGTCCCCGGTTCCCTTCACCTTCCGCAGTGGCCACCTGCGTATTGCGTCTAGAGCCGGGGAGACAAACACATTCCTTCGATAAGGGCCAGTCTTGACCGGTTCCTCACTAGCGAACAACAGGCTAGATTCTAAACACTACCTTTGCCCTGCAAGCGCCTCGGACAGTCGAGGCAGAATTACAAAATGGCTTCTCTCTAGCTCTTGGGCCTATAGGCCCGAGAAAACGGAAAAAGGCATTAAACCCTGTCAAAGCGCATAGTTAAGCCCTATAAATGAACCCAACTGCAATTAGGACTGAGATGGTAGTGGATTATAGTCACCACCAGTCTGAAAATAGACTAAAATTACCTGTCGCTACAGCAACTCAAGTAGGGACTTGGCCTTAGCCACCTTAGCTGCCTGGCCCACTAACATGCACATGGGGTTAGGGTGGAGGCCCTGAGAGACACTGGTGCCAGCATCACCATGGTGACTGAGCAGATAGTTTCCTTGGAACACTATCTGCCTGGAAGGGCTTTTCCAGTCATCAATTCTGAAAATGTGACAAAAACCCATCCCGCAGGTGAGGGTGTCTTTTGATTTGGGAGGAGTTGCTGGCAACGAAGAGGTAGCAGTCTCTTTGTCCATACTAGTTGATTGTTTTCTTGGCAATGATTTGGAACCCTTAGCCTGGGTTGAGGCAGAACTGAGGATCCATGCAGAAATGCTTGAAACCTCTCACTGTGTGTGGGTGTGTGTGAAAACCATAGCACAGAGCAGAGCCCAGGTGTAAAAGAAGTGCTAAAGTCTGGAATAATGGCCCAGTCCTCCAAGAGAAAAGGCAGGAAAACTGGAGAACCAGCTTCTAGTCCGACACCAGACCGTTCTCCTCAGGAGGAAGAAGGGTGAGCCCCGGAGACAACTGAGCCTCAGGAGCTGAAGTTTTGCCAGGATGAGCTTTTGGCCCTGGGGCGACCCTCTAGGGAAGATCTGTGCCAGGGACAGAAAACCTGTCCCACTCTTGAAAACCTGTGACGGCAAGCTGCAGCACAGGAAGGAGGTGATGGCAGTGGTGCCCACGGGACGTATTGGGAGGAGGAAATCCTTTACACTGAGGCCAAAGACCCCAAACCTTGTGCCACTAGGAGAGTGGTAGAGCCTCGGGCGTTTGGGGAGTTCCTGCGCCTCCATTTGTGCATTATAAGCAGCCACATATACAACTTATTCTGTCCAGACTCTTTGAGATTATCAAAGAACGGACTGTTCTTCTCGGCTTTCCATGATAGAACTTCGGGTCAGAGTTGTATATGACGCATTGTTTGGCGTCTGTGCATCCACATCTGCTTTAAGATCAGTGAAAGCAGCCACAAAGCATATCTGGATGAGAGTCTTGAAGGTAAGTAACTCTCAGAAGCTCTTGTTAAGCCATCTTCCCTTCAGTGGGGCAAACTTGTTTGTATCTTTCCTAGAGGACCCGGTTATGTCATCCCCGTAGCTGGACACCTTGACCAGACCAGAACTAAAGGCCAGGGATGCACCAGAAGGTGGAGGAGATTTGTAACTCCTGTCCCATCTGTCAAGCCAGTGGCACGACAGGTGGGAACACAAAGGCCCTCTTAATCCTGCTTCCAGTTGTTGGTGTTCCCTTTGAAAGGGCAAAGATTGACATTGTTGGTCCCCTTGAACCCCCTACAGCATCAGGGAACAGTTCTGTTGGTAGTAGATCATGCCTCCAGGTATTCCGAGGCTATTCCCCTCTGGACTACCACTGCCCCTTCAGTGGCTAGGGCCCTCATTAGCATCTTTACCAGGGTGGGCTTCCCTAAGGAGGTGGTGTCATACAGAGGTACCAACTTCATGTCTGGCTACTTGAAACACATGTCGAAGGAGTGTGGCGTGAATTACCGGTTCACTACCCTCTACCACCCACAATGTAATGGCTTTGTTTTGTTTTGTTTTTTTAGAACTTTATATTAATTTTGTCAACATACAACCTGCAGTCAGTATACATAGACCTATCATACCAATATGTTCTACGTAAGTAGGTTAATCAAGAAGCAGTCTAGAATTACACATGCACTAATCTGCTTTCCCATTCTCTAGGTGATCAATAAGTGTCCCATTTCCCTAATTGGGAATGTACCTTGTAATTATCATGTGGAGACACCTCCCTGCTCGTCCCCAGTGTCGTAGTGTTCTGCCTCGTCAGTTTTAGAGCCAGAGACTGTGTCTGTGGTCACTCGGGAAGCAGGAGCTAGGAGTTATCTGTATGAGCATGGCAAGTGTTTAGTGTATCCTCAAATTTGTCATCCTTTCTGCTAAGGCGCATATGTGTCTCCTCAGATAGGGCCCAGTCGAGCGCATCTCTATGCCAGAGCGCAATCGTTGTGGCATGCTGGGACAGCCATGTGATTGCAATTTTATGTCATGCCAGTACCATAGGCGACTGACCAAATTTATAGGTTATCTTGCTCCCTTCTGGCATCTAAAGAGGCCGAATAAACAGCATTTGGGTGTCAGCTCAATACTTAGTTGTGTGGCATGCACCATTTCTTCGACAGCTAGTTGCCAGAAGGAGTGTATTGCGTCGCAGGGCCATGGTTAATGTAAGAAATCAGCCCCCACAGTGTTGCAGCGCAAGACACGACCATTCGATAAAGGTCTTGTGGCGTTAAGTAGGTTCTTCGCAGGGCCTGTGTGACTGTTTTCCTGCTTTCCAGGGAGATCCACAGGAATAACCTTTTTAGGAGTTTCAGGGTGGCGAACCTTTTCCCACATAGAGTTCGTATGTGGGCCTGCATAGATAGTGTGTCGTCAATAGTTACACTCAGGTTTTTGGCACAGTGCTTGGGTGTGGGGGCGTTTCCTAAAGAGGAGGGCCACCAGGAAGAGTCCCAGATGTGTTTGGTTTCTCCGAGGAGCAGGATCTCGGTTTTGTCTGCATTTAGCTTCAGGCAGTGGTCTGCCATCCAGTCAGCCATTTCGGTAAGGCAGCTAATAAGTTTAGTTTTGGTGTCTTCATGCCCCTTCTCTATGGTGATTGTAAGTTGTGTGTCAACCGCACAGGAGCAAACCCCAAAGCCCAATTTGGTCACAATTAGTGCCAGAGGTGAGACATAGGCATTGAACAGCGTGGGGCTGAGGGATGCTCCCTGCGGGAGACCGCATTTCAGTTGTTTCGGTTTAGATGAGAAGGCTCCTAGCTGGACCGTTTGGGTTCTGTTGCACAGAAAAGAACTGAGCCATTCAAGGGCTTTTCCATGTATTCCTTTTTCCAGTAGGGGGTCCAGTAGGTTGTTGTATTCTAGGTATTTGGATAGCTGTCTATTAATCAGCTTCGCCAACACTTTAGAGAGATACAGGAGTTGAAATATGGGTCTGTAGTTGACCGGGTTTGTCACATCTGTACCTGCTTTTTTTTAGCAGCGGGGTCACAATCGCTTGTTTCCATGTTTCCGGGAAAGTTGCTGCTTCTAGAGAGTTGTTGAAAAGCTGCGTGATAACTGGGGTGAGGGAGGGTATGATCTGTCTTAAAATAAAATGTGGGCAGGGGTCAAGGGGGGATCCAGATTTGATATCGATCATGGTTCTGGCAACTTCTGCTTCTGAAATTGGGGTGAAGCTATTTAGTTGGACATGATTATTCAAGGGGGGGTCTTATTCTCCCCTGCTAGTGGGGGCCACTGGGGTGTTTAGGTCTAATGTTGAGTAGATTTTCTCTACTTTATCTGTGAAAAAATTACTTATCATTTCATAGTTTTCTGTTGCAGGGTGCAATGTTTGGGACATGCAGGCGGGTTTACACAGTTCTTTTACGATTTTATATAGCTCTTTGGTTGAGTTGCTATTTTCGTTGATTCTTTGTGCATAGTGTGTCTTTTTTGCCTTTTTTATGGCATGATTGTAAGTTTTGAGAACAGTTTTATACATTAACTTTTCAGCATCTAGTCGGGACATTCTCCAGGTGTGTTCCTTGATTTTGCATTTCCTTTTAATTTTTTTTTTTTTTTTTAATATATTTTTATTGCAGGAATTAGTAAATCGTTACAATATCGACCAGCATTGTATCATAAGCAATATCAACAGAATAAGACCCTCTGGCCCCCCCCCGTAAGTTCCGTACACAGCCATCCGGCCCACAACCCTGGGGTCGGGTGGCGAAATGCAATGGGGGATCAGTAGGATGCTTGAGCTGGTCCGGATGATTCACTGTCCGTCATCTGCTTTTCTAAACAAGCCTATAAACCCAAAAGAAAACCCCCACCCGCAAAGGACTACTAACTAAAAGAAAACCCACCCAAACCCACCACCAGCGCCAGGGAGCTACCGACACAGGATCTGCCATGGGACCCACGGGGAAAGCAATAGGACCATCAGTACAAACGTTTACCGGGACTCGGGGCGAGTCGCTTCTTCACCTTCAGAGTCGCTGGGGGCACAATAATCCCTGAGGGCCTGCACTAACATTTCCCACTCCAACGCGGCCTCCTGCGCCTTCTCATTACGCTGCCTCCAAGCTAGTTGATATCTCAGCGCGCTCTCCCCCGCCGCCCACTTCAAAAGCTCACTGTGCCATCTGCTGCCTGTCGGACCAACTCGTGCCTTCCAGTTCCTGGTCACCTCTCGTTTAGCAAGGAGGAGCCCTAGGTCGACAAATTTACTAGAAATTTTATTCCTGGGGGTATGGGGGAACCAGTGTAGGAGCCCCACCGCCGCATCTAATGATAAGGATCTCCCCGTCACCTCCTCCAGGGTTGTTTCTACTTCCTCCCAGTAAGATGACAGACCTGGACAGGCCCATAACATATGTAGGAGGTCCGCTTCCTGAGCTGGGCACCTAGGGCATGCCGCCGAATTTGTGGCAAAATATCGCCTGATTTTCACCGGGGTCAGGTACGCTCTATGGAGAACGTAATAGTGGACCAACTGAAAACGGGCGTTGCGTGTGCCCTTCCAGGCTCGTCTCACCAACTGGGACCAAGTCGTCTCCGGGATCTCCCTACCAATGTCCTCCTCCCAGCGGTTTCTTAGAGTGGTGAGAGGAGCCAACCCTTCGTTAATCAACCTGCCGTAGAGGCAAGTGACCGCCTTCACCGTGCCCGCCGACATCATCACGTACTGGCACACCTGAGATAAGGGGGGTTCCTCCTGCCCGTTCTTCCAATGTACCTGGATCGCTCGCACAATGGCCGAGTGTAGCAGGAAGTCGCCACGGGGGATCTCGAAGCGGTCAATAAGATCCTGGAAGGACAAGAGCGCTCCGTCCTCGTACAGATCCCCAACCAGCTGTAAGCCGGCATCCTCCCAGGCCGCCAAGCGTGACCAATCCCCTCCATGGGGGAGGGCCGTCAGCATCCCCAACGGTATTTCAGGCGCATATGGTATCCTCAGTTGGCCTCGGGCGTGGGCCCGATTCCAACACAGGCGGACAGTTCGCTCCTCCATCGACAAGTCCCGCAGGGCCAAACGTTGTCGCAGCGCTATAAAGGAGAGAACATGCCTGGCCATGCCCGTCCCCCTCCCGTCTTCCGGGCCCCGGAATTCCCTGGCGATCTCCTGGGTGAAGGTCTGGAGCTGCGCCGCCAGATAATACTTTTCAAAGTCCGGCACCGCGAGCCCCCCCTCGTCTTTCGGCCTCATCAGGGTTTTGAGGGCCACCCGCCGGCGGCCCGTCCCCCAGAGGAATCCGACCACCATGGAGCGTAACAGTCGAAACGTGGCCGGTGGGATCCAGATCGGTAGAGTCCGGAAGTAATATAATAGCCGGAAGCGCCACCATTTTAAGCAGGGCGATCCGTCCCGCCACCGAAAGCGGCAGCGTAGCCCAAAAGGCCATGCAGCCTCGGAGTGCTCGAATGCTACGGGCAATGTTCCCATCTAGGAGGTCGGGTTGGTCGTGGTAAACAAACACCCCAAGGTACTTAAAGCAGTCGGGTTCCCACCTAATCTCCCTACTTAGGGCAGGGGCGGGAGTACCCCTGCGTACCGGAAAAAGACAGGTCTTGGACCAATTCACTCGGAGGCCCGAGACCTCCCCGAACTCTGTGAGCGCCACCGCCGCCCCACGTAAAGCGTCGAGCGGGTCCTCCAGGAAGAGCAACAGGTCGTCCGCATACAGCGAAACATAATGCGGGCCCGCAGGCGTCCACAAGCCCGTGTAGCGGGCTCCCGACCGAAGGTGCAGCGCGAGTGGTTCCACCGCCAGCGCAAAGAGAAGTGGGGACAATGAACACCCTTGCCGCGTGCCTCGTTCTACCGGATACCGCGAGGAAATCAGTGGTCCCGCCCGGACCCTGGCCGAGGCAGAGGCATAGAGAACCGCGGTCCACCTGACAAAGCCCTCCCCAAGGCCGAATCTCCACAGCACCGTGCAGAGGTAGTCCCACTCCAGGCTATCAAAAGCCTTCTCTAGGTCCACCGACAGGACGACCGGGGACGGGGCATCCACGAATGGTTCCCCTAACAAACGGAACAACCTGCGAATATTCATAGTCGTGTTCCGCCGTGGGATGAAACCGGCTTGGTCTTCATGCACCAGGGAACTCATGTGTCCCAGCAGCCTCGAGGCTAAGATGCTGCTCAGTATTTTATAGTCCACCGTCAACATCGATAGGGGACGGTAAGACCCCGGGTCGGACGAGTCTCGGCCCGGTTTGAGGAGAGGAACCACCAGCGCCTCACACATCGAGCTTGGGAGTCGCCCCAGCCTCTTCGCCTCCCTGTAGACCACCAATAATCGAGGGGCTAGGAGGTCAGCGTAAGCTGCATAAAACTCCACAGGCAGGCCATCCAGGCCCGGGGTCTTGTTTCTCGCCATCCGTTTAATGGCCCCGCGGATCTCCCCCAATTCAATGTCGGATCCCAGGGCTTTCGCCACTTCCTGCTCCACTGTGCGGAGCTTCAGCGGACGTAGATAAGCATCAAGTCGGTCAGGGTCTCGTGCGGAGCGACTACGGTACAAACATTCGTAATAATGCCGGAAGCAGCTAAGAATCTCCGGTTGGGTGTGTACCTCGGTTCCGTCTGCCTCACGCATACTTGTCGTCAATTGGGCCTGGCGCGTAGGGTTGGCCAACCACGCCAATAACGCGCTCGATCTGTCTCCCTCTGCGATGGATCGGACCGTATAGGCCTTATAGTCAAAACAGCGGAGCCGTTCGACCTCTGCCGCCACCTTCTCCCTCGCCTCCGCCGTTCGTATTTGCATTTCCGGGTGTCCCGGGCGGCGAAGTTCAAGCTCGCGGAGTCTCCGATCCGCTGCATCTAAATCAGCTAAGATAACGCGCCTCATGCCCACCTTCTTAGAAATACAGTAACCCCTCACCACTACCTTAAAAGCGTCCCACTCTAACGCTCTAGTACTCGCGGTGCCGCCGTTGGATGCAAAATATTCCAATATCCTGTTCCCAAGGTCAGCCCTGAAGACACTGTCCTCAAGGATCTCGGGTTGCAGCTTCCAGGTGGGCACCGCCGGCGTCCCGGGGAACCAACGAATGTCCAGCAGGAGGGGGTTATGGTCCGAAATGGTCCTGGACAAGTACTCAGATCGGACCGCTGCCGAAACAAGTTCGGGCGACCCAAGAAAGCCATCTAGTCTGACATGCAACTCATGAAGGCTCGAGAAATATGAATAATCCCTAGATGCGGGGTGATGCGCCCTCCAGATGTCCGTCAAACCCCAGCGGGTCTGCCAATCCTGACGACCCTTAGCCGTGCGACGAACCGGAGAATCTGGAAGCGGTGGATGCGAGCGGTCAATATCCACGTCCACTACAGAATTGAAGTCTCCTCCAAGCAGAAGGGGCCCGGAGAAAAAGTGGGCCAACGAGCCCGATAGCCTGGAAAGGAAGGCAGTCTGGTCCATATTAGGAGCATACACACAGCAAACGTTCAAGTCCCTCCCTCCTAGAGTGCCCGAGATGGCCACGTAACGCCCCTCTGGATCTATCACTGTTCTCGTGACTTGAAAGGGGACCCCTGCCCTGATCCATATTAGCGCCCCTCTGGCATAAGCGGAGTACGACGTGGTAAAGACCTGCCCCCGCCATCTACGCTGTAGCGCCGCCCCTTCCGCCTTGTTCAGATGAGTTTCCTGCAGCAGCGCCATTTGCACTCCCCTACGCACCAAATAAGCATGGACCTTGTGGCGCCTGGACATAGTATGAAGCCCCCTTACGTTCCAAGTGACACATTTCAAGTTAGCAACATCAGCCATTGTCCCATATTGTTCTTGCACAGTCTCCCCATCCGGGTCCCAACAAAGAAAAGACAACATTCCTCCCAGCACTGATGGCGGCCATTTTCCCCAACCAAAACCAAACAACCCAAGAACGAACCAAACCCTCACCCACCCACCCCAGAACAGGACCCAAACTGCACCATCTAGATCCCATCCAAACCTCGCCTTCCATCAACCCAATAACCCCTACTAATCCCACGGTCGCCACCGTAGGAAGGCCTTAAGGGCCAGGTGCGGGCCGGGCGGAGGCAGTGGGCCCTCGACGCTCAGGCCACCAGGACTATAACAAGCCCTAAACAGTGCCAAAACCTCTCGGGGCAGAAACAGGGGCACCCCACCCCTCCCTCCCTGTCTGTCAGCAGCAATGGACGGCAACCGCCTCCCCCCTGCCGGGCCCCCTCCCAAAATAAGGCAGCACACCCCGTTACCCTTGTCCATCCAAAAGGTCCTCCACCGATTTCGGTGTGATCACCGGTGTGTGGGCACTATCAGTCACTGAGTCCTCCGAGTCCGATGGTGCCTCCTCTTCACCCAGGTTTCCTTCCTCCTCAACGGCTTCGTCCCGTGCACCCGACAACTCCGACAGTACTCCCAACACTCCCCTCCGCTCCGACGACGTCTCTGCAGTTGAGGGCCCTCCCGTGCGGCCGCGGCGATTCCTGATCCTCCTGGATCGCCGTCTCTGTTCCGGCTCATCTGCCTGTTGGGACGAGGAGCCGAAGCCATCTTTCCCTGTCCTGTAAAGTTCGAGCCAGGCACAGACATCCTCCGGGGTGTCGAAGAACTGAGTTTTGTCATCGACTATGATGCGGAGCCTTGCAGGGTAGAGGAGCGAGTACTGGATGCCCTCGCTCCTGAGCTCGCGCTTGACCGCCAGGAAGGAGAAACGCTTGCGTTGAGTCTCGTAGGTGTAGTCCGGAAAGATGTTCACCTGACTGTTCGCTACTTTGAATGGACCATTATGTCTGGCGGCATTGAGGATTAAGTCCCTGTCCCGAAAGTGCAATAAGCGCGCCACCACCGGCCTCGGGGTGCGTCCCTGTTGCGGTGGCCGTGCCGGGACTCTGTGGGCACGCTCCAGAGTGTAGAAGGAGGATAGCCCCTCCGGGGCCACCGTGTCACGGAGCCAGGTCTCTAAGTATGTCACCATGTCGCCATCCTCGATCTTTTCCGGGAGGCCCACTACACGAATGTTGTTTCTCCTGTTGCGGCCTTCCGCATCCTCCGCCCTTTGCTCCAGGGTCGCGATTCGGGATAGGGCATCCTTCATCGTCGCAGCCAAGGTTCGCTGCGCCGGCTCCAAGGTTTTCACCGAGCTCTCCACTTCCTTGACCCGGTCCGAAAGTTTGCCGTGGTCTGCTCTGAGGAGGCCCAGGCTCGTCGCCACCTGGGCAATGTCTTGTTGGAGGGCCGATCTCGTGGTCGTTATCGCCTCCAGGACGCGGTCGAACTGTTGTTGCATCGACGCGCCACCAGAACTCTTTGGGTCCCCATGCTCCTCTTTGTCCTGGGCTTCCGAGTCCGAGGCGGTCGGGGTAGTCCCCTTGGCTCCTCTAGGTTTCCCCATGTCGCCGGGGGCACTCCGTGAAGGTCCCGGAGTAGGCGTCTCCGGGTGCAGATGTCGACCACGACCCTCCCGGTTACTGGTCCTCAAATCGAGTGTGGGAGACCTCCTTCTCCAGGGCCTGTGGAGACTTCTCCGCTTCGGCTCACGCCACCGCCACGGCGTCCGAGGGCACCGATGAGGGGGCGGAGACAACCGTCGCCGAGTCGGGCAGGCCCGCTCACCCGCTAGAGACCCGGGGTGAGGGTCACCAACTCCACCGGACGATTTGTGGCGCCAAGGTGTCGCGCCTCCCATGGAAGTGGACTGGCCGGGAAGACGTAGCTAGGTGCGGAGTCGTGAGTCGGGCCACCGCCTGGATCACAGGGCGTCCGCTCCCGGGGTCCTCTATAACGTGGGCATCCGCCCGGTCACCCAACCGAGTGCAAACTCGTTGTGAAAAGTCCGATCCAGTAGACAGCCAGTGCACAGAGCAGCCGGGGATGGCAAAGTCGGGAGCCAGGCGCTGCTCGCGACGCTCCTCCAAGTCAGTGGGTCCGACCAGGGGGACAAAGAAGTCCGGGCGCCATGTTGGGTCGCACTCCGCAACTCCGCAAACTTCGGTTGAACTCCGGAGCAACTCTCGTCCGAGCCCCATCAGGGGCCCCGGCAGGTCTTCGTCGGTCCGCTCAGCAGAATGCGGGGTCTGGGGTGCCCCGCAGCCTCCGATTTACAGGATAATACCGGGCTCAGTCCCGGAGCCGAGCTCTCAGGCGACCATCGCCATCGGCGCCCAAGCCACGCCCCTTGCATTTCCTTTTAAGTGCTTTGATTTCTGGGGTTTACCATTTTTCAGAGGTGGTTCTTTTTATGGATTTAGATTTGATTAAGGGGGCACATAAGTTCAAAGTGTGGGTGATCTCTGTGTCAAGATTCAGAGCGTCTTTGTTGGTGAGGCGAGTACCTAGGTGTTCTAGGTTGGTGTTTGTTGGCCAGTGGAGTTTAAATGATTCTGTAGTTACCAGTTTCCAAGGTCTGTAATAGTCGGGCGCAGGTAGATGAAAAGGAGACAAGGGAGTGGTTGTCCATGTCACGGGTTGAATCTCCTCAATCGAGGTAGTTTCAATGTTTGAGAACAGTAGGTCCAATGTGTGGCCTGCATTATGAGTGGGAACTTGGATCCAATGTAAAAATTGGAGAATTTGCATGTCATTGTATAGATGGGTGGCAGCTAAGTTGTCTGGTTTGTCGAAGTGAATGTTAAAATCTCCGATCACCAGGAAGTTTTTGTATTTGAGACGGACAGGGAATAGTTGCGTGAGCAGCTTCGCGCTGAAGTCGCCATGATATCCGGTGGGATTATATATCACTGCTCCTCCTAATAGGGTGTGATTACCCTTAGCTACTTGGAATGCTAGTAATTCGTGCTCATCAAGCTGCTCTACTGTGATTGGGAGGCAGTTGAGGTTGTCCCTAAATATTATTGCAAGGCCCCCTCCTTTTCCCTTGTCTATCTTGACGTATGATTTTATATTCGGGGGGAGTGCGTTTGCTATATCAGGGCAGTTGTTCTCATCTAGCCAGGTTTCAGTTATAAACACTAAGTCGGGGTTCATTTCATTAATAATGTCCCAGACCTCCAAGGAGTGTTTGGGGAGGGATCTAGCACTGAACTATAGGCATTTGGTTCTTAGGCCGTTATTCACCATTTCGGGTGTGGATTCTATGTGTGCTAGGCTGCAGCATTTGCATTTTAAGCATGTGAATGGTCCTTTGATGTTTTCAGGAGAAGCTTTAAAGTATTCTGCGTGGTTGCTTGGGGCCATGCCTGTTGAGCTCAGTGAGGAACATCTGTGGAATAGGTTTGCGAGTCTCGGAGGTCCGTGCATCGAGTAGCAGGGGTCCTGGCCCCTGGCCCCGGTCAGGCGCGGATGGGCGCAGACGGGCTTGCCACCATCACAGACAAGTACAGCCCGAGCTGGAGTTCTGGCTAAGACAGAACCCACTTCGGAGCCCAAGGTTAACCCTATTATTCCCTTGTTCCCTGTACCACGACTTGTACCTGTGCTAGGGTGCTAAGTTGCCTTAGGGGCAGTGGTAGTAGGTGGAGTTGAATCCTTGGCTTTTGGACAATTGACATCTTTTGTCCAATGGGTCTTTTCTTTACATAACTAGCACCAAGGTTCATTTTTGCCTTTACCTTTGTTAGACTGAGCCACAAAATAGCTGCCGACTGCTCTTGAGGGACCCTCTGTACTTTACATGCCCTCCCTAAAGCAGTTCTCCATTTGTGGATGTCATCCCCGACATGGTAGAGAGGGACAATCTTGCTCAGGTTCCTATTGTCAAATGAATGTTTCTTAACTCTAGGGACACTGTTGCTGCCACCATGGGACTCTAGTCCCAACTTTTTTTCTAGCTCTCTGGACTTCCAGGGACTTTTTGTCAAGGGCCAGTAGCTCTTGCCTGACTCTAAACCTAGCTTTCTCAAGCTCATGTAACTGGTATTCCCTATCTAAAGAGTGGTCCCTTTAGCTCGATACAGAGGTCTGTACTGAATGCCCGGAGCGGTCTGATTCTGCCGATGGGGATCTAGATCTCCTTGGTAAACTCTGCACTCTTTCAGGAGGGGTGAAGATTGGCTCCCCTGAGCCATCTCCCTGATCCTCTGGAATATCTGAATTATCCAGGTGGGAACCTTCAGGTTCCTCCTGCTGGGTTTGAGTCTAAGTCATAAAAGGTGTCCTGACATGTCCTCATTCCTTGACCCACCCACTCTCTCCAGCTCATCTGACCCAGGGGTCTTCCTAAGGTCATTTATGAGTAACACCTCAGTCAGGCGTTGCGTGTTGGCTGCTCGCCCTGTCTTCAGCTTTCTAGAGGCACACAGGGCTTCAATTCCTGTATCCAGAGGGCAGAGAACCACTGGTTTCTCCTTTAGTAGACATACTGAAGGAGTGGTGTGTGCACCTACCTAGCCTAATGGGAAACTAAACTCTCTTAGGTTGGGGAAGTGTGTGCTAAACCCTTGACTACTCAACCCCAAGTTCAGTAGAACTTACTTATCCAAGCTAGTATTATATGCACCTAGTACTTGTGGTTTTCCAGTTAATCAATACAAGATGTATGTGGTAAAATAAAGCAGGGGTGAATCCCAACGGCAGCACACCAAGGTGAGAAGTTGGCCTGGTATATGCTGTCCGCTAGTTAAAGTGGGCACCGTGCACCAGTCCAAACAACCCTTATGGTGATTAGGTTAAAGATAACCTGAAAAAGCTATCCAAGTGGTAGCTGTGGAGAGCACCCGTTGGGCTTAGTCTTGAAGGAATGTTAAGCAGCTTGTTTTACCAGAATGCAACCTTATAGTATTGGTTGAATTAAAGGAAAACCACACAGTAGTTATACAAATATGTATTTATTAATATAACACTCTCTAGTATCCTCTATTTGAGGATATAACACATATCACGCAATACTAGCAAAGAAACAATCATAAGTAGCACAATACGCAGTGGGCTCCAGGGGAAGACCAAACCATATACTAAAATAGTGGTATAAGAACCACGACTTGAGTCAATGTCTAGGAGGTGTAGAATCGCACAACCCCAAGGAACAAACCAAAGTTGAGTACGTAGTAACCCCACGGAGGACGCGTGCTCCGTACAACTCTATGGGAGCGTCGCGGTTGACGTTTTAAAGATTAAGGACCCTTCCCAGTGGATTACGAAGAAACCCTTTGGAACTTAGAATGTTGGAGAGCCGTGGATACCGTAGGACCAGAGTTCCCTATCCCAGGGAAGCTGGGTGCATAGGGCTGAAGTGGTGTCGGAAACCGTTGTCGTTCTCAATGGGAGACTTCAAGGAAATGCCACTGCTGGTGTATTGTGCAAGGGCACAGACGATGCTTTGGACGGAGAGGGAGACGAAGTCACGCTCAGTCAAAGTCCAGAGTGTCCAGACGGTCGAAGTTCAGTGGTTTCTGGTTCAGAATCTTGTCCACATCGAATCTAATGTCCTCCAGCCAGGTAAGACCTTTGTTATCCAAGTGAGAGGGTTGGACAAATTCAGGGGACCCTCCCAGGAGAGGGTCTGGAGAGTGGGGAGGATACTCCCATGTCCTTGTCCAGTTTCGTGCCTGAGCCAACGACTCACAGAACTGGTTTGAACTGGACTTCTTGTGCAGACTTTCTGGCACTGAGGCAGAGCACCCACCCAGCCCCAATACACTAAATCCTGTCTGGGAGGTGGTCACACCTCCCTGTGACAGGATGCCTATTGTGTTTCCTTTCCCTGCTCAAGTTTGGCTCAGCTGCAGGAGGCCAGAAATGTGTCTTGGGCTGACAGCAACCTTTTTGTGCTGTCTGGGTCGAGAAGGCTGGTACAAGGAAGACCAGGGACATAACGAAGCTTGCTTCTGAAGGGTGGACTCATACCTCCCACACCGGTTACCGGCGTGGAGGTATGATTCCAAGATGTTTTTTTTTAAATCTGTTTATTGAACAGCTTGCATAATATACAAACAGGCAAATCAGGGTTGCCCAGGAGATACACAGACAACGGGGCCCAGAAATCTTTAGGGCGTGAAGACTCGGGCAGTTCCTCTGCATATATTTCAAGTTGTACTTTACAGTAGAGTAAGTCCCGGTCCCACTTTTTCAGAGTAGCATTAGTTTTAGACCCCCAGCATTGTGCCACCGCCCGTTTAGCAACCAAGGTCGAGACAGCGACTAAACGATGGTTGCAGGGTATGAGGTTCTTTACCCAGCCCAGCAGGCAGACATCAGGAGTACACATCACGAATTCAGAGGCAACATTAGTAAGCAGAGTTGTGACCTTGGTCCAGAATTGATAGATTCCTGTACAATGCCATGCAAGATGCAGAAACTCTGCATCCCCCTGCCTACACCGAACAAAGCAAGCATTCTCCCGCAGACCAAAGCGCTTCAATTGCAGCGGTGTATAGTATAACTGGTGCAAGTATTTAAAATGGATGATGCGGAGGTTGCAATTTGCAGTTAAGCGGCCTGTCAGGGCACAGCAGAACCTCCACATATCTGGTGAGAATGAAGTTCCTTGTATCGCCACCCATTCATTATTTACAGGAGCCCTGCTCATGCAGGGGCGCCCTCTAACGTAAAACCCAGCACCCTGCCTTCAGGATTGATAAGGCCTGCCATAGGGGTGACTTATAGATATAGTAAACCTATATCTTTCATAAGTGGTGAAGCACCAGCTTACATAGGCTGCAATGTCAGACCTGTATTTGCATTTTGCATGGATTCTCATGGGTGGCATAATACATGCTGCAGCCCGTGGGAGGCCTCTGGGGTACCTATGCACTGCGTACATGTGTACCATATACTAGGGACTGATAAGGGTACCCCAGTGTCCAATCTGGAGTGTACCTAGTACGTGTTTTACAGTTTAGGAGGAAAAAGCAGATAGGCTGGGGTCCTGATTAGCAGGATCCCAGCCAGACTAGTCAAAACAGTGGGTGCAATCAGCAAAAAGTGGGGGTAACCAGAAGAAGCAGTTCCTACTTTCCTACAGTTCGTGATGAGTGGATTGGTTAGTGGTGTAGGATAGAGTTATGTACTGTTCGCAGGTGATGGTAGAAATGTGTGGTAGCTGGGATAGAAGGGTATAAAGGTGTGGTTTCGTAGTGTGTGCTGAGAAATTGGATTGTGCATAGGGTTAGTTTGTAGTCCATGAGTGGAGTACATTTGGTGTGTGTGTGTTACTCTGGTCGTGGATGGGGTTGGGTGTGTGCTGATGAATGGGGAAATGGGCAGCATTTCTGACCCTAGTCCCGACCAGCTTCAAACAGACACTCACCCTTGTCCTCTCCACCCTCAGCCTCGATGCACAGGTGAGACACCCTAAGCTTTTTTTTTTTAGTTTTTACATAGCCCGAACTAGACCCGAAGATATCAGGCATCAGAGTGATTTACATGAGCACCAGTTTCGTTACACAAGGACACATTCATTTTCTTAGGCAAGGGGAGATTAAGTGATTTGCCCAGAATCACAGGATGTTGTGCGTTGTTGCCGAGACTCAAACCTGGTTCTCCAGCTTCAAGGTCAACCGCTCTAGCCGTAAGGCTACATCCTCTTTCATAGCCTTGGCCTTGAACTTTTATATCCCTAGTAGTCAGGTGACCCCTTCAGCCAATGGGAACCCTAGCCCTATCCAATCGCAACACTAACCATGAACCTTAGGGCCAATAGGAGGCCACGACCTTACAACCAATCATAGCCCTAGTCCAAGCACTCAATCAGGCACAAAACTGTAAACCCTACGTCCAATAGAATGCCTAACTCCAACCCCAGTCCCAACCCAGTTCCCTGTCAATCATACAGGAAACCCTAAACCCTATCTCCAATAGAAATCCTAACCAGAGGCCTAGTCCCTACCCTACATTAAGCAACCAATCACACAGGAAACCCTAAGCCCTGTTTCCAATAGAAAGCCTAACATTAGCCCTAGTCCTAACCCTAGACTACACAACCAATCGCACAGGAAACTCTAAGCCCTACGTCAATAAAAAGCCTAGCCCCAGGAACCAATCCAAAACCCTAAACCTATCCACCAATCAGTAACCCTAAGCCCTACATCAATAGAATCACTGATCCAGGAACCAATCAGAACCCTCAAATAACCAACATGGAGAACACTAACCCTAAACCAATAGTAACACCAGATGCAACCACCAATCAATGCACCCAATAGTAGTCTATATAGGAATTCACCAAACCCCCCAGCGAAACTACGCGCATCACCTCCTCCCACGATCTCTGTGACAAGCTTGAATCCTACTTCCATCTGAAAATCAAGGGCCTCTATGACCACTTCAATGACCAGACAACTGACGCCGGAACTACAACATCACCAGCAATGCCAGACAGCCTACCGTCTCCTCATGGACCCCAGTGACCACCGAAGACACAAGTTCGACCATGAAAGGCATCCACTCAGGAGCCCCCATGGACCCCTGCCTGCCACACATCTACCACAGAGCCGCCATCGCCACAGAACTACGACGCACCATCAACACCGCCTTTAAGACTGACACCTTCCCCAACAACTGGAAACATGCAGAAGTCAGACCCCTGCTCAAGAAGCCCTCTGCGGACCCCACTGACCTCAAGAACTACTGACCCATCTCCCTCCTCCCATTCCCTATAGGGAGAGTTTGTAGCTCCACGTTGTAGAAGAGTCGGTCAAGAAGGAGCACACTGCATTGAATAATTTCTTGGTATGCACTTTTTATTAGTATTACAGGAAATCACAATGATTGATTGTCTCTTTTGTATTCTTCTTTCCCACAGGGTCTTCCACTTCAGTCCCTTAGGTGAGCCTCGGCCGCCGTCGTCCCTCAGACAGAAGGAAAAGACTCAGGTAAGTGTTTTTGCTTTATGGTTTAGTCAAGGGAGGATGTGAGGGATAAAAAATAGCTATGCGTAAATGTGAAGGAGAGGGGGTAGAGGTTCGAGCAACCAAAAGAAAAAGAGTAGCCGATGATTTCTGCTCTTGTCTTTCTTTTCTGTCTCGCATATTTCCTTTTCCCTGGGTCCCTTTCACCCCTCAGCCCCCCTCCTGTCCCTCTCTGACTCAGCCCCTTTCCAAAACCCCGTAGATGCCCACGCACCTGGAAGAGCCACACCACTCCACGTCCTCCGGTTCTCTCTCTCGGAAGCTGTTAGGCCTTCTCTGTCTTTCCGGTCTTCCCCCTCTGGTTTCTCCGCCTCGCGTTCCTGTGCTACGTGTAGCTGGATCAACTAGTGACCAACCTGACGCTCTCTCCACCCCACCTTCTTCAAGCGTGTATCCTCTGATATCCGTCCTCAGCACCGGCTTAAAGGGGCTGCCTGCTGATTCCCCTCTCTCCACTTCTTGATGGCAGCAAAGCAGACAACTGGTAAAAGGGTTAATCGTTAACAAAAGAGGGAAGGAGAGGGAATAGTGGATTCTGTCTCCCCTAGCAATTATCATAAACAAAATGGAATCCACTAGGTGGAAGGCGGTTGTTACCACAATGGTGGGGAGCAACCAGTGTTGTTAAAATACCCCTCACACACCAACAGGCCCCTTGGTGTCATGCTTCATCATCGGGGTCTTCGCAAACCTCTACGGGATGCGGCGTGCTACGACTTCACGACTACGCAGGAGCACTTTACGAGTGAACTATGTGTTTGGTGTGTGTGAGTACAAGAATGTGAGTGGTGAGGTGAAAGTGAAGAATTAAAAAATACCTGGCACGTGAGTACCGAAAATTTTTTATTTAGTCTCCGGCTGGTATTATTAAAAAGAGTGCTAGAGTGGTTGTGGTTTACTGATTAGGGTAACCCAACCAAATTAGTGCATCGACATGTTTCGGAGTTATGGAACTCCTTCTTCAGGACGGGAATATGCACTACTTATCCCCACCTTACTCACATGTGTGTAGATTTTAAAGTGTGCTCTACAAAAATAAGATAAGGGTGAAAATGTACCTATCTATGTTGAATGCAAGGTCTGTTGCGCCCAATTGGCGATTCAGGACACCTGTAAACAGAAAAATCAAATAAAACAGGATAATACATGTTTTTGTTTCATACTGTGTAAATACACAGAAGGGTAACAAGGAACAAAAGTGAAGGTCCAGGAACCCTAAAAAGAAAAAACCGGAAAAAAACCGGAAAAAACGAACAACATATAAACTGAAACACACAATGATTCAAAGTATCTGATAAGCCTTTGAGGGTATAATTTCTGACCCAGATGTATTGCTTACTTATGAAGGGAGGTCAAATGGCCTCATGAGCCACAGCGTGTTGGGGGGTCCGTTCTACCCGGTATGGCAACCTGTGAGCTTTTCAAGGGAATGGATCAAAAGGTTGTAATCCCTCGAGATTGAAAGATCACACACCATTTAGCATATTCATACACTCATACACACTCACGGTTATCCCAGGACTGTCTGGCTTGCTACCCCTCCACGCGGCTCCGACGAGTACATTTGTGAGGTGAGGAGCGAGTTTTTATAGTCTCAACTGGCTCCAATTAGCCTCTAATTGAAAGCGGAATAAGCCCATAACTGGTCTGGACCCCTAGTTTCCATTCCGCTTCTGCGCGCATCGGGTAGGGCGTTCCCGTGCGAATGCGCATGTGCGGAAGAGGAGTGTGGAAGAGGTGCGCATGCGCATCACCTCTTTTTGTCTATGACAACACTGATTCAGTGTCTGCCGCCTCGCGCATGCGCGAAACCGGTGACAGTATTGATTCAGTGTCTGCCGCCTCGCGCATGCGCGAAAACGGTGATAGATGATGTATTGGCCGATGTTTGAATAGGTTGCCTCAGAAACCCAGAAATTACATGAATTGCATGGTAATTCAGCTGTAAGAGGTTTTGATGAAGGTTATAGGCACCATGTATAAACCGCCTACACAATTAAGGATAATATTAATGTTAAACCCTGGGCATTGTGGGAGATGTTACAATTACTTAAAGAATGTCAGTGGAGAAGTAAAAATTAAAACTAGAAATTACAAAATACAGTTTTCTGGAAGGGTCACTGAAACCATTTGAGCAGTAGGTACAGTAGGGTTTGGTTTGGCATGGATGTTAGCGAGGATGTTCTCCTATGGAGTAAGTTTGGGGACAGGGAACTCATGCAATTGAGTCTAAGGGGTTACCAGTTACTGGAGAAGGGTGGTTATCAGATCTCAGCGTATTTGGCAAAAATGGGGTTACATATGTACTCGTCGGAGCCGCGTGGAGGGGTAGCAAGCCAGACAGTCCTGGGATAACCGTGAGTGTGTATGAGTGTATGAATATGCTAAATGGTGTGTGATCTTTCAATCTCGAGGGATTACAACCTTTTGATCCATTCCCTTGAATACCTCACAGGTTGCCATACCGGGTAGAACGGACCCCCCAACACGCTGTGGCTCATGAGGCCATTTGACCTCCCTTCATAAGTAAGCAATACATCTGGGTCAGAAATTATACCCTCAAAGGCTTATCAGATACTTTGAATCATTGTGTGTTTCAGTTTATATGTTGTTCGTTTTTTTCCGGTTTTTTTCCGGTTTTTTCTTTTTAGGGTTCCTGGACCTTCACTTTTGTTCCTTGTTACCCTTCTGTGTATTTACACAGTATGAAACAAAAACATGTATTATCCTGTTTTATTTGATTTTTCTGTTTACAGGTGTCCTGAATCGCCAATTGGGCGCAACAGACCTTGCATTCAACATAGATAGGTACATTTTCACCCTTATCTTATTTTTGTAGAGCACACTTTAAAATCTACACACATGTGAGTAAGGTGGGGATAAGTAGTGCATATTCCCGTCCTGAAGAAGGAGTTCCATAACTCCGAAACATGTCGACGCACTAATTTGGTTGGGTTACCCTAATCAGTAAACCACAACCACTCTAGCACTCTTTTTAATAATACCAGCCGGAGACTAAATAAAAATTTTTCGGTACTCACGTGCCAGGTATTTTTTAATTCTTCACTTTCACCTCACCACTCACATTCTTGTACTCACACACACCAAACACATAGTTCACTCGTAAAGTGCTCCTGCGTAGTCGTGAAGTCGTAGCACGCCGCATCCCGTAGAGGTTTGCGAAGACCCCGATGATGAAGCATGACACCAAGGGGCCTGTTGGTGTGTGAGGGGTATTTTAACAACACTGGTTGCTCCCCACCATTGTGGTAACAACCGCCTTCCACCTAGTGGATTCCATTTTGTTTATGATAACTGGTAAATGGGGACTGTGAATATAGGAGGGGAGAAATATATGAAGGGATGGCATGGCACTCCTTATCCTCTATCCCATCGTCTACCACAAGGGCTACCTGACACACCCCACCCCCAGACGTTTCCTGTTCGGGTAAATGAGGGATGCGTGAAAGAAAGTCAGCAACTTGGTATGTAGAGTATAAAAGATGACAATGCTAAAACTAGTGCCCATCCTGGAATAAAAGAAGACACACCCAAAAATAGCTTATCCTAAAAACCCACCTTCCAAAAACAAGATACCAAACAAAAGGAAAATCTTAGGAGTTCCGGGTGATGTTCCTGGTGTCTGATTACTGGTGTTTGTTTAGGTTTACAGGAGTCCAGAGGTTACATAGCAAACCTTGTCTATGCATGCCGTGTATTTTTCATTCATTATTGTAGTATTTATGAAATACACTCATCGCGTGCCAGAAGGGAGATGTATTTGGCTACAGTTGTTTATATAGCCCAGACTAGATCTGGTCTGTGTCTCCTGCTCCACAGCTTGTTCCCGTAAAAGTGCATCAATGTCTCCTTCCCTTGGAAGCAAATCCACTTGTATTCCAGTTTAAGCATATTTATTCTCATAGAATCCCTTTCAAAATCCACTGCTCCGCAAGTAAATTTAAATTCAGTCTGACCCAATTCATTTTGGGGGTTCTCCCTTCATCAGGGGGCGCATGTGAGGAATCCATGTTGTATGTTGTGTGCGGAAAATAGTGAAATGAGAATTAATTTGCAATGCAATCTAATCTTACATATACATAAATTAATAGTTTACTACATGTCCTGGTAGAGCCTAACCGCAAGTCTGCGTTTGTGTTATACCAGGACCTTCACCTTTTCGATAGTGAGAGCTACTTCTGATCGAAGAGAATCATCCTGATCTACTGCCTTTATCACGTGGCTTAGCTAAGGGTAGATAAATGCCAAGCAACTTAATTGCTGCCCTGGAGCGCCCAGTCCATCTGCAGAGGGGATATAGCATTTGTAGCACTGGGTTAGGAAAGGTTTACCTGTAGGGCCCCTAAGCCTTTGTAGCACTGTTAGGTTTACCTGCGGGACCCCAAGCATTTATGGCACTGGTAGGAACGGTGTATCTGTGGGGTCCCCAGGGACACGTTATCTTTATTTTATTCTTATTAACAAATCCCATCTGATAGGTGAGTGTTTCACTGAGGGTTGTGGTCTCTTTCTCATGCAATACATGGGCTGGGTTTGTTCTCTCTGAGTGAGTGTGAAGACAGAAGGCTTCTATTATCGGGTGAGTTGCCCTCCTGTTCATTGGCTCCTGTCCAGATCCTGGCCCTGGTTTAACAATTCAAGATTAATGTTCAGTAGTGGCAGTCACAGTATAAGGACTGTGAGCAAGACCTGCTGTAGAGTTTTCGCTGTCCTAGGAAATATACGTGCGCTGATTGCAGTGTCCGATTTATTAAAAATTGCACACAGAGTACCCCTTTAGAGGGGTCCCCTAAAATCTACCAATCCTTAGTGTGGTCACCAACTGGCCTGAGCCAGCCTGCTACCACCAGAGTGTGTTCTGTCCTCATGGGGAGAGTGCCTGTGCACTTCGAGGTGGAGGGGCTCACACCTCCCCCTGGTCAGGAAGAGCCATCTGTGGCAAGAATTTTCAAAGGCCTTGCCTCCTTTGTAATGCGACCCCAGCCTCTCCTGTTAGAGGGAGCAAGCGATCTTCCTGTCCTCACCCCCTTTTAGGCGCAAGGCCCGGTGGGAAACCTTAGATACAACAGGAGGTGTGCCCCCGCCCCCTCTGTTAACTCCATCCCTCAGGTGCTGGAGGCGAGGTGAAGTACACTTTGTAGTGCCCACCATCTTGAAGATGATGGGACTTATCAAATCAGGGCTAGCACTATGTCCACTTCCCACAGGAGGTGGGCATGATAGAGGGTATAGACACCCCAGGAAAGGGGCCCATTAGCCTCTACCTGTCACTCCCTTGTAACACCCTTAAATCAAGATTTTAGGTGGCATCCCCAGACCCTGAATTTCAGTTCTTGGCGACCGAAGGGCACTGCAGCCTTCTCTGCTGGTGAGGTTCTGTAGAGAACTATTGTCTTGGTCCCAGCCCTACTGGCCTGTCTGCATCCCTGGATGATCCAGAACCAAAAGGCAAGTCGTCTTGCAGCCCAGCGACCTCCAGAACCGTGGGAGGACTACCTGCCTTTGATAAAGGGCAATCGAGTTTTATGTAGTGGGATTTGGCTAGGGAGTGTCAGGACAAGCCAAGCTATGTTACTCACTCTATATTTGCAGACTTTGTGTTTTTGGTCTAATCACTCTCACTAATGTGCACCGTATTTTCGGTGTCAACACCATCGATTGGGCACTTGTTCAATAAAAAGAGATTTACAAAGTACCTGTGTCTTGGCAAGATAAGCAGCGTGCTGGTCATTTATTCAATCGAGTCTGTTGTTGAGCTCTGAGTTCAAGCTGCCCTTTAAGGTAAACAGGGTCATTGATTTGGCAGTATCAGTATCTGTAGTTAAATTAGACAAAAATGAGTTCTAATTGCCAACTCCCTGACACCCTGAATGGCCTCAACCCAATCACCCTCGCCAAGCGTGCCTCGATCCCTCTCCCACACAGCTCTCCGCGTCCCCAAGGCATCCAGAGAACTGTAGATCAACTTCCTATAGATGGTTGAGATTGCTTTTTCGGTCGGGGGACCAATTAGTAGCTGGTCCTCCAGTAGGGATGCATCAGGCAACTGCCCCCCTTCCCGGATGTGACTTTGCAGAGCTTGGCCACCTGCAAATGCCAGAACCGTTTTTAGTCACCTAATTTATACTTTTGTTGTAGGATCGTGAAGGACACAAGTGCCTGTCCCCTCAACACATCGCCCGGCCGTTCTAAGCTAATCAATCCCCATTTTGTGAAGCCCTGCAATCCTCCCACTGCACTTAAGAGATCCCCATCAAACAGTGGAGTAATTTCAGTCAGCTTACCTTCCCAGCCTAAATACGTGGTAGCCTCTCTCCACACCCTTACCACTGTTTGGGTATGGGTAGGTAGGGTGCACTCATACTTTCTTCGATACAGCACCGGGGTGGGGTAACCTCTCTTGCCCATGGCCAATCTATCTACCCGGTAAGCAGGATCCTCACAGTCCGCAAAAACCCAGTTGTTGACTGCCACCAGCTGCGAGGCCCAGTAATACTTGTGAATACTCCGGAACGCGAGTCCACCTTAATAAACTCCCCTCTGCAACTTACTCAGGGTGACGCGCCGCCATCCCACAACAGGAGCAGAAGTTCTCAGACTACCTTTTGGAAAAAAATGTCTGGTGGGATCTTAAAGGACATTTTTTGCACAATGTACAGGAGACCCTGGAGGGTGATCACTTTAAATAGGGCCACCCGGCCCAGTGAGGAGTGTGGGAGCGCCCGCAAGTGTGGGGCATCCCAGCGAAGACGGTCTAATTTCGGGAGTATGTTCCTGCCTGTGCTCTCTTGTAATGAACACAACCAAATATTTAAAGCCATGTAGTGCCACCCTAACTGTGCACCTAGAGTGCAGCCGCAGGGCCCCTGCCACCAGCAGGAATATTAAGGACTTCTTCCAGTTGATATTATATCCTGATCAACAGGAATACCCCATATGAGAGGTCCTGGTGAACCCAAACATGTGTGAAGAGCATAGGAGACAAGGAGCATCCATGTCGGACGGCAAAGACTCAGGAGACTCTATTATTGATACGCATGCGCGCTAGAGGGGCCACAAACAAGAGCTTAACAGCAGCGCCACTGGTTCAGCTAAGGAATCTCCTATTGCATATGGTACTCCATTAAGGTGTCGGAGATTTAAGCGCGTTCCCTGATGTGGCATGAAGCCCGATTGATCAGGATGAACCACTGTTGCAATTACTGTCCGCAGGCAGATCGCCAGGGCGTTCGCAAGGACCTTAGTCTCAATATTAAGCAGGGAGATAAGTCTATAAGACCCACACTCAGTAACTGGTTCGTCCTTTTTGGGATGACCGCCACCTCAGACGTTCTTTGGTCCTCCGGGAGACATCCTTATTTTCAGGCAGTCTGAAACATACTCTGGAGGTACTCCCTGATTTTATCCATCATGATTTTATATTATTCTAACGGGAGCTCATCAGGCCCCGTCCCTTTCCCTGTTTGCAAGGTTCCTATTGTCTTATTTATTTAGTCTACTGTCAGGTCTTGGTCTAGTGCGTCTCGGTCCTCATTCGTTAGCATTGGCAGGGTCAGGTCTTTCAGGAAGTCTCTCCCAGTATTTCCGTCCCCTTGTTGTCTGTGTCCTCAAGGATCCAGTTCCGTCCTTTGTCTTGTCTCTCTAACCATGTAAGCAACTCATTGGCTTTATCACCGACATCATAGAGACAATGCTGGGTAGCCAGTGCATGAGTGCCCGCTATTTTCCATTAGTGCTCTTAATGTGTGCTGCTTCAGTTGATGGTGTAATGGGAGAGAAACTGATTCCCCACTTGCCAAGCGAACCTCCAGGAAAGCACATTCCTTGTCCTGAGCCTCGCACTTCAATTTACGTTCCTTCGACATTCTCCCAATCAAGGCTTGTGTCTGGCCTCAAATCACTGCCTTGAATTCACCCTATAGCACGCAAGCTGATTCAACAGGCCGCCCATTCTCCCTAAAATATAATTCTGCTCTATCTCTCATACATAAAGTGTGGCAGGGTATGCTCAGACGTGAGTCCCTTGCTCACTTTGCCACTGGATTCAAGCAAGCAGGGCCGAAAACAGCTGAAATGCCAGAAACCAGTCCCCGGAAGCTTGTTTCCGGTCCAGGGAAGGCATGACTTGGCAGTTCGGGCTGGACTGTTCCCATGAGGCACAGGGTCAGACTGATTTGCATATGGCCATGTCTGAACTGGGGTGGCAGAGTGGGCTAAAGAATGGTGATGGATTAAACCCAGATCTGTGGACTGGGTGTGAGTGTTTGATTGGTTCAGATGCTCCGTCCATCACCACCCCCTTTTGAACCACTATCTCTCATACAAGCTTTGAACGTCTTGTCTTTTAAATATCACGGATCAACCCTTGGGGGTAGGATGAAGTCCACAACCAGACCATCGAGTTGCACCTCCACCAGCGAATGGTCTGAGATTCCCACTGCTATGTGTGTAGCAGCTCTAAAATCAACTTTATGGACAGTCTGGATGAAAGGATGGTGCAGGCATGCCAGACTACCATGTGCTGTAGACAGGTGCGTCCGGTTCTGATACCCTCTTACCCTCCAGGGGCATTTAGGAGTATCATGAATATAGTATAGGTGCAGTTCTATCACTTCAGTCACCCCAATGCGTATATGCCCCATCGTAAGCGTCTTATCCTTCCACAGGATGAGTCAGTCTTGTCTAGGTCTCTTTCCTGTTTCCCGGCACTTGAATGGCATGCCCGAACACTCGAGAGAGTGCAGTGACCCACCTGCAGGCTTTTGTGGAGCGCTTTTGTCCTGGATGTAGGGCTGCATTCAGTAGGGCACCCACTCTGTCTTTTCTTTGCCTTTGCCTGAAGATCAGCAGTCCTAAGGTAGCAGTCACACCTGGCCTGTCGGTAAGTGCAGCCCCCCTGGAGGCCCGACAATCAGCAATTGAGCCCACACTGTGGCCGGCTGGACCACAGGCGTAAGCTCAGACAGGGTGTTCGACACTGGAGTAGTTGTAGTCCCTCATGGGCCTCTGACACAGAGTAGTCAGAAATTCAGCAGCTAAAAGCCCAACACATGCTCTCCAGGAAGCCAGTAGATTCAGACCCTGTTGTGTTAGGAATTTGGCAAATGCAACCTTGAACGGGCCGTTGGCAGCACACAATCGTCCAACTGGGCCTCAACAATTATGTTGTCGTAGAGTTTTATTTTCTGCCTTAAACTGTTGGGAGAGTTTTGGCGGGGCGGGGGGGGGGGGGCTGAGTCCCTCAGACTAGCTGGTCCTGCTGGATGGCTTTCCGGCCCGCCCTACAGATAACGAGGATGTGTCGGACCGTGCTTCTTCCAGGACAGACTTCTAGGCTCTTCGGGACAGGTACACAGCTTCTCCATTAAGTAATTCAGCCTGCAGGTGATGTCCCCTCGACTTAGATAGGCTGACACCATCCCTGGTGTCACAGCAGGCACCTGAGTTCTTTGTAGAGCACTTTATTCCTTGGTATCAGAGGACTTTGAACTAGGGTATAAAAAGGGATAGATGGTCCCACTTGCATACACAACTGGCAGGCAGGAGATGCTGTTTACTCTGTCGCACTCTCACATTGCATTTATGCTACGCACACCAACACCCTAAACACACACTTGATGTTAGTGCAAAGTCTGTGCACAGGTATAGAAATGGAGCATTCCATGGGTGTGTCAGTAGGAAGCCACTCCACTGACCATGAGGCAAAGATCTTAACAGGCTATTGATCCTTACAACAGGGTGCATTGCCACCACCGCTCTAGCTGTTAAACCCATGACAGTCCTCTGCCTTAAATGAGGGCACACTTGGTGTGACCCTCCAGGTCACAGGACCGGTCCAAGACCTTTCGTAGTCCCTTGTTAGAAGTTGCACAGTGCTGGAGTGGCAGCAACATCTCATGTAATTGTTTTGTGGTAGATTTATCCCAGTAATGTGCAATTACCAGTTTGACTCCATTGACTGGGGAGTTGCCACAAGGAACAGATACTTCTGCCTGTTAAACCGCATGCCATTCATTATTTCATAATGTTTTTGGGCTTTTATTTACCATTCTACACTCTGCACTGTCTGAAAAACAGCTCAACATTTTCAAAATTCTGCAGCTCTGCATTGATTTGGCTTGTAAATTATATTTTTGGAAATGTTCATGTATTAACTATTTAATTTTAATACTATAGGTGATTGAGATTACTGACGAAGAAAGCAAGATTTAGCACCAGGCAACTGAAGTCAGTGCCATAAGAAGGATTATTTTGAAAAACTGAAGGACATCCAGCATTCTACGTTTAAACAATTTCCAAAATCTAGGTGTGGCGAGGAAGTGGGAGCTGAGGAAAGTACTATACCTGTAAGTGAAGTCTCTAATTTAGTATTTCATTAACCCAGAGCAAAGCCATATCTGTGCACAGAATAACGTTCATCTAAAACATCATGTAATTCCGGAGAGGAAGCACACACTGCATAAAAGAAAGTTATAACAAAAGGTTTCCTCTGCAGACCATCAAGGAAAAGACGCTGAGAGAAGACTCCGAAGCTGACACGTTAACAACCGAAAGATTGAAAAATCACCTTTGTTCAACAACCGTTTTAACCAGTTACAAAACTTTGAGACTATCTGCCTCTGGGTAGAAAACCACGACCCACTCTACTCACTCTTGCGAAAACCTTAAAAATTCACCACTTTATTGTGTTCATAACCATCTCAGATTGTTTCCTTTTTATTGTGTACTGTTCTGTAATTCTATCTAAATCGCCTCAACATTATCTGCTGTGCGTGAGTGATATGTAAAACTGTTAAAGGTAAAAATGGATTAAATGAGCACAGTTGCGCTATAGCTAATGTAAATAAATCCTCGTCTTCAGAACTACAAATCTTAACCTTACACCAAACAAAGAAAGGGTAAAAGGAACTGATGTTCTGAGACTGTGCACGTTCTAACACCCTCAGTTACTGCAATTACGTCAGTGCAAAAAGGTACTTATCAGTTTAATGATTAAATATCAGACTAACACCTTATCACTGCATTGTTAAGAGCCTATACAAATAGATTTGAGAAAATCTTCAGTCACAAAATAAGTTGCTGCCGGATAGGCTATAACCTAAAGACTATTATCTGCTTGAAACATTTCGACAGGTGTTACAGGGCTGCTTCCAGACATATTTTGCTCAATTCAAGTGTTAAGAAGATTACACACAATTTCTTTTAGAGATATATGCTGAACATTATCTAAACAAGCCTGACTCTAAAATCGGGTTCACTCTTACCGTGGCATATAAGCAAGAGAAAACTAAACGTAGAGATATTAAGTCTAGGTATACACCGTATAAAAACACAGACTGTGAGAACAAATTCAGTGTTCAAAACCGCCTCAATCGAGGCAAAATAACCTAAGTTAGGGAAAAAAGTTACATGTGCCAAAAAAGATACAGCCATAAATCTCATCTCACAATTTTGACAATGCACACTGGGGGAAACCACTATGAGTGCGAAGTATGCCAAAAAAGTTTCAGGCGTAAATCTTATCTCACTGAGCATATGAGAATCCACACTGGGGAAAACCACTCTCCGTGCAAAGTATGCCAAAAAAGTTTCAGGCGTAAATCTTATCTCACTGAGCATATGAGAATCCACACTGGGGAAAAACCTTATCAGTGCTCTGAATGCCAGAAAAGTTTTAGAGTCAAACCGAGTCTATATGAACATGCATTAACCCACTCTGTGGAAAAACCTTACCAGTGCTCTGAATGCCAAAAAAGTTTCTGCCGTAAATCTAAACTCACTGAACATATGAGAATCCACTCTGGGGAAAAACCTTATCAGTGCGCTGAATGCCAGAAATATTTCAGTGACAAAAGAGGACTCACTCTACATACAAGGACCCACTCTGGGGAAAAACCTTACCAGTGCTCTGAATGCCAGGAATGTTTCAGTGACCAAAGCAGTCTCACTCGGCATATCAGAACCCACACTGGGGAAAAATCTTTTCAGTGCTCTGAATGCCAGGAATGTTTCAGTTTCCAGAGCAGTCTCACTCGGCATATCAGAACCCACACTGGGGAAAAATCTTTTCAGTGCTCTGAATGCCATAAATGTTTCAGTGACCAAAGTAGTCTAACTCGGCATATAAGAACCCACACTGGGTATAAACCTTTTCAGTGCTCTGAATGCCAGAAATGTTTCAGTTACAAAATCAGACTCACTGAACATATAAGAATCCATACTGGGGAAAACCCTTATCAGTGCTCTGAATGCCCAAAACATTTCAAACTTAAATCACTTCTAACTGCACATTTGAGATTCCACACTGGGGAAAAACCTTATCAGTGCTTTGATTGCCAGGAAAGGTTTTGTAATAAACAAAGTCTTTCTCGACATGCAATAACCCATTCTGTGGAACAACCTTATCAGTGCTCTGAATGCCAGAAATGTTTCAGTGTAAAAAGTAGTCTCACACGGCACAGAAAGATCCACGCTGGGGAAAAACGTTATCAGTGCACTGAATGCCACAAACGTTTCAGTGAAAAAAACTGTCTCAATCGGCATACAAGAACCCACACTGGGGAAAAACCTTATCAGTGCTCTGAATGCCAGAAATGTTTCAGTGAAAAACGCCTACTCACGGTGCATGTAAAAACCCACACTGGGGAAAAACCTTTTCAGTGCTCTGAATGCCAGAAAAATTTCCGAAATAAAAGAAGTCTTTTTCAACATACAGTAACCCACACAGGGAAAAAACCTTATCCATGCTCTGAATGTGAGAAATGTTTCAGTTACAAAAGCAGTCTCATTCAGCATATAAGAACTCACACTGGGGAAAAACCTTATCAGTGCTCTGAATGTCCAAAAGATTTCAAACTTAAATCACTTCTAACTGCACATGTGAGATTCCACACTGGGGAAAAACCTTTTCAGTGCCCTGAATGCCAGAAATGTTTCAGTGACAAAATAAGACTCACTCAACATATACCAACCCACACTGGGGAAAAACCTTACCAGTGCTCTGAATGCCACAAATGTTTCAGTGTAAAAAGCAATCTCACTAAGCATATAAGAACCCACACTGGGGAAAAACCTTATCAGTGCTCTGAATGCCACAGATGTTTCAGTGAAAAAATCATTCTCACTCAGCATATAAGAACTCACACTGGGGAAAAACCTTATCAGTGCTCTGAATGCTACAAATGTTTCAGTGAAAAAAGCAGTCTCACTCAGCATATAAGAATCCACACTGGGGAAAAGCCTTATCAGTGCTCTGAATGCCACAAATGTTTCAGTGAAAAAAGCGGTCTCACTCAACATATAAGAACCCACACTGGCGAAAAACCTTATCAGTGCTCAGAATGCCACAGATGTTTCAGTGAAAAAATGAGTCTCACTCAGCATATAAGAATCCACACTGGGGAAAAACCTTATCAGTGCTCTGAATGCCACAAATGTTTCAGTGAAAAAAGCAGTCTCACTCAGCATATAAGAATCCACACTGGGGAAAAGCCTTATCAGTGCTCTGAATGCCAGAAATGTTTCAGTGAAAAAAGCAGTCTCACTCAGCATATAAGAATCCACACTGGGGAAAAGCCTTATCAGTGCTCCGAATGCCAAAAATGTTTCAGCCAAAAATCTCATCTCACTGAACATGTGACAATCCACACTGATGAATAAAATTATCAGTGCTCTAAATGTCAGAAAAGATTCAGAGGTAGAGATGGTTACAAGCGCCATAAGAAAACACACCATCAAAATAATTCAGTGCTCAGAATGCCGGAAAAGCAGCAATTTTAAGCGCAATCTCACTCGACACGAGCAGACGCACAGAGTGGAAAAACATTACCAATGCTGTGAATGCCAGAAATTCCTATTTGATTGGCACAGCCTCACTAACCATAAGCGACTCCATACTGATGAAAAACCTTATGAGTGCTTTGAATGCCAGAAAAGCTGCAGAGAAAAACGCTATCTCACCATGAGAAACTCCACACTGGAGAAAATCCTTATGCCATAAAAGCTTGAATCTGAAAGACAGTGTTATGCTTCATGAGAGATCCCACTCTGGGGAAAAACCTTATGAGTGCTCAAAATGCAAGCAATGTTTTGGTTACAAATTACTTCTCACTTGTCATGAGCAAACTCACACGGGAGGAAAAAGCCTTATGTGTGTTCTGAATGTCAGATAAGGTTTAATCACGAATAAAATGTCACTTCACGTGAGAGAATTCATACTGGACTAAAGGCACATATTGTAGTTGCAATAGGATTAATCAAGAAACTCTTGCAGGATAACTTAGTCTGCCCGCATGCAACCTCCAAAGAAATGTAAGGCCTTGAATTTTTTTTAATTGCAACAAAATCCACAATTTGAGTATCTGAAAGTTACAAAACTCTCAAGGTCTTTACTGTATACAGAGAAGTGTTAGTGCTTGCAAAAATCAACTAATTGCCAAAAAAATCACAATAATAATGTCTTAAATTTTACTCCACCCAAAAGGTATCTACTCACCCTTGTTTCGTAACTGACTGAAATCTATATTTTCCTGATAAGATTAAGCCTAGGTGGAGTTCCTCAATGAAGAACTCCGCGAAGTGACAAAAAAACTCAGGCGATCTACTCAGAGTTCCGTGAGCAGAGGAGTGCATAAGGGTCATGCCGTTGGTGGTGATTTTGATCTCCTGGTGTTTGTCCTGCCCTTTAAAAATAATCACGAAAGGCACCATGTGCAGCACAATAGGGTGCAGTTGCTTTTACTCGAGTGGCAGCTTTGTCAATGCGAAGGAAGGTTTCACAACACGAGTGGTTGTGACTTGCCGCATTCTTGCATTGAGAAATTTGACGACCCGCTTTGAGAATTCTCGCCAGGAGGTTGATTTTGCTCACCAACTAGACCTTGGCGAGTGCAAGCAAGGAAAAATCTCATCAGGAGGTGGATTTTTCTCGCTCCAGCACATGACGTTGATGAGCGTGAGCATTGAAAAAAACATTGCTACGCTCCACGGAGCGGAGTTCGGAAAACTCCGCCAGCTGAGTTCACCACCCAGAATTAGATAATATACAACAGCAGGAAAACATAACAAATCAGTTACTTGCCTTTGGTAACGCTCTGTCTGGTGGATACTCCTTTACCTGCAGATTCCTCACCTTGTGAATATTCCCCACACACCAGACCGGGTCCTCCAACTTTAAAGCAGTCCTGCTGTACGCAGTAGGAGACATCATGCAGCTCAGCGTTGACGTCATTCTGCTCCAGAAGTGACAAGCGTAGACGCATAGAAGCACTTCCCAGGCGCACTGTGAACAACTACAGAGGCCTATGAGTTCATTATCTCACAGGTCTGTATCACATATGCAGGCCCTGGCCAGATATTAATTCACAATTTTTATCATGATTAGAATTCAGATGAGGCCTTTTCATTTCCAAAAATTCTAATTGTATTCTCAGCAGCAAGGGTATATATAAAGCGTTGAGTGATGACTGCGCAGTGCTCAAGTTAAAAGCGATATGATGATAAAACCGTGCGATCCACATTTTGTTCACAAAAACAGGGCTGTAAATACTTTTGTACAATGCAAGTTAAGCAAAGGCGATTCTTAGGAGACATAATTTATATGAAATAGCCCCTGTATAGTCGAACGTTTCGGATAGTTCCAGTTAATTACCGTGGTCTCATCAGGACTGTTGATCGCCGCCTCTCCAATATGCTTCTCAACTATATTCAATACAACCCAGTAAGGATTCTTCTGCATCTCGGGGCAGCGTACCTGGGAGGAACTCGCATTCAACTAAGCATTTCCAGCGCCCGTTCGTCGGACCAAACAACTGCAGCCAGTGAATCATCGGCTCGCTGTCAAACAAGTTCAAGTGTGATACTTCCTGATGAGACCACCGTCATTGACTGTCTTGTCTGTGAGAAGCTGCACCAGCCCTCCTGTGATGGTGGGCCAGAAGACCTTCACCGCCAAGTGAGATGCTCGCAACTCCAACAGCTTGATGTGGAGTTGGGTCTCTGCTGCTGACGAGGATTCCCTAATCTCTGTAAATGTAAATGTAAATGTCAAGGTATTTGTAGAGCGCACTGTCACCAAGCGGTTTCCTGGCGCTATTACTCATACCACTGTGGAACCCCTCCTGGCTTTCCCTGTGAAGTGTCCACTCCTGTGCACCCCCAGGGTGAAGCCAGGCATCCACAGCGCTGTTGGGGCCGGTGTGGAGGTTAAGCAAGCTATTGCCCAGAGTTGCAGCGTGGGGCCCATGATTAGAATAGGCACCGAGGCGAGAAATCAGGTCCGAGGAATTATGAGCCCAAGACCCGCCGAGGCGGGAATTGAACCCTGGTCCCGGACCAGAACTCTGCATCAGGGTCTGCCGCTCTAACCATTGAGCCACACTCCTCGCCGTCCCATCCCAGACGTGATACATCCATCACCACTGTTAAGTCTGTGTGGAATAGGGAGAGGGGTCTGCCACTGGCATAATCTAATTCACTGAAGAAAATGTTGGATACTGCCTACAATAGGGTGAGTCAGTGTCTGGAAGGACACAAAGAGGTTTTGCGGCTGTGCCAGCTGTAGCAGCAGGTCACTCAGTGGCATGATGTCCTGGACATTGCCTTTATGTGCCATGGCCATGAAAGAACTGGGAGACCTGTTGGGTTTGCAGCAGGGTCTGGCGCTGGCAGAGTTGAAAAACTCGACAGTAGCCAAAAGGGGACGAGATTTGTGATGAAATTGCGTGGCGGAGGCAGACAGACCCAAGGAATCTGTCTGGGGCCTAGTCCGCTTTCTTGCTTAAAAGGCGAGAGCCATCGAATAGCTTGTCCATTAACGATGCTTGGGTATCTTTAGAGAAGCATAAAGGCTAATCCAGGCAATGCACCGAAGTTCCACACTCATGCCAATCGCCTGACCACAGCAATTGGCAGTGTCCAAGTCACAACATATTATAAACTTTGCTGCAACACATCTATCTGAATAGCTTGTGTTCGCCGGCAGAGTTTAGGCCATTGTTTCCAACAGGGTATGATTATATTTGGGAGCATTGTCATTCAGACCCTCCAGGATTTAGCGATGTGCAAAAAAAATCGCCAGTTTTATAACAAGCCTGCACTTTTCTTAAAAATGCAAGTGAATGCTACCTCGTCCTTGCATTGAGCCAGCGCTCGCCAATGGGCCAATAAAAGGAGGAGTCTCAGCAGCAGACAGGTGAGGTGTTCTTTGTTTATTTACTCCTCACCGGCCTGCCTGCTGTTTTTCATTCATCTGGAGGGTTTCGGACTCCACCACATACTGCCGGACCGGAGGACCTTCCTAGCTGCAGCCTGGACTCTTCTGCAGCCAGAGGATAGAACAGACTGTACGTCGGAGAAAGGGGCACCAAAAAGAAAAGGTAGGTTATACTGGCATGCTGCAGCAGTGTGCATCTGTCTCCTCCACTCCTACAGCTTGCCCGTTCTTCCTTATCCTCGCCCAGGGCTGTGGGTGCCCTAGGCATGGAAATGGAAAGGGCATGGGCAAACCAACATGGTGGCCCCTGAGAGGGGGCAGTATATTAATGCAGGGTTCCTCCTCCCATGGGGGATGTGGTGGGACCTTGGCCGAGGCAAGATTTAAATGTAGTGGAACACCGGGCCCAGTGGGCCAATATTTTTCTAAAGGTGCCCACCAAACGCGCCAGTGCCCCGTCCACTGCTTGAAGAAAAAAAACCTGGTTGAGCCCTCTGGCCTTTCTTTGGTGGCTCCCACTCACCCCTTCTCATCCAGCTTTATCTCACTAGTGTTTTGGTGCTGGAGGTCCAGTGTTTTCAGGATACAATTGTGAGTGTAGAGGCTAGTGTTTGGCAATAAGGACAATGGTTGGGTAGGGGTCAGTTTGGGTGGGGGTGGCAGGATATAGGGCAGTGTTATGGCAGAAGCAGACAGTGTAGCCATGTAGTGTTTTGAGGGTAGGTGTTGTTGCGTGCTTATCTAGGTTCCTGATCGATACTGTGACCTTATGCCCCTATTCGGCTATAAATCCATTTATTCCCTATATTGGCATAACCGTTCAAGTGCGATTTTCTGTAAAGTCATCTCTGGCCTCACACGAACAGAGCCACATTCCAGCATGACTCTCTGCTACTTCCTTTGCGACCAATTAGTGCAATGACAGAGCAGCAGTCACTATCTGATATTCCTAGATAACACTCCGAGTTCTTCAACAAGATAAAAACTTAGCAAACCTGGAAATCCCCGCTTGCTATGTTTTGATTAGTAATGGAACTCTAATGAGCAACTGATAACTGTCACTTCCTAGTGACATCTTTAATTGACGTCTTATGTCCAGCAAACTTGCGTCAAACCCGGCACCTGTCAGGTATAAATATTACCAACGTTGCCTTAAGCAATGAGCGAACATGTTGCTGATGCCAGCTGCCTGCATGACCCTGTGTTGGTAAAAACTAGCACTCTGTCGGTGCAGCCTGCTATCCTGTGGTGGTGAAGCTGCTGATTACCATTATCGCCGCTACAGCGCGACCTATGGTGCAGTACGCTTGAGGAGCCGTGCAGCCGTCCTCTGCGAAGACATCCAGCCCAGCTGCCCGCGGACGCTGTCACCCCTCCTTCCTCGACGCGCTGAGAGAAGCCGCTGCCTTTCTCGTGCAGAGAAATCCAGTCCCGGCGCTTCCGGTTTACCCTCGCGGGTGACTGGGATATCGAGAGAGACCCCTGAAGGAGATACCAATCCTCCATCATTCTATTCAGAGGTATGGTGTTGACTAAACCCTTAGACGAGAATTCTTGAAACAAACCTTGGCAAAACCAACTTAACTTAAGCTACTTACTTACTCCCCTTTTCACGTGTTAGGCTTAGGTCAGGCACACTGGGGTAGGCTTAGTTAGAAGCACCAGTTGAGTATGTTAGCCTAATGTATATATGACTGTATATATGTTTTATTACTTTTAAACCATTGTATGGCTAAGAAACCATATCAATGCTTTTACAGTTCTATTTCGCAATACTTATCTTACTGTACGTACTTTTTATAATAACAGTTATTGCAATTGTGGCAATACATTTCTCTTGTATGAGAAGAAAGACTGTTCAATAAATGTTAACCCTTTATTGATACACGCCCGTCTCTCTATTCTCTACATCTCGTGAAAGTAAACTGCACTAGACTGACTGAGTGAAATCTGTGTCTATTGTTTCACACGACCCTAGAGATCGACTCTTGATCTGAGGAGCAAAGTTGTCATGTTGCACGGTTGTTGGAAAACTGAATCCCTTCTTGTCTGTGCCAAGGAAGCTGATCACTTCCTATGCAGAGAAGAAAGTTTCCAGTGACCTCTGAGCTAGTTGGTAACACAACCCAATTAAGTTTAGCATAGTCAGTGGAGGCCTGGAATATAAGCAGTTCCACGTCGATACTACTGTTTATGTTATTCCAATGCGCAGGGCCTAGTGGGAAACTAGGAACTACACTACATGGCGCCCTAACGTTTGGTAAGGCGATAAACTAACGCAAGACTTGTAGAGTAACTCAGTCGTGCATATTTCACACCCCTTTCTCCCGTAAATACTCCAATAGACGTCTGGAGTGGGTGAAAGGTTAAAATCCGCCCGACCTTAGTAGGAAGAGATTCCTATGTAAAGCTCTGGTTTATTCAACGTTGAAGGATACAGTGTTCCAAAATATTGTGCATCTAATCTTTGTCTCCTTGGAGACCTACTCTGCAAAAACTGCATTTTTACAATGCCAGAAAACAACGGAGCCCCTGGGGCCGCAGTAGATGCGACTCAGCAAGGTCCCGAATACACAGACCCGGGTGCTATTATCATCCCGGTCCAGTTAAGAAGATCTATAACTTTAAAACTTATAGAAAACGGACTGCCACCTCAAGGTGGTACAGTAATTTTCGTGATAGAGGCTCACGAGTATCGGCAGACAGAGGTATTCTATTCATGGATAAACTTTCCAGCGGTAAACGCTATAACACAAGAGTTTCACTATTACAAAATAGAGGAACCTCCGGATGAGTACGCCCCTTTCGAGGAGGTTGAAATTCCACTTAAATTTCAAGAGCACCTGCTCTGGTTTAATGGCGCCCTAAAACACAATGATCACATTACCAGGCTCGGTCCACTAGGTAGACCAGGAGCCACGTGGCCGGTTCTAGCCAGCTACACACCACATCCTGACATTGCAAGAATGTCTAAGGAAGAGCTGTTAGCACAGCTAAACACATTAATAAAAATACATAGGCAATTAGTCCAATATGTAATACGGACTGCAACAGTCCAGCCAGCTGTTAATTCACCACAGCTGACCCCTCATCAGGGGAACACAAATAAAATTACACCACAGAACATACAGTCATGTCTTGGTAAAACACCCGTAAAACGGGAACAAATTCCTTTCTGGTTAGCCCAGAAAATCACTCAAATAGAGGCAGTATTTCCTGATACTACCCCTATTGAGAAACACAGAATCTTGACCATCTGCCTTCCTATGGGAATCGCACCACACGTGGAGGACTGTGACACTTGGGGTACAGTCTTTGCTTCCATTTACACAAAAACACACGGTGTTCCGTCTATGGCGGTAATACCAGAAGTGCTAAAACAGATTCAAAATGAATTCGGTCCAGAGCCCGCTTTAAATCTAGGTATGAAATTACTGAAAGACTTCAAGCAGGTCACGGCTATATTATTAGCCAACATTAAAGGAGAAGCAGCATCTGTGGCGATTCGCCAGAAGTTGAGGGAAACAGATATAAAAGATCCTGTTGAACTTGCAAAAATCATAGAAAAATGCTTTGAAGAATTAGGTAGAGACAGCTTGGGTGGAAAACCAGTTAAGCCCCAACTGCTCGAAAATCCTGAAAAATTATTTATTAAAAATAATTTAAACACTCCTAAAAAGAGCTGGGATGGAAATAAACAATCCACTCCCAAGGAAAAAGTTTTCCAGTCCAGAGGAAGGTCTCCTCGACGGAGGGAAAGAACTCCGACTCGAGAACGCCAGTCTCCCCAACGGGAGCCCTCTGAGAAAAGATATAACCTTAGAAATAGGGATAATCTAAAAAAACCTGATAGATATCAAAGTATTGATACACGTCCCTCTCGATCTTTTCCACAGAATTCGGAAAGAAGAGGACGGTCAGACCCAGGAGAGCACACCAAGTCCAAAGACAAGGAACCTGCTCAAAATAAGAAATCTCAATTTCCTAAAAAGAAGGTAGCCAGTATTAGAGTAATCAACCATGCCGAGAATACTGAGGACACAGTTGAAAAACGGGGAGTGGGCATTGACAATGTTGGACAATGCAGCAGAAATCAGTATAGCGCGCAAGATCTTGATGAGTCATCTGGAGACAGTGGACACGAATGAATTCATTCAGGTTGAAACTGCCGACGCCAGACTTAGCGAGCCCCATAAAATATACGAAATAACATTGCGTATGGAGGGTGATAAGACTAGGAAAATTAAGGGTCTATTTTGGGATAAGCTCTCAAAAGGCTATGATATTCTGTTAGCTGAAAAAGATTGGCCCCCGGAGTTTGTCAGGGAGTGCCCTCGTGGCGAAGAGGTAATTATGCCTGCCTTCTCGAATCACATACCGATTCACAAAAAATACACATATGCAAGGAAATGGGCAGTAGCCCAGGCACCTGCATTGTATAAAAATCATGTAGGATGGGATGAGGATTCACCGCCTCACAAAATCCAACTAAAAAGTGAACCAACTGCCCAACGGCAGTATCCCATAAAGCAAGAAGCTAAAAAACAGGTCAGGGAGATCTTAGATCAACTTGAGTACCAGGGGGTGATTGAAACATGCACCTCTCAAATGAACAATCCTTTGTTTCCTGTCTCCAAGCCAGACAATTCATATCGTCTAGTTTTGGACTACAGACATCTTAATACATGTTGCAAAACTTTTGCAGTACAAAACTCGCATAGTGCAGCCCTAATGAATAACATAGTTAGGAAAAAATATAAAACGACATTAGACATTTCTAATGGTTTCTTTTGTCAAAACATTGCACCAGAAAGCAGATACTTGACCGCTTTCTCCGCATTTGGGTCACAGAAAAAATTCTGTCGACTCCCACAGGGGTTCAAGAACAGCCCAGGACTATTCTCAGCTAGGGTAACAGAGTTACTACAAATCTATGATGATGAAGCATTATCTTACGTAGATGATATTTATCTCACAGACGACGACTTGGATACTCATTTGAAAAGAGTGAACACCATTATACTTGGGTTCGCAGCAGAGGGTTACAAATTCAACTTTAAAAAGTCCCGAATTGCCCATCTGACAGTACTGTTTTTGGGGTACGAATTATCAAGTGAAGGGAAAAGCCTAGCGGACAACTTCTTAGAGAAGTGCGCTGTACTCCAAGCTCCAAAAACGCTGAAGAATTTACAATCAATACTAGGTTTTCTGAATTTCGGAAGAACTTACATCCTAAATTACGCAGAGAGGGTTAAACCTCTCTACGAACTAATTAAACCTGATTTAAAACAAATCAATTGGACTCAAAAACACACAGAAATTTTGAGATCACTGCAAACAGACATGTTAGCAAAAACAAAATTAGATACACGTGACAACACACGTGATCTTGTAATCCGAGTCATCCCAGGAAGATGCGGATTCACGTACCTAACCTCTAATGAGGGAGAAAAGGTACCTATTTCAATTAAATCTCACTTGTACACACAAGCAGAAAAAACATTCAGTCACACAGAAAGAACTGTGAACGCAGTGCAAATCGCATTAGCAAATGAACGAGAACTAGCACACGGCAAAAGGATTAATATCCTTACAGCGGAATCCGCCTTCGAGGCGCTATTCAGCCCAGTAAACCTGCCTACAGTGTCACTGGATCCGAAATGGATACAGTACATAGATTCTCTAGAAGCGGAAGATGTGAAATACTATTTTGCTCCGCAATTTGAAGAACTGAATGATTTAGAATATGAAGAAGAATATCCTCTGCCAATCGAAATCCTGCCTCTCCCACAATACGCCTGTATAATCTATACAGATAGCTTTGTACAGCATTTTAATGTAGAGAGTAAATCCTACAATGCAGCATGTGCGATTATTAAAGGTCGTTGGCTGTGCGGTAAATTCAGGCCGAAAGTAACAAAAACTGAATCTGTAAGAAACTGTTCGGTTCAAAGAACTGAAATCAGATCTTTAAAGATGGCGCTCGAAAATGCAGAACGCGAATTCCCCACACTTATAGTGTGCGATTCTCATTTTTGCGTCAATTCTTACAATAACAAACTGCAGAGTTGGATCGAAAACGACTACAAAGATGACACAGGTGCCACAATAAAGCATAAAAAGCTTTGGGAACAAGTAGCTCTTTTACACAAAGAACTACAAAAGACTCACGTGATTCACGCACAGAGTCTTCAACGTGATGGCGTTCACGTTGCAGGGAATTCATTGGCTAATACAGCCACCGCGGAAGCAACTAAACCGGCTTCCGTAGCCACAAAAAAGCGTACAGATAAGTATATAGACGGGGAAACCATGCTGGCAGTAAAAACGACCGTAAAAGGCGACTGTGCAGCACTACCCGTGAACTATCCACTCAATTATGCATACATAATCGATGCAAACTCCGTTCCTTTTGCTCGAATCCCTGGAGTGGGGGACAGAGTAATTCCAAACAGGAGCAGGAGGGGCTTCCTCTTACTGGAAGCACACATGGGGTTGGGTCTGAAACACCAAACAATTAAAGCCTCTCTGAAAGAATTGCAATCAGAGTACTGGTGGCCAGGAATGAGTATAGATATTCAATGTTTTGCTCAAAATTGTGAAGACTGCAACAGAGATCGCAGTAATGAACAGGCAAGTGTAGTTTCAGGATCCCTTCTAGACAGCATAAGGCGGTCTATCTGCGCAATCAAAGAAGAGAAGCGCGTCCCAGTGTACACCATTAAGACAAAAAGCACTTAAAAAATGAGGCCTCCAGCGCTCGGCTGACGCTAGAACGGTTATAAAAGATTTGCGAGTCCATATCGGCATATACGCAATTACCACGTTCCATTCTGACCAGGGTCCTGCTTTCAGCTCTCGAGCCTATAAGGAGGCCATGGCTAGCATGGGAATTGGGTTGCGGTATTCTTGTCCGTCGCACAAGTGTGGTAGAAAGAAAAAACCGGGACATAAAGCAATCTATAACAGCGAAGGTATTAGGTTCAGGCGCTGGGTGGGTCAAACATTTAATAAGTGTCCAGACTAGTCTTAACAACATGCCAAGAAATTCTCTAAAAGGTTTCAGCCCATACGAACTATTGTTCGGAATTAGAATGAACGTTCAGGACCTCGATAGTCAGATGTCAGTGGTACAAGAAGAAAAAACGCACTTTGATGTAAAAGACCGTTTGGCTGTTTTACAGGAACTGAATGAAACAAGAAAATCATTAAGCAACATAAAGTTAAAGCAACAGCCAAGTACCACTGACGAGGCACCACCCGCAACAGCCCCAGCAAGGCCTGTCTGGATTCCAAAGATTGGGGATCTAGTCAGAGAAAAGATCGCGGTTAAGAAGGAATTTGGGCCTTCTTACAGAAAAGCAGTACCTGTCTTAGCAGTCACCGGAACAAGATCAGTTGTGCTACCGCCCCTTGCTGGTAAAAAGGAGAACAGAATCGTGTCCATCGATCTGGTAAAACCACAAGCATGTGGCCTATAATCAACAGTAGGCCCAGTGGACTCCCAAGAAACAACAGAATACCCAAACTTGCAACAATCCAAGAGGTTCAAACTGAAAGACTAATCACATTCGATCAGCCTGCAGTGCACAATGAAGGACTATGCAATAATGCCATGGAACTCGTGCCTCTTGAAACACAGATTGAAACAGTTCGTCATGAAACAACACCAGTCTACAATGATGTGGCATCAGAAAGTGCTACCGAGAGACAGATTGAAAGAACAATCCCATCAATTGACAGAACTGCCTCTGGTTATTTCATCAACTTCGACAACTTCTCTGAAGATTTAAGTGACCCCGAAGTGATGCCAGAAACAAAAAAGTATTCTAAAGAAAATACAACAGGACTCCTTCAAGAAATCAAAGAACTATATCTGGATTCACCGTTGATTGAGCATTGGATTATCACAGGGGTATTCATACTCCTACTATGCCTAATTTTAGTTTTAATTTTAGGGAAGTTCATTACAATTGAATGGACACAGCAAGTCAGAACATCAACCTAGTCCTGAAACCACACAGATCATCCCACGTGAAGAAAAGAGAACTGTCTACAGTAAATGTCACAGCAATTCCAATACCTGGTGGGGTAGTATGGGAGAAAACAGACTATGAGATCTATGGTCCGGTCGAAATCCTGAAGTATCCTCATCAACTAAAGGTTTCCTTAAGTGACTTTGTGACACCAAGTGCATTCTCTGATGATTGGGACTTTAACAGTATTAATGACATGATGTCTGATTTAGTAATGTCAGCTAGATTCACAGATCATGATTATTTACAAGGTTCATCTAGTTATGAGCAGTTATTCTGTTATACCCACTATGGGGATCATTACTTGCATAAATCTGCACAGCCGAGAAATGTTTTTATGTATAATCAATGGGAACATTGTTCTACACCACCTAAAAGCAGTTCTAAAGCATTTTTTGAGAAATTCAAATATTTTTCAGGGTTTAACACAAGTAATGCAGAAACGTTTTATTACAAACTGTTAGATAAAACAGGAATGAAAACAATGCTGACAAATTCTAAATTGATATATTCAGAAGCATTTTATGACAAAATGATGACATTTGGTTTTGATTATTGGAAAAATAATATTGAAACGAAAACAATTTGGGGTACAAAAGATTGGCAGGTGCAAGGCATAGAAGCACTGTTTAGAACCTGCATGATACCAGAACAAATGTTATTTTTAAATGACACTGTACACCAAACATCTTGTCTTGGCCTAGCTAAGATCAAAGAACTGAAAACACCGTCTATACCAAAGCCAATACCTGAAAATGCAACAGCTGATATTGAGTTAGACGTGTCACACATTTTACATTTCAACAGAACACATCCTGATTGGAAAAAGTGGTTAATCTGGCCTACAGACACAAATAGCTGTCAAGATAGGTTCCTGAATAAAACACAGGGTTTAAAAATGACCAGATTAGACTCTAGATACTCCCAGAGACAACATCCAGGGATTATAACCACATACAGTGTAGGGAAACTCTGCCTAGAATGGCTAACTACATCCACACTGGCTGAAATTAAGCAACACTTGTCTTTATTAAAAGATGGTGCTGATTTGCGCGATTTCATTCTTGGACCACGCAAACAGCGTCAAAAGCGTTTCATAGCGACCAGTATCTATGCTGCTTACAACGAGGCTTGGAAAGTAAAGCAAATTGAAACTGCTGAAAAAATACGAGAAATTGATCGTATTCATTTGGAGAAATCACTTTCTGTGGTAGACAATGGGTTAACGACTCTGTCTTCCAGAATATATTCTTTGGACAATATTGTATCCTCTGCCTTTGATGTGATAGACAGGGATTTGCTTATGTTACAACATGGCCAGTCTCAATTACGCTCTATTATAGAATTAGGCTGGACGCTGCAAAATCTTCGTTCAGGCTATGTGCCTTGGCGTTTAATCAACACAACGTCATTATTTTCCAGTTTTAACCTTACTGATAAACAGATCAGTTTGGCACAGAAAGGAGCAGACTATACAATCCTGAGCATCGAGAAACTCGAGAGATTACCATTGACAATGTCAGAGAGTCCTGTCATTGAATGGATAATACACGGAATTATCACAATTCCGATTACAACTTTCCGATTTCATAAATGCCTTAAGTACATACCTGCTGGCCAATATGAACAATTGGGTAAGGGATATGGTAAATCCGAATGGAAATTACCATACACTCATTCTTGCTATAGTGACAGTGACAAAAATGTATTTCTTAGTGGTAACAACTGTAAACACTCACTAAGCGGTATACTTTTGTGTCAGGGTATTAATTTACACGGAGCATGTGATGGAAATTCAAACAACCTTTCATGCCACCAGCTAGTCACACCTGCAACTCAGATAGAGCCCTTCTTTATGCAACTCGCGAACGGGAGTTACATTCTTAGAACGGATCACAGATGTTGCGGCCTCGCGCCAGGGAAAAGTTATCTATTAGAAGTTACGTCCATGGTCAAATGTTGTATGCAAGCATTGTTTCCGAGCGGGCCTCCAGACATAGTGACTCCCCTCTGGCCTCGTCTGAATCTCTATTCTATACGAATTGATACATTAAGCAAAATGAAATCTGTGCTTTTACAGACAACAGTGCCTATAACGTCATCTAAAGAGACGTATGATCTTCTAGTCGCAAGGACGGCTACTGAAGTCCATGACCTTTTATCAACAAATTGCCCCATGCATTTCGTAGAAATGTTCAGCCAACTCCTTAACATGTCTAGTGCAACAAGCATCCCAGGCATATTTAAGACAGTCTTTACGGGACTGCTAACACCCTTCCAGGCAATTTTGGGAATCTTTCCTAATTTTGTGCACTCCATCTTTGGCGGCATACCACTATTTTTGGGACTCATCGCAGGGATTCTATTTTTGACCATCCTGCTACGTTATGGCAAGCCTCGGCTCAGACATAGCTCCCATGGGAATGGAAGAGACAATCCTAGCAATGCGCTACAGGGACAGGATAACTAACGTCCTCGGATTGGCCAGGCTGAGAGATCTAAACATGACCTGGTTCCTTTCATTCAGACCGATATGGCAAAATTGCATTTTACCTGTGCTACGGTGTATGCTTTGCGGCGATGAATGCGTGTTGGACATCTGTCTTTCACTTCCATCAGCAGTACCAATGGACGTCGATACTTTGCTCAGTCCAATGACGGCTCACGCATTGTGTTGTCCCCAGCGGCTACCAATCCTGATGACGGCATTCGTAGAGACTCCTGTACTACAGCCAAGTGGTAACAGTGGAGCGAGTGACAAAAGCAACATCATCCAGGTACAACGTTCTGTGAGCATTGCTGGTCCTGCCTTCGATGACAGCAATCATTCTCACACCTGCCAAGTTACAGCGCTATCTAATTTGGTTGAACTATCACCTGATTTTGTAGACCAATTCTTTGCGAGCCTGTCTGATACGATGTTCTCACCCATAGAGAAACAATAACTTTTTGAAAAGCTTTCCGACACACAGCGTTCCCAAGAACTCTGAATTCGGCCTTCAGTTTTGATCAACAAAAAACTGCCAAGTGCTTTGGAAAATCTTTTTTCTTTGAATTGGACTATTTTTTAAAATATTGACCCTTTCTTTTTGGCACGAACAATTCTTTGCTTAACGTAAAAACTATTCTTAGAGAACAGAAGCTTCACACTTCTATTTCTAAACACATCTAGAGACATAACAACATAACACCAGCCTCTAGCACACATGTTATTACAATGCATTTTTATGTGATGATTTATCTCGCATTTCTTCTGTCAGAGATACTTCATGTGTAATTCCTTTTGCATAATCGTTCATTGATTTCATATGCAATACTTTTTGAATGATTACTATGCTTTAAAAAAAACGTACAGTACCTAAATTCCATGTATTACAAGTACGCCTATTTCGAATGCATTTATGTATTTTGGGGTGGGCAATGTTACACATGCATCTTATTGCTTAGTTTAGTAATTTTGATGGACATTAACCCGTGGAGTGGGTGTTGCGTGCTTATCTAGGTTCCTGATCGATACTGTGACCTTATGCCCCTATTCGGCTATAAATCCATTTATTCCCTATATTGGCATAACCGTTCAAGTGCGATTTTCTGTAAAGTCATCTCTGGCCTCACACGAACAGAGCCACATTCCAGCATGACTCTCTGCTACTTCCTTTGCGACCAATTAGTGCAATGACAGAGCAGCAGTCACTATCTGATATTCCTAGATAACACTCCGAGTTCTTCAACAAGATAAAAACTTAGCAAACCTGGAAATCCCCGCTTGCTATGTTTTGATTAGTAATGGAACTCTAATGAGCAACTGATAACTGTCACTTCCTAGTGACATCTTTAATTGACGTCTTATGTCCAGCAAACTTGCGTCAAACCCGGCACCTGTCAGGTATAAATATTACCAACGTTGCCTTAAGCAATGAGCGAACATGTTGCTGATGCCAGCTGCCTGCATGACCCTGTGTTGGTAAAAACTAGCACTCTGTCGGTGCAGCCTGCTATCCTGTGGTGGTGAAGCTGCTGATTACCATTATCGCCGCTACAGCGCGACCTATGGTGCAGTACGCTTGAGGAGCCGTGCAGCCGTCCTCTGCGAAGACATCCAGCCCAGCTGCCCGCGGACGCTGTCACCCCTCCTTCCTCGACGCGCTGAGAGAAGCCGCTGCCTTTCTCGTGCAGAGAAATCCAGTCCCGGCGCTTCCGGTTTACCCTCGCGGGTGACTGGGATATCGAGAGAGACCCCTGAAGGAGATACCAATCCTCCATCATTCTATTCAGAGGTATGGTGTTGACTAAACCCTTAGACGAGAATTCTTGAAACAAACCTTGGCAAAACCAACTTAACTTAAGCTACTTACTTACTCCCCTTTTCACGTGTTAGGCTTAGGTCAGGCACACTGGGGTAGGCTTAGTTAGAAGCACCAGTTGAGTATGTTAGCCTAATGTATATATGACTGTATATATGTTTTATTACTTTTAAACCATTGTATGGCTAAGAAACCATATCAATGCTTTTACAGTTCTATTTCGCAATACTTATCTTACTGTACGTACTTTTTATAATAACAGTTATTGCAATTGTGGCAATACATTTCTCTTGTATGAGAAGAAAGACTGTTCAATAAATGTTAACCCTTTATTGATACACGCCCGTCTCTCTATTCTCTACATCTCGTGAAAGTAAACTGCACTAGACTGACTGAGTGAAATCTGTGTCTATTGTTTCACACGACCCTAGAGATTGACTCTTGATCTGAGGAGCAAAGTTGTCATGTTGCACGGTTGTTGGAAAACTGAATCCCTTCTTGTCTGTGCCAAGGAAGCTGATCACTTCCTATGCAGAGAAGAAAGTTTCCAGTGACCTCTGAGCTAGTTGGTAACACAACCCAATTAAGTTTAGCATAGTCAGTGGAGGCCTGGAATATAAGCAGTTCCACGTCGATACTACTGTTTATGTTATTCCAATGCGCAGGGCCTAGTGGGAAACTAGGAACTACACTACAGTGTCAGTGTGGAGGAGTAGTTTTAGGGCAATCAGGATGGGCCAGTGTTTTGTGGGAACGGATGATGGCAGTGTTTTGGGATAAGGGGCTATGGTTTTCAAGGTTATTGTGATGGGGTTGGTGGCAGTGCTGTGGGGTAGGGTGACATGGAAAAGGGCTAGGCTATTCTAACTTCTTTTTGTTCTTGTGTAGAGTCTTGGAGGGTAGATTCTGCTGGTTCTCTTCCAGGCGATCCTCATCAATAGTCATAAGCATTAGAATATTCCCGCCCACGCGCGGGACCCCGGAAACACTATATTATATGTGCCCCACATATATATACTCAATTGCAGCCAAATTCCCAATAGAGCTAGATTATGCTGTAAAGAATTTCCACCATACATGAAATATATGCATTAGAAACAAGAAAAACAACACCAAAGATTGTTTTGAAACTGTTTTAATGCTGAAAAAGCAGTAGATATTCTTATTATATCCTGAAAGCGTAGAAAGCTCCCAGGCTGCATTGCAAACACACAGTCTAAAAAGACTGAAAAGCTAACCTGTAGCTGCATGCTACAAAGAACTGACACCGTGCCTTTAAGGCACTCATGACCCCCAGTATCCCATCATGCCTCAGGGGTGACAGTTGGGTCAGTTGTTGTTTCCGGCTCCTTCAGGAAGGATCCTGGTTACACAGCTCCACTCTTTTTCTGTTTCTGACAGAAAATTCCCTCAGTTTTCTACATTTTTAACCTTACTTCGACGTTGTTCAACTAGTCAAGTAGGTTTTCTCTTGTTGGTTGGCATTTTCATCTTGTGGCAAGAAGAAGGCAAAGACGGACAGCCATGAAGTATGCGTCCTTTGTCTACCTGAAGATCATGACCCAAGGACCTGCCCTCACTGTGAGTCCCTGTCAACAAGAACTTTGAAAGACAGGGAGAGAATTCGAGTCTATGGCCTAGCCCATAGGTCTTCTAGAGGGAGGTCCCCAGCCAAGAAGAGCTCCAAGAGGTCCAGAGAACCTTCAAAGGGCGAGTCTTCTCGTCCTGCAGCTTCAGCGTTGGGCTCGGCGCTGAGAAAGGAGCAACCGGTGGGTCATTCTTCGAAAAAACGACGTTTATCACCATTGACGGTGGGCTCGCCGTCAAGAAGATCAGGTATGTCGTCGTCGAGATGTCCAGACCCTCCTCCATCGTCAACTGGGCGACGATCGGCATCGAGAGATAAGACCCCTCTGCCGTCGTCAACCAGGCGACGACGGCGTCCAGAAGTGTGACTCCTCCGCAGACGTCAACCAGGCGACGTTCGGCGTCGAGGGGTAAGGAGCCTCTGCCTTCATCACGACGTTCGGCGTCTAGAGCTGGCTCACCTCTGTCGTAGCAAGCTAAGCGACCGACGTCAAGAGCCTCAAGTCCTCTGCCGTCGACAACCAGGCGTCGATCGGCATCGAGTAGGAGATCTTCGTCGACGTTCGACGTCGAGGGCGACCAATACCCATCCGCCGACCTCACGTAGACATTCGACATCAAGAGAGGAAGCACCGTCGTTGGCCACACAACGCCGCTCGACGTCGAGAGACCATCATTCCTCACGCCGTTTGCCGTCGAGGCATACGACGTCGAGATTGCCTGATCCCCCGGCATCACAGAGAGTGTCGGCGTCGAAGGAAAGGACTCGAGGCATGTGCCTTCAGAGCATTCGACGTCGAGGCACCATGAACGGTCCAGGTCGACATCGAGACACCATGAACGAGCTAGGTCGACGCCGGGACACTCGGCTACAAGATCCAGGGATGGTTCAGTGATCCTAGTGACTGAATCAGCCTCCCGTCACTCTTCTGGCTCTTCCAGATCCCCGTCAAGAGCCAGAAGTCCTGCCAGCAGATTTATAAGTCCTGCCGACAGACCTCCCACTGATGGTGTGCAGTTGTCTCCCAGATGGAATATTCCTCTGCACAGTTGACGAGACTCAGGGGCTACAAGACGGCTGCAGGAATATGTCAGCCCAGTACACAGATCTCCTTTGCAAAGACTAGTTGAGGAAGTGGACAGTCGCAGCCCTCCCACAGATAAAGATCGCCTGTGAGGCTAGCTGCATCTCGTTCTCCTGCACAAGAAGAACGCTCAGGGAGGTCTCACGAGAGGAGGCGCACTCGTTCCCCTAGATGGGAGGTACCCGGCAGAAGATCTCGCGAAAGGAGAGCTCGAACACCAGCTACCTCTCCTACCTCCTCTACCCGCTCTTCCAACTTTGGTTGATAGCCCTATCTCTAGGGTTTCCCCGGTGGACGATATCAACACCTATGATGATGTCCTACAGAGGGGTGCACTGAAATTAAACATCGAGCTGTCTGTGCCACAAGTCTCCACAACAGTGATCTTTGAGACTCTTCACTAAAAGTCGGCCGTCTCGTCCAGTGCTACCGTTGGTCCCAGGGATCATGGATCCTGTCAATGATGTGTTCCTGGCTCCAGCATCGGTAAAAGTGGTGCCGGCTCGCATTCAAAAGAAGTATAAGGCCGCACCCTCTGACTCGATCTTTGTGAAAACGGACCCGCCCGCCGACTCAGTAGTCATGGCGGCTGCACGAAAAACCCACTCAGTATCTTCCACCTCCTCAACTCCTCCTGATAAGGACAGCAAGTTGCAAGACTCGTGGGGCCGTAAGTTCTGCAGTTCTGCCGTTCAACGCTGAAGGTTTCTAGCGCGGCTGGGCTTTAAGGCAGGTACGATAGAGCCTTATGGGACTCAATGGAGCATTTTAAATCAAAATTGCCTAAGGAGGACCTACAAGACTTCGAGGAGACCCTGACGGAAGGAAGTCTGGTGCCTAACCAGATAATTAGCACTGCTGCAGATGGAGCAATACTGGCGGGACATACACATGCCCATGGGTATGTGCCAGACGTTCATCGTTGTTGCGCCTGACAGGCCTCAAGCCCGATGAGCAACAGCGCATTCTGAACCTCCCGTTTACCGGATCATCTCTCTTTTGCCAGCACACGGACGACGAGATGAGTCGGATGAAAGCCGAGCTCGACACCGCCAAGGCAGTCGGCTTAGAAAAAAAGAAGGAGTTTAAACGCTGTTTCAAGACCAGCAAAGGCAGAGGGGCTCAACAGAGGGTTCAAACCCCTCAGTGGTCCCAAAACAAGACCCAGGGCAAGACCCAGTTTCGGGTTGGTAAAGCCAGCCGAGGTAGAGGAGGTCACCAGCAGTCCTCTAACTGGACGAGAGGAGGAAAACAATGAGCACTGGCTTCCTCTGGCGCCATTGTCCACTCCAGTGGGAGGAAGCTTTTCAAAACATCTGGCAGAGTGAGGCAGCATCACGAACGATCGGTGGGTGCTGAATACACTGCGCAATGGATATGCTCTTCGTTTCCGTGTGCCTCAACAGGACATTCCCCCAAAGAAATCTCGTCCGCACCAACTCGATCTGCTCCGAAAAGAGGTGAAGGCTCTTCTCCAAAAACGAGTTATGGAAGAGGTGCCTCCGTAACAAAGGGGAAAAGGAGTCTGCTCCATACACTTTCTTGTCCCCAAAAAGGATCAGGAAAACAAGTTCCGGCCCATCCTGGATCTTCGTGTTCTAAACAAGAACATAGTCAAGGAGAAGTTACCATGCTTGCTCTTCAGCAAATATGTCCACATCTGCAAGTAGGAGATTGGATGTGTTCGATGGACTTGCAAGATGCCTACTTCCACATTCCAATTGCCATGCGACATCGGAAGTTCTTAAGGTTTCTGGTGGGCAGCAAACACTACCAGTACAGGGTCCTGCCTTTCGGGCTAAAGTCAGCGCCGAGAGTCTTCACCAAATGAATGGCAGTGGTGGCCGCCTTCCTGCACAAAAAAGGACTTTTCGTCTATCCCTACCTAGACGACTGGCTCCTAAAAGGCCCATCTCCTCAACAGGTAGAGAACGACTTCCACCTTTGCCTGCTACACTTGCACAGGCTCGGCCTCCACGTCAACATAGAGAAGTCAGTACAACTACCAACCCAATCCATTCACTACCTGGGCTCCGTTCTGGATACAAAATTGGGAAAAGCGTATCCTTCGGAGGAGAGACTATTTTCTATGCAGCATAAGTGCAGAGTTCTACTACAGTCCCAGAATTCAACAGCACGTCAAGTAGCGTCTCTGCTGGGTTCCATGGCATCCTGCATCTTCCTGATTCCTCACGCCAGGCTGCGGATGCGACCTTTACAGCAGGCTCTGGAGGATCAATGGGATCAGTCGACAGGGCGCTGGGAAGACCGGATCAATCTTTCCCAGGTGACGAAGACCTCCATCAAATGGTGGACTCACCCTCGCAATCTTCTGGTGGGAGTGCTTTTTCACCAACCTCTCCCGACACAGTCTATAGTCACAGAGGCGTCTCTCCAAGGCTGGGGAGCACACATGGGGTGTCTGCAGATTCAAGGAAGGTGGTCAGCAAAAGAGCAGACCTACCATATCAACATGCTGGAGCTTCGAGCAGTCCATCTGGCTATGAAGTCCTTCCTTCCTGCACTCGAATCACATTCAGTTCTGATCCAAACGGACAACACGACGACCATGTTCTACCTGAACAAGCAGGGCGGAACTCGGTCACGTCCTCTCTCTCTTGAGGCACAAGCCATCTGGCACTGACTGCTCGCCCGGAACCTCACAGTAGTAGCAGTGAATCTCCCAGGAGAGCTAAATATCAAGGCCGACGCACTCAGCAGGCACTTCGAAGATCAGCCAGACTGGGTGCTGCACGACGAGGTGGTGGCAGACCTCTTCCATCGCTGGGGTCGTCCAGAAACGTCCAGATTCCACCGTCCAGGGACAAGGAGTAATGCCCTTTTGATGGACTGATCAGGGACATTTGCTTATGCATTTCCTCCTCTGCCCCCGATTCCGAAGGTGGTGTCCAAACTCATCAGATCCAGCATGACCATGATCCTGGTAGCCCCAGACTGGCCTCAGCAGTGGTGGTACCCGGACCTTCTACAGCTGTTGGTGCTTCCACCTAGGAGACTGCCCTGCAGGCCGGACCTGCTGACCAAGATGGGGGGAGGATTCTTCATCCCAACCTTCCCTCACTGCACTTAACAGCATGGCTCCTGAGGTCCTACAATACAGACATTTAAATTTGCCACCTGATTGTATGCATATGTTAAAGGAATCGAAACGACCCTCCACAAGAACGTCTTATGCGTTTAAGTGGAAGAGGTTTTTTCTTTGGTGCAGAGAACATCACTTTGATCCCTCATCAGCACAGGAGGATGTGATTCTGACTTACCTGCTGTACCTAGCAAGATCTGGTCTTAAATGTGCTTCGATCAGGCCATTACGACTTATAGGAAGTCTCCTACTCAGCCCTCCTTCTTCCAGATGGAGGTGGTCAAGGACTTCTTACAGGGGTTGAAGAAAGTATACCCCCCTGTTAGAAACCCTTCTCCTCTGTGGGAATTAAACCTAGTGTTGTCTAAGTTGATGGGCCCCCCCTTTGAACCCATCCACAGAGCTTCCTTGCAACACCTATTGTGGAAGGCCGCTTTTCTAGTTGCAATTACATCAGCGCGCAGAGTAAGTGAGATACAAGCGCTGTGTACAAAAGAACCCTACACTGTTTTCCATCACAACAGAGTAAGGGCACATCCATCCTTTTTACCTAAGGTTGTCTCAGATTTTCATATAAATCAGTCTATTTCTCTTCCTTCTTTTTTACCAAACCCTACGACCCCGGTTGAGCGGTCGCTGCACTCTTTAGATCTCAAAAGAGTCCTTAAATTTTATTTGGAAAAGACCAAAGAGAGTAGGAAGACGGACCAATTGTTTATCAACTATGGTCCACTGAGAATGGGCTTTCCAGCTGCCAAGAGATCCATCTCCAGATGGATCGTCTCCTGTATTAAATTGGCTTATCAGCTTGCAGGCAAGCCCTTATTTTTGTCACCTAAAGCACACTCTACTAGGGGGAAAGCGGCCACAGTAGCTTTCCTGCATGATGTCCCTATGTCAGAGATTTGCAAGGCTGCAACCTGGAGATCAGTTCATACCTTTACAAGGCATTACTGTCTAGAATCTAATTCCAGGACTGATACTCAAGTAAGCCTCTTTCAGGAATCTATTTGGGTAGCCTGCGGCATGTACAAGCTTAATTTTTATAGGCTTAGTAACGTTTATTACTGTATTGTTACTCCTTTGCCCGCAGGGAGATGAGGTGAGGCTCGCTATTCTATTCTAATGCTTATGACTATTGATGAGGATCCCCTGGAAGAGAAGGATTAGTTACTTACCTGTAATCCTAGTTCTCTTCCAGGGGTATCCTCATCAAAGTCATAAGCAACCCTACCGCCTCCCCGGGCAAAGGGTCTTTATTAATTTGGAGATATTGTTAACCTATTTTGTTTCCATGGTTTTTCAGTCTCCGAAAAGAACAACTGACCCAACTGTCACCCCTGAGGCATGATGGGATACTGGGGGTCATGAGTGCCTTAAAGGCACAATGTCAGTTTTTTGTAGCATGCAGCTACAGGTTAGCTTTTCAGTCTTTTAAGACTGTGTGTTTGCAATGCAGCCAGGGAGCTTTCTATGCTTTCAGGATATATTAAGAATTTCTACTGCTTTTTCAGCATTAAAACAGTTTCAAAACAATCTTTGGTGTTGTTTTTCATGTTTCTAATGCATCTGTTTCATGTATGGTGGAAATTCTTTATAGCATAATCCAGCTCTATTGGGAATTTGGCTGCAATTGCTTCTTTCACTGGACTGGCCGAATGGAGAACCTTTGTTTTGTAGCACATATCTGTTTTTTTTTTGCATTTTTCAAATTATTTGATTTTGGGGACATTAAGTGTTTACAACAGGGGTCTTCAACCTTTTCTGTAGTGAGAGCTACTTCTGATCAGTGATAATCTTGAGCTACTTAAGGCTAAACATTAAGTATGGGCGAATTTTGCGAATTCACGATCCGTAAATTTGCGGATTTGCGAATTCGCAATCCGCAAAATTTACGAATTTGTGCGAATTTGTGGATTTTTTATTTTTGCGTGGTCGCGGGGAGCTTTGCGTGTTCGCGAGGCGCTTTGCGTGTTCGCAGGTTTTTTTTGCCTGGTTCATCACTGCCACCCTCTCGTTTTTTATGCCCTTCTGCTCTCTGTACCACTTGTTTTTGTGCCTTTCTGCCCTCTGCCCCACTCTTGTTTGTGCCCTTTTGCCCTCTGCCCCACTGGTTTCTGTGCCCTTCTGCCCTTCTGCCTAACTCATGCCCTCTGTCCCACTTTGTGCCCTTCTGCCCTCAGCCATAAGTCAGCTTCAACATGAAGCACTAATAGATAAAGTGATTAATGATTGTGTAACTGAATTTGAGCTTCAACTCTAGCAACTGCTTTACTTTATCTATTAGTGCTTCCTGTTGAAGCTGACTTTTGTAACTATTTTAGAGGCTCTGGCAGCTTGCCGGGACCATTCTAAAATAGTTACAAAAAGTCAGCTTGAACTTTTGACCCAATCCGTTCTGCTCGCGGATTTTGCGGGGAAATTCGCGAATCTCGCGGATTGCGAACTTACCCAAAATCTGCAAAATCTGCGAGCGGAACGGATTTTCCGCCCATGCTTACTAAACATCTTGCACATTGTTACCAGACAGTTTGTCAAGTAGGGCCTGTTAGATTGAAGACTAACCATATGTCTGCGCCTTCCGCGCCATGGTACTCCTATGATCTCAAGAAATCTAAAAGAAAATGTAGGCACCAATAACAATTTTGGAGGAAGACTTATATCCTATTGTTCAACACAGTTACATCACTTTCATCCTTTGGCAATAAAAATGTAGCAACTCCCAGCCAAAAAGCTGTAATGAACTAGGCGAATTCTTTATTCCTGGATTTTAAGATAACACCAGATAATCTTTAGGGACAGATGCAGTGGAGTAACGTACGGTGATTAAACTAACTTACCATTTCCTGGTAATGAGTACATTCACCCCACTTTCTGAAGAGAAAGTCTCTAATCTTATCAACATTGTGAAATGTGGAGCCCTGCAAATTCTTGCCCTCCATCAGGTTTGAGGTACCATTTCTGCTCCTCTCACTTTGTTATTACAATGGTGCTCAAGTCCGTCTTTTTTCCAGATGCTTGGAAAAAAGCATCTATTTTGTCACTTCGAAAGACTTTTTCCCTTGATCCCTCAGATATAAAGAACGGCGGATCCAAATTGGTCCTTCCTCTTCCTGCTAAAATTTTTGAAAAGGCCATGAATCATGAGATCTCCGCCTTCTTTGAAAATACTGACTGTCTGGATCCTGTTCAACATTGGTTTAGACCCTACTACTGTACAGACTCAACCTTATCAGCAGTAACTGAAGAGATCAGATCCATTGTGCATAGAGGGGATTAATGCGGCCTTGATATTATTGGATCTTTCGGCCATATTTGATACGGTTACCATTTCTCTTTGGTAAGCCGTTTAGAAAGTATAAGCATCAAAGGTACTGTTCTCAAACTGACCAGGTTTTTTTGATCAAACAGAGAGCTTTGGAAGATTTTACGTCTGCCCATTTTCACTTCTTGTGGGGTCTCAGGGATCTTCAATAAGTCTGACTTTGCCTAATGCCTACAACCATTAATTGAACTTGTTTGATCATGCTAGTTCTCTGCATTCTTTTATGCCAGTGATACCCAAATAGTGGTATCGTTTACTGCAGAACCTGAAAAAGAGGCAAAAGATTTTAGTACGAGTATGCCAAGCATCGCTAATTGGATGCAGAAGAATTTCTTAAAATTGGATGCAGAAAAAACAGAGTTAGTGCTATTTGGTAAGGATTCCTCCTTCTGGAACACCTTTTGGTGGCCACCCAGTCTCGAGCCTCTTTCACTCCCAGTCCAGAAGGCTAGATTTTTGGGTAGTGGTCTTTGACTCAAAACTCACTTTTATTGACCACTCCAATCAGGTAACCTCTTCCTGTTTCCTTATGTTAAAACATTCAAAGAAAATCTTGGCCTTCTTTCACACGGAGCTTAGGGAAAATGTTATCCTGGCTCTTGTCCTATTTAAAATGGAGTATTTTATTGCTCTTTATATGGGCTCCCAGTTGTCTTCTCAATAAGTTGCAAACAGTCCAAAATGTGGCAGCAAGAGTGCTGAAGAACCTCCCCAAATTCCGCTCAGCCTTTGAAGCCATTTCAGACCTCCTTCGGCTGCCTATTAGGACAAGAATTAAATACAAAGCCTCGTGCTGTGCCCATAAGACACTGCATCAGGTTGGCCCTCGCTTCCTACAAGATGCTCAAATGATATTCCACTTCTCGTACTCTATGGTCCAGCAATACTAGGCCGGTATGTTTACCCAGAATGGAAAGTGTCCATTGGGGAGGGAGATGTTTCTCCTACTCCACCTCCAGATTGTGGAACTCTATCCAATCATTTGAGGTCAGCCTCAACTATTGGAGTTCAGGAAGGAACTTAAGCCTTTTCTTTTCAGACCATAGTTTAATGTTCTCATCTAACTGCTTAGCAAATGTTTAGGTATTTTATATCCCGTACTGTCAGGTGTCAAATCAAATCAAAATTCCTTTATTCGGTTTCCAAGTTTCCATAGAAAACAATAAAAGTTCACGAGAGTAAATGAGTATACAAGTCAGGACAATATACATGAAACAGTATTAAAACAGAATAAGATACAATAAAAATACAATAAAAATTCAGTAAATCCAAGTTAGGAAAGTATATAATCAAGGTGGAAGGGTCCATAGTGATTTTACCCAAGATTTGCTCGGTGTCTGATTCAGAACGTAAGGTAGCGTGCTATCATTTTTGCAAATAGATCCTCTTCCAAGAGTTGTAGAATGAGGAAAGCAGGACGGCACCTACGTAAGCCCAGTATTTTTAAAATTGGCAATAACCAGATTTTCCTGTGCTCAGTGTGAAATTTACAAAATAAAACAGTGTGTATCAGTGACTGAGGGGAAACTTCATCGCAAGGGCAAGGCGGGAGAGTCTTGGACCAGTCGTTAGGGTGTGGAAATGTCACTAATCGGTGAAAAATATTAAGCCTAAAACGTGTCAATAGTAGTTTCTCGTAGTTGCTCAGCTTATACATTAGGCAAGGCTGCATGGAAAAGGAGGTTTGAATAGTTAAAATGTGTTGTACTGAACTTTTTCCTATCTCCAAGTTTAGTTTCAGCTCTTCCAAATGTGACCTGCAGATCTTTTTAAGTGAGCGTCTGGACACTTCCAGCAAAGTTAGAGGGAGCAGATAATATTTCTCCAAGCCCAGGTCATAAAAGAAGTGAAGTTTTTAACATAAGCGAGCCATTTAATCTTAAACTTATTTTCAAGCAAAAGGCAGTCTCGAAGAAGATTTCGAGATAATTCACTTTTTGGGGACGTCCAAATGCGGTGCCAAAGAAGGAATGGTTGGAGTCTAATAGTATCTGAAATATACGCCATACCTAATTCTAAATGGCAACAGTTTGAAGAGCTTTGTGGAAGAGCAAGCAGATGCTTCAGAAAACTGTTTTCAATTTTCTGAAGGACATCCGCGTTTGTATGCCCCCAGACTCCTGCCCCATAACATGCAACACTAATGCACTTTGCTTTATGTATCTTAATCATTTCAGGCGCTGGCCTTTTACCGAATCTTTGTGCAAATGGTGTGAGGGCAGTCGTAGTCCTCAAAAACATTAGTTTCCTTGCCTCAATTGCCTGTTTCCATGAAGACTTACTATCGATTAAAATCCCCAAATATGGGTATGTACTTGTCCTTTCCAGCTTTACATTATTAATAAAAATATCCCTTGTTTTCTTGGATCCCGTACCTGAATACATCACGTATGTTTTTTAAATATTAATCTTGAGGTCCAGGGTGTCCATAAATTTGCGGTATCTTTCTACGCTGCGTTGAAGCTCTAAGGGTGTTCTGGCCAAAATCACAGCGTCGTCGGCGTAGAGGAGGGCTGGTATTGGCCGAGAACCAATGTAGGGGAGGTCCAAACCCCCTTCCAGCATAGCTGTTTCCAGCCCGTTTGTATAGTAGATAAACAGGAAGGGGGCTAGGACACCGCCCTGCCTAACCCCCTGCCCACCCCAAACGACGCTGTGAGTTCACCCTGAAACCCGTATCTCACTCTTGCCTTTGCCCCTGAATAGAGCTTGCGAAGAAAGTTGATGAGTGGTAGCTCGATTCCCATTTCCAAAAGGATCATCCATAACTTAGAATTGTTTAAGCAGTCGAATGCCGCTGTTAAATCGACATACATCATATATAGTTGGCCACCTTTTGCTGCAACATATTTCCCCATTATAAGGGACAAGTTAAGTACTTGATCCACGGTACCCATTCCCTCCCTGAAACCATACAGTAAGTCAGAAAGTGTGTTGTGGTCGTCCGCCCAATCTTGCATTCGTTCCAGGAGGATGCGGCCCGCCCCTTACCAAGGGAATCGAGGGAAATGGGACAGTAGCATGATGGATTGTGGTGGTCACCTTTTTTGAAAATGGGAACGAGGATTGAATCTGACCATGAGTCAACTCATCCTATGGCACAAACTGCTTCAAGCCCTCTGAAGATGGGCGACCATAGGTCCGAATTGTGTTTGAACAAGTCAACCGGAACCCCGTCGGGGCCCGGCGCTTTCCCTCCCTTGCTCGTTGATAGGGCATCTGCTACCTCCTGATGTCAGATGTCAAATGACACTAGTGCCAAGATGCCTTTTTGGTAATCGTGCGCTTGATTAAAAAAATTAACATTTACATTATCAGACTCTGCTAGCTGCAGTCTGATGATAATAATATAAAATAAACACAGCCTTCCCCTAACTTAACAAGCATTTGCAATGCAATAGGTCTCGCATTATTTAAATTTGAGCTATTAGCATTGTAAATGGCAATTGTTTTTTGCTTTGTGCTATAGTTTTTTTTTACATAAAAAGCTACATATAAAATATGTTTTATTAAAGTTATTTATGCAGTATCTAAATTTTGTTTGCATAAACGAGTACAATAATATCTTAGTAAAAAAGTCAAATATTTTAATGGTAATTCACCAAATGTTCATTTATGTGTTGGTTTTGAAAATAGCTAAATTAATAGCTTTGTCATTTACAATGCCAATAGTTCTAACTTTCGCAAATGTGACACCTATAGCATTTGTAATGCAACATTTGTATTTACGTGACTTAGATGTATTGATATTACAAATAACAATGGCTTTTAATTTTTTTTAATACTTAATAAAAGTGATTGTAATTTATAATGGCAATAGCTTAAACTTTTGTAAATAACTTTTGTGAAGATTATGTTCAGTGTATTTTATTGTAACGAAATCCAAGAACAGAAGTGAAATATTAACATCTTTTGTGACATTTGTAATAAAGCTTGAAACATTGAGAGAACATATTTGTGCTGTGGTGGTGCTGAGTGATGCTGTGGTGGTGCTGAATGGGGCTGTGGTGGTGCTGAATGGGGCTGTGGTGGTGCTGAATGGGGCTGTGGTGATGCTGAGTGATGCTGTGGTGGTGCTGAGTGGTGCTATGGTGGTGCTGTGGTGGTGCTGTGGTGGTGCTGAGTGATGCTGAATGATGCTGTGGTGGTGCTGAGTGGTGCTGTGGTGGTTCTGAGTGATGCTGTGGTGGTTCTGAGTGATAATATGGTGGTGCTGAGTGACTGTACTCACTGTCACTCTGCACTCACTGTCACTCTGCACTCACTGTCACTCTGCACGCACTCTGCACTCACTGTCACTCTGCACTCACTGTCACTCTGCACTCACTGTCACTCTGCACTCACTGTCACTCTGCACTCACTGTCACTCTGCACTCACTCTGCACTCACTCTGCACTCAGTCACTCTGCACGCACTCTGCACTCACTGTCACTCTGCACTTACTGTCACTCTGCACTCACTCACTCTGCACGCACTCTGCACTTACTGTCACTGCACGCACTCTGCACTTACTGTCACTGCACGCACTCTGCACTTACTGTCACTCTGCACTCGCTGTCACTCTGCACTCGCTGTCACTCTGCACTTACTGTCACTCTGCACTCGCTGTCACTCTGCACTTACTGTCACTCTGCACTTACTGTCACTCTGCACTCACTGTCACTCTGCACTCACTGTCACTCTGCACTCACTGTCACTCTGCACTCACTGTCACTCTGCACTCACTCTGCACTCTGCACTCACTCTGCACTCTGCACTCACCCTGCACTCACTGTCACTCTGCAGGCACTCTGCACTCACTGTCACTCTGCACTCACTGTCACTCTGCACTCACTGTCACTCTGCACTCACTGTCACTGCACTCACTCTGCACTCACTGTCACTCTGCACTCACTCTGCACTCTGCACTCACCCTGCACTCACTGTCACTCTGCACGCACTCTGCACTCACTGTCACTCTGCACGCACTCTGCACTCACTGTCACTCTGCACTCACTGTCACTCTGCACTCACTGTCACTCTGCACTAACTGTCACTCTGCACTCACTGTCACTCTGCACGCACTGTCACTCTGCACGCACTGTCACTCTGCACGCACTCTGCACTCACTGTCACTCTGCACTCACTGTCACTCTGCACTCACTGTCACTCTGCACTCACTCTGCACTCACTGTCACTCTGCACTCACTGTCACTCTGCACTCACTCTGCACGCACTGTCACTCTGCACGCACTGTCACTCTGCACGCACTGTCACTCTGCACGCACTGTCACTCTGCACGCACTCTGCACTCTGCACTCACTCTGCACTCACTGTCACTCTGCACTCACTGTCACTCTGCACTCACTGTCACTCTGCACTCACTGTCACTCTGCACTCACTGTCACTCTGCACTCACTGTCACTCTGCACTCACTCTGCATGCACTCTGCACTCACTGTCACTCTGCACGCACTCTGCACTCACTGTCACTCTGCACTCACTGTCACTCTGCAGTTACTCTGCACTCACTGTCACTCTGCACTCACTCTGCACTCACTGTCACTCTGCACTCACTGTCACTCTGCACTCACTCTGCACGCACTGTCACTCTGCACGCACTGTCACTCTGCACGCACTGTCACTCTGCACGCACTGTCACTGCACGCACTGTCACTCTGCACGCACTGTCACTCTGCACGCACTGTCACTCCGCACGCACTGTCACTCTGCACTCACTCTGCACTCACTCTGCACTCACTGTCACTCTGCATGCACTCTGCACTCACTGTCACTCTGCACGCACTCTGCACTCACTGTCACTCCGCACTCACTGTCACTCTGCAGTTACTCTGCACTCACTGTCACTCTGCACTCACTCTGCACTCACTGTCACTCTGCACTCACTCTGCACTCACTGTCACTCTGCACTCACTGTCACTCTGCACTCACTCTGCACTCACTGTCACTCTGCACTCACTCTGCACTCACTCTGCACTCACTGTCACTCTGCACTCACTGTCACTCTGCACGCACTGTCACTCTGCACGCACTGTCACTCTGCACGCACTGTCATGCACTCACTGTCACTCTGCACGCACTGTCACTCTGCACGCACTCTGCACGCACTGTCACTCTGCACTCACTGTCACTCTGCACTCACTGTCACTCTGCCCTCACCCTGCACTCACTGTCACTCTGCACGCACTCTGCACTCACTGTTTCTGCACGCACTCTGTACTCACTGTCTGCAGGTGCCTCAAGTCGGACTTTTGCTGGCACCTTCAGCATCATCTGTGCCCCTTAAACCTGGAACAGGTCCAGAGCCAACTCAATGCTGACCTCAGATCCATCATTCACAAACAAATTTTCACCTCTGTGTCTTGCCCCGAGGCCATTGAATTCCAATTGCCTTCTAGGTTACTGCTCTCATGCTCTTTCGGACACAGTGGCACATGTTTTACCGGCTGTTCCAAACGACCTTTAGGCGTCTCTCATCCAGGCTATTCAAGATTGCTGCAGTGCGGTGAAGTTACTTGTACATTCTGGCATGAACACAGCTGACCTGCTTAGGGCGAGCAATGGGCATTAATGTGACTCTTCGATGCAACGACGGGATGAGGTCTACAACCTTCCGCGCAGTTGTCCAGGTGTTTCTAATGGAGATGCCCTTTGAAGGCTCTTTCCTTTTTGGGGGAAAAGTGGACTCTGCCTTGAAACAGTTCAAGCAGAGCATAGTCACTGCATGTACCTCTGGCTTTTCTGCTCTCACAGGACAGTTCTGCCAGCCATTTGCTCTCTCAATGGCTACAGTAGATGTTTACCAATGCCATACTCCTTCACCAGCCCAGCAGGCTTTTTAGCCTTTCATTGCTGAGGCCATACGTGGTTCTCAGAGACCACACACAGAACAGCAGAGAGAACGTGCAGCTCAGTTCCTTGCTGCCACAGCCGGAAAACCGCCTTGTGCCGTAAGGAGCTTATTGCTGTATAGCGAGACACATATGCGCTCTAGTTCGTAATCCTACAATCGATAAACTCTACGCATTTTGTTGACATTATTCGATATCGCGAGACTCAGACTTGAATAACGAGCCATCTGCACCCGAAGTTCGCGCCCATCCATGGCGTCCATCGCATCCTCGGCATCACGTTTGTGATGGAATCTTAAAAGGAAGCCAGGCAGGCGGGGGGCGGTACTGCGGGACACCTCTGTGACGTCATTCCCGGGCCGCGCTCTGATTGGCTGCTGGCCCGGGATCTGACGTGCAACCAGGAAGAGGAGCCGGCAGCAGGAAGTGGCGTGAGCATTGCGGCCCCGGGGCTCCCGTGACCAGGAAGGAGCCCTGGATACCGGTTCCCTTAAAGTCCCGGTCCCGAGATGGGGGACCGGGTGAAGACCCGCGGGGCGAAGTGGGCGCACTGAGGAGGCGGGGCTCCCATGTGGAGAGAGAGCCCCGCCGAGCGCTACCACCGCCCGGCCACAGAGAAGCCTTCTGTCCAGCAGCGGGCCCCCGTGATGTGGGGAGAGCCTGCAGCTGCGGAGGAAGGGAAGGAGCCTGGAGACCCGGGGAGCGCCCGCCAGACACCGGTGAGTGGAGCCGGGAGGAGAGGGGCTGGTGTGTGTGGAGGGGTCTCTGTGTATGCGTGTAGGTGCGGCGGCGGCGACGGGGGTGTGCCTGTGTATGCGTGTGTATGTGCGCATGCGTGAGTGCTGTGTATGCGTGTGGCTGTGATGTGCGCATGCGTGAATGTTGACGCGCGTGCACGCAGCTCAATCCAGCCAGGATAAGCTCGTCACAGTTTCTTGTCCCTCATTCCCCCGTGTCAGACAGCTTTAAGTCTCCAGCCTGGACGCATCCTTCGGATGCGATGTCCAGGCGAGACCTAAAAAGGGAAGTATGACCTTGTTCTTATTTACAAATTAATTCAAACCTGTGAGTTAATCCAGTGGTGTCTGGGAGCTGCTGGTAGCTCGCGATCGACTGGTGGAAGACATTTTATAAAATTCGGCCAAAAGCCATTCCAAATATTTAAGTTTTTGTTGTTTTGGGGGAGGGATCTGTTGTGATTTTGAGCCCATACATTCATGTTTCATCCTTTTTACATCTTGAGTTCTTATGCGTCCACTGTAGTCCTGTTTAAACTGTATTCCTTTTTTTGTGTTTTTAAAAACCTTTTCTAAGAACTTGAATTGACGAGGTTTCATTTTTTTTTCACTCAGTCCATATGTTTTCACCCTCCTTTGTGGATTTTTTGCAAACTTAATTTTTTCCATTCTTTGGCACCACCAGTGTTGCATAGTGCATAGGTTTCCGTATTTATTTTCCTTTTTTGCTGAGGGTGATTTTGGTATGAAATCGGATTTTAGTTATGCACTTTTACTCTCACTTTTTCCTAATCGCGTTGGGTTACCGTACAGCAGACTTTGTATTTGAAATTCATCTTCCCCTTGTCACCTGATCTTATTCTGTTTATTTTTTCCTGACTGCAATGGACTATGCACCTATATTTAAATTTGGTTTGTACAAATTTGCTCCAAACATTTTTGGTTTCCCTTTCTTTGCAGTTGGTTGATCGTGCCATTGTTTTCATTTATCTGTGTTTATGCAATCTCTTTTGAAAAAAATAAAGTTTTCCATTGTGATTTCATTTCTGTTGCTTTTTATTTTTTTTTAAAGCAGACTTAGTTGCTTTTGGAAATAAGTTTTACCAACAAATTCAAGGAGATGATGGACAGAGTGCTGAAACTTTTCAGACACTCATCCCCAGTCACAGATCTGGGATTGGGTCCAGCATCGTTCTTTACCTCACTTCGCCACCCCACTTCAGACCCAGCCATATGCAAATCAGCCTTGACCCTGTGGCTCATGGGAACAGTCTAGACCGTACTACCAAGCCAGGTTTTCCTTGGAACGGAAACACGCATCTCCTGGGACCAGTTTCGGGGTAACACCCCTCATCAGCCAGGCTAGCTTGAATCACAGGATGTTTGTTTCCAGTCCAGTTGAGGGTCGAGACGCAGCAAAGTTAACCATCCGGTGTAGGCTGGATACCGCTGACTCGCTGGGTAGAACGGTTTCCACGTCGGTAGCCCTGAGGCGTGCTTTACAAATTACATAAATAAATAAATTAGATAAGTAACTTGTTTGTTTTGTGCCAGCCAGGGATGGTGCATCAATTGAGAAAGAGGGCAGATAATGAACAACATTAAGAAATAAAGAAAACTGGGTGGGTGCCAGTGCACAGCTTGGCGAACACCTTAATTGATAGGAAATCGTTCAGTCACCTGGCCCTGGGTTCTCCAGCGAAGCTGGGCATAATTACCCTCATGTAGATGGATCTATAGGCTCAAGAGCCTCCTGGGATGGCCCATATCACCCAAAAACCTGGCATAGCCTGCTTTGTGGAACCAGGTCAAAAGCAGATTTAAGGTCGGTGAAAGCAACATACAAGTTGCCCTGCCGACCACAACGATCTTCCAATAGAATAAAAGGAAGCGGAAAACCTGATAAAATGTGGATATCTTCTTCTGAAAGCCTGTCTGAAAGGGGGATACGGTACGATGGCTTTAGCAGCAGTACATTCCTCAATCTTCACTCAAGACCAATTGGGCAGACATTTTCTTCGCACAGTTGATCAAGCTGATCAGCCTGTAATTGGCCTGATGGAAGCTATCCCCCTTCTTATATATATGGACGACGTGAAAATGAAAATGAAATGAAAATAAATTTATTGAGCGCGATTGCTGCCCGGGGGCGTCCAAGCGCTAAGTTGTGCTGAGGCGGAGAGACCAGGGACGGAGGAATTAAGACACGACGAATTAAGACGTCCGCTCCCTTCCAAGAGTCTGGTACTGGGGCACCACTGATAATGGCATTAGTTAAGGAAAGGTTATACTAAGACAATTTATCTCTTTCTAGAAGAAGGATATAAGCTGGAATGATGTCTAATACTGGAGCTCTACCGCTGGTTATTGCATCCAGAGGTGAGGATGTCGGCCAGGTCAAGGAAAGGGCCAGGTACAGCTATAGAGTTGTCTGTTTACACAGTCCCCAGCACAGTGTCCGGCTCATTAAAAGGAGTGACTGAATAAAGATTGGAGAAATGATCAACCCAGGTCTGGGAAGGAATGTTATTTTGCAGAGGTAAAGCAGAGACCTCTCTCCCCTCCACTGTACAAGTGCCCAAAACCTGGTGGAGTTCTTAAGAGAAAATAACAACAAAAGAGTGTTCTAATGCAGGTAGGGTGGGGGTCTGCACTGAGCACAAGGAGTCAAACACAAGCCCATTTGGTTTGTTAATAAAGCCTCACTCACCGACCTGGTCGGTGACTTGCTTCATCATCGGGCCCCACCGGGTGTGACCGAATGTCACCCCGGTGTGCTGCAACGCCAGAGTTACTGCGGAGCTGGTCTTGTGAGGATGGAGGGGCTATGTGATAAATAACGTGAGAAGTGTAAAGAGTGGTGGTTTAAAATTGTCTTGTATGTATCAAAAATTATTTAATAGCTGATCATCAAGGACAAGATAAAAAATGTGTCGATAAACAAGGCCAACTAATTGGATGGTCTTGTACCGATAACATTAAGTGGAAGTGTGGTTGGTCAACATGTTTCTGCCCAAAGCGGTATAGTTAACCAGGCATTCGTCAGGACCTAAAGTGTAAACCCCGGCGGTATGAGCACGCTAAGGCCCACCCGACCGAAGGCCTTGAAAGTGAAAAATCGTGTCTGTGAAGTAAAATGAGGGGGGCTCCACCGACCAAAGGCGGGAAGCACACAACCTCAGGTCTCCAGAAATATAGAGACAAAAATTAAAACCTGTGAAGATAAAAGGTACAGACAGACATACAAAGAGACAAACAAAAAGGTTAAAATCATTTGTCATTGCGGCTTATAAGTTAAAGCCTGTGACTAGTGCTCAGAGTGCTTGGGGGTGCACAACTCGTACAAATAAGCAGAGGTGCGTGGCTCTGCCTGTGGTCTAGACAGGATCGTATATCATTAAACTTTTAGTTCGTGACTGAACAGGCTCACTGGTGTACTATTTGGATTGTCAACAGTGCGCGTGAGCTTGGCCATTTGTGAGAGTGAGAGATGGGGGAATAGCGATGTGATGGGCATTCATACACATCTCTGACACTCGAGCGATCAATGGGCCAAGGGCCAGTGATCATTCAATCAAATGTTTCAAGGGTGAAAAGAGAAAAATCTCACTTCACACGGGGTGATATTGCACCCCATAGACCTCGGGAGGGGGGAGGCAGCGCTTTTTGGCACATCCTGTAAAGGAAAAAGGGGAGCAAGAAGGGAACAAGGGACAAAACACAATCAGTTTGCTGAAAAGAGTACTTATCTCATAGGGTCTGTAGTGCTCGCAGGTACACTCACGCCCACTACGCCAGTCTCCCGCTGATACACCTGCTCAGCCCTCGGAACCGGGTCTCGCCGATCCAGGCTGGAGTGGTGTGAGACTATTTATAGAAAAAGGGGAGGCTGAGTAGGGCTTCCGGGTCCGGAAGGTGTGTGTGATGCGCATGCGTCATCATGGATGGAGTAGAGCGTAAACCAACTTAAAAGAGTCGTACCCATTTCCGGGTCGGAAGGTTGGTAATGCGCATGCGTAAGTTGGGTCGGTTTTTGCAAATGGCAGATTCTCAATAAAGTTATTTTAGAACAGAGGCCCAGGGAATGTCGTCATTAAGACCAGTTATATGGGTTCCCAAGCGGTATACCCATCTCTGTTCCTTTTTAAACAGTCTCTCTGGGATGTTAGAGCCTCCGATGATTTGTTCGATCACAGTCCATCTCAGATCGTTTGTGGTGTGATTGTTACGTAAAAAATGATCGCTCATTTTGGTCGTAGCTTTCTTGCACCTGATATTGCTCCTATGTTCACATACCCTCTGCTTCACTTTTCTCGTGGTCATGCCAACATAACGGAGAGAGCAGGGGCATGTGACAAGGTAGACAACATTGATGGAATTGCAGTTGGTATCTGCTTTCTGGTGCCAAGTTCTCCCTGGTTCCAGGTCAAGGGTTTTAGATGGAGTTGTCAGGTGGCAGACCGAACAATTAGCACATGGGAAGTGGCCTGTAACTTTGGGGAGGTTCCAAGCGTCTGTAATACTCTGTGTCAAAGGTACTGTCGATTGTCTGGGTCTCGTGTGAACGAGAGCGTCCTTTAAACTATGTCCCTTTTTGAACGAGAATAGAGGTTTTTGCCAGTCTTTCTTCGTGCTCGTGATTATTTTCCAGTTCTTATTTATCGACTTCTTTACTAGATTCGATAGAGTACTGTAGGTAGTGACGCACGTAAGTGGTATTTCCTCCGTTGTTCTCGTTACTGGTTCAAGGAGGGCCTCACGCGGTTGATTTCGCGCTCGTTTGAAGCCCTTTTGGAGGATGTGCTTGGGGTAGCCTCTCTGGGTCAGCTTGACTGTAAGGTCGGAAGATTGGGTCTTGAAATCCTCTAGGTTGCTACAGTTTCTACGGATTCTTAAATATTGCCCATAGGGTAAGTTCTCCCTCAATGGGCGCGGATGGAAACTAGAAAATTGCAGTAAGTTGTTTTTTGCAGTGGCCTTGTAGTGAGTTTTAGTCGTTAGTGAGGCACCGCTGTTCGTAATGACCACATCCAGGAAGACCACCTCCGTGGTACTCGCTGTGTGGGTAAATTTCAAATATCTGTTGGTGGTATTGATCCACCCCATGAATTCCATCAGACGTTCCATGCTGCCTTTCCAGATGAGCAGCACGTCGTCTATGTATCGTTTCCAGAAGGTTATGTTCCTCGCAAACGGATTGTTAATGGATTGAATGTTTTTAGCCTCGAAATCTGATACATATAGCCCCGCCACGCTGGGCGCAAACGTGCTGCCCATCGAGGTCCCAGAGCATTGCAGGTACAGCTGGCCTTTGTAAGAGAAGAAATTCTCTTTAAGTGCAATAGTTGCGCACTGTAATACAAATTCCTTGGGGGTGTTGTAATCCCATGTGACCGAGTTGAGAGCTGTACCCAGTACCTTGATAGTTTCATCCTGCGGGATGCTGGTGTACAAACTTTCTATATCAAGGGTAGGAATGCCTGGTTAACTATACCGCTTTGGGCAGAAACATGTTGACCAACCACACTTCCACTTAATGTTATCGGTACAAGACCATCCAATTAGTTGGCCTTGTTTATCGACACATTTTTTATCTTGTCCTTGATGATCAGCTATTAAATAATTTTTGATACATACAAGACAATTTTAAACCACCACTCTTTACACTTCTCACGTTATTTATCACATAGCCCCTCCATCCTCACAAGACCAGCTCCGCAGTAACTCTGGCGTTGCAGCACACCGGAGTGACATTCGGTCACACCCGGTGGGGCCCGATGATGAAGCAAGTCACCGACCAGGTCGGTGAGTGAGGGCTTTATTAACAAACCAAATTGGCTTGTGTTTGACTCCTTGTGCTCAGTGCAGACCCCCACCCTACCTGCATTAGAACACTCTTTTGTTGTTATTTTCTGTTAATCCTTTGGGGACTAAGAGTGTTCGCGCCTCTCCCTACCTCTCTTTTTGTTGATAGATATATAGCAGCGCACAGCTGTGAGAGTTCATTAACCCTCATCCTCCACCATGGCGAACTTGGGACTCACTTTCACTGAAGCTGAAATTGATGCACTTATGGCAGATTCCAACCTTTTTGCAGACCCAGCCATATCTCAGGCTATAGCACATACTTCGGAGTGGGAAAAACTAACCGAACATAAACAAGACCGTATACGCACAATGCTACACGGTACTATAATGAAACACTACCTCTCTTCCAACTCGGCACCCAGGGGCCTCCTGGTAACCAATGCTCCACGCATTTTTCTGAATGACGCACAATTTCGCAAAGACTGGGCCATGATTGCATGGCATTGCACTCGAGACTGGCTTGTGCTAATAATTAAGACTGCCTTGCGCCTGTCCGAAACATTACTAATAGAAATTCAAGAAACAGAGACACACATTAAAACTACTGTGACCGGCTATAAGAAAAAACTAGACGAAATTAACCGAGAATTGAATGATTATAAGGAGAACCTCCTACAGACGAAGCTAACAAAATTCCAAAAGGATCTCAAAAAATTTGAGTTCAACAAAATTTACCCATATTCGGATCCTGACTATAAAGCTACAGCAAAGAGTGCCAATGATTCTGGTGCTACTGACGATAATTCCTCCAACAGTAGCAGATCGAGTTCAAGTTCATTCAAACAAGGACGAAGACGTGGTAACAGAGGTAACAGAGGCAACCAACGGTATCAACATAACCACATACCCAATTGGCCTATGGCACCACATGCAGGTTTTGGGCCCTCACCTTTCCCTTTTCCACACCCACAATTTCCGATGATGGGGTGGAACCCAGGTTGGCATCAACCGCCACCAGCAAACCAATACCAGCAGCCTTTTTTAGAGAGGGGCCGGAGAGGAAGAGGCAGAAACAGAAGAACCTCCAACCAAGTCTCCTGGCAAACAGACGACGCTGTTGGCAACCACACCAGGAGCAAGACACCGCAAGCAGGGACAAGCAACCAACAAGTCTAGTGAACAACCTCTCGGACTACCAATTTACTACTACTGAGATTAAAGTATTAGAGAAGGGGCTGGGCTTTGTACCCACTGCCCGCCCTGATAAGTTCAGATTGCACTGCGAACTAACAGACTTCTTTCGCAAATTAAAGCTAAAGGCATTTTTTGAAGGAAAAGAGGATCCCAATGCGGACACTAGGAAAGGGGACACGGGACTAAGGTTAAAATCAACCTTTGTTCCTCCTCCACATACGGTGCCTGCAGCTATTACAGCCTTCGAACAAGCAGTGTTTCTGGACCTGGAAACTAGCTCTGAACCCGAGACCTATGGAAACTTCAGCACCACAGAATATCAGGCACTGGAGAAATTGAAAAACAACAGCGAGATCACTATAAAACCTGCCGACAAAGGCGGGGGGATCGTCATTCAAAATACCACGGATTATGAGAAAGTCTGTGAGGCACTTCTGAACGACACTAACAACTACACTCCACTCATCACTGATCCTTCTCCGGATCTACAAAACCGGATTACAAACCTGGTTAAGGAGGCCGAAGAGAATGGGCATCTATCTAAGAATGAGGCAGACTATCTCTCAACCAGTAAAAATATCATCCCGTATTTCTACACTCTTCCAAAAACTCACAAAAACAGGCTGCCGCCACCAGGCCGTCCCATAGTATCAGGAATTGGGTCTCTACTAGAACCATTGTCTACTTTTTGCGACCAGTTTCTGAAACCCATTGTTCAAAACACTCCCACATACTTAAAGGATACGAAAAATCTCCTGTATGAATTACAGGCCATCACTTTTGAGCCCGATACTATCATCCTAGCTACCCTTGATATAGAAAGTTTGTACACCAGCATCCCGCAGGATGAAACTATCAAGGTACTGGGTACAGCTCTCAACTCGGTCACATGGGATTACAACACCCCCAAGGAATTTGTATTACAGTGCGCAACTATTGCACTTAAAGAGAATTTCTTCTCTTACAAAGGCCAGCTGTACCTGCAATGCTCTGGGACCTCGATGGGCAGCACGTTTGCGCCCAGCGTGGCGGGGCTATATGTATCAGATTTCGAGGCTAAAAACATTCAATCCATTAACAATCCGTTTGCAAGGAACATAACCTTCTGGAAACGATACATAGACGATGTGCTGCTCATCTGGAAAGGCATCATGGAACGTCTGATGGAATTCATGGGGTGGATCAATACCACCAACAGATATTTGAAATTTACCCACACAGCGAGTACCACGGAGGTGGTCTTCCTGGATGTGGTCATTACGAACAGCGGTGCCTCACTAACGACCAAAACTCACTACAAGGCCACTGCAAAAAACAACTTACTGCAATTTTCTAGTTTCCATCCGCGCCCATTGAGGGAGAACTTACCCTATGGGCAATATTTAAGAATCCGTAGAAACTGTAGCAACCTAGAGGATTTCAAGACCCAATCTTCCGACCTTACAGTCAAGCTGACCCAGAGAGGCTACCCCAAGCACATCCTCCAAAAGGGCTTCAAACGAGCGCGAAATCAACCGCGTGAGGCCCTCCTTGAACCAGTAACGAGAACAACGGAGGAAATACCACTTACGTGCGTCACTACCTACAGTACACTATCGAATCTAGTAAAGAAGTCGATAAATAAGAACTGGAAAATAATCACGAGCACGAAGAAAGACTGGCAAAAACCTCTATTCTCGTTCAAAAAGGGACATAGTTTAAAGGACGCTCTCGTTCACACGAGACCCAGACAATCGACAGTACCTTTGACACGGAATATTACAGACGCTTGGAACCTCCCCAAAGTTACAGGCCACTTCCCATGTGCTAATTGTTCGGTCTGCCACCTGACAACTCCATCTAAAACCCTTGACCTGGAACCAGGGAGAACTTGGCACCAGAAAGCACATACCAACTGCAATTCCATCAATGTTGTCTACCTTGTCACATGCCCCTGCTCTCTCCGTTATGTTGGCATGACCACGAGAAAAGTGAAGCAGAGGGTATGTGAACATAGGAGCAATATCAGGTGCAAGAAAGCTACGACCAAAATGAGCGATCATTTTTTACGTAACAATCACACCACAAACGATCTGAGATGGACTGTGATCGAACAAATCATCGGAGGCTCTAACATCCCAGATAGACTGTTTGAAAAGGAACAGAGATGGGTATACCGCTTGGGAACCCATATAACTGGTCTTAATGACGACATTCCCTGGGCCTCTGTTCTAAAATAACTTTATTGAGAATCTGCCATTTGCAAAAACCGACCCAACTTACGCATGCGCATTACCAACCTTCCGACCCGGAAATGGGTACGACTCTTTTAAGTTGGTTTACGCTCTACTCCATCCATGATGACGCATGCGCATCACACACACCTTCCGGACCCGGAAGCCCTACTCAGCCTCCCCTTTTTCTATAAATAGTCTCACACCACTCCAGCCTGGATCGGCGAGACCCGGTTCCGAGGGCTGAGCAGGTGTATCAGCGGGAGACTGGCGTAGTGGGCGTGAGTGTACCTGCGAGCACTACAGACCCTATGAGATAAGTACTCTTTTCAGCAAACTGATTGTGTTTTGTCCCTTGTTCCCTTCTTGCTCCCCTTTTTCCTTTACAGGATGTGCCAAAAAGCGCTGCCTCCCCCCTCCCGAGGTCTATGGGGTGCAATATCACCCCGTGTGAAGTGAGATTTTTCTCTTTTCACCCTTGAAACATTTGATTGAATGATCACTGGCCCTTGGCCCATTGATCGCTCGAGTGTCAGAGATGTGTATGAATGCCCATCACATCGCTATTCCCCCATCTCTCACTCTCACAAATGGCCAAGCTCACGCGCACTGTTGACAATCCAAATAGTACACCAGTGAGCCTGTTCAGTCACGAACTAAAAGTTTAATGATATACGATCCTGTCTAGACCACAGGCAGAGCCACGCACCTCTGCTTATTTGTACGAGTTGTGCACCCCCAAGCACTCTGAGCACTAGTCACAGGCTTTAACTTATAAGCCGCAATGACAAATGATTTTAACCTTTTTGTTTGTCTCTTTGTATGTCTGTCTGTACCTTTTATCTTCACAGGTTTTAATTTTTGTCTCTATATTTCTGGAGACCTGAGGTTGTGTGCTTCCCGCCTTTGGTCGGTGGAGCCCCCCTCATTTTACTTCACAGACACGATTTTTCACTTTCAAGGCCTTCGGTCGGGTGGGCCTTAGCGTGCTCATACCGCCGGGGTTTACACTTTAGGTCCTGACGAATGCCTGGTTAACTATACCGCTTTGGGCAGAAACATGTTGACCAACCACACTTCCACTTAATGTTATCGGTACAAGACCATCCAATTAGTTGGCCTTGTTTATCGACACATTTTTTATCTTGTCCTTGATGATCAGCTATTAAATAATTTTTGATACATACAAGACAATTTTAAACCACCACTCTTTACACTTCTCACGTTATTTATCACATAGCCCCTCCATCCTCACAAGACCAGCTCCGCAGTAACTCTGGCGTTGCAGCACACCGGGGTGACATTCGGTCACACCCGGTGGGGCCCGATGATGAAGCAAGTCACCGACCAGGTCGGTGAGTGAGGGCTTTATTAACAAACCAAATGGGCTTGTGTTTGACTCCTTGTGCTCAGTGCAGACCCCCACCCTACCTGCATTAGAACACTCTTTTGTTGTTATTTTCTGTTAATCCTTTGGGGACTAAGAGTGTTCGCGCCTCTCCCTACCTCTCTTTTTGTTGATAGAGGAGTTCTTAAGAGAGCAAGTCAATTTGAGTTCCTGCCATCTTCCTCCCATTCTTTCTTAGCCCGAGCCTGGGCCCTTTTATACCTCTCTCCATCCAGACTGATTTCTGAGATGTCCTTTGTGAAGGATATCTACGTGAAAGTCTGAATTCCTTATAAAACCAATTGTTTACTGTAGGAAAATTCTGTTTGTGCCAGTTAATAGGGCCTATAAGGTAGGACAATATTTTCTTGAAGTTGTTGTGGAAGCAGTCATTGGCATGCCACACTCTTAGTTCTTGCAAATCGATTTCCCGAAGGTAGTGATAGATTGATCTTCACCTCACCAGATGGCCAAAATATCGTTGATACACACATATAACTGAAATCCCAATTGGCACAGACAAACCATGAAAACGAAAGCAGTGATTGGGATAGGACGGGGCCTACACACTATTTTCCCTTGTCCATGTAAGATATTCCCAAATCTCCATTGATTGCAATAGGAACAAGGCAGTTGTCCCTTCTCTGACGGAGGGGGCCCCATTAGACTTGACCTTTTCCATGTGAGCGATTTTTCAGGGTGTGTGGTGAAGTGCTACCGGTCACCTAACATACAAGAGAATACGTATAGCTAACCATATAGAACTATGGCTCCTGATAACCAGGTGCCTTAGAATATGTGCGAGGGACACTGCCTGTTCTTTTCTATATTTTCATATATATGTTTTTTTATTGTACTCTCATGAACTCAGAAGATTAGCGCCACCAGATACCTGTAACAGACTGTCCGTTGGACATGGCCCAAACATTCTACATACAAGTTTAGGCACTCTGATTCGGGTGCACTGACCTCTCTAAGACATATGGGGCTGACCGCTTGTAACAGGATACACGCTAGTACAAGGGACATGGGTTACACACCAATTACTCATTTCTACTATGGGAAATGTGGTTTTAGGGTGTGCTGATTTCCTAATGGGTCTTTCGCCCTTGGGTATACAGCGCTGACCCTTTAAAAACACATGCCAGTACATCGTGGTATTTGCATTTAACTTCGATGGAGGTCCGTCTTTAGTGATTTTATTCCACGTGAAGAAGCGGCTGTGTGTGACAGAGGCAAGAAAGCCTTCAGCATTTAGTGCGCGTACATTCAGATTCATGCCGCCGGCATGGGACTACATTTCCCAAGTACTCGTGGTCAAGTGACTGCATCAGAGTAATGCGATTATACAACCTGAGTGAGTAGCCACACACCAAATTCGGCTTTAGCTTGCTCCGGATCCTCTATTCGAGCAACAGCAATTACTCCGGACACCTTCCTCCATCTGCTGTGGTATAACGGATTGCTGGCTCCCCGTATACAGCGTATACAAGTATGGGTCTCTGACCCTACATTTGTTATATCTTTAATTTTTTTCTGCACAGAGGCAGCGTGCTCCCTTTATACAGGAATGGGTCCCTGAACCTACCTTTTTGTTTAACTTGAATCTTTTGTGCATTGAGCGCATCTTTTCTTTTTTTCCTTTTTATGAAAACGTAAAGAATGCTGCATTCATGTTAAGGATATGAAAGTGTCAAAGCACACTCTCATGTCGTAGGAAAGTTCTCAGTGCACATGTGGCAGGTGTTGTCTTGAAAGCAAAGCACGCTGCCCCCATGCAGAGGTCAACTATTTTAAGCCCATTTCCTCCACTGCATTGCAGCTTTGTTATTGCAGTGCACATGAAACACGTCCGCAGTTTTCAACTTGAAGAATGCTGCATCTATGTTTAAACTAGGCAGTGTTATCATGTGCCTTACAGCTGCATATTTTAATGTGGCAGTTGCTTCTGAAATCTAAGCACGCTGTACTTGTGTGTTAGGCCAACTAGCTCTAAGAGTCTTTTTTTCCCCATAACACCACATGTTTCCTTTGGAAGTTACTGCACTAGGTTCTGCCTTTGTTCACCCTGTGCTGCCGCAACACACGCCTGTTATGAGGAACAAGCCATCAAAAACATTGATACACAAACTTCAAGGCAGACACACGACTGCCTCCATGATCGTGGTGTGTCTCCCCCTAGTACCAAACACCATTACGCTGCCTGCTTGTCTCGATAAACCTTAGTGACATCTAAATACATGCTCGGGGAACGTATTAGGGACTTCACAGCCATACGAAAATATCTCAGTCACTATTGCAGACACCGCCTACGTGTTTATGGACAGTTTTTAATCTACATGGGCACACTTTTTCTTTAAACTTGTTCTGAAATGCCTAGAACTGTTACAGCCTTCCAGAAGACTTATTTTCTTACAATGCTCACCTTCCTATATTCGGGCGGAGAGTAACCCTGAGCCCCATGCCACGGTGAGTTGAGGCACATTTCCCGACTTCAGCGGATTAACCTTTCTACAGTATATTATTATTGTAGTGAATCTTGTTGTCTATAAATTATTTTATTTTCCACCCATACTAAGAATAACAGACATTGACTATACAGTATATGGTTGTGTCCCGTTTCTATGGGTTTGTATGTCCTGGACTGAATAGCTTTGAAATGTAATACTAGCACAGTTGTTCAAATTTCTGACCTAGATTTTTTCAGACCATTCTTATATTTCCTATGTATGTATTCTTTTAGGTACCACCAGTGAATTCACCACTGTATGAAGATTAATATGATCACTGGATGGTTTTGTATATCAAAACCCTTCTTTATACTTATATTGGTTCGTACACCATTTTTAGGTTTTGCCGGAGCCAGGCCGCATGCGTTGCTCTGTGAGGCTTTTAGTAAGGGCTTTAAACTCTGAACACATGCTTGTGTGTGTGCTTATTTATCCTCGCCGTCTCTGTTTATCACCTTCCCCTTTTCTGCCTTTCCATCTCTTGCTTTGGGACCTTTTCAATGTTTAACAAAAAGCTGTAAAACCTGCTGACCGATTTTTATCACCCTGTGCCTGGAAGCTGTGGCAGATTGAAGTACGACAAACCCCTGAAAAATTGACCTCGTCTGCCGGTTTCTAAGCATTAACCAAGGAGAAATGTATTGCATGATAGCTTGGAGAGATGAACTGACTAGCCAGAGATCCCATGGCAGTTCTGTGGAGACTCAAATTCACAAGCTCCTTCTTGCAAGGAGTTATGGGAACCAAATCATCCACGCCATTCCCTCTGACCTTTTGCAGGCGACATAGTTAATTTTAAATCCCTCCTTGCACAAAAAATTTCAGAATTCCTAATAATCCATTCGTTTGAGGTCTGGAGCGTGGGGTCTGTCTTCTATATCTATGCGTTTTAAAACAAAATAATGAAAGTGCCTACATTTTTGCACCATATATGTCAAGGTAGTTTACGAGAACGCTACTTTCCCCATTGCATCTGTTCCCTGCGGCACGTGTATCATTCCAGGAATCCGACCCAGATCTGGAGGCTCCTGCCGCATTCCTGTGCTTTGGTAGACTGGTTCATCTAATCGTTGCCTTCTGAAACATTTAACCCCGGTGTGTCCAAAATGCCTTCAGTATTGATATAGTGCCTATTTATTCCTTTACATTTACTTTCCAGTTAGCCTAGTAACATTTTCTTTTTTGGGAGGAGATATGTTTTTGATAATTCAAATGTAACTCCTGTAGAGGCACGCATTTCCACAGAGGATATCGCATTCACAGTGTATCCTTCCTGCTACATGGGAGATGGATGTGGGCCCGAAGCATTTTTCAAAATCATCCAATTTTCTTTTGTACATTTAGAAAGCTTTTTTCCTATCCTTGTGCTTGCGAACATGAATTGTATTAAAAATGCAAGCCTTGACTCAGCCAATAGTCTCTTCTATAGATATTGTTTGCTGTGTTTTTCGCTGCCAGGCGCACAACATATAGATTGTTCACAGACTTTCTGTAGTACGCTTCATTCTGGGCAGATCAACTCTAAGCCCCACTCTACTTCTATCCTTGTGTCAGTGCAGCCTGATGTAAATAGCAATTGTAATGTATTTGCATTTATATACCGCTTACTCCCCCGAACGAAAATTGAAGCGCATTTTCAGCGAGTAGCACGCTACTCCAGGATCCAAAAATGGTTAGTGATGAATTAGTATAGGGAAATATAAAATTAATTTGAGAACTGGACATGTTGGTCTGTTAGTTCGGTTGAAAAAGATAGTGGAGGGATAGAAGAGGGAAGGGTTTGAATTTATATAGCGCTTGCTACCCCTGATGAAGTGTTGAAGCGCTTTTCGGCAAGTAGCATGCTACTCCATAACCCAAAAAGATGAATAGATAGATTAATTATGGTGGGTAGGTTGTTTTATTGTATACACACAACTGTACGAAAATTTATAAAATTCCATTGTAAAGTTGTATCCAAGAGGCAAGTATAGTCTCTGATAATAATGTATACAATACTGATAAGTTTTAAGTTGGCTTGCCATCAAGACTGATGCCCCGTAATGTTGATGCAAAGTCATCTGTGCTGAAGTCTCTTAGACTCTTGTTGAATTGTACCATCCACCTTGAAGGTACTGCTATTTGTATCAGGTCCAAGTTGTAGGCAGACACAAACGCCTAAATTGTGCACTATTTATATCAAGCATAATGTAGGTGAGCAGATGACAGTAACCACTGTACAAGCTGTATTAGGTGCTTAGAAGTAGAGTGATATAGAGGGCAATAAACACTCCACTAAATCTTTTTTTATTATTAACAGTGCTCATAAGACCATACAATTCAATCCCTTGCTTATCAGAAGGGTAAAACATATTCATCTAACATTACAGTGTACCACATAACAAATTGTGATTCTGTTTACAAATTAAAACTAGCATGCATATAGAAAGGGGAGCCTTTGGCCAAAATAGCCATTTTCCCTACCCATACTTTTAACACATCGTGTACAGAAAATGCTATTTACATTGTCATCCGGAAATTCTCATTAGCGCCTACTCATAACCAAATGCCACTTAGAATTGTCTTTCACTTCAGGCTTTCAAAAGTAAATTGATATAAATGCAGTATTGAATTTTTTGACATTGTGTACTCTTACCAAAATTTAGAGCATCAATTTTATATGACACACCATAGGAAAAAGGAGTTGTTTATATATACTAAACCTCCAGAAACGTTCGATTAACCAGTTATAAAGTCACGTCTAGCTTAGTTAGTTTATAGTCTTCTTTTTTTTAATAGAAATTATTTCACATTGTTACTGAATCTGCATGGCTAAACACTTATAATGTCCCAAAGGCGAGACCTATTGGCTATGACAATGCTTGTTATTGATTGAGTACATTGAGCGGCAGAACTTTTGATTAAGTCCTGAAGAATGCCACAAACACCTCTTTGGAGGGTTAATAGGCTGAAACATGTTGACCTCTTATTGACTCTAACATTGCATATATATTTCTCCCACAGTGTCCTGTTTTTAATCCTGGCCCAGGGGCATACAAATAATGGAAACCACATACCCTTTAACTTTGAACTTTCACTCTGCTGCCCCCACTACCCTAAGCTCATTATTGTGATATCTAGTATATATTCTCTATAACAAAATATGCCTGAACTCCTCCTTCTCAGTAAGGGGGTTGTTTCATGGTGCAAGGAGATTCCCCATAAGTAAGCATGCCAACTATGGTGGGTGAGGGCAAACGTCCTTTTAAAGGGATATGTCATCTTAGCTAGGTCTTTTTTTGCAACATTAATCATCAGAGACCCAAGGGTTTCTTGATTGTGGTAAAAATGCATTTTTACCCCTTCATTGTACGTTCAAGCACAGACCATTGCATGAAATGTTGTGATCTATGTAGGGAAAATACTCTGTGCACTGAGAAAATGTGTTAAAATAACAGAAAGTTGATAATCGCATTTAATAACTTCTCATACCTGGATTTATCTAGAAGAGAAGTCTGTTACCGTAATTCTAGCAGATTTTTGATACTACAAGCTATAAGAAACTAGGGGATCTTTATCTGATATCTTTATCAGTAAATTATCTGAAATTATTGAACATAAACTTTTCCAAGTATTATTTCTAAAGATTAAGGAAGTTCTATATTGATCTTTTCTAAACTAACCCCAGTGCGTATGACTACAATAACCACCTCTCTCAAATCAATATTGTGCTTGTTTTAGTGAGAAAGCTAAATGATCTAGGAACTGGCGTCAGTATTTTTCTCAGGAAACTTCAAGTTAGAGAGTGAAAACACTTTTGAGAATGCCCCAAAAATTGTGATAAAGATATTTAAATATGTTTGACAAAAGGAATAGGTACATTTCATGACAATATTGAAATGGGAACTAACAGGAACAAATATTTACCCGACATTACAAGAATATTAGAGACTAAATTTCAGCAATATAGGAAATACTGAGGTTCGTGTACTAATAATCCATTTGGTAAAAAGTGGTTGCTTGTAGAGCCAGCACACTACTTTGTCTGTGATAGCTTTTAAATAAAGGCATTTTTTAATGCACCCCAGTTTACTTTCAGATTCACAAATGTCCTCTTGGGTTACTCCCTCCTGTTACTGTTTTTCAGCGCACATATGGTTTCAAAGCTCAATACATACCTTAACAATGTAATAAATATTCAGAAGGGAAACTATTAACATACCCCTTCCAAATTTTGAATTGTTAAATGGGCTTAGTACAATTCAAAAAGGGGTTTAGCATTTGCAAACTATGTGAATTACTGAACCAGTGGATTTTCTTAACAATAAAACATGAGGCCATTTTTCTTAATGCCCTCCAAATTAAGTTTGCTAATAATGTTAGTTGAATGATAACCGGTGCACGTACCTATTTAGTGTTAGTGTTGCTTCAGATCAAATAAAAACCCTCACACACAACTCTTGTACAATACTTAAAGACAGAATTTCTGACATCCAGCTTTAATATTTTGTTAAATATATTTGCAAATGCTGTCACTTAAACAGGAAAGCAGCCAAAGCAGCCTCTGGACATAAAATAGGATGTAATCATAATCTTTAGATACATTTTCTGAGTTTCAGGAACAATGTGTGTCTTCTGGGTTTACTCTAAACCACTATAATAAACATATTCAATGATTTTAGATTTGATCTGTTTGTACTGGTTTCTATTGCAGACAATAATCTAAATTTAGACCAGGATCAATTTCACCCATGGCTTTTAAAATCTATTTATCAATGATCTCTATTAGTGTTATTGCAACTAAAACTGTAATATAACTTATCTGAGAGATGGGTCTTCATCAAGGATTATGCTCAGTCAATTTATTGAACAAACTATGGAGTTAAAATCTGATTAGATTAGATCCACAAGCATTGCCTGACCACTGTATTTTACATCAATAGATTACTTATCAGTACAGTTTCTCTAAGTACAATTCAGTCATTTTCTATTTTTCGAGTGCATGGATTTTGTATATATTTCAAATTGTTGATCTCCAAAATGGCCTAAATCAATAAATTGAATTGAAATTCAAGTTTATTTTTTTAATCCTATTGTTGGAAAAGATGTGATTTTGAACCCCATGAGGTGGTTCCTTTCCAGAAAGCATTTAGGTTGTAATCATTAGTCAAATAATGCTGAGGAGGTTAAAATATTCAAATTGAATTCTAATTACATATGAAATGTTCATTGTTCAATATATTTCTCTTAGTATTTTAATGTGAGGACTTTATTGCTTAAGAAAAATAATTAGTATTTAATTTCTATATGTAGGAAGCATTATATTAATGAAATCACTGTATCCCACCTTCTTTGTTTCCTTTCCTGTTCTTTATGAAAGTTTCTATTGTTGAACTTTAAAGATTGCCCGAAATTAGGAATTGTGCTCTACATAACTTTGCTGTGTTACAGTATGTTGATTTTTATGTACTACTTTTGTCTCTGATGTGTATGGCAACTGATGTTTTGTTTTGCTTTAATAATCAGCTTATGTTTATTAGGTTTTATTATTCAATAAAATGTTTCAAACACAACATATGGTAGTTGATATGTATTTACAACTGCAGCATTTTTATTGTATGGGCAGTTTCAAAGTGGCCAAAAATATGGTCTGCGGGATGACGGAGGACCACATTGGCAACAGCAGGAAGAGGTTTGGGCAGGTGATTGGGGGTACATGTAACGTTGGAAGTAGGGGGAACAAAGCATGTACATTGTGTGGACTGTGACTCCTGGAGTTATTGTGAGGGATACCATGCTACCCTGTAAATGAATCCCCTAGTGATTATTATCAACAAACTTTATTCGGTTTTATAAACGAAAAACATTTTCCAAGTTACAGATTGACAAATATAAAATGTCCACACATTCTTCTCTGCATCACAGGCAGCGTAGAACAGGTATGATGCAATCTTGCCAAATTGGTCTGAATGACAGAGACCATGTGGTATTTAATTCTCTTAGACGAGGTAGTCCCAAAATGTGGACGATGCGGTCACGACACTTCATCACCAGTAGAGTTGTCTCCATGGAGAACTGGCTGTCGTTTGTGAAATGACTTGCCATAACGCAGCAGCAGGAGCAAAAATAGTATTCCTGCAGCGAATCCCAAAATGAGGCAATCCGCCAAACACAGAGAGCACAAAGTTTGGAAATATTCCTAGGACTGCTTCAAAAGGTGCTAACAGTCCAGAAAATACGGTCTTAAATACATGTACAATACAACTCGTATCAGACATGTTTAAGATACGACTTCACTTTTTTGAGAAATGTATAGGGCAATTTGTAGTTAGGAGGGCATGTAACTCTGCAGAAGTCCTTGCGACTTGCAGATCATAGGTTTCTTTGGCCGAGGTCAGTGGCGCAGTTTTTTGCAAAAGAATGGCTTTCATTCTGCTTAAAGTATCAATTCGTATAGAAGAGATGCTCAGTGAAGGCCAAAGTGGCGATTCCCGGCTGCCTTGGTTTTAGGAAACAATACTTACATACAGCAAGTGACCCTGGCTGACACAGTTACTAGATATAGTATTCCTGGCAACATGCCCCAGCAGCTGCAATCATTCAACATAAGGTAACTCCCATTCGAGAGTTGTCCATAAATTGGATCAATCATCTTGGCTGGTGAACCTTGCAGGTGGCAGGATACGTTTTTAGAGAACAGGTCCCGTGTAAGTTTATACCCTGACATAGGAGAGACCCGCTTAGTGCGGTTTCACAGTTTTCCCTGCTAAGAAACAATTCATGACCCCCACTCCAACATCTGTATGTGTACGGCTATTCCCAGGATGTCTTGATATATTCTTTACCCAACCTTTTATATGTGCCTGCTCGTATATGTTGTAGGCAATATTGAAAATGGAAAATTGTAACAGGCAGAGTGATTGTTCCATGTATAATCCATTTCGTAGATGGCTTTTCAGCGATAGTAAATGGCAATCTTTCCAGTTTTCAATGCTCAGCACCGTATTGTCTGCTCCCGTTTGTGCCAATTTGATCTGTTTATCAGTGAGATTGAATTCTGAAAACAGTGACGTAGTATTGATTAAACGTCAAGGCACATAGCCCGAATGAAGGTTTCGCAACGTCCAGCTTAACAGCATGATAGAACATAATTGCGACTGACCATGTTGCAACATGACCAAGTCCTGTTCCATGATGTCTATGGCAGAAGACACTATGCTGTCTAAAGAATATATCCTGGACCACAGAGTCGTTGTCAACCACAGAGAGAGATTTCTCTAAATGAATATGATCAATTTCTCATATTCGTTCTGCAGTCTCTGCTTGCGTAATTTTCCATGCTTCATTATAAGCAGCATAGATACGGGCATATATAAAACATTTATGACGCGGTGTTCTTGGTCCTAGCAACAATTCCCTAAGATCTTCAAGTAAAGACAAGTGTTGCTTTACATCCTTAAGTGTAGATCTTTGTTGTCAATCAAGGCAATGTTTCCCTACACTGTAGGTTGTTACTATTCATGGATGCTGTCTTTGAACATATCTTGGTTCTGGCCTAATGAATGTGAATCCCTTTGTTTTATTCAGGAATCTATCTTGACAGTTGTTTGTGTCTGTGGGCCAGATCAACCATTTATTCCAATCTGGATCTGTTCTGTTGTGATGCAAAATAATATGTGTAGGTGTAGGTATAGACTGATTGTTCAAGTCTTTTATCTTGGCTAACCCAAGACAAGACGTCTGTTGGACAGTGTAATTCAAAAACATAATTTGTTCAGGGATGATGCAGGCTCTAAATAAAGCTTCTATCCCCTGCACTTGCCAATCTTTTGTGCCCCTGACAGTTTTTGTCTCAATGTCTTTCCATGATTTGAAACTTAGTGAAGACAGTTGAGCATAAAAGGCTGTAGAATAAATTTGCTTGGTATTTGTTAACATACTTTTCATTCCTGTTTTTCTTTACATTTTTAAAGTAAAATGATTCCAGATTGGATACAATGAACCCTCAAAAGTACGGAAATGTTCTAAAAAATGTTTTTGAGCTACCCTTTGTTGGCGTAGGACAATGTTCCCATTGGTTACACATTAATACATTTCTAGGATTTGTAGATTTGTGCAAGACATGATGACCATAGTGATTATAACAATACATTTGTTCATAATCTGATGAATCTTCTAAGTATTCATGATCTGTAAATACGGCACACATTACTAAGTCTGACATCATATTATTAACAGTCTCGAAGTCCCAATCATCAGAAAAGGTACTAGATGAAACAAAGTCATTCAAGGAAATCTTGAACTGATGTGGAATCTTCAACAGCTTTGACGGGCCAAAAATGTCATAATTAGTTCTGTCCCAAGCTATACCCCCTGGTATAGGAGCTGCTGTGATGTTCACTGATGACAAGTCTCTTTGTTCACGATGGGACGATTTGTGTAACTTGAGAAGTGCGTTGATGTTCTTACTTGGTGTGTCCATTTTGACATATCTTCCATTTATCAGCATTCCCAAAGTTAGTACCAAAGTCAACCAAAGTAGAAGAAAAAGCACACCAAACACGATCTAAAGTTCAATCCTTGGTGAAACCAGATAAGTCTTTTCCAGGTGATGAAAAAGGTCTGTTGCTTGTTCTTTCAAAGTTCTTTTTACTGGCGCAGTTTCAGGTTCGCTTGGATCCTCGGAAAATATATCAAAATTAATGAAATAGCCAGAGGCAGTTCTGTCAATTGTTGGGATTGCATCAGGATTCGTTGAAATTGCTGGAACCTCAGGATTACTAGTAGCATTTGTGTAGTCAGATGCTACTTCATTGTAGACAGGCGTTTCTTGACAAACTGGTATTTGGGTTTCAAGAAGTACAAGTTCCATAGCTTTGTTGCTTAGTCCTTCATTTCACACTGCAGATTCTTCAAAGGTGACGAGTCTCTCAGTTTGAACCTCTTGGATAGTAGCCAGAGCTGGGTGTCTGCTACATTGGCGGAGTCCACTTGGCCTACTGCTTATGATCGGCCACATGATGTGGTTTGACCAGGTCGATGGACATGAACCTGTTCTCCTTTTTTCCAGCAAGGGGCGGCAGTAATACTGTTCTTAATCAGTGGATTGCTTGGACAGGTACTGGTTGTCAGTAAGAAGACCCAAATTCCTTCTTGTCCGCGATCTTTTCTCTGACCAGATCAGCAAGCTTTGTGATCCAGACAGGCCTTGCTGGGACTGTCGGTTTCTCTTCAGGGGTGGTTGGCTTCAGGAACACGTTACTTTGTTTCGTTCTTATTTCATTTAAGTCCTGTAAGACAGCCAAACGATCTTTGATATCAAAGAGTCTTTGGTCTACCATTGAAGTCTGACAATCGAGGTCCGCTACTAACATTCTGGTCCCAAAAAGGACTTGATATGGAGTGATACCCCGTAGAGAACTTCCTGGCAGATTGTTAAGACTACATTGGATGTTTGACCCACCCGTCACCCGAACCTAATACCCTAGCTGTTATAGATTGCTTTATGTCCCGGTCCCGGTTTTTTCTCTCCACTACTGAATTTCCCTCAGGATGGAATGAACTAGAGTACCGCAATGCAACGCCCAGATTGGCCATGGCCTCCTTGTAAGCTCGAGAGCTAAACGCAGGACCCTGGTCAGAATGTAGCATGCCAACTGCGTATGTGATGATAAAGACTCTCAAATGAGGCCACATCCAAATGAATCTTGAACACAAATCCACTGCGATCATGATATATTTATAGTTGCCATCCCCCTGTAAGGGACCGCAGTGGTCCAGGTAAACGCAAGCTAATAGTTTATCTGAAATGAACTGGGGCGTCTGCGCTGGACGTTTCACAGAAGACTTTCATCTTTTGGCATATTTCACATTCCAAAACATAGTTTCTGGTTTGTTTCCTCATGCGCGGCCACCTGTATCCCTGCTTTAATAATGATACTGTGGCGGAAACACCTGCATGTGCAGAGGCGAGCCCTTCATGTGCTGCTGAAGATTAGTCCTAATCTATGTTTCATGTTTGAAATGACTCTATCCCCCACTCCAGGGATACGAGCAAACGGAACATTGTTTGCATCAGTTACTTATGAGTATTTGAGGGGGAAACCCTTTTGGTAATGTTTTACCACTGCCTTTGCTTGAAGCATTGACAGCCAACATTATTTCGCTGTTTATTTTTGTTTTTGAATTAGTGATTGCAGCTACAGAAGCCGTTTGCACAGCTGCCTTTGTGGCTTCATCAGCCAATGAATTCCCTGCAACGTGAACGCCATCACATTGATGACTCAGCGTTTGTATCACATGAGTGTTTTGTAGTTCTTGTCGTAGCTGAACTACTTGTTCCAAAAGCAACTAATGCTTAGTTGTGCTACCCTTTGTATCTTTGTAACCGTTTTGAAAGTATTCATGGTAAGATTGAACACAATAATGCAAATCGCACACTATGAGTGTGGGGAATTCTGGGTCCGTATTCTCAAGCGCCATCTTGAATGCTGGTAGTTCAGCTTTCGAAGCTGTAAAATCTCCTAGAGATTGAGTTTTAGTGACCATTGGTCGGAATTTGCCTTCGCGCCAACAACCTTTAAAGATTGCGCAGGCTGCACTATAGGCTTGTTTACCCCCGTAGCGGGTGGTGCTGATCCGGAAGTATTAATGATACAATCATACTGTTCTAGAGGCAGAATTTCAGTAGGCAGAGGACATTCTTGTTCATTTTGTAAAAATGCTTGTGTTTTCAAATTAGGATCAAAAATGTATTCAACGTCTGTCGCAGCAAGAGAATTAACCCATTGTATCCATCTTGGATGTGAAGCTTTAGCATTAGGAATGCGCGTTTTTGTTACTGTCTCTAAGGCAGGTACAGGTGTAACGACCATAATGCGCTTACCCTGTGCGAGGGCTCTCTCTTTCGCTACAGCAGTTTGAACAGCTGTCAGAATTTTTTCTGTAGAAGTGAATTTCATTTCTGCTTGTGTGTACAAATGTGATTTGTAAGCTATTGGTACTTTTCACCTTCGTTAAAAGTTAAGTACGTGAATCCGCATTGTCCTGGAATGATTCGGATCACTAATATGCGTATGTTTACGCGTGTTTGCAAATGTTTTGTCGCTAACATGTCTGTTTGCAATGTCCCAAAATTTCTGTGTGTTTTTGTGTCCAATTAACTGTTTTAAAATCAGGTTTGATTAATGCGTAGAGAGGTTTTTCCCCTTTCTGCGTAATTTAGAATGTAAGTTCTTCCGAAATTCAGGAAACCTAGAATCGACTGTAAGTTTTTCAGCGTTTTTGGAGGTTGGAGCAGCGCACATTTCTCTAGGAAGTTTGCTGCCAGGTTTTTGCCTTCACTTGAAAGTTTGTATCCTATAAAAAGGACATTGAGGTGGGCAATTTTTGATTTCTTAAAATTGAATTTATATCCTTCAGAGGCGAAGCCCAATATAATGGTGTTCACCCTGTTCAAGTGCCTATCCAAGTCATCATCTGTCAGATAGATGTCATCAACATATGACAATGCTTCATCATCATAAGTTTGTAGTAACTCTGTAACTCTCACTGAGAATAAGCCAGGACTATTCTTGAATCCCTGAGGAAGATGACAGAAGAGACTCTGTGTCCCCATGATTCAGAAACAGGTCAAATCCTACTTTCTGGTGCAATGTTTTGACAGTAGAAACCGTTAGAAATATCTAATGTGGTTTTATATTTTTTACGCACAATGTTATTCATTAATGCTGCACTGTGTGCTTTTTGTACTGAAAAAGTTTTGCAACAAGAGTTTAGATGTCTGTAATCCAAAACTAGACGATATGTATTTTCTGGTTCGGAGACAGGAAACAAAGGATTGTTCATTGGCGAGGTTCATGTTTCAATCACCTCCTGATATTCAAGTTGATCTAAGTTCTCCCTGACCTGTTTTGTAGTTTCTTGCTTAACTGGGTACTGCCTTCGTGCAGTTGGTTGATTTTTTAACTGGATCTTATGGTGAGGAGAATCCTCATCCCATCCTACATGATTTTTGTATAATGCGGGAGCTTGGGCAACTGCTCATTTCCTGGCAAACGTATATTTTAAGTGAATTGGAAGGTGGTTGGAGAAGGCTGACATAATGATGTCTTCGCCAAGTGGGCACTCCCTGACAAATTCTGGTGGCCAGTCTTGTTTAGCAAGAAGAATGTCATAACCCTTAGAAAGTCGCTCCCCAAAGAGTGCTCTCACTTTTCTTGGTATGTGTTAGACCCGTCTGCTTCTGAGAGTCCCCTCACACTATGATTTCTTTTGTTCCCCCGTGCCTCCTAAAATTTGTCGCTTTTTCTTTGTCTACCAGGACCTTTTTGTGTGTTGTTTCATGGGGCTAGATGTTCCTTGACACCGTTGCTCACAAGGTTTTTGGCACCTACGTACAAGGCGCCTGGCGGAACCTGTGGCATTGCAAACTGGGGTTGTCACCCTGTATTAGTGGCCCTAAAATGGTGGACACCCTTGTCCCTCATGTGAGTGACTCCCTTTGGAGCCTCATTGACCTCTGACCCTTTTGAGGTTTTGGCGCCTTTGTGTAAAACACATTTCTGACAGGAATTCCTTTAGTTTCCACAGGTACACAAAATGGCTGCTCTAGAACCCCAGTACGGTGGCTCCTAGTGACCAATAGACACCTCAAAAGTGCCAAGTCATTGTCACAGCCAGAGAAGGTTCAAGAACCTTCTGGCTCGTGCCAGCACCCCAGGGCACTGGCTATAAAAGGCCCAGTCCCTGGCGGCCATTTTAGAAAGATCAGAAGGAAGAGAACGAGAAGGAGATTCCTGACACCAGATTAACACCTGCCCTGTTGACCCCCCTGAGGTGGCTGGTAGAGAAGGCAGAAGAGTAGCAAAGGTTGCTGGCGTTGTTCCTGACTGGCGTTCCAGTCAGCTGCATGAGCGGTGACCTTGCACCTACAGCGCCTGCCCAGCAAGTGCCTCATTGCCCCTAAAAACTTTGGCCATAGTTGTAGTGCCTCCCCGCCCCCCCGGTGGTGAGATCGTGACAGATATCGCGGGTCGCGAGGCGAGAGCAAGTTCGCCGCGACCGCGATCACCAGAAGTGCCCCCTTCAGGACAAGCGTCTCCAGGCGGGAGTTCGGACGTCTCCGAACCCGCCGCTGTAGAGCGCTGCCTGCGTGGACTGAAGGTGAGGTGCTGCGCCGGGCGGGGAAAGGCTGGCCTTCATTGGGCGAGACTAGCGTCTCTGCCCTTCCCCAGTGAGCCGGGAACCGTAGCTGTGGGCATGATCCACCCCCGTGTGAGGAAGTCGGAGGGAGGACCGTGGAGCCCCTGAGAACCCTTTCGCTGGCGTGAGAAGTGCTGTGCCCGACTGAATCGCTTACCGATTGCAGCCGATGTGAGGTGGGCCCGTTTCTTCAGAAGAAGTGCAGCGTTGTTAAGGAACTGTGATTCAGCGCGAAGGTTGTGTGACCCCTCCGGCAGCCCTTTCGTCAGTCTAAAGACTTTGAACTGGAGCCGCCTTCGAATTAGCCTGTCAAAGCCTGTAGGCGCGCATAGACTCCACAGGCAAGCGGAATTACCATCCCTGGTGGCAGCGGAGTGCAAATGCTGTATTCATTGTGTTTCCTTGCTTTCTAGATACACGCGCAATGTTCACTGAATGAAACCTAAAGAGTCTAATGAATAGTTTGCGCCCAGAAAGCCCGAACCATTGAAACCAACGTGAACTGTAAGAGTGCTCTTTTCAAACTGAATCATATTGCAAATGTATGCTCTCTAAAGTATTTAATTGGTGGCAGCGATACCAGAATGAACCTGAGGTTATTTATTTGAATGAACCAGTATTTATTCTGCTATGCAAAAGTGATATTTATTCTATTTATTGGCGATATTTATTCCTGATATTTATTCTATTTATTGGCGATATTTATTCCTGATATTTATTCTATTTATTGGTGATATTTATTTCTGCTATTCATTCCTAAAGAGCTATTTATCTTATTCATTGCAGTAACTGATCCCCCAAAGATTTATAACTAAGAAATGTGAATGTGCTTTTTCAACTGAACCCTATTCAACCCAGAGAACTTTTACATAAAGGAATCGTATTTTTCTACAACAGTGGTGTAGTGTCCTTCTTTTTATGTGGTGTGCAGGGGGTTATTATTGGGTCAGAACCGGCTTAACACTACAGCTTTCACCTGCCTTGTCGCCCGAGCCAAGCTACCCCCCTTTGTGCTGGGCTTGCCCATCGCAGGTCCAACATAAAATTGGTGGCAGCGGTGGGATATTATGAGCCGTGCTGTTTTGAACCCCATAATAATTCAGTGTGCGTCACAGGTACACACCCGGAGTTTTCTCTGATTCAACATTTAGTTTTTTCCAAATTCTTTCCTGGAGGTGGGTGGAGGTGACCCTCAGAGTTTCCTATCCTGTAACCTACTTCGGGGTGGTTGTCCACACTTTTCACTGACAAGATGGAATTCTAGATGTCAGAGCTGGAGACCTATACTGTGGCATAGCTCAAGGATTTCTGTCAGGAAAGGGGAGTGTTCGTTAGGCGAGGAGCCAAAAGAGAGGAGCTCCGTACTAGTCTGCGAGCCTGGGTGGAAGCGCACACGGAGGGAACGGTGGAGGAGGAGGAGGAGTCAGACAGAGTGACTGTCATTGAGGTGGCCACATAATGTCCCCCGGGGGTGGGTGAGATGTCAATCAGCCCCAAGGTAGCCTCACGGGAGGGCAGTAGTGTGTCATCGAGAGGGTTGTCCGAGACCGAGTTAGCCGACAGGAGGGAGGAGAGACAATTAAGGTGGGAGTTGGCCAAGCTGGGGATGGAAGGGAGGAGAATGGAACACGAGTTCAAGCTATGAGAACTCGACCTCAAGGCCCGTAACCACTCCGGAGGTTGTCGAGTCAAAGGAATTTGCCAGGGACCCCAGGCCCCATTTACCAAAGGACGTAGTCGCCAGTTATACCGCTGGAGACGACATAGCCAAGTGGCTGACGGCCTATGAGGTCTCCTTAAGAGCCCATGGGATCCATGAGAAGCATTGGGGTGGTAGATTGTACCGGTACATGCCTCCGACAGGTAGGGATGCCGTATTGGCCCTAGACCGGGAGGAGCAGGTAGATTACCCCGCCATGAATGTGGCGCTCATCAGGAAGTTTGGGTTGACCCCAGAAAAATACCGGCAGAGGTTTAGGGGCAGCCACAAGCTGAGCTCACAGAATTGGGTTGACTTCCTGGATTTTGCCAAGAAAGCCCTGGATGGGTGGGTCCAAGGTAGTGAGGTGGAGGACTATCGAGGGTTGTACGACCTGATACTCAAGGAACATCTACTCGAGAAATGTCTTCCCGAGCTGAGGCAACACCTGGTAGACAGCAAACTTACTTGCCCCCGTAAGCTTGCTGAGGAGGCGGACATTTGGGCAAGTACCCGAGTGTCCACGAAGGGGACTGGAGGAGATTCTCATAAGTCCGGACAGGGCGCTCCCCAGAAGAAAGAGGGGGGAGATAATAAGAAACAGGAGTTCTCCAAAAGGCCCCCAAAATACCTTTAAGGGGAAAGGTTCCTTATCCAACTCTAAGGCTAACCCGCAGAAGAACCCTAATCCTGAGTCAGCAGCCAAGGGTTGTCCATTGCTTTGAGTGCGGTGGTGTTGGACATTATAAGGGAGACGTGAAATGTCCAAAGAGACCACCCCCTCCCACTGGAGGAAAGGCCCCGGGAGTCGCTAATGTAGCGCTCGGGGAGGAGATGCCCTTAGTTAAGGGGAGGGAGTGGGCGGGTGTCACCTTAGTGTCCCTGAGTGATCGGGAGATGGTTCCAAAGATTCAGGTGCCCTCGAATACTACCAAGTATGGGCAATGGGTCACCATCAATGGCCATAGAGGGGAAGCTCTGAGAGATATAGGAGCCAGTATGACTATGGTAAGGAGTCATCTGGTGTCCTCAGAGCAGGTGATTCCAGGCGTACTTCATCCAGCCGCGCTCGCTGACGGCAGAATGGGCCACTATCCTGTGGCCGAGATTCCCTTTGAGTGGGGAGGGGTTGCAGGTCCACTTCGAGTTGCCGTAAGCCCCGCCGTGCCAGTCGATTGTCTGCTGGGCAATGATATGGAGCACAATGCTTGGAAGGAGGTGGAATACCGGACTCATTCTGAGATGCTGGGTACACCTGATTGGGCCTGTGTGAGTACCAGGTCTGCGACTGCTCGGGAGAAGAAGTCGCGTGGGTTGGAGCCTGGAACAATGGCCCACCCAGCTGCTGATGAGGGAGCATCTCGAGGACAGGAAGTGCCGGCCTCAACGTCTGTGCCCCGTGAGATGGATAGGCCACCTGCAGTGGTGGACCCGGAGTCCGCGGAGGAGGACATGGTTCCGTTGGAGGATTTGCCTATCCCCGCAGAGTGGCGAGTGGAGGGAGGTCCATCCAGGGAGGAACTGAGCAAGGGACAGAGGGAATGTCCACCCTCGAGGGTCTGAGGCAACAGGCTGAAGCCCAAGCAGCAGGTAACGAGTCTGGGAACTATTGTGTTTACTGGGAGGATGGTCTCCTCTACAGTGAGCCCAGGGCGCCAGTGCACGGACTGTCACGGGCCCTGGTAGTCCCACAGTGTTACCGAGCCTTCCTATTATTGTTGGCTCATGAGATTCCCTTGGCAGAAAACTTGGGTCAGGACAAGACCTTTGCCCGGCTTGTCCCCCACTTTTATTGGCCTCGAATGAGGGTGGCGTCCGACACATACTGTCGGTCGTGCGTGTCCTGCCAAGCCAGTGGGAAAACAGGGATGAAGCTGAAGGCTCCCCTGGAACCACTTCCCGTCGTTGGCACCCCCTTCAAAAGGGTGGGCATCGACATTGCTGGGCCCCTAGATCCACCAACATCATCCGGTCACAGGTTTATCCTGGTACTGGTGGATCATGCCACAAGGCATCCAGAGGCAATTCCTCTGAGAACCATTACTGCACCGGTAGTGGCAAAGGCCCTGATGGGGATTTTTACCCGAGTGGGATTCCCCAAGGAAGTTGTGTCTGACAGGGGGACCAACTTCATGTCAACGTATATGCGGGCAATGTGGAAGGAGTGTGGAGTGAGCTACCGGTTCACCACTCCTTATCACCCACAGGCCAATGGTCTTGTGGAAAGATTCAACCAAACGTTGAAGGGTATGATCAGAAGTCTACCCGAAAGCCTGCGGAGGAAATGGGATGTCCTCCTACCCTATTGGCTTTTTTCCTACAGGGAAGTGCCGCAGAAGGGAGTGGTCTTCAGCCCCTTCGAGCTTTTGAACGGGTACCCTGTACGTGGACCTCTCAGCCTGGTGAGGGACTCCTGGGAAAAGTCTCCCCAGAAAGTTCCCCAGGATGTGGTGAGCTACATGTTGGCCTTCCGGAGCCAAATGGCTAAGTTGTGGAAGCAAGCTTCTGACAACTTGGAAGCCAGCCAGGCAGTTATGAAAGCGTGGTATGACCACAACGCTCACCCAGTGTAATTGGAGCCTGGACAGAAGGTGTGGGTGATGGAGCCGGGAGAGCTGAGTGCCCTCCAGGACCATTGGACAGGCCCCTATGAGGTGTTGGAAAAGATGGGCAAGTCTACCTATTTGGTGGACGTAAAGTCCCCTCGTCATCCGCATCGGGTGTTACATGCCAATCGCCTCAAACCCCACTACGAGAGGCCCAAAGTCATGCTGATCATGGTGACTGACGGATCGGAGGAAGAGGAAACTGAGCCTCTCCCCGACCTTTTTGCGTCTCGGGAAAAGGATGGGTCAGTGGAGGGAGTACAACTCTTGCCATCCCTGACTCCTGAGCAGCAGGAGGAATGTCGCCAGGTCTTGGGGTCATTCGCACCTCTGTTCTCCCTTGTCCCGGGTAAGACCCACCTGTGTACCCATGATGTGGACACAGGAGACAGCCCACCTGTGAAGTCAAAGTCTTACCGGCTGTCAGACAAGGTGAAGGCCAGCATCCGAAGCGAAGTAGCTAAGATGCTGGAGCTAGGAGTCATCGAACCTTTCAATAGCCCTTGGTCTAGCCCGGTGGGTATGGTTCCCAAAGCTGCCCCACCTGGCACCACACCAGAATTGCGATTCTGTGTGGACTACCGAGGACTAAATTTGGTAACCAAGACCGATGCTCATCCGATCCCTCGGGCGGATGAATTGATTGACCGGCTGGGAGCTGCCCAATATCTCAGTACCATTGACCTCACTGCAGGGTACTGGCAGATTCCCATGACTGATGGAGCCAAGGAAAGGCCAGCCTTCTCCACACCTGATGGACACTACCAGTTCTGCGTTATGCCCTTCGGGCTCAAGAACGCTCCTGCCACTTTTCAGCGGCTGGTGAACACGATCCTCACCGGGATGGAATCATTCTCTGCTGCTTACCTGGATGACATAGCTGTCTTCAGTAGCAGTTGGGAGGATCATTTGCAGCATTTGCAAGCCGTTCTCCAAGCCCTGGTACGGGCTGGTCTGATGATCAAGGCCAGCAAATGTCAGATTGGGCAGGGGTCGGTAGTGTACTTAGGTCACTTGGTGGGCAGGGGAACGGTGCAACCCCTTCAGGCAAAGATTGAGGCAATCATGGCCTGGGAACCCCCCAAGACCCAGACTGAGGTCCGAGCCTTCCTGGGCCTCACAGGTTACTACAGACGGTTCGTGAAGGGGTATGGCACTATCGTGGCACCCCTTACAGAACTCACGGCCAAGAAGCAACCCAGGAGAGTCATCTGGGCGGAGGCTTGCCATCAAGCCTTCGACACTCTGAAACAAGCATTGTGTAAAGCTCCAGTCCTGAAGGCTCCAGATTTCATGAAGGAATTCATTGTCCAGACAGATGCATCCGACATTGGCATTGGGGCGGTGCTATCGCAACTCAATGAAGAGGGTCTGGATCAACCCGTGGTCTTTCTGTCGCGAAGACTGCTTCCCCGGGAACAGAGATGGAGTACCATCGAGCGGGAAGCCTTTGCGGTGGTCTGGGCACTGAAGAAGCTGCGACCATACTAGTTTGGTTTGCACTTCCTTGTTCAGACAGACCATCGACCCCTTCGTTGGCTCATGCAAATGAAGGGGGAAAATCCCAAACTGTTGAGGTGGTCTATCTCCCTACAGGGAATAGACTTTCGGGTGGAACACCGGCCCGGAGCTGACCACGCCAATGCAGACGGTCTCTCCAGGTATTTCCGCCTTAGTGTTGAGAACTCCCAAGGGGTTGGGTAGCTCTCCCCACTTTCAGCTGGGGGGAACGCGTGTTAGACCTGTCTGCTTATGAGAGTCCCCTCACACTATGATTTATGTTGTTCCCCCGTGCCTCCCAAAATTTTTCGCTTTTTCTTTGTCTACCAGGACCTTTTTTTGAGTGTTGTCTCATGGGGCTAGCTGTTCCTTGACACCCAGTTGCTCACAAGGTTTTTGGCACCTATGTACAAGGCGCCTGGCGGAACCTGTGGCATTACAAACTGGGGTTGTCACCCTGTATTAGTGGCCCTAAAATAAAGTCTTAATCCTCTAGGCAGTGCTGCGGCTGCTTATCTGGTCTTGTCAGTAACTCCTCCATTCTACGTTCTCTAAACAGTGCTGCAGTTGTATCTTTGGTCAAACAGATAATTCCTCATTCTTAGTCCTCTAGGCAGTGCTGCAGCTGTGTCTCTGGTCACAGTGGTAATTCCTCATTCTAAGTCCTCTAGACAGTGCTGCAGCTGTGTCTTCAGTCACACAGGTAATTCCTCCTTCTTAGTCCTCTAGGCCGTGCTGCAGCTGTCTCTCTGGTGACAGTGGTAATTCCTCATTCTTAGTCCTCTAGACTGTGCTGTTTGCAGCTTGTCTGGTTCGGTCTGTAATTCCTCATTCTAAGTCCTCTAGGCTTTGATGCAGATCTGTCTCTCTTCATACACCCACTACACTCCAAACCAAAAAACATAGGTAAACAACATTGTCATTTTCAACGCTAATAGCTCTAACTCTCAAAAAATGTGAGACCTATTGCATTGCAAATGCTTGTTATACTTCTATGCACATTTCTTGTGATTCTTGATCCAGAATTCACATTGGACAGGCAAGCTTCCTGTGACTCCAGATCAGTCGTGATTCATTCACTACAATATTTAATTACGATCATGTCAAACACAGGACTTAAAATATGTATCTTTTGTATTGCACAGGCTGCTCTTGTTTTTAGACCTGAGGAAGACCCAAACTGATGTTTTAAGAAAACACTACTAGCAAGGGTCAAAACTTCAACTATATACATATGTTGTGCCCCGTATTTACTCTAAACACAACATGCACTCTAAAACTAGCCGTTGTTATTCATTGATTTACGGAACAAGATAGGCACTATATCGAATGAATTGTTTTAATATATTTTTTTGTTGTGTTCAAAGTCAATTGGTCATACTGCATGATGACTTCCCTTCAATGTCACTTTCAAAGAGAGCCTTGATAAATTATTTTCCTGTAAACCTCTGCATATGAATAACAGTATACGTAGGAAACCAGACTCCTGTGTGTTTGAAATCATTTAGTGATGGGTCAAAGTTGTGAAGCAGAATATAAATAGTTGTATGCAACATTTCCTTTCTTCTGACAACCGTTGTAGCTACATATTATGAGCTTAAAGCAAGCAAGGACATTAGAAACTGCTGCCAGAGTGTTTGGTGGTTGTGGAAGATGGTGGGCGTGGGGAGGAAGATGGCGCGTTGAACCGCACCGATGGGGGTGTAATCTTTGCCGTGCACCTGACCGTCGCTGTTCTTACCAGCTCTTGGCTCAGCCTAGTCATCCAGCCGGGAGACTTGAGCGTGTGAATTCGTGTGAGTGCCCGGCTCCTTCTCTATATCTACTCCATTGCGGATGGCTGCATGATCCCGCGAGGGTGTGCACTTCGCTGCGCTCCAGCCCGCTGCGGATAGAATCTTTGTCTACCTGCTGCTTTGCAGGCCCAGCTCGCGTGGTTGGAGACTGGCTGACTGACTGGCTGACTGACTGACTGACTGACTGGCTGACTGGCTGACTGACTGACTGACTGACTGACTGACCTGCTGACTGACTGGCTGACTGACTGACTGACCTGCTGACTGACTGGCTGACTGACTGACTGACCTGCTGACTGACTGGCTGACTGACTGACTGACTGGCTGACTGACTGACTGACTGACCTGCTGTCTGACTGACTGACTGGCTGGCTGTCTGACTGACTGGCTGACTGACTGACTGACTGACTGACTGACTGACTGACTGACTGACCTGCTGACTGACTGGCTGACTGACTGACTGACTGACTGGCTGTTCACGAGGATCTGCTGCCTGCTATCTTCAGCTCTAGAGTGGCTCAAGTTTATCTAAAGTTATGGCACCAAAAAGGGAACTGTGCTGTGTGGGGGGTGATGAGCCAGCAGAGCTACTAAGGGGATCAATATGGATGCCCCAGAGCAGAAGAGCCATAAGGAGGAAGACGTCCGCTCAAATGTAACAGGTCATGTGAAATCGCATGTAGGGCGCCAAATTCTGAAAGGGTTGCAATCTGGAGCAGCGAAGGACGATCTACAGCATGTACCAAGGAACAGCCAGCTGTCGGCAACTCCCTATTAGTTGATGCATTGATGGCAGCAGCCTGGGCCGGAGGGAATGCTGTCGCCTCTTCCAGGCCCTTAGTTGTCGATACAGGTGGTGGTTACGGGACGGAGCTTATGGAGGTATCCTCGGTTTGTCAAGCTAACAGCTCCCAGCCCCATCATGATCACACAGCATGATGTGTTCTGCGCCCCTGCACACGAACGAAAATGCTATTCTTTTGGCAGATCACCAGGCATTGGAATGCATCACCAAACCTGGGAGTACTTTCAGGTTCCTTTGCAGACCAGGATGTGGTGTTTGGGGGTTTAAACAGCCAGGGGTCAGGGCTAGGGCTTCGGCGGCAGTCTGGCGACCTAGATATGCAGATATGTGGCCATGAGCCCCTCCCCTGATCTATTTGTGGTTTCCCCTGGCACTGAGGTTTGGGTTGGCTCCTATATGGGCAGCCGTGAGGAAGGAGACCAGCCTGCTCTGATGGCCAGGGGTAATAGTAAACAGAAGTCTACAGAGCCGCATAGAATACATCAGGGTGGCAAAACTCTGAGGAAACAGCAGACAAACAAGTCAGGAACCTCTGGGGCAAAGGGTAGCCCATTCAGGAGTTGGGTTACATCCAAGGTGGACGTGAAGGCACTTATCTCCCGTCAGTCATCAGTTCAAGCGGCCGTTGCATATATTATGAGCTTAAAACAAGCAAGTAAATTAGAAACTGCTGCCGGAGTGCATGGTAGTAAAAGATGGCCACAGTTGGGTAGCAGTGGGTCCCTCACAGCCTCGGCCCTGGTACCACTGAACCTGCTGCAATAAAGAAAGCTATTCCTTAGTGTCAACATAGGGAGGAGCAAGCGATGAAGCAAAAATGCAAATAACGTAAAATGCAAGCGAATGAAACAAATACAAAATTGCCACCAAACGAAAATATATGCCAATCCGTAGTCTGATGCCAGCTTCACATTTGCCAATTGCGGTATGCTGGCAGACTTGGCACAAACATCTGTAACCTGGCTTGTGCTAGATTATCCAGTAGTTTGGTAGGAGAACAGCTTGCAGTGTTGATGTCTTTCATTATATACGTGTATTGATTGCAGTCAGTGTTTGGAGATCGCTAATGAGATGCAGATCTCATGGTACTGCAACTTCGTGCAGGTCATGTTTATTTAGCTGGAAGATGTACAGAGACAAAAGAGGTGCCAGCCAATAGACTGCAGCCTAGTTATCTCATAAGGATATCAGGCATGTTGGTTTGGTTGGCCGTGTGACCGCGACATCACATCCTAGCAGTGGACCAGGTCATGCCGGTGTAGACCACTGACAAAAGCAAAAGAACAGGCGTTGAGAAAGGTCTCTACCGGTCCCTCTTTTTGTGTAGTAGACAGCTAAAACCTAGGAACCCAAAAAAATACTTTAGTGACATACTTGGGGGCAAATCCTCGGGGGTAAGGGAAAGGATGACAAGGACTAGGAGGAGAAAAGGGACCGGAGGACCATGGAAACCAGAGCTAGGTGACCAAGGAAACCAGGAACAGATAGACAAGGACCAGGTCTCAAAGGGAAAGGAAAACCAAAAACAAGGGGGCAGGAAAAATATAACAAGGTAACAAGAACTATGACCAGGTGGACAATGAACATGAGGCCCAGTGCTAGGTGGAGATGAGCCAAGTTGACCAAGGTCCAGGAAGACCGCAGTCACATCACTAGGACCTGCATTAACTAGAGCGTGAGATCAGGGAGGTCCAGAGACTATATAAAGAGGTCTGCTCCGGCCTTGCATTCTAGGGGGCGCATGGGAGTCCAGAACTAAGTACAACAAAATCAAGAGCAGGCGCACGAGGGTAAATGGACAAGGACAAGCAAGACCAGTCTATATGGGCCTGGCTATGGATGAGGGGCACCGGCAGTACCAGGACCAGGTGGAATAGAACCAGGAGGAAATGCTCCAGGCTCCTAAGGACCAGAGTCATAAAGATCGCTACAAGAACGTTCAGAACAGGTCGTAAAAAGTCCTGGACATGGAGGAGCCAAGGTGCGGGAACAAGAGGGGCTGGACGTCTAGGACCAGGTGGAGAGGGACCATGAGGACCAGAGACAGGTGGCCAATGACTAAGACCAGGAGGATAAGGGACCAGGACAACCAGGATGTGCAGGACTGAGAAGACGAAGGGAGCCATAACCCATGAAGACAAGAGCCAGGAGTCTCGGCTACAAGAACAAAGAATACTAGGACATGGCCTAGAAGCACTTTGACCTCGAGAACGAGCTGAAGAGACAGCATTACCAGTGGGAACTGGAGGACTAGGACCAGGAGAAGGAGCAAGAACATATGGATCAAGACCTGGATAGCCAGACGCTGATGGTTGAGACCAGGCCTTGAGGTCCAGAGCTAGGAAAACCAAGGATCTGGATTAGAGAGACTAGAACGAGGTCCAGCTGGACGACTAGTGTTGTGATATCCCTCCAGGGATGAGTGTTGCGCTCTATAAATACAGTAAATAAAATAGAACCATTACGGCCAAGTGTACAAGTACCAGCGCCATGGAGGACAAGGAGAGCCTGTGGGACCAGACCGAGAAGGACCAGTTCCTGAAAAATCTTCAAAACAGCGGTAGATGTCTGGTACTGGCAGAAGATGAAGGGGATGTCCCAGGTCCCAAACTGTACCCTGCCATGCCAAGACTGACGCAACCTGTGTTAGAAGAGAGGACCGCATAGGTCCTCCAATAGCAACACTAAACAAAGGAAGGTAGTATGGGAGATCCTGCGCCGGGTAGTGTACGAGGTTCTACAGGTCAAATATTCCAATACGTGTGAATGCTTAAGGCTAACATACAACGACTACCCCACGTTGTAAAAATGTAGAACAAAGTCCACATATAATACAAATTTGACAATTGGCAGCCTGAGCAAAAACACTAAAGTAAGAGCACATATAAAGATTCAGCTCTTAGTCCATTTAGTTTCTTCTAGTTTTATTCCAAGGTCATACATCCATATTCCAATCTTCTTAACGTTTGTTGTCCAAGCCACAAACCATGCCAACACGTGTTTCGTCTAAACGGCAGTAAGCCATAGACTTCATCAGGGCTAAAACAGACACCAAACAGCCACATTACAATATGTAACACCCAGCACTTGTATAGATAGTACAGTCCCTCGGCCGTGTTATCTCCCCATTGATGAACATGCGCTGTAAGAATCAGAAAAAGAAAAGCATCCCCAATACCATGCATACCTGCTCCTATACTAAACAGCATCGTTGTGAAAAAAGGTAGTCAAGACCAAATCCACCACACCACTTCGTATCACTTATATGTATTTAGCTATGCAGCCTATTAGCCTGGCTGCTGAAACATCTACTGTTCTTTAACCTAGAAGCTAACTTGCCTGCTGAGAGGGAAGGAGTGCACAAACCCTGCAGGATGTGTGAACGTCTAAGTCCAGCCAGGAGCAGCAGACCACGGAGCTGAGGGTCCATGAACCTAGAGAGAAATGTGTGTGCCCCTGGATTGGATCCACAGCACTTTTGCGAAGTAGGAGGGTGACACTTTTAAACTCCCCTTTTTATTTGCGATTTGAAATAAGAAGCATTACCCCTTTGACTAGTAAAAGTGATTCAGCAGATAACAAAATACTCTTTTGCACTTGCAAAACATATTTATACACGATGGTTCCGACCATGAACGATGAACTGTTGAAATGCACCTATAAAATTAGCAAGAGTGTTTGCCTAAGTGTTTTTCTCCTTCCCCAATGAGCGATCCCATTTTACAAACCCCACTGCTTGACAGGAATCAACTTGCAAGTGAAAGGATGATACAGGGTCCCTTGTCACATGCCCAGCATACCAGAGGCCTTTTAGATGTACAATGCCTAACATGGAGTGCATGGTAAAAAAGACCAACACGGATTTAATTAAAATATGTAAGCTAATAAATGTGTGTTTCCAACCGTTGCACATATTTCTTATGACAGATGTTGTTCTCCTTCTACCGTCTGCCAAATGAAATCAGTAGAATGATTTACACACCTGTTAATATCTTGATACTTATATACATATACTGTATGAATTATAAGTCAGAAAAGTAAAAATTACACAGTACTCAATGAATATAGCAATACAAAAATAAACAGCGGAAATCATGGTCCCTTGCAATGCAACTATACAACGTGTACGAAGCCACAAGGGTTTCAGAGCGCTTTACAATGTACAGTTATTAAACATTAGATGGTTGAGGGTAAACAGACATAATATCGACTACAAAATATCGACGGGACATAATATCGATGAAAAAATATAGAGTGCAAAAATATCGACTGGACATAATATAGACAACAAAAATATCGTTTTGAAGGTAAGTAATTTAATATCGAAATCAAAAATATAGATAGTCAAAATATCGACATAAATAATATAGGTTAATTAAAATATCTAAAAATTAAGAATTTCCAAATTTATATAGTGTACTTTATGCGTTAAAAGTGTTAATTTATGTTATAATGTAATTAAATTAATGAATGTAATGTTATATAAATTTTGCGTAATTTAATTCTGTAGCGGGTTGTGGGTTTATAGGGGAATAGGGTGGGAAGTAATTGAATTATAATTAATAAAATATGTAAATGTATTAATTGGTATTTGTTTATAATTAATTGTTAATTAATTAATGAATTTAATGTTTTTTTTAATTTGCGTAATTTAAATCTATAGCCGGTTGTGGGTTTATAGGGGAATAGGGTGGGAAGTAATTTAATTATAATTAATTAAATATGTAAATTTATGAATTGGTATTTGTTTATAATTAATTGTTAATGAATTTAATGTTTTTTAAAAATTTGCGTCATTTAAATCTGTAGCGGGTTGTGGGTTTATAGGGGAATAGGGTGGGAAGAATGTATTTATTATTAATTAAATATGTAAATGTATTAATTGGTATTTGTATAATTATTAATTGATTGATTTTTAATTTGTAATTAATTAAATTTTAATTGATAATTAATTTTAATTAATTGAATAATTGATAATTATGTTTATTTATTTATTGATATTAGTTTATAAATAATTGCTAATTATTAATTATTTTGTAATTAATTGAAATGTAATTGCTAATTAATTTAATTTAATAGATTAATTGCTAATTAATTTAATTTAAGTAATGTAATTTATGTTGTGGGTTTATAGGGAAATAGGGTGGGAAGTCATTTAATTATAATTAATTAAATATGTAAAAGTATGTAGTGTTATTTTTTTACAATTAATTGTTAAATATTAGTTATGTAAATTTTACCCATACGCTATCCAATCCTTTCCCAACTGTTGCACTCTTTGGAGTGAGAATAGTAATTTTTACCCCTGCGCTATCCAACGCTTTCCCTACTGTTGCACTCTCTGGAGTGGGAATAGTAATTTTAACCCCTACGCTATCCAACGCTTTCCCTACTGTTGCACTCTCTGGAGTGGGAATAGTAATTTTTACCCCTACGCTATCCAACGCTTTCCCTACTGTTGCACTCTCTGGAGTGGGAATAGTAATTTTTACCCCTACGCTATCCAACGCTTTCCCTACTGTTGCACTCTCTGGAGTGGGAATAGTCATTGTTACCCCTACGCTATCCAACGCTTTCCCTACTGTTGCACTCTCTGGAGTTGGATGTGAGAATGGGCCCCCTCTTACCTTGAGAGGTTTCCCGCCTCACCGTTCTCGTTTACCTTTTTCGTCTGATATATCTCCGCAGGACGAGAACGCAATGACGACCCGGAAGGTCCACCCCCACGACCCGGAAGCAAGCCGTGGCCGCCAGTAAAAAGCACGGAGCCAAGGTCAGGGGGTACGTACGAGGTGGAAGGAGGAAGACGCCGACAGAGAGAAGACGCAGGACCCGAGACACAGAGAGAAGACGCGGGACCCGAGGCACAGAGAGAAGACGCGGGACCCGAGGCACAGAGAGAAGACGTGGGACCCGAGACACACAGAGAAGACGCGGGACCCGAGGCACAGAGAGAAGACGCGGGACCCGAGACACAGAGAGAAGACGCGGGACCTGACGGCGAGGAAAGCTGGTCGGAAGACTGGTGGTGTCCGGAGGTGGCTGAAGAGCGGCCGTAACTCAGTAGAAGAGTTACGGTGGGGTCGGTGAGTAGAACCGGCTCGGGGTTACAAGGAGGGTAGAGGGCGGCAGGAAAACACGGGGACACTTTGCATGAGGGTGTTGTATGAGACCCGTTATTGATTCAGTACCTGTGTGTTACCTCTATAAACCTCCTGGGCATTACCCAACTCAAGCATATATGGTGATGGGCACAATCCTGACACAAGAGATGTACCTTTAGGAACCTCGGTGAAATATATAGAAAGATATCTACACAAGACAATCTTGCTCTAACCGAAGGTCACGACGGTGTGGTGACGGATAACATTGTTCTGTTCTTTTACTCAAATTCCATTCTGACAAGCCCTCTTTTGTTTGTTTTATCCTCCTATGAGCCTCCGGGGTGATAATCCCAGTCCCGAGGAACCAGGCAACAAGAAACCACCACTGCCCACTTCTAGTCCCTCCAGCTCATCCCAGGACTCATCAGAAGAAGACAAACGATCCTTAACTTCCATTCCTTCTCACCCAATTATCAATAAACCTCTTTCTGTTAAACCGTTACTGCAGCCTCCACGCCTGTTTATCAAACCTGCGCTCCCACAGTTGGTGTCAGAAGTGGGATTGAAAGGCGAAATGGAGGCTGCCCTGGCAAGAATGGCTGAGAATCAGGAACATCTTGGTAAAGTAATGGAGCGGTTTTTGTCTGTTGTAGAATACGACAGGGGCAAGTTACATCAAGTAATAACTGGACAAGGGCAGACACAAGGAGCCGCTATGGACAAACTAACAGTAGCCCTAGGTCAACAACGTGGCTCCACTACTCTCCCCTCCGTGGTCCTACAACGATATGTAGCGGGAGAAGACCCTGATTTTTTCTTTAGCAATTTCGAAAGAATGGCTACTGCCGCATCCTGGCCCGCTGATAAGTGGGGTCAATATTTAGGCCCTTTGTTGTCTGGAGACTTACAAGCAGCATATCAAGCAGCAACTCTACAAGGGATGGTCCCTTATGCGGACATAAAGAAATGTATATTAGAAAGACTAGGTATAGATGATGAGACGTACAGAGTGAAATTACGGCAAATGAAGGAAGGATCCCAGGAAACCCCTCGTGCCTTGTATTTTAGGGTCAAAGACATGACAGATCGATGGCTAAAGCCAGCCACCACCAACAAGGATGAGATTATGGCGAAGATATATTTAGAACAGTACTTAACCTCTCTACATCCTCCCATTCAACGGTGGGTGCGACAACAAGCCAATCTCACTTTAGAAACTGCGGTAGAGATTGCCAGTGCATACAACCGGGCACAAGACTTTCAAAAAGGAAGAGAAGAAAGTACGGGAAAGATGGGAGGCCATACAACCCAAAGACCTCCGAGACTCCCTATGAATAAGAGACCCGAACCCCTTGCTTTTGTACCCAGTGGTCCTTTGCCAAGCAACCCAATGATCCGACCCCCACTAAGCGGACCACAATGTTTTCAATGTGGGACCATGGGGCATATAGCAAGATTCTGTCCTCAAAAGGAGGAACCCAAGGAAATCGGAGTAGCCCATAACTATTTTTGTTCCCCTCAGGATAAGGATAACCCCCCCTACAGATGCAATGTATCCCTGAATGGACAGCCCGTTACTGCTCTAGCATACACTGGATGTCGGCACAGTGTAGTGAGACCCCAAGATCTGGCAAATCGTGTAGGGCCGATAGAGGGAATGGTGGCTATCAAATGCGTACATGGTGACACCAAACCATACCCCACTGCTAGAGTGCTGGTTCAACATCCCAAGGATACAGGGACCTCTCTGAAGGTCGGTCTCATACCCAGATTATCTGAACAAGCTATTTTAGGAAACGATTATGCAAAACTACCCCAGTTGTTGCAGGAGTCCTCTGGGGAAGGTGAACCTGAGTGGTTAGACACAGCTCCATTCGCCACAGAACCAGATAAGGAATGGCCGGCATCTAAACCCAGAAAAAGCAGAAGACAGAGAAGGGCCGAAAAAGGAAGGGAATCCCTGGTGGGACCCGTTATTGCTGTAGAGAATCCCCGGGAGTCAGACAGAAATTTTCATGCCGCACAGCGAGAGGACCCGGTCCTTCAGGAAGCCTGGCAGCATGCCCTTGATAAGGAGGACCCACAACATGTAGGTCCTTATTTCTTTACTAACAATGGTTTGATGTATAGAAAAGGGAATCCCACCCAGAAAGCCCAATTGTTAGTACCCGAACCATTCAGAGAGAAGGTTCTCTTTCTCGCCCATAGCCATCTGTTAGGAGGCCATTTTGGAGCTGATAAGACCGAAAAAACCATACTGAAAAAGTTTTATTGGCCAGGTATCTATCACCAAGTGAAGAGATATTGTAGAGAATGTCCGATTTGCCAAAAACACAGCAGTTATCAACCTCTCAGGGCCCCATTACTTCCCCTCCCCATTATAGACGAACCTTTCTGTCGGGTAAGCATGGATATCATTGGACCTCTATTACCGTCTAGAAGTGGGTGCAGATATGTGCTGGTCATAGTTGACTATGCCACAAGGTTTCCTGAGGCCATACCCCTTCGCAGACCAGATACCACCAATATTGCCAAAGCAATGATCAGAGTTTTCTCTAGAGTAGGATTTCCCAAAGAAATCTTGACAGATCAAGGTACCCCCTTCACTTCCAAAATTATGAAAGAGATTTGCACTCAACTAGGGGTCAAACAAATCAGGACCTCAGCCTATCACCCACAAACTGATGTGCTGGTGGAAAGATATAATGCTACCATTAAGACCACCCTTAAGAAATTGTTGGCTTTGGAAACCCGGAAATGGGAAGATCTTCTTCCCCTGGCTCTTTTTGCTATCAGATGCAAAGAACAGAAAAACACTGGTTATTCCCCATTTGAATTGTTATATGGGCATAAACCTCGTACTTTGCTTGACATGGCACAGGAACATTGGGAGGCAGAACCGGACGACACTAGATCGCTCCCCGAATATGTCTCAAATTTGAAAACCCACTTGAGACAACTCAGGAATATAGTGAGGAACAACCTAGAGAATGCTCAAATAGCACAAAAGAAGCAATATGATAAAGGGACCAAACCTAGGTCTTTCCAAGTAGGAGACCTCGTATTGCTCATGATGGCTTCCCCAGACCAAAAGTTATTAGGCCAGTGAGAGGGACCCTACAAAGTGCTCCCACAAGTGACCCCAGTGACTTACCAGATAGAGACTGATGAAGCGGGCTCCAGAAAATATTTTATTCTGACTTGTGGGTTCAATTCCCCATAACATGAACTAAAGCAATTAATGAGCTGTTGCATGATTTGTTTAATTAACACAACCTAGATTAAGTTTGCACCACACATATACACGCGGGAAACTAATTACATGTGCTCTTGTTGCATTTGCAAGTCTGTTTTTGTAACACATTATTAATATTGTCCTGTTTGTTATGTCTGTCCTATTGTCTTTGTCACTATTAATATGCAGCTGATCATTCATGGCATGTGCTTTTTATATGTGCTTACATGTATGTCCTATGTAGTGTTTGTCTGTCTGTGTATCATTTAATTATCTTTTTATTCTTTCAGAAACATAAAGCTGGATTGCATGAAGAATGGTAGATATTTTATGTGCTGCTTTAAATGTTTGCTTTTGCTAAATGTCTTTTTATTAGTGGGTTAATTAATAATTAGCAAGGGACTGGGTGGTACAGAAGGGTTTGCTTTACCTGAATTAATCACTCTTTTTGTGTTTGTTTAAATATTAGCTCAAGAGTGAGATGAGGCCTAGTCTTTGCTTTTGGAGAAAAGTTGGTCGGCCTGAACTGAGCAGAAGCTGGAGCCAAGTGTACACGTTTGGAATCTTTCCATGCAACAGTTTATTGAACTTACTTCTTGTGGCTCTGACTTTAAAAAAAAAAAGAGGCTCTAACAATGGAGCTTGTTTTCATGGGCTGCTCTGGATGTTCTTTTACAAGGCCGAGGAAGTGACAGGCATATTTCTGCTGAGCTTTCGGTGGAAGTCGGATTGGCAACTTTTATGTTGCAAAATTCGGAAGCTGATGTCGCTCCAAAGGACAATGGCATGGTGACACGTTTATTCTCTGGACTGGTAGCTGAGGTGGCCTGACAGCCAACAACCAATCACAGTGCTGAACTTTTCTAAAATAATAACATTTAGTTCGATTTGAGAGCAAAAATGATATAAAATTGGCTCTCTTGAAGGGTTTGGGGCTGTCTTTTCCAGAGGGGCGAAGCGCTGTCGGATTGCCTTGGGATTGATTGTAAGCTGTAAGCATCCAACTGTTTATTATTTGTTTCCCTTTCAGGTTAGAAAACTAACTTAGAGAATATGTTTATGTTTTCTTAAGTTCATTATTTTGATCAATTCTAACTTGACAGCTTACATTGTGCCAATGATTATGCAACTTGAATTAATCATACAACCACCGACAACACAGAGACAGGTGAGAATGTTTCTAGGAATGGTTGGTTACTGTCGACAATGGATTAGTGGGTTTTCAGTCATTGCAAAACCACTTCAGAGATTAACAAAGGCAGATATAAAAGATCCAATCAAATTGTCAAAAATTGAGCTGGAAGCTTTTGAGCAGTTAAAAAAGAGCTTATGTGAAGCTCCAGCTCTGGGAATGCCAGATTATGAGAAGGAATTTGAACTCTACTGCAGTGAAAGAGAAGGTTGTGCATTGTCAGTCCTTATACAGAGGCATGGAAACTTGAGAAAACCAATTGCATATTTTTCAGCTGTTTTGGATCCTGTTGCAAAAGCTTTGCCAGGTTGCTTAAAAGCAGTGGCCGCAACAAGTGAAAGTCTTGAGCAAAGTGAGGGTATCATTATGGGTTTTCCTGTAAAGGTATATGTACCTCATTCAGTTGAGATTCTCCTTACCAGAAGTAGAACTCAACATTTAACAAGCAGCAGACTGACAAAATATGAACAAACAATTTTGGGTTCAGACAATGTGTCAGTTGTAAGGTGTGTGAACTTGAACCCTTCCACATTATTACCTGATGGAGTTATTACTGAGGTAAGTAATGAGGATGACATTGATCATGAATGCCTGGATATTGTAGATTACTGCACAAAACCAAGACAGGACATAAAAGATGTTCCATTACCTGAATCAGACATAATATATTTCGTTGATGGATCTTGTTTGAGAAATGTTGAAGGGATTCTGAAAGCAGCATACTCAGTGTGCACAGTCTCAGATGTTGTTGAAGGTTCACCTTTGGATGGAATTCGTTCCGCTCAAATTGCAGAATTAATTGGTTTAATTGGAGCCTGTGAAAATGCAGTTGGCAAAAGAGTAACCATAGTGACTGATAGTCAGTATGGTTATGGTGTTGTTCATGATTATGGACAACTGTGGTCCAATAGAGGTTATTTAACTTCTGCAGGAACACCGATTAGAAATGCAAAATTGATTAAAAGATTGATTGATGGCATTCAGTTACCAGAACAAATAGCAGTAGTGAAGTGTTCAGCTCATAAAAAAGGTGATGATTACATCACCAAAGGAAATGCTTTCGCGGATGAGATGGCAAAATATTGTGCCAGAAACAATTACGCAATCAATCGGGAAAAAGACGAAAGTCACACAATGAATTCTCTCATGCTAATTTCTGTAGTTGAGACATGGCAGGAAGTAAAAGACTTACAAGATGAGGCAAGTGAGGAAGAGAAAAACACATGGCTAAAAGGTGATTGCAGACCAAGAGAGGAAGATGTAATTTGGGTACATAAGGATGGAAGAGTTGTAATGCCAGACAGCATGATTGCTGATATGGCACGATTGTGTCATGGCCCAGGACATGTAGGTAAAGGGTCCATGATTAGATTATTTAGAGAAACATGGTACAATGTAAAATTCAGAACAATTGCAGAGTCACTTTGTCAAAGATGTTTGACCTGCCAACAGATGAATCTCAACAAAAAAGTAGTTGTAAGCATGGGAACCATAGGACGGGAGGGTGGTCCTTTTACCAGATTACAAATGGATTTTATTGAAATGCCAAGGCATAATGGTCTACAATATGTTCTGGTATTTGTTTGTCTGTTTTCAAGATGGGTGGAAGCTTTCCCAACTCGTCATGCTAATGCTGTTACTGTGGCAAAATTACTTCTTAGGGAAATTATACCTAGGTATGGATTTCCAGTCACTATTGAAAATGATCGTGGAACTCATTTTGAGAACAGTTTGATGAAATTGGTTTGTGAAGCTTTAGACATCGAACAAAAAATGCATTGTGCTTACAGACCACAGGCATCAGGTGTTGTTGAACAGATTAATGGTACAATCAAAAATAGGCTTTCAAAAATGTGTGATGCTACAGGAATAAAGTGGACAGATGCACTTCCACTTGTTCTAATGTCAAGGAGAAGCATCCCAGATAAAAAAGACAGGTCTTAGCCCACATGATATTGTGATGGGCAGAGTGATGAGGCAAGCATTTGTTCCAGTTGGCAAATTAATGAGTATTAATGATAGCGCAATTTTTGAATATTGCCAAAATCTAGCTGATGTAGTGCATTCTGTAGGTGGGAACTGACATTATTTCAAAAGAAAAAGTACAAGCTCATGATTTGCAACCCGGTGACTGGGTGAGGACAAAGGTTCACTGAAGAAGGAACTGTTTATCACCAAGGTGGCAGAAGCCACGTCAAGTGGTTCTGATAACAACAAATGCAATAAAATGCAGAGGACTGAAAAGGTGGATTCATCCAAGCCATACAATTCGTGTGCCACCTCCTGAAAATTCTGATGAAGAAAGTGATACAACAGCTGATTCAGATTCAGAAAGAGACCCAGAAGATCCTGATTCTGATTCTGATGATCAACAAGAAAATCAACATCAAGAGAATCTAGATGAAAGTCAGAACTTGAATAAAGAAGATCTGAAAACTGGAAATCGAGGTGTTGATGATGATGATTTGCTTGAAGAAGAGTCTCTGAGAGAAAAGAGAGATTCAGAAGAAGCAGAAAATCCTGAGCGAGATCAAAATCTGAGCCATTCTATTTAAAGGCGAAGTAACTCTGTAAACAAAAAGCTTGAAGCTGGGAAGTTGAAGGTGATTCCTGAAGAAGAAGAAGAATTAGCAAGTACCAGTAAAGGTATTGTTTCAAACGGAGTGAAGCTGCCGAGTAAAGAAGTTCCTAGGTACAGATTTGAAGACTCTGATACAGACACTGAAAGTGATGAAGAATCTGAAATAAGAAAATACAGAAAAAGAGCTTGGAAATCTGAATGTAACGGATGTGTGCCAAAGAAAAAAGTCTTGAGAAAAGGAGACATTTGGCCTGAAGATAATTTAAAATTCAAACTAGTGAAGAAATCAAAAGAACAGATTAATAAAATTTCTAGTCAAGGAAGTGAACTTGAAAAGAAAAACGAGGGCGAAAACAAGAAAATAGAGGTTATCACTCGTAAGACAAAAAGAGTAATTAGGCCAAATCAACAATATAAATCTCCAGAGTGGACCTATATTGTAATTCCACCAATTGTTGAAGTGGAAAGCAGTGGTCAGGAATTTTTAGAAAGTGACAGAGATTAAAATTGTTAGATATTAGTTGAGGATTTATTTCCTGGCATAAGGCTGAAGAAAATATGTGTTAGGTAACTTTTTGTTTCCTGGCATAAGGCTGAAGAAAACTTGTTAGGTGACTTTAGGTCGAAGAAATTCTGTTTAGTTGAAGAAGACATATTTTGTGACACAAGGTCGAAGAAAAACTGTTTAGGGTTAAAATCTTTTTTAAAAAAATGTTTTAAAAGGGGGATATCATTTTGTTAGTTAGTTACTTACATTCTTTTGAATTTAAAATTGTTGTTTTTAGAAATGCCTAGACCAGATACTTCTAGGTGTTCAATTTTTAAAAAATGTTGCAAAATGACTTCAATTTGTGTGATATTATTAATTTTACTTTGGTTAATTTTAGCTGTGGTCTATCCTTTTGATGTTAATAAGCAAAAATCCAAGACTAATATAACTAGTAAAGTAGAGTCTAATCATGAGAAGCATGCTGGCAAGTCCAGTAGAGTTATTAATCATGATCCAGAGTCTCATCAAGATAGATCTATTGGTGATTTCTCAACCAATTCATTTTCAAGGCTTGTATCTGAATATGTCAAAGTAATGAATGTCAAAGATTGTTATGTGTGCGTAAAATTACCTGCTTCTGTTTCTGAGGGGGTGACTTAAAATATGTTACCTCTCACTTATGGCATTACCTGTAGTGTGTGTGATTGCTAGCCTGTTTTATCAAACTGGTCGTCTGGAGTATTATTACACAGACTTTGATGAGGTTTTTGCAAATCTCAAAATTGTAAATAGCTTAAAGAAAGTAAGGCATGGGAAGCAGATGAGGGAATTCTTTTTAGTTACTAATGAACTAAACTATGAATATGCCTATAGAAATAATTTAACATGCAAAATGAGAGCTGAAGAAAAGACTTTCCTTAACATGGTTGAGGAGAGAAGGGCTGTTTACAAAAGAAATGAAAAGCTAAAACATGCTAAATCCAAATACTGGCAGTTAGAAGATGCTAAATTAAATGGTGTCAATACTAATGCAGCAATACACATAGATGAACCAGTTAGTGGTAAATTTTGTATCAGAAGAGATAATACTTTATATGATAATCTTTTTGTGGGTGCTAGTCAATGTGAAGATACTTATCGTATTGAAGGGGGATGGGGATTCAAAGGTGGAAAGGATCCAATTTTCCCTGGAATTAATTTTATTTGTGGTAATAAAGCATATTTTAGCCTTCCGGACCTCTGGTACGGGACATGTTATCTTGGCCTGGTCTTTCCAAAAATATTTCATGTTGACAGAAATGAAAAGGGTACTTTTGAATTTGGTGAACACTTGAATCAGAATAGGTACAAAAGAGAAAGTTTTACATAAATCCTGGGAGACATCTTTGGTGCTGTTATTCCTATGGTGGGGATTACAATGAACTCAATTAAAATTAGAAAAGTTTCCCCAATTGTAGATAGGTTGTCAACTGATACTGCAAGTGGTTTTCAATTGGTTAGCACAGAACTTGTTGCTACCAGAAGTATGGTTATGCAGAATCGTCTTACTCTAGACATTCTGCTTGCAAAAGAGGGTGGAGTCTGTGGGGTCTTGCATGTCCAACATTGCTGTACTTATATACCTGACAAAAGTCGGGATATAGAGTTACTTGTTAAGAATATTACACATTTCCATGAAGAAATAGAACCCATGGAGGAAGAGACTTTTACTGAGAAAATTGGGAAGAGAATGGAGGTTATTAAAGATTGTTTTTCAGAACTTGGCAGATCAATATTAGGCAAAGTGCTCTATCCAGTAATTGTCATTAATATAGTGATAATGCTGCTAAAAATAAGTTGTTTGATCCATAAGAGGAGGAAGCATCAGAATGAAAAGAGAAGGATTTATAAACTCAGAAAGGAACAAGAAAAGGAATATGAATTAGAAGAAATGCGAAAAGTTCAGTTTGATAGAGATAATCAGACAGCTGAAACAGGGGTTTAGGGAAACTAATATCGAGAGAATTCAGTGTGTGTTGTCTCCAAAATGGGTAAAAATCTTCTAAATTTTTTTTGGGTGTTGTTTGGCGATTTTAAAATCACCAGATGAGGGAGTTGATGAAGCGGGCTTCAGAAAATATTTTATTCTGACTTGTGGATTCAATTCCCCATAACATGAACTAAAGCAATTAATGAGCTGTTGCATGTTTTGTTTAATTAACACAACCTAGATTAAGTTTGCACCACACATATACACGCGGGAAACTAATTACATGTGCTCTTGTTGCATTTGCAAGTCTGTTTTTGTAACACATTATTAATATTGTCCTGTTTGTTATGTCTGTCCTATTGTCTTTGTCACTATTAATATGCAGCTGATCATTCATGGCATGTGCTTTTCATATGTGCTTACATGTATGTCCTATGTTGTGTTTGTCTGTCTGTGTATCATTTAATTATCTTTTTATTCTTTCAGAAACATAAAGCTGGATTGCATGAAGAATGGTAGATATTTTATGTGCTGCTTTCAATGTTTGCTTTTGCTAAATGTCTTTTTATTAGTGGGTTAATTAATAATTAGCAAGGGACTGGGTGGTACAGAAGGGTTTGCTTTACCTGAATTAATCACTCTTTTTGTGTTTGTTTAAATATTAGCTCAAGAGTGAGATGAGGCCTAGTCTTTGCTTTTGGAGAAAAGTTGGTCGGCCTGAACTGAGCAGAAGCTGGAGCCAAGTGTACATGTTTGGAATCTTTCCATGCAACAGTTTATTGAACTTACTTCTTGTGGCTCTGACTTTAAAAAAAAAGAGGCTCTAACAATGGAGCTTGTTTTCATGGACTGCTCTGGATGTTCTTTTACAAGGCCGAGGAAGTGACAGGCATATTTCTGCTGAGCTTTCGGTGGAAGTCGGATTGGCAACTTTTATGTTGCAAAATTCGGAAGCTGATGTCACTCTATGTCAATGGACAATGGCATGGTGACGCGTTTATTCTCTGGACTGGTAGCTGAGGTGGCCTGACAGCCAACAACCAATCACAGTGCTGAACTTTTCTAAAATAATAACATTTAGTTAGATTTGAAAGCAAAAATGATATAAAATTGGCTCTCTTGAAGGGTTTGGGGCTGTCTTTTCCAGAGGGGCGAAGCGCTGTCGGATTGCCTTGGGATTGATTGTAAGCTGTAAGCATCCAACTGTTTATTATTTGTTTCCCTTTCAGGTTAGAAAACTAACTTAGAGAATATGTTTATGTTTTCTTAAGTTCATTATTTTGATCAATTCTAACTTGACAGCTTACATTGTGCCAATGATTATGAAACTTGAATTAATAAAACTAAATGCTTGATTTTAATAAACAGAGTTAATAAAGATTTTTCAATTATGAATTTTAAAAATAAACTTTTCAAAATGACAAGCTGGTCTTGTTTATTGTAGATAGTTTATTGCTTAAAGTCATACAACATAATGATCTATTCACCTCATTCTCTATGTTTTTATGGGCCTGGTATTGATTGGTAAGTGTGATAGTGGATTGTGACATCATTTATAAAGAATTTTAGTTGCTGCGCTGCATCAAGACCGATACCCAGAAAGGGATAACTCAGATATATCATGTGAACTTACTGAAGAAATGGGAAGGTCCTGCTCCCTTGGTAGTCAACATTGCTGAACCCCAACCACCGCTGTTTCTACAGTGTGTTGACCCTGACCTGCCTGATGCCTTAGAGGACACTTTGACAAGAGTATTGCATCCTTTATCCCCCCGTTTTCTCTACGTCTCCAGGGAAAACCAACCTTATTGAACACTCAATAAGGACCCCACCAGGTGCCCGAGTAAGGTTACGACCATATCGTATACCGGAATCCCGCCGTCAGGTGATAAGGGAGGAGATACAGAAGATGTTACTCATGGATATCATAGAACCATCCAAAAGCGAATGGAATTCGCCCATTGTATTAGTACCGAAACCTGATGGATCAGTGAGATTCTGTATTGATTTCAAAGAGGTAAATAAGATCTCCGAATTTGACACCTATCCACTCCCAAGAGTAGATGAGATGGTAGAAAGGATAGGCAGGGCCAAATACATTAGCACACTAGACTTATGCAAAGGATACTGGCAAATTCCTCTGAAGAAAGAAGACAGAGAGAAGACGGCCTTCTCTACACCAGACGGATTATATCAGTTCATAATGTTGCCCTTTGGTCTCCACGGAGCGCCTGCAACATTCCAAAGAGCCATGAATGCGATACTTAGACCCCATGAAGAGTATGCAGGAGCCTATATAGATGATATAGTGATATACAGCGATACCTGGGACCAACACTTGGAACATCTTTTTCAGGTAGTGTGAACCCTAGGCACCCATGTTTTACGAATCAATCCTGCTAAAAGTCATCTGGCAGCACAAACAGTTCGATATCTAGGATATCTATTAGGTGAAGGAGTCATTAGACCGCAAACAACTAAATTGTCTGCCATTTCCCAGATACCTTTTCCCAGAACCAAGAAAGATTACAGAGCATTCCTGGGATTATTGGGTTACTATCGGAGATTTATTCCCAGATTTTCACAAATAGCAGTGACCCTGACTGACCTTTTGCAAAAACACATACGCACCGAGGACATACTACGCTCTCCTCCTACGGAAGTAGTACAGTCTTTTGATTCCTTAAAACAATCCCTTACTTCGGAATCCGTCCTCATCAGTCCTGACTATTCACGTCCTTTCATTTTGCCGACTGACGCCTCAGACTTGGGTTTAGGGGCGGTGTTATCCCAAGAAACAGAACAAGGAGAGAAACCTTTCTTATATATTAGTCGCAAACGTTTTCCTCGAGAAAAGAACTATGCTACTATTGAGAAAGAGGCTCTTGCCATCAAATGGGCCATAGAAACCCTACGATATTATCTTGAAGGGAGAGAATTCACTCTTTTTACTGACCATGCTCCATTGGAATGGTTAGCAAGGAATAAAGGCCACAATGAGAGAGTCCTTAGGTGGTTCTTGTCACTTCAACCTTATAGGTTTCATACCAAACATAGGAAAGGAAAGGATCAGGGGAATGCCGATTTCCTGTCTAGGTACCCTCAGAGTAGCACCCTTTGAAGAAGGACAGCAAGGGAAAGGGGATGAGAGAACGGGCCCCCTCTTACCTAGAGAAGTTTCCCGCCTCACCGTTCTCGATTCCCTTTTTCGTCTGATATATCTCCGCAGGACGAGAACGGCAATGACGACCCGGAAGGTCCACCCCCACGACCCGGAAGCAAGCCGTGGCCGCCAGTAAAAAGCACGGAGCCAAGGTCAGGGGGTACGTACAAGGTGGAAGGAGGAAGACGCCGACAGAGAGAAGACGCGGGACCCGAGACACAGAGAGAAGACGCGGGACCCGAGGCACAGAGAGAAGACGCGGGACCCGAGGCACAGAGAGAAGACGTTGGACCCGAGACACAGAGAGAAGATGCGGGACCCGAGGCACAGAGAGAAGACGCCGGACCTGAGGCACATTGAGAAGACGTGGGACCCGAGACACAGAGAGAAGACGCGGGACCTGACGGCGAGGAAAGCTGGTCGGAAGACTGGTGCTGTCCGGAGGTGGCTGAGGAGCGGCCGTAACTCAGGAGAAGAGTTACGGCGGGGTCGGTGAGTAGAACCGGATTGGGGTTACAAGGAGGGTAGAGGGCGGCAGGAAAACACGGGGACACTTTGCATGAGGGTGTTGTATGAGACCCGTTATTGATTCAGTACCTGTGTGTTACCTCTATAAACCTCCTGGGCATTACCCAACTTAAGCATATATGGTGATGGGCACAATCCTGACACGAGAGATGTAACTTTAGGAACCTCAGTGAAATATATAGAAAGATATCTACACAAGACAATCTTGCTCTAACCGAAGGTCACGACGGTGTGGTGACGGATAACATTGTTCTGTTCATTTACTCGAACTCCATTCTGACAAGCCCTTTTTTGTTTGTTTTATCCTCCTATGAGCCTCCGGGGTGAACATCCCGGTCCCGAGGAACCAGGCAACAAGAAACCACCACTGCCCACTTCTAGTCCCTCCGGCTCATCCCAGGACTCATCAGAAGAAGACGAACTTTTGCCCAAACGATCCTTAACTTCCATTCCTTCTCACCCAATTATCAATAAACCTCTTTCTGTTAAACCGTTACTGCAGCTGCCACGCCTGTTTATCAAACCTGCGCTCCCACATTGGAATAGTAATTTTTACCCCTACGCTATCCAACGCTTTCCCTACTGTTGCACTCTCTGGAGTGGGAATTGTAATTTTTACCCCTATGTTATCCAACGCTTTCCCTACTGTTGCACTCTCTGGAGTGGGAATAGTAATTTTTACCCCTACGCTATCCAACGCTTTCCCTACTGTTGCACTCTCTGGGATGGGAATAGTAATTTTTACCCCTACGCTATCCAACGCTTTCCCTACTGTTGCACTCTCTGGAGTGGGAATAGTAATTTTTACCCCCACGCTATCCAACGCTTTCCCTACTGTTGCACTCTCTGGAGTGGGAATAGTAATTTTTACCACTACGCTATCCAACGCTTTTCCTACTGTTGCACTCTCTGGAGTGGGAATAGTAATTTTTACCCCTAGGCTATCCAACGCTTTCCCTACTGTTGCACTCTCTGGAGTTGGAATAGTAATTTTTACCCCTACGCTATCCAACGCTTTCCCTACTGTTGCACTCTCTGGAGTGGGAATAGTAATTTTTAACCCTACGCTATCCAACGTTTAATAATATTGAATAATATTTAACATATTATGTTATATATATATATGTTTTAACAAATATTATTGTAAAAAAAATTATAACTTGCATGAAATATTTATTCATTATACGGTAATTTAAGTCTTTTTAAGTATATTTGATTAAATAATTTTTAATATTAAGTCGATATTATTAATATCTATATTTTTGTAAACGATATTTTGTACTCGATATTTTAGTACTTACCTGTTTGTAGATACAAACTCGATATTATGTCTGTCTATATTTTGTCATCGATATTTTTGCAAGTCGATATTATGTCCCTCGATATTATGTCAGTGATCCATGGCTGAGGTAGTAAAGATACAGTGTATGGATAGCATAGGTGAATAGTAGTCAGCAGAGAATGATCCACGAGGGAATCAGAACGTTTCACAAAACACATTTATTAAACAGTAGATGGTTGAAGTGGTAAACATACATTTGGTATTCACCATTAAGTACAAAAGAGGTAGATAGTAGTATATGGATAGCATAGGTGACTAGTAGTCAGCAGAGAATGATCCACGAGGGAATCACAACTCTTCACAATACACAGTTATTAAAAAGTAGGTGGTTGGAGTAGTAAACATACATTCAGTATTCACCATCAATACAAAAGATGTAGGCAATAATATATGAATCGCACAGGTGACTGGAGGTCACATTTGAATTAAAGTCTTAGGATGTGAAATTGTTCATTAGAAGCATTTTTACTTCTTTTTTGAAGGAGGTAAAGGAGGAGATTCCACGTACCACTGGAGGTAGGGAGTTCCAAATCTCCGGCGCAATCCCTGAGAATGCTCTGCGACCAGATCTCTTTTTTATGGAAGGATTGTGGTTTCAGTACTAGTGAGCTCGCACTTCGCAGTTGTCTGCATCATCCTGATCGCTCTAGCTTTAGAGCGAAGTAACTGGGGGTATTTGCCCTTCGTTTTTTAAATGGATCAGATTATATACAATGCAGCACAATCAAGGGTCAAGACAGGTCAATTTATCTCAGTCATTTAATAATGAATGGAGCACAAGACAGGGGTATCCCCAAATAACTAGTATTTGTGCCCTGGTGATGGAGCCCTTAGCATGCACAATGCGTAAACGAGCAGTGTACTGGTGTATCAAGGTAGACAACCAACGGCATATCATCTTTCTTTATGCAGACGACTCTCTGATCTATCTCAGAGGACAACGGACAGTATTAGCTGACCTGATGGAACTGCTAGAACGCTTTGAGCGTGTCTCCAGACTCAAAGTAAACTGGGGGAAATCTCTCCTATTCCTGATGACCCCCGATCACCAGAACAAAGGACGGCCTTACCACAGGCCCCCCTCACTTGGACATACGACTTTTTTAAATACCTAGGGATGCAAATATACCACTTGCAAGCGGATATAATAGATGGCACCCTGGGAAGGGCAATCTCTAAGGAGAGAAACTACCACACTCCCCAATTGGGCGTATAGCCATACCTAAAATGCTACTATTCCCGAGGCTGTTGTATTATTTTGCGGCTCTCCCATTCCCATTGCCGAGCAAATTATTTTGGGAAATCACTCCTAATATATCTAATATGGCATAAATCCAGAGTTTGGGATGCCCTCATGAAACTCTATGCTCCAATCACAGAGGGGGGGATTCGGACACTGGGCATCCCACCATTATTAAGAAACGATTCTAGAATGGCTGAATGTTTCTGATGCCGTGATCCCGAAGAACCCAGAAAATATAATAATGTTCACGGCTCGTAGCTGCTGGATCCAGTATGTATGGATTAGACATTCACCTCCACCTTACGCCCCAGATTTGCCTCTCGTGTGATAATTCCAGCTTCAAAAGTGGGGACGTTACGCCGGGAGATGGCGGAGTGGTCCTCCGCTCGCCTAACGACTTGGGGCAACTTATTAGTCAAATCCACTCTCTGTGAATTTACAACACTTGTGGATGACTATGGAATCTCTCCTGGATAGTTGCTACTATAATGCATGGTTCACACACCAGTTATTTAGGACATGGGGTGTCAAGCAACGACAAACCTAAAACCTCCAACACACTTCGAACTCTACTAACACATGGAACGGGCAGGAGGGAAATTACTATGGTATACATCTCTTATAGCCCGGTCGCCAGAACCCTCATGGCACTGCTTAGTGAATACTGGTACGCTGCAATTGTAACACAATTTAGTTGCCTTCATCATACATACCTAACCCCACACAGACTAGCGTGAATGTACGAGGGCTCCCTTGACATCTGCCCCTTCTGCCACAACCCTGAATCCACGTTTATTCATATGGTTTGGGATTTTCCACAAATAAAATCATATTGGAATGAGATAGCAACCATCCTTTCGGAGGCCCAGAGACCTTAGTTCTAGTGCTAGGACCACACTTCCTATTGAGCATAACCAAGCGCAACACTAGACAGTAAAACATAAATAGGTTCTTGGATCTGGCACTTGGCCTAACCAAACACAGGTTAGCCATGTCATGGAAATCAAATTAACAGCAACACACGCACATGTGCATTGTAGACCTCAATAGGGTACTGATTGCAGAACACATGCGGCTGCAAGACGACACACAAAAGAACCTCACAAGTACTAACTCTCCAGGCTGGCAAAAGTATTTAACATACGTAGAATCAAAACTTCACCATGACAAACACAGCACCAACCCCATACAAGATTAATTCAACTCCTCAAATCTGCCGATATCTCTCCCCCAGCCTCCCCCCTAACCGGGACTGACCCGGTTCGGCACTTTACATCTTCCCCTGCTTCACCCTCACGCCTCTCCCTCCTCCAAAACAGGGCGAGAAGCAGTCTTGATATTGAAATACCCGTGCACTGAAATGACTACACCGCCAACTAATCCCTCCTATGCATAAATATCAATGACTCGGAGACAGAGCCCACTACACGACAAACCACAACACGCTGAATACATAGACATAACCTGCCCATAAGCCCATTCCACAAACCCACATGGCACTTCATGACTGTAAGCAAGTTCAAACTCAAGTTTGTAAAGTTTGCTTTGTTTAATAGTGGTACAATAGAATGCTACAGAACTGTCAACAGCTTCATGTTTGTAACAGATGTGGAAAATGTACTGCTGTCTAAGCTGTGGTGGCATATTATGTATACCTTCCACTGCCTAACAGGCCATGAATGTTAAAGGAAAAACTAATAAACACTATTTTTAAAAAATGCTGATGCTGATAAAGCTAGGGATGTAACGCATAATACTTAAGACTTTGACCCTACACTTAGGAAAATCTAAACTCTGAGCATCCATACAACAGATAATGTGAAGTGTGCACATGGATGAGAACAAATAGATGCCAGGAAAAAAAAAGAAGTGGAGAAGAGCAAAAGGGAAAGAAACCCATTGGTCAAAGCACGAGGCTGGGATGCCTCTTTTACCCATTGGACAAAGCACGAGGCTGGGATGTCCTCTTTCACCCATTGGTCAAAGCACGAGGCTGGGATGTCCTCTTTCACCCATTGGACAGAGCACAAGGCTGGGATGTCCTCTTTCACCCATTGGTCAAAGCATGAGGGTGGGATGTCCTCTTTCACCGATTGGTCAAAGCACGAGGCTGGGATGTCCTCATTCACCCATACTCTTCCTGATCGTCCTAGAGCCCCTCACATTCACCATAAGCTGCTCTGAAGACCTTTGGGGAACTGAAATCATAGCCGGCAGCCTAGAAATTAAGCTGTATGTGGCAACTGCCAGCGCGGATGTCCACCATATCAGAGTTTACAGCATTTACCAGGTACAAAATGACCAGGACCAAAAGTGGTCTTACCCTTGAGGATCCATACCACAAGGGAAGCCCTCCGTGCACATTCATGTCAGTAAATCCCCACCAAAATTAAGTATCATGAATATTGATTTCTACCGATTTTCCAATGATGATCAAAGATAATATGGCTGCACTGACTGATCAAACGCACAGGGAGGTCACTAAATGGAGCAAGTAGTAATTCTCGCTCTGGGGGACGAGGCCAAACTGTGAACATGGTGGCAGCCTGAGGTTTAACTACATTTTCAGAATGATGCCTATACTGGTCCCGGCATCAGAACTATGCCTAATAGACGCAGCCATTAAAACATACTTGTGGCAAGGTGAGACCCCAGGACTGGCCATGTCCAAACTCCAAGCCGCTACTTCAAGCGGACTGAGACTTCCAAAGATGGAAATATATCATATGACGCATCAGTTCTCACAGGAGGAAGTGCTGGCACAGAACAGCTGAAAACACTCTCCTGGACACTCCACCTGGGTACTCTCAGGCAGGAGCCGTCGGATACAGGGGCTGGGATGCCTTTTCTTGGAGTCCTGTGATCAGTCAGTGGTGATGGGGCAGTATTACTGGCAGGCACAGAGGTCAGCAGGGACACCAATGCTACAGCACTTCAACTGAATGACCAGGCTGCTTCCTTCGAGTAAATAACACTTGAAGTATCAAGGCTAAGCAGTCAAGGTATGAGCTGGAACAAGTTAGAAATCAGACACAGCGCAACATAGTAATAGACACAAAAGGCAAATGTTCAACCAGAGCTACAACGATGAATAGGAATTGTAGCAAGAGGTAAAAAAAGGAGCAACTAAAATATATACAAGATGCTGATACCCTCTTGGGGAGAGATACAAAGCCAAAAACATGTATTATGTGTAGCTGCACGAGCTGAGGTCTCAAATAACATTGAGTTGTTAACCTGTAGCCTACACTGTGAACATCAGCTAAACATTTGAACTATGTCTCACACTGTATAGCCATTCTGCTGGTTTCAATAGTTCTTTTATTTTTCTTCAAGTTATGTCACAGCAATTGTCCATCAGGTGGTTATTAAATGAGAATATATTGTAGCTTGTGTGCCTATCCAGAATCTATTTGCTATGTTTCACCTGGAACACTCAGGAACAGAGTCTGAGTACTTAACGCATCCATATCTAGCCCATAACAGCATTAGGATAACTAGGACACTTGATATTAAGGGACCTATCACAATACAAAAGAGACAGTTGGTCCAATTTTTCAACTTTGACACGTGGCGCCCCAATCTTCATCTCACCACGCACTAACCAGTGTAACCACGCCATTCATTCCCTAAAAATCTCATGGCATGCCTAGGATCACCTGACCCAGGTTATGGGATATTCTTTTGAACACAAATACTCCTCCTTAATTGGACTATGACTTTATTGCAGATATTGAGTCCTGATGAAGTTTGCTGTAAGAAGAACAGCCTGAGACGTAACACGTGTTGACAAAAGGGTGCATATAACTTGAAGAAAAATAAAAGAAATATTGAAACCAAGACCTCAATTCTATCTCTGAGTGCCTGGAGAATTTTTGTTGTTGACTACTAAATATATTCAGATGAACAGAGATAAAACACAATTTATCGTCGTTGGTGGAATGGTATTAGCTGGGAAGTTGGAGCATTGGTTCACATCGGTTGTAGCTGAAAGGATTAAGGTTTTTTATTATGTCGTTGTAGGTTAAAGACAAGGTGAATTACCAGAAACCTGCAGCCCCAAAGTAAAATGCAGAAGAAAGATGAGAAAAAGCTTCCCTTGACTTTGGCACAATAGAGATATAGGTCTGTGTAACACAAAGACTGTAAATTGGAATTAATCTAGATCCGAGATCATCATCGACTTCAGCAGTTTCATCCTCTGTGGAGATATGGACTTTCACCTCGAGGACCGTAATGGCTGCAACTCAAATGCCTTCCTCAAAAGCCCTGGGAATATCGACCTTACTCAGTACATCACCAGACCCACCCACACCGCCAGACACTTTCAGGACCCTACCTTCTTCACACTAAGCAACATGACGGTCAACAAACCAACGCCTATCACCTGAACTTAGTAAGCCCTCATGAGCTTCAAGATCGCCATCCCGGACCAGAGGAGACCCACCACCTCGGGAAGTCCTGCTGATGCTGGAAGAACATCTCAGAGAAGGACTGTGCTTCTGACCCCTACACAGACTGCCCCAAGCATACCAGCAGCCTAACTGAAGACACCAAGAACTGCAATGAATGGATCACCACCTGCACCGACACCCTGGACCCCCTCAAGCACAGAAGCAACCTAACAGAAGACATCAAGAACTTCAATGAATGGATCACCACCTGCACTGACACCCGGGACGCCCTCAAGCACAGCAGCAACCTAACGGAAGACATCAAACACTACAATGAATAGATCACCACCTGCACCAACACCCTGGACCCCTCAAGCACAGCAGCAAACTAACGGAAGACATCAAGAAATGCAATGAATGGATCACCACCTGCACCGACACCTTGCACCCCCTCAAGCACTGAAGACATCAATAACTATTTCTATTTCTATTTCTATTTAAACCATTTGTAAAGCGTACGCAGAGCAAGGTTTCATGGCGCTGATCAGAGTAGGGTGTGGACGGAGACTGAGTCATTTTTGTTCATTCATGTGCCTGTGTAAACAACCATGTCTTAAGATGTCTTCTGAACTGAAGTAACTCAGAACAGGACCGGATATCGAATGGCAGCGTATTCCAAAGTTGTGGCGCCAAAAATCCAAAGCGGCCGCCTCTGTAACGCTTTTTCTTAAACCTGGCACTCACTATGAGGTTCTGATGTTTAGAGCGAAGCTCACGAGTGGGGTTGTGCTTAGTTATCAAGTCATTGATGAAAATAGGAATATAGCAGTTCAGGGCCTTAAAAGTTAAGCAGGCAGTTTTAAAGCTTGATCGTTGAAGCAATGGGAGCCAATGCAGTTGTTTCAGTAAGGGTTTGGCCGATTGCCATTTAGGTAATTGGTGGATCAGTCTCGCAGCCTGGTTCTGAACCAGCTGGAGCCTTTTTACCTGGTACAGGGGGAGACCCAGGTAGATGAAATTAGCATAGTCCAGGTGTGACAGGACAAGTCCAATCACAACCTGGATCAATGCTTCCTGGGTAAGCAGATGATGGATCTTCTGGATCTTGCGTAACTGAAAAAAACACTTCGAGACCACTGATCCCACTTGAGTGTTTAGCGAAAGGTCGCGATCGATGTTAACTCCCAAACTTTTTACGGCTGCGGCCGGTTTAGGCAGAGGGACAAGTTCTGTGGGCCAATAATAAGGGCCCCAGTGAATGTTGCTATCTCCTATCAACAGCACCTCCGTTTTCTCAGGATTTAATTTCAACTGATTATGGTCCATCCAATGGCGGATGAATACCATAGTTTCCTGGAAATCGGTAATGGACTGCGTTGAGTTGTCAATAGTGAAAGATAGCTGCTTATCATCCACATAATTGAATGTGGATACTTGCCTCTGTTTGAAGGCTTTAATTAAGGGAAGGAGGTACAGATTGAATAGATGTGGAGACAGGGAGGATCCCTGTGGGACTCCGCAGGTAGTATTCAGCCTAGGGGCAGTAAAGGTGGATAAACGGACTGCCTGCGTGCGGTCCTCCAGGAAGGAGGCGACCCATTTCAGGGCAGTGCCCTGAAAGCTTGCACGTCTGACACGGTCCAACAAGATGGTATGGTCCACCGTGTCGAACGCGGCAGACAGATCTAAAAGGATCAGTGCTTGGGGGATACATGCATCAGCCTTCCTTCGGAGCTCATCCAGGACCGCCAAAATAACTGCCTCTGTGGGATGACCCGGTCGAAAACCAGCCTGGTGGGAGTCCAGGTGTCCAGTGTGTTCCATGAAGTCGGACATGCATTTTGCCACATGTGCCTCTAATACCTTAGCTAAATAAGGGAGCTGAGAAATCGGGCAATAGTTAGATGATTCTGAGGTATCGTCCCGATTTTCTTCAGCAAGGGAACCACTATAGCATCCTTAAATGACATCCTTGGGAGATTGATGAATTGAGCAGGGACAGGGCCGGTTGAGGGAAGGAGGAAAAAACTTCCCTCAGAAAATATGGTGGACAACAGTCCCGAGGAGAGCCTGATTTTACTTTGGACAATAGGAGAAAGAATGTTTGCTCACTAATTGAGGGAAAAATGTCCATAATGGAGTTATTCATAATAGTATCCTGCGGTGGCTTAGTTGATGGAATGCAGGTGATACTGGCTTTAATGGCCGTAATTTTATCCAAGAAGAAGGAGTTCAATTTGTCACGAAGGTCAGGCGAGGGAGTGGGTTTAAGTGACAGTCTATCCGGATTGGATAACTCATCCACTATTGAAAAGATCTCTTTTGATCTATTAGAGGATGTAAGAATTCTCGATGAAAAATGTACAACCTGCTTTGATGGCTTTGTTGTATTTGACCTGTTCTTGTTTGTATATAATCTTATCACCTGGGTTATAACCCGCTCTCCATTTCCTTTCCTTTTGGCGAAGTGCCAATTTCATTTCTTTTAATTCCTTGGTGAACCATTTATGGGCTTCAGCTTTACGGTTGATTCTGATTTTCTTTACAGGGGCAGAATGGTTGCTAGCTGTAGTTAACCATGATGCGATCTGAGAAACCTGAAGGTCTACGTCCTGCACCGAACAAGGTGTAGAGCCAGCTAAAATATTCAAGAATTCTGTTTTATCCATGGCACCCCAGCATCTGGCTGTGCCACCTTCGGCTAGGGGAGACTTAGTTCTTACAGGCAACGTTAAGTCAAATGAGACCAAAAAGTGGTCCGACCATATGCATGGGAGTACTGTTAAGGCAGAGATGATCGGAGTTTTAGTCCAAATTTGGTCCAGTGTATGGCCTTTCTGATGAGTGGGTACTAAAAGATATTGTGTTAAATTGAGGTTCGTAAGAAGGTTAGTAAATTCAAGAGAATGGGGGCCTCTTAGTGGATCACCGAACCAGTAGTTGAAGTCACCAATAAGTAGCAGGTTGGAGTATCTCGTAGCTAAATCCGCTACTTGTTCGCTCAAAGCGAGGGGAAAAAGGGGCATGGGCTGGGGGGCCTATAAACAATGATGCAGACAAGGGAGGTGTGATCAGACTCCAACTTGATTACAGTATTGTCTGCGACTGCCAAATTCAGTGAAGTAATGGTCGTGAAGACGTGTTTGCGCTGGATGATAGCCGCTACTCCACCACCCGCTTTCCCTGGTAAGCGATCAGTATGGAGTATATAGTAGTCTAAGGGAAGCGCAGAAAGTATATCCGGAATAGAATCAGGGGTCAACCATGTTTCAGTAAGAAACAATATGTCGGGAGATTCTGTCGAGAGGAGAGTAAAGATCTCCATTTTATGTCCCACTAATGAGCGGGTATTAAGATAAAGGATGCGAAGAGTCACCTGGTTAACAGGGAGGGTCCTAGCACTTATCCCCTGACACTGCACTAGTTCAGGAAATTTACGGCGTACTTGCAGTAAGCCCAAGTTTGCGAGGCACTCCAAGGTGACCGCATACGGCCTTCGGGTTAACCCATGGAGGTTGCAGAGAGTCTCAGGGGAGTATTTCAATATTTGCCCAGAGTGTCGTGCCCCTTGGCCCGTCCTGGCGCGGACGGGCGCAGACGGGCTTGCATTTGGCGCGCCCGCTGCACGGACGATTGAATCGTGCCATCTATGGGAGGGGCCTGGCTGCTAGAGCGCAACCTGCCTCCTACCCCCAAGATGGCGGCTCGAGTGTCGGTCTAAGCAGCAATAGATCGGCCGCAAGACCGGCGATGTGAGGTTTGTCAGGGTTCGAGTCCCCAGTGCAAATGAATATGCCCAGGTTAGTGTGCTAAAAATAGATTGCTAAGTGAGTTTAAAAATTACACTAACACAAGTGTCACAGTTCAAGATAAAAATAACGAACAGTAGCTCCTGGCTACAGCCTCCTCCAATCGAAAGCTCCTGTGAGCTCGGGTGCGCGCGATTCCTGGCGCTTTTTGACTCTGGGAGGTCGGGAGGGGCCAGGCTGCTAGAGCGCAACCTGCCTTCTACCCCCAAGATGGCGGCTCGAGTGTCGGTCTAAGCAGCAATAGATCGGCTGCAAGACCAGCGATGTGAGGGATGTCAGGGTTCGAGTCCCCAGTGCAAATGAATATGCCCAGGTTAGTGTGCTAAAAATAGATTGCTAAGTGAGTTTAAAAATTACACTAACACAAGTGTCACAGTTCAAGATAAAAAAATAATGAACAGTAGCTCCTGGCTACAGCCTGCTCCAATCCAAAGCTCCGGTGAGCTCGGGTGCGCGCGATTCCTGGTGCTTTTTGACTCTGGGAGGTCGGGAGGGGCCAGGCTGCTAGAGCGCAACCTGCCTCCTTACCCCCAGGATGGCGGCTCGAGTGTCGGTCTAAGCAGCAATAGATCAGCTGCAAGACCGGCGATGTGAGGGATGTCAGGGTTCGAGTCCCCAGTGTAAATGAATATGCCCAGGTTAGTGTGCTAAAAATAGATTGCTAAGTGAGTTTAAAAATTACACTAACACAAGTGTCACAGAACTACAATGAATAGATCACCACCTGCACCGATACCCTGAACCTCCAAGCACAGCAGCAACCTAAAGGAAGACGTCAAGAACTGCAATGATTGGATCACCACTTGCACCGACACCCTGGACCCCCTAAAGCACTGAAGACATCAAGAACTGCAATGAATGGATCACCACCTACACCGACCCCCTGGATCCCCTCAAGCACAACAGTAACCTAACGGAAGATATCAAGAACTTCAATGAATGGATCAACACCGGCACCGACACCCTGGACCCCCTCAAGCACAGCAGCAACCTAACGGAAGACATCAAACACTTCAATGAATGCATCACCATCTGCATCGACACCCTGGACCCCATCAAGAACATGCGCAACCCAACGGAAGACATCAAGAACTTCAATGAATGGATCACCACCTGCACCGACACCCTGCACCCCCTCAAGCACTGAAGACATCAAGAACTACAATGAATAGATCACCACCTGCACCGATACCCTGAACCTCCAAGCACAGCAGCAACCTAAAGGAAGACGTCAAGAACTGCAATGAATGGATCACCACCTGCACCGACACCCAGGACCCCCTAAAGCACTGAAGACATCAAGAACTGCAATGAATGGATCACCACCTACACCGACCCCCTGGACCTCCTCAAGCACAGCAGCAACCTAAAGGAAGACATCGAGAACTGCAATGAATGGATTACCACCTGCACCAACACCCTGGACCCTCTCTAGCACAGCAGCAACCTAACGGAAGATATCAAGAACTTCGGTGAATGGATCACCACATGCACCGACACCCTGGACCCACTCAAGCACAGCAGCAGCCTAACGAAAAACACCAAGAACCACAATGAATGGATCACCATCAGCACCAACACCCTGGACCCCCTCAAGCACACCAGCCTAACGGAAGACATCAAGAACTTCAATGGATAGATCACTAACTGCATTGACACCCTGGACCCCCTCAAGCACAGCAGCAACCTACCGGAAGACATCAAGTACTGCAATGAATGGATCACCACCTGCACCAACACCCTGGACCCCCGAAAGCACTGAAGACATCAAGAACTTCAATGAAGGGATCACCACCTGCACCGACACCCTGGACCCCCTCAAGCATAGCAAAACTATACAAGATCAAAACACAAGTCCAGTGGCACACAGAAGAACTCAGGATGGCGGTGCAGCACTGTAAGCAACTGGAAAGCAAGTGGTTAATGAGCCAAGACATCAGTAAGTCTAAAATGCCAAGTGAACAGCCCATGCCAACCACATCCAAGCCAACAACAACAGCAGCAAAGAAATCTTCACCATCATCAGAGTATTCATGGTGCCTGCAGCCGCCACCAGCAACATCCCCCATTACAAGACCCCGGAATCAATCTCTGCAAATCATTTTGGAGCAAGATCACATCCATATACGACACATTCAATGCTTCACCTGACCCCATCAACCTTGCAGCCACCCTTCCAATCTCAGCCAAAGAATGGACCTTGGCTGAACGTCATCACCACAAACGAGACTGCCCCAACCATGAAGGCCATCCACTCCGGTGCCCGATTAGATCCACCCCGCCACAGTTTAAAAAAGGCCTAAACACTATCAGTGAGGTCCTCACTCCCATCCTGAACGATTCCATCAATGCAGCTTTCTTCCCAGTGGCCATGAAACAGGCAGCTGTTACAGCCCTGACGAATAAACCCTCCATGGACCTCACCAAACTACTGACTGACCTCCCAGCTACCATACACGGCCAAAGTCCTACAGAACACCATCAACAGGCGTCTGACCAACTAGCTCATTAATAACCAGCTCATCAAGGCCACCAAGTCTGGATTCAGGCCCAACCACAGCATGGACCACCTATGCTACACACATGATCATAGACACAGCAGAGAGCGGAGCCTTATTCCTATAGGACCTGTCGGCAGCGTTTCACTTGGTATTACACCTCACATCTTCACGAGATGGGACTCAAGGGCCTGCCTATGATAGATCTGCTCCTTCCTGACAAAAATAACTCAGACAGTCAACCTGACATCATGGTCCTTGGAAACCAGAAATCTCATCTGCGGAGCACCAAAGGTTCATCTTTCAGTCGGACCCTCTTCAAAACTTGCATAACCCCACTGGCCAACGTCATCCATGCCTACTACATCACCCTCCTCTTCTACACCGACAACATGTAACTAATACTGTCACTCTATGAATAAAACTCACAACACAAGGACCACGCTTACTGCCTGCATGACATGGATGAAATCGCACTCTCTCAAACTCAACACTGACAAGACAGATGTGTGGATCTTTGGAAACAACACATGGGAGTCTGCTGCCTGATGGCCAGCCACCCTAGGACCTACTCCCACCCCCAGCTTGCACCCCAGTAACCTAGGGATCATTATCAACAAAAGCCTGGATGTGTCCGCCTAGGCCAACGTCGTCACTGCTTTCACGCACTGAAAATGCTAAAGAAAATCTTCAAATGACTCCCAAGCAACACTAGAAGCCTGTCATCCATGTACTCATCACCAGTAGTCGGGACAACGGGAACTCTCTCTCTGCAGAAATCATCAAACAGCTCACCAGAAGGCTGCAAACCACACCAAACGCAGCTGCCAGACTCATCCTCAACCTCTCACTCAGAACACATATCACACCGCACCTGAGAGAGCTCCACTGGCTCCAGATACATAAGAAGCCACACTTCAAACTACTCACCCACACATTCACAGCACTACACAAAAAAGGCCCTGCTGTCAGGATTGAGAGTAGCGCAAGAGTACGCAAGCGCCACTAACCTTACTCTGATGGCCAGCAGAGACGATAGTCCTTCCAACTCCGCTCCGCACAAACCCCTACAATGGAATATACCCACTGTTTGAGCCTGTACGAATAGGGGCCGGGAGGTAGATTGACATCGGGGAATGGCACGTCAAGTATCGTCTGGTCTTGTTACCATGAGGTGACTGGTACAGGGACACTGCAGGCAGGGGAGACAGAGAACAAAGGATTATTTCTGCAGTAAGACTTACAGGAACCCAGGATCCCTTCCCTCTTCTCTCTACTCACCAGTTTCTCCACCCCATGTATCCTTAAAGGAATCCTCAACAAAGAACCCTAGTAATAGGTAACCAGAAGTACAGAGGAGTTAAACGTCACTCCGCTATCTCTCAGTTCGTAATCTCAAATGCTCCTTTGAATTACGTACTACCGAAACATGGAAACACCACGTAATAAACCCACTTTTCTCCTTGTGGTTACAAGTATAACAGTATCAGATAATGTCAGTAGCCACTGACAACAAGCACCAAGGTTTTCCCCGGAAAGTAAACAAGAAATGGCAGCGGCAGAGACGCCGTTTTAAACAGTAACAATATACAAAAAAGAGGAGGCGAGCCCGCACTCCTCTTGGTACTTGCACGACTGGAAATGGCTGTAGACCAGAGATTCTCCACCAGGATATCTGACCACGCTGGCTGTTGCTCGGCGTCGTGCAGACTAGGATATCTGACCACGCTGGCTGTTGATCGGCGTCGTGCAGATAGGATTTCTAATGACCACGCTGGCTTTTGATCGGCGCTGTCCTCCAGAATCCTTACTTGAAGCGAGGGAAGGCTCATCCACGATGAGCGAATACAGAACACGATTGACAAGCCCCGTTGTGTTCCGGAGGTGGAGCTTATATAATGTCCTCCCACTGAGCCAACCCCCAGCGCCGGATGGCCTTCTGGGACTTGTAGTGTTTCCGCCATGGACTGGATATACGAAATCCTTTACCTTGTACCTTATCGATGGTAGCGATCGCTACACCTGCTTACATTAACAATTGCCACTCCTTCCAACACCACCCTAGGCACCCCCGCTCAGTAGTACTCATACTCGGACACATCACCGACATACACAGAAACCGATCCGGAGGCCACGCCTTCTCATATATTGCTGCTAAAGCATGGAGTGACTTCCCTCAACACATCAGAGCCTCCTCCTCGTTTCTTGAGTTAAGCAAGAAGTTGAAGACCTGGCTCTTCGAATGACTCTGCCCTCGAGGCTAGACTGCCACACCTGCACAGCTCCAGGACATCTTCCCAGGTGATAGTGTACTCTACAAATACACTTAACATAACATAACATTATCCATAGCCTACGTGTCCTTCCCCGTTGTGGTAAAAATCTGTGCCAGGTGCACAGATTAAGTCTGGAGTGAAGTAAAAAGTAGTGCAGTGTAGAGGTTTCCTCTCCTGCTAGCACTGCATACAGCAAGAGTACAACACAGTGCAATGGCCACAGACTCCCTCATTTAGTTAAAACCACTCAGAGTGCCAGCAATAAGTGGTATAGTGTGTGCAAGTGTCCACAAAAAGTAAATGCCCCTCGTAGTGTGAGCAAATATCAGCTCAGAGTGCACAGATTTCTTAATCTCTAAACACCCTCTTACTGTGAGTGATAATCAGTGCACCATACAGGTCTGTAAATATCCCTTACAGGGGCGTGGAATTATTTAAAACATCTGCTTGTTTTAAGGGCAATTGAACACATGAATCAGCTTGCCCTTTAAAGAAATCCACTTGTCCAACCTAAATATTAGCTGGATCATAAGACACATTTATAGCTATTTTCAGGTCTCGTCTGACCCAGCGCAGGTGCTGGCCTGGCAAGACTTTATAGTGATGGCTCAAAAAATGCTACCATGGCCAGCCTAGAGCTACAGTGCATGTGCGTGCGCATACGAGCAGAGGCACCATATGGCAAACCTCGTCATGCTCATTAAGAGCCGCGCACATGCACGCAAGCTGTAGGCTGGCCATGGTAGCGTTTTGATTGCGATCACTTTTGCGGCCGCTTTGATGTTCTCCTTGTCTTGTTTGGCACTAAAGTGCTGTCCTCTGCCTGTCCTGCCAAGTATCACGCTTCAGACGTGACGTTAACGCATTTCAGTGTGGTGTTCCGCATCACCGCACCGAAATGCATTGTCATCATTTTAATCCCACTGTACCAGCAATGAAGTACTGGCCACGCCAGGCTGCTGGTGTACACGCCAGTGGCCAGCGCTGGCTCTGCTGCTCCCTGCAGACTTGCCGCCCGGGTGCTGCCACCAGCACAGGCTCAGTAACAGTTCATTCATTCTGAGCACTGCTGCTACAATGTAACTTAATGGCCTGCTGTATTAATATTTCAGCTCGGGCCGTGTGGCGCCGCTCGGATGAGTTACTCACTGACTACAGCCTGAGCCTCGCATGACGTCACCCGGCCCGGTCGAGGTAGTGCCCAATACCGAGAGACATCCGTGCGTTGCCTCTGCCTTCATTGGTTCTGATAACTGGCTTGTGGAGGTGCGGGGGGTTGTGACCTCACGTCCTCCTCGTCTTGGAAGGAAGTAAGTGAGGTCCGTTTCTTCAGGAACCCTGGGGCTGTAGAGGTGTGCGCCAACAGTGGGATGAGCAGGTGCCCAATAACATCAATGCCTTTGACCAACATTTCGTCCTCTGGGTAAGGTATATTGATGATATATTTTGTATTTGGAGAGGAACAGAAATGGATGCTAATAATTTTGTGGAAACCCTGAGTAGGAATGAATTTAATCTTAGATTTTATAGCGAAATACATGCAAATGAAATTGAATTTCTAGATGTAAAAATACGGGTTGTTAACAAGAAATTAGAAAGCATATAATCTTGCAAAACAGCTGTAACAGTTTCCTGCATGCTGATAGCTGTCACCCCAGAATTTAATTAACAGCATACCATACGGAGAACTTCTTGGGGCAAGAAGGAACTGTAGCTCCGAGGAAGCCTTCTATGATGAAATAAATAAGATGAAAGTGAGAATCAGAGAAAGAGGCTAATCTAAGAAAGTGATAGAACAGGCCAGTAATAAAAGTAAGAACTGTGAAAAGGGATGACTTACTGTGGTTTTGACAAAACAAACTGACACATGGTTTGCTAATAAGCCTTGATATTAATAAAGCCTAGAGGAGGCTTATGCTGAACCTTCCAACAATTAATAAAGGATTTTAAACAACTACACCGACTGGGTGTCTCTATTTGCCTCTGGGAGCAGGCTGTCTCTTCTGGAATATATGATACGGACGACGCCTGTGTAAAGAGCCCCGGTCCTCAGAGCGTCACATGCATTTGGAAATATATATATATATATATATATATATATATATATATATATATATATTTTTTAAAACCCGTAATCTGTTGGTACCAGGGTATAGTTGTAATTACCTCAGGGCTAGATTTGGTCAGTGCTTCTTTCATAGAGAACGCTCTCATACAAGTTATTTCAGGTTTGGCAGGCATGAGATGACCTATAGTAGGATCATTGCGAATTAAATTCCAGTTTTTAGAGACAATTTTGCGCAATGCTGGCAATTGTTGGCTATATGTCAACATAAGTCGCACTGGTTGGGGAGCCTCTCCAGTTGCTGTCTCCTTGATCTTGCGTGGCAATCGGGCACTCTCCCTACTCATCGCATTGACCCGACTTATAGCCGAGTCTACAACTCTTGCTTTGTAGCCCCTTGCCAAAAAGCGTTGTCTGCTTTCTGCCTGTGCTTGGGAACATTGAGACTCCCTGCTGCAAATGCGTCTTATCCGTAACATTTCCCCAAAAGGAATGCTGCGGATCAAATGCGCAGGATGGTGACTTTTTGCATGCAACACGGTGTTCCCAGCAGTTGGTTTCCTGTATAGAGTGGTTTGCAGTGTATTCGCCTGCATATGAACCTGAACATCAAGGAAGCATATAGACTCATGGCTGATGTGGTGTGTGAATTCTAAGTTGAAAGCATTGGTATTGATATCTTTAACAAATTCACAAGCTTCTAACTCAGTACCTCGCCAAACAAGGAATATATCGTCAATGTACCGGTGATATTGTACAATTCTTTCCTCCCAGATATCTTGGTGTGTTAGCATGAGGACCTGTCTCTCCCAGTAGCCCATGTGCAAACAGGCATAACTGGGAGAGAAACAGGCCCCCATTGCCACACCTCTGATCTGCTGAACGACGCGCTTGTCAAACAAAAAATAATTGTTATTTAGACAAAATGTTATCATTGTCAATAGCATCTTATTATGTCCAATATACTGGATTGGTCTTTGGTCAAGGAAAAATTGAACTGCCCTTAATCCATCACAGTGCCTGATACTGGTGTACAGGGCCGATACGTCCAAGGTGATAAGCAAGAAACCAGGTTGCCAATGAATTGAGCTGACTTTCCTCAAAAAGTCCCCTGAGTCCTGAACATAAGACGGCAAATCACACACAAAGTCTTGAAGAAAGAAATCAATGTACTTGGTCAGGTTTTCCAACATTCCATCCCTGGCCGAGATGATGGGCCTGCCAGGGGGATTATTAACATCCTTGTGTATTTTTGGAATTAGGCATGACCGGGTGTTCTTTTTTAAAGGATTTGTACTCATCTCCACTGATCAAACCAGCCCCCTTCCAACTGACCAAGTATCTTCCTAGTTCACTGTATGCGTTTCTCCAATCACTTATCTCACAGAGTAAGAGTAATATTTATTGTTTAGTTAATCAAAACCTTAACAATGTAAAACAAATAACAAAAGCACAGTATTACAACACGATTAAAAGGCGAAAAAATGTTAAAACTTGAAGTCTTTAGTTTCTAGAGAGTTCTATACAGCAAGGGCCTCCACTGTTGCCCACTTCAGTCCCTTTTAGCAAGCTTTATAAATGCTTTAAGAAATTTAATCAGTCTCCCGTGCATTGGAGGGTCCGAGGGGCTAAGGCACGCTATTATTTCAGCTCTACAGGATCTAATACCTCTTTTATTAAAAAGTGACTTTAACAAGATTATGCGTTTGTCTCGCAAACTTTTGCAAATGCAAATAATATGAATCAAGTCTTCTTTATGGTGATTACACAGCCAACATGTTCTTGGACCTGTATACTGCCAGGCTGGCTGCTCAGCCAGGGACGGTAATATTCCAAATCGCAATGCCATTACTTGTCTTTTTACATTAACTGAGTATGTGTCATTTAGATAAGCAGCAGGTGCCAGGTGTTTGTAATGATTTATCACCATCCAGGCATGCGACCTTGTTCTTATGATGTCTTTATCCATTAAAAGTGAGTGAATTTTCGATGGTTTATTAACTGCTTGTTTAAACGAGTGGTATGGCAAGTTTTTGCTCCAAAGATCCATCGTACAAGTGGCTGTCAGGGATTTAACAAGATATTGGCTGAAAGGAGAAGATTTGTCATGGTTTACTTCAAACCAGATGGCCTCATTAATTTTTGAAGTGGTAGCATTTTGCTTGATGCGCTACCAGGTTTTCATAGTATTGTACATTCTACCCACTTCTTCATTTGTAAGGCCAAATTCCAGACGAACCTGGGCTGGGGAGGCTGACTTTGGAATCTGGAACACTTTTTTATAAATGGAGGCTGTAAGTTGGTTCAAGAGCTCACCATCCTCGCCGTGAAAGGCCGCGCTAGCATAAGTTAAAGTTGGAAGGATTTTAGCCTTCATTACTGAGAGCAGTGGTCTATAGGAAGGGCCTTCCAGCTTTTTGGCTAGCAGACTAAAGGCAAATACAAGTGCACTTGATCTCTGAGCCATGTATTTTTTTTGTTCAGTTAGATTCCTTGAATTATCGATGTACAGGCCTAGGTATTTATATTTTTTTACCTCCTCAAGTTGTATACCGTTAAGCCAAATTGATTGCTTCCTTAACTGTTTTGTCCCAATCACCATAGTCTTTGTTTTGGATGTATTTATTTCAAGTTTGTTTTCAGTGATGTAATCCGACATTTGATTAAGGCATCTTTGTAATGCGATTTTTGTTTGGCTCAATAGCACCACGTCATCTGCATAAGACAGGTGCGTGAGTCTCAGTTCCCCAAGTTTTGGAGGATGGGAGTTGGTGCAGTCCAGCCTTTTTGAGAGGTCAGATAAAAACAAGTTAAAAAGGTGGGGGGCCAGAACACACCCTTGTTTTAAGCCTTTGGTGGTCATGATCTTCCTTGAGAGTCTGGACCCATCCCCTATCTTAATCCTTAGCCAGGTGTTTGAATAAAACAACAGAATGCCTTTCAAAAGCCTATCAGGGATATCCCAGGCTCTTAGCTTTTTCCACAGTAGATTGCGGTCAACGCTGTCAAAGGCTGCTTTTAGGTCTATAAAGCAGAGGTAGAGTCGCTGTTTTGAGGAAACAGAAATTTTTAGGTAGTCAGTGTGTCCCCCCCTCGCACCCTATCCATGTACTTATGTCCCATGTATGTCCATGTTATTGTGTAAATCCCTTCCCGTGTCTGCCATGATAATGCCTCTGCATTTCCGTCTAATGTTAGCATGTCAGTTAGTGGGCCCTCAATGTATAAAGTACCGATTCCGCATTAAGGCCTACGTTTCCAATGCATTTACATGGTGCATTTTTAAATATCGCAAAGCACACGTTTTCTACGTTTTCCTGGCCCAGTTGAGCCAGGCCCTGAATTGAGGCTCCGAGCCTCTTCTGTCTCAGAAAGCTGCAGTTTAGGTATGCATCCCTGACCTCTACCTTACTTCCTGCCCAGCCGAGCGGTGCCCGGCCCGGCCTGGTCTGCCTGCCAAGATGGTATTTTGCCTACAGTTATCTGTTCAGCCTCCGCGAAAACACATTCCAGTCTAGTGAAATAGGTAAACATATTCCCGCCTGCCGAGCAAAGGGCCCGGCCTTCCTGTCTCCTTGCAAGTGATTTACTGAACCCGTTACCATGGTAGGCCCATGGCCCCCGTACATTGCACGAAGACACATATGCACGCACTAGCATTTCAGTAACGAACGGCCTCTGCCCGAGAGACCTTTTACTTCAGACAATACATCTTCCAAACATGAGATATCAGATATGCTATAGGTGCAGGTCATTCTGACATCCCAGACACCAGACTTCTCCACTAGTGCTAAAGTCAAGCCCCCCAGCTCTCCCCAGCTACACGTCAATACCACGTCATGCTCAGTTGCGCGCGCATGTATGGTAAAGGTTTCTGCTGACCCTGCAGATTTTCTCTATGCATCCACCCACTTGTGACACTTCTGTGACTCATCTGGTACACACCTCTGTGTACGCCTCCTTACACGCCTTCTTTTACGCCCATATGTTCTTATCTCTCTCTTTTCACTTGTTACGCCTACTGTATTCATTGCAATTGTACAGTTCTACTATATATAATGTGTGATGTTAATAAAACGGTAGATATCCCTTCCTGAACCTTAGTGGTGATGGAACCCGATTCTCAGTGACTCGAGTCATCTTAATTAAAGCCCGTATGACTCAGATACCACGGACTCTGCCTCTCATTTTTTTGAGCTATCTCTCATTTAATGTATAGAAAAATAGTCCCGGTAATTTTATTTACCACAGTTTTCTCTGCTTGCACTTGCTTGTAATTAGTGAGAGACCCAAGATGCTCGTCGTTGTTCCAAGGCCTTGTCTGAAACCTGTCTGGTTTTCTGGGATTAGCTTACATTTATCAGACCAGGCCTTGAGCTCTTCAAGCACCAAGGAGGCGTAGTATTTAGCCTCCACGTCCAGCAGGGCTATCAATCTATAGTGAGCCGGATTTGCTCTATCTCCTCCTTTGAATAATGGTGTAAGAGTCGAGCCTTGCTAGTTTACCGGCACAATGTTAAGTTTCTCTATCTCTTGAAATAAGTTAGCGAGATGTTTGCTCCAGAATGGAATATCATGTTTGAAAATTGCTTGGGGGATTCCGTTGGGGCCAGGTGCCTTTTTTTATTATACGGCCAACTTCTTCAGCCGAAAGAGATGAGAAGCTAATGGCTTGGATCCGGGGGATATTGTCCTCCATGACACCCACGTTCTGTAGCTCCTTCTGTATTACAGTAACTTCAACTTCTGGAATGATGTATTCTAGAAACCCAGTGGACTGAACATGTGCTGTCCCTAAATCGTAGATGTTGCCCTCGCTTGATTCTAACACAGGAGCATCTCTGAACCTTCTGGCTAAAAATTCCGACCACTCGTATTCTTGTATGTTAGATGATAACACACTGTGCGGTCGGTTCAAGTTGTTGATGATAATCCAGAACTGTTTTGAATTAGATTTCTTTGAGGTACAGAGGAGTTCGGCCCAGAATTTATCATTGCACCTTCTTTTTTCTTCCCTAAGTTCCTTTTTGTAACATTTCCTTAACTGTCTTGCTGTGTCCCACGCTGCTGTGTCAGGGGCTGTTCTTTTAAGCATCCTTATGCATTTTTTGAGTTTACATTTCAGGGTTCGCAGACCAGTCGCTGTTGACTTTTTCCGGGCATCACGCAGCTTTGGTGCTGACGACATTAATGTGTTTAGCTCTCCTGTACATTTTTCCCATGCTTGAATTTTATCCTGGTCTCTGATTTTGCTCGTGTTTAACACATTTTTTATTTTCACCTGCACTGTTTCAATTGTTTCATTTGACCATTTTACCCGTTTTAGGTCAACTGTATGTGTATTGACGTCAATATTTGTATTTACCTGATATTTAGGAATTTTTGACCTAAAATGTATCAGCTGGTAAGAATGATCACTCCTGGTTGTGAACTCTATTGAAAAATGCAGTAAAAATGGTAACAGAGATACTGAAATAGCTGTGTAATCTAAACGTGACCTTGACCTCCCCCCATGGAATGTAAATTTGGGCAGGAAATCATCAGGAGTTCTGCCGTTCAGTACTCTTAGACCAAGAAATTCTAAAGCGGTAATCAACCCTTGTCCTGCACGGTCCACTTTTGGCCTGTTTGGCTGGAATTGATGTGGGACGGACCAGAATATATTATCTGCTGTTATAGATTCATCCTCGTCGGGGGTATATTTGATCACCCTCTGAGGCGGAAGCCGGAGGACTTGCACGCTGCTAATTGATTTTTAAAACTTGTCACTTTTGTTGTTGTTTTTAAAAAAAGACAAACGAAGCTCACCTGCATTAAAGCGCCGCTCTTATGCGCTAAGCCAGCCCTCCCAGACCCTCCTGATACAGCGAGTTCACAGCTGACACAGGGGGAAAACGCCCACACCGCCAGCGCGGTCAAAAGGCGAAGCCGCGCCCACTGCGAGGCCACGCCCACCAGACAGAGTACTTAAACGCTGTAGAAAGCGCAACAAATTCACCTTTATTTGATCACCCTCTGAGGCGGAAGCCGGATGACTTGCACGCTGCTAATTGATTTTTAAAACTTGTCACTTTTGTTGTTGTTTTTAAATAAAGACGAACGAAGCTCACCTGCATTAAAGCGCCGCTCTTACACGCTAAGCCAGCCCTCCCAGACCATCCTGATACAGCGAACTCACAGCTGACACAGGGGGAAAACGTCCACACCGCCAGCGCGGTCAAAAGGCGAAGCCACGCCCACTGCGAGGCCACGCCCATAATATTCACTACAAATGTGCCGGCCACACCAGCGCAGCGGACGAGCGCAGCGGGAGCGCCGTTTGCGCGCCGAAGGCGCGCCTAAGGCAAGCCCGTCTGCGCCCGTCCGCGCACGGCCGGGCCTAGGGCCAGACCCCCTGGTAGATAAAGCTGTCACTAAGGTAACCTACTCCCGTTGAGACCTCCTAAGTCTCAGACCTCCCATCGCCCCCTCATGTGAATATGTTCACGACATGAATGGACTTTTCACCAGCTGTACTCACTGCCAGCCAGCCCAGCTTAAACTCCCGACGCGAGCGACCAAGCCTGCAGCCCTCAAACTCGCTTCGCTGAATTGCCGCTCTCTCCCCAAACATGCGACACTGATCAACCACCTCATAGAAGATCATGAGATCGACATCCTCTTCCTGACGGAAACGTGGCTCACCCCACACTCTGATTCTGACATGGTGTTAGCCACCCCACCGGGTTTCCTCATTCAGTCGCTCCCTCGCCCATTGGGTAGAGGTGGTGGTGTCGCCATCATTTACCGGGACTTTCTCACTTGCAAATCTAACGATGCACAGATTCCCGACTCTGAAAGCCTACAGTTCACAATCAAGCTAGACTCAACTAATTCACTCTCAGGGATCCTAGTATACCGCCCCCCCCGGGCATCCTGGTTCTTTTACCAACGCCCTCTTGGATACAGTAGCAACACAGGCCCACTCCATCACGAATTTCATGTTACTGGGAGACTTGAATATTAACTTCAACGACCCTACAGACTCTGGAGCAGCCGACCTGATCACTGAGCTGGCGGCCCTGGACATCCGTCTCCTCAACTCAGGAGCCACTCACATCAAAGGCCACCTGTTGGACTCAGTGTTCACTAGCACCCCCACGATGCAAGGGAGAGATTCCCTCCCCCTACCTTGGACGGACCACTTCCTAGTCCCCTTCCAACTCCCAGGAACTCTTAGGAAACCTCAAAAACTGCCTACCTACACCAGAGATAGGACCTGGTGTGACCCTAAAATCAACTACCCCGGCTCACGAAGAAGACCCGGCCAACGCCGATAGCAACTTCAGAAAGTGGATCACGACCTCCCTTGACTCCGTACTCCCACTCAGAACGCGGGAAGACAAAACCAGCAAAACGGGCTCCGCCCCGTGGTATACCCCGGAACTTCGACAGCTCTGTAAAAACTGTAAGAGAGCCGAACGGCTATGGAGAAAAGACTGGCAGAACGCTAGCAAAGAGGCCTATCACACTTCAGTTAAACTCTATAAAACTGCTATTAAGCGCTCCAAAGCCTCCCACTACGATACTCGCATAAAGGAAGCCTCAAATTCCTCCAGGGAATCCTTCCTCATCGTAAAGGAGCTACTGAAAGTGCCTATCTCCTCCTCCTCCACCACCCCCCAGGTAGACAGAAGCAATGATTTAGCCACCTATTTCAATGACAAAATTGCCCGCATCCTTACATCCTTTCCCCCTCCATGTCCCTCCAGCCACAGGAACAATAATTCACCCCCCTGCCAGACTGGAATGCGCCCCCAACTTGCGACATTTAGGCCAGTAACGCCTAACGAGGGAGAAGTAACCTTGAATAAAATGAAAAGCGGGTCTCCTCTGGACCCTTCACCCATGAGATTCCTCAAAAACGTAGCCCCCGTTATCACCCCCACGCTCACAGAGCTTATTAACAGCTCACTCGCACAGGGATCGGTCCCCGACAGCTGGAAAAGCGCGGTGGTGAAAGCACTCCTTAAAAAACCCCAGCTCGATCCAACAGATATGGCAAACTACCGGCCAATATCTCTCCTCCCTGGGATCAGCAAGGTAACCGAGAAATTGGTCAATGGTCAACTGTCCCAATTCCTCGAGACTAACAACATCCTACGGCAATCCCAAACCGGGTTCCGCCCGGGACACGGCACAGATACCGCCCTTCTTGCCGTCATCGAGGAGGCAAGGCGCATTCTAGATTCAGGAGGGTCAGTGGCAGTGATCCTCCTGGATCTCAGCGCAGCCTTCGACACAGTCAACCACCGTGTCCTCCTCCATCGGCTGGCGACAGCAGGGCTCACCGGGACGGCACTCAGCTGGATAGAGTCCTTCCTTACCGGACGCACATTCCAGGTGTGGGACGGAATCTACCATTCGTCCACCCTCCATCTCACGAGCGGGGTCCCTCAGGGATCCTCCCTGAGCCCCACACTTTTTAACGCGTATATGGCCCCCCTTGAAGACGTAGTGACACCATTCGGTATAAAAATAGTGAGCTACGCCGATGACACACAACTGGTCGTCTCCCTTTCCCAACTAGACGACCACCCAGACAACCTGACAAACTGTCTCACCGAAATTCACGGTTGGATGTGTGAATCATCATTAAAAGTAAACGGATCAAAAACCGAAGTGATGCTCATGGGTAAACAATGGGTGACCATCCCCCCAGCGGTCTGGCCAGACGTGTTCGGGGAAATCCCCACCCCGAAACACGAAATCATGACCCTCGGAGTCTGGCTAGAACCCGACCTCCCAATGAAGACACAAGCGGCCAAAACTGCAGGTACCTGCTTTGGGCTTATGCGGACTACCCGCAGAATCCTCCCCTTACTTCCTCCCGCGTCCAGGAAATTATTAGTCCAAGGGCTCATACTGTCACGGCTGGACTATAGTAATATGGTCTATCTGGGAGCGCCGGAGACTACCCTGGCGAGACTACAAAGAACCCAGAATGCAGCAGCCCGTCTACTTATGAACGTTCCCTCTAGAGTGTCTGCCAAGCCTGCTATCAAGGCTCTGCACTGGCTCCCAGTTCGCCAAAGGGTGGAATTTAAAGCCATGTGCACGGCCTACAAACTGATCAACGGTTCGGGACCTGCGATTCTCAGCGGCCTGGTTACTCCATACAAAGCACCCAGAGCTCTACGGTCCGAGAACGAGCACCTAGCCAACATCCCCAAATTCAAGAGGACACGTACCGGAGGCCGACGCTTTTCTGTAAAAGCGTCCACTGGATGGAACTCCCTCCCACGTTCCCTCAGACTGGAGCCCAGCTATCTGATTTTCAGAAAAAAGCTTAAAACCCTTCTATTTCCCAAATAAGCCCTCTGCACTTCTCCCTCTCAGCTGGACTCAAATCCCTCATAGCGCGGGGATGCCCTCGGGTCACCAGGCGCTTTAGAAGTCGCTAAATAATAATAATAAATAATAATAATAATAATAAATTAGATTGGAATTAAAATCTCCTGAGAGGATCTGGTCCCATTAAGGAAAAGTACCCCAAATGTTAGTGATAATTCCAATTAATAGCTTGTTGTGAATTGATTTATTTCTGGCCGTTGGGTGAGTGTAAGTGTTTATCAAGAGAAGGGTTTTAGATCTCTTGAACGGCCCCAGTGTCAGTTTGATTAGTTGGATATTTGGATCTTCTGAGTCCAATTGCTCGCTTACAATCTTTAGCTTCGAAGAGATATAAACTGCCAAGCCTCCTTTAGGTCGGCCAAAGGTTTTGGTTTTTGTCGCAGGAACTATATAATTGATTAAGTTTGCCAGTGGGAGAGCATCCATAGCCCAAGTTTCCTGCAGAGCAAAATTGTCATAATTTTCCCATTTTTTTGGCAATGCCCCATTCTCCAACCATTTTTCTGCCCCCGCTATGTTCCACGAAATCATCTGAAAGTCGCTGGAATTGTGAGCCAATTGATTATTTTCAGCAGGTCATTGGTTTGTCTTTGATGTTAATACGCCTGGCAGCCAGCACCAGTTGCCATTTGTCACATCCGTTCTGAGTGTCCAGTCGATTACTGGGCCCTCCTTTTGCGTAGTGGAGTGGCTGCCTCCCATTGCCCCTTTTAGTAGCGATTGGGTGATTGATGTGTTATCATTTTGCCTTAGCCCTTTTTCTTTGCTATAATTTAAAATATTGTTTAGGGGGATTGGATAACGGGGGATAGCCGGTTTGAGCAGTTTGATTCCCCATGCTTCAAATTGTGGCTTAGCATCCATAATGTGTTGCACATCTTCCTCAATCAACCAGGTGGTCAGTGTGTTCTCCTTAGACATTCGGTGCTCCGTTTCTAAAAATTCCACTGCCAATAAGTTCGCCGAGGTCAGGTATTTTAATGCCGGTATTGTTGCTGTTAACTGCAATATGTTCCCTCTGTTCAATATATCGTGGGGCCCTTTGGAGTCATATTCAGGGATTAGCAAAACTTGCCTATCTGTTCTGGCAGTGCTATGGACTGCTTGGGGGGATAGGTGTTCCTCCTTGTTACCAAGTGTTATTTTGTTTTAAATCTCCTATGATATGGACTTTTATGTTGGCCGGATGAGATTTATGACCCACTACTGGTTGATCCACCAGGTGTTCGTCTCCCTGGCATCCTAGGTTCCAGGTGGTCTCAACTTCCAGTGCACTGCACATTAAGATTGCGTCCGATTCTTGCCTCAGTAGTGGCTTTGTTTGGTGCTCAGCCAATCCATTAGTTCCCCCTTGGTTAGGCCGTTGGTTTTTTCGGTGTCTCTTTTCTGAACAACCATCAAGCTGACACCATCCTTTTGGGTCCTCATACTTAGATTTTCATGATTGTCAGAGACATGCCTTTGTTCTTCATGTTCCTCTGAACGATCTCCCTTATCTCACAGCGTTTGTAGCAGGCAATGTCATTCAATTGCAAGTATGCCTCATGCAGATAGGCCTCACGGGGCCACAAGACGACATTGCCCCCCTTGTCCGCTTGTCGTACAACAATTGACTTATTGGTTTGTATTTTTTTCACCAAATTATTGTACTGATTCATGACGGTACTTCCACGTCGTTTAGATTTTAGGGTGGCAATATAGAGTTTCTTAATGTCATTGGTCACCAATTCATGGAAGAAATCAATATTGTCATGTATAGTGAGTGGGGAGAAAGTAGACTTTGGTTTGAAATTGGTCGACACTATTGCATCCAGTGAAATTGGTACATCCTGGGAAGCTGCTGAGGCAGACTCTGCACGTAATGCAGTTAGATCTTGGAAGATGCCCACATCCCGAGCCAAGACGCCAGTGGTAAGTGAGTCCTGTGATGTAGTTCCAGGTTTGACTCTTGCTTTTCGATTAAAGAAGTGTTTTTTTAACTTGATTTTCCTGATAAATTTGAATATCTGAATTCTGGTGTTAGCATAGTTGAATTGGTTCGGGGGACAAAACGATAGACCCAGCGAGAGTGTGCGACCATCTGCATCACTCAACTTCAGCGGGGTTAAGTTGATCACGGCAGGTCCCCCAATATCCACCGAATTTATTTCTTCTTGTTCCATCTTTTTTTCACATTCTGCTTTTTCTTGGTGCTTTGACCGCCGCTTGTTGGCTGTGCAGCGTTCCCTCCGTTTGCGGTTGACACTGATGTTACTTGTCCTTTATATATATATATTTGTTTTTTGATAAAGTATCAAGTTTCATGACAGGGGCAAGTCAGTAGAGCCGCACATTTTGAAATGAAGACACATGGGCTCCATTAGCATCATGCCGCGCTGGAAGAAGAAAAATCGTACAATGTTTCAAAAATGAAGTTGGGTGAGATGCACAATAATAATAATACAGAATGTTATAGAGAGCAAACAGTTACCTCAACAGGAGGTGTGCCGGCGCTATATGAGCAGCATAGTAAAACAGTGCATAGCACTAGTGGCTCAGATCTTTGGAGTGAAGAGCCAGGTTTGTAATAGCTTCCTAAACCCAACTTCTGATGCTGCCGACTGAATGGCAGGCAGTAGGGCATTCCACAACTTCACCGTGCTGGCCGAAAAGGTCCTGCCCCCAAGACGCGGCTTTCTAACTCGCGGGGCGTGTACCTGAAGTATGCTGAGTATGGCATTTTTTTATGATCCCAAAGGGATTCTATAAGGACAGTATCCACTTGTCCTTGCTAGCATTGACATTTTGTTACAATCAGTCAGGGAACTTAGAGTCTAATAACTTAAAGTATAAGTAAAAGATTCATATATTCATTAGAAGTTTCAAAACTCCAACTTCGATTTCTGAAGAACAAATACATCATTGTGGCTTCTCTCCGCGCTTCTGGTTAATGAAACACGGCAGAGAAGACCTACAACATAAGCGGGATGCAGCTGGCAGCCCCAGCGTGTACATGCACGTTTTACAGTATTTAAAGATGGCCAATCAGTGGGGTGGCGGTTTAGCTGCCGCTTGCTGTATGGTACAAGTAGGATGATACGAAGTATGCATCTCAGACTACCCAAGGTTACAGTCCTGTTTTTCAATCACAAACTTACTTCAAATGTTTAGTTTGATTTAAGTTATTCCTGTAACTGATGAAAATGAAGAGATTGATCTTGAGAACAGAATTTGTCACAAAGGGTAGGCTGAGAATTAAGAAAAACAAATCTCCTGGTTTTATAGATTCCATCTTGTTTGTTACACAACGTGGATGTCACTGTCTGAGATGGTGAGACCGGGACTGTTCTTATCCAGGAAATGCCACTGAGTACGAGCTGCCCAGACCTTTAATAGAGAGTTCTGAACCACAATATTTTGGCAAAGAGGTAAAGCCAGGAATAAATGGGTGAGGTTTGTGGCTGCCCAACTCTGTGAACTAAACACCTTGTTGGGGGGTTCACAAGAATTTTTTAAAGCACTCGCTACTTTAACAGAGCCCGTTTCGAAGCACTCAAACTGTTTACAGATAAGAGATTAAAGGTATAAGGAGATAGTGATGCCTAAGATTTTAGTTCATACCAATCAAGTTACTTCCTGTGTAAACTTGGCTCCCCAAATGCAGCAATAGCAGGCAGAAAAGGCTTACTTTAAGGTCCAGTAATGCCTAATCTATGTTTCTTCTAAACACTAGGGGATTCAACAAACTTTATTCGGTTTTATAAATGGAAAAAACCATAAAAGTCATACATAGGACACTTTTTTGCAGCAGGCTGCTGGGGTTCTGGACAAGGAGATTGAATTGGCTTCTAGACGATTATCTCGCTCACCTTCCCACCTGTCAGATCAACTTTTAAAGGATACGTGCTCTCCACGAATTGCACAGGAACAGTCTGAAGACTTCCTCCCAACTCCACCCCAAAGACTCTCAGAGTCAGTTATTCAGTTAACTGGACCCTCAAGACTCTCCAAGGGGGAAGGGGGAAATTGGATAAAATAATAAACAACAAGAAGAGGCTGTCCTTGACCGTCTTCTTCTTCTTGGCTTCTCCAATGTCGTCAGTTCGGAGAGACAGAGGAAGACCTAATTGAAATACACCACAAGATTAAATTCGGACTTCTCCTACTGTCTTCTTCTGTGAGCACGACATATATCTACTGGTTCTCACCTATTTGATCAATGGCTTAGCTACTCTTCTCACTCTTCTTTTATTCTTATTAGTTCTTCATGCCTTTTCTACAGGAAACACATACAACCAATGATAATTTTAATTACACTCTATTGTCATTCCTAGCTATAGTTCTATTTGCTGTTGTCTACTCAACATAGCTCATTTTGAAATGGAGTTGCCTTGTATTAAATTCTTAGACTATTTCTTTCTCTTATGACGAATGAAGGCTTAGCTGAACCTTACACCTTCAGAAGAATACAGATTGCTGACCTCTGGTAAGTATTCTATGTGTCATTGATTTCTATTGTAAAGTCTCTAAGATTCTTAACATTCGTTATATTATAGAAAATACCAAGCTCTCAATTCGTTAACTTATCTGTACGTTCTTATCTTCTCAGGTACTCCTCATGAGCCGGGACTCCTATTCAAGGTGAGTCTTCTTACTTCGAAGTTGTCGTAGCGGTGTCAAAACTATTCTAAGAGCTATTTCAATAACTGTCTTTTCTTGCTTGAACATATTCCTTCGCAAACTGGACCGCTTGTCAAGGAGAGACTTCTTACTTCAGATGCGCTGGGGGCGGTATTTGAAATAATGTTTACAGAGAATACTCTTATCACAGAATGAAGGGCTGATAAGGGTATCGGGAACCTAACTAAAAAAATAATAAACGCGACGCAATTCTACTCTAGAAACTGGGACCTCAGGAAGTGCGACTGAATCATCCAAAAGCTCTGGTGAAGTGCGCAGCAGAATTAGCTTGAGCGCCTCACCTAGAGCGGTACACCTGGAAACGGAGAACAGCACTAGACCGCCAACCCACTTTCCAAGTTGGCGGCCATCTTGAAATTCCGCAAATGAACCGCCTGAGTCTGATTGCGATTTTGCACGTCTCTTCTTTCAATGTTTCTCCTTTGTGCATTCGCTAAGGCACAAACATCGTGCCCAATTCTTGTTCTAGCTCTAGCAAGCCTGACACCACCCTTCCCTCTGGGTTTCTTCTGTTGCTCCATATGCCCCTGACATGACCCCAGGCAATGGGTTGGGCCCAGGCGGCACTAAAAGGAAGCGCCCCTCGGTTGGGGGCCCTTGTAAATGCGGAAAGAACATTGGATCACAGTCATCTTCAGCAGTCCACCCAGTAGTGCCTAACCTGGATGATATTTCATTAGACATGCTCAAAGCAGCCTTGCTGTCAGCACTTGGAACTAAAGTGGACCCCATCCTACTACAAATTTCTGCACTGGAAAGCAACCTGTCTGCACTGATCGCCTCCTTGCAAGGGGACCATGCCCTTCTTTCCACAAGTAATCCTCCTACAAGGCCTACGATCTCGACCACCATTTCCAGTCCCAGTGGTAGTGGCACGGGCGCAGGAGACAGAGCAGTGTCTATCACGATGCAGCCTAGTCACATAGTAGGAGATACAATGCCACCTATTATACCCAGGACTGACCCTAAAGACCATTTTGCCAACCCCCTACTCCAACTTTACATATACCCCCAATCACCTGCCCAAACCTCTCCCTGCTGATGCCAATGTGGTACTCCGTCAACCCGCAGACCATATTTTTGGCCCCTATGAAAGTGCCCATACAATAAAAATGCTGCAGTTGTAAATACATATCAACTACCATTTGTTGTTTTTGAAACATTTTATTGAATAATAAAACCTAATAAACATAAGCTGATTATTAAAGCAAAACAAAACATCAGTTGCCATACACATAAGAGACAAAAGTAGTCCATAAAAATGAACATACTGTAACACAGCAAAGTTATGTAGAGCACAATGCCTAATTTCGGGCAATCTTTAAAGTTCAACAATAGAAACGTTCATAAAGAACAAAAAAGGAAAGAAAGAAGGTGAGATACAGTGGTTTCATTAATGTAATCCTTCCTACATATAAAAAAAATACTAATTATTTTCCTTAAGCAAGAAAGTCTGCCAATTAAAATACTAAGAGAAAAATATTGAACAATGGACATTTCATGTATAACTAGAATTCAATTTGAATATTTTATCCTTCTCAGCATTATTTGACTCATGATTACAACCTGAATGCGTTCTGGAAAGGAACCGCCTCATGGGGTTCAAAATCACATATTATCCAACAATAGGATTCAAATGATAAACTTGAATTTCAATTCAATTTATTGATTTAGGCATTTTTGGAGATCAACAATTTTAAATATATACAAAATCCACACGCTTTTGCAACATTGTCACCTAAACTTGAATTCAATCCACCTTCTGATTAAACACTTCCCATTCCAGCAAGCATCACAGGACCACTTGTTGTTATCTTCCTAATTAGTGATAATGTTTCGGGTGATTTTGAGGGAGGAGATTATCCCGGTCTGGCTAAAACTGGTTAATGGGATCTTAGAAGGTACATCTCGCCTGCCTGATTCTTGGAGTGATGCAGTTATTGCACTGATTTTAAAGCCAGGGAAGAACCCAACTCAATGTCAGTCATACCGCCCAATTTCTTTGCTAAATGTTGACTATAAAGTCTTTGCTGAAATTCTGAATGCCTGGCTTAGCACAGTTGTTGGGCCAATAATTCACACGGATCAAAAGGGTTTCTTGCCAGGCCGGCAGATGTCCGATTTAATACATAACTTAATTGGGTTGATTGACTTGGCTTCGTTGCAGGGTCTCCCTCTATCAATCATTAGTTTTGATGCAGCCAAAGCCTTTGACCGGGTGAACTGGCACCTTCTGGAGAGGGTTCTTAAGGGCTTTGGTTTTGCAGATAGTTTTAGGGAAGTGTTGAAAGAAATATATAAATCCCCTCTGGCCCAGATTCTGGTTAATGGTAATCTCTCCCCGGTATTTAAGATAGGGCATGGAACTAGGCAGGGATGCCGCTTTCCCCCATCTTATTTGATTTATATATAGAGCCGCTAGCTCAGAGCATAAGGTTGAAACAGAAGATTGTCCCTTTTTAAATAAACGGGTTTGTACGAAAGTTAGCACTGCATGCTGACAACCTGATTCTTCTATCTTCCAATGTCAGCACTACACTTTCAGAGCTTAAAGCTGAAACCCAAACTTATGGAAGCCTGTCAGGTTATGAGATAAACAATGAGAAAACCGAGGTTATGGCATGGAATATAACCGATAAGGAGGGGAATTTTGCTAAAGAACTTAGATACTTAGGAGTTATAATATCCTAGGACCCCGCCCTAATCCCCAAGATTAATCTAGATAGAGTTTCAAAAGAGGTCAATGTCCTAATAAAAAGATGGCAGAGCATCCCCCTTTTTTATTGTATGGGCGAGTTAATCTCATCAAGATTTGTGTCCTCCCAAAATATGCTTACCTTTTTAACAACATTCCCTTAGAATTTGAAAAATCCGATATTCTTAAAATCCAGGGCAAGATATCTTCCTTTATCTGGGCAAGTAAAGCGACTTGGTTATCCTGGAAGAAACTAAGGCGCAAACTCCAGCGAGGGGGGTGGCCCTACCAGACTTCCAGCTGAACTGTTGGGCTTATCAACTAAAGAACTGTAGAATGCTATTGCTCTCTCCGGACAGTTCGCTGATAGGCTGCATGTTTAAAGCCATGTTAGTAGGGGAAGAGGAGCTAGGTTTTATGTACAAGTTCGACTCTCCTAAATTCTTTAAAAAAATGTGTTTAAAGACTCTGCGTTTGGCAGCTAGGTTGTGATGGGACTGCGGAAATTGTTTAGGACTATCCTATTATAGTGATTGGGCGCCAGTTTTGGATTCTCCTGGTACACCGGAGTGTCTTTTGGACTCTCTTGCTTACCCACTAAAAGAGGCAGGAGTTGTATATTGGAGAGACATTGTACTGGGGGACAAATTACATTCCTGGAAATACTGGAACCATATTACTAACTGTACTTTTCCAGGTTCAAGTTTTATCAGCTCTCTTCCTGCTGTAGGAAGCAAACCTGGCAACTTATAGAAAGCGTACCACAGGATCTAGCAATGGTATAACCATCTTTTGGCAGCTACAGAAATATGGATTAACCATACAAAATCTGGGAGAACTACTTGAAGAGCGAGGAGTTGGAAAACTTTATGGCAAGTATCTCTAGATACTCTTTACCCACTAATTAAATCTGCACCACTGAGAAAAAAAACACTTTTTTACACTCCATAGAATCTATTGGTCTCCCCTTAAGTTATCCAAGATAAAGGGAGGTGGAGGAGCCAGCTTTATGAGATTCGGCCTTCAGAATGCAGATGATGTCCATGTATTTGCGTCCTGTTTCAAGAAACAAGAATTTTGGACAAATGAGGGTAAGACTATCTCTAGAGCCCTGGGTCGCATCGTGGAGGTAAGCCCAACTCTTATACTATTTGGTTTTACTCCTGCACTGGGAGGAGCTTCAGACCAGATAGGGCCCCAGCAAAAACTGGTGTTTTACTTAATTTTGCTGGCTAGGAGGGAGATTTGTAAAGCATGGCGCCAGATGACATCTCCTACTTGGTATGCTTGGTGGAGTTCTGTTAGAACCCATAGGATCGAGGCCGCATTAATCTCCTCTATCCCGAATGGATCTGATCTCTTCAGTTACCGCCGATAAGGTCGACTCTGTACCGTTGTAGGGTCTAAACCCATGTTGAGCAGGATCCAGACAGTCGGTATTTTCGAAGAAGGCGGGGATCTCATGATTCATGGCCTTTTCAAAAATGTTAGAAGGAAGTGGAAGGACTAATTTGGATCTGTAGTTCTTTACATCTGAGGGATCGAGGGAAAGAGTCTTTAGAAGTGGCAAAATAGATGCCTTTTTCGAAGCATCTGGAAAAAAGACGGACTTGAGCACCATTGTAATAACAAAATGAGATGAGTAGAAATGGTAGATGAAACTGAATGGAGGGCAAGAATCTGCAGGGTCCAAATTTCATAGTGTTGATAAGATTAGAGACTTTCTCTTCAGAAAGTGGGAGGAATGTACACATTACTAGGAAATGGTAAGTTAGTTTTTTCACCGTACATTACTCCACTGTATCTGTCCCTAAAGATTATCTGGTGTTATCTTAAAATTCAGGAATATTTTAGGTGCTTTGGAAAAAATAATTTGGTTAGTTCGTCACAGCTTTTCGGCTGGGAGTTGCTACATTTTTATAACCAAAGGATGAAAGTGATTTAACTGTGTTGAACAGTAGGCTGTAACTCTTCCTCCAAATTTGCTATTGGTGCCTACATTTTCTTTTACATTTCTTGAGATCATAGGAGTACCATGGCGCGGGAGGCGCAGACAGATGGTTAGTCTTCAATCTAAAAGGCTCTACTTGACAAACTGTCTGGTAACAATGTGCAAGAGGATTAGCCTTAAGTAGCTCAAGATTTTCACTGATCAGAAGTGGCTATCACTTCAGAAAAGGTTGAATACCCCTGTTGTAAACACTTAATATCCCCAAAATCAAATAATTTGAAAAATGCACACAAAAAAAACAGGAATGTGCTACAAAACAAAGAGTGTCCGTTTGGCCAGTCCTGTGAAAGGGGGCTTGTTTTTACACTTGCAATAATTGTCTAGGATAGATAGGACAGGCATTATGCAAATTGTGAAAGGGGGATGGGCACACATGTTACCTCCACCCTTTTCAAGTGGGAGTTCAAAAATATGGATCCAGCCCACAAGGTTCTGAGTTTCCCAGAAGTGTACTGAACCCCAGACCGACCGGAGAGCCTTGAAGCGCCAAGAGTATATTGTAGTTACCAGACAGCCCAAGAGCTCTAGAACCAGCAGAATCTACCCTCCAAGACTCCACACAAGAACAAAAAGAAGTTAGAATAGCCTGGCCCTTTTCCATGTCACCCTAACCCACAGCACTGCCACCAACCCCACCCACCACCATAGCCCCTTTACCCAAAACACTGCCATCATCCATTCCCACAAAACACGGGCCCTTTCTGCTTGCCCTAAAGCTAATCCCCCACACTGCAATCTACCCTCAAAACACTGCATGGCTACACTGTCTGCTGCTGCCATAACACTGCCCTCTATCCTGCCACTCCCACCCAAACTGACCCCTACCCTACCATTGTCCCTATTGCCAAACACTAGCCTCTACATTGTACCCTGACAACACTGGACCTCCAGCACCAAAACACTAGTGAGATAAAGCTGGGTGAGAAAGGGTGAATGGGAGCCACCAAAGAAAGGCCAGAGGGCTCAACCAGTTTTTTTTCAAGCAGTGGACGGGCCCTGGCGTGTTCGGTGGGCCCCTTTAGAAAAATATTGGCCCACTGGGCCCGGTGTTCCGCTACATTTAAATCTTGGCTTGTCCTAGGTCCCACCAGATTCCTCATGGGAGCTGGACCCCTGCATTAATATACTGCCCCCTCTCAGGGGCCATCATGCTAGTTTGCCCATGCCCCCTTCGATTTTCTTTCCTAGGGCACCCACAGCCCTGGGCGAGGATAAGGAAGACCGGGCAAGATGTAGGGGTGGAGGAGACAGGTGCACACTGTTGCAGCATGCCAGTATAACCTACCTGATCTTCTTTTTGGTGCCCCGTTCTCCGACGTACAGTCTGTTCTCTCCTCTGGCTGGAGAAGAGTCCATGCTGCAGCCAGGAAGGTCCTCCGGTCAGGTGGCAGGAGGTGGAGTCCGAAGCCCTTCAGATGAATGCAAAACAGCAGGCAGGCCGGTGAGGAGTAAATAAACAAAGAACACATCACTTGCCTGCTGCCGAGACTCCTCCTTTTATTGGCCCATTGGCGAGCGCTGGATCAATGCAAGGATGAGGTAGCATTCACTGGCATTTTTATGAAAAATGTAGATTTGTTACAAAACTGGCAAATTTTTTTTGCACATCGCTAAATCCTGGAGGGTCTGAATGACAATGCTCCCAAATATAATCATGCCCTGTGGGAAACAGTGGCCCAAACTCTGCCGGCGAACACAAGCTATTCAGGATAGATGTGTTGCAGCAAAGTTTGTACTATGTTGTGACTTGGACATAGCCTATTGCTTGGGTCAGGCAATTGGCATGAGTGTGGAACTATAGTGCATTGCCAAGATTAGGTCTATATGGTTCTCTAAAGATACTCGAGCATCGTTATTGGATTAGCTATTCAATGGCTCTCACCTTTTAAGCAAGAAAGCAGACTAGGCCCCAGACAGATTCCTTGGGTCTGTCTGCCTCCGCCACACAATTTGATCACAAATCTCGTCCCCTTTTGGTTACTGTAGGTTTTTTCAACACTGCCAGTGTCAGACCCTGCTGCAAACCAAGCAGGTCTCCCAGTTCTTTCAAAGCCATGGCACATAAAGGCAAAGTCTGGGACATCATGCCACTGCGTGACCTGCCTCTACAACTGGTGCAGCTGCAAAACCTCTTTTGTGTCCCTCCAGACACTGACTCACCCTATTGTAGGCAGTATCCAACTTTTTCTCCAGTGAATTAGATTATGCCAGTGGCAGACCCCTCTCCCTATTCCACCCAGACTTAACAGTGGCGACGGATGTATTACCTCTGGGTTGGGAAGGCCATATGGGAGACAGAGACTAGGGAACCCTCGTCACCGGCAGAGACCCAACTCCACAACAAGCTGTTGGAGTTGCAAGCATTTCACTTGGCGGTGAATGTCTTCCTGTCCACAATCACAGGAGGGCGGGTGCAGCTTCTCACAGACAAGACAGTCAATGACAATGGTCTCATCAGGAAGTGACACACAAACGTGCTTGACAGCGAGCCGAGGATTCACTGGCTGCAGTTGTTTGATCTGACGAACGGGCGCTGGAACTCCTTAGTTGAATTTGACTTCCTCCCAGGTACGCTGCCCCGAGATACAGAAGAATCCTTACTAGGTTGTATTGAATATAGTTGAGAAGCATATGGGAGAGACCATCCAGATGAGACCATGTTAATTAACTGGAACGGTCGTAACATTGACTATACAGGGACTATTTCATATATATTATATCTTCTAAGAATCGCCTTTGCATAACTTGTATTGTACAAAAGTATTTACAGCCCTGTTTCTGTGTGCAAAATGTGGATCGGACTGTTTTATCATTATATCACTTTCATCTTGAGCACTGCGCAGTCATCACTCAACGATTTATATATACACCTGCTGCTGAGAACACAATTAGAATTTTCGGAACTGAAAAGGCCTCATCTGAGTTCTAATCTTGATAAAAATGGTGAATTAATATCTGCCCAGGGCATGCATATGTGATACAGACCTGTGCGATAATTAACTCATCGACTTATGTATTTGTTCACAGTGCGCATGGGAAGTGCTTCTATGCGTCTACGCTACTCACTTCTGGAGCAGAATTACGTCGACACTGAGCTGCATGATGTCTCCTACTGCACGCAGCAGGAATGCTTTAAAGATTGAGGATCCAGTCTGGCGTGTGGGAAATATTACAAGGTGAGGAATCTGTAGATAAAGGAGTATCCACCAGAAAGAGCGTTACCTAAGGTTTGTTATGTTTTCCTGCTGTTGTATATTATCTAATTCCGGGTGGTGAACTTCGCTTGCAGAGTTTCCCGTACTCCACGGAGTTCCTAAAAACTCTGCACCTTGGAGCGTAGCAATTTTTTCATGCTCGCGCTCGCCAATGTCTAGGTCTAGTTGGCGAGCAAAATTAACTTCCGGGCGAGATTTGTTATCGGATTTCTCAATGCGAGTGGTCGCGGCAGGTCACTACCACTCGCGTTGAGAAACCTTCCTTCGCATTGACAAAGCTGTCGCTCGAGTAGAAGCAGCTGCACCCTCTTGCGCTGCACATGATGCCATTCACAATTAATTTTACAGGGCGGGACAAACATCAGAGATCAAAATCACCACGAACGGCATGACCCTAACACACTATGCTGCTCGTAGAACTCCACGTAGAGCGGCAGAGTTTTTTTTTACGCTTTGCGGAGTTCTTCATTGAGGAACACCGCCTAGGCTTAATCTTATCATGAAAATCTAGATTTCAGTCATATGTTAAGAAACAAGGGTGAGTAGAAATCTTTTGGGTGGAGAAAATTTAAGACATTAATATTGTGAATTTTTTGGTAATTAGTTGATTTTTGCAAGCACTAACACTTCTCTGTGTCAAGAAAAGACCTTGAGAGTTTTGTAACTTTCAGATACTTAAATTGGGGATTTTATTGCAATTAAAACATTTTCAAGACCTGAAATTTCTTTGGAGGTTGCATGCGGGCAGCCTAAGTTATCCTGCAAGAGTTTCTTGATTAATCCTACTGCAACTACAATATGTGCTCTCTCATAGAAAGTCAGGTTGTTAGAAGCTTTTCTGCAACTCAAGATACGCCTTACTTTTCACCTGGTGTGGATGCATTTCTCATGTTTAGTGAGATCTCCTTTCTGAGTAAAACGTTTCTGGCTTTCCCCTCCTGTATAAGGCTTTAGTCAAGTGTGAATTCTCTCATGTGAAGTGACATTGGATTCAAGACTAAACCTTATCTGACATTCAGAACACACAAGGCTTTTTCCTCCTGTGTGAGTTCGCTCATGACAAGTGAGAAGTAATTTGTAACCAAAACTTTGCTTGCATTTCGAGCACTTATAAGGTTTTTCCCCAGAGTGGGATATCTCATGAAGCATAACTCTGTCTTTCAGATTCAAGCTTTTATGGCATAAGGATTTTCTACAGTGTGGAGTTTCTCATGGTGAGATAGTGTTTTTCTCTGCAGCGTTTCTGGCATTCAGAGCATTCATAAGGTATTTCATCAGTATGGAGTCGCTTATGGTTAGTGAGGCTGTGTCTATTGAATAGGAATGTCTGGCATTCACAGCATTGGTAATGTTTTTTCCCTGTGTGCGTCTGCTCATGTAGTGTGAGAATGCATTTAAAATTGATGCTTTTCTGGCATTTGGAGCACTGAATCATTTTTGATGGTGAGTTTTCTTATGGTGCCTGTAACCATATCTACGTCTGAATCTTTTCTGACATTTGGAGCACTGATAATGTCTTCCCCCAGTGTGGATTCTCACATGTTCATTGAGATTAGATTTTTGGATGAAACATTTCTGGCATTCAGGGCACCGATAAGGTTTTTCCCCAGTGTGGAGTCTTATATGCTGAGTGAGCTGCCATTTTCCTTTGAAACATTTCTGGCATTCAGAGCACTGATAAGGTTTTTCCCCAGTGTGGATTCTTACATGTGTAGTTAGAAGATATTTAAATTTGAAATCTTTTGGGCATTCAGAGCACTGATAAGGTTTTTCCCCAGTGTGGGTTCTCACATGTGCAGTTAGAAGTGATTTAAATTTGAAATCTTTTGGGCATTCAGAGCGCTGATAAGGTTTTTCCCCAGTGTGGGTTCTTCTATGCTGAGTGAGCTGCCATTTTCCTTTGAAACATTTCTGGCATTCAGAGCACTGATAAGGTTTTTCCCCAGTGTGGATTCTTACATGTGTAGTTAGAAGATATTTAAATTTGAAATCTTTTGGGCATTCAGAGCACTGATAAGGTTTTTCCCCAGTGTGGGTTCTCACATGTGCAGTAAGAAGTGATTTAAATTTGAAATCTTTATGGCATTCAGAGCACTGATAAGGTTTTTCCCCAGTGTGGATTCTCACATGTGCAGTTAGAAGTGATTTAAATTTGAAATCTTTTGGGCATTCAGAGCACTGATGAGGTTTTTCCCCAATGTGGGTTCTTCTATGCTGAGTGAGATGGCATTTTTCATTGAAACATTTCTGGCATTCAGAGCACTGATAAGGTTTTTCCCCAGTGTGGATTCTCACATGTGCAGTTAGACGTGATTTAAATTTGAAATATTTTGGGCATTCAGAGCACTGATAAGGTTTTTCCCCAGTGTGGATTCTTACATGTGCAGTTAGATGTGATTTAAATTTGAAATCTTTTGGGCATTCAGAGCACTGATAAGGTTTTTCCCCAGTGTGGGTTCTCACATGTGCAGTTAGAAGTGATTTAAATTTGAAATCTTTTGGGCATTCAGAGCACTGATAAGGTTTTTCCCCAATGTGGGTTCTTCTATGCTAAGTGAGACTGAGTTTGTTTATGAAACATTTCTGGCATTCAGAGCACTGATAAGGTTTTTCCCCAGTGTGGGTTTTTGTATGCCGAGTGAGCAAGCTTCTTGCACTGAAACATTTGTGGCATTCAGTGCACTGATAAGGTTTTTCCCCCGTGTGGATTCTTATGTGCTGTGTGAGACTATTTTTTACACTGAAACATTTCTGGCATTCAGAGCACTGATAAGATTGTTCCACGGAATGGGTTATTGCATGTCGAGAAAGACTTTCTTTGTTACAAAACCTTTCTTGGCATTCAGAGCACTGATAAGGTTTTTCCCCAGTGTGGAATCTCAAATGTGCAGTTAGAAGTGATTTAAGTTTGAAATGTTTTGGGCATTCAGAGCACTGATAAGGGTTTTCCACAGAGTGGGTTAATGCATGCCGATATAGACTGGCTTTGATACTAAACCTTTTCTGGCATTCAGAGCACTGATAAGGTTTTTCCCCAATGTGGATTCTCATATGCTCAGTGAGATAAGATTTACTGCTGAAATGTTTTTGGCACACTGAGCACTGAGAGAGGTTTTTCCCAGTGTGGATTCTCATATGTACAGAGAGAAGAGATTTAAGCCTGAAACTTTTTTGGCATTCAGAACACTGGTAAGGTTTTTCCACAGAGTGGGTTAATGCATGTCGATAAAGATGCGGTTTGATACTAAACCTTTTCTGGCATTCAGTGCACTCATAAGGTTTTTCCCCAGAGTGGATTCTCATATGGTCAGTGAAATAAGATTTACTGCTGAAACTTTTTTGGCATTCAGAGCACTGGTAAGGTTTTTCCCCAGAGTGGGTTAATGCATGATGATATAGACTCCGTTTGATACTAAACCTTTTCTGGCATTCAGAGCACTGATAAGGTTTTTCCCCAGTGTGGATTCTCATATGCTCAGTGAGATAATATTTACTGCTGAAATTCTTTGGGCACACTGAGCACTGAGAGAGGTTTTTCCCAGTGGCATTCTCTCAAATTCAGTGAGATGAGATTGATGGCTGAATCTTTTTTGGTTTAAGTAACTTATTTCCCCAACTTGGGTTATTTTGCTTTGATTGAGGTGGGTTTGAACACTGAATTTGTTCTCACAGCCCGTGTTTTATAAGGTGTATTCCTAGAGTTACATTTAGTTTTCTTTTGCTTATATGCCACCATAAGATTGAACCAGATTTTAGGGTCGGGCTTGTTTAGATAATGTTCAGTATTTATCTCCAAAAGAAATTGTGTGTAATCTTCTTAACACTTGAATTGAGCAAAATATGTCTGGATGCAGCCCTGTAAAACCTGTTGAAATGTTTCTAGCAGATAAAAGTCTTTAGGTAATAGCCTCTCCGGCAGCAGCTTATTTTGTGACTGAAGTTTTTCTCAAATCTATTTGTATAGGTTCTTAGCAATGCAGTGATAAGGTGTTAGTCTGATATTTAATGATTAAACTGAGAAGTACCTTTTTGCACTGGCGTAATGGCAGTAACTGAGAACATTAGAACATGCACAGTACTATTGTGGCTCACCAGTCGCAGAACATCAGTTAATTTTACCCTTTCTATGTTTGGTGTAAGGTGTACTTCTGAAGACGAGGATTCATTTACATAAGCTATAGCGCAACTGTGCTCATTTAATCCATTTTTATATTTAACAGTTTTACATATCACTCCTGCACAACAGAATGTTGAGGCGATTTACATAGAATTACAGAACAGTGCACATTAAAAAGGAAACAATCTGAGATGGTCATGAAAACAAAAAAGTGGTGAATTTTTAAGGTTTTCGCCAGAGTGAGCAGAGTGGGTCGAGGTGTTATATCCCGAGGTAGATAGTCTCAAACCTGTGTAACTGGTTAAAAACGGTTGTTGAACAAAGGTAATTTTCCAATCTTTTGGTTGTTAACGTGTCAGCTTCGGAGTCTTCTTTCAGCATCTTTTCTTTGATGGTATCCAGAAGAAACCTTTTGTTGTAACTTTCTTTTATGCAGTGTGTGCTTCCTCTCTGAAATTACATGATGCTTTAGATGAACGTTATTCTGTCATGCTGAGGAAATTTGTCTTTCTGATAATATTTCAGATGAGGATGCTGTGATTGGTGTTTCTGGCATTATTTCTGATGCTTTGTGGACAGATATGGCTTTGCTCTGGGTTAATGAAATGCAAAATCAGAGACTTCACTAACAGGTATAGTACTTTTCTCAGGTCCCACTTCCTCGCTACACCTAGATTCTGCAAATTGTTTAAACTTAGAATGCTGGATGTCCTTCAGTTTTTCAAAATAATCCTTCTTGTGGCACTGACATTCAGTTGCTTAGTGCTAAATCTTGCTTTGTTCGTCCGTAATTTCAATCACCTATAGTATTAAAATTAAATAGTTAATACATATACATTTCCAAAAATATAATTTACAAGCCAAATCAATGCAGACGTTTGAAAATGTTGAGCTGTTCTTCAGACAGAGCAGAGTGCAGAATGGTAGCATGAGAGTACTTGGATGTAGGAGTGAGGATTTGTAGAATTTTCAACATTTTATTAAGCTCACAAAGGATACATGTACCCTATGGACTTGCAACATAGAATCCCAAAGGCAGATATGAAAGTCATATGGACTGGCACCAAACAGATATTAAAAAAATATATGCTATTAATTAATTTGTAATGTAGATTTCTGGGACGGGAATGACTCCTCCACAGACAACAGGCGTTTTCCCCTGCCCTGAGTTACCACCTACTTGTATCTGGTTTCCTGACTTTTGAGTTTTGGCCTCTGCCTCAAGCAAATCTATTGTGTGCTGCGAGGACTATGCCTAGACCTATCCCTCAACTATGGTCCAGAGTGTGAATCAAGGGCAATGAAATTAAGGCGTACTTTCATGTGTTTATTTTATTCCACCTGATTATCAGTTGTTAGGTTTTTCTGCACCTGGATTTACTGGGTGCAGAAAACCAGGACACAATCTTTTTCCAGACAGAAAAGTTAGACTGAAAAGACGCATAAGACTCTGGGTGCAGCAGAAGCAGCCAAGACTTATGCTGTTTTTGTTCACTAACTGGGGAAAACACACAATTCTTCCCTCTGTTGGTGTTCACAGTTGTTGTCAGGCTGTGATTCGGCGTTGAGTGCAGAGCGTATCGATTAGAGCCGAGGGGCCGAGCCGAGGAGGAGTTGACGAGGAAGCGAAGCAGAGCCTGGGACGACTGCCAAGGTTTGTTTTGTGACCGGTGCCCACTTCACCCGCGTCCTGTTATACGGGCGCTTTAAGTTCTATGGATCTGCTGTGGGGGCAGAAACGGCCGCTGCCCGCACCGCGGTGCTATGGCGCTGCTGGTGCTGCTCGTGCAGCGGCTGCTGCAGGGCACCCAGGAGCACAGAGGAGCCTTGGCCTGCCGCCTGATTTTTGTCGAAAATGTGTTTATTAATTATTTTTTTCCACAGGCAAAAATTACTTCATCACTTGGTCCCACGCAGGGATCAGAAAGCCTCAACAGAATTATAACAGGTGGACAAAGTGCATTGATCAATATAAACCGGCTCCTCCTCATATTAGATAGACCAAATGAAAGATATAGCTTCTAAGTGCCCCGGAGCTGAGAGCGAGAGATAAAAAAGAAAAAAAAGATGATCATGCAACTTTGCTAAGCCAGCGGATAGGTCTAAAGAAAACTCAACAGCCTTCTGTAACGGTAATTTCTCCAGGTTGCTCCACCGAGGTGTTGTATGCGGAATAGCCAAAAAGCGTGGACAAACTCATCCTAACATGGAGTACGTAATTATGAATCTAACAAGGAATAAAGAAAAAAACACAAAAAACCACCCTCCACCCGACGTGGCGGCGTGTTCATACTAACGAGAGGTTGGTCGACACTGGAATTGTGATCAAAACTGGTGGGCTCTGACGGTGGAGGGACACACCGCAGACGGATGGCCCTGGGAGAGGAAGGAGACAAGGGGACCCCATTTAAATTCAAAATTCTTATAATTATCCCTGAAAATATCAGCCATACGTTCTAGGCTAAGCAGTCTCCAAAGACGCGAGTGCCATAGGGAAATAGCTGGAGCCTCCCTTCTCTTCCAGGCGGCTGCCAGGGTGACCTTAGCTGCCCCACACGCACCACTCTTAAAGTATGGGACTCAATTTTGGGCAACAACAGGTGGACTTATTTTCCATCCCCAATCACTCCAATCCATTTCAACCCCCGGCCAAACATGAGGGCCCTTTGATGCCTGGAGAAGGGGAGACGGCTTAGCTCTAATACATTTGTTACACATTTTTGATTCCCTTTATTTTTGATCAATGTCAAAGGGTCTTTGAATTGAAGAACACGGAAAGATATCAGTATATCCAATTAATGCACTGGGCCCTCACACCTCAGATACGGGAGGCTGCTACTCCACCTCTCACAAAATTTGAGGCCTTTCTCACCAAGACTGCTAACATGAAAGGGGTGATCTCATTTATCTATAGCTTCCTCCTTAAAACAGTGCTTTCCCAACAACCCCGGTATATGTCTATGTGGGAAGACTTAATTCACAATCCTATTTCCGATGAGGAATGGACACATCTATGGTCCAACATCGCACGCTTCAATCATTCCTCAGAACTCAGAACTCGGAGAACTGCTGCCTGATTTTACGTATTTACTAAGCATTGAGCAGAGCAGAGCTGAGCCGAGGAGTGGAGGGAAGTGCCTACATCTGCCGTCTGTAGGTGGACTGGCTCTGGATCCCGCTCCTGCTCCTGAACGATTGCCACCATTTTCCCTTGTACTCTTCACAGCGATGAATAGCAACGAATAAGCAATGAACAGTGAGTGGTGAGTGACAAGTGGCAAGAGGTGTGTGGCGTGTGGCGAATAGTTAAAGTTGATCGATCCTTAAGTCGCGGAGCCATTGGGGTCTGTAATAAGTCTGTAATACAAAATCTGAGAAATTATGCAAAGGGGAAAGTGACAACAGACTTTGACCCTGTTAAAGCACCCCTCGACCCCTGAATTACTATGCATGCCTAGACTACAGCCCTACCCGGAGCCCGGCAATGAATCAATTGATTAATAAATTAGTTAATTAACTAAGTAACCAGCAGCACCGGCGGATTCTGTACTGAGGTGTGCTTTGGAGGTGTTTTCCCTTGGAGGTGTTTGGAGGGGTTTTTGTCCAATCAAAGCACCGTTTGGTCTTGTCACTGGCCCGTTTCATTCGCTGAAAGAAGCAAGACTTCTTCACCTTAGAGTATGGCTCACCGGTTAGAGGCGGCAGACCCAGAAGCAGAGGTCGGGCCGGGACCAGGGTTCAATTCCCGACGTGGCAGGGTACGGGACCAAAGTCAGCGGGCTTGATAAATCTCGCCTCGGTGCCTCTCTAACCATGGGTCCCACGCTGCAACTCTCGGCAATAGCTTGCTTAATCTCAACAACGGCCCCCTCACTGCCGGGGATGCCTGGTTTCACCTTGGGGATGCCCAATAGGGACCTTCTCACAGGGAAAGCCAGGACGGGTTCCCCAGCGGTACACAGCGCCAAGAAACCCCATGGTGAACGTGCGCTCTACAAATGCATACTAACATAACATATTATGAGGTCAGGAAATGAGCGGCCACCTTTCCCTCTTATCAAAAGGAAAAGAAAAATACAACAAACACTAATATTAGATACGTTTAAAATAAAATAGCAGGTGACATATAGTCCTTTAAATCATCTAAGGTCCATACATTTGGGAAACTGGGACAGTCGCCGTCAAAGTTTGATTTTATGAAAGATCCAACTGGTGCTATGCTAACATTGCTAACTAACCCATGTGATCTTCAAACTCCAATTAAACCACTGAGTATTTATTTATTTTTATTTGCGAGTTTAAACCGCGCTGGAATCGACTCCCTGAGGAGTATCTCTGTGCATTTTGGCCACCATCACACAAATAAAGAATCACTGGCTGTGTATCATTTTAACTCTGAAATAGGAAGGTTTTTAATTGTTTCCTAAAAGGGAGGTGTTCTCTGCACAGTCTAATTGATATAGGGAGACTGTTCCATAAAGTGGGGCCTGCCATTGATAAGGCTCTGGTCCCCTGTCTTGTATTTCTGGCTCTAGGGACACATAACAGAGCCTGTTCACTAGATCTAAGAGAACGCGTGGGAACATACAGGATGAATTTGTTGGCCAAATAGGCAGGGCCTCTCCCAGTTAGGCATTTCTGTATAATACAGCATGTTTTAAACCTCACCCTCTGTTTAACTGATAGCCAGTGAAGTTTAGCCAGCAGGGGTTTAGAGGGGGTCTGAGGGGGTACGTTTAGTACAAGGCGAGCAGCAGTATTCTGAACCACCTGCAATCTTGAAATAACTCCCTCATTTGCAGATAGTAACAGGCCGTTACAATAATCTAATCTGCTCAATACTAACGCTTGCACCAAGGTCTTTCTGGTGGCGTCCGGAAGTAGTGGAAACACTTTCCGTAACAGACCAATGATATGGAAACATGAGCCCACCACTTGATTACCATGTTGTTTTAAGGAAAGCTCATGGTCCAGTCGGACTCCTAAATTTTAGAACAAATATTATATCCCCTAAGCAAGGAGTAAGTGAACCAGGCCACCCTGAGTCGGAAGCTGAAGTCGAACAAATGTCAAATTCAACTAAGGACCAAGTCAACCATTGGGGTCAAATAACGGACCTAGAGATGTTAACTATTCCACTTACTGATCGTTCACAACAAGAGGACGCAAAATGCACAAATCTAACAATGGGAGATACTCAGCAATTACTATCAACTAGGCAGCCAATGCCAATAGAAGTGCAAGTAAAAATCAGAAAAGCTAACGGGATAGGGGAACCATCTAATTTGGGCCAAATAAATCAACCAGACCAAGAAGCTCCAAATGAACTAAATGGTGGGGTGAAAATCATAAGCGAAGCCAATACCCCACTGAAATCGGATCTTACTCGTCTAAAATAAATTCAGTTAAAAAACAGGACCAGCCGAAATGTAATCAAAATAACGGATCTCAAATTAATAAGGACAAATACAACAGCAACCCAGAAACTCTGCAGTGCTGGAGTACTCCGTATCAAAAAGACGTTTTGAATAGTAGTCCACAATTCATTATTCTTGTGATGAAGGACATGATTTTCAAGGACCACAAAAAGAGGAGTATAAGGACCTATCATTCATAAATGGGCAACACCATAGCCCAGGTACTCAGGCACCAGGAAGTGGGAACGCGGGAGCAATTTGGGATTTATTCTTCAAAACATCGCAATTAACTCTGGAAGCTTTAACATATCAGTCCAACAAAAAGGAGATCCAAATAGATCTCTTGAGTGCTACGGCATCCTCTGTTGCCGGAACTGAGCAGAAGATAACAACACAAAATAATCTAATAGTAAGGGCACAATCTCAGCCAATATCTACGTATTTAGAGTGTAGCTGTGCCCCACTAATTAACAAACTAGCTAGCATTCCGGATATTTTAAAAACAATAATTGACAATGTAAAAGGGAATTTTCCTAATGTAGGAATTCAACCCATCAAGACCGACTGCCCCTCTAAAGATACAATAAAATGTAAAGACAATACTGTTGTTGTTAAAGAAAAAATAGATGCTAAAACAAAAGATCAAGAAGTGATAAACCGGGGGAGGAGCTACGCTCGCAAGCAAGATGGCTGCTTAGGCTCCCGGCTCCGTCGACCTCCGTCCCCCGCCAGATATCCTGAAGAAAATCCTGATTTTGCGCCCGACCTCCAGGTGTACGAATCTATGTATGCTCTGATGGTGTAATCCCGGAAACTTAATTCACTGATTTGACGAAGTTATGTTGTGTTGAAGTTTGAGGCCTAGTTCAGCTGGAAAGCCGGGGTTTTGAGTTTTGGTCTGGCCGGGCAGCCGTTGAACAACATCGGCTGCCAGACGCGACCAGGGTCCGGTCTACTGCGGTGGAAGTATCCTAAGCCCAATTTCGACGGCGATCACTTTGGAGTGTCCAGTCTTGGTGAGAGGAGTGCAGCGGCACTACTGTGGCTGTGAGCGAGGGTCCTCGTCCCATGGACCCGGTTTGGCCCTCGCCGGGGCTTAGTGATCGGGGTCTCTGCCTGCGGCAGTGAATTACAGTTTGCAGCCATGGTGAGCGTGGGACCACCCACTAAAGCCGTCCGCGTTGCTATTGTCCGCTCCCCCCGGAGAGCCCGGGGTCTCTGGATGGAACGCCAATGTCCGGTACGGTGAATGGAGTGATGAACCGGACGGAGAGAGAACTGTCGCTTACAACAGTAATGGCAGCCATCGGGGAGTTCCACTCGTGGGTGGACGCCCTGATGTGCAGAATGATTGGGGGCTTAACGGATGCAAAATTTGCTGGACCGGACCCTGCTTCGCCACATGAACTGCAACCGGCTATAACACCCGAGGCCGCCAGGTTGTCTCCTAACGAGGACCCTGTTCGACAAGAGTGTTTGGAGCCCTTGATCAGTGCATTGGAAGATGGTGACCACAATGCTTGGAACGCTCTGCAGTGTACATCGACTTTATTGCGGGTTCGGGACTCGATTGACTTTCCTTGCCTTGAGTCTCCTGTGACTAACTGTTTTGGTGCCCTCTCATCATCCTGTTCCCCTATGGCTGCGGCGTGGCTGTGGAGGAAGCAACATTGGGACTGTCCGTCGTCGAGGGAGAGTTTCGCTGCTGATTGGGTTGTTCAGGATTCTAAGTTTTGGACTTGTCTCGGATACACATTTTCTGAACTTTCTTTGAATGCAGCTGCTTGTGTCGACTCAGTTGTTCTACCAGGAGGGGTTCGTATGATGGTGCGGAAGGGTCAGGGCTGAGACGTATGGCCTGGGATTGGCATTGGGGTCCTCCTGAAAGTGGGATTTATACCCTTGGGCTCACGGGAGGCCAGGTGCTGTTTTGATGTTTTCCCCTTATTTGTTTCCTTTTGATTATTGGTTAGATTGTTGCCTTATCACAGGGGTTACTGTTTCTGGCGGGGGGAAGAGGGCCGGGAGCCTGTTCTGAACTGTCCTCCTCCATTCTTTCTCTTTTCTTCTTTTAGAATTTAGTTAGTTTGGGCGACAGGCACACTGCTAGTTTGGGTTAGGCGAGAGCCATATGCAGGGGTGCAGGGCGGGGGGATGGGTTTATTATTTTGTCCATGTTTATTATTCTTATGATTTCTTTGTTCTTTCTCTTTCCCTTGGTCTTTTCTATACGCATAACGTGGGCGAATTATTCTGTATTTTGCTGTTTTCTCATATCCGATATCCGGACTCTTGGTATTTGCGCTTCATTGGTTTCATTGATTGTAATGTCGCTCATTCTTTATGTAGTCGCAAACGTAGATGTATATCGATATTAATGTTTCAAGTTTATACTGATATGGTATCAGTTCAATTTGTCACTATGCTTGAATGTTTGCCACCCAATATGTCTTCTTTTTCCTGTTTTTGAAAATAATAAAAAGAAATATAAAAAAAAAAAGAAGTGATAAACCTATGCTCGACACAATCAACAATGACTGACGCAGCTCCGGAAGTTCATCTATCAAAAAGACAAAGGAAAAAACTACGGAAAGCAAGAAATAAAGCTTCTAAAAGTATGAAAAATACAAATGCATCAGATACAGTGAGATTGAACACTGGAAACAACCATGACCACATATCATATTGGAATATATGATGTCATTCCGCATACTAAAATCCCGCATACCATTAGCCCGCATTTTTAATCCCGCATATACCATTAGCCCGCAAACTTTTAGAACGAATATGCCTTTAGCACGCATGCCTTTACAACGTAAAGCGTGCATGTTAAAGGGATACTTATTGTAAATCTTTTTAAGGTAAGTGAAAGTACACTACCCTACCTTACACTACCCTACACTACCCTACATTCTAAAGTAAAACCCCTGCACCACCCACCCTTGACACACAGTCTTATTACTATATTTACACTACCCAGCACGACGCCCCAACACTACCATAAAGCATATTTCATCCTTACACAAACACTACAACAGTACCTTATTACACTACCCCCAGCATGACCCTACACAACATTACAATACTACACTAAATCACTACACCCCAGCATTACCCTACACTACACAAACACTACAACACTACCCGAAACCCTAAAACACTATCCCCAGCATGACCCTACACTACAACACTACCCTAAACTCAAAAACACTAACCCCAGCATGATCTTACACTACACAAACACTACAACACTACCCTAAAACACTACACCCCAGCATGACCCTACACTACACAAATACTACAACACTACCCTAAACCCTAAAGCACTATCCCCAGCATGACCCTACACTTCAACACTACCCTAAACCCTAAAACACTAACCCCAGCATGACCCTATACTACACAAACACTACAACACTGCCCTAAACCCTAAAACACTACATTTCAGCATGACCTTACACTACACAAACACTACAACACTACCCTAAACCCTAAAACACTAATCCCAGCATACCCTATGAGCCTACACTACAACACTACCCTAAACCCTAAAACACTACACCCCAGCATGACCCTACACTACTCAAACACTACAATACTACCCTAAACCCTAAAACACTACACCCCAGCATGACCCTACACTACACAAACACTACAACACTACCCTAAACCCTACAACACTAACCACTGCATAACCCTACACTACACAAACACTACAACACTACCCTAAACCCTAAAACACTATCCCCAGCATGACCCTACACTACAACACTACCCTAAACCCTAAAACACTAAAACACTACACCCCAGCATGACCCTACACTACACAAACACTACAACACTACCATAAACCCTAAAAAATGTACCCCAGCATAACCCTACACTACACAGACACTACAACACTACCCTAAACCCTAAAGCTCTATCCCCAGCATGACCCTACACTACACAAACACTGTAACACTACCCTAACCCCAATAACAATTCTTCAAACACTACACTACACTACATTAACACAACACTACATAACATAATCACTACCACAGCACGTCCCCCACCCCTAAAAAATTAAAAAAGAAACCACTTACCTTTTAAACATCATGGTTTAGAACGCAAAAGTTTTTACCATACATGCCTTTACTACGTAATTCGTGGTAAAGGCATGCGTTATAAAAGCACATAAGTGATAAAAAAATGCGGGATAATGGTATGCGGTAAAAAACAAAATGCGGCCTAATGGTATGCGGGCAAAAGGTTTGCGGGATAAAAATTGCGGGATTATGGATGTTTACCATCACATTGTGAAGGTGAGGGTAAACAAATGTCTCCAACAAAACCCTTTTACCCTCTATTTAATAAGGATCTATCGGAGATACAAGCAGTTATGAAAAATAAATGCCTAAACAAGCAAGCTGATAGTATAAAAATTATAGAGCATGGGAAAGTTCAGTCCTTAGAAATGCTGCAAGTGGAGGAAAGTAATAAGCAGGTGGAGAATAAGCCATCACAATTGGAAACAAATAGAGCAAAGAGTGAGAGTATCAGAGGGAATGAAACGAATAGAGATTTGTTAAAAACCTGGAAGGATATTAAATTACCACAAGATCTGGGAACCGAAACGAAGCAGTTACATAAACATCGACAATCATGGTCTCAAACTGTTAGTAATCATAATGGAAGGTTAATTGAGCATGCTCAAGGTGAAAATAGTCTGCAACAAATTAAATTAAATAACCCAGATTAAAAAGAAGGAGTGGTGCAGGTAATTATTACGCCACAATATAAATCTAGGGGTAATAATGAAACAACTTGCAAACATCCGGACCCAACACGAGATGGCAGGAGTATGCAAAGCATGTGCATCTACAGCACACATGCCTCGAACAGAGGATTCATGGCCCCAAATCCCTGCCATGGTATCTTGTCATGTTGTGGCTGAGTGTGCCATGTGATGTGGTAGGCTATAGTGCTTGGTGTGATTTGGTCATTTTTGACAAGGTGGAGTGCTGAACGGTTAGGCAAACTTTGATTTTCTTTGTTTTTGGGATCGTGTGATATAGTGCGGTACCGTATGATGTAAGTAAATAAATGACATTGCTAGTATACCATAAGGATGTGGGGTGAGTGTTATTAGGGTGGAAGCCTTGCTGATTATATGCAGAATAACAGGTCTGGGAGGTCACTACTGACTAGAGCAGGTTAGCAGCTGCACAGGCCTTGGGCCTTGATCCTATTGAGGATAATATGTGACGTGCCACTGGTGACTGGAGCTGGCTAGCAACAACGCAGGCCTCTGTTATTCATTACAGGCAGGGTAAAAATGCATGTCAATATTGACTGGAACTGGTTAGCAGCAGAGTTGACCTCTGGTTTTGAATATTAGTAGGATTTAAGGTGCAGGGGTCACTACTGACTGGAGTTAATTAGTAGGATAATGGGTCTCAGGGGGACAATACTGACTGAAGCTGGTTAGTATGATCACTAGTCCCAAGGTGCTACTAATGACTCAAGTTGGCTAGAATGATAACAGGTCCCAAGGGCCGGTACTAACAGGAGCTGGCTAGTAGGCTTTCATACAGGTCCAAGGGGCCACTACTGACTGGAGCTAGCTAAAAGAATAACAGGCCCAAGGGTGGTGGGGGTGCGAGTGGCACCAGTGACCGGAGTTGGCTAGAAGCATTGACAACCTTTGGTATTGATTAAATACAGGATTCCAGGTCACAGAAGGCACTGCTGAATACAGCTGGATAGCAGCAGTGGTGGCCTCTAGGAAGAAGGAATTGAGAAAGCATAACTGGATATACTGGTTTCTTTAACACCGATAATTGGTTACACATGAATGCCACAACGTGCACTGATATATTACATTACCAAATTACAATAGTCTGTTCGCCTTAATGTGCCTGCAAAGTTATATGATTCTATTAGGGCCCAGAACCATTTTATTTAGTGATGTCCATCTGCACACTTTCCTGTATCTTGTAGTAAATTGAATACTGACAAACAGAAGTGTTATTTCCACAAACAGTGAGTTCTGCAGCTTGTCTGTGTATCTTTTATCTGCAGCTCACGGACTCCTCACATTCCTCTCGAGATAAGATCCTGCCGCCTACTCATTAGTGTTGTTTTAGTAACTGTTTCTATCACGTGTTCATGTTTCATTGACTTGTATTAGGAGAAAAGTGTATCAAAATACAGTGTGTAGCATTAGCATCATTTACTCCAACTTGCTTTAGGGTGGATGCTCTCGTCCATTGCAAAGACAATTGTCACTTGTTAGTTTGCTTGGCCTTTTGCTATTTTTGCATTAAATGTATGATAGATTTGTTGGCCTCCCGGTGAGTTGTGTTCTATTTTACATATCACAAGAGATGACGAGGAAAATGACAGTCCAGTATACACATTCTTCATATAAATCAACTCACAGTATACTGTTCCGGAGGTTCAGTCCCACAGACATTTTCTCTAACTGAACGCAGGCACCCTAGGAAGCATGTGCTTTTCAAACCAGTTGCCCTCTGATGCGGCGTCCTCGCTAATGGATAAGTCAATATGCCCTGAATTTTAGAAGGGTTACCGTATCTAGTGCACTCTGTTAGACAGTGCTCACCTGTGGTAGTAAGATGTTAATAGGCACCTTATCACCTATGCACGGTGCAGGGCTTTGAGTTACAGAGCTCCTCACGCTGTGGAGAAGATTAGGTCACATTTACCCATTTTCCCATATTTGGTCCTCTTGAAATGCCAACAGATTGCTCCATGACTACACCAGGCATGAAAAAGGTTGACCTGAAGTATAGACCCCAGCTTACCAGCAGATCCATAGGTGATCGACACTTTCACACAGTGATAGGGGCCATTATTTCCTCAGTTTCTCTGCCACTGTTTTTAATCTCAACATGGACCAGGAAGATCACATTAACTATATTGTGGCAACTGGTCGATAGATGATCGTATATTCAGACTTTCACCAATCTCACATCTTATGACACAACATCCTCTGTCCTACTATGCGCATCCGGCGTACTTATTAAAAGATCTGCCACAAAGTGCCCTCTTGTAGTGCCCGCCAGGCATTGTAGCGCCGGCCTGGTGAGGAGTATAGCCCAATGATGAAGCATGTCACCTTCAGGTGAGTGAACGCAACTTGTCTTAAAATCACATGCTTCCTAGGGTGTCTGCGTTCAGTTACAGATAATGTCTCTGGGACTGAACCTCCGGAACAGTATACTGTGATTTGACTGTTCAATATTAACAAATGTACATAGCAGATATTGGCCCTTCCTTGTTTCACAAAAATGATCGGATACCTGCCTCGGAGCGCACTTCTTACAGACGAGTATGGGGTTATCATGTTGCTGCTACAAGCTCCTTACCTGTGTGAGTTATCAGGATCGATGCAGGGAGAAGACCGAAACCAGCCACACGTGGAGATCAATGACAAATACTGAAGAATTAACAGAGCTTCCAAGCAGGTGACCATTACTTAATTGACCCTGAAAATAAAAGACACGTTTTTAGTATTCTGGTGACTCATGACCATAAAAAACAAAGGTTATAAATTCAATATTGTGTCAAATACTTAAAAAATGGAACTGGATGTGCTGAATCGGATGTTTTCTCAGGTCATGCGTGACACCTCCCACCACTATTGCTTATGGGACTTGTAGTTTTGTTTTTCTCATTAAAAGGATGGGCTCTAAAGTCCCAGTGTTCTAAGCGATGTTGGTTAAAATCAGAGGCCTGAGTGAGGGTGAAGCAAGACACTGCTCTGCTTAGCAATGAGATGAATGACAATTCCCCAGCCCTTCCATTCTTTGTCCTACAGAGGCTCGTTGGCCATTCATTTGTTTTGCAACGATAAAGAAACCTTTATTGTAGCTTCTGTCAACTGAAGAGATAAAACGCCCTGGTGTGTTTAATTAACTACTGACAAACATGAACAATCAAGAACATGAGTTTCTGGAAAACTATCAGGCACCCAATCAGAATAGCCGCCCTTCACACCCAGGAATTCTTGAGGCTTTGGATAGGGTGAATTGCATGTGGTGTAAGAGGAACACTACATCAACTCAAATCTCACTTCTCAGGGATGTACTGAACTGCCAGCCTCATGGCACACTTAGCCAGCTCTTCGCCTCCTCCTCCTCCTCAAACAGTTGACCAGCTATCGGGGCAAACGAGCCTGCAGCAAAGCATTGCTGGCTTGGTTCCACACCGGACCCGGCATGGTGGTCAACTCCATACTCCTTCAAGTCAGCAAGCACTCTGGTCGAGCCAGTCCTAACCCCACATGAATGTTCCCCATCACAACTATTTTAATGGTACTAAGTTATGTTAAAAATTTAAAGGTTTTACTATGAAGTGCTGAAAGAGAAATCAAGAAGTTTTTCAATATTTCTGAGTCTGCCACAGTACACAGGAGCATTATTTCTCGACAGCAACAAATCATGTATGTGCCCTGTAGAAAGCATGTTTGAATGAAACATGGAATGCATTGCAGCCAAAAATCCATGCAACAACATAGTGTAGGAAGGGGGAGGCTCTAGTTGGCGCAGTGCAACACTAGCGACAAGCAGGGACTCTCTCTTCCTCGTCAGGGCTGAGGGTTACCTTCCAGACAACCTCTGCTTACCCTCTAGGTAGTGTGGCTTAAGCAGTCGTAGGCTAATCTTTGGGGCACATAGGGTTAAACACTTGCAACAGTACACCTTTACAACCAACCCACCACACAACGAGACCAGACTGTATTCTGTAAAAATATATATCTTTATATAGATTTTAAGCAGGCTTGTGAATACAGTCAATGTACTTTATAAAAACGGTTGCAGATTACTTAATTCGGGTTACCACAGTTCTTATGCAGTTCTCTTGAGGCCCGTAGGCCGGTGTTACTCAAAGTTCTTGTGGAGCCGGCGGCTTCCAGGGGATCTGTCCCACGTCGCGTTGCCTTCCCGGGGTCGCTGATCGTTGCGGCTCTTTAGCCGAGCAGGTCACTGGTCATCCGGGGCAGCGGTGTTCGGTGGCGGCAGGGCCCTCTCCTCGTCGTCCGCTCCGACCCTGGAGGCGGCGGCTGTGCGGCGGTGGCAAGTGGCAGTACGGTCCCCAAGTGCAGGACGTACCCAGCCAAGTGCCGGTGCAGCTGTGGGCTCACAGCTGGGCTGTCGGGCAGGCTACCGACCTTGCGGATTCTCGTAGGGCAACTGTCCGTCTTTGCAGGTGAACGACTGCTCGCTATGCAGCCACCTCGAGAGCTCGGACCGGACGGGTCCTCCTTCCCTTTGCTCTCGGGCTCCCGGTGCAGTTGCGGTCACGGTGTTCGGGCCAGCGGCGGCTGGTCCTTACTTTGCTCTCGCTGTTGCTTTGGGCCCCGGTCACGGTGGTCGGGATGACGTTGATGCCTTAGAGGAGATTCCTCTGTCGATACTGCGGCGATGGTCAGCACCCGCAGTCGCTAACTTCCAAGGGGGTAGCGTCCACTGGTCCTGGGACGCTGGTCAGGGGGCAAGTTCAGTTGCAAGCCCTTGGAGATCTCTTTAGCAGAGTTTGGCACAAGTAGAGCAAAAGTCTTTTCGTAGTCTTTTCTTCTTCCTCTCCTTCAGCAGCAAGGCACCTAGACACAGGCAAGAGTCAGCACCCTTCCTTGTCTTTCACGGTCCTTCTCGTAGGGCAGAGTCCTTCTGTGGCCCAAACCGGATCTAATTTTCAAGGAGCAGGGCTCCTTCTTTTATAGGCCAATTCTTTTGTTCTCGCAGGCCAGGGGGGCCTTTGCATAGCCACTCTCAGTTCTGGAGTACCCCGGCGGGTGTACTCCGGCTTCTGCTTTCAGTGTGAGGGGCAGGCGCATCAGACGCCCCACAGGAGGTGGAGCCAGCATTGTCTGGACAGGGGTGGCCAGAGTACCTTGTTGATGGGGGCTTCGCCCTTCCTGGGCCAGGGGCCGGCAGAGTCATCCGCCGCTCCCCAGGAGGGTGGAGCCAGCATTGTGGTGGCCGAGCACAGTGACAGTTCGAGTCAAGAGGCACTCCTACCTCCCACTAAGGTGTAATCTGTGCATTCACCACCTGTCATCCCTCCAGCCCTGTCACTCACACATCCCAGACAGTCAGATACACATACCAGCAGAGGCGGCTGAAATGGTTAAGCAAGCAAATGCTAACTTTCTAAAAGTAGCATTTGCAAACCCAGGATACTAAAATAAACTTGACTACAAGAAATATCTTATCATCCTGAGTTCAGGCATACTAAACATGACTCGCTACCATGCTCCTTGAGCCTGCGGGGATTATAGGGTGTAATAATCCTCGCAGCTCAGTCTGGCCTAATGGAGCAGGTAACCTTCAATAGTGAAATACGGTCTTCGTTGTAAGTCACTACTAGGACATGCCACGCACATCTGGCTTGTCCTACCTTACACCTACAACGCACCCTGACCGCAGGCCTACCATAGGGGTGACTCACATGTAGTCAAGGGAAGGGTCGGTGCTGGCAAGTGGGGACACTTGCCCAGCTAGCGTGACAGTACGAGACCGCACGCGGGTTCTGCGGTCGCAGTTCCCAGACACATCTTTACGGCTGCTTCGGTGGGTGGCGCAACCAGCGCTGCAGGCCCACCAGCAGTATTGGCATCTACAAGCCCCGGCACTCTCTTGTGCACTTTACTAGGGACTAACAGTAAATCCAAAGAACCAATCATGGATACCAATCGCATGTACAATTTACAGTAGGGAGCACTTGCACTGCGGCACGGATCAGCCGTGGCGCAGTGCCCTGAGTATCGGAAAAACAGCAAAACATCGGAGGCACATCAGCAAAAAGTGGAAGGGAGACTCACGCCAAGGTGCCAGGTCTAACATGTGTCCCCTCCAGCTGAAATGTGGGGGGAACTACCCTTCCCCAGGGAGTTCCACATCACTAAGGCGGAAAAATCTGGACAGACCGTCAGCGTTGGCGTGATCGGTGCCAGGGCGGTGTTCCACCGTAAAGTCCATACTCTGTAGAGAAATGGACCACCTCAACAGTTTCGGGTTCTCACCCCTCATTTGCATCAACCATCTGAGGGGCCTGTGGTCCGTCTGAACTCGGAAGTGAGACCCAAACAAGTACGGTCTTAGCTTCTTCAGCGCCCAGACCACAGCAAATGCCTCACGCTCTATTGCACTCCACCTACTTTCCCGTGGAAGTAACCTTCGACTTATGAAGGCTACGGGTTGGTCAAAGCCCTCCTCAGTCATCTGTGAAAGAACAGCCCCTACACCATGCTCTGAAGCGTCTGTTTGCACAATGAACTCCTTGGAGAAATCGGGGGCCAGGAGCACGGGCGCCGTGCACATGGCAGTCTTCAGGGTGTCGAAAGCCTTCCGACAGGTGTCAGTCCAAATCACATTCTTGGGCTGCTTCTTCGAAGTCAGCTCTGTCAAGGGGGTCACAATCGTGCCATAGCCCTTGACAAACCTCCTGTAATACCCAGTGAGCCCCAGGAAGGCTCTCACTGCAGTCTGGGTCTTGGGGGGTTCCCAAGCCAGGATGGTTTCGACCTTGGGCTGCAAGGGGGCTACCTTGCCACTCCCAACTTGGTGTCCCAAGTACACCACTGAACCCTGCCCAATCTGGCACTTGCTTGCCTTGATTGTGAGGCCTGCTCTGCGCAGGGCCATCAACACTTCCCAGAGGTGTCGCAGGTGTTCGGGCCAGGTGCCGCAGAACACCGCAATGTCATCCAGGTAAGCGGCACTGAACTCGTCCAGTCCAGCCAACACCTGGTTGACCAATCTCTGGAAGGTGGCAGGGGCATTCTTCATTCCAAATGGCATAACCCGGAACTGGAAATGCCCATCTGGTGTAGAGAATGCCGACCTCTCCTTTGCCCCATCGGTCAAGGCGATCTGCCAGTACCCAGACGTTAAATCAAACGTGCTGAGAAACCGGGCAGCCCCTAGCCGATCAATGAGCTCGTCAGCTCTGGGGATGGGGTGCGCGTCAGTCTTCGTGACTGAATTGAGTCCTCTGTAGTCCACACAGAACCGGAGTTCGGGTGTGGCTCCCGGCGCAGCAGCCTTCGGCACCAAGACCACGGGGCTGGACCAAGGACTGCTGGAAGACTCAACCACCCCGAGGGCAAGCATCTTGGAGACCTCCTCCTTGATGCAGGCCCGTACCCTGTCAGTTACCCTGTAAGCCTTATGCTTCACCGGTAAGCTGTCTCCAGTGTCCACATCATGGACGCACCAATCTGTGACACTCGGAACCAGGGAGAACAGGTCGGGAAACTGCCCCAGCAACTGGCGGCAGTCCTCCTGTTGTTCGGCGGTCAGGGAGGGTGAGAGGTTAACTCCATCCACTGACCCATCCTTCTCACAGGCCACCAAGAGGTCAGGAAGAGGCTCCGACTCCTCCTCCATTCCGTCGTCGGTTGCCAACAACAGGCCCACTTCGGACCTTCGCAAGTGGGGCTTGAGGCGGTTGACATGCAGGACCCGCAAAGGGTTCCTGGGCGTCTTCATGTCCACCAAGTATGTCACGGGGCTCTTGCGCTCCACAACCTCAAATGGTCCTGTCCACTTATCCTGAAGGGCACAGGGCTCCACTGGGGCCAAGACATACACCTCCTGTCCAGGCTGAAGCTCGACCAGAGTGGCATTCTGATCGTACCACCGCTTCATTTCCTCCTGGCTCGCTTCCAGATTTGCCTCGGCAAGTTGTCTGAAGCGTCTGGTTTGGTTTATGAAGGCCAGCATGTAGCTATATACATTCTGGGGAGGTTTCCTGGGAGATTGCTCCCAGCCTTCCTTTACCAAACTCAGTGGTCCTCTCACGGGGTGGCCGTACAGCAGTTCAAAGGGGCTGAACCCTAGGGACTTCTGTGGTACCTCGCGATATGCAAAAAGCAGGCATGGCAAGAGGACGTCCCACTTACGCCTCATCGGACCTTCCAGGCCCATGATCATGCCTTTGAGGGTTCGGTTGAATCTTTCAACCAACCCGTTACCTTGGGGATGGTAGGGTGTGGTGAACTTGTACGTTACGCCACACTCCTGCCAAAGGGACTTCATATATTTCGATATGAAATTGGTCCCCCTGTCGCTCACCACCTCTAGAGGGAATCCTACTCGTGAGAAAATTCCCATCAGTGCACGCCCCACCACGGGAGCCGTCACTGTCCTCAGAGGGATGGCTTCAGGGTACCGGGTGGCATGGTCCACCAAGACCAGGATGAACCTGTTGCCCATGGCTGTCTTGGGGTCCAGAGGCCCAACAATGTCAATACCCACTCGCTGGAATGGCGTACCGACCACCGGGAAGGGTTGGAGGGGAGCCTTGTTCTTCCCTCCCGTCTTCCCACTTGCCTGGCAAGTCGGACAGGTTCTGCAATAAGCGTCTGAGCTCTTATGCATTTGGGGCCAGTAAAAGTGGGTGACAAGCATGTCATAGGTCTTGTCCATCCCCAAATGTCCTGCTAAAGGCACATCATGAGCCAGACCCAGTAGGAAGGCTCTGAACTTCTGGGGTACCACCAGCACACGGGCTGACCCAGGTTCAGCAGCCTTAGGCTCCGAATACAGGAGGTCGTTCTCCCAGTACACGTAATGTGTTTTGGCCTGAACACCATTGGCCTGGTCTGCAGCCTGCTGCCGCATACCCACGAGAGAAGGGCATTCTTTCTGCTCCCTGCAGAATTCCTCCCTGGAGCGTCCTCCTTCTTGCTGCCAATGGGTCAGCTCAGGCAGGTCCCCCAGTTCGGCGATCTGTTCCCCTGTAGGCTCCAGGGCATCCCCCTCAAGGTCTGCCTCCTCCTGGACCGTAGTAACTTCAGGGGCCGGTTTCCCGCGCCCCCTGCGCCTCCTCCCTAAGGCCGGTTCCTGGGCCTCTCCTTCAGGCCCCAGGACCTCTCGATCACCTCTACTGGCTGCCATCGACCGGGTGGTCACGCACGCCCAGTCAGGCAGACCCACCATCCGCAGGTGAGTCGTTTTCTCCACCTTTTCCCAAGGGGAGTGCTCCAAGTCGTTCCCTAGCAAACAGTCAACAGGCATGGTTTTTCTCACACAGACCTGCAGAGTACCAGAGACCCCCCCCCACTCGAAGGGAACTTGAGCCATCGGACACTGACTCTCAGAATTATCAGCGTTGATAACCCTACAGTAGGCATGGGGTACAACCTGCTCCTGAGACACCAGGTGCTGCCTCACTGCAGTCACACTGGCTCCTGTGTCTCTAAGAGCCTCGGCTTCCTTACCATTGATGATCACCACCTGCCCATATTTTTTAGTGTTAGAGGGCAGGTAGTTCGTAGGGATCATCTCGCTGTCTCCTAACGAGACCAGGGTCATGTGAACGGGATCTCCACCCCCCGGGACCATCATTTCTTCTCCCAGGTGAACGCTAGTCACTTGTCGGGGCGGAGCACCAGTGGGTGCGGGTTTTCCAAATAGGCGACACTTGGGGTCACTGGATATGTGCCCAGGCTCGCCACATTTGAAACAATTGAAGGGCCCCTTTGGAACAGGTTTACCTGTCGGGCCCCATTCTGCTTCGGGGGTGGGGGAGGCTGAGAACCCTGCTGCGGATTCCCTTGGGAACTACTTTGGGGGCCTTTTTGGAACCCTTTCTGTTTTCCCCCCTTTTCCCCCCCACTCTTCTGCTGGGGACCCTGCCCACTCTTGGCGGAATCTCCCACGGGACCCTTGTGGACCCTGGTGCTGAGCCAGCGGTCCGCCTCCTCAGCAAGCTTCCTCGGGTTGGACAGCTTGCTATCGATCAGGTGTTGGCGTAACTCAGGAAAACAGTGATCAGACAAGTGCTCCCATGCAATTAAATCAAAGAGACCTTGAAAATCATTAACTTTGTTACCTTTCACCCAACCATCCAGTGCTCTGCAAAAGTAAGTCACATACTCCACATACGTATTCCCAGGCCGCTTAGTACATCCCCTAAACTTCTGTCTATACATTTCAGGGGTAAGCCCGTACCTGTTCAATAAAGCTTCTTTCATGTGGGCATAGGATCTCTGATTCTCAACGGGCAAATCTAGCAGGGTATCTCTCCCTTCGCTAAGGAACCTTCCCCACAACCCCGCTCCCCAATCCTTGTCAGGGACCCGGTGGGAGGACATGGCTACCTCGTATGCCCTAAACCACTGTCCTATGTCATCCCCCTTAAAGAACTCCTTAACTACGTCCTTTGGGATGTGCACTCTTGACTCTACCTGCACTGGCGATGTCCTGCCACCAGAGGGAGGACAATCAAAGCCTCTCTCCTTGAGACTTATCTCCCTCATTTTCACTTCATAATCCATCTGGTGCTTTCGCTCTTCCAGCGCCATTCTTTTGGTTTCAAGCTCCAGCTGGATTTTCATTTCTGCCAACTTTCTCTCGTGATTCCGGGTTTCCTTCCTGTCCGCCAGCTCCTCTGGCGACAGGCCTTTACCCAAGCTGTGCTCGCTGTCTTGCCTCTCGAGATCGATCAGATCCCCAAGCGCATTCTGCTCCTCCGTCTTATTCTGCTCGGCGAGGACGTCTTGCTCTTCCGGGGTCTTTCTGGATTCCACCCAGGCTTTCAGGGCCTTGTAGAATTCCGGTTTGTTTTTGCAACCAGCGTGCGGAACCTTGAGTTTCCTACAGAAAAACTTCAGTTCCATCTTCGAGTATTTGTCCAGCTTTGCGGCGTCCCACTCTACCTCCAACACCTCGGAGGTCGTGGACTCCGCTTCATCCAGGCTCTTTGTGCCCGGCATGGTTTCTGCACTCGGAATCTTCTTTCGGCAAAATTCAAAAAGCAAAGTCTGTGGCTAAGTAACTGGACCGTAATCCTTGTGTAGTGGTCAGAAGCTCAGGTATAGATATCGCAAGTGTAAATTCGAAATCCTCACCGCTGCGTCCAATGTAGGAAGGGGGAGGCTCTAGTTGGCGCAGTGCAACACTAGCGACAAGCAGGGACTCTCTCTTCCTCGTCAGGGCTGAGGGTTACCTTCCAGACAACCTCTGCTTACCCTCTAGGTAGTGTGGCTTAAGCAGTCGTAGGCTAATCTTTGGGGCACATAGGGTTAAACACTTGCAACAGTACACCTTTACAACCAACCCACCACACAACGAGACCAGACTGTATTCTGTAAAAATATATATCTTTATATAGATTTTAAGCAGGCTTGTGAATACAGTCAATGTACTTTATAAAAACGGTTGCAGATTACTTAATTCGGGTTACCACAGTTCTTATGCAGTTCTCTTGAGGCCCGTAGGCCGGTGTTACTCAAAGTTCTTGTGGAGCCGGCGGCTTCCAGGGGATCTGTCCCACGTCGCGTTGCCTTCCCGGGGTCGCTGATCGTTGCGGCTCTTCAGCCGAGCAGGTCACTGGTCATCCGGGGCAGCGGTGTTCGGTGGCGGCAGGGCCCTCTCCTCGTCGTCCGCTCCGACCCTGGAGGCGGCGGCTGTGCGGCGGTGGCAAGTGGCAGTACGGTCCCCAAGTGCAGGACATACCCAGCCAAGTGCCGGTGCAGCTGTGGGCTCACAGCTGGGCTGTCGGGCAGGCTACCGACCTTGCGGATTCTCGTAGGGCAACTGTCCGTCTTTGCAGGTGAACGACTGCTCGCTATGCAGCCACCTCGAGAGCTCGGACCGGACGGGTCCTCCTTCCCTTTGCTCTCGGGCTCCCGGTGCAGTTGCCGTCACGGTGTTCGGGCCAGCGGCGGCTGGTCCTTACTTTGCTCTCGCTGTTGCTTTCGGCCCCGGTCACGGTGGTCGGGATGACGTTGATGCCTTAGAGGAGATTCCTCTGTCGATACTGCGGCGATGGTCAGCACCCGCAGTCGCTTTCTTCCAAGGGGGTAGCGTCCACTGGTCCTGGGACGCTGGTCAGGGGGCAAGTTCAGTTGCAAGCCCTTGGAGATCTCTTTAGCAGAGTTTGGCACAAGTAGAGCAAAAGTCTTTTCGTAGTCTTTTCTTCTTCCTCTCCTTCAGCAGCAAGGCACCTAGACACAGGCAAGAGTCAGCACCCTTCCTTGTCTTTCACGGTCCTTCTCGTAGGGCAGAGTCCTTCTGTGGCCCAAACCGGATCTAATTTTCAAGGAGCAGGGCTCCTTCTTTTATAGGCCAATTCTTTTGTTCTCGCAGGCCAGGGGGGCCTTTGCATAGCCACTCTCAGTTCTGGAGTACCCCGGCGGGTGTACTCCTGCTTCTGCTTTCAGTGTGAGGGGCAGGCGCATCAGACGCCCCACAGGAGGTGGAGCCAGCATTGTCTGGACAGGGGTGGCCAGAGTACCTTGTTGATGGGGGCTTCGCCCTTCCTGGGCCAGGGGCCGGCAGAGTCATCCGCCGCTCCCCAGGAGGGTGGAGCCAGCATTGTGGTGGCCGAGCACAGTGACAGTTCGAGTCAAGAGGCACTCCTACCTCCCACTAAGGTGTAATCTGCGCATTCACCACCTGTCATCCCTCCAGCCCTGTCACTCACACATCCCAGACAGTCAGATACACATACCAGCAGAGGCGGCTGAAATGGTTAAGCAAGCAAATGCTAACTTTCTAAAAGTTAAAGAAGAAAAAGTGCCAGGGCTCGATTTTTGAACCACCAAACTTATTTATTTAGCTGGTGTAAACCTTCATTGCTTAGTTTCTAGAAGGTATGCAATCGTCATTATTTCAACATTTCAAAATTATTTACACATTTCAGAAATATACAGAGAGAGAAAAAAAATCCCTTCTACTGGGGATACAATGTAAACAACATTTCATACATTTCAAGTATTACAGTATGTTTAAACAAAAAATAAATCAAAAAAAGTTCAGAAACAGTTACACATTCATTGTTTCGTGGAAACAGAATTAAATCATGTACACCAAAAAAGGTTGTGGTATGCTAGTTTTGCGATTATATTGCCCTATACTATTTTGCGTCTTTTTTCAACAGCCAAATAGCCGACGCGTTTCTAAACCCTTCTTATGGTCAATGGGGTTCTTCCTCAGGGCTGGGCTGTGTACCTATGGTGTAAAAATTGGGGACATTTAATATCTCCTTTTCCTAAAATTCAAAATTAGCTTCAGATGCAGGCGAAGCTTGTGAGGTTTTTACCTTATTTCACGGTATCTCTTTTATCAAGGATTGGGCATCGAGTGAGCTTGGATTTTACACCAACACCTAAACAGAGGTAAGGATTGGCGATTATAATAGATATGTGTGTCTTGCACTTCCAGTTGCAAACGTGGTTCTCAGTAAAAAATGTGCGGGCACTTACGTGGATTTTGTTGGTTGGGTGGTTCACTGACTCAGACTGCTCTTTAAAGTAGTTTATTGCGCGTTCCCCGGTCAAGTCATTCTGCGAGGTTTAAAAATTAACAATCAATCCCGGTCTGGCATGTCTTTGTGTTCTACTAAGATTTAAACGTGCATTTTGCTTACTTGGGAGGAGTGCGGCAGACTGCCCTGGCCTTTCTATTTTCCAAATCGATTGGCGGTTGTATTTCAGTACTGGTTCTGTGAAAAAGTTAAAAGCGGTGTCTAAAATTTGCTCAGCGGTAATATCAGCCAGTTCTTAAACTCTTAGTGCGCTAAGCGTCCTACCTTAGTCAGAGGGTGTCTAGCTGCGCTCGGGATTCTGTGCGGTCGCGCTGTTCTCGCTCGATGTGTGGAGTGTCTAATTAATTTTGTTAACCCGGTAGAACGCAATTTCCTGTTTATGTATGCTGCTGGGTGTTGTGGGATTTGTAGTCCTACTGTCTATAGGCATCTTCCGTGTTATATAACGTGATGCTGTGGGATTTTGGGGATAAAGTGCCAAAGCGCATTAGTTATAGTCTCTTGAATAGTGTATTTCTCTGCAACAGTGGGGTTCACAGGGGACTCATTGATACGATCTTTGTAGTTCCGACATTTCATTCAGGCCATCCATCACACAATTAAATTTTAAAATTAAATACGCTTCCTGTTTGAGTAGCATGGCATCGATGTTCCCTCCTCTGGGAGGAACTTTCATCGCTTGTAATACAGTCCACTTAAAATCGTTTTCATTGTGTGGACTGTATTACAAGCGATGAAAGTTCCTCCCAGAGGAGGGAACATCGATGCCATGCTACTCAAACAGGAAGCGTATTTAATTTTAAAATTTAATTGTGTGATGGATAGCCTGAATGAAATGTCGGAACTACAAAGATCGTATCAATGAGTCCCCTGTGAACCCCACTGTTGCAGAGAAATACACTATTCAAGAGACTATAACTAATGCGCTTTGGCACTTTATCCCCAAAATCCCACAGCATCACGTTATATAACACGGAAGATGCCTATAGACAGTAGGACTACAAATCCCACAACACCCAGCAGCATACATAAACAGGAAATTGCGTTCTACCGGGTTAACAAAATTCATTAGACACTCCACACATCGAGCGAGAACAGCGCGACCGCACAGAATCCCGAGCGCAGCTAGACACCCTCTGACTAAGGTAGGACGCTTAGCGCACTAAGAGTTTAAGAACTGGCTGATATTACCGCTGAGCAAATTTTAGAAACCGCTTTTAACTTTTTCACAGAACCAGTACTGAAATACAACCGCCAATCGATTTGGAAAAGAGAAAGGCCAGGGCAGTCTGCCGCACTCCTCCCAAGTAAGCAAAATGCACGTTTAAATCTTAGTAGAACACAAAGACATGCCAGACCGGGATTGATTGTTAATTTTTAAACCTCGCAGAATGACTTGACCGGGGAACGCGCAATAAACTACTTTAAAGAGCAGTCTGAGTCAGTGAACCACCCAACCAACAAAATCCACGTAAGTGCCCGCACATTTTTTACTGAGAACCACGTTTGCAACTGGAAGTGCAAGACACACATATCTATTATAATCGCCAATCCTTACCTCTGTTTAGGTGTTGGTGTAAAATCCAAGCTCACTCGATGCCCAATCCTTGATAAAAGAGATACCGTGAAATAAGGTAAAAACCTCACAAGCTTCGCCTGCATCTGAAGCTAATTTAGAATTTTAGGAAAAGGAGATATTAAATGTCCCCAATTTTTACACCATAGGTACACAGCCCAGCCCTGAGGAAGAACCCCATTGACCATAAGAAGGGTTTGGAAACGCGTCGGCTATTTGGCTGTTGAAAAAAGACGCAAAATAGTATAGGGCAATATAATCGCAAAACTAGCATACCACAACTTTTTTTGGTGTACATGATTTAATTCTGTTTCCACGAAACAATGAATGTGTAACTGTTTCTGAACTTTTTTTGATTTATTTTTTGTTTAAACATACTGTAATACTTGAAATGTATGAAATGTTGTTTACATTGTATCCCCAGTAGAAGGGATTTTTTTTCTCTCTCTGTATATTTCTGAAATGTGTAAATAATTTTGAAATGTTGAAATAATGACGATTGCATACCTTCTAGAAACTAAGCAATGAAGGTTTACACCAGCTAAATAAATAAGTTTGGTGGTTCAAAAATCGAGCCCTGGCACTTTTTCTTCTTTAATGTTAAATTGTCCAGCCAGGACCCGTAGGACAAAACCCCTCGATTTATAGACTTTCTAAAAGTAGCATTTGCAAACCCAGGATACTAAAATAAACTTGACTACAAGAAATATCTTATCATCCTGAGTTCAGGCATACTAAACATGACTCGCTACCATGCTCCTTGAGCCTGCGGGGATTATAGGGTGTAATAATCCTCGCAGCTCAGTCTGGCCTAATGGAGCAGGTAACCTTCAATAGTGAAATACGGTCTTCGTTGTAAGTCACTACTAGGACATGCCACGCACATCTGGCTTGTCCTACCTTACACCTACAACGCACCCTGCCCGCAGGCCTACCATAGGGGTGACTCACATGTAGTCAAGGGAAGGGTCGGTGCTGGCAAGTGGGGACACTTGCCCAGCTAGCGTGACAGTACGAGACCGCACGCGGGTTCTGCGGTCGCAGTTCCCAGACACATCTTTACGGCTGCTTCGGTGGGTGGCGCAACCAGCGCTGCAGGCCCACCAGCAGTATTGGCATCTACAAGCCCCGGCACTCTCTTGTGCACTTTACTAGGGACTAACAGTAAATCCAAAGAACCAATCATGGATACCAATCGCATGTACAATTTACAGTAGGGAGCACTTGCACTGCGGCACGGATCAGCCGTGGCGCAGTGCCCTGAGTATCGGAAAAACAGCAAAACATCGGAGGCACATCAGCAAAAAGTGGAAGGGAGACTCACGCCAAGGTGCCAGGTCTAACACATAGATTGCAAGATAACTTGTGTTATTATTCCAGCAGAACGAAATGCCATTCCTAATGTGTACGTCATTTTAAAGACGGTGCCAGGAAATGTATGGTCAGTGTTGTTCTTCTGCCAGTTAAAAGACTATCACCATTAATGTGTCAGGAAATAAAATACGATGAGAAATCCTACTGGTTGGCAGGGTGCTGCCTGTCACTATATTGCAGGTCCCTTCCAACATAATCTGATTTATACATACATACTCCAGGGTGCTGCCAGCTATCGGGTCTACACACAGCAGACTGCAGCCACTCAGGAAGGAGGTAAGCTCTACATTTCATCTTAATCCCATAGGTTACATTCACAGCCGGATGGGTCTGAAGAACTTTATCCTCGCTTTAACTGCGCCAAGCAGATGAACTTAGCCCAACATAGGCTGTGTTGTATGCTGGGTGATGCCTGGCATCTTATTATCGTTGACGGGAGGATGCAGCTCTGATAGGAGCTACTACAAGAAGAGCAGAGAAACAGGACCACAGATCGCCACAGAGCGACAACTGCCCAGAAGCTGAAGAAAGAACTTTGGAACAGCAAAACTCCTACACCCTGGAGATTCTCCAGGGTAAGCAAATGATGGTAATGAAATGCAAACTGCAGCATGAAGGTCACACACTACATCATCTTTCCCTTTAAACCAAAGGTAACAGCCTACAAGAAAAAACGAAACAAAAAGCAACAAAACTAGAAAATGCATTTCCAAAAGCTGCAAAAGAGAAACAGTTAATATGATTGAAAAATATTAAACTTTGTTGGTACCTTAGTAATGTGCTTACTTCTTGGCTTCACTCCATCTGCAGCAATAACGCTCTGAAAGGAGAAATTACTGCTGTGAGTCTCAGAGTCTTCAGTGTTACTGGTCTCAGTCATGAAGACTGTGGTGTCAGAAGATAACTTTCTCTTATTTGGCTTTATAGTTCCCACAGTCACGCTTTTAGCAGGCACGCTACTGTCAGCAGCATCATAACTTCAGGCAGATCAGCAAAGCGGATCTCACCACTCACATTGGGTGAAGAGACTCGTCTCTGCTACATACATCCACTCTGTTCTCAAATTTGCTTGGGGTGTCAAAATGCAAATAGCTGCAATATATTCCTCACACTTTCCTGGCTATCTTGTTTTTAAAAGTGACATTCAAGCGTGATTCTTGGTTCATCTGCAAGCTGAATTTTTTTTAGAGGTTCTATTGCCACACAATACTCGTCCCATATTCCAATTTGTCCACAGGGTGCTTCAACCCTGGTAGGTTATCAACTGCCTGTTTTGCAGATAATTTCAGATCGTTTCTGTAAGAAACTGAATTATTATTTGTGGTAGATGAGCAACAATCACAACCGTTGTCAGAGTGAACTTTCAAAGCCATTCAATTAACCTAGTATCAACCCCCTGGTACCTAAGCACCGAACAGGCAGGCTTAACTTAAGGTAATATGTAAAACATTTATGCAAAAACCAAACAAGTAAAAGTCAAAATGCAAAACAATAAAAAACCCAAACCGAAATAGAAAAATAAAGTAAAATGTATTGAACAAAATGACACTAAAATGACAAAATCCATTAAGGGGAATGAGATATGAACTGTAACGCTGTAAGAATCACCAGGTGCCAATGAATGAGGGGCCCGGGCACGGATTAGTCTCTCTGGAGCTGACTGCCAAGTCAGAGGAAACTGGAGGCCACGGCCTGCAAGCACATAGTGCAGGAATTAGCCGCAGTGGTCCAAAAAGACATCTAGTGCTCCATGATCAGATAGGGCTGCTGGCCTACAGGAGGATTCACTGCAGATTTTTTGTCTGAGCGCTCATTATTTTTTCTTTGATATTTTTCTGCTTAGAAACAAAATTCTCACTACAGAACTTTGCGTAAAACAAAATCTCTTCCGGAATGTTAGTCTGCAGCCCCTCACATTTTGCTGGATATGTGAACTAAGCTCTGGATGCAACACTAAAAGATGCACCCTCTTTTAGCCGGTCTTTGCCTTTGCAATATTGTCTGCAACTCTGCATTAATCTCTTGTACTATATAATAAAATATTTTGAGGCGCTTCACTCTGTGGCTCTTCAATTGGCCAGTTTACAAGCAACTTACACTCATTCCACAAATCTCTTGGGACAACAATTAACAAACTTAAACTCAGCTCTCGACCCCGCCTGGACTTACAGGCCTCATCTCCACTGCATCCCTCCTGGAGAGACCCCACCTCCTTTGAACCACCCAAGCACAGGACAGGCCTCACCATCTCTATACCCCCCTGGACAGGCCTCACCTCCTCTACACCCCCCTAGACAGGCCTCACTCACCTCCTGTGAGGCCCCTGGACAGGCCTTGCTTCCTCTGCATCCCCCCGACAGGTCTCGCCTCCTCTGCACCTACCTCCAAACAGGCCTCACCACCTCTACATCCCATGGACAGTCCTCCCCTCCACTGCACCCGCTGGACAGGCCTCACCTTCTTTGTGCCTCCCCCTGGACAGGCTTCACCTCTTCTAACCTCCCCCCGACAGGACAGGTCTCACCTCCTCTGCCCCTCCCCCCTCTCCACAGGTCTCGCCTCATTTGCCCCTCACCCCCTCTCCACAGGTCTCACCTTCTCTGTACCATGCGGACAGGTCTCACCTAGGCTGCACCCCCCTGGACAGAACAGGCCTTACCTCCTCTGCACCCCTGGACCGGTTTCACCTCCTCTGCAGTCCTGGACAGGCCTCACCTCCTCTGCACCCCTGGACAGGCCTCGCATTGTTTGCACCCCTGGGCAGACCTCCCCTCCACTGCACCCCCCTGGACAGGCCCCCCCTCCACTGCATCCCCCTGGACAGGCCTCACCTACAATGCAGCTCCCAGGACAGGCCCCACCTGTTCTATACCCCTGGACAGACCTCACCTCCTTTGCCCCCCTTGGACATTCCTAACCTCCTCTGCACCCCACTAGACAGGCCTCACTTCCTCTGCACCCCCGAACTCTGGACAGGCCTCACCTCCTCTGCACTACCTTGGACAGGCCTCGCCTGCAGCACCTCCCTTCCCTGACAGGCCTCACTTCCTCTGCACGGCACCACACCACAGAACAGCCCTCTTCTCTAACCCCCCACCAGAAAAGCATCACCTCCTCTGCACCCATGGACAGGCCTCACCTCCTCTGCACCCATGGACAGGCCTCTCCTCCTCTGCCCCCTGGACAGGCCTCACCTCCTCTGCACCCCTGGACAGGCCTTACCTCCTCTGCACCCCTGGACAGGCTGTAGCAGGGTTTCCGTTCTCCCACAGAACTGTGCATAGAGATCTAGAACCTCAGTGAGTTAGGATGATCCAAAACTCATCTCAGTGTCAGAAATCCCCTTACCTAGCTAGCTACAGTGTCTCATGGATCATTATGAAATGATCCATGTCTTAGACAAACCAGAACATGATCTTTAGAATACCTCAGGAATCGTGGAACACATGAACACTCTTTCGTTATATAATCATTTCAAACCAAAACTGAGAGTCAAAGAACACACGTGCAAGTTTGAAATATTTATTATTCAATGCAAGGTTCTCAAACGCAGTATCTTGTATAATACCAAAATGCAGATTATAAAAATCAGAGTTAGCAGCATAGTCACTAATCCATAGTAAGCAAAAGGTGATAGCATGTTACAATGCAAAATCTATAGAAATCTATATCACCTATATTTCGCGCACCCTATTTAGCATATTATTTTATATCTAAGAAGGTCTCATTCGGGCTTTAGCAGGGCGGACCCATACCTCTAAATGTCAGTAGGAGTAGATCACATCAACAGCTACCAGCTCTCTTCATGCGCAGCACCAAGTGTCCGCGTTCATTCCCTGTAACTCTATCTTAAACCCGCGTAGAGCCCAAAATGTTGGCATCAACATTATTTGTGTTATGTCTAATGTGGTGCGAGGATCAGGCCTCCCAGCAACCTTGTGTTAGGTTATTCCTAGAGTGTGCAGCTCTCAGTGTGCAGACAGTTGTACCAAGTGTACCAGGCAAAGCTGATAGCATAGTAATAACATATTATTCTCAAATAAATCACATCACCGCTTCTAGGTTGAAGGCAACAACAACAAGTAGGTGTCGTGTGCAAAACTGAAGCCGAAGGAAAAATGGCTGTTTAAACATGTAATACACTCATGCTAACTTAACGCAATATATGTAACGAAGTATCCATATGACACCCCCCCATTGATCCGAGCACCGTCAAACATAAGGGAAAAGGCAATACTCAATCAGATACATAAAAATGAAAGCAAAGTTCAATAATCTTGAGCTAAAATAAGCTAAAAAATATGTATGAATGAATATGTATGAATGCCTACAGTGGCCTCAAATCTAAAAATAAAAACAAAACTTTCGAACCAAAAGTTATTCGTCAGGTCTCAAAAATATGAAATGTAGGACCAGGTCGCATTAGTTTAAATGTCTGTAAGAGAATAAACAAGGCACTTATCCGATATCCAAAGTCATGTGCCACATTGACGTTATTTTCAGCGACATCACATGATTATTATTATTATTATTATGTTTCTTATATAGCGCCAGAATCGACCCCGAAGGGGTATCTCCGCGCTTGCCTTGGGAACCCATCCTGGCTTTTCCCTGTGAGATAGCCCCTACAGGGCATCCCCAAGGTGAAAGCCAGGCATCCCGCCGCGGGGGGCCGTTGTGGAGATTAAGCAAGCTTAATGCCCAGAGTTGCAGAGTGTGAACCCATGATTAGGTCAGGCACCGAAGCGAGAATTATCGAGTCCATGGACATTTGAGCTCAAGACCCTGCTGCGTCGGGAATTGAACCCTGGTCCCGGGTCTGACCTCTGCTTCAGGGTCTGCCTGCTCTAACCAGTGAGCCACACTTCTCCAGAGATTGAACTCTCCATCATTTGAGCACAGTTCATCTCTCCAATCCAGCAAGGGGAAAGTCATATTCCATAACAAAGCAATCCTCCCAGGCATGTCACGATTGGACAGTATATGCAAAGTAAGTTGCAACAGCCTCCAGTATGAAATCACTGCCATCATCCGAAAATAGTTCAGCAATCCAATTCAGCAATGGGAAAGAACATACGTGCTCCTCCAGCATCGGATCCTCCTGTAACGTCAGAGGACAACTCGGTGGGTTCACCAGAACGCTGTGTGTCAGAAAGGCATGCGCCGATGCAGAGATCTCCCATTGGCCCAGTACTCCATTTATCGCTGCCAAGGCCATAACTCTTTCACCAGAACAAATCAGCTCGTGAGCCACCACGGGACGCATTAGCTGATCAAAATCGACGTCGGGAGCAGTCCTCAAGCATAGGCACAAATCAATGGCCCAATCGAACTCGCAGCTCAGGCAGTGAAACACAGGTTGGACACACGTAAAGTCGGTGAACCGAAATGACAATCTATAAGCCGTGCTTAATGCTGCAAGCGGCAATGATCCATAGTAATTGAGCATCCGATTACGGCACAGTGTCAGGAGGCGTTGAACGGCTTCTTGCGCAGGATGGGCATCCATGTTTTATGAAGAAAAACATCAACAAAATGCCCGCGGCTACAGCCAGTAAAACAGGTAGTCCACCAAACAAACTCGAAAAATTAGAGTGGAAAAACGTGGGAATGATACCAAAAACTTTTTCAAATGTAGTCACGAGGCCACTGCTAACCAATTTAAAAAAATGTGCAAGCCCAGTCGTGGAAGATGCATTAAAGATCTGGTGCACCAGCTCACAGAAATGAAACGGCAAATCAGTATTTAAAAGCGCCTGCACCTCTGTGCGTGTGTTAGCTATTTGAAGGACATAATTTTCCCGGGCCGAACTCAGGGTCACTTGTTTTTGAGACAAAAGGGCCCTTATTCTGCTTAAACCATTGAACTTCGCTTCCAAGGTTGGAATCCGTGGCCAGATGGAGACATCTGTATGTGTATGGTAATGACCATGCCTCATGGAGGAATGCATTGCCTAGTGGTTCATATCGTCCTATAGCAATATACTGCATACAATTAGTACATTTGTATAAGGGAAATGGTAATGTAATTAATCCATGAATAAGCCACGTGGCAGTAGTGGTTTCAGCAACAGAGAAAGGTAAGGATTCTAGCCTCTCAATATGTAACATAGAAAATGATGCATCACGCATTGAAAGCATGCGTTGCTTTTCAGTCAAATTAAAAGGGGCAAAAAGGGACGAAACGTTCAATGAGCTCCAGGGAACTCGACCAGATTTAAGTGTCTGTAGGGTCCAAGCAAACTGCATTACAGAGCGTAATTGATTCTGACCATGGTATAACGTGGACACTTCATCATGCACAATATCAACAACAGAAGAAACAATATTATCCAACGTGTAAATTCTGGAAGAAAGCATGTTAATACTGTTATCGACCACTGCAAGCACTTTTTCCAAATTCGCTTGATCAATAGCTCTCAGGCGTTTAGCTGCCTCAATCTGTGAAGATTTCCAAATCTCATTGTACACAGCATAAATCCAGCGTTTAGACCTACCCTTAGCCGGGCCTTTTATAAAATCATTCAGCTCTATATTCTCATTCAACTGGGACAGATGCAGTTTAACTGCAGCCAATGTGGAATGTTGTAACCAGTTCTGACACAGTTTGCCCACTGAATAAGTAGTAACAGTGTGATCTGTCTCAAAACGGGGATCTGGCCTGATTTGTGTAAAACCTTCAGACAAACCCAAAAAACGACGTTGGCAAGAATCAGAGCTTCTTTGCCACAAAAGCCACCCCTCCGGATCAAAACTGGTAATATTAAAGGAGGAATTGTGCAATAGTGCTTGTATCTCACTAATGGATTAAGTAGTGAAATTATTCCAACCTGAATATTCTTCCAATTCAGGGATAGTTGGTGCATTTAATCTTTTAGATGTAGCCAATCCAAAGCATGTTGTCTGGGAAATGGTAGAATTTAAAAACAACATGTGATTCGGGATGAGACATGCACGATGCAAAGCCTCAGTGCCTTGTACCTGCCAATCTTTGGTACCCCAAACCGATTTAAGGTCAATAACCTCCTTCCACAACTCATAGCCATCTATAGCTAACCTGTCTAGAAAGGACTTCGAATACAGCAATTTTGTATCGGTAAGTCTAACTTTGGACATGAATTTCTGTGTCACTTTAAAATAAAACGACTCAGGATTCGATTGATTAAAGTCTGTAAAATAAGTGTATTTTCCCAGAAACGTACTAGAGCTCCCTTGTAAAGGAGCAGGACAATGTTCCCACTGTGTGTAATTCACAGGAACCCTCCTGGAATTTGTTTTGTGTAAGAAATGATTTCCATAATGTTGAAAGCAAAACAAATCACCATAATTAACAGAATCTAAGTACAAATCCTCAGCATCAAAAGCTGCATAATATTTCAAATCAGAGAACAATGCTTCTACGGCCTGAAGATCCCAATCATCAGAACGAATATTTTGTTTAATCACATCCCCCATGTTTACTCTAAGCACATTTGGAACATTAATAACTTCTATGGGGCCATGAATCTGAAACCTAACCGCATCCCACACAATCCCATCAAGGACAGGCCAAGCAGTAATTTCTACTGTATTTAAGTCTCGTTTAAGCCTGTGTGCTGAATGTGAGGAGGAAAGAGGGGCCAATGTTCCATTAAGGTACCGAATTCCTGTTCTTTCTTTGACATAATGGCCATCGATCAGGCGGAAAAAATAAAACACAAAACCAATTGACATAAAAAGATAAAATGAAAATAGTATCAGCCAAACATATGTCCAAGGGGGAATTAAAAAATGTTTTTTAAATAAAGTGGTATATTTCGCAATAGTCAATGGTTTCTTTGAAAGTTCCGAATCAGAGTCAAAAGAGAATCTGGACTGGTTAGCCAAACGAGCTTGTAAATCAGGCATTGATAAATCAGCAGGATATGCATAGGTCAGCTCATCAATGTTAGTAACAGGAATAGTATTTAATAAAGGACGGGATATTGCAGGCATCTCGAGGGACACCTCCTGTTCTGCACCAGATGTAATCGCCAGCACAGAATGCCTCACCATGGAAGGACAGGATACAGCCGGTGTCATGCTATGAAGAATCGGCCACCCTGTGTGTCTTGACATTGTCAATTGAGATAAATCTGTTTTCCTTACGACCTGGAAGTGGTGGTAAAATGACTGTTCTTGTACCCTTCACTCCAAGAACCCGAACCGGTGCACAATATGAGGGACCAAACTCTTTCTTGTTATCGATCTTCTCTCGAACCAGTTCTCCAACTTGGGGTAGCCAGCCAACTACCGGGATCTTCAACGCATCATCCGACGTGGAGGGCAAGTGTTCCTTAGCAAGACTGTCTCTGGTCTTTTGTAGATCCTGTAAAACATTGCAATGTTCATCTACGTCAAAGGCCGCGGCCTGGGCCTTGCAGTCTAGACCGTCGAGGTCAGGAACATACATCTTGATACCAAAGAGCATTTCGTATGGGGTCCGCCCACCCAGAGACCTTCTAGGGAGATTATTAAGCGCACGCTGCACGTCATGAGGTGGGCCAGCCAGTTTCTACCAGTGCCTATAACTCGAGCTGTCAAAGATTGCTTTAAGTCGCGGTTCATTCGTTCAACTACACTATTGCCCTCGGGCCTGTAGGGACTCGAAAATTTGACTTGGACCCCCAACGCAACCATAGCATCCTTATACGCCTTAGAGGCGAAAGCCGGACCCTGATCCGAATGGAAGGTACCACAGGCAAAAATTCCCACAAAGACGCGCAAATCCTTAATGACAGTCCGTGAATCAGCGCTTCGATGTGGCCATACCCACACAAAGCGTGTGCATGAATCAACTGCAACTAAGATGTACTTATACGCAGTATCAGAAGAAAAAGGACCGCAGTGATCCAAATAAACGCACCCAAGCGGTTTATTAGAGATGTACAACTGTGTCTGAGGCGGACGCGCAGCAGTCGAAGGCTTAATTTGCTGGCAAATGTCACATTGAAGGACATAATCGCGCGTCTGTTTGTACAGTCCCCGCCACCAGAACCTCTGTTGTAGCTGAGTTACAGTAGCTGAGACGCCCGCATGCGCAGACGCCACACCTTCATGAGCCGCTGTAATCAGAGAAGCCCTGCGATCCGAGTTGGGAACTAGACGTTCGCCAACATCAGGAATTTTCACATAAGGAACCTTATCTGGACTTAAGTGGTATGTGTACTTCGAAGGGAACCCCGCAGGATATTTACCTCCCTTCTCGGTGGCAGCAACGGCCGCCAAGATGTCATCATCTATTTTGCTTTTGGACCTCGTGACTGCTGCAACTAAGTATTTTGATACCGCAGACTTCGCAGCTTCATCAGCAAGCGAATTACCAAAAGCGTGGACCCCCACGCGCTGATGGCCGAGAGTATGAATAACAAACATGAGCGGCAGCTTCTCTTTAAGTTCCGCCACCCGGACCCAGATCATTTTATGTTTTATTGTGCTACCTTTGGAATCACGAAAATCATTCTGAATCCAAAAGAACAAGTTCTCATTGTAAGACTGGACACAGTAGTAAGAATCACTTACGATTAAAGTCGTCACACTAGGATCAGCGTACTCCAACGCGAGCATCAGAGCACGAAGCTCTGCTAATTGTGCGGTGCAGTCCCCAAGTGTCTGCGTGTGCACGACACTGGACTTGAACTCATCGTTCACCATGGCACCCACCACAATGGCGCATGCGGAAACGTAGGCATGTTTAGAGCCATGCGCAACCTGCGCCGAACCGTCAGTGTAAATGATACAATGGAAATCCTCCAACGGCCGCATCGCTAAAGGAGCAGGATGAACAAATTCATACTGTAAATACTCCTGCGACCGTAAAGTGGCGTCAAAAATAAACGTGACATCCTGGGATGTCAAGGATGTAGCCCACTGAATCCACCGAGGGTGCAAAGCTTTGGAATTTGGTACACTGGCTTTCGTGACTGCCTCCAAGGCAGGACACGGGGTAACAACCAACATGCGTCTTCCTTGTGACAGGGCTCGTTCTTTAAGAATTGCCATCTGTACAGCCGTTAAAACTTTCTCCACAGTGGAAAAACGCAGTTCAGCCGAAGTGTACAAGTGTGACTTATAAGCAATAGGTACTGTATCCCCTCCATTAAAAGTCAGGTACGTGAAACCCACCGCCCCAGGGATAATTCTTATCACTAGGTTGGTCTGGTTATCACGAGTCTGTAAGTAGTCAGAAGCGAGCAAATTAGCCTGCAGTGACTGCAGAATCGCCGAATGCTCAGGCAGCCAGCATGATTTGGAAAAGGATGGTTGTATCAAAGCATACAAAGGCTTGATACGCTGGGCATATTCCGGAATGTAAGTCCTCCCGTAATTTAAAAAACCCAGTAAAGACTGTAATTTTTTCAGCGTTGTCGGAGAGCGCAACTGCGCGCACTTCTCCAGGAAGTGAGGAGCCAACCCCTTTCCTTCGTGGTTAAGTTCATAACCCAGAAACAACACTGTGTACTCCGCAATGTGTGATTTTGCAAAGTTAAACTTGTAACCCATGTCTGCAAAGTTACAAATTATGCTGTTTACTCGACACAGATGCTTCCAAAGTTCGTCGTCTGTGAGATAAATGTCATCCACATAAGAACAAGCAACTGGATCGAAGCTCTCCAATAGAGAGACTATGCGGGCGGAAAACACTCCAGGACTATTCTTATAGCCCATTGGGAGTCGTTTAAACATTTTTTGGACACCGCCACACGTAAAACTGGTCCATTGGGAACTTAGACCATCTAATCTGTGTGCATAAAAACCATTGGAAATGTCAAGCGTGGTTTTGAATCGTTTACGCTCAAGACTATTCACTAGGGCAGAGCCGTGAGTATTCTGTACTGCACAGTTACGGCAATGCGAGTTCAAATGCCTATAATCCAAAACCAGACGATATGAGCCGTCCGGCTTGTTCACAGTAAAAAGGGGGTTATTCATTGGTGACACACACGTTTCAATTACACCTTGATATTCCAATTGTTCAAGGATAGCCGCGACAGAAGCTTTAGCTTCACGCCGTATGGGATACTGAGGTTGTGGCTGCGGCTGAGACCGTAAAGGAATCTCATGGCTAGGGGACAATTTATCCCAGCCACACTGATTTCGGTACACAGCCGGCGCAAGCGCCAGAGCCCACTCTTCTGCAAAATGCAGCGCTTCCACTCTCGATACAGTGTGCGCGAAACTGGGGAGGATCACCTCCTCCCATCGCGGAGCTGCGAGAACAAAAGGTGGGGGCCAGTCAGCCTCCGAAAGCAAAATGTCATACGTAGATGAAAGATTTTCCCAAAATACCCCTTTTACAGTTCGCTGCATGTCACCTTCTATTAACAGGACAATTTCAAAAAGACGTTCAGGGGGAGCAACATGTGTATCAGCCGTTTCAATCACAACATAAGTGTCAGTCGCTGTCACCTTCAACAGTGGACGGAGGGCCTCTCTCACTAAGGTAATCTCCGCCGCGCTGTCCAGCAAGGTCAGAGCCCACGTCAGATTCCGAAGCCGCGTTCTCACTATCTGGGGCATATCGATGCACCGTTAAGGCTGCGACCTTCTTCTTGGCAAACTGCGGTCTCTTGGGCGTAGAGTCGTCCCGCTGATCTCCTTCACCTCGCGGGCGGGGCTGACCACGTCCTTGCTGGCCACCCCTGCCCCTGCCGCCCCCTCCACCACCGGTTGACGGAGCCGATGAGTCCTGAAAGGAACGAGGAGAGCGTTGGTCAGAAGCCTGAAACCTCTCAGGCGATTTAATCATCGCGCAAATCATAAACTCGATCCGACTGCGCAGGCAGCGAAGGCGCAGGACTAGAAACCTGTGTCTGTTGCTGTTGTTGTTGCTGCTTACCCTGATTCTGCTTTTTTGGCCAATTTTGTTTTTTGTACTTGTGTTGTCCACCCGTTTCCGAAGACTGTCCCTGGGGCTGTTTCTTCTCCTTCTCAGAAAAAGCCTTTACACCCTTGGAAGTGCGGCCAACCATTTTATATGCCGCCACAATAATCCTTGCTAACTCACGGGGTTTCTCGGCCACGGGAACTAACGCCAGAGCGTTGGCCACCTGAAAGTTCACTGCATCCCCCTTGACATTCGCAAGGATTAGATCGCAAACTACATCAAAGGAGCCACACAGGCGCATACCCAATTCAACCGCCGACTCTGGTCCGTGATCATCTTGAACACGTTTAAGGACCGCAGACAGGTTGGACACAGACGGGGTGCCATAGCACCTCGAATAAACCGCTGCAAAAGTCTTACCCCATGTTTCACAGTCAACAAGTTCAGGGGCTAAATCTTTCGGTAAACTAAGTGTAAGAATCCGGTGTTTTTCACCAGGAGTCGTATTAGGAAACACAGCCTCCAGCTGGTCGAATTTCTCGGCAAGCCAGAAAGGAAAATCATCCTTATCCTGGGGCTTCTTGCCCATTACGGAATTCACCATGACAGGACTGATTTTCAAACCAGCCTGTTCCGCTCGAAGCTGCGCACCCGCAGGGGCTGCGCCTTGAACATTACGACCAATGTAATGAACAAGCGCCCTAATCACTTCAACCGCGACTTCATGAAGACGCCGCAGGTCACCCACATTGCAAGTGGCGCGATTAGGGTGAGGAGTAAATCCACCCAAAGCGGGCCAATTTGTGCCCGGAATGGACAAAGGACCTAACCTCGGAGTGGTCAAAGAATGGGGTAGGGCGCCACCAAACCAAACTCCGTGCTGCCAAACATCTATAGGTACTTCCAGTGCCCTGTACGGAGCATAAGCAACCGGTACAGCGGAGGCAGTGTATGAATGGAACACACCAGAATTAGCGTCCACTGCCGGAAATGTCACCCACGAATAAAACAGTTCGTACGGGTAAGCATGTTCCGCACTCACCACCAGAACCACAGCCAAGCCTTCCACAGGGACATTATAAGCCCTCAAGTGGTCACGCACCGCAATGCGGCTATGCTGCGGGATGTCCACGGCCATTTTAGCACAGGAAGAGAAAAAAGACAAAGAACACTTTGTAGCACAACTGGGTAGCAAGTCAAAGAAACCGTTTTAGAAGAATTCAAGCTTGAAAAGACCTATTTCAAAAACAGGTAGGTTTTTCCGACACTACCGTTTTCCGGAAACGGGAATGAAGGGGTTAAGGTTTGAATGATATACTACTCGAGTGTCATGATATAAGGCCAACAACGTACGGGCGCCATGTAGCAGGGTTTCCGTTCTCCCACAGAACTGTGCATAGAGATCTAGAACCTCAGTGAGTTAGGATGATCCAAAACTCACCTCAGTATCAGAAATCCCCTTACCGAGCTAGCTACAGTGTCTCATTGATCATTATGAAATGATCAATGTCTTAGACAAACCAGAACATGATCTTTAGAATACCTCAGGAATCGTGGAACACATGAACACTCTTTTGTTATATAATCATTTCAAACCAAAACTGAGAGTCAAAGAACACACGTGCAAGTTTGAAATATTTATTATTCAATGCAAGGTTCTCAAACGCAGTATCTTGTATAATACCAAAATGCATATTATAGAAATCAGAGTTATCAGCATAGTCACTAATCCATAGTAAGCAAAAGGTGATAGCATGTTACAATGCAAAATCTATAGAAATCTGTATCACCTATATTTTGCGCACCCTATTTAGCATATTATATTATATCTAAGAAGGTCTCATTAGGGTTCTAGCAGGGCGGGCCCATACCTCTAAATGTCAGTAGGAGTAGATCACATCAACAGCTACCAGCTCTCTTCATGCGCAGCATCAAGTGTGTTGATTCATTCCCTGTAACTCTATCTTAAACCCGCGTAGAGCCCAATGTTGGCAGCAACATTATTAGTGTTATGTCTAATGTGGTGCGAGGATCAGGCCTCCCAGCAACCTTGTGTTAGGTTATTCTTAGAGTGTGCAGCTCTCAGTGTGCAGACAGTTGTACCGAGTGTACCAAGCAAAACTGATATCATAGTAATAACATATTATTCTCAAATAAATCACATCGCCGCTTCTAGGCTGAAAGCGACAACAACAAGTAGGTGTTGTGTGCAAAACTGAAGCCGAAGGAGAAATGGCTGTTAGACATGTAATACACTCATGCTAACTTAACGCAATATATGTAACGAAGTATCCATATGACAATGGTTAGTCGTTGTGTTGTAATTATCATAAGCAGTGGCAATGTATAGTGCAAACCGCAGTGCCCTCCTGACCAGAACCCTAGCACTTTTTTTTTTTAAATTAAGCACTGTCTCCTGGGTCACGGTTGTGTCTTTCCCGGTCACTGGTGCCTCTCCTGGGTCCCGGGTGCTTCTCCTGGGCCCCGGATGAAGGCAGCTGGCCCCTACCTGCAGACAATGAGAGGGCCCCGGCTCGGGCCCCCGCGTTATCAGTAAAAAGGAGAGACAGGGACGGCTGCAAAGTCAGGATGTCCAGGGGCCCCAGAGTGAGCAGCATGGGACCCCAGATTGAGCAGCAGGAACCCCATAGTGAGCAGCAGGGGCCCCAGAGTGAGCAGCAGGGGCCCAAGAGTGAGCAGCGGGAGGGGGCCGAAGTGAGCAGCGGGGGGCCCCAGAGTGAGCAGCAGGAGGCCCCAGAGTGAGCAGCAGGGGCCCCAGAGTGATCAGTAGGGCAGTCCTGCCAAGCGTCACGCAACGGGTGTGAAACTCACGCATTTCAGTGCGGTGATCCGCATCACCGCACTAAAATGCATTGTCACGCATTTTGCCACCAGTGCCAGGCGCGCCACCAGCGGCGCCTGTGCCAGCGCTCTCACTGCTGCTCGAGACGTGCTGTGCTGCCTGATCCCGAGTTCCTAAATAGTTAACTGCTCTCATCCTTTCGGAGTGGCTGAGAGTGCTACAATGTATCTGCACTCTGCCCTCGAAACTGAATGCGGCGCCGGAGGCTCGGGGTTTACTCATCTGACAATGCAGGGGGAGGGAGGGCTGCCCTCTCTTAGCAGACTCGATAGCAAAGCTATCAATCACCGTTGTGGCATCATGGGGGCCGGGATTTTAATTCGGATGTGCCGTCACGACTGGAAGAGGAAGTAGGCTGGCAGAAGTGGCGGGGAATCCGAGTGAGCAGCAGGCAGCACGAGAGACAGACTTGAGTCTCATGGCCGCCCGCCGCCGTGCAAAAGGGGGAAAGAATCGATTAATTTGCGGCGGGCAGCTGCGCCGCAACACTGCTGCCTGCCCAGCCTCACCTTGATGACCTGGCCACAGCTGAGCCGGTGACAGTCAGCTGAGCTTTGATCAAAGGCCTGTGAGCGGCCGCGCCCGGGGGGCCCAGAGGACTCGACTCGAGTGGCGAGCAGCTGCCTCAGCCTGTGGCAGAGTGCACATTGTGGCTGGGCAGTGAGTGCAGTAAGTGACCTGGTCGGGCCCTCAGCCTGCGCATAAAATGTAATATTATTATTTACCGCTCGGCCGCCGAAGTGGTTGGCTGGGACGAGACCGTAACGGAAAACATCATCCATTGAGTTGAGGAAATATAAATTTTATGGTCAAGTTGTGTTCCCTAGCGCGTACCCCACCGACTCCATGTACCAGCTTAAAGTGCATGTAACTTCCCTCCTGTGTCAGCTATGAAGACGCAAATACATTTGCGTCCAGCGTTAATATGTCCTCTTTCAGATCCACCCTGAATGGGTTGAATAGTCCGTTCCTAAGTATGCTATGCCACCGTCTTTTTGTAGTGTACTTTACATGTTTTCCTGCTCTGGCGGAGTAGGCCCTGAATTTCTGCCATCGAGCCTCTTTTCTGGCTTTTGACTCTGACAGCCTCTGCCCAGGCTGCATCTGTACCCGTGAACTCTGACTTACTTCCAGCGCGGCCCCTCGCGCTCAGCTCAGCCTGCTTTCTGCCAAGACTGACTATAACCTTCGAGGTATCTGTTCCGCTCCTCGAAAATACATTCCTGCCTACTAGCTTCAGTAAACATCCTCCCCAGCTGCAGAGCCAAAGGGCCGACCTGTCTCAGGGCAAGTAATTCATAGCTTCTGTTACCATGCTTTCATGGAAGGCCCCGTGCCACCACGCTTCTCATGCAGACACTCAGGCGCATATACACGCATTCACCGTCAGTATAGAATAGCTTCTGCCCTAGAGACCTTTCCGTCCAGATAATATGGTTCCCAAACATCAGATATCAGATATGATAGAAGTACAAGTTGATCTGACATGCCAGACTTCTGTCTCTTTCCGTTAGTGTAAATGTCAAGTTCCTGCACCCTCCAGTTCCACGTCAATCACACGTCATGCAGCTGCGCGCGCATCCAAGCCTCCGATTTCTGCTGACATTGCAACATTTCTGTTAGTGCCACCCCTTTGTGACACCCATCTGTGACGTTTTTTCGCACACACCTCCAGTTCACGCCTAGTCCACGCCTTCTGATTACGTACTAGTAACACGTGTATACTGTTATCTTGTCTTCTCTCAGCTGTTACGCCTACTATACCATTTTTCTTATGACATGAATTAAGTATATAAGCTATGTACTGTCAATAAAAAGGGCGCGCTCTTACTATCCCTTCTTCCACCCCAGTGGTGGGAAGAACATGATATCTTGGTCATGACTATTCCTTTTTGAGGAATAAAACCCCTTAGAAACTCTAACACCACGGACTCTGGTTTCTTTCTTTCCGATTGAGTTATTATTGATTAAGTACTTACCTGCATAGAAATTAAGAGAGTAAATTATATATTTACGTCATTTTGGCGCCCGAATAGGGACCCCTCCCCCACCTCACGCGCCGGTTGGTGCGTTGCAAGCTATGTCCCCTGCCATCAGTTAGATGGAACCTACGCGTACCGGCAGGATTTCCTGCATCTCCCTCTGACCCACGGAGGTGACGAAGACTGCGATCAGTGCCCAGACGAGGCGGTGAGGAGTGCGGAGGATCCCGACCAGAGCCTAGCCGAAAGAAGCAAGGTCCGAGGTGTCAAGAGGCCCACCAGTTTTTCCGAAGTTTTCCGAAGTTTCTCCGAAGTCGAGCCGAGTCGAGTCCAGTCCAGTCGAGTTTTCCGAGGCCTTCTGTTTCCGTGCTTCCCGGTGAGTACCATTGCTGGGACGTATCTAGACGGGTTTGGGTACACAAGTCCGGTCTGCACTGTTTTTAGGCAGTGTATCTGTACTGTTTAGCAGTATATCTAGTATTCTGAATTTCTGAATTCCTGCACTGTTACAGCAGTGTATCTGTACTGTTGAGCAGTACATCCAGTATAGAGGGTAGTCATCTATGTCTCAAATGTCTTTTCATGTGATTAATGTCGTGGTATGAATGTGACCGTTTTAATGTGCATTATTGTGTTTCTTGTATAAACTAGTTGTATCCAGTATTAGGTAGTAAGGATTGAGCATTCAGTAATAAGTAAACAAGATGCCGTTTTTCAAGAAGCTAAAGCAGATAGGAACTAGGAAAGGGATACTAGAGGAAGAAATTCCTATTCCCCCTAGGGACACTCCAGGCAACTTTATGTACCACAAACACGGCATAGATGCCATATTATATCTAGACTTATGGGCCGACTATACTAAACACCTAGACGAAAGACACAGATGGCCTGTTACCGGAACATGGGATGCCGAGTGCATCATGAAGGTAGAAGAAGTATTATGGAAAAAGAAAGCTAGACAATCTCAGAAAGACGCCATAGAATTTTGGCGTAAGGAATCACATAAGCGTGCTGAGAAAGCACTCCGTAGAGAGGACAGACTTAAAGAATCAGACAAGGCACAAGAAAACGAGTTAGTTACTGAAGGGATTCGAGTAAAAACAGAACAAATAGACCGTGCCCGAACCAATCTCGTAAACGGTATGTATCTCGCGGCTGAGGGTTCATCTGAGGCCCTATCAGAAATACCGAAAAACCTACCGCCACCATTAGTTCCAACTAAAGTAATGCATAAGACTACTAAAGACATATTCCTAAATTCTTATCTAGAGGACGTAGCACCGGCTTACACCAATCTGCCTGTTCGTGCCTTGCCTACTGACAGGGACGGGGGTGGCACTCCGCCCCCAGATCATGTTCCGCCGGTACCGCGACAGACCTCCCCCGTTCCGCCAGCCCCGCCACTTCCCGCACCCAAAATTGACCTACCGAAACAACGTCTACCTGATCCTACAAACCGACAAATTCAAGTTCAGATACAGACTCCACAGGGAGATAATGCCCAAGCATCCGCTTCAGGAGGTGCGACCGCGGGTCTTCGGACCCCGCCATTAACACCCAGATTCAATCTCAGGGACATGCAGAGTCCTCTCACGTTCAGGTCACCCCGCCTTGATGCATTAAAAGAAAACATTTCAGTTTGCAGATATGATCCAGTACCCGGAAAAGACGATCTAATGATATTGGCATCACTACGGTTAAGATCTGCTACTGATATCTTGCTATGCTATGTAGGAATGAAGGATCGTCTAGATAGAATATATGAGTTTGTTCAGACAGGGAAAGACCGTGACAGTATCAAGGATGCCATGGAGAAACAGAAAGTTGACGTTCAAGCACAGATACTACGATTTTTCATAAATTGTCTAATAAGAGAACGAGACAGGCCTGGAACAGATCAAAGTGAATTAGATGCACTGAACAAGTGGGGTCAAAATATAGCTGAAGGAAAACATGACAAGGGGACTTGCATAGCCAGTATGTACAAGAAAATTAGAAAAGCAGTGATAACAGTACACCAGAAAGAAAAAGCTTCCTCCGAGGAGGAAGAAGAACTTGAAGAACTAGAAAGGACTCCAGATACTATAGCGTATGTAGGTAAGGGAACTTACCTTAGGAAAGGCATCCGTCCAGAAAGCAAGAGAGTTTTTCTCTCTGCTTTAACAAATCCGAACTCTTCTGAACATCAGTTCCAGGAGACTGATAAAAGACTACGAGAAAGAATGGGGTACCATGTACTCAATTCGATGGATGAACAAGAACTAGCCCGGTCAGCCATATTATGGGCCGAAAATCCAGACATATACAATGATGACACCTTAGCACAGACATTTCTGAACCTTTCCCCAGACGAACAGAAATTAGCAGGTGTATACATGATACAGCACCTCCTCACGAAATACAGAAACCAACATTCCGATCCAGGTCCCTTACACGAAACATTAGAAGCACTACTCATGGATAGATGGAGAGGTTTCAGTACCAAGTTAATACAAATAATTCTAGAACAACGACATAAATATAACACTTTCATAAGCCCTGAATATGTTCCGGCCCCGCCTCCAGAAAGGAAAATGTACCACATGCAATGCGGGAGTGGCATTGAAAGCCAGAACCCTTTACGAGAAGTACACCCAGTTATGGGTGCGGATCATGCCTTGAAACGTGTATATGTACACACGCCACTGACTAAGTTAGAACTGTTAGAAATGAAGAAACTAGTCCCGAGCCATGATAAAGACCCTGCAGGTTTTCACAGAGAGCTTAAAGACATGTTACTGATGGGGGATTACACGTATGATGATATTATGAAAATGTTAAAGGTACTGCTGCCCACGGGCATCTACGAGAAACTAAAAGAAAAGGAATGGGAGGTGGGAGAGAAAAAGATTGTGTGGGCAGAAATAGAAGACGAAGAAAGCAAACGTGTCCCAGGGGTAGGCCTTGGGGACAGAACTAAAGCATTACCAGGTTTAATAGTACAGGTTCTGCCAAGATTATTGACAACTAGAAAGGAAGATTGGGACGCCATCTCGTCCTGTAAACAGAAACATGATGAAGATACTAGTGACTTCTATTCAAGATTCGAGAAATGTTTCATTATTAATAGTGGCCTAAAACCAAGTAGCGAATCATATCCGCACCTTTTTGTATCAAAATTAGTCGAGAACTCCCTAACATTAGTTAAAAACAGAGTGTACAAAGTTGAAAGTACTTGGCAGGCAAATACGCCATCCCAGATGTTACAAATGTTACAATACCATCAGAATAGAATTAGAGAAGAACAGGATCAAGAACAGAAACGTATGAAAGACACAAAGATGAAAATGTTAGTAGCTCAGACGGTCCCAGCCGACGGTCAAAGAAAGGGTTGGACCCAGACAAGTCACACTACAGCTCCCGTTAAGGGAACGTGCAATTATTGCAAGCAGCCAGGTCACTACGTTCATGAATGTCCAGTTCTGAAACATAACATAGCAACAGGGAAAACTAAAGAAAGACCGCATCCACCTAGACAAGATCAGGTCCAGCAACAGACCTCACAGAATGCACAGCACATGCAGAATACACAGCCTATGCACGCCCCATCTCATACAGCACAGACAGTAGCAGTACCACAGCCCATTGCCGCGACTCAGCAAGTTTCACAACAGATGTACCAGTATGCCCAATCTGCATATCCAGATTACCCCCGATATACATGAAACAGCCTAGAGAGGGAATTTGGCTTGCCTCTTATTGAAATTCCTGTAGATCAAGAAGGTCCTTATGTACACAGTCAAGTATTGGGAAAAGACAGAAAGTTTTTAATTGACACAGGGGCAAGCCGCACCACAATCAGCCATAATGAAGTCCCAGGGGCACCCCTCTCAGGCTCACAGAATGTTTCCCTTGGTTTTTCAGGACAGCCTTTTGTAAATGAAGTATCGGAACCAGTACCATTGGCTGTGGGTCCATTATCACGAGTTACAGATTTGTTACTTACGAACTCATGCCCAGAAAATCTGTTAGGAATTAAAACACTGAAGGCTCTAGGAGCTATAATCTGCTGTTCCCCGGAGGGAGTTAGACTCTTTCTACGGGATTTCAAGGGTCATTATGTGTTGCGAGAATTCGATGTCAGATTGAAAAATGTACCAGATTACTTGTGGGCTAAAGGCCCAACTGATGTAGGTTGTATGCATATCACACCATACAGTGTTACACTCAAGACAGGAGTTGTTCTACCCCGAATCAGACAATACAAGTTACCGCCTGATGCTGTAGTGGCTTTACTGGAAATCATTGAAGAGCTCATTGCCCAAGGAGTGGTCGTAGAGACCGACTCCAATATCTGTAATTCACCCATCATTCCAATTCTTAAACGTACTGATCCCAATGCACCGCCAGTATATCGGCTGGTGATTGATCTTCGAGAGCTGAATAAATGTATTGTACCACAGTACCCTGTGGTCCCCGATATCTCTTCCCTATTGACAGCTATTGATTCAGAAGCAACGTTCTTTACTGTAATTGATCTCAAGAACGCTTTCTTCAGTGTACCCATTGATCCGGAGAGCCAATATCTCTTCGGATTCAGTTTAAATGGACGAAGTTTCAAATTTTCCCGCGCACCTCAAGGATTCACGGAAAGCCCCAGCATCTATAGTCAAGCACTGAAAAGACAACTAGATTGTATTCAAATGCCAGTTAACACCGCTTTACTGCAATACGTCGATGATCTACTGATCACCGCACGAAGTGAGCCCGAATGTGAACAAGCATCATTGACAGTTTTACATTACCTGGCAGACAAGGGACACAAGGTGTCTCCTTCGAAGCTACAATTCTGTGTTCAGCAAGTTGTATACTTGGGTCACTTGCTGTCCAAAGTGGGGAGACAGCTCACTCCCGATCGCATTCAGTTAATTGTAAATATGCCACGACCCCAGACACAAAAGGAAGTGCGGGCCTTCATAGGCCTCACCTCGTACTGCAGACAATGGATTCCTCAATATGCATTTCTAGCTAAACCACTCATCCAGTTAACGACGCAGGAGGCAGCGACTTCGACTGCCCTCCCTTGGACTCAGGAACATACACTAGCCTTTGAGGAATTAAAGAAAGCATTATGCCAAGCACCAGTTTTAGCGACACCATGTTACAGCAAACCGTTTACACTTTTTGTTACAGAACGTGATGGTACAGCATTGTCTGTCCTCACTCAAGATCAAGCAGGTTCACATAAGCCTTGCGCTTATTTTTCAAGTACATTGGATTCAGTAGCCCAGGCACTCCCTGCGTGCTTAAAGTCAGTAGCAGCAACAGCACTAGCAATTAGACAGAGCGATTCAATTGTTCTAGGCCATCAGTTAACAGTACAAGTTCCACATTCTGTAGAAGTTCTTTTAAATAGAACCCAGACTCAGCACTTGACCATAGCACGACTGACAGGTTATGAATTAACGCTATTCCAGCCACACATAGAAATCAGACGCTGCAGCATTCTGAACCCCGCAACACTGTTACCTACAAGTATGACAGATCCAGCCCCGCATGATTGCATAGAGATCATTAATGCAGTAACAAAGCCCCGACGAGACTTGACAGATGTTCCATTGACAAATCCAGACCTGACACTTTATGTGGATGGTTCATGTATGAGAACAAGTACAGGAGAATTAGTGGCCGCATATGCAGTGACCACTGAAACCGAAGTTAAAGAAACACATCGTATTGACACACTGTCTGCTCAAGCGGCAGAGCTTATTGCTCTGACCCGAGCCTGTATACTAGCCAAGAACAGAAATGTCAACATATACACTGATTCCCGTTATGCGTTCGGAGTTGTACACGACTTCGGCATGTTATGGCAAGAACGAGGTTTTTTGACCTCTCATGGTGCCAAGATCCAACATGGTCCCCTCATTCAAGCACTGTTAGAAGCAATACATCTGCCTTCAGGCATATCCGTCATGAAGTGTAAAGCACATACTAAAGTCACAGATTCTGTTTCCCAGGGTAACGACCTGGCGGACCAGACAGCAAAACATACAGCATTGACTCACACTCAGACAACTGACACAACAAAGACAATAGGACCGACAAATTGCATGACAGTCAGGGATCCCGCACTAGATGTTATCGATATTCAGACACATGCTACCCCAGAAGAAATAAAGAAATGGATTGAACTAGGAGGGATCCAGGCAGATCAAGGTTGGATGACGAAGGGAAAATCTACATGGTTTCTCCCTGACTCTATGGTTCAAGTCATGATTAATACAGCACATAGTCCAGCACATCTAGGAGAGAAAGCGATGTTAGACAGTTTGCAAAATCTTTGGAACAATAAACACTTACGAGCAGCAGCAAAACAGAAAGTGCGTACTTGCATGATCTGTTGTCAGTTCAATCCAGGTAAAAGCGTCCCTGTAGAGCAAGGTGGATTTCATCCTCCCGATCACCCTTTTGAAGTCCTCCAGATGGATTATATCCAGATGGACCGTTGTCGAGGATTCAAATATGTTCTCGTAGTTGTTTGTGCTCTGTCCCGTTGGACCGAAGCATATCCAGTCCCAGACTATACTGCTCCGACCACTGCCAAGCAGTTGGTTCGTGAATTCTTCCCACGGTACGGCTTGCCTCGTGTCGTGTACTCAGATAACGGTCAGCCATTCTCATCCGCATTAATGAAAGAAGTTTCTTTATTGCTAGGGTACCAGTGGAAATTCCATTGTGTCCGACATCCAGAAGCCGCAGGCCTTGTAGAAAGGCATAATCAGACATTAAAGACACGCCTTGCAAAAATATGTCAGGAGAAAGGGGTCGACTGGATAGTCGCCCTGCCAGTGGCACTATTCTATATGAGAATGGTTGCCCATTCGAGATCAGGGCTATCCCCGTACGAAGTGGTTTTTGGCAGACCACCGAATATGTGGGGGACTCCCATTCCGAAAAAGATTACCGATGTTGATTGTAACATGTTGACAGATTACCTTGCCTCCTTGATGTCTGCACTCCAATCATGTCGTTCACAGGTTGCCGCAGCCTTCCCCGACAACACTGATGTAAAGCCACATGATGTCCGTCCTGGGGACTTAGTATTGGTGCGCAATTTTGATAGAAAGAGTCCGATGGAGCCCCGCTGGAAATCACCGAAGACCGTCCTTCTCACCACGAGGACCGCGGTGAAGATCGAAGGGAGAAAGGGGTGGGTGCATACGAGTCATGTGAAAAAATTCCATGAACTGAAACCAGACCGAGACTCGTCCATCCCCATCAAAGACTGTGTTGAGCCAAAAGACTTTACAGTATCTGAACGAGAAAAAACTCCCCAAGAGGAGTATAAATTAAAACTCCGATCTAGCAAGTCAGACAGTTTAATTGTTTAAGTCCTCCCCTAGGTGAATCGGTTAAATAATTTCTGACATGTATCCCCTAGATCGAGATAGAGAGAGAGAGAGACGAATTAAGAAACATGCATATTGTAAATCACTGCGTAGTCACTGTATAGTGACGCTATTAATCATGTTTATTCTGAGTATTTTAATTATTGTTGCTAGCATCTTACTACCTATCTACTACCCTATTTTCAAGCGTGAACAATCTGCTTACAATGTTTCTGCTGAACATACTTTTAGCGAGTTACCTCCACACGAACTCTCCTACAGACTTGCGCTGCGCAACAACACATTCATTAGTATGCTACATCATTCCCATCAGACTAACAATGCTACAAACTGCTGGATATGTGGCCGACTCCCTCCCTACCAGAATTACAAGGGAGCTCTGCCCCTCTTTCCGTATCCGTTCACTCACAATGGCTCCTGCGGTGCATGGTTTAAAATAATTAATTCCTTAGATCCTGATATTGCTGTCTTCGACGGGGGCTGGGTTTGGGGAAACCTGAACTTGGTCCTGCTCGACGTCTGTTACCCTGATAAGGAGGGACTCCCCACTAGAATAGGAACTGATCTGGAAAATGAAGTATATGGATTAGGTAATTATACAATTAGCCTCATGATTCTCACTGTTGAAGCGGAAGCTGCACCAGTTCTACCCATTATGTCAGTATTACCAGTTACTGGTGAATTATGTATCAGGAAGAAAGGTTCAGTACACTTAGGTCATAGTAAATGCACTACTGTGATCGAATTCAGTGATCATGGAAAATCGTCCTTCAAAGCTATCCGTCATTCTTATTTTGTTTGTGGTCATACCGCATACATACGCATGCCTCCAGATTGGGATGGTACCTGTTATATAGCATTCCTTCTGCCACCTGTCTTTCTAGCTCCTCCTGATTACCACAGAAATACAAATCTAGTAAAGAATAGACCCAGAAGAGATATCCCACTTGTCGACTACACAGAAACAGCATGGGAACAGTATACCGATTTCAATAAAGGATTCTTTTTCTTTTTAGGACCTGTCCAAAATAGTAAACTAATACGCAGATTAACTAGAACACTTGAAGCAGTAGTAAATGAAACTGCCTCCGCTCTAGGTAACTTAACCGAAGAGCAGTCCGCCATGCGGGTTGTTGTCCTTCAGAACCGTCTTGTTATTGACGTCATCTTGGCAGATAGAGGTGGAGCCTGTAAGGTCATCGGGTCAAGTTGCTGCGTTTTCATTCCACAAAACGCACCATCTGTATATCAAGCTATTACACGCCTCCATAAAATTGCAAATCAGATACATCAGAATCCAGGCACCTGGACTTGGTCCGGTTGGTTCTGGACAACGTTAACCGCTTGGGGATGGAAGATCCTATCCTTCCTAGGCATTGGCCTAGTCCTAGTATTCAGTTGCTGCCTGTGCCTGCAGTGCGGGCCAGCGATTTGTGGACTGTGTGCCACCTCTTGTATTGAACATTCCAGTTTTCTCTCAAAACGTAAACGAAAGAAAGAAGAACAAATGATGTTACAAGAACAAACTGATCGATTCATGAGGATCGATATATCATGAAGGGTCCGTAGGGAACAAGGAGGGAATGAGGAAATATAAATTTTATGGTCAAGTTGTGTTCCCTAGCGCGTACCCCACCGACTCCATGTACCAGCTTAAAGTGCATGTAACTTCCCTCCTGTGTCAGCTATGAAGACGCAAATACATTTGCGTCCAACGTTAATATGTCCTCTTTCAGATCCACCCTGAATGGGTTGAATAGTCCGTTCCTAAGTATGCTATGCCACAGTCTTTTTGTAGTGTACTTTACATGTTTTCCTGCTCTGGCGGAGTAGGCCCTGAATTTCTGCCATCGAGCCTCTTTTCTGGCTTTTGACTCTGACAGCCTCTGCCCAGGCTGCCTCTGTACCCGTGAACTCTGACTTACTTCCAGCGCGGCCCCTCGCGCTCAGCTCAGCCTGCTTTCTGCCAAGACTGACTATAACCTTCGAGTTATCTGTTCCGCTCCTCGAAAATACATTCCTGCCTACTAGCTTCAGTAAACATCCTCCCCAGCTGCAGAGCCAAAGGGCCGACCTGTCTCAGGGCAAGTAATTCATAGCTTCTGTTACCATGCTTTCATGGAAGGCCCCGTGCCACCACGCTTCTCATGCAGACACTCAGGCGCATATACACGCATTCACCGTCAGTATAGAATAGCTTCTGCCCTAGAGACCTTTCCGTCCAGATAATATGGTTCCCAAACATCAGATATCAGATATGATAGAAGTACAAGTTGATCTGACATGCCAGACTTCTGTCTCTTTCCGTTAGTGTAAATGTCAAGTTCCTGCACCCTCCAGTTCCACGTCAATCACACGTCATGCAGCTGCGCGCGCATCCAAGCCTCCGATTTCTGCTGACATTGCAACATTTCTGTTAGTGCCACCCCTTTGTGACACCCATCTGTGACGTTTTTTCGCACACACCTCCAGTTCACGCCTAGTCCACGCCTTCTGATTACGTACTAGTAACACGTGTATACTGTTATCTTGTCTTCTCTCAGCTGTTACGCCTACTATACCATTTTTCTTATGACATGAATTAAGTATATAAGCTATGTACTGTCAATAAACAGGGCGCGCTCTTACTATCCCTTCTTCCACCCCAGTGGTGGGAAGAACATGATATCTTGGTCATGACCATTCCTTTTTGAGGAATAAAACCCCTTAGAAACTCTAACACCACGGACTCTGGTTTCTTTCTTTCCGATTGAGTTATTATTGATTAAGTACTTACCTGCATAGAAATTAAGAGAGTAAATTATATATTTACGTCAGAGTCACCTGCAGTGAGTCGCTGTGACTGTCACTAGTAACTACAGCTGTACACTCTGTACCGTCTGGAGGCCTCTGTTTGCACGTTGTTTATCTTAGCATGGCAACCGATGGGCGATGAATTTATCTTTTACTCGTGGTGCCATAAATGGTGCTCTCCAACTGTCTCATTCAAACAAGGCACTTTCCTCCTCCATGCGTTCTTTTGCGTGAGCTAACATCCAACGCGCTTTCTAAATGCATTTTTGCAGAATTTAATACGAAGTGTAGAGGTAAGGTCCGAAATTATTCTAGATTAGGCACATTGTGACAAGTACTTATAAACTTAGACCAGATACTTAATGAACCCATGGGCTGTATTCTGAGATTTTAATGAAATTGTAAGGCCTGTGTACCAGTGACACCCAAAGCTGCAGAAGAAGCATTCTTATTTGTTTAGGCCCCGCCTGCAGAGTAAGGTGAAAAGCAGTACACATGAAGGGTTTTGCTTATTTTAAAATGCACCCAGTGACGCAGAGCACTGAAGTGCCCTCTTTCTGAGGGCACAGACCGGTGTGGGACTGAGTAGCGCCCCCCGAAGACAGTCTCAGCAAAGGGCCCGCGCATCAGGCATCGTGATCCTCCAGATGATTGCGGGAGAGTCTGGAGACCCGAGCCGTGCGGCTCACTGCCGGCTGTGTGACAGTGAGACAGAGAGATAGAACAAGTAGGTAATAAATGGTCAGGCAGCCGCCACTGTACGTTGTAGTCATGTGTTGCGAAGTTGTAGTCTTACTTCTGTGAAGATGAGCTGGCAGGGCCAGAGGCATCCTGATCATGCGGTCGGCCAGTCACCACAGAGAGAGGGGAGCAGGCCAGCATCGCATGAAATCATTAAATGCAGCTGTTCTCGAGCTGTCCTCCCCTGAATTCATTTCAAATAAGAGTATGCCTAGCCCTGGAGTCAGTGAGGGGCATAAAAGAAGAGTTATTGTGCTAATAAACTAACTTGCAAATCTGTGCTCGGCTTCCCTTGCGACCTCCTACAAGTTCCACGCACACAAGAGTCACACCTACACTTGCAGCCACACACAGACTTGCACATAAGGTGGGCAGTCAGTGACACGCAGACACACACAACATTTACGGCACAACAGTTTTCTCAGACCGGTGGGCTGATGTAACATGATTTCGCTGTGCTGGCTAAACGTTCACTTGACACAGTTTTACTAAAGCCACTATACATGATCCATCATTAACCTTCTGCACAGCGCCACCGTTGGATAGTTTTCTCTTGAAACTGGCAAATGCGTGTATTCTTAAAAGAAACTTTCAGATTTCGTTTTCCATGTTAATCATTACCATTTTAAAATACGTATGTTGTAACCTGTTACAGTTTATCCGTGGTGATGGACCAGATGTTGCTTTCATGAAAGTGGCACAGGGATTCCGAGTTTTTTTGGTGGCTGCTCTCTGAGATTACCACGCATTGTCATTGATTAACTGTTATGGCTTAAAAAAACATTTGTTTTAACTGAAATGTATACTAGACTTCACATTCAACTTTATTAAACTATAGTCATGCTCCCAAACATATATTTTATTGGTTATTATGATGCCAAATATATCTGCCACATGACCCTGTTGGTAAAAGAAAGCAGGTCGGTGATCTTGTTTAGGCACTTTAGGAACATTGGGCAGTTTTGAGGCAGTTTTCATACCACAACATGGGCATTCATGCACCACTAAAAGTGCTACACTTAAGACATTTATATGTAACATGTCAGAAGACTCAATATATGGCTATGTCACACATAGGCAGTCTCAAAATTTGACAGCTACGTATTAGGTCAGTGCAAATACTCCAGATAGTTTACACAAGAGGCATGTTATTCTTCCAAAATGCTGGGGGTTAACTTGTTTCACAGTAAGAATGAATATTATGTATGTGTGTGAATGATGTGTGCTGATTTCTGTCTGCGCCAGAGTCCAAAAGCCAAGCTGTCAATATACAATGAAGTGTTGCGTGCTTATCTAGGTTCCTGATCGATACTGTGAACTTATGCCCCTATTCGGCTATAAATCCATTTATTCCCTATATTGGCATAACCGTTCAAGTGCGATTTTCTGAAAAGTCATCTCTGGCCTCACACGAACAGAGCCACATTCCAGCATGACTCTCTGCTACTTCCTTTGCGACCAATTAGTGCAATGACAGAGCAGCAGTCACTATCTGATATTCCTAGATAACACTCCGAGTTCTTCAACAAGATAAAAACTTAGCAAACCTGGAAATCCCCGCTTGCTGTGTTTTGATTAGTAATGGAACTCTAATGAGCAACTGATAACTGTCACTTCCTAGTGACATCTTTAAATGACGTCTTATGTCCAGCAAACTTGCGTCAAACCCGGCACCTGTCAGGTATAAATATTACCAACGTTGCCTTAAGCAATGCGAGTTCGTTGCCTGTTGCTGATGTCAGCTGCCTGCATGACCCTGTGTTGGTAAATCTAGCACTCTGTCGCTGCAGCCTGCTATCCTGTGGTGGTGAAGCTGCTGATTACCATTATCGCCGCTACAGCGCGACCTATGGTGCAGTACGCTTGAGGAGCCGAGCAGCCGTCCTCTGCGAAGACATCCAGCCGATTCCAGCTGCCCGCGGACGCTGTCACCCCTCCTTCCTCGACGCGCTGAGAGAAGCCGCTGCCTTTCTCGTGCAGAGAAATCCAGTCCCGGCGCTTCTGGTTTACCCTCGCGGGTGACTGGGATATCGAGAGAGACCCCTGAAGGAGATACCAATCCTCCATCATTCTATTCAGAGGTATGGTGTTGACTAAACCCTTAGACGAGAATTCTTGAAACAAACCTTGGCAAAACCAACTTAACTTAAGCTACTTACTTACTCCCCCTTTCACGTGTTAGGCTTAGGTCAGGCACACTGGGGTAGGCTTAGTTAGAAGCACCAGTTGAGTATGTTAGCCTAATGTATATATGACTGTATATATGTTTTATTACTTTTAAACCATTGTATGGCTAAGAAACCATATCAATGCTTTTACAGTTCTATTTCGCAATACTTATCTTACTGTACGTACTTTTTACAATAACAGTTATTGCAATTGTGGCAATACATTTCTCTTGTACGAGAAGAAAGACTGTTCAATAAATGTTAACCCTTTATTGACTAACACCCGTCTCTCTATTCTCTACATACTGTGAAAGTAAACTGCACTAGACTGACTGAGTGAAATCTATGTCTATTGTTTCACACGACCCTAGAGATCGACTCTTGATCTGAGGAGCAAAGTTGTCATGTTGCACGGTTGTTGGAAAACTGAATCCCTTCTTGTCTGTGCCAAGGAAGCTGATCACTTCCTATGCAGAGAAGAAAGTTTCCAGTGACCTCTGAGCTAGTTGGTAACACAACCCAATTAAGTTTAGCATAGTCAGTGGAGGCCTGGAATATAAGCAGTTCCACGTCGATACTACTGTTTATGTTATTCCAATGCGCAGGGCCTAGTGGGAAACTAGGAACTACACTACATGGCGCCCAAACGTTTGGTAAGGCGATAAACTAACGCAAGACTTGTAGAGTAACTCAGTCGTGCATATTTCACACCCCTTTCTCCCGTAAATACTCCAATAGACGTCTGGAGTGGGTGAAAGGTTAAAATCCGCCCGACCTTAGTAGGAAGAGATTCCTATGTAAAGCTCTGGTTTATTCAACGTTGAAGGATACAGTGTTCCAAAATATTGTGCACCTAATCTTTGTCTCCTTGGAGACCTACTCTGCAAAAATTGCATTTATACAATGTCAGTAGAAAACAACGGCACCGCTGGGGCCGCAGCAGATGCGACTCAGCAAGGTCCCGAATACACAGACCCGGGTGCTATTATCATCCCGGTCCAGTTAAGAAGATCTATAACTTTAAAACTTATAGAACACGGACTAACACCTCAAGGTGGTACAGTAATTTTCGTGATAGAGGCTCACGAGTATCGGCAGACAGAGGTATTCTATACATGGATAAACTTTCTAGCGGTAAACGCTATAACACAAGAGTTTCACTATTACAAAATAGAGGAACCTCCGGGAGAGTACGCTCCTTTCGAGGAGATTGAAATCCCACTTAAATTTCAAGAGCACCTGCTCTGGTTTAATGGCGCCCTAAAACACAATGATCACATTACCAGGCTCGGTCCACTAGGTAGACCAGGAGCCACGTGGCCGGTTCTAGCCAGCTACACACCACATCCTGACATTGCAAGAATGTCTAGAGAAGAGCTGTTAGCACAGCTAAACACATTAATAAAAATACATAGGCAATTAGTCCAATATGTAATGCGGACTGCAACAGTCCAGCCAGCTGTTAATACACCACAGCTGACCCCTCATCAGGGGAACACAAATAAAATTACACCACAGAACATACAGTCATGTCTTGGTAAAACACCCGTAAAACGGGAACAAATTCCTTTCTGGTTAGCCCAGAAAATCACTCAAATAGAGGCAGTATTTCCTGATACTACCCCTATTGAGAAACACAGAATCTTGACCATCTGCCTTCCTATGGGAATCGCACCACACGTGGAGGACTGTGACACTTGGGGTACAGTCTTTGCTTCCATTTACACAAAAACACACGGTGTTCCGTCTATGGCGGTAATACCAGAAGTGCTAAAACAGATTCAAAATGAATTTGGTCCAGAGCCCGCTTTAAATCTAGGTATGAAATTACTGAAAGACTTCAAGCAGGTCACGGCTATATTATTAGCCAACATAAAGGGAGAAGCAGCATCTGTGGCGATTCGCCAGAAGTTGAAGGAAACAGATATAAAAGATCCTGTTGAGCTTGCAAAAATCATAGAAAAATGCTATGAAGAATTAGGTAGAGACAGCTTGGGTGGAAAACCAGTTAAGCCCCAACTGCTCGAAAATCCTGAAAAATTATTTATTAAAAATAATTTAAACACTCCTAAAAAGAGCTGGGATGGAAATAAACAATCCACTCCCAAGGAAAAAGTTTTCCAGTCCAGAGGAAGGTCTCCTCGACGGAGGGAAAGAACTCCGACTCGAGAACGCCAGTCTCCCCAACAGAAGCCCTCTGAGAAAAGATATAACCTTAGAAATAGGGATAATCTAAAAAAAACCTGATAGATATCAAAGTATTGATACACGTCCCTCTCGATCTCTTCCACAGAATTCGGAAAGAAGAGGACGGTCAGACCCAGGAGAGCACACCAAGTCCAAAGACAAGGAACCTGCTCAAAATAAGAAATCTCAATTTCAGAAAAAGAAGGTAGCCAGTATTAGAGTAATCAAACATGCCGAGGATACTGAGGACACAGTTGAAAAACGGGGAGTGGGCATTGACAATGTTGGACAGTGCAGCAGAAATCAGTATAGCGCGCAAGATCTTGATGAGTCATCTGGAGACAGTGGACACGAATGAATACATTCAGGTTGAAACTGCCGACGCCAGACTTAGCGAACCCCATAAAATATACGAAATAACATTGCGTATGGAGGGTGATAAGACTAGGAAAATTAAGGGTCTATTTTGGGATAAGCTCTCAAAAGGCTATGATATTCTGTTAGCTGAAAAAGATTGGCCCCAGGAGTTTGTCAGGGAGTGCCCTTGTGGCGAAGAAGTGATTATGCCTGCCTTCTCGAATCACATTCCGATTCATAAAAAATACACATATGCCAGGAAATGGGCAGTAGCCCAGGCACCTGCATTGTATAAAAATCATGTAGGATGGGATGAGGATTCACCGCCTCACAAAATCCAATTAAAAAGTGAACCAACTGCCCAACGGCAGTATCCCATAAAGCAAGAAGCTAAAAAACAAGTCAGGGAGATCTTAGATCAACTTGAGTACCAGGGGATGATTGAAACATGCACCTCTCAAATGAACAATCCTTTGTTGCCTGTCTCCAAGCCAGACAATTCATATCGTCTAGTTTTGGACTACAGACATCTTAATACATGTTGCAAAACCTTTGCAGTACAAAACTCGCATAGTGCAGCCCTAATGAATAACATAGTTAGGAAAAAATACAAAACGACATTAGACATTTCTAATGGATTCTTTTGTCAAAACATTGCACCAGAAAGCAGATATTTGACCGCTTTCTCTGCATTTGGGTCACAGAAAAAATTCTGTCGACTCCCACAAGGGTTCAAGAACAGCCCAGGACTATTCTCAGCTAGGGTAACAGAGTTACTACAAATCTATGATGATGAAGCATTATCTTACGTAGATGATATTTATCTCACAGACGACGACTTGGATACTCACTTGAAAAGAGTGAACACCATTATACTTGGGTTCGCAGCAGAGGGTTACAAATTCAACTTTAAAAAGTCCCGAATTGCCCATCTGACAGTACTATTTTTAGGGTACGAATTATCAAGTGAAGGGAAAAGCCTAGCGGACAACTTCTTAGAGAAGTGCGCTGTACTCCAAGCTCCAAAAACGCTGAAGAATTTACAATCAATACTAGGTTTTCTGAATTTCGGAAGAACTTACATTCTAAATTACGCAGAGAGGGTTAAACCTCTCTACGAACTAATAAAACCTGATTTAAAACAAATCAATTGGACTCAAAAACACACAGAAATTTTGAGATCACTGCAAACAGACATGTTAGCAAAAACAAAATTAGATACACGTGACAACACGATCGATCTTGTAATCCGAGTCATCCCAGGAAGATGCGGATTCACGTACCTAACCTCTAATGAGGGAGAAAAGGTACCAATTTCAATTAAATCTCACTTGTACACACAAGCAGAAAAAGCATTCAGTCGCACAGAAAGAACTGTGAACGCAGTGCAAATCGCATTAGCAAATGAACGAGAACTAGCACACGGCAAACGGATTAATATCCTTACAGCGGAATCCGCCTTCGAGGCGCTATTCAGCCCAGTAAACCTGCCTACAGTGTCACTGGACCCGAAATGGATACAGTGCATAGATTCTCTAGGAGCGGAAGATGTGAAATACTATTTCGTCCCGCAATTTGAAGAACTGAATGATTTAGAATATGAAGAAGAATATCCTCTACCAATCGAAATTCTGCCTCTCCCACAATACGCCTGTATAATCTATACAGATAGCTTTGTACAGCATTTCAACGTAGAGAGCAAATCCTACAATGCAGCATGTGCGATCATTAAAGGTCGTTGGCTGTGCGGTAAATTCAGACCGAAAGTAACAAAAACTGAATCAGTAAAGTACTGTTCGGTTCAAAGAACTGAAATCAGATCTTTAAAGATGGCGCTCGAAAATGCAGAACGCGAATTCCCCACACTTATCGTGTGCGATTCTCATTTTTGCGTCAACTCTTACAACAATAAACTGCAGAGTTGGATCGAAAACGACTACAAAGATGACACAGGTGCCACAATAAAGCATAAATTGCTCTGGAATGAGGTAGCTCTTTTACACAAAGAACTACAAAAGACTCACGTGATACACGCACAGAGTCTTCAACGTGATGGCGTTCACGTTGCAGGGAATTCATTGGCTAATACAGCCACAGCGGAAGCAACTAACCCGGCTTCCGTAGCCACAAAAAAGCGTACAGATAAATACATAGACGGGGAAACCATGCTGGCAGTAAAAACGACCGTAAAAGGCGACTGTGCAGCACTACCCGTAAACTATCCACTCAATTATGCATACATAATCGATGCAAACTCCGTTCCTTTTGCTCGAATCCCTGGAGTGGGGGACAGAGTAATTCCAAACATGAACAGGAGAATATTTTTAATAGCAGACGCACACATGGGTTTGGGTCTAAGGCACAGAGAGATCAAGGAATCACTGACTGAATTACAATCAGTATTCTGGTGGCCGGGAATGAGTGTAGAACACCAAATATATGCAAACAACTGTGAAAACTGTAATAGGGATCGCAGTAGCGAACCTTGCTACCGGCTACCAGTTAGAAAGAGCGTAACGCTGCCTACACCCCATCCTGCGTCCTATTAATAGTTAAGACGAAAAGCACTTAAAAAATGAGGCCTCCAGCGCTCGGCTGACGCTAGAACGGTTATAAAAGATTTGCGAGTCTTTATCGGCACATACGCAATTACCACGTTCGATTCTGACCAGGGTCCTGCTTTCAGCTCTCGAGCCTATAAGGAGGCCATGGCTAGCATGGGAATTGGGTTGCGGTATTCTTGTCCGTCGCACCCCGAAGGGAATAGTGTGGTAGAAAGAAAAAACCGGGACATAAAGCAATCTATAACAGCGAAGGTATTAGGTTCAGGCGCTGGGTGGGTCAAACATTTAATAAGTGTCCAGACTAGTCTTAACAACATGCCAAGAAATTCTCTAAAAGGTTTCAGCCCATACGAACTATTGTTCGGAATTAGAATGAGCGTTCAGGACCTCGATAGTCAGATGTCAGTGGTACAAGAAGAAACAACGCAGTTTGATGTAAAAGACCGTTTGGCTGTTTTACAGGAACTGAATGAAACAAGAAAATCATTAAGCAACATAAAGTTAAAGCAACAGCCAAGTACCACTGACGAGGCACCACCCGCAACAGCCCCAGCAAGGCCTGTCTGGATTCCAAAGATTGGGGATCTAGTCAGAGAAAAGATCGCGGTTAAGAAGGAATTTGGGCCTTCTTACAGAAAAGCAGTACCTGTCTTGGCAGTCACCGGAACAAGATCAGTTGTGCTACCGCCCCTTGCTGGTAAAAAGGAGAACAGAGTCGTGTCTATCGATCTGGTAAAACCACAAGCATGTGGCCTATAATCAACAGTAGGCCCAGTGGACTCCCAAGAAACAACGGAATACCCAAACTTGCAACAATCCAAGAGGTTCAAACTGAAAGACTAATCACATTCGGTCAGCCTGCAGTGCACAATGAAGGACTATGCAATACAGCCATGGAACTCGTGCCTCTTGAAACACAGATTGGAACAGTTCGTCAAGAAACAACACCAGTCTACAATGATGTGGCATCAGAAAGTGCTACCGAAAGACAGATTGAAAGAACAATCCCATCAATTGACAGAACTGCCTCTGGTTATTTCATCAACTTCGACAACTTCTCTGAAGATTTAAATGACCCCGAAGTGATGCCAGAAACAAAAAAGTCTTTTAAAGAAAAAGCAACGGAACTCTTTCATCAATTGAAGGAAATCTACCTAATTTCCCCTTGGCTAGAGTTCTGGTTCGGTCTAGGTGTATTTTTCCTCCTGCTTTGGCTCATCATGGTACTTTGTTTGGGAAAATTCATTGAAGGAAAATATATTACAATGGACACAGCAAGTCAGAACATCAACCTAGTCCTGAAACCACACAGATCATCCCACGTGAAGAAAAGAGAACTGTCAACAGTAAATGTCACAGCAATTCCAATACCTGGTGGGGTAGTATGGGAGAAAACAGACTATGAGATATATGGTCCGGTCGAAATCCTGAAGTATCCACATCAACTAAAGGTTTCCTTAAGTGACTTTGTGACACCAAGTACATTCTCTGATGATTGGGACTTTAACAGTATTAATGACATGATGTCTGATTTAGTAATGTCAGCTAGATTCACAGATCATGATTATTTACAAGGTTCATCTAGTTATGAGCAGTTATTCTGTTACACCCACTATGGGGATCATTACCTGCATAAATCTGCACAGCCTAGAAATGTTTTTATGTATAATCAATGGGAACATTGTGCTACACCACCTAAAAGCAGTTCTAAAGCATTTTTTGAGAAATTCAAATACTTCTCAGGGTTTAACACCAGTGATGCAGAAACGTTTTATTACAAACTGTTAGATAAAACAGGAATGAAAACAATGCTGACAAATTCTAAATTGATATATTCAGAAGCATTTTATGACAAAATGATGACATTTGGTTTTGATTATTGGAAAAATAATATTGAAACGAAAACAATTTGGGGTACAAAAGATTGGCAGGTGCAAGGCATTGAAGCACTATTTAGAACCTGCATGATACCTGAACAAATGTTGTTTTTAAATGACACAATACACCAAACATCTTGTCTTGGCCTAGCTAAGATCAAAGACCTTAAAACACCGTCTATACCAAAGCCAATACCTGAAAATGCAACCACAGATATTGAGTTAGACGTGTCACAAATTTTACATTTCAACAGAACAAATCCTGATTGGAAAAAGTGGTTAATCTGGCCTACAGACACAAATAGCTGTCAAGATAGATTCCTGAATAAAACACAGGGGTTAAAAATGACCAGATTAGACCCTAGATACTCCCAGAGACAACATCCAGGGATTATAACAACATACAGTGTAGGGAAACTCTGCCTAGAATGGCTAACTACATCCACACTGGCTGAAATTAAGCAACACTTGTCTTTATTAAAAGATGGTGCTGATTTGCGCGATTTCATTCTTGGACCACGCAAACAGCGTCAAAAGCGTTTCATAGCGACCAGTATCTATGCTGCTTACAACGAGGCTTGGAAAGTAAAGCAAATTGAAACTGCTGAAAAAATACGAGAAATTGATCGTATTCATTTGGAGAAATCACTTTCTGTGGTAGACAATGGGTTAACGACTCTGTCTTCCAGAATATATTCTTTGGACAATATTGTATCCTCTGCCTTTGATGTGATAGACAGAGATTTGCTAATGTTACAACATGGCCAATCTCAATTACGCTCTATTATAGAACTAGGCTGGACGCTGCAAAATCTTCGTTCAGGCTATGTGCCTTGGCGTTTAATCAACACAACGTCATTATTTTCCAGTTTTAACCTTACTGATAAACAGATCAGTTTGGCACAGAAAGGAGCAGACTATACAATCCTGAGCATCGAAAAACTCGAGAGATTACCATTGACAATGTCAGAGGGTCCTGTCATTGAATGGATAATACACGGAATTATCACAATTCCGATAACAACTTTCCGATTTAAAAAGTGCCTTGAGTACATACCTGCTGGCCAATATGAACAATTGGGTAAGGGATATGTAAAATCCGAATGGAAATTACCATACACTCATTCTTGCTATAGTGACAGTGACAAAAATGTATTTCTTAGTGGTGACAACTGTAAACACTCACTAAGCGGTATACTTTTGTGTCAGGGTATTAATTTACACGGAGCATGTGATGGAAATTCAAACAACCTTTCATGCCACCAGCTAGTCACACCTGCAACTCAGATAGAGCCCTTCTTTATGCAACTCGCAAACGGGAGTTACATTCTTAGAACGGATCACAGATGTTGTGGCCTGACGCCAGGGAAAAGTTATCTAATACAAGTTACGTCCATGGTCAAATGTTGTATGCAAGCATTGTTCCCGAGCGGGCCTCCAGACATAGTGACTCCCCTCTGGCCTCGTCTATCTCTATTCTATACGAATTGATACATTAAGCAAAATGAAATCTGTACTTTTACAGACAACAGTGCCTATAACGTCATCTAAAGAGACGTATGATCTTCTAGTCGCAAGGACGGCTACTGAGGTTCATGACCTTTTATCAACAAATTGCCCCGTGCATTTCGTAGAAATGTTCAGCCAACTCCTTAACATGTCTAGTGCTACAAGCATCCCAGGCATATTTAAGACAGTCTTTACGGGACTGCTAACACCCTTCCAGGCAATTTTGGGAATCTTTCCTAATTTTGTGCACTCCATTTTTGGCGGCATACCACTATTTTTGGGACTCGTTGCAGGGATTCTATTTTTGACCCTCCTGCTACGTTATGGCAAGCCTCGGCTCAGACATAGCTCCCATGGGAATGGAAGAGACAATCCTAGCAATGCGCTACAGGGACAGGATAACTAACGTCCTCGGATTGGCCAGGCTGAGAGATCTAAACATGACCTGGTTCCTTTCATTCAGACCGATATGGCAAAATTGCATTTTACCTGTGCTACGGTGTATGCTTTGCGGCGATGAATGCGTGTTGGACATCTGTCTTTCACTTCCATCAGCAGTACCAATGGACGTCGATACTTTGCTCAGTCCAATAACGGCTCACGCATTGTGTTGTCCCCAGCGGCTACCAATCCTGATGACGGCATTTGTGGAGACTCCTGTACTACAGCCAAGTGGTATCAGTGGAGCGAGTGACAAAAGCAACATCATCCAGGTACAACGTTCTGTGAGCATTGCTGGTCCTGCCTTCGATGACAGCAATCATTCTCACACCTGCCAAGTTACAGCGCTATCTAATTTGGTTGAACTATCACCTGATTTTGTAGACCAATTCTTTGCGAGCCTGTCTGATACGATGTTCTCACCCATAGAGAAACAATAACTTTTGAAAAGCTTTCCGACACACAGCGTTCCCATGAACTCTGAATTCGGCCTTCAGTTTTGATCAACAAAAACTGCCAGGAGCTTTGGAAATCTATTTTCTTTGAATTGGACAATTTTTCTAATATTGACCTTTTTTGGCACGAACAATTCTTTGCTTAACGTAAAAACTATTCTTAGAGAACAGAAGCTTCACACTTCTATTTCTAAACACATCTAGAGACATAACATCATAACACCAGCCTCTAGCACACATGTTATTACAATGCATTTTTATGTGATGATTTATCTCGCCTTTCTTCTGTCAGAGATACTTCATGTGTAATTCTTTTTGCATAATCGTTCATTGATTTCATATGCAATTATTTTTTGAATGATTACTATGCTTTAAAAAAAAAAAAAACGTACAGTACCTAAATTCCATGTATTACAAGTACGCCTATTTCGAATGCATTTATGTATTTTGGGGTGGGCAATGTTACACATGCATCTTATTGCTTAGTTTTAGTAATTTTGATGGACATGAAAACGTGGAGTGGGTGTTGCGTGCTTATCTAGGTTCCTGATCGATACTGTGACCTTATGCCCCTATTCGGCTATAAATCGATTTATTCCCTATATTGGCATAACCGTTCAAGTGCGATTTTCTGAAAAGTCATCTCTGGCCTCACACGAACAGAGCCACATTCCAGCATGACTCTCTGCTACTTCCTTTGCGACCAATTAGTGCAATGACAGAGCAGCAGTCACTATCTGATATTCCTAGATAACACTCCGAGTTCTTCAACAAGATAAAAACTTAGCAAACCTGGAAATCCCCGCTTGCTATGTTTTGATTAGTAATGGAACTCTAATGAGCAACTGATAACTGTCACTTCCTAGTGACATCTTTAATTGGCGTCTTATGTCCAGCAAACTTGCGTCAAACCCGGCACCTGTCAGGTATAAATATTACCAACGTTGCCTTAAGCAATGCGAGTTCGTTGCCTGTTGCTGATGCCAGCTGCCTGCATGACCCTCTGTTGGTAAATCTAGCACTCTGTTGCTGCAGCCTGCTATCCTGTGGTGGTGAAGCTGCTGATTACCATTATCGCCGCTACAGCGCGACCTATGGTGCAGTACGCTTGAGGAGCCGAGCAGCCGTCCTCTGCGAAGACATCCAGCCGATTCCAGCTGCCCGCGGACGCTGTCACCCCTCCTTCCTCGACGCGCTGAGAGAAGCCGCTGCCTTTCTCGTGCAGAGAAATCCAGTCCCGGCGCTTCCGGTTTACCCTCGCGGGTGACTGGGATATCGAGAGAGACCCCTGAAGGAGATACCAATCCTCCATCATTCTATTCAGAGGTATGGTGTTGACTAAACCCTTAGACGAGAATTCTTGAAACAAACCTTGGCAAAACCAACTTAACTTAAGCTACTTACTTACTCCCCTTTCACGTGTTAGGCTTAGGTCAGGCACACTGGGGTAGGCTCAGTTGGAAGCACCAGTTGAGTATGTTAGCCTAATGTATATATGACTGTATATATGTTTTATTACTTTTAAACCATTGTATGGCTAAGAAACCATATCAATGCTTTTACAGTTCTATTTCGCAATACTTATCTTACTGTACGTACTTTTTACAATAACAGTTATTGCAATTGTGGCAATACATTTCTCTTGTACGAGAAGAAAGACTGTTCAATAAATGTTAACCCTTTATTGACTAACGCCCGTCTCTCTATTCTCTACATACTGTGAAAGTAAACTGCACTAGACTGACTGAGTTAAATCTATGTCTATTGTTTCACACGACCCTAGAGATCGACTCTTGATCTGAGGAGCAAAGTTGTCATGTTGCACGGTTGTTGGAAAACTGAATCCCTTCTTGTCTGTGCCAAGGAAGCTGATCACTTCCTATGCAGAGAAGAAAGTTTCCAGTGACCTCTGAGCTAGTTGGTAACACAACCCAATTAAGTTTAGCATAGTCAGTGGAGGCCTGGAATATAAGCAGTTCCACGTCGATACTACTGTTTATGTTATTCCAATGCGCAGGGCCTAGTGGGAAACTAGGAACTACACTACAGAAGTATGATATGGCGCTGCTCAACTTCAATGCAATCGCTGCAAACGTTTTGTGCCTAACCAGATAAAAACATAATACAGTACAGGTTGGCACAGTGGTAAACAGTATTATAGTGCTATGGGGTCCCAGTCTGCTACAGAAAGCACTGTGAATATGCTATGCTATAAACTTTGCTTTTTAGGCTATTTCACAGTCATGAATGATCAGATCTATAAGATTCACTTCTGAGCAGCACCCCACCCCCCGTTACTGAGAACTGCAGTCACGCAGTCTATCTCTGGTTATTGTGCTTCCATTTCTGGTGCTTTGGAGTGGTTTTAAGATCTTCTTAGAGTTTCTCATTGCTCAAATGGCTGTCATTTCTGATATTAATGTGTTTCCCTCATCTTCATTGCTTGATTTTGCTCGCGAGAAAGTGTCACTCATAGTCATTGAAATGTCACTCATAATTACACTGAAATTATGAGAGTGTCACACATAGCAATCTGAAACCTTGGCAGCTATGGAAATGTCACTCACAATTACACTAAAATTATGAAAATGTCACACATAACAAACCTGCAGAGAATCCCTCCAGGATTATTCAGTCTATTTCTGCAAACACAGCAGAAGGTGCAGACAATCTCCTACCTGAGCAGAGACCTGCGCAGATATGTCCAGGTTCTCTCCTCTCCCTGGGGCTGGGGGGGCAGATCTGGTGTCTTGGGAGGCGGGTCTGTGAAGGTCGAAAGATGAAGGTAACTGCTCACCAGACATGGCTCCTTCCTCCTTTGCAGCCGGCTGAACACACCAGGAGAGGCCGGAAGTGATGTCAGCACCGCTGCTGGTGTTGTCTCTGCTGCCGCTGACCCGGAAGAGGAAACCCTTCTCCCTTTCATCCAATGTGCAGCTCAGTGGGTTTCATCAGCAGGCGAGGAGCACCCTCTAGTGGCCACTGACGGAACCGCCGCCTCCAGCAGTGAATACATTTCACACAAACAAGCATGTATACCTGTAAAGACCTGGGACTTCAGATGTAAGGCCGTGCAGCAGTATGAGCCACCTGAGGCCTACCAAGCCACTACTCACGTAAATCACAGACCCGTCCAAAGTCAGGCATGGCGGGGCCTCAGAGACAGACAGGGTTGAGAGCGGGAACCCTGGGGAACCGAACCACGACCGACCAGAAGCGCCCGCAAGTCCAGAACCCACTCTACCCCATGACGGAGAACTCGTATAGCGCTTATGCCGTGATGCTGCTCTCATCGATCATCTTCGCCGTGGGCATCATCGGCAACCTGTCCTTCATGTGCATTGTGTGGCATAACTAGTCTGGGTGCACTGCTGACCGGACGGTCACGGACCTTGAAGAGACAGCAGTCTGAACTCGTCTAGTCCAAGTAAGTGTTACTTAAGTTACATCAGCCCAACAGGCAAAGTGCTGCGCGTCAGGCAGAGCCGTGACTGACTTAGAACTGTACAGTCAGTTTATTATTGTACTTTTGTGTCAGTACAGCTGCCGGGCGGCACGAGTCTGTCTGATCATCAACAGAAAAAATAATTTCACAAACAATAGCATCTGGAGGCAGTTACGTGATTGCTGTTTAAACGCTGCCGCTGGCCCTCCGCATCCAGCACGCTCCCTCCTCACTTACTCTACTTAGACACTTACACACAGTCACACAGCAGAGATGCTTCCGACTCCCCCCCTTGGCCTCCCACTCGTAAATAACAATCGCATAAACTAACTTTGCCCGTCTGTGATTTAAAGCGTCAGGAAATCCCTCAGCCCACCTGACCAATGAGCTAAAATCCCTTACTTAGCATTTACTTCATGCCAATGTCATTTTTGGTAAAGCCTCATGTTAGCCACAATTTCGTACCTTGACAATTGACGGGCAATTAATTATTACGTCGTTTGCAGAGGAAATAAGAGTCTGTGTTTTAGAATAGCGCGGTTGAAATGAAGCATCATTCTTTTCTAATAATAACACTCTCTGTGCAGCCGAGATTGAGATTTGTACAATTGTATCGAGCGCACATTTGCAAAAGTGATTCAGACTAACTGGTCCGTCAATATTTCTTGACGCACTGGCCTCTAAAACTTCCTTTTTGTCTGCTGCACAGTGTTGATCCACGAGTGAGGTCTTGTCAAGCTAAGCAAGTGTCTCTCAGCCCCATCAAACTTTGCCGCAATTAGTTTAAAAATGTAGTTATATTAGAAAGAGGTTGTATGTTAGTGACCTTTCATTCCAGTCGTTTCCCATTATTTTCAAAATATGTTTAGAGCTTCTCATTGTTCAAAATATAGAAATGTCTGATATTTATTTCTTCCAATGCACTTCATTCGATGACTTCTCGTGCTCAGGTACAGAGGGTAGTGTCTGTCCTCCGCCCATGCTCAGCAGTTAATGTAGGGCCCGAGAGGTAGTCTGTCCTGCGCGCACGCTCAGCTGTTAATATTAGGCCCAAGAGCTCTATCTGTCCTCCGCGCATGCGCAGTAGTTCACCCAACATACCCCCTCCCCCACCCCAGTAACCCTCCTTCAGGTGCTGTGAGGTGGGATCGTAGTATCAGTATTCCGCGCATGCGCAGTTTTTAATCATGAGACTATCTTCAACCCGCAATCGCGGCTGTGTCTGTCCTCAGCGCATGCTCAGGTGGTTCATCCAACAGACCCTCGGTAACCTTCGCTCGGGTGCTGCGCAGTGGGAACGAAATGGCAGAACTCCGCGCATGCGCAGTTGTTAATCAATAGCAATCTTCAGCTGTGGTCAGTCCGCCGCGCATGCGCAGTTGTTATTCAATGGTCAATCTTCAGCTGTGGTCAGTCCTCCGCGCATGCGCAGTTGTTAAGCAGTATGCACTCTTCAGGTGTATCTATCCTCAGCGCATGCGCAGTTAATGCAAAGCCTCACACAGGCGCCATTGACAGGTCACCGGGTGTCCTGATGGGTCTGGGACAAGGTGTCTACGTTTCTAGTTACTCAGGGTGCCCCATGGCGGGTCTTTGAAGAGTGGATACAGTTAAACGGAATTTCAAAGCACCTGGCTTCTTGTTCCAGGTATAGTTGAGTGCATTCTGTCTTCTCATTTTTCTGCTCAATCTAACAACATGTTTACAATAGGAACTGATTCTAGTGTTATTTCTTACAGCTTGATGTTTCCACAAAGCAAATGGTGCAAGCACATTAGTTGTGAAGTGTTCACAGCTCTGGGGCCTATTTCCTTTAAGTGCTTAACTCTACAAGATGCTTACACTGCAGAGTTATCAACATTATTTAGATTCTAATGGGAGAACTGAGAAAAGTAGTACATTCTGCCTGGTCTTTTCTCACTGGTGCATTGCCCCAACCCCCAGAAAGATGTGTGTTCACGCCCTTGGATTTGTAAGCGCTGGACACGTGTATTGACGGCCATTTGCACATTTGAGTCTAAAGACCAACCTGTGGCCTGCTGAGTTATGTGCCACCCTCTTTGTTTTATCAAAAATATATGTATTGCTTTAGCACGAAAATACTAAAGGTGCACATGGAAAAGAGTTTGTTTGAAAAAGGTCGATATTGCTCATGGTAAATTGAAACTAGCATTTGCAATGCAATAGGTCTCGCGTTTACCAGAGTTTTGTAAATGCGACACCTATTGCATTGCAAATGCCTGTTTGTAAAAACTCCCATGCAGCGCAGTAACTTTAATGTTGTCCGGGCCCCTTTTCTTAGATGAGCCGTCTCTAAAGAAAGGGGTGAGTCGCCATTAAAGTGAAAGATCAGTATGGGGCGCTTTTACAAAACAATCATTTGCAATACAATAGGTCTCGCATTTACACGAGTTTGAGCTATTGACATTACAAATAATAATGCCTTTTATTTTTGATTCGTTTTTAAAACATAAATAATAGGCATTGTCATTTACAATACCAATAGCTTAAACTCGTGTAGTTGCGAGACCTATTACATTACAAATGCTTGTACATAGTTTGGTAAACAGAAACAGGCTGTCTTTTACTCAATGCAAACATGGAATGGGGGACAGATGTATTGATACAAAAACAAAGAGAGGAGTACCATCAATGGAAGGTCAAAAGAGAGATTCCTAATGTGGTGGTAGACTGACAAAAGAAAGGAATGTATCCTTTTGTTAAAAACCCCTCACTCACCAGCCTAGTGGTGACATGCTTCATCATCGGGGTCCACCCTGGTGGCCTAGCGTCACCAGGGTGTGCTGCAACACCTGAATTACAGTGGAGCAGGTTGTGAATGTAAGTGCAGAAAAACAGTGTGTTAAAAATTGTCCTGGTTTAGTTTAGTGGGAAGATACATTTTATTTACAAGTAACTGGACAATGTTAAAAAAGTGGGGCGAGATACTGTGAGGGTATATTAAGGCCAAGAGTATCTCTTATATGTGTGTTGGTCTACATGTTTCAACCGTGATTGGGATATACCAGGTTTTCATCAGAACTGGTTAAACAGGGAACTGGACGGTCTGTGCCCCCTAAAAGGCACACCCTATCCTCGTTCTCTGTGACCAAAAATAGCATAAATTTGCTAAATGGTACAAAAAAGAAGACTCTAGCCACAATGGGTGAGTCCAAAATAATAAAAGACCTGTGGGAAGAAAGAAGAAAACAGACATCAATCAGACGTGAACTGTGTTACATGCCTGTTACGTAGTGCAGTGTCGTGTCTTTGGTATCTTCAGGCTTACTACCACTCTCATTAGTAAAAATCATGTGAATTTCAAAGTGAAGTTATCACAATGTGACAAGACCCGTTGTGGGCTGGTTGTCAAGATGGAGCACGCATACATATCAAGAGGTGCGTGCTGAGCTGCAGCGTGATTGTTGCCGTTCGTTATATTTATTCAGGCTTACGTCCTGGTCATATCATTAAGGTGTTGTGGTATCACAATCTCGCCATTCATTTATGGTGGTCGTGAATCAGGATTAAAAGTACGTGAATTATCTGTGGCAATACACTCGACACACTCGGACTTACTTGACATATAACATAGACATATACAAACACATATTGGTTGTAAGTGCAAGGCTTGCTACTATTCTGGAGTCTTATATCATCCGAGGGAGGGAGGGGGTATCCCCACTACTCAACCGATTTGTGTGAAAACATGGGTTGAGTTGTTAACGGGGGAGTATTTGTCATGGCACCGCCGCGTTGTGCGGTAAATGAAAGTGGATCGTTTTCTGTCTCAGTTCCTGTGAAGGGAAGCATTTCTACTTACAGTTCCTTCGTGGTGGAAATGCCGATTACCTATGCTTGTCCTCCGCTGCCCTGCTACGAAGCCGTCCTGTCTCGTGTGGGACTAAGTAACGGCTACGCTTCCGGGTTGGGCGGGGACGGCCGTTGATCACGTGGTGGTTGCTGCAGGAACTCATGAGCGTCTTTACTCTACGGAGGCCGTTAGTTGTCAAAAGTGTCTATAGGTTGCAGGCAACTTGTGACGTTTCTAGCGATGCTTGACAGAGCAGAGATGAGTTAATCATTTAAACTAAGGGTCGCGATGGTCTATTTCGCCTGAGCGATCCCATTAAATTCCGAAATTTGCACAATCCAATTTAATGTGACCCGTTAGCTGTAACGAGTACTCTAGATGTGGGCGTGTACCTTGGTTGGTAGTGTTTTTTGTACTTGGGCTTGATAGGATTAAGTAAGCCACTGAATCTAGGAAAAGGCTCATGAGGGTTTTTTTTGGCAAACAGGATAACTGGACCATTTCGCAATCGATAGTGGCATAGTAATTTAGCTCCAAGTTAGATAGCCAAGATATGATTTGGGGCAGATTCATAAGGTTGGGTTGTTTATAGGGGATCCCTATTGGCTATGGGTTCCTTCATACGTATCTTAGTGATATTCATGAAGGTCCATAGGTACTCATTTCAGAACAGTGGCCCAAGGAACATTGTCATTTAATCCCGTCTTATGTGTGAAAAGTCTATAAATCCATCTTTGTTCCTTTTCAAAAAGACGGTTTCGCGATTGGAGTATGATGTGCTGTCAAAAAATGATCCGTGAGTTTGGTGATATTCCTTTTGCAACGTATTGTGCTCCGATGTTCGCTTATTCGTTGTTTCACTTTTCGCGTTGTCATACCTATGTAAGGTTTTCCACATACACACTTGATCATATACACCACGTTAGTACTATTACAGTTGGTGTGTGCCCTTTGTTCCCAGATTTTTCCTTGCTCAAGGTTTAGGGTTTTGGTGTTCTCTGTGAGATGGCATACGGTGCAGTCACCACATTTTGAGTGTCCTGTCACCGGGGGGAGACCCCATACTTGTGTTATGGTGGGGTTTATGTTGGTAGTTGTTACTTTGGGTCTGGTGTTAACCAGGCTGTCTTTTAAGGTCCGTCCTTTTTTGTATGAGAAGAGGGGTTTGTCCCACTTGAAGTTGCCTGTGTTAAGTATCGACCAGTTTTTAATGATGCTTTTGGTCACTTGATTGGATAATGCGTTATAGGTGGTAACGCAAGTTAGTGGTGTCTCTCCGGGTTCATTTGTTTTATCTTCCAGTAGAGCGTCTCTGGGTTGATTTCTCGCTCTCTTCTGACATTTGTTTACAATCTTCGTTGGATAGCCTCGCTGCTTCAATTTTTTTGTGAGGTCCTCTGCTTGGTTCTTATAGTCTGCTAGTTCACTGCAGTTTCTCTGAAGACGGAGGTATTGTCCGTAGGGAAAGTTTTCCCTGAGTGGGCGGGGATGGAAAATCTCATATCTCAAGAGGTTATTTTTTGCTGTGGGCTTAAAGTGGGTTCTTGCTGTCAGATGCTCCTCTTCCCTACTGATCTCAATGTCCAGAAAGACGATTTTGTCCTTGTTATGACAGTGTGTGAACCGTAGGTGTGGGTCACGTGTGTTTATCCATGTTATGAACTCAGCAAGTATTTCTGGTGGTCCCTGCCATATTGCTAGGACATCATCAATATACCTGCGCCGAAACTTAATGTGAGTAGCGTAAGGATTGTTGGCTGATAAGATATGTTTTTTCTCAAAATCATAAACATATAGTCCTGCTACACTGGGGGCAAAAACACTCCCCATGGAAGTGCCTCCTATTTGTAGGAATAATGATCCTTCATACTCGAAGACGTTTCTTTTCAGCGCAAGTGTGGCACATTCTAGTATGAATTTCCTTGGTGTTTTGTGTTCCCACACGGCTTCCTCCAAAGTTGTTTTAAGTACTGTAATGGTGGCATCTTGTGGTATGCTCGTATAGAGACTCTCTATGTCAAAGCTTACAAGGATGGTATCTGTCTCCATTTTGATTTCTTTCAAAAGAACAAGGAGGCTTTTTGTATCTTTCAGGTATGTTGGAGTGCCTTGCACTATTGTTTTCAGGAAGAAATCACAGAACCTGCATTGTGGTTCCAGTAGCGAGCCTATCCCCGAGACTATTGGTCTGCCGGGGGCGGGGATTTTTGCCTTTATGCATTTTGGGCACTATATAGAAGTATGGGATTTTGCCTTCCGTTTTGCTTAGGTAATCAGCTTCCTGTTTCGATATCCTGCCAGCAGCCTCAGCTGTCTCCACGAGTTGTATGATTTCAATTCCCAAATCTTCAGTGGGATCGGATAGGAGAAGTTGTTAGTTCCTGATGTCTCCTAGTAGTCTTCTACATTCAGTATTGTAATTAACCTTGTCCATTATTACAAGGCCTCCGCCCTTGTCCACAGGTTTGATTATGATGGTGCTGTCTGATTTGAGATCCGCTATGGCATTGTTTTCTGCTCTACTATTGTTCTGGTATTGTTTGGTAACTGTCATTTATTCAATCTCGTTGAACACCGCTTGTTCGAAGGTGTTGATTTCGACAGGGATAGTATGAGGCGGTGGTACAAATGTGGACTTAATTCTAAGTCCGGTTTCGTTGGTAATTTCATCGGATTGGTCAGTGTCATGTTTTTAAAAAAATGCCTTCAATTTGAGTTTCCTAAAGAAGGATGCCAGTTTGCAGTGTAATTTGAATTTGTCCAGATTTGCTGTGGGCACGAAGCCTAGTCCTTTGTTGAGAACCTTGGTTTCTGTCTCAGTGAGGGTTCTAGACGATAGGTTGGTTACTAGCTCTTCGCATTGCTTGGACCTGCTTTGCTCTGTCCAGCTTTGCTCCTGGTGTAGCTGCCCACTGGCTCTTCCTCCTCCCATTAGACACTGTTCCCCTGTTTTTTTTGTCCTCTTCCGCGCCTGCCTCTGTTGGGAAAAGGAGGGCGAAATTGGTTCTGTGGGAAAGGATATTGATGGAATGGTGGTTGCCATCCATACATTGGGAATTGTTGAGGTGGTTGGAACGGATGTTGAAAAGGGGCCTGGTTGTATTGTGGCCATTGGTAGTGTCCCCTGTATCCTCCTCTTTGTCTCTGTCTTGGGATCCCGTTCCCAGAACCCCCACTGCTATTGGAGGTGTTAGAAGTATTGCTTGAGGCATCTGAGTCAGGATCGGGAGTTGTGGATGCTTTATAATCCAGGTCTGAATAAGGGTATGCCTTTGCAAAAGAGAATCTTTTAAGATCCTTTTGAAATTTGGTTACTTTTTGTTGCGTTAGGTTATCCCTGTACTCATTGATTTCTTTGTTGAGGTCGTCAAGTATCTTTTTGTATCCTGTTATACTGGCTTTGATTTGTGACTCAGTGACCTGTATTTCTATCTGGATCTTCTCTGATAGGCGTAATGCCGTTTTGAGGATCAACATGACCCAGTCGTGTGTACAATGCCATGCTATGAGGGCCCAATCTTTTCTGAACTCAGGGTCATCTAAGAAGATGCAAGGGGCATTGGTAACTAGTAGTCCCTTTGGTGCCATATTGTTCGTTACATACTCTTTCAGTATTGTCCCATGTAGTATAGTTCTTATGCGATTGCGTTTCATTTCAGACAGTTTGTCCCAGTCTGAGGTTTGGAGATGGTGTTACTGATATTTGCGTCTGAAAATACTGTTAGATTGCTCATGATAGAATCTATCTCCTCCGTGGAATAGGATAGGCCTTGGTTTTCTGCCATGGTTGCCTTGTATGTCTATGTGTATAACAGATATAGCACTATGTATGGACTCTCACAGCTGTGCGCTGCCAGAACATATGCTAACAATGGGGAGAGCAAGGGATCGTGTTCACTGAGAGTGAACAGAGAGTACTCCTGTTCCCCTGTGGAAGGACTAGATAAACAAAGAGAGGAGTACCATCAATGGAAGAATGAAGGAGGGGTTCGCACTCCGACTCACCCACCAGCAGGTGTGCCCCAGGAGCATCATGGTGGATGCAGTCTTTGATAGCGTGTGCGCTAATTCGATGAAGTGTGTGTCATAGCAAGGTTGCAGCACCAACTCTGGACACCGGTGTTTCGGAATTGTTGTTCCTCGTCAGCAGAGTGTAGGTTTTTCGGGGGTTAGCTGTGCAGGCTGCCAAGTGTTCTCAGGTATGTACCTCTCAGGCGCGGGTGCGAGATCCGAGCTCGTCAGCTCTAGCTCGAGGGAGCCAATTAACTTTGAAGGAGGGGTTCGCACTCCGACTCACCCACCAGAGTTGGGGCTGCAACCTTGCTACGACACACTTTCATCGTAATAGCGCACACGCTATTAAGAGACTGCATCTACCATGATGCTCCTGGGGCACACCTGCTGGTGGGTGAGTCGGAGTGCGAAACCCCCCCCCCCTCAAAGTTGATTGGCTCCCTCGAGCTAGAGCTGACGAGCTCGGATCTCGCACCCGCGCCAGAGTGCTACATACCTGAGAACACTTGGCAGCCTGCACAGCTAACCCCGAAAAACCTACACTCTGCTGACGAGGAACAAGAATTCCGAAACACCAAAACAGAGTTGGTGCTGCAACCTTGCTACGACACACTTTCATCGCAATAGCGCACACGCTATTAAGAGACTGCATCTACCATGATGCTCCTGGGGCACACCTGCTGGTGGGTGAGTCGGAGTGCGAAACCCCCCCCTCAAAATACCATCAATGGAAGGTCAAAGGAGAGATTCCTAATGTGGTGGTAGACTGACAAAAGGAAGGAATTTATCCTTTTGTTAAAAACCCCTCACTCACCAACCTAGTGGTGACATGCTTCATCATCGGGGTCCACCCTGGTGGCCTAGCGTCACCAGGGTGTGCTACAACACCTGAATTACAGTGGAGCAGGTTGTGAATGTAAGTGCAGAAAAACAGTGTGTTAAAAATTGTCCTGGTTTAATTTAGTGGGAAGATAGATTTTATTTACAAGTAACTGGACAATGTTAAAAAAGTGGGGCGAGATACTGTGATGACTCAGATGCCTCAAGCAATACTTCTAACACCTCCAATAGCAGTGGGGATTCTGGGAACGGAACCCCAAGACAGAGACAAAGAGGAGGATACAGGGGACACTACCAATGGCCACAATACACCAGGCCCCTTTTATTTATTTTATTTATTTTAAGAATTTGTAAAGCGCAAACTGTCGCCATTGCAGGCATCCTGGCGCTGACAGAGTCTGAGGAAGGTTGGGAGGTGGAGCTGAAAAGGACATGGGTTAGCCCGGGAAGAGCCACGTTTTAACCCTCTTTCTAAAAGGAAGGAGTTCGTCGATCTGTCTGATTTCCGTGGGGAGGGAGTTCCAGAGTCTGGCGGCCGTAACCTCAAAAGATCTACCCCCAGATCTAACCTTCTTGAATCTGGGGATGACTACCAATTTGGCATCAGAGGAGCGGAGTTGTCTGGTTGGGGCGTACCACACAAATTTTGCTTGTAAGGGAGCTGGGCCACAACCGTGGAGGGCCCTAAAGACAATACAGAGAGCCTTAAACTGCACTCTCTGTCTAAGAGGGAGCCAATGCAATTGTGCCAAGGCAAATGGTCCATGGAAGCGCCTCGGGAGCCCCAAGGCCAGTTTTGCAGCCGCAGATTGAACTCTTTGGAGCCTATCCAATAGGAACTCCGGGGCCCCGAGCAGGAGGGCATTGCAGTAGTCCAGCCTGCTTAGGATTGTACATCTCACTGCTTGGGCGCGAGCCTGGGTTGGTAGGAGGGGCAGAACCTTTCTTAAAGAGCGCAGAATGGCGTAGCAACAGGCAGAGGTTTTCTGAACATGGGTCTCCAAGCTGAGCTTGTGGTCAAGCATGACCCCTAAGTTGCGGACAGAGTCTGCAGGCTGTACATTGGCCGCTGTCTCCGGGGGCCAAAAGTTGCTAGGGAACAGGCGGGGGATCCTTGAGCCACTGTTAAACAGTACTTCGGTTTTCCCTGCATTGAATTGGAGTGAATTATTCTTCAGCCACATTGAAGTCTCCCGCAAACAATTGTGTAGGATCTCTATGGAGATAGAATCCTCTCCTTCCAGGGAGAGGATCATCTGCGTGTCATCGGCGTAGTTAATGGTTTTGATACCGAAGATTTTGATCAGGAGAATCAGTGGCCTGAGGTAGATATTAAAAAGTATTGGGCTGATGTCTGAGCCCTGTGGGACTCCGTGCGTCACCGGAGAAAAAACAGATTGGAAAGGAGGTAAAGATACTGCTTGCTGCCTGTCCAGCAAAAAAGAGTGGAACCAGTGCAGTGCCGTATCCCTCACTCCTGCCTCCCATAGGCGTCTCAGTAAGATCTTGTGATTCACTGTGTCAAAGGCGGCAGACATATCGAGCAGTATCAAAAATGATGCCTGACTTCTGTCTGCTCGCCTTTGAAGTTCGTTCATGGCGATAATAAGGGCTGTTTCAGTACCGTGGGCAGGCCGGAAACCGAATTGGTCCCCATCCAGTAGTAAATGGTGTTCAAGGTGGTTGGACAGGGTGTTACTGATCACTTGTTCCACTATCTTGGCAGGGAACGGCAACAGTGAGATTGGCCTGTAACTCTTTGAGCAGTCCGGGTCCAGGGAGTGATTTTTCAGCAAAGGAGAGACTAGGGCTCGTTTCCAGTACGCAGGGACCGTGCCAGTCAGCAGGGATTGCTGACAAATAAGATGGAGCGGGGGGAAGAGTTCTGCTTCGAATTCTTTCCAGATTTTAGGGGGTACTGGGTCCAGTGGAGACCCAGACACGATCCCTCTAGCTACCTTAGTGAAGAGTTCAAGAGTAAGCGGTGGCCACCTGCAGAGGAATTCTTCTGGAGGCAGAGCTAAGTTAGGCACTTGATTCTCCAGAGTAGCAGTCAGAGGAGTATCCAGATCTTTAAGGATAAGTTCAATTTTCTCCTTGAAGAATAGGGCCAGATTGTCACAGAGGTCTTGGGATGGGACGATCACATTATTACAAGACTCCGGATTAGTAACGCTATTTAGAATGCTAAAGATGCTCCTGGAATTATTAGTGGTGTTACAGATCAGGGAGGCGTAGTACTCGACTTTAGATTTTTTAATAAGAGTTTTGTCAGCCCTGGGGAGGGAGGAGGATGATAAAGACAGTGTTCCTTTGTCGGCAAATTGCTTACCTATTAGGATGAGCTCCTCTCTGGAATAGGGAGGCCCAGACGGAAGCTGCTCCTGGTGAAAAGGGTCATAACCGGCAGCGTGAGGGGCCCAAGGCCCTACCTTGGCGCGGACGGGCGCAGACGGGCTTGCCTTAGGCGCGCCTTCGGCGCGCAAACGTCGCGCCCGCTGCGCTCGTCCGCTGTGCTTCCTAGGAAAGCACATTTTTTATAGGGCTGTAATTAGCGTCAAGCGGGGGGGCGTGGCCTCGAGGGGGCGTGGCCTCCGCGATCGAGCGGTAATGGCGGCAAAATTAGCTAAAGTGTTTGGTCCGCGGCAGCGTTTATATCGGCTGCGCGGCGTCTCTACTGGCAAGTGCAAAGCCCTGAAGTCGTGAGGGAGGGGGCAAGGGAAAGTGCGTTTTAAAAAGCAAGTAATTCACAGTATACAAATTTTAAAAATCGGCAGTTTCCACTCCCGGCTTCCGCCTCAGGAGGTCTGTCAGGCTTGAGTCAGGCACTTGTATTCAGCGCTTAAATGCTGATGCGGGGGGGCGTGGCCTCGAGGGGGGCATGGCCTCCGCAATCGAGCGGTAATGGCGGCAAAATTAGCTAAAGTGTTTGGCCCGCGGCAGCGTTTATATCGGCTGCGCGGCGTCTCTACAGGCAAGTGCAAAGCCCTGAAGTCGTGATTGAGGGGGCAAGGGAAAGTGCGTTTTAAAAAGCAAGTAATTCACAGTATACAAAATAAAAAAATCGGCAGTTTCCACTCCCGGCTTCCACCTCAGGAGGTCTGTCAGGTTTGAGTCAGGCGCTTGTATTCAGCGCTTAAATGCTGATGCGGGGGGCGTGGCATCGAGGGGGGCGTGGCCTCCGCGATCGAGCGGTAATGGCGGCAAAATTAGCTAAAGTGTTTGGCCCGCGGCAGCGTTTATATCGGCTGCACGGCATCTCTACAGGCAAGTGCAAAGCCCTGAAGTCGTGAGGGAGGGGGCAAGGGAAAGTGCGTTTTAAAAAGCAAGTAATTCACAGTATACAAATTTTAAAAATCGGCAGTTTCCACTCCCGGCTTCCGCCTCAGGAGGTCTGTCAGGTTTGAGTCAGGCTTTTCAACATCCGTTCCAACCACCTCAACAATTCCCAATGTATGGATGGCAACCACCATTCCAACAATATCCTTTCCCACAGAACCAATTTCGCCCTCCTTTTCCCAACAGAGGCAGGCGCGGAAGAGGACGAAAAAAACAGGGGAACAGTGTCCAATGGGAGGAGGAAGAGCCAGTGGGCAGCTACACCAGGAGCAAAGCTGGACAGAGCAAAGCGGGTCCAAGCAATGCGAAGAGCTAGTAACCAACCTATCGTCTAGAACCCTCACTGAGACAGAAACCAAGGTTCTCAACAAAGGACTAGGCTTCGTGCCCACAGCAAATCTGGACAAATTCAAATTACACTGCAAACTGGCATCCTTCTTTAGGAAACTCAAATTGAAGGCATTTTTTGAAAAACATGACACTGACCAATCCGATGAAATCACCAACGAAACCGGACTTAGAATTAAGTCCACATTTGTACCACCACCTCATACTATCCCTGTCGAAATCAACACTTTCGAGCAAGCGGTGTTCAACGAGATTGAATCAATGACAGTTACCAAACAATACCAGAACAATAGTAGAGCAGAAAACAATGCCATAGCGGATCTCAAATCAGACAGCACCATCATAATCAAACCTGTGGACAAGGGCGGAGGTCTTGTAATAATGGACAAGGTTAATTACAATACTGAATGTAGAAGACTACTAGGAGACATCAGGAACTACCAACTTCTCCTATCCGATCCCACTGAAGATTTGAGAATTGGAATCATACAACTCGTGGAGACAGCTGAGGCTGCTGGCAAGATATCGAAACAGGAAGCTGATTACCTAAGCAAAAAGGAAGGCAAAAACCCATACTTCTATATAGTGCCCAAGATGCATAAAGGCAAAAATCCCCCCCCCCTGGCAGACCAATAGTCTCGGGGATAGGCTCGCTACTGGAACCACTATCCAGGTTCTGTGATTTCTTCCTGAAAACAATAGTGCAAGGCACTCCAACATACCTGAAGGATACAAAAAGCCTCCTTGTTCTTTTAAAAGAAATCAAAATGGAGACAGATACCATCTTTGTAAGCTTTGGCCTAGAGAGTCTCTATACGAGCATACCACAAGATGCCACCATTACAGTACTTAAAACAACTTTGGAGGAAGCCGTGTGGGAACACAAAACACCAAGGAAATTCATACTAGAATGTGCCACACTTGCGCTGAAAAGAAACTTCTTCGAGTATGAAGGATCATTATTCCTACAAATAGGAGGCACTTCCATGGGGAGTGTTTTTGCCCCCAGTGTAGCTGGACTATACGTTTATGATTTTGAGAAAAAACATATCTTATCAGCCAACAATCCTTATGCTACTCACATAAAGTTTTGGCGCAGGTATATTGATGATGTCCTAGCAATCTGGCAGGGACCACCAGAAATACTTGCTGAGTTCATAACATGGATAAACACACGTGACCCACACCTACGGTTCACACACTGTCATAACAAGGACAAAATTGACTTTTTGGACATTGAGATCATTAGGGAAGAGGAGCATCTGACAACAAGAACCCACTTTAAGCCCACAGCAAAAAATAACCTCTTGAGATATGAGAGTTTCCATCCCCTCCCACTCAGGGAAAACCTTCCCTACGGACAATACCTCTGTGTTCGAAGAACCTGCAGTGAACTGGCAGACTATAAGAACCAAGCAGAGGACCTCACAAAAAAATTGAAGCAGCGAGGCTATCCAACGAAGATTGTAAACAAATGTCAGAAGAGAGGGAGAATTCAACCCAGAGACGCTCTACTGGAAGATAAAACAAATGAACCCGGAGAGACACCACTAACTTGCGTTACCATCTATAACCTATTATCCAATCAAGTGACCAAAAGCATCAACAAAAACTGGTCGATACTTAACACAGGCAACTTCGTGGGACAAACCCCTCTTCTCATACAAAAAAGGACGGAGCTTAAAAGACAGCCTGGTTAACACCAGACCTAAAGTAACAACTAGCAACATAAACCCCACCATAACACAAGTATGGGGGCTCCCCCCGGTGACAGGACACTCAAAATGTGGTGACTGCACCGTATGCCATCTCACAGAGTACACCAAAACCCTAAACCTTGAGCAAGGAAAAATCTGGGAACAAAGGGCACACACCAACTGTAATAGTACCAACGTGGTGTATATGATCAAGTGTGCATGTGGAAAACCTTACATAGGTATGACAACGCGAAAAGTGAAACAATGAATAAGCGAACATCGGAGCACAATACTTTGCAAAAAGAATATCACCAAACTCACGGATCATTTTTTGACAGCACATCATACTCCAAATGACATGAAGTGGACAGTCAGTGAACAGGTACAACCAGGCCCAAACTCGCAAAACCGTCTTTTTGAAAAGGAACAAAGATGGATTTATAGACTTTCCACACATAAGATGGGATTAAATGACACTGTTCCTTGGGCCACTGTTCTGAAATGAGTACCTATGGACCTTCATGAATATCACCAAGATACGTGTGAAGAAACCCATAGCCAATAGGGATCCCCTATATACAACCCAACCTTATGAATCTGCCCCAAATCATATCTTGGCTATCTAACTTGGAGCTAAATTACTATGCCACTATCGATTGCGAAATGGTCCAGTTATCCTGTCTGCCAAAAAAACCCTCATGAGCCTTTTCCTAGATTCGGTGGCTTTTGGTAGGATTGCATTTCTCTCTCGACGCATTAGGGTTTCTGCTGCCCCTGTCTGCCTTTCCCCTTTGACCCTCCATTTTGTTGTTGTTATCCCCTGGCCCGCCCCTTATCCACACTACCGCCTCCCTGCTGCCCCTCCCACCCACGTTTACCGAGCCTTCCTCTCCCCCGGCCAAACTGTGACCACCTGGACTAGCTTCAGTACGGTCGCTCCACCACGCTCCTCCTCATCATCTGCTGAAACGCTCCCTGGTATCGGTTTCTGCGCGTTTTTTACAGCACTGTTGTAACCTGTATTATAGCGCCTTACACGCATAGCGCCACTGTAACTTTTTGCATAATTTAGCGCGACCTCGCTCAGGCTGTTGGGATAATATTTGCCTGTGTGTGTGCATTTGTCTCTACTGCTCACTCGATCATTCTTGTTTGGGTCTGTGCATTTGGTAGCATTGCATTTCTCTCTCGGCGCATTAGGGTTTCTGCTGCCCCTGTCTGCCTTTCCCCTTTGACCCTCCATTTTGTTGTTGTTATCCCCTGGCCCGCCCCTCATCCACACTACCGCCTCCCTGCTGCCCCTCCCACGCTCCGCCCCCTCCACTGTCCATTTATGTCAGATGGTCCTACGCGCAGCGTCCGCGCCGAGGGTGCGCCGGGGGTGGGCCCGTCTGCGCCCGTCCGCGCCTGGACTGCGCCCAGCGCCTGTCCCCCTGGCCCCCGTCCCTCCCACCCCTCCCGCATTACATACGATGCCACCACCCTCCTAGCCCTTAACCCCGGCCGACTCTCCAATTGCGCCCAAGCCGCTCCTGGACACACCCATGGACCCTTCACTTGCTACTCCTGCAAGTTCGACGGCACCAACAAAAACTCCTCATCCACGATCTCACATCCGAGATCTGACTCCAACCACCTAAAATGCATCCTACTCAACACCCGCTCAGTCCACAAACACGCCATCGACCTCTGGAACCTACTAGACACCATTTCTCCCGACGTTGCCTTCCTAACAGAAACATGGATGAACACCTCATCAGCTCCAGACATCACCATTGCCATCCCGGAAGGATACAAGATCATCCGTAAGGACAGCACCGACCAAACAGGAGGAGGCATCGCTATCGTCCATAAGAACTCCATCCGCATCTCAACAAGCTCAGACGTCAACCTTACCAGCGCCAAACACCTTCACTTCCAGATCCACACCGACCCCAAAACCACACTCAGAGGCACACTCCTCTACCGACCTCCAGGACCCCGTGCACAATTCAGCGACGTTATCACTGACTTTATCACCCCACACGCCCTCCCTTCCGAGGAATACATTCTGCTGGGAGACCTCAACTTTCACCTAGAAAAGAGCAATGACAGCAATGCCACCTCCCTTATGGACAATCTCGCCAACCTCGGACTCAAACAACTTGTCACTACGCCCACCCACATCGCTGGGCACACACTCGACCCTATCTTCACCTCCAGCAAACATGTCTCCTTCAGTCACACCACTACTCTCCATTGGACGGACCACAGCTGCGTGCACTTTATCTACAAAAAAAACACAACTCACAACCATCTTCAACCTACTATGCGAAGAAACTGGAACAAAATCACCATCGACCAGATCTCCTCATCGCTTCTCCAAAACCCCCCTGCCCACTCCTCAAACCCCGACCAAGCAGCCATTAACCTCTCCCAATGGCTATCCAACAGCGCAGACATCCTAGCACCGCTGAAAAAACGTCAAATCAAAATAGGCAGCAAAAACGCATCCTGGTCCAACGATGATCTGAAGAAATCCAAGAAACTCTGTCGCTCCCTCGAAAAGGCCTGGAAAAAAGACCCAAACACCAGCACCAGGGACGCCTTCAAAAACGCCACCCGCATACACCACCAACTAATCCGATCTGCCAAGAAAGCTGCATTCAAAGACCGACTAGACAACAACGCCCACAACAGCAAGGAATTATTCAACATCGTCAAAGAATTTACCAACCCCTCAGCCAACTCCAATGACATCACCCCTTCTCAAGCCCTCTGCGACTCCCTAGCTTCGTTCTTCCACGACAAAATCGCTGACATCCACAACAGCTTCGATAACCGACCCGGAGACCAACCCACCCAACCTTCTGCAGAACCCTCACCCCCCTTGAATATCATTAATGACTGGAACCCAATCTCCACTGAGGACACCATCCGCCTAATGAACTCCATCCACTCAGGATCCCCCACAGACCCATGCCCTCACCACATCTTCAACAAAGCAGACTCCATCATAGCACTGCACCTTCGAGACGTCATCAACTGCTCCCTCAACTCCGCCACCTTCCCGGAAAGCTGGAAACACGCAGAACTTAGCGCCCTTCTGAAAAAACCCACAGCGGACCCCACTGAACTCAAAAAACTACCGCCCCATCTCGCTCCTTCCATTCCCAGCCAAAGTCATCGAGAAAGCTGTCAACAACCAGCTCGCCGCCTTCCTCGAAACCAACAAATCCCTCGACTCCTCACAGTCCGGCTTCCGAGCCAAACACAGCACGGAGACCGCCCTCATCGCAGCAACAGACGACATTCGAACTCTCCTGGACAATGGAGACACAGTCGCCCTCATCCTCCTCGACCTCTCCGCAGCCTTCGACACAGTCTGCCATAGCACCCTTCTACAACGCCTCAGAAACATCGGAATCCAAGGAAAAGCACTGGAATGGATCACCTCGTTCCTCACCGGAAGAACCCAGAGAGTCCGTCTCCCACCATTCAACTCAGAGGCCACTGAAGTCATCTGCGGCGTACCCCAAGGGTCTTCACTCAGTCCCACCCTCTTCAACGTATACATGAGCCCCCTTGCAGCCATCGCACGCCAACACAACCTCAACATCATCTCCTACGCGGATGACATTCAACTGATCCTTTCACTCACCAAAGACCCTAACACTGCCAAAACTAACCTACATGAAGGAATGAAAGAAGTAGCCGAGTGGATGAAGCACAGCCGTCTGAAACTGAACTCAGACAAAACAGAAGTCCTTATCTTAGGCACCTCTCCCTCCGCCTGGGACGATTCTTGGTGGCCAGAGGCCCTTGGAAAAGCACCCATCCCGACGGACCACGCACGGAACCTGGGCGTCATCCTGGACTCCTCACTCTCTATGAACAGACAAGTCAACGCTGTTTCATCATCTTGCTTCAACATTCTCCGCATGCTCAAAAAAACATTTCGCTGGATCCCCACCGAACCCAGAAAAACGGTCACTCGTGCACTGGTTACAAGCCGCCTGGACTACGGAAACACCCTATATGCCGGTATCACCGCAAAACTCCAGAATAAACTCCAACGCATCCAGAACGCATCAGCCAGACTCATTCTAGACATCCCGCGTAAAGACCACATCTCTTGTCACCTGAAAAACCTCCACTGGCTCCCTGTCAATAAGAGGATCACTTTCCGACTCCTAACCCACGCACACAAAGCACTTTATGAAATTGGACCCGAATGCCTCAACACACGTCTTTCCTTCTACACCCCCCGTCAGCTACGATCCTCCAACCAAGCCCTTGCTACCGTACCTCGCATCTATAAAACCACCATAGGAGGTAGATCCTTTTCCTACCTCGCAGCTAAAACCTGGAACTCACTCCCCACTCACCTTCGGCTCACTCAGAACCATCTAGCCTTCAGAAAGCAACTTAAAACTTGGATATTCGACAAATAACTCCCCACCCTCCTTCAAGCGCCTTGAGACCCTCCGGGTATGTAGCGCGCTATATAAATCTCTTGACTTGACTTGACTTGACTGGCTTACTTAATCCTATCAAGCCCAAGTACAAAAAACACTACCAACCAAGGTACACGCCCACATCTAGAGTACTCGTTACAGCCAACGGGTCACATCAAATTGGATTGTGCAAATTTCGGAATTTAATGGGATCGCTCATGCGAAATAGACCATCACGACCCTTAGTTTAAATGATTAACTCATCTCTGCTCTGTCAAACATCGCTAGCAACGTCACAAGTTGCCTGCAACCTATAGACACTTTTGACAACTTACGGCCTCCGTAGAGTAGAGACGCTCACGAGTTGCTGCAGCAACCACCACGTGATCAACGGCCGTCCCCGCCCAACCCGGAAGCGTAGCCGTTACTTAGTCCCACACGAGACAGGACGGCTTCATAGCAGGGCAGCGGAGGACAAGCATAGGTAATCGGCATTTCCACCACGAAGGAACTGTAAGTAGAAATGCTTCCCTTCACAGGAACTGAGACAGAAAACTATCCACTTTCATTTACCGCACAACGCGGCGGTGCCATGACAAATACTCCCCTGTTGAGTAGTGGGGATACCCCCTCCCGCCCTCCGATGATATAAGACTCCAGAATAGTAGTAAGCCTTGCACTTACAACCAATATGTGTATGTATATGTCTATGTTATATGTCAAGTAAGTCCGAGTGTGTCGAGTGTATTGCCACAGATAATTCACACACTTAATCCTGATTCGCGACCACCATAAATGAATGGCGAGATTGTGATACCACGACACCTTAATGATATGACCAGGACGTAAGCCTGAATAAATATAACGAACGGCAACAATCACGCTGCCGCTCAGCACGCACCTCTTGATATGTATGCATGCTCCATCTTGACAACCAGCCCACACCGGGTCTTGTCACATTGTGATAACTTCACTTTGAAATTCACATGATTTTTTCTAATGAGTGGTAGTAAGCCTGAAGATACCAAAGACACAACACTGCACTGCGTAACAGGCATTTAACACAGTTCACGTCTGATTGATGTCTGTTTTCTTCTTGCTTCCCACAGGTCTTTTATTATTTTGGACTCGCCCATTGTGGCTAGAGTCTTCTTTTTTGTACCATTTAGCGAATTTTTGCTATTTTTAGTCACAGAGAACGAGGATAGGGTGTGCCTTTTATGGGGCACAGACCGTCCAGTTCCCTGTTTAACCGGTCCTGATGAAAACCTGGTATATCCAAATCACGGTTGAAACATGTAGACCAACACACATAGAAGAGATACTCTTGGTCTTAATATACCCTCACAGTATCTCGCCCCACCTTTTTAACATTGTCCAGTTACTTGTAAATAAAATGTATCTTCCCACTAAGCTAAACCAGGACAATTTTTAACACACTGTTTTTCTGCACTTACATTCACAACCTGCTCCACTGTAATTCAGGTGTTGTAGCACACCCTGGTGACGCTAGGCCACCAGGGTGGACCCCGATGATGAAGCATGTCACCACTAGACTGGTGAGTGAGGGGTTTTTAACAAAAGGATAAATTCCTTCCTTTTGTCAGTCTACCACCACATTAGGAATCTCTCTTTTGACCTTCCATTGATGGTACTCCTCTCTTTGTTTATCTAGTCCTTCCACAGGGGAACAGGAGTACTCTCAGTGAACACGATCCCTTGCTCTCCCCATTGTTAGCATTTGATACAAAAACAGTCACACACATCAACCCAGCTCCCATTTAACGTCACAGCTACGCCTGCCAATATTTGGAATAGCGGTATTTCATTTATTTCTTTTACCAATCAAGTGGCATAATGTATGCAAAATGAAGCCGCATCTACTGTAGTTAAATGAAGTAAGCCATTCCTTTCCTCGGGGCAGGAAAACAATGCAGCAGAAGAGAAGTGCGCACATGCTGCTGCTGTTAACCTGCTACTCGCGGTGTGTCTCCGCTCCAGATACAAGCTTCCTAGGACCGGTTTCTGGCATTTCAGCCGTCTTCAGCCAGGCTTGCTCGAATCCAGTGGCAAAGTGAGCAAGGGACTCACGTCCGAGCATACCCTGCCAACTTATGGCGAACAAAGCGGTACAAAAGGGGGTGGTGATGGACCGCTTTGTTCAGCTGAAATGCCAGAAACCGGTCCTAGGAAGCTTTTTTCCAGTCCAGGGAAGGCATGGCTTAGCAGTTCGGGCTGGACTGTTCCCATAAGGCACAGGGTCAGACTGATTTGCATATGGCCATGTCTGAACTGGGGTGGCAGAGTGTGCTAAAGAAAAGTGATGGATTAAATCCAGATCTGTTGACTGGGTGTGACTGTTTGATTGGTTCAGATGCTCCGTCTATCACCACCCCCTTTTGTACCCATTTGAAACCAGGCCTTTTTTGCCTTTATTACGCCAGTCCCTTCATGGTGACATCACTCTTTCCGCATATGTTTACAGGGCGAGCAATATTCCTCGCCCGGCCAGCACATGCGCAGGAGGTCTCTGACCTGCTGTGCCCTCGTCATCGTCCGTCCCTTGACGAAAAAAACCAAAACAGTCAGATTCAGACTGACTGAATTTAATTTGTGACACACGGGGCAGTGAGCAGTTCATTGATTTGACGCTGCTGCATTGCGTGCGTGTGGTACGTGTCTCTCTTGTCTTCCTCCCCGTCCCGACTCCCAAGGCTAGTGGGCAACGCCCCATTCACCCCTATGTACCAACCGCCACTGCTTATACCACGTGCAATTCATCCTCTCCAAAGCCAAGCCTCAAGAATTCCTGGGTGTGAAGGGTGGCTGATCCTGATTGGGTGCTTGATAGTTTTCCAGAAACTCATGTTCTTGATTGTTCATGTTTGTCAGTAGTTTATTAAACATGCCCAGGGGTTTTATCTCTTCAGTTGACAGAAGCTACAATAAAAGTTCTTTGTCATTGCAAAAAAATATGAATGGCGAACGAGCCTCTGTCTGTCAAAGAATGGAAGGGCTGGGGAACTGTCATATATCTCACTGCTAAGCAGAGCCATGTCATGCTTCATCCTCCGTCAGGCCTCTGATTTTGACCAACATCGCTTAGAACACTGGGACTTTAGAGCCCATCGTTTTAATGAGAAAACAAAACTACAAGTCCCATAAGCAATATTCGTGGAAGGTGTCACGCATGACCTGGGACAACTTCCGATTCAGCACATCCAGTTCCAGTTTTTTAAGTATTTGACACAATATTGAATTTATAACCTTTGTTTTTTATGGTCATGAGTCACCAGGATACTAAAAACGTGTCTTTTATTTTCAAGGTCAATTAAGTAATGGTCATCAGCTTGGAAGCTCAGTTAATTCTTCAGTATTTGTCATTGATCTCCATATGTGGCTGGTTTGGGTCTGCCCCTGCATCGTTCCCGATAACTCACACAGGTAAGGAGCTTGTAGCAGCAACATGATAACCCCATACTCGTCTGTAAGAAGTGCGCTCCGAGGCAGGTATCCGATCATTTTTGTGAAACAAGCAAGCACCAATATCTGCTATGTACATTTGTTAAAATAAAACACAATCAAGTCAATTCAAAATATACTTTATTCGGCATAAAGCAATACCATAAAAGTACAGTGTTAAAAAACAATATCTCATACATTATAAAAACCATACTAAAAACCTGTTTAACAACAATACATAAAATATAAATGATTCAGCACGGGGATCATCTTATAGAAATGACAATGAGGTACCCGGTTAAAATGTTTCATCCATAGTATAGTGCAAATCAGAGCAAATATTGAACACACAGGACCATCTACTGGTTCTGAGTTTCATCGCTAATCTTAGAAAATTTACTACACAGAAAAGCGTTAAAGGTTCTACTGACAATTTCAGAAACAGTAGGACCACCTTAACTTGTTTGAACTTGGCCTTCCTTAAAATACCTTTTAAAAATAGTCGCCTAGGGTAAGCGTAAAATGGGCATAGTAGGACCAAATGGAGCGTATCCTGTGGAGACCGTTGGTCGCAGCCACAGGAGCCCTTACTCTCCAAATGCTTTGTATACCCTGCTGGAACCGCCAAAGTATGGTGTAACAAATCTAGCCTGAAACGGGTCATGAGAAATCTGTCTTGAGGATTGTAAATAAGACCCAAATAAGGTTCCACGCCCAGGCACGACTTTGTTAACTGATGAGTACTTACTGATGGCTTAGTCAGCTCTCTTGCTTCCCTATTTGACTTGGCTCTGTTTAAAAATTCTGACTGAATACAGCCCTTATCCTTAGATAGCAATTTGGTCGGGTGGGTAAAATATTCAACACAACCCATGGCTAACAGGTTTTCCTTGATGTGTCTAATCCAAGGAATATTGTAACCCCGTTCCCGTGCAATGCAGTCTGATTTTATTTGTTGACTTAACGCCGCCTTTGGGTTTGTCCACACCTAAATCCAGCATGCGAGGGGCTTCCATTGCAGCCTATCGCACAGATGGGTTATACTAAGTTCCTCATGAAACACGTAGGAGGAAATGTTTTGTGGGACTTTCAGTACCCGCCTCAAATATTTGTTTTCTTCTATTTGTAACTTAAGCGGGTCTATAAAGCCCCAGACCTCACTCCCATATAAAACTTTGGCACAGCTTACAGAACTGTAGAAGTTCAGGATTTGTTCCTGAGCCCATCGGCCTCGCCTCTTTGCAAAATTCATAGTTGCCCCTGTTGAGTTAATTAGTTTATTGCATTTCTCCTCCACAAGGGCTTTAAAACTAAGGCGACGGTCGAACATGATCCCCAGATATGAAAATGACTTGACCTTTTCCAGTCCCTGGGTGCCTATTGTATACTTAGTTTTGCTGGATGGTCCTTCCCTACCTCCATAACATATGATTTGGTGAGGTTCGGTGACAAATCTAAGCTATCCATAAAATGGACAAAGCCATCTATGAGGCGCTGCAGTCCACGCGCAGTGCGGGCCAAGAGTACTGCGTCATCTGCTCATTGACTAACTCTGGATGTCTGAAATTCAAAATCACACAATCACCCGCAAAGCTCTTTCTGCTACTTCCGATCCAAGCCCCCCTCCTTGCCATCAGAATATGTCTGTGTTGTGTGATATTGAAACCCGTGTTTTTGACTAGCCAATGTGCTGTCTTGTTAATTAGAGTGCGCGGGGATTCCTCCCTCTCATCCCCGTTAGTAGGAACCCCTACAAGGACCACTGTGTAGGGGCTTGAGGCTGGGGGGAGATCCAATGTCGGTAAACCCCTAGTGCTCTGCACAGCGTCCGCTATTGTTAACTCCTCATCACTGACTATTGCCCTTCTTCCCTCCGAGCCCCTCTGGGCTGTGTCAGGACAAACCGTATTAGGTGGCCCCATTCTGTTTATGCTTAGGGTAGTCTCGTTCGTTTTACCCGCCAAGGCACCCTTGTTGGTGCCCTCACTGTCTTTGCCCAATCGCCCGCCTTCGCTGTGCCCCCCTCCTTGACCCTCATAACTAGTTGTGGGCTTTGAGTCTGATGAGGCTTCTGCTCTCCCTCCTCCGGTCCCCTAATTCTACCTGGCACACTATTCCCCTGATCGCATAGCCGAGATGGTTTTTCCTCAATAACCTTAATTCTCTCGAGCACCGGTCCCAAATGGGTGGAAAAAAGGAGCTCTACGTTTGACCTTAATAGATCTTCCATTCCTTGTCCGCTCCCCATCTTCCCACAGTTTGAACATTGATGCTACAAATGGGTCTCACGGCAGTGTTCACTCTGCTGATCTTTACGGCACCCTTCTGTTTTGATTTTGGCTTTGAAACAATCGGCCCCCTCCCCCCGATCGTGTGCCCCGGGTCTTTGTGTCAGCTAGAGGTGATACCAACTGCGTAGTAGATGTGTCTTTTATTGCACCTTTTAATCTTGTGATCACTTCTCCACCCCCCTTACTATGGTTCCAATACCTGAGTTGGCCCTAGAGGCTACCAACTCTGATGGCCCTTGTTCTGGCCTGTCAATCACTGGAGTGGACTTGCTGGAATTCTTCTCCACCTCTTCAATACTAATGTGAGACCGGTCAGGGTCAGAATCCGTTATAAGTGGGTCATCAGGGTACATAAGTGAGCCACCCTCCTGTGTCATATGGGGAACATGAGCCATAGCACTAGTGATGCTGCCACTATCCTGCTTTGATGGACCTTGGAGGATACTTTTACTTGGTGTTTTAGACCTTGCTATGGGGCCCATTGATGATCGCTTATGTTCTAGCAGTGTATCTAGCGACAATCTTTTTTCTGTAAGCTGAATTTCGTGGACTAATAGTGATTCTGCCCTTTGAAGAAATGCATCAAGGGTCCCCTTAACCCCGCCCCTACCCCAGGAATCACCTTCCGCTTACTGAGTGGTGTTCGATACTCCCACCGGTTACAGCGCAGATGTGCTATAGAACTATGGTCAGGTCCTACGTTACATACAGTACGAAAGGCACTAAAAATTAAATGGAGTCCACAAAGCACAAGGCGCTGCCTCCCTAACTGCTAAAACTGATGTAATCAGCTATTACTTCCACTCATTCACTGGAGGACGTGTCCACAATGTGTATCCGGCCGTTTACTTACTGCCACTCTGGGTCTAGCGTCCGTCCCTATGGGAGGTGTCCTGTTTCAGACTCAAGGGGGGTGGCGCTACCCGGCCTCCTCCGGCCTTTGACGGGCCCGCCCTTGTCCTGCGCCGCAGGAGCCCCGACGCTAATTTATCCTCGTTGGCCCGATGGAAATGTTGTGAGAGCGCGCTGCCTCCTGGGAACTGGAGTCCCGACAGTCCAGCGCTCCGCAATGTGGATGGGGCGAAGTCCGTCAAAGAAGGCAGCAACAAGCAGGTCACTGGGCAGGCGGAAATGACCGGTAGGTCAGAGGGGCAATCAAATCACAGTATACTGTTCCAGAGGTTCAGTCCCAGAGACATTATCTGTAACTGAACGCAGACACCCTAGGAAGCATGTGTTTTTAAGACAATTGCGTTCACTCACCTGAAGGTGACATGCTTCATCAATGGGCTATACTCCTCACCAGGCCGGCGCTACAATGCCTGGCGGGCACCACAAGAGGACACTTTGTCGGAGATCTTTTATTAAGTACTCGGGATGAGCATAGTAGGACAGAGGATGTTGTGTCATAAGATGTGAGATTGGTGAAAGTATGAATATAAGATCAACTATCGGCCAGTTGCTGCAATATAGTTCATGTGATCTTCCTGGTCCATGTTGAGATTAAAAACAGTGGCAGAGAAAATGAGGAACTAATGGCCCCTATCACTGTGTGAAAGTGTCAATAACCTATGGACCTGCTGGTAAGCTGGGGTATATACTTCAGGTCAACTTTGTTCATGCCCTGTGTAGTCATGTAGCAATCTGTTGGCATTTCATCATGACCAAATATGGGAAAATGGGTAAATAGGACCTAATCTTCTCCACAGCGTGAGGAGCTCTGTAACTCAAAGCCCTGCACCGTGCATAGGTGATAAGGTGCCTACTACCATCTTACTACCACAGGTGAGCACTGTCTAACAGAGTGCACTAGATACGGTAACCCTCCTAAAATTCAGGACATTTTGACTTATCCAATAGTGCCGCATCAGAGGGCAACTGGTTTGAAAAGCACATGCTTCCTAGGGTGCCTGCGTTCAGTTAGAGATAATGTCTGTGGGGCTTAACCTCCAGAACAGTATACTGTGAGTTGATTTATATGAAGAATGTGTATATTGGACTGTCATTTTCCTCGTCATCTCTTGTGATATGTAAAATAAAACACAGCACACTGGGAGGCCAACAAATCTATCATACATTTAATGGAAAAAAATATTTTTTTCTTTTTTTTTAAAGTTTTCAAAAACCTTTATTGAGGAACAAAATCATGGCAGACACAATACACCGCGCAATTCCGCAGCTCACATCAGCAAGATGCAATTCAAGTCAGTCATTTAGTAACAGGCAGATTACATTGAATACATTTAATGCAAAAATAGAAAAAGGCCAAGCAAACTAACAAGTGACAATTATCTTTGCAATGGACGAGAGCATCCACCCTAAAGCAATTTGAGTATATAATGCTAATGCTACACAATGTATTTTTACACACTTTTCTCTTAATACAAGTCAATGAAACATGAACACATGATAGAAACAGTTACTGAAACCTCACTAATGAGTAAGAGGCAGGATCTTCTCTCGAGAGGAATGTGAGGAGTCAGTGAGGTGCAGATCAAAGATACACAGACAAGCTGCAGAACTCACTGTTTCTGGAAATAACACTTCTGTTTGTCAATATTCAATTTACTACAAGATGCAGGAAAGTGTGCAGATGGACATCACTAAATAAAATGGTTCTGTGCCCTAATAGAATCAGGTAGAAGAGGAGTTGAAGGGTAGTAGAGAGGTAGAGGGGTAGTAGAGGGGTAATAGAAGGGTAGAAGAAAGGTAAGAGGTGTAGAGGGTTAGAAGAGGGGTAGAGGGGTAGTAGAGGGATAGTAGAGGGATAGAGCGGTTGTAGAGGGGTAGAGGGGTAGAAGAGGTGTAGAGGTGTAGAAGAGGGGTAGAGGTATAGAAGAGGGGTAGAAGAGAGGTAGAGGGGCAGACGAGAGGTAGAAGGGTAGAAGAGAGGTAGAGGCGTAGAAAAGAGGTAGAGGGGTAGAAGAGAGGTAGAGTAGACGTAGAGGAGTAGAAGAGAGGTAGTGTGGTAGAAGAGAGGTAGTGGGGTAGAAGAGGGGTAGGAGAGAAGTAGAGGGGTACAAGAGAAGTAGAGGGGTAAAAGAAGGGTAGGTGTAGAGGAGGGGTAGAGGGGTAGAAGAGGGATGGTAGAGAGGTAGAAGGGTAGTAGAGGGGTAGTAGAGGGGTAGAAGGTTAGAAGAGGGGTATTAGATGGGAAGAGGGGTGGTAGAGGGGTAGAAAAGAGGTAGAGTGGTAGAAGAGTAGAAGAGATGTTGAGGGATAGAAGACAGGTAGAGGGATAGAAGAGAGGTAGAGGGGTAGAAGAGAGGTAGAGTGGTAGAAGAGAGGTAGAATAGAGGTAGAGGGGTAAAAGAGATAAGAGGGGTAGAAGAGAGGTAGAGGGGTACTAGAGGGGTAGTAGGTTACAGGGGTAGTAGGTTTGAGCGGTGGTAGAAGGGTAGAGGTGTAGCGGTGTAGGGGGTAGAAGAGGGGTAGAGAGGTAGAAGAGAGGTAGAGGGGTAGAAGAGAGGTAGAGGTGTAGAAGAGAGGTAGAGGGGTAGAAGAGAGGTAGAGTAGAGGTAGAGGGGTAGAAGAGAGGTAGTGTGGTAGAAGAGAGGTAGTGGGGTAGAAGAGGGGTAAAAGAGGGGTAGTAGAGGGGTAGAAGAGGGGTACAGGGGTAGAAGAGGGGTGCAAGGGTAGAAAAGGGGTAGAGCGGTAGAAGAGAGGTAGTAGAGGGGTAGGCGAGCAGTGGTAGATGGGTGGTAAGGGGTTGAGGTATAGTAGAGGGGTATAAGAGGAGTAGAGGGATAGAAGAGGGGTAGTAGAGGGTAGAGGGGTAGAAGAGAGGTAGAGGGGTAGTAGAGCATTGTAGAGCAGTAGTAGAGGGGTTGCGGGATAGTAGAGGGGTAGTGGGTGGTACTAGAGGGGTAGATGAGGGGTAGTAGTGGGGTAGAGGGCTAGTAGAGTGGTAGAGGAGGGGTAGAGGGGTAGAAAAGGGGTAGAGTGGTAGAAGAGGGGTAGTGGAGCGGTAGAGTGGTAGGAGAGCGGTAGTAAAGGGGTAGTTAAGGGGTTGAGGTATAGTAGAGGGGTAGGAGAAGGGTAGAGGGGTAGAAGAAGGGTAGAGGGGTAGAAGAGAGGTAGAGGGGTAGAAGAGGGGTAGAGGGGTAGAAGAGGGGTAGAGGGTTAGAAGAGGGGTAGAGGGTTAGAAGAGAGATAGAGTAGAGGTAGAGGGATAGAAGAGAGGTAGAGGGGTAGAAGAGAGGTAGAATGGTACAAGAGAGGTAGAGTAGAGGTTGAGGGGTAGAAGAGAGGTAGTGTAGAGGTAGAAGAGGGGTAGTAGAGGGGTATAGGGGAGGTAGAAGAGTAGAAAAGGGGTGGAGGGTTATTAGAGGGTTAGCGGGGTAGAAGAGGGGTAGAGCTGTAGAAGGGGGGTAGAGGAGTAGAAGGGGTAGAAGAAGGGTATTAGAGGGGTAGAAAAAGGGTAGCGGTGTAGAGGGGTATAAGAGGGGTAGAGGGGTAGAAGGGTAGAAGAGAGGTCGAGGGATAGAGAGGTAGAGTAGAGGTAGAGGGGTAGAAGAGAGGTAGAGGGGTAGATGGGTAGAAGGATAGAAGAGGGATAGAGGGGTAGAAGAGAGGTAGAGGGGTAGAAGAGAGGTAGAGTAGGAGTAGAGGGGTAGAAGAGAGGTAGAGGGGTAGAAGAGGGGTAGAGTACATGTAGAGGGGTAGAAGAGAGGTAGAAGGGTAGAAAAGAGGTAGAGGGGTAGAATATAGGTAGAGTACATGTAGAGGGTAGAAGAGAGGTAGAGGGGTAGAAAAGAGGTAGAGTAGAGGAAGAGGGGTAGAAGAGAGGTAGAGGGGTAATAGAGGGATAGCAGGTTAGAGGGATAGTAGGGTAGAGGGGTAGTACAGGGGTACAAGAGGTGTAGAGGGGAAGAAGAGGGGTATTAGATGGGTAGAGGGGTAGTAGAGGTGTAGAGGGGTAGAAGAGTGTTAGAGAGGTTGAAGGGGGTTAGAGGGGTAGAAGAGAGGTAGAGGGGTAGAAGAGAGGTAGAGTAGAGGTAGAAGTGTAGAGGAGAGATAGAGGAGTAGAGGAAAGGTAGAGGGCTAGAAGAGAGGTAGAGGGATAGAAGAGTAGAAGAGAGGTAGAGGGGTAGAGGGATAGAAGAGAGATAGAGGGATAGAAGAGAGGTAGAGGGGTAGAAGAGAGGTAGAGTAGAGGTAGAGGGGTAGAAGAGAGGTAGAGGGATAGAGGAGAGGTAGCGGGATAGAAGAGAGGTAGAGGGATGAAGAGAGGTGGAGAGGTAGTGTAGAAGTAGACAGATAGAAGAGAGGTAGAGGGGTAGAAGAGAGGTAGAGTAGAAGTAGAGGTAGATGGGTAGAAGAGAGGTAGGGATATATAGGCAAATGAAAAGGAAGCTATCATCTTCAGGAATGGGAAAGAATGCTCTCGTAGCTGATGACCCATGAGGAGAGAGAAAAGCCAGGTCGCTCCTCTGCTCGTGAGCGCGCGCCCGAGCGCTTAACCGCAAGCTCTAGGCAACAGTGGTAGAATTTTCTGAAGCCCACTTACTAAAAGTTTCACCAGTGCAGGGCATGCGCTGGCTCAGGTGAGACCTAAAAAGGTTGCTTTCTGACCTAAGCACTACCTTTTTGCCAAATTTGGGGTAATTCCATTCAGTAGTTTCGGCTGTAGCCTTGCACAAATTTTCCTATGGGAAATTTATTTTTTTACTCTTATTTTTTGATTTTCTCAAAAACTACTGAACGGATTTACACCATTTTAAAAAAGGTTGCGTTCTGAACCAAGCTCTACATTTTTGCCAAATTTCGGGTAATTCCGTTCAGCAGTTCGGTCTGTAGCTTGTCGTAAAATTTCCTATGGAAATTAACATGGAGAAAACGCGTTTTGGGACCCCCCCTTTTTTCTCAGCCCCCGCTTGACGATTTGGTCAGGGACATTTGCTTACGCTTTTCCGCCTCCCCTGCTAATTCCATTTTTAGTTCGGAAGCTCAGACAAATGTCCCTCACTGATCTTGATAGCCCCCACATGTTCTCGTCAACCTTGGTACTCTCAACCTTAGAACTCTCAGTGGTTCCACATCAAAAGCTACATCTCACATCTAGTCTCCTTACTCAGAGCCATGGAGAAAGCAGACATCCAATTCCCAGAGAACTCAACCTGGCGATTTGGCTCCTGAAGTCATAGAGTTTGGTTATTTACAACTACAACCAGACTGTATGAATATTCTCAAGGAAGCTAGAAAGCCTACTACTAGAGCATGTTATGCAGCAAATGGAAACGTTTTGTTTCCTATTGTAACAACAACAATATCAATTATCTTGATGCGTTTGTGCAGAACATCATTTGTTATCTGTTGCATTTACAGCAATGTAGATTAACTTACACATCCATTTGTTTACACCTGGGAGTCGTAGCTGCATACTTGCAAAATAGACAACACCTATCTCTCTTCAGAGTACCAGTGATTAAAGCCTTCATGGAAGGATTAAAAAGGGCTATACCACCAAGTGTTCCCCCTGCTCCAGAGTGGAACTTAAACATAGTCCTTACAAGGCTAATGGGCCCGCCTTTTTAACCAATGCACAAATGTCAGTTACAATTCCTATCATGGAAAGTTGCTTTCCCCATAACGATAACCTCACTAAGGAGAGTTGATGAACTTCAGGCATTAACTATACAAGAGCCTTTCTTTCAACTTCACAAAGATAGAGTGGTTCTACGTAATCCTAAATTTCTCCTTAAAGTAGTTTCTGCTTAGGGGTAATTCTTGGGCGATATCAAATTAAAATAATATAATATTTGCATTTTTATTATTTATTGAACCATTGTAATTCTTGTATAGAATGTATGTGCTGCAATGATAATAGAAGCAGATAAAACTAATTAGCAAAATAAGCACATTGAACAAAATCAATAGTTCCACCATCTTTCTAAAACAATGTACATATGCAAGCATAGAACAACTGTATGTAGCATTTTCCTACTATGCTTTCCCGTGTGTGTGTCCGTTGGTCTCTGTGTGTCTGTCTCCCATTCCCTGTAGGGAAAGTATGTAGCTCCCCGTTGTAGAAGAGTCGGTCAAGAAGGAGCACACTGCATTAAATAATTTCTTGGTATGCACTTTGTATTAGTATTACAGGAAATCACAATGATTGATTCTCTGTTATATTCTTCTTTCCCACAGGGTCTTCCACTTCAGTCCCTTAGGTGAGCCTCAGCCGCTGTAGTCTCTCGGACAGAAGGAAAACACTCAGGTAAGTGTTTTTGCTGTATGGTTTAATCAAGGGAGGATGTGAGGGATAAATAATAGCTATGCATAAATGTGAAGGGAAGGGGTAGAGGTTGGAGCAATCAAAAGAAAAAGAGTAGCCGATGATTACTGCTCTTGTCTTTCTTTTACATCTCACCTATTTCCTTTTCCCTGGGTCCCTTTCACCCCTCAGCCTCCCCTCTCGTCCCTCTTTGACTCAGCCCCTTTCCAAAAGCCCCATAGACGCCCATGCACTTGGAAGAGCCACGTCTCTCCGGGGCGGTGGTGTGGTGACTCCGCGTCCTTCACTGAAGTCTGGTCTCCTTCCGTTTCAACTTTCCCTCCTCTGCCAGGTTCGGGTGTTCCGCTCGCTGACAAGCTGTGACCTCCCCTGGGCTCAGGTTTTCTCTCTCGGAAGAAGGCTGTTAGATAATCTCCGTCTTTCTGGTCTTCCCCCGCTGGTTTCTCCGCCTTGCATTCCCGTGCTGTGTGTAGCTGGACCAACTACTGACCAACCTGACGCGCTCCCCCCCACCTTCTTGAAGCGTGTATCCTCTGATGTCCGTCCACAGCTCCGGCTTAAAGGGGCCGCCTGCCGGTTCCCCTCTCTCCACTTCTTGATGACAGCAAGGCGGTCAACTGGTAAAAGGGGACTGTGAATATAGGAGGGGAGAAATATATGAAGGGATGGCATGGCACTCCTTATCCTCTATCCCATCGTCTACCACAGGGGCTACCTGACACACCCCACCCCCAGGCGTTTCCCGTTCGTGGAAATGAGGGATGTGTGAAAGAAAGCCAGCATTGCCGTTATCAGACCATTTTCTATGACGGACCTCAAATGAGTAGTCAATGCCATCTCATGGTAAAGAGATGTGGTGCAGCGGCCAGGGCAGCTGACTTCGGAGCACAGGGTTCACAGATCCATCCCGGGCTCCGGTGGCAGCTCAGCTATGTTATGTTATGTTATGTTATGTTATGTGGCAGCTCAGTACCATGTGACTCTGGGCAATAGCTCACTTAATTTCCACGACGGCCCCCATCGCCTCGAGACCCGTAAGGGTGAGTAGTTTGTGCTTTACAAATACAGATTTTTTTATTTTTATTTTTAACCACCTGAGGACACTGGGATTATTCCCTTTGTTAAGAGGGGGGCGTGATCAGTATACAGGACAAGAGGAGATCCCTCCAGATAATAGTGTAACTTCTCCATTTTATAGCTAAGCACTCTTTCTCAACCGTAGAATATTTCTTCTCCCTTGGAAATAATTTATGGCTGATAAAGAGGACCGGACGCTCAAGGCCTTCTTTTGTGTGTTGGGAAAGAACGGCCCCCAGACCTACTTCCGAGGCATCTGTTTGTAGGATAAAGGGTTCCCTCAAATTGTGTAAAATAAGGATAGGACTGGACGTTAAGGCTCGCTTGAGCTCGTGGAATGCCTTTCTGGCGGCGTGTGGGGGATTTACCAGGTCTTTGTTCCTTTTCTCTTTCTTCAGTAGGTCAGTTAGTGGTGCTGCTATTTCAGAATAATTGGATATAATCCGGCGGTGGTAGCCTGGTAAGCCCAAAAGGGATCTAATGCCTTTTTTGGTGGTAGGGAAGGGGGTGTCTAAGACTGCTCTAACTTTCTCTTGTTGGGGAGCGATAGCCACATCCCCCAATAGATAGCTCAAATATTTGACTTTGCTGAATCCTATCCTGGACTTTTTGAAGTTCATGTGGGGCCCTGCAGTCCTAAGTGCTTGGAATACCTTCCCACAATGGACGAGATGTTGTTCCCAGTTAGGGCTAAATATTATGATATCGTCTATGTAGGTTAAGGAGTACTCTTGCTGTTGGGAAAGAACTTTGTTCATAAGTCTTTAGAACATTGCCGGTGCTCCATGTAACTGAATAGGCAGTACAGTAAACTCGTATAACCCATTAGGGGTGCGAAAGGCGTTTTTTTCTTGCTCTTCCTCTTTAAGTGGTACCTGCCAATAGCCTTTTGTAAGATCGAGTGTGGTTATATATCGGGCTACGCCTAATTTCACGATTAGCTCATAGACTCTTGGTAATGGGTATGAGTCAAATTCTGAGATGGCATTGACTGCTCGGAAGTCTGTACAAAAACGGATGGAACCATCCAGTTTCTGAACTATGACAAGGGGGGGCGACCAGTTACTGCTGGAAGGTTTTATGAATCCTAGCTGTAACATGCTCTCTATTTCGGCAGCAACTAAGTCCCTCCTAGCGGCTGGTATTCTGTAGGGGCGTTGTTTTATTGCTTTGTTTGGTGGGGTAACAATTGCATGCTCGACTATTGTTGTTTTTCCCGGGAGGTCGGAAAAAATGGAGGAGAAGGACTCTAAGAGGGCCTGAAGAGACACTCTTTGTTCCTCTGTTAGATGTTTGTTTATGGGCAATTGAGTCACTGTTGAATGAATGGGTTTTAAGTCAGACAACACGTAATGGGTGTCTTTGGGGAGGGGTCCCAACCATTTCCTTAGCAGATTTATGTAGTATACCTGGGTTTTAGTTGAGGAAAGGCATAAAGGGGAAGTAGTAAGGCCTATCCTTTAAACAACTTCAAATGGTCCCTTCCATTCTGCCCGTTTATGGGGTATAGAGGAAGGTAGGAGTAGGAGCACTCAGTCATGGACCTGTAACTGTTGCCACCACTTTCCTTTATTCTAAGACATCTGCTGACTTCTTTGAGTTTTTTCTAGGTTGTCGTGAGCAAAATCTCACAGTTTCTGTATGCTGTTTCTTAGGCTTTGGGTGTATTCTAGAAGGTTTTGCGTGTCTTCTTGTTTCTCTTGTTCCCACGCTTCTCTTGTCATTTCTAGCAAGGTTTGTGGCTGTCTCCCGTAAAGATGTTCAAAGGGAGAACAACCCAAGCATCTCTAAACCTGGCTTCTAAAAACAAAGAGGGTGAGGGGCAACAACATGTCCCATTCTTTCCCTTCGGTGTTAGCATTTTCTTCATGGTTTGCTTTAAGGTGGCATTATATCGCTCGCACAGACCATCTGTCTGAGGGTAATAGGCCGATGTTCTTATTTGGGTAATATTCAAGGTTTTACAGACTTGTTTCATTAAACGAGAAACAAAGGGGGTTCCCTGGTCTGTCAAAATCTCTCAGGTAATCCTACCCTCGAAAACCTTTCTAGTAACTTTTCACTGATAATTTTCGTGCTTGGTGTTCATAGGGGAAATACTTCTGGGTATCGAGTTGCGTAATCAACAATAACCAGTATATAGATATATCCTTTTTTTGATTTTGGAAGAGGACCCACTAAATCCATACTTATCCTCTCAAAAGGGTTATTGACGATTGGTAGAGGTTGTAAGGGATTCTTGGTAGAGGGAGTTTATAGGGGTTCTTCTTCTGACATATTTCACACTCCCTGCAGTATTTATCTACATTGGCAAATATCCCTGGCCAATAAAAATATCTCAACACAGTCTGGTTTGTTTTTGCAGGCCCACTGTGACCTACTAGCAGGTATGAATGGGCAAAAAATTATATTTGATCGGGAAATCTCTGGGGAACCACTAACTGTGGGGGATCGTCTTGTTTTCCTATCCGGTAGTAAATAGTTTTTGATGATGAATGAGGGGAATGAGGACGGTATCACTGGGTTCTTCTCTTGTTGTCATGCATTCTGGAGGGTGGGGTCTTGGAATTGAGCATACTGAAATGACCGGTCCAAAAGCCAGGGGGCTTGTGTGAGCAGCATACAAGGGGGTGTAGAAGTCTCCCTCGGTGTGCTTTTGAGCAACAAGATGTATTCTGGATTGTCTGTGCCCAAAATGAGTTGTTTGTGTAGGTTGTCCAATAATCCCACCCTAACCAGTAGAGTACTGACATTGGGTAACTTGATGGGGATTTTGGCTATTGGATATGTTCTGATGTCTCCATGAACGCAGCAGATGGGTGTCTTTTTCTCCGGGTAGATCTGAAAGTCTTTCACCAGTGTGCTCTGTACGACGGCCTGCCTACAACCCGAATCCAATAAGGCTTCACGTTTTTTCCATTGAGTGTGAGACTTGCGTAGAAGCCAGAACCCATTTCTTCTGTATATAGGATGGTTTTGGGTATACAACCGACATCCATTGGTTCTTCCGTCGACTTCTTTTGGGGACAGGTCCTGGCTATATGGCCTCACTCCCCACACTCGTGGTTTCTCCGCCTCGCGTCCCCGTGCTGCGTGTAGCTGGACCAACTACTGACTAACCCGACGCGCTTCCAACCTTCTTGAAGCATATATCCTCTGACATCCGTCCTCAGCTCTGGCTTAAAGTGGCCGCCATCCGATTCCCCTCTCCCCTCTCTCCACTTCTTGCTGACAGCAAAGCGGCCAACTGGTAAAAGGGGACTGTGAATACAGGAGGGGAGAAATATATGAAGGGATGGCATGGTACTCCTTATCCTCTATTCCATTGTTTGCTACAGGGGTTAGCTGACACCCGTCTTGCTCACAGGTTGGACATCCCTCCTCGCAGAGTGATTGGCAAGCAGCTGGGTTAAGGTTTTGGTATGGAGTGACCTTGCAATGACACAAGTGCTCCTCTGCCCCAAACCAGAAATGCTTGTTTATTTATAGCAAAAAGCATTCTTGTTCCCAAGCCGAGACCTTAGTCAGGCCGCCCTTGTTCATGATCTATTGATAGCTGCTTCGCCCCAGGGACGAATAACAAACCGTCACATCTGCACAATGTATGTTCAGATCTTATGAGTTGGTCAAGGTGTAGTGATAGTGTTCTTAGCGATATCCCGTTTGGCTACTATGATGGCAGTACCCAGGAGGAGCATGTCTGCCCTTGATCCGTCTAGGCCGTCCATAACCCCCAGGAGTAGATTTAGGGGCTTGTGTGGCACCTCCCAACCCAGGATGCCCGTAAGCTCAGATTCCAATGCTTCCCAGTGTGGGGTACGATGCGGACACGTCCCAACCCACAACGTGTACATGCTGGGGTGGCTGTTAGGCCTGCCTTACCGGACATATCTTCAAGGACAAATTTGGGTCCTGGCCCATGTGGTAATCATTCAATCCAACGGTCCCAACAGTCACAACATAGCCTTTATATCCCTTCGAATCCATCAGAAATGGAGTTTCCTGCTGTTAGTATACTTGTTGCATTGGACGTTGCTTTGCTCGTAGTCATGAGCTCGGATCATCCTCTTAACCAGCAGAATCAGCAATCCACTTCATTGAGCAGGAAAAAATCGTCCAGTAAGAACGCGGGTGCATATGTTGCCCCTATGGAGGGTAACATCGGCAAGGTGCTCAGTGAAGAGGGTGCACATGGGTGTGTTGGAGGAATTCGGGAGGATGCCGGGAAGGCTATTGTTGTAATGGTGGAAAAGGCTTCATTTTGTGAAAAACCCAATTTAAGGGAAGACTTTACACTCCCAGACATTGACATTGAAGCTCAAACAAGGGGGTGGGGAGCCATCAACGTACACCCTGTGGAGAGCCCTGTGAAGAACGGGTATTCAATGAGCAGTTCAAAGGAGAAGAACACTTGCATTGTAAACTCCCCCCTCAGGCGTCTCTTTTTGCCCCTATTATATTGTAGTACAAGTCCCCTGAATGGTAATTCTGTGGAGCCCGTCTATGATGCTCATGATGTTCATGATGTATTTTTGCCTTGCTCACAACCAAAACTGGGTAATGAGAGGGATGGTATGTTTTCGGAATACTTTGTCTGCATTGAAAGACTTTTAAGTTCTATTTTGTCTTTATTGGAGAAATCTGTTTTTAGTTCAGATCATATGCTTGAAATGATTTCCGTAATGTTGTTTGAAGTACAAAAAGTAAATAAATTGGGCACCATTATTCCCCCCTCTATTATACCCGTGCGATTGGACGAACAAACTGATGTTAGTCCCCTTTTACTTGTTCCCCGTGTAGAGCAGAGAGATGTGTCTGTTCAAGCAGGTACACCTCTCTTCTCAATGTCCCAAATTGAATCTTCCTGTAATCTTGAGAATGAAGAGCTTTGTTTAAGCCCACTCTTTGAGGAAGCTGCAGTGGGCCTTCCTTTGGGACATGTCCCACTAAAACTTTATCCTTTGTTCATGAAGGGGAAAAGGGGGGCCAGTGGAGCCACTGAGAATGGAGAGAAAATCGAGGGTTACGTTGGGCAAAAAGGTGGGGGAAGGACAAAGGGGGAGGCCCCAACTCCACCTGCCCCACAGGCCCAACCTTCAAACTCTTTGGCGAACTTGGGAACGAAAGCAGGGAAGAGGGGAGGGCTTGCAACAAACTGCAAAGTGGAAAATAGGAAGAAGAAACAAAAAAGGATAAGACGATTTGCTAAACGAAAAATGTCAAAGTTACATTTTCCACAGATCCCAGATAGCCAGAGTGTTGCTCAGACTGATACGGAGGACGGTGGTTCTAAACTGCTAATTGGGGAAGGTACACCCAGGAACCCCGTTACAGTACTTCTGTCTCAAAAGGACTGAACCCTAGAGATTTCTGTGGCACCTCCCAGTACGCAAACAACAGGCATGGTACGAGGACATCCCACTTACGCCTCATGGGATTCCTCAAGACCCATTATCATGCCCTTCAGGGTTCGGTTGAACCTTTCAACCAACCCGTTTCCTTGGGGGTGGTAAGGAGTGGTGAACTTGTAGGTTACCCCACATTCCTGCCACAGGGACTTCATGTACTTAGAAATGAAGTTGGTTCCCCGGTCAGACACAACCTCTTGAGGGAATCCTACTCATGATAAAATTCCCATCAGTGCTTGTCTCACCACGGGGGCCGTCACTGTCCTCAGAGGTATGGCTTCCAGGTACCGGGTGGCATGGTCCACCAAGACCAGGATGTACATGTTGCCTATGGCTGTCTTGGGGTCCGGTGGCCCCACAATGTCAATCCCCACCCGCTCAAAGGGGGTACTGACCCCAGGGAATGGCTGGAGAGGAGCCTTCTGCTTCCTTCCACTCTTTCCACTTGCCTGGCAAGTCTGACAGGTCCCTGCAATGAGTGTCTGAACTCTTGCGCATTTGGTGCCAATGAAAGTGGGTGACAAGCCTCTCAAAGGACTTGTCCTGCCCCAAATGGCACATCATGAGCCAGCCCCAGTAGGAAGGCTCTGAAGCGCTGGGGTACCACCAGCACACGGGCTGACCCAGGTTTAGCAACCTTAGGCTCGCTATACAGGCGACCATTCTCCCAAAATATCCAATGTGATCCGGACTGCTTACCTGCTGCCTGGCTTGCAGCCTGCTACCGCAAGCCCTCAAGAGAAGGGCATTCCCTCTTCTCCTTGCAGAATTCCTCCCTGGAGGGGCCTCCTTCTTGCTGCCAATGGGTCAGCTCAGGCAGGTCCCCCAGTTCAGCTACCTGTTCCCCGGTAGGCTCATGGGGATCCCCCTCAGGGTCTACCTCCTCCCTTGCCGTGGGAACTTCAGGGGCCTGTTTCCTGCACCCCCTGCCATTTCTTTCCAAGGCAGGTTGCTGGGCCTCCCTCTCAGGCTCCAGGTCCTCTTGAGCACTCCTACTGGCTGCCATTGACCGGGTGGACACGCATGCCCAGTCAGGCAGACCCACCATCCTCAGGTAAGTACTCTTCTCCACCTTCTCCCAAGGTGAGTTCCCCAAAAAACAGTCAACAGGCATGGCGGGCCTCACAGCTACCTGAAGAGTAACAGAGACCCCCTCCCACTCAAAGGGAACCTGAGCCATTGGACAATGACACTCTGTGTTGTCGGCTTTAACAACTCAGCAGAATGCATGTGGGATAACCTGCTCTTAAGACACCAGGTGACACCTGAGAGCTGTCACACTGACTCATGTGTCTCTAAGAGCCTCCACCTTTTGGCTATTGACGCTCACCCACTGCCCATATTTCTTAATGTTGTTGGGCAGTTGGTTCTCTGGGACATCTCTGCGGGCCCTCACCCACCTTGGACTTCTACCTCCTCCCCAAAGGCTACACTAGCCACCTGCCGGGGCGGAGCACCAGTGGGTGCTGGTTTACCAAACAGGCGGCACCTGGTATCATTCGCCTTATGACCCAGGTCCCCACATCGGTAACATTTCAGGGGTCCCTGTGGAACAGGATTACCTGTCGGGACCACTGGCTTTCTCTCAGGGGGAGGCTGGGAACCTTTCCCTGGGTTCCTTTGGAATTACTTTGGGGCCCTCTGTGGAACTCCCTCTGTTTACCCTTGTCCCCCCCCACTCTTCTGCTGGGGACCCTGCCCACCTTTGGCTGAGTCTCCCATATGACTCTTGTGGACCCTGGTACTGACCCAGCGGTCCGCCTCCTCAGCAAGCTTCCTAGGGTTAGTCAGCTTGCTATCAATCAGGTGCTGGTGCAGCTCTCGAAAACAATTATCAGACAAGTGCTCCCATGCAATTAAATCCAAGAGACCTTGAAAATCATTAACTTTGCTGCCCTTTACCCAACCATCCAATGCTCTGCAAAAAAAAGTGACATACTCTACCCAAGTACTACCTTCTATTTTCTTGCACTTCCTGAACCTCTGCCTATAGAGCTCAGAAGTCAAAGCATACCTAGTAATTAGGGCCTCTTTCATGTGGCTGGGAAACAACCTTTACTACGCGGTCAAAACACTGCAATACCCTCACAACGCAGATTTTACAACGCAAGTCGTTACCACGACTTGCACTGGAGGGCGCTCTAGACTAAGGAATAGTGTGATTTACTTTTCCAACACCTTCCCTACTGTACGTAGGCTGGAGTTGGAATAATAAATCATACTATTCCTAAGTCCAGCACCCTACAGCGCAAGTCGTGGTAACGACTTGCGTTGTAAAAGCTGCGTTGTGATGTACCGCAATCATTTTGATCGCGTAGTAACATCATACATCCCATGTGGCTATAGGAATTATGGACTTCAGAAGGCAAGTCCAACAGTGTATTCCGCCCCTCACTAAGGAACCTCCCCCACAACCCCGCTCCCCATTCTCTCTCAGGGACCCGGTGGGAAGACATGGCTACCTCATAGGCTCTGAACCACTGTCCAATATCATCATTCTTTTTTTTTTTTTTAAATTTTTGAAAACCTTTATTAAGCTCTTTGCACAGTACAAATACGGGCCTACAACCATCCGGCCGGCCACCACAATTCTGAGCTTATTGGCAAAGGATACGTCCACTCGGTAGCACGGCAGCACAGAAAAGCATACGGTCCTTGTTACAACAAATCGATGTGCTCCGAGTGGCAGGAGTCAGTGAGGTTAATTTTATGATTTTATATGTAAGGAGAGACAGAAGTCAATACGGATCAGTGCACAGTACAGACAATCGCATGATGAACGGGTGATGGCGAGCAGGAGAGACTACTAACACTAAGCACATCTAAAATGGCGGCACGATACTGCAACATCAGGATAGGACTACGCCGCAAGACGTGTCACCCAACCACTGCCCATCCAACACCAGCACCCACCACTGACCCTAAGAAAACAATGAGATAGCAAAAAAGGAAAAAGAAGGCACCATAGAAATAAAAACATATCAATGAGGACCCCCCACCCTACACGCATGCCGAGGCTATGGCCTACCCCCCCCCCCAAGCTACGTGTCTGTCGCCCCAGAAGAACCCGAAATATAGAGACAAGAGAAAGAAGAGAAAAGGTCTAGAAAATCACAAGTAATAGCATAATGAAAGGAGAACGGCGAGCAGGAGAGACTACTAGCACTAAACACATCTAAAATGGCGGCACGGTACTGCAACATCAGGATATGGTTACGCCGCAAGACGTGTCACCCAACCACTGCCCATCCAACACCAGTACCCACCACTGGCCCTAAAACACAAAAATAAAAAAGGGGGAACAATAAAGGAAAAAGAAGGCACCATAGAAATAAAAACACATCAATGAGGACCCCCCACCCTACACGCATGCCGAGGCTATGGCCTACCCCCCCCCCAAGCTACGTGTCTGTCGCCCCGGAAAAACCCGAAATATAGAGACAAAAGAGAGAAAAGGAAGGTCAAGAAAATCACGGTTGAACCCAGGGAGAAAGGAAGAGTGCAATACCCTATTACTCCCAGGAAAGGAAAAGAGAGATTCGGAGGAGGGCCTATTAAGCATTTTCAGTCCGAAGAACATATGAGCCCCCGGCCACCCTTACCCCGACTCCAAGCCAATACAATACCAACGTTTAAATCCCCGGCAGTCCTTCAGCGTCCCAGCAACAGAAGAGAATCAGTCCTAACCCAAGAGGGTGCAGCCTCACCCCTGACCCCTGCGGTGCGGTGGAACGGCACAGTCCGGCAGCACAACAAAGCTCATGGAAGGTGGAAACAAACAAGGGGACCACTGCGAGGTAAAGGATCGATCTCCAAAGTCCGTTTCGGTCGTCGCAGTGCGGTCCACCGTCGTGGCAGACGATATGTAGCAAGGCAGCAGTCTACCAAAGGCAGCTAGTCCATCCGGCCGCGATCGAAAGGGCCTGTCCCCAACTTCCGACCAAACCAGCGCCCTGTGGTCCGAAATTGTATTGCGTGAAGCAGCGCAGTGCAGCGAGTTACCCACAACAATCCAACTAGACGGTGGCGACCTGGGTTCACCACAGTAGGCAGTGCCGCCAGCGGTTCCCACGGAAAGTCCAGGACATGGTTCCCAGTTGCATTTATCAAGTCGGCACGATAATGTAGGGGCTTCCACACTGGCCATACGCGACTCCGGCAAAGTCGGGACGGCCACTATGTCCAGGTCTGCCGGCTCCCCCGTGTGTAGTCGTCCAGTCGGTTCAGCACGACCGGGCACAGGATATGGCGAAGCGCCCCGCAGGCGGACGCAGGCTCGATCAATGGGGGGCAGGGCGAGACCACCGGTGTCCAGTCGATCTCTCAGGTCCCGAGCTGTGGAGCGGACATCTGCTCGCAAAGCAGTGAGGGCGTCGTAAAGGTCCCTTAGACTCAGGGGCGGATCAGGAGAAAGGGACGGCTCAGTGCCAGGACCACGAAGCTCCCGAACGTGTACCAGTACTTGGGCTCCCCTGCCAGCGCCGTTTCCCAGCTGCCCGGAATGCCCACGGCGTCTCGACTCACCCAGCCGTAATTCAGGGGCGAGAGCTGCACTCTCCATTGCAGCACCTTCCCAGCAGCAGCGTTAGGCAGAGGACTGCGATGACAGCAGGACCCTGCCGCGTCCACAACAGCCAGTCGAAGAGCACCCGGCTCAAAATGGCCCCCGGGGAAGTCGTCGGAAGATGAAGGCGAACACTGAAGCCAGGAGCGGACACAATGTATCCCTGATCGCCGCGATTCCAGTTCCGCGCGCTGTGGGAGCAGATGCTACAACGTAGCGGAAGGCTCGCTGATGCAACAATCCCCGCCAAGCTGCTCCGATCCGCCGCCTACAGCCAACGCTGTACTCCGTCGGGGGCAGCCATCCTCTGAGACAAAGGACTGGACGCCAGCCAGTCACGCCGGGAACAAGCTGGGACGGTTTCGCGCTTCTGCTGGGCGTAGAGTGACGGGAATCACACCGTCAGGCGCAGCGCCACCTCCCGTGTCCGATGCCGCAGAGAGAGTGCACCGTGGGTTTCAGGATCTGGAGCGGCTCGGACACGAGGGAGACGGATCAGCGGAGCTGAGGGTTCAGGCGGCCATCTTAGTCGCCGGCTAGGCTCCTCCCCCAATATCATCATTCTTAAAAAACTCCTTCACCACATCTTTGGGGATGTACACTCTACCTTCCACAGGCACTGATGGCGTGCTGCCCCCAGAGGGAGTAATCTCTAGGCTCCTGGCTTTCAGATCCAACTCCCTCAAAACTTTGTCGTGCTCCATCTGTAATCTCTTTTCCTCTAGAGCCATTGTCTTGCTTTCTAGCTCCAGTTGCCCATTCAATTTGAGCTTGGCCATCTTCATTTCATGCATCCTGTTTTCTTTCCTGTCTGCCAACTCTTCTGGGGACAGGTCTCGGGCAGAAACACTGCTACCCACTGGGGAGGGCGCGCCCCTCCTCTCAAGAACCAGTGGCCCATCAAGCCGCTGCTCTGCCTCCTCAAACTCCCCTAAATCACCAGTGGCATTTCTTGCCTCAATCCAGGCCCTCAGCGCCTTGTGGTATTGCTCCTTTTTGGTGATTCCTGATGTCGAAATTTTAGACTTTTTTCAAAAGCTCTTGAGCTGCTTGTTGGTGTAGCTTTCTAATTTCTCTTCCTCCCAATCACAGTCATCAGATGCAACGGAGGCTGTCTCCTCCACTCTAACTGAACCACCCATGATTAAAAAATGGCAAAAGCAAGTATCAAAAGTACGTGGTTGCGTTATGGTCTGCACTCACTAAGTAGTGTTCACCAATCACTGTACATGAGTCACAAATGCAAATTCGGATCCTTTCTGCTGCCTACCGATGTTAGAATCAGGGGTCTCTGGTTGGTACAGGTAGGTACTTGTGACACGCAGGGACCGTATCCTCTAGTCAGGGCAAGGGAGTTACTCTGTCAAAATAACCCCTGCTCACCCTCTAGGTTGCGTGGCGCGAGCTGTCAAGGCGATGTAAGTTAAGCAGTTGTGACCACATACAGTAACCCAGTGACAACACTACAAATGGACACCACACAAGGTTTTATATCAAAAATACGTATACTTTATATAGAGTTACCACAAGACCAATAAACGAAGAAAAGAATCCACAGTTCTATTCAATTTCAAGAGTTCTGGTTAAGAAAGTGTAAATCAACGTTCTGTGCGAGTTGGTAGCCTCGTCCGGCTACAGCGTGCTGAAAGAACAGAGTCTAACAAATCCAGCGGACCACGGAAGTCCGGGCCTACTCAAATGTCGACAGACTCAAACACAGTACCTTTTCCTTGGGGCGGCCGGCACGGATTTGCGAGCCGGTTCCGGGGATCGTTTCAGTGTACAAAAAGAAAGCGTTGCAGGTCATGGTGTCCCTTCCGTCACGGTGCAGGCTACGGCTCGTTGGCGGCGTCGGTGAGCTCAGAGCTTGCATTGTTCGGGGCGGACGTTGCTCGTTGCGGTGATTCCAGCTTTACGGTGCGGCGTTGGAGCCGGAGTTCGGGAGCTGGCGTCGATCAATCCGGGCAGCGGTGCAAGTCAGGCGGTGCGTCGCAAAGTGTGCAGGCGGTGCCCAACTTCGGTGCGGTCCCAGGACTCGAAGTCAGTAGCAGTGACCGCGTCGGTCAGACCAGTTTGATTCGGTGTAGCGAGGCGTTGCACGTTGCGGTGTCCTTCCAGTCGTGGTGCAGGCTACGGCTCGTTGACGGCGTCGGTGAGTGCAGACCTTGCGTTGTTCGAGGCGGACATTGCTCAGTGTGGTGCCAACAGGACACCGGGCCGGTCGGGAGAGTCGGTCACAGCTCCCTACCTATGTAGCCACTTGTTTCCAGCAGCAATTCACAAAGGCTGGTGAAGTCCACTGGTCCTGGGACTTCGGTCAGGGGGCAAGTTCTCTTCCAAGCACTTGGAGATCTTTTTGCACAATTTGAAAATAAAGGTAAAGTCCACAAAGTCTTTCCTCCTCTCTAGGCAGTTCAGGCAACCACTGCAGGCCAATCCCCCAAGCAGCACTTCAGCTTGGGAATAGTCTCTCCTCAGTTTCTTCAGGTTCCTTCTCCTCAGCAGAGGTTTCATCTTGTCAATTCCAGGAGTAATCTAATTTCATGGGCTCACCCAATACTTATACCCCAAAATCCTTTGTTCTCTAAAGGGAGAGGAGCCTGTGCCCAGTTCGAGCCTGTTCTGAAGCGCTCTGTTTACCAGACGTCTCCTTTCCTTTCACAGCACAGGGCAGGCACATCAGACGCCCCACAGGAGGTGGAGCCAGCATTGTGGAAGGCAAGTACAGTCCATGAGCACTTTGTTGACAGTCTTCCTTCTCTTCTTTCAGTGTGCAGGGCAGAGACATCAGACACACCACATAGGGTGGAGCCGGCATTGTAGAGGGAATGCCCAGCCCTATTCAGGTCTCAGGTGCAACTCCTCCCTCCCATCTTAGATGCAGATCTCCCTATTCACCCCTAGGCAGCCCCAGCCTGTCTCCTGGAATTCCCCAGTCCTGTCACAAACAAACCCAGACAAGGAATACACAACCTAGCAGAGGCGGGCTCAAATGGTTAGGCAAGCAAATACCTACTTTCTAAAAGTGGTATTTGCAAACACAGAATATTAAAATAAACTTTACTAAAAGATGTATTTTATTATTCTGAGCCCAGACATACTAAACTCGAATTTCTACCATGTTCTCTGGGTCTGCTGTGATCATAAACATGTAACAATCCAGCAGCTCATTCTAGCCTCTGGAGAACAGGTAGCCTTGCAATAGTGAAAAACGAAAATGGCTGTAATTCACTATTAGGACATGCCACGCACAGAGGAGCCTGTGCCCAGTTCGAGCCAGTTCTGAAGCACTCTGTTTACCAGACTTCTCCTTTCCTTTCACAGCACAGGGCAGGCACATCAGACGCCCCACAGGAGGTGGAGCCAGCATTGTGGAAGGCAAGTACAGTCCAGGAGCACTTTGTTGACAGTCTTCCTTCTCTTCTTTCAGTGTCCAGAGCAGAGACATCAGACACACCACATAGGGTGGAGCCGGCATTGTAGAGGGAAGGCCCAGCCCTATTCAGGTCCCAGGTGCAACTCCTCCCTTGAATCTTGGATGAGATCTCCCTATTCTCCACCGGGCAGCCGCAGCCTGTCTCCTGGAATTCCCCAGTCCTGTCACACACAAACCCAGACAAGGAATACACAACCTAGCAGAGGCGGGCTTAAATGGTTAGGCAAGCAAATACCTACTTTCTAAAAGTGGTATTTGCAAACAGAGAATATTAAAATAAACTTTACTAAAAGATGTATTTTATTATTCTGAGTCCAGACATACTAAACTCGAATTTCTACCATGTTCTCTGGGTCTGCTGGGATTATAAACATGTAACAATCTAGCAGCCCATTCTAGCCTATGGAGAGCTGGTAGCCTTGCAATAGTGAAAAACGAAAATGGCTGTAATTCACTATTAGGACATGCCACGCACATCAGGGCTTGTCCTACCTTATACTTACAATGCACCCTGCCCTTGGGCCTACCATAGGGGTGACTAATATGAAGAATAGGGAAGGTTTAGGGACTGGCAGGTGGGTGCACTTACCCAGTCAGCATGACAGTACCAGACTTCATGCAGGCTCTGCAATGGCAGACCTTAGACACATTTTCCAAGGCCGCCTCTGTGGGTGGCACAACCAGTGCTACAAGCCAACTAGCAGCATTTGGATTTACACGCCCTGGGCACACTCCGTGCTCTGTACTAGGGTCTGACAAGTAAACCAAATATCCAATCATGGAACCACTAATCAATACATCAATTTACAGTAGGGAGCACTCGCACTGTGGCACTGGACAGCAGTGGCACAGTGCCCAAAGCATCTAACACCAGGAAAACACATGAGGCATCAGCAAAAATGGAAGGGAGACCCACACAAATGGTGCCAGGTCTAACAATTCCCAGTCCGGAATGTATGCCAAAGCGCAGAATTTCCGGGATAAGGGGATCCAAATTAGTCTGGGGGTTGCATACATACAAAATCGTGTCGTCTGCATACAATGATACTAACAATGGGCCGTTGGTGAACTGTAAACACCTATGTGCGGTGGAGTCTCTTGTTATTGGGGCATAAAATCTGGTATCGCTCAACATTTCTTCCATTTTGGCAATGTAGGCCAATGTATAATACACTACAATACCACCTCCCTTATCACATGCCTTCACTGTGATGTTCTTATCTTGTTTGATGTCATTCAAAGCCTTATATTGAACGGATGTCAGGTTGAATGGTGTTTTGGGAGTGAAATTGGTTATATTAGTGAATTTCTCACTAATGGCTTGTTCGAATATAGCGACCTGGGGAGCAATTGATCTACTGTAGGTATGAACAGTGATTTGGGTCTTAACCCAGATCGATTCACCTCCTCTGTAAGGTATTCCTGTCCTTGATAGAAGAACTTTAATCTGACCTTCCGAAGGAAGGTTTGTTGGCCTCTGAATAAGTCAAACTTATTCAAACCCGAATGGGGAGCAAATGTAAGACCTTTGGTTAAAACTGAGATTGTATCTGATGTTAAGTTTTTCTTGCTAAGATTAAATATTGGTAGTAGTTCTAATTTCTCCAATATCGGTTGTTTCTTGTTTCCAAATACTGATTGTACATCATTGGCTGATGTGCTGGGAATTGGTTGAAATCCTGTTGTGGGGCATTCTGGAAGCGTGGTTGATATTGCGGCCTCCAGTTGCCCCGTCTCATCTGGCGCTGATCTAAACAAGCATTTGCAATGCAATGGTCTCGGCATCATTAAAGGTAGAGCTATTGGCATTGCTCATGACATTTCTTTTTTTTTCTTTAAATCATAAATAAATGGCATTGTCATTTACATTGCCAATACACACCACTCTGCACCTGCACTCACTGCTCTGCACTCACTGCTCTGCACTCACTACTCTGCACTCACTACTCTGCACTCACTACTCTGCACTCACTACTCTGCACTCACTACTCTGCATTCTGCACACTCACTCTGCACTCACTACTCTGCACTCCGCACTCACTACTCACTACTCTGCACTCACTACTCTGCACTCTCTACTCACTACTCTGCACTCTCTACTCACTACTCTGCACTCACTACTCACTACTCTGCACTCACTACTCTGCACTCTGCACTCACTACTCTGCACTCACTACTCTGCACTCACTACTCTGCACTCACTGCTCTGCACTCACTACTCTGCATTCTGCACACTCACTCTGCACTCACTACTCTGCACTCTGCACTCACTACTCTGCACTCACTACTCACTACTCTGCACTCACTACTCACTACCCTGCACTCACTACTCTGCACTCACTACTCACTACTCTGCACTCACTACTCACTACTCACTACTCTGCACTCACTACTCACTACTCTGCACTCACTACTCTGCACTCACTACTCTGCACTCACTACTCTGCACTCACTACTCTGCACTCTGCACTCACTACTCTGCACTCACTACTCACTACTCTGCACTCACTACTCACTACTCTGCACTCACTACTCTACACTCACTACTCTGCACTCACTACTCTGCACTCACTACTCTGCACTCACTACTCTGCACTCACTACTCACTACTCTGCACTCACTACTCATTACTCTGCACTCACTACTCTGCACTCACTACTCTGCACTCACTACTCTGCACTCACTACTCTGCACTCACTACTCTGCACTCACTACTCACTATGCACTCACTACTCTGCACTCTGCACTCACTACTCTGCACTCACTACTCTGCACTCACTACTCACTACTCTGCACTCACTAAGTGGTGGTCGTGTATTACATTTATTTAAGAAGTGCATATATGTACATGCATTTGCATTTTTGTGGTCTGTGTGTATGTGCACAAGGGAGATGGCCTGAAAACTCAAGTACTCATATGGAGTGCTTGAAAACAAAGAAAAAATAACCCCACAAACTGGGAGCAGTGTAGAGTGACATGTACTTGGGACATGCGCTAAGAGAAGGCAAACACAAGAAGAGGGCATGACACCTACATGTCATGACAAATGGCATCAACAAAATGAGTGACGCTAAATGTTACCAATGTTAGGAGATGGGTGTCCTGTAAGCCCACAGGTGGATGCATGCTCTGTCTAGCCGAGACATAACACTGATCAAATACACCATTGCTTGCCAAGGAGATGTCCACATACTGGCCCCTTAACCAGACAGCATTTTTCACAGGTGGCATCCCTTGTAATTTGTAGTCACAGTCGCTGATTCCCTGTTGGTATATTTATTTTTAAATATTTTCCGATGCTTTTGGTCTGGGCTAGTGGCGGGCACCGCTGGTCGGCCTGCCCATCCCTTCCTGCTCGCCAGGGTCCGATTGTGAGAACTTTCCACTAGAGGAACTGGCAGAGCCAGACAGAATCCGAACAGGAAATCTGTGGAGGGCAGCTTTCCCGGCGCTGCCCATGCCCTGGGGCGTGCCCGCCTCGAGGCCACAACAGATGGACGTGATGGCATGACGGCTCACTGCAGTATACTATAGAATCACACCTGCGGTGTTGAGGTAGTGGCCAGCTCCTGGTATATGCAGTGTACAGAAGGAGGGACAGCCATCTTGGGTCGCTGGTGGATGAGGGGGGCAGGATTCCGGAGATAAGTGCAGGCACTACAAGGGAAGTGTCCGTCTGCGATGGGTGGAGATGCTCGATCTTCGGCTTTGTATGGGGCAGTTGGGGGCGTGGGCGGGCAATATTAGTAGGAATAGCAGGGTAACTTTGGAGACATGTCGCTCTCTCTCGGGTCTGCGGGCACGCAGCACAGTAGTAGTTAAGTACCTGTAGAGCGGTCACTGAATGTCCTAGTAATTAGTCACGTCACGTTCTGAAAGCCGTGAGGAGAGAGGTCAGTCACGCGTGCAGGCTTCACGGTGAAAGTAAGTCCCGAATGACGTCGATAGACTCAGTGGCCTGTTTTCCGGTGAACAGTTCAGTGTTAGTCGTTGTATGTCAGGGCCTACTCATTTCGCGGCCGCCCCGGAAGTCAGGCACGGTCGCCTGTGACGGGGGCGGGGCCACGTTCACACCGGAAGAGGAGGCAGGCGGAGTCGTAGTGTCTCGTGGCCCGGGGCTCCTGTGAGCGGTGTAGAGCCCCGGGGCCGCGCCAGCAGGAGGTTGGGCGCCGCGTGCTGAGGTAAGGTAAGTTCTGGAGCGCGATTGGTGCACTTGTGTGTGTGTATGCTCGTGTGTGTGTGTGTATGTATGTGCGCGACGGTGACGGCGGGGGAGAGGGAGGGGGAGGGGGGGCCTCGGTGCACTTGTGTGTGTGCGCGCGTGTGTGTATGAGTCAGGGGTGGTGTCTCTGTATGTATGTATGTGCGTGCGTGCATGGGCGCGTGTGTGTGTGTATGCGCATGCGTGTGTGGTGCTTGCGCTTCCCAGGAGACAGCGCCTGGCCACAGCGCGCGTTCCAGTTACAAATCGCCTGGAAGGATGCGCGTGGCCAGGACTGTCTCCTGGGAATGATACTCGCTGACAAAAGATCTCGGCGGAGACGCGCTTACGCGCGTCTTTTAGCCGAGACCTAAAAAGGTGGCCTATTTTGATATCTGGCATTAGGTCTAGCATTCTGATAACTACCTTCGTAATATGCTCCATCACCGTCTGAGCCAGATGATTCGGAAAAAGTATTTATTCTTTTTCCATATTGGTTTGATCTATTACCCCAATTTTCAGTTGGGCCCTCAGTATTGGTAAAGAAAGTGTCCGATAAGTAAGGGTATACTGTTTCTTTTTTTTAAAACTTAATATCTTTTTGTAACTTCTCAGTTTTTCTTTTTATTAAATAGTCATAGTAAGAATTTAAGTCTTTTTCTATATCATCTAGCTTCTTCTTTACATCTTCCACTATCCTTGAACTCTTGATTTTTTCTTCTAGATCTGCTATTTCTTTGGCTAATTGCTGTAATATGCCTTTAGATGTTTCCACAATTAACATCATGTAGTCTCTGGATCACTGGTTGGATATTAAGGCCCAGCGCTCCAGAAACTCCCTGATGTGTACAAAAAGGCCTGGGATATTACGAACCCTAAGACCCTGTGGAATTACTCTCGCTTTTAAATATTGAAGCATGAAGTGTCCATGTTGTTCGATACTTTTGAGTTTTTTTCTTAACCCCAATAAAGTGACCACATCATCATTTTTGTCCTGTCCCGTAGTGGCAGATTCACCAAAGGACACGGTGCTTCCTACCATGTCGGCATATTATTCATCTGAAAAGCCAAAAGTTGGTCATTTGGTCATAATTCTAGAGCTTAAATAAATACTTTATATTTAAAAAGTGAGATCGTTAAAAAATGTAAACACAAATTTTTGTTTTTGCAACTAAAGTCTACAAGTCCAACAGACTAAACCACCCGGTGAACACAGAGGGTCCCTTTATGATTCAATAATTTCTATAGTCAATGATCCAATGGATTTATCTATATCTAACTCCTCACAGACCTGCCGTGAGTATAATGTATGTGGAAGAAGGGGGCCCCTGCCTCAAAGAATAAACCCTGGCAAGGAAACTTTACTTTTTAGAAAACCTGAAATGTACACCGGGTTACGTGCATGTATTTAAACCACACAATTAGACGTTGAACAAATCAATCAAATACTACTATATATTTTCATGATATATTTCTCTATTTTGTTTTATTTTTAGTCATTGTGTCAAAAAATATTCTCATTTTTATATCTTTTTTTTTATAAATTACTTTTTTGTCTTTAAACGGTGCATCATTTTTCATTTAAACATGATTATGTACACATTTATGAGTTGTAGATACAAAGAGATTACATAAAATTAATAAGTCATTTAATTGAATACATAACGAATTCCCCTTCAACGCGTTTCGGCAGTATGCCTTCCTCAGGAATTCTGTATTTTCTATGTAACACGTTGATACTATAAAAATAGAAAATCAATTCAGTCAATCATTTTTAGGGCTCGCCTGCTGATGCGCTTGCGCATAGCTGGCGAGCTATATTGCAGCTTAAACAGAGTTTACCTAACTCGGCGATTTGTTGAAGTGCCCGCCGAAGCGCGTGCACATCGCCACCAGCCTCCTCAGGCTTCTCAAGCTTCCCCCAGCCGGCATTTCTCCTCCCCTAATTATTCACTGCATGGCCGGCCGTCCGGCACATCAAAGGCTGCTGCTCCCGGCCCCTATTCTTCCCTTCTTGCCTCTCCCCGCCCCCTTCCCACCACAGCAATGCCAAGGGCTTGTGTAGATTGCAGCCTAACCATCTCCCATGCTGCTCTTGTAACAATAATCGTTGTTGGTAATAATATAATTAAACGCTCTAATTATTTTATCAGGGCCACACAGAATTTTATAAAGTCTTTTGCTGGCATTTTCGTTTTATGCCGATTGCTATTATTCACCTTTCACCTGCTGGCGATTTGCTTCAAAGGAATACATTCATCCTGCATCCCGTTACTAGAGCTTTCTCCTCTTCTACTATATATGGGTTTTAGTTGAAATTCATTGATCTCTTTTTACTAATGATTTATAAAAAGTGCCACCCACCACACAGCTCCACCTACACAGCTCCACCGATGCACCCACCACACAGCTCCACAGCTCCACCGAGGCACCCACCACACAGCTCCACCGATGCACCCACCACACAGCTCCACCGATGCACCCACCACACAGCTCCACCGATGCACCCACCACACAGCTCCACCGATGCACCCACCACACAGCGCCACCGATGCACCCACCACACAGCTCCACCGATGCACCCACCACACAGCTCCACAGAGGCACCCACCACACAGCTCCACAGAGGCACCCACCACACAGCTCCACAGAGGCACCCACCACACAGCTCCACCGATTCACCCACCACACAGCTCGACCGAGGCACCCACCATACAGCTCCACCGATGCACCCACCACACAGCTCCACCGATGCACCCACCACACAGCTCCACCGATGCACCCACCACACAGCTCCACCGATGCAACCACCACACAGCTCCACCGACACAGCTCCACCGATGCACCCACCACACAGCTCCACTGATGCAACCACCACACAGCTCCACTGACACAGCTCCACCGATGCACCCAGAACAGAGCTCCACAGATGCCCCCACCACACAGCTCCACCCACGCACCCACCACACAGCTCCACCGACGCACCCACCACACAGCTCCACCGACGCACCCACCACACAGCTCCACCGACGCACCGACCACACAGCTCCACCGAGGCACCCACCACACAGCTCCACAGAGGCACCCACCACACAGCTCCACCGATGCACCCACCACACAGCTCCACCGATGCACCCACCACACAGCTCCACCGATGCACTCACCACACAGCTCCACCGATGCACCCACCACACAGCTCCACCGAGGCACCCACCACACAGCTCCACCGAGGCACCCACCACATAGCTCCACCGAGGCACCCACCACACAGCTCCACCGATGCACCCACCACACAGCTCCACAGATGCACCCACCACACAGCTCCACAGATGCACCCACCACACAGCTCCACCGACACAGCTCCACCAATGCACCCACCACACAGCTCCACCGATGCACCCACCACACAGCTCCACCGATGCACCCACCACACAGCTCCACCGAGGCACCCACCACACAGCTCAACCGATGCACCCACCACACAGCTCCACCGATGCACCCACCACACAGCTCTACCGAGGCACCCACCCCACAACTCCACCGAGGCACCCACCACACAGCTCCACTGATGCACCCACCACACAGCTCCACAGAGGCACCCACCACACAGCTCCACAGAGGCACCCACCACACAGCTCCACAGAGGCACCCACCACACAGCTCCACCGACACAGCTCCACCAATGCACCCACCACACAGCTCCAACGATGCACCCACCACACAGCTCCACCGACACAGCTCCACCAATGCACCCACCACACAGCTCCAACGATGCACCCCCCACCCAGCTCCACCGATGCACCCACCACACAGCTCCACTGATGCAACCACCACACGGCTCCACCGACACAGCTCCACCAATGCACCCACCACACAGCTCCACTGATGCAACCACCACACAGCTCCACAGATGCCCCTACCACACAGCTCCACCGATGCACCCACCACACAGCTCCACCGACGCACCCACCACACAGCTCCACCGACGCACCCACCACACAGCTCCACCGACACAGCTCCACCAATGCACCCACCACAAAGCTCCACCGATGCACCCACCACACAGCTCCACCGATGCACCCACCACACAGCTCCACGGAGGCACCCACCATACAGCTCCACCGATGCACCCACCACACAGCTCCACCGATGCACCCACCCCACAGCTCTACTGATGCACCCACCCCACAACTCCACCGAGGCACCCACCACACAGCTCCACCGATGCACCCACCACACAGCTCCACCGATGCACCCACCACACAGCTCCACCGATGCACCCACCACACAGCTCCACCGATGCACCCACCACACAGCGCCACCGATGCACCCACCACACAGCTCCACCGATGCACCCACCACACAGCTCCACAGAGGCACCCACCACACAGCTCCACAGAGGCACCCACCACACAGCTCCACAGAGGCACCCACCACACAGCTTTACAGAGGCACCCACCACACAGCTCCACAGAGTCACCCACCACACAGCTCCACAGAGGCACCCACCACACAGCTCCACCGACACAGCTCCACCAATGCACCCACCACACAGCTCCAACGATGCACCCACCACACAACTCCACCGATGCACCCACCACACAGCTCCACCGAGACACCCACCATACAGCTACACCGATGCACCCACCACACAGCTTCACAGAGGCACCCACCACACAGCTCCACAGAGGGACCCACCACACAGCTCCACCGACACAGCTCAACCAATGCACCCACCACACAGCTCCACCGATGCACCCACCACACAGCTCCACCGATGCACCAACCACACAGCTCCACCGATGCACCCACCACACAGCTCCAACGAAGCACCCACCACACAGCTCCACCGATGCACCCACCACACAGCTCCACCGAGGCACCCACCACACAGCTCCACCGGCGCACCCACCACACAGCTCCACTGACGCACCCACCACACAGCTCCACCGAGGCACCCCCCACCCAGCTCCACCGATGCACCCACCACCCAGCTCCACCGACGCACCCACCACACAGCTCCACTGACGCAACCACCACACAGCTCCACAGATGCCCCCACCACACAGCTCCACCGATGCACCCACCACACAGCTCCACCGACACACCCACCACACAGCTCCACCGACGCACCCACCACACAGCTCCACTGACGCACCCACCACACAGCTCCACCGACGCACCCACCACACAGCTCCACCGACGCACCCACTACACAGCTCCACCAACGCACCCACCACACAGCTCCACCGACGCACCCACCACACAGCTCCACCGACGCACCCACCACACAGCTCCACCGACGCACCCACCACACAGCTCCACCGAGACACCCACCACACAACTTCACCAAGGCACCCACCACACAGCTCCACCGATGCACCCACCACACAGCTCCAGCGATGCACCCACCACACAGCTCCAGCGATGCACCCACCACACAGCTCCACCGACACAGCTCCACCAATGCACCCACCACACAGCTCCACCGATGCACCCATCACACAGCTCCACCGATGCACCCACCACACAGCTCCACCGAGGCACCCACCACACAGCTCCACAGACACAGCTCCACCGATGCACCCACCACACAGCTCCACTGATGCAACCACCACACAGCTCCACCGACACAGCTCCACCAATGCACCTACCACACAGCTCCACTGATGCAACCACCACACAGCTCCACCGACACAGCTCCACCGATGCACCCACCACAGAGCTCCACAGATGCCCACACCACACAGCTTCACAGTACACCCACCACACAGCTCCACCGATCCACCCACCACACAGCTCCACCGATGCACCCACCACACAGCTCCACCGATGCACCCACCACACAGCTCCACCGATACACCCACCACACAGCTCCACCGATGCACCCACCACACAGCTCCACTGATGCACCCACCTCACAGCTCCACTGATGCACCCACCACACAGCTCCACCGATGCACCCACCACACAGCTCCACCGATGCACCCACCACACAGCTCCACTGATGCACCCACCACACAGCTCCACCAATGCACCCACCACACAGCTCCACCGATGCACCCACCACACAGCTCCACAGAGGCACCCACCACACAGCTCCACCGATGCACCCACCACACAGCTCCACCGATGCACCCACCACACAGCTCGACCGAGGCACCCACCACACAGCTCGACCGAGGCACCCACCACACAGCTCGACCGAGGCACCCACCACACAGCTCCACAGAGGCACCCACCACACAGCTCCACCGACACAGCTCCACCAATGCACCCACCACACAGCTCCAACGATGCACCCACCACACAGCTCGACCGAGGCACCCACCACACAGCTCGACCGAGGCACCCACCACACAGCTCGACTGAGGCACCCACCACACAGCTCGACCGAGGCACCCACCACACAGCTCGACCGAGGCACCCACCACACAGCTCGACCGAGCCACCCACCACACAGCTCCACAGAGGCACCCACCACACAGCTCCACCGACACAGCTCCACCGATGCACACACCACACAGCTCCACCGATGCACCCACCACACAGCTCCACCGATGCACCCACCACACAGCTCCACAGATGCACCCACCACACAGCTCCACAGATGCACCCACCACACAGCTCCACAGATGCACCCACCACACAGCTCCACAGATTCACCCACCACACAGCTCCACAGATGCACCCACCACCCAGCTCCACCGATGCACCCACCACACAGCTCCACAGATGCACCCACCACACAGCTCCACCGATGCACCCACCACCCAGCTCCACCGATGCACCCACCACCCAGCTCCACTGATGCACCCACCACACAGCTCCACCGACACAGCTCCACCGATGTACCCACCACACAGCTCCACTGATGCAACCACCACACAGCTCCAACGACTCAGCTCCACCGATGCACCCACCACACAGCTCCACTGATGCAACCACCACACAGCCCCACCGCCACAGCTCCACCGATGCACCCACCACAGAGCTCCACTGATAACCCAACCACACAGCTCCACCGATGCACCCACCACACAGCTCCACCGAGGCACCCACCACACAGCTCCACCGATGCACCCACCACACAGCTCCACCGATGTACCCACCACACAGCTCCACCGATGCACCCACCACACAGCTCCACCAAGGCACCCACCACAAAGCTCCACAGAGGCACCCACCACACAGCTCCACAGAGGCACCCACCACACAGCTCCACAGATGCATCCACCACACAGCTCCACCGAAGAACCCACCACACAGCTCCACCGAAGCACCCACCACACAGCTCCACCGAAGCACCCACCACACAGCTCCACCGAGGCACCCACCACACAGCTCCACCGAAGCACCCACCACACAGCTCCACCGAAGCACCCACCACACATCTTCACCGACGCACCCACCACACAGCTCCACCGAGGCACCCACCACACAGCTCCACCGAGGCACCCACCACACAGCTTCACCGATGCACCAACTGAGCTCCACTGATGCACCCACCACACAGCTCCACCAATGCACCCACCACACAGTTCCGCCGAGGCACCCACCACACAGCTCCACTGATGCATCCACCACACAGCTCCACCGATGCTCCAACTAAGCTCCACCAATGCACCCACTAAACAGCTACACCGATGCACACACCACTCAGCGCAACCACAGCATCACTCAGCGCAACCACAGAATTACTCAGCGCAACCACAGCATCACTCAGCGCAACCACGGCATCACTCAGCGCAACCACAGCATCACTGGTTCAAATATGTTCTTTCAATGTTTCAAGCTATTTTCAAGCTTTCACGCTTTATTACAAATCACAAAAAGATGTTAATATTTCACTTCTGTTCTTGGATTTTCGTCACAATAAAAAACACTGAACATAATCTTCACAAATGTTATTTACAAAAGTTTAAGCTATTGCCATTACAAATTAAATAAATTATTTAACTATTAATTATTTAAAAAAATTAAAAGCCATTGTTATTTGTAATATCAATACATCTAAGTCACGTAAATACAAAACATGTTGCATTACAAATGCTATAGGTGTCACATTTGCGAAAGTTATAACTATTGGCATTGTAAATGACAAAGCTATTAATTTAGCTATTTAAAAAAAACACATAAATAAAAAAAAATCAGTTATAACACCAATAGCTCAAACTTTCCTAATGCGAGCCCTATTGCATTTCCAATGCTTGTTACAGATTTGATCTTAAATGACAACGTCTAACTCATTCTACTATTTACATCAACTCTATGTATATACTTTGATAATTCTAACAAAAGGGGCTTCTCTTACACCGTTAGGTCATTGCCTGTTAGATCAACTTTGTTCTAGTACCAGGTTTCACATGTGTTTTATGTTATGTTATGTTATTTTATTTAGTATAGCGCGCGGATGCCACAGCCAAGTGGCGTCCCGGCGCTTTGGAGCATTGAGTAACACAACACATCGAAAAAGGTCAGAAAACAGGATCTAAACTGTAGAAAAGAGGAAGGTCTTTAAAGCCTTCCTAAAAGGGAGCAAGTCAGGGATTGAACGGAGAGGAGCCGGCAAAGAGTTCCAGAGGGCAGCCACCAGCACTGAAAAAGAGCCTCCACCCATTCTAGCTTTTTTAAATCGCGGCACAACGGCAAGATTTAATCCAGCAGAGCGGAGGGTTCTAGCAGGGACATAGTGCAGGATAGTCTGTGAGAGAATAGGAGGAGAGGCTAATTTAAGAATTTTAAAAGTTAAGCATAAAGCTTTAAACTTAATTCTTTGCTCTATCGGTAGCCAATGGAGATCCTGGATGGTTCGACGAGCCGAGACAAACTTCGGGAGGCCGACAAGCATCCTGGCCGCCGCATTTTGGACCCTCTGAAGGCGGGATAGTTGAGCCTGATTTAGACCCAAAAACAGAGAGCTGGCATAGTTCAATCTGGTAAGAACCAGAGCTTGGACTATAATCTGTCTGGTCTCCGCGTCAAAAAACTTAAAAATTGGTCGAAGACACTGCAGAGTCCCAAGACATATGCCAGCCACACGCTTAGTATGGGAGGTGAAAGAAAGCTTATCATCAAACCACACCCCAAGGTTTCTGACTTCAGTCACGGGGGTGGGAACAGGGCCTAGATCAGATGGCCACCATTGATCTCCCCATAGCCCACTTTCCCTACCAAAAATAATGACCTCGGTCTTAGAGGCATTAAGTTGGAGTCGATTGTTCGCCATCCAGCCAGCAACAGCTTTTAGAGCTGACTGAAAGGTGGGGGCATCCATTTTGGAGTCACCATTAAGTGCCACCGCCAGCTGCGTGTCATCGGCGTATGACACTAGGGAGAGACCAAAACTATGGGCTACCTCCGCCAATGGCTGAACATATAAATTAAATAAGGTAGGGCTGAGAGCCGAACCTTGGGGAACACCCTGAAGTATAGGGCGAGAAGCAGAAACAAAAGGGGGTGTAGACACTTTGAAGCCTCGATCCTTAAGAAAGGAACGAAACCACTCAAGTGCCACCTCTCCAACTCCAGCCTCCATCAGACGATGTAAAAGAATCTGATGGGACACAGTATCGAAGGCGGCACTGAGATCCAAAAGGATCAGTGCCGCCGTCTGACCCTGGTCCAACAGCTTCCTGATGTGCTCCTCCACAGCCAAAAGAGCAGTTTCGGTGCTATGACCTGCACGGAATCCGTTCTGGGAATTATCCAGTATATTAGCTTCCTGCAGGTGAGATGATAGAATACGATTAGCATGCGCTTCTGCTAGTTTGGCTGGCCAAGGAAGAAGGGAAATGGGCCGATAGTGTTCTGGCTTAGTCGGGTCAAGGGTGGGTTTTTTAAGGATCGGAATGACCATCGCCTGTTTCCAAGCCTTGGGAACACTGCCCGTACTAAAGGACAGATTAATAAGACCTTGCAAGGCAGGATAACAGCATTCAGCAAGTTCCCGAAATTGAATGTACATTACTGTACAATCATTTACACGTTATATTTACATCTCACTGAGTTCTACTATACATACTTGCAATCTGTACATTATTTATAATAAATTACACATCATGGACTATATACTAGCGGTCCCATATCTGATCAAGAGAACATGTCTGCAGATAAAAATACTTCTGAATTGACCAAGCACGTTGTGCTCTAACCTGCGAACACAATTTAGAATGTAATGGACTAAGTTCTAGTAGATGAATGAAGTTTAAGAATACACGAAGCTAAAGGGTAACAATCTACATCTACATCCCTGGATGAGCCAGAACCAAAAGGCAAGTCGTCTTGCAGCCCAGCGATCTCCAGAACCTTGGGAGGACTACCTGCCTTCGATAAAGGGCAATCTAGTTTTATGTAGTGGGATTTGGCCAGGGAGTGTCAGGACAAGCCAAGCTATGTTACTCACTCTATATTTGCAGACTTTGTGTTTTTGGTCTAATCACTCTCACTAATGTGCACCGTATTTTCGGTGTCAACACCATCGATTGAGCACTTGTTCAATAAAAAGAGATTTACAAAGTACCTGTGTCTTGGCAAGATAAGCAGTGTGCTGGTCATTTATTCAATCGAGTCTGTTGTTGAGCTCTGAGTTCAAGCTGCCCTTTAATGTAAACAGGGTCATTGATTTGGCAGTATCAGTATCTGTAGTTAAATTAGACAAAAATGGGTTCTAATTGCCAACTCCCTGACACCCTGAATGGCCTCAACCCAATCGCCATCACCAAGCGTGCCTAGATCCCTCTCCCGCACAGCTCTCCGCGTCCCCAAGGCATCCAGAGAATTGTATCAACTTCTTATAGATGGTTGAGATTGCTTTTTCGGTCAGGAGATCAATTAGTAGCTGGTCCTCCAGTGGGGATGCATCAGGCAACTGCCCCCCTTCCCGGATGTGACTTTGCAGAGCGTGGCCACCTGCAAATGCCAGAACTGTTTTTAGTCACCTAATTTATACTTTTGTTGTAGGATCGTGATGGACACAAGCGCCTGTCCCCTCCACACATCACCCGGCCGTTCTAAGCTAATCAATCCCCATTTTGTGAAGCCCTGCAATCCTCCCACTGCACTTATGAGATCACCATCATACAGTGGAGTAATTTCAGCTTACCTTCTCGGCCTAAATACTTGGTAGCCTCTCTCCACACCCTTACCACTGTTTGGGTATGAGTAGGTATGGTGCACTCATACTTTCTTTGATACAGCACCTGGGTGGGGTAACCTCTCTTGCCCATGGCCAATCTATCTACCCGGTAAGCAGGATCCTCACAGTCCGCAAAAACCCAGTTGTTGACTGCCACCAGCTGCGAGGCCCAGTAATACTTGAGAATGCTCCGGACCGCCGGTCCACCTTAATAAACCCCTCTGCAACTTACTCAGCGTGATGCGCCGCCATCCCACAACAGGAGCCGAAGTTCTCACACTAACTTTTGAAAAAAAATGTCTGATGGGATCTTAAAGGACATTTTTTGCACAATGTACAGGAGACCCTGGAGGGTCATCACTTTAAATAGGGCCACCCGGCCCAGTAAGGAGAGCGGGAGCGTCCGCAAGTGTGGGGCATCCCAGCGAAGACGGTCTAATTTCGGGAGTATGTTCCTGCCTGTGCTCTCTTGTAATGAACACAACCAAATATTTAAAGCCATGTAGTGCCACTTGAACTGTGCACCTAGAGTGCAGCCGCAGGATCCCTGCCACCAGCAGGAATTTTAAGGACGTCTTCCAGTTGATATTATATCCTGATCAACAGGAATATCCCATATGAGAGGTCCTGGTGAACCAAAACATGTGTGAAGAGCAGAGGAGACAAGGAACATCCCTGTCGGACGGCAAAGACTCGGTAGACAGTATTATTGAGGCGCATGCGCGCTAGAGGGGCCATTTCACTGTGCATTTAAATTATCCCCTGAGGCGGAAAGCCGGGGGTTAGGCTAGCACTTTTTAAAAACTGACTAAATTGTTTTTATTATTGTGTGTTCTGCTGGAAGATTTAATTTCCTTTTAAAACATTGCACTCACCCGCGCTCTTGCACCAACTCGATCCCTGGTCCTCGCACAGCGATTTACAGCTGATGCGATCGAACTCAGGGACGGACGCCATCTTGGGGAGAACGAAAGGCAGCGCTCCAGTCTTGCGATGCCTCCCGCCCTCCCAGGTATAAAAGTGGCCTCTTACTCTGCGCACAACATTTCACTGTGCATTTAAATTATCCACTGAGGCGGAAAGCCGGGGGTTAGGCTAGCACTTTTTAAAAACGGACTAAATTGTTTTTATTATTGTGTGTTCTGCTGGAAGATTTAATTTCCTTTTAAAACATTGCACTCACCCGCGCTCTTGCACCAACTCCATCCCTGGTCCTCGCACAGCGATTTACAGCTGATGCGATCGAACTCAGGGACGGACGCCATCTTGGGGAGAACGAAGGGCAGCGCTCCAGTCTTGCGATGCCTCCCGCCCTCCCAGGTATAAAAGTGGCCTCTTACTCTCCGCACAACATTTCACTGTGCATTTAAATTATACCCTGAGGCGGAAAGCCGGGGGTTAGGCTAGCACTTTTTTAAAACGGACTAAATTGTTTTTATTATTGTGTGTTCTGCTGGAAGATTTAATTTCCTTTTAAAACATTGCACTCACCCGTGCTCTTGCACCAACTCGATCCCTGGTCCTCGCACAACGATTTACAGCTGATGCGATCGAACTCAGGGACCGACGCCATCTTGGGGAGAACGAAGGGCAGCACTCCAGTCTTGCGACGCCTCCCACCCTCCTCCACCACTATATGAAGGACAACACCTCCCGTCCGCGCAGCGGGCGGGCGCAGCGGGCGCGACGGCGGCGCGCCGAAGGCGCGCCATAGGCAGCCCGTCTGCGCCCATCCACGCCAAGGACGCGACAGGCGCAGGACACTCTGGTCCTTCACACCCCTCTCTTCTGTATCAGGCAAGCGACCTTCGTACTCTCAATAATACAAATATTTGTGCTTGTAACATGGATATGAGTAAGATTGAGGGTCCTTTTTCTTGTAAACACTGCAAATGGACCTCCCTCGAGCCCCCAGTTGAGACTACAGCTCCGCTCACCACCACTTCTGCCGACACTTTAAATTTTAAAGGTGGGCTGATAAATGCCCGTTCCATGTGTGGCCATAGTCAGGACATTAATGACCTTATTCTTGAGCAGGACCTGGATTGCCTTCTCATAACTGAGACATGGCTAACGTCACACTTTCAATTTAGAACCTCTGAAAGGTACAGAGGGGCTTGGTTTCTCCATCAAGCTAAATGACACCACCTCCTTTTCAGGAGGGCTAATTTACCGCCCCCCAGGTACAACAACTAAGTTTTTAGAATCACTGAGCGATTCCCTAGGTCAGCTCCTTCTCCGTTACCCTCATTTCACACTTCTGGGAGATTTCAATTTACATTTGGAATCTAAACTAGACACTCAGGTGCTTAATTGCCACCAAACCCTGGAGATTTTCAATTTACAACAAAAGGTAACGAAACAGACACATCAAGCAGGCCATATCCTGGACGGGATATGCACGAATTTTCCCCTTCTGAACATCCACACACCCATCCCACAAATTTGGACAGATCATAGTCTGATTCCCTTTAGCATCAGAACGTCACGCCTCCCAAACTCATTGAAATTGAGTCAACAGTCAGAAAATAATATAAACTGGACCAAGGTCGAAGACAGTTTTAAACTTCAACCCATAATACAAACTCAGACTCCCAACTTGTCCGGCAATGCTGAACAAGATTCAATACACTTTCACAGCTGGATGCAGCAAGAGATTACAAAACGCGTTCACCGAAACATCCCCATAGAATGGAAAAATGAGGAAAGAGGAATGCCCCCTGGTTCACACCAGAACTGGCAGTGCTCCACCTATTATGTAAGAAAGGTGAACGCAATTGGTGTAAAACCTACGATCCTGCCCACAGAATCCTTTATGTCCAACAGAGGAAAATATATCTAGCCTCTATTAAAATCGCTAAGAAGGAGTATTACACTAACGCCATAAAGGAAGCAAAACAAAAACAAAAAACATTATTTTCCATCGTAAAGACCTTTACGCATCCAAAAACCCTACAGCCGGAAATTCCACCCTCCTTAGAACTTTGCAATCAAATTGCAGATTTCTTTGTGGAAAAGATTGACCTCATACAAAAGGATTTTCCAGTTCTTCGAGTCTATCAGCCCTCAATCCCGTCTCTCCTGGGAGAAAATGCAGCTGGTAGTCTTAGCATCTTTACACCAGTGTCACTAACCCAAACCAGGGAAGTAATTCTTGCTTGCATATCAGGTGCCCCTTCCAATTTGTGCCCCCCACGAATTCTTCATCAGGCAATCGAAGTGGTCAATCCTTTGATAAACAAGATTGTAAATACCTCTCTTAATACAGGTATAGTCCCATGCCAATGGAAACAGGCAGTCGTAAAACCACTGATGAAAAAACCCAATAAATCCCCCACAGAGTTGGCCAATCTACGCCCAATTTCACTTCTCCCAGTTCTGGGCAAGATTACAGAACAGATGGTATACAAAGAACTAAAAAGATACGTAGAGACCAACAATATCCTGCATCCTCAACAATCGGGTTTTAGGCCGAACCATTCCACAGAAACAGCCCTGATTGAACTCACTGACTCCATAAAAATCTTGCAGGACCAAGGAAAGAACGCTGTTCTAATTTTATTAGACCTCACAGCGGCGTTCAACACCATCTCCCATACAATATTGATAGGGAGACTTAGAGATATTGGAATCTCGGGGGTAGTATTGACATGGATCATCTCATTTCTGACGGAGAGATCACAAACAATTGCATTAGGTCCTTTCCTTTCTAAGGAAAAAAAGGTATTGTCAGGAGTCCCTCATGGCTCTATTCTGAGCCCACTTCTGTTCAATATTTACATGGTTCCTCTTATCTCCCTCATTGAATCATACAGCATACTTGTAACATCGTATGCCGATGATACTCAGCTCATTGTACCTCTTGAGAAGAGTTCTACCAATGCTGAACAAAACCTCAAGAACTGTGTGAAGGATGTGTTTCTCTGGATGGATAAAAACCATATTAAATGCAATGTAAATAAAACAGAGATTCTTCCTATGGGAAAGTCCCAGCATTTTTGTCCCAGCAAATGGTGGCCTGAAGACTCTCCTGCTCCCCCACAAACTGTGGTATCAGCAAGAAATCTAGGGGTCTTATTTGACACCGAGCTTTCAATTGACCAACATGTGAGGAATGTTGCAGGAAGCTTCTTTAGTATTATCAAATCCTTAAAGAAATGTTTCGACTTCCTGCCCATCGACTCACGAAAAGCTGTCACTGTGGCTCTAATCCTCGCACGTTTGCATTACTGCAATGGCTTGATGGCCGGCGTTAAGAAAACCACACTAAAAAAACTCCAGAGCGTACAACACGCAGCGGCCAGACTTGTTCTTAAACTGCCAAGGAAATCCTCAGCGTCAGCTGCCTTAAAGACTTTACATTGGCTGCCTCTTCACAAGAGGATTTTATTTACAATCTTGATTGTCGCCTTTCGAGCATTCAATGGCGCCAGCCCGAAGTATCTCATTAGGCTTTTCCCCCATTACAATCCTACTAGGACATTACGATCCGCAGGAGAAAATCTAATTAAATTGGCCAAATTCAACTATAAAACCAAGGGGGGTAAGACCCTAACCTTCCTATCATCCAAGGCCTGGAATGCAATGCCCAAACACCTTAGACTGCTGACTCAGGAAAACCAGTTTAGGAAGCTTCTGAAAACCTGGATCTTCAATCTTCCAGATGAGTATGTAATGACAACCATTTAACTCTGTACCTGTAATTGTATGCACTTTGTCTTATTAGCGCCAGGATGCTCCTTCCGGAGCAATAGTTGCGCTCTACAAATAACCAATACAAATATAAATACAAATATAAACAAGAGCTTAACAGCAGCGCCACTGGTTCAGCAAAGGAATCCCCTATTGCATATGGTACTCCATTAAGGTGTCGGAGATTTAAGCGCGTTCCCTGCTGTGGTATAAAGCCCGATTGATCAGGATGTACCACTGTTGCAATTACTGTCCGCAGGCAGATCGCCAGGGTGTTCGCAAGTACCTTAGTCTCAATATTAAGCGGGAGATAAGTCTTTAAGACCCACACTCAGTTGCTGGTTCGTCCTTTTTGGGATGACCGCCACCTCAGACGTTCTTTGGTCCTCCGGGAGACATCTTTATTTTCAGGCAGTCTGAAACATACTCTGGAGGTTCTCCCTGATTTTATCCATCATGATTTTATATAATTCTAACGGGAGCTCATCAGGTCCCGTTGCTTATTTATTTAGCCTGTCAGGTCTTGGTCTAGTGCGTCTAGGGCCTTATTTGTTAGCATTGCAGGGTCAGGTCTTTCAGGAAGTCTCTCCCAGTATTTCCGTCCCCTTGTTGTCTGTGTCCTCAAGGATCCAGTTCCGTCCTTTGTCTTGTCTCTCTAACCATGTAAGCAACTCATTGGCTTTCTCACCGACATCATAGAGACAATGCTGGGTAGCCAGCGCACGAGTGCACACTATTTTCCATTAGTGCTCTTAATGTGTGCTGCTTCAGTTGATGGTGTAATGGGAGAGAAACTGATTCCCCACTTACCAGGCGAACCTCCAGGAAAGCACATTCCTTGTCCTGAGCCTCGCACTTCAATTTACGTTCCTTCGACATTCTCCCAATCAAGGCTTGTGTCTGGCCTCAAATCACTGCCTTGAATTCACCCTATAGCACGCAAGCTGATTCAACAGGCCGCCCATTCTCCCTAAAATAAAATTCTGCTCTATCTCTCATACATAAAGTGTGGCAGGGTATGCTCAGATGTGAGTCCCTTGCTCACTTTGCCACTGGATTCAAGCAAGCCGGGCCGAAGACGGCTGAAATGTGAGAAACCGGTCCCCGGAAGCTTGTTTCCGGTCCAGGGAAGGCATGGCTTGGCAGTTCGGGCTGGACTGTTCCCATGAGGCACAGGGGCAGACTGATTTGCATATGGCCATGTCTGAACTGGGGTGGCAGAGTGTGCTAAAGAAAAGTGATGGATTAAATCCAGATCTGTTGACTGGGTGTGACTGTTTGATTGGTTCAGATGCTCCGTTGAAATCTCTGCTCACCGATCAGGACCTTACCGCCACAGGCCGGATAGTTGACCGACTATATGGCCCCCCCAAAAGCTCCTATAGGTCGTGTCTCTCCAAGCCCACTAGCCATGCTATTATGTCTCCAATCCAAATATCATTCCCCTCCCTGGACAAGTGCACCCCATCCTGTGAATAACAGCGATCCCCCCATATGCACCCATGAGGAATACTCAGGAGGTGTTTAGACCGAAACAGTTTATCCATCTTGTTGTTGACCCTCTTAACTGAGTTATTTAATGCTGTAATTGACAAACCCCCCCTCCATACCTTCCTGGGGACTATGTGTGACCATGCTATCGTTGAACCCGGGAGTGTTTTCGCCAGCCAACTAACTGTCTGTAGGATGCGCTCTATCAATGCCCGCCTACCCAATTTTACCAAATCATTGCCCCCTACATGTATTACCACAATGGATGGCGGTGACCTGTGCCGCCCTAACAGATCTTCGACAAAATCTTGCAACTGGTTGATACCCAGACCTCCTTTCCTTTTTTTTTTTTTTACTATTGAGCCCCGCTACATTCCAAGCTAGACATTTTATTACATGCATTTATAAGGTAGCAAAAAATCAGACCCAACTTCAAATAGTCAAATAATAAGTCTTGGGCCCTCAAACAACTAGCACAGCCAATAAACCATTCAATAATCAGTGTTTTGATGTCTTTATCAGATTCTTCGTCTTGTTCTCCCCTGTCAGCCTGCAAACAAATTTTAAGTGATTTCCACCCCCCCCCCCCCCCCCCCCCCACCACCCTGATCCCCCAACCTGCGGAGACGGGGGCCCTGATACTAGAGAGGTAAGATTCTGCCTCCTTAGCATCATTAAAGAAATGTGTCCGCCCGCTTCTAATAACCTTAAGGCGGGCGGGTTCTTGAAGGAACACCTGCCCTCTGTGAGACTTAATGGGGTCCATCAATTTACGGAGCTGCCACCTCCTATCCATGGTATCCCTGCTTAGGTCTGATCGTGCAAAAAGTGAGAACTCCCCTACAGCTACTGGAGAGTTAGGGCGAGCTCTCTGCCAGACCGCCTGGCGCAAAAGAAAGTTGCCAAAATAGATTAAAAAGGGGCGTGGAAACTGATTCTCTCTGTTTCTTTGAAACAAGGGAAGACCGTGGGCCCGCTGGATTTGCGAGTCCCAGTCCCAATCTGCCAGATCAGGGAAAGCTTTCTGGAGTACTCCTACAATGTACGCCCTCGGGTCTGAGCCCTCGGATCTCTCCGGTATGCCAAATAGTCTTAGATTAGATCGTCTCTGCCTGTTTTCCAAATCCTCGACTTTTAACTGTAGTGCAGTCAGCTGGTCATCATGCTTTTCAACCGCAACTGTCATTTTAGTGGTAGACTCCTCCACCTCAACCACCCGTTGCTGTAGTTCCGTGGTTTCCTGCGAGATCCCCCCAATTTTAGAGGTAAGCTCGCATAGAGAGGATTGCATCTTATTATTATCCTCCCTAAGTTGGAGATAGTACTCCTGTGCTTCTGCACATTGGTTACTCAGCTGCTTGCTCAGTATCTTTAGTATTTCGTCCAGAGGGGAAGAGTTGACTGTTTCCGGTCTTGAGTCTTGTCTCAATGATCCCTCATCTGATGGGTTGCCCCTGTTTTTAACCATAACAGGTGAAGAAGAGGCTAGAGCAAGACCAGAGGTTGATCCGCGTGGAAAGGGGAAGCTGGTATTGCCTGTTGTTTGGGCAGCTAAATTGATGTTAGGATGCAAAGCGTCGCTTGCGTGGGCCTGTGCTGGTTCCAGAACATCAGGTGAAACAGGCAGATTCCCCTGCACCTGAGGCTGTTCTTCCTCTGTCAAGTCCTCAGGAGGCAGATTAACAGGGTCGAATAAGATGCTTTTGTCCGGATTGACCAGTACAGGTATAGAGTCTGTGGGGCTTGCTCCTGAGAGCCTTAGCGCCATGGTTTTGACCAAGCCCTTCGCTTCAATCCATTTTCTAAGTGGGCTTTTTTCCGGCAAGTTCTTCCTTAAAGCTTGGTTATTACTAGGTTTTGACCATTTGGAGATAGCACCAGCCAAGCTACCTCTCCTTGCTTTTTGTTTGCCCTTAGCCTTAATCTTAGAGACAAACCCCCCCCACAAGAGGGTTAGCCCTGTTATCAATAAAGTCATCCTCAGTCTCAGTCTCTACTTCATAGTCCTCATAAGAGTCCAACTCAATATCCACTGTAGGCACTGTATGCTTATTTTGAGCCCCGCATTCATCTTCCTCCCTGTGGGCTTCTGATGGTATTCCCACACAGCCGGAGTTAGGTCCTTCCATACTGGTTGGCCGCGGATCACAGGGTGCTGACTGAGTGGCACTTATGGGATCGGGCTGTGGCGCTGGAGCTAGAATGGCAGGGTCACCTCCCTTGAGTAGCGGCTGTTCAGTGTCACCAATACTGTCACCATTGCTGACCCCCATTATAGATGGCTGTACAACCGAGGAATTAATAAAGAGTCCTTCAGAATCGATATCAGCGTTAGTGTCAGGCATTGCTACTTGGCCCCCCTCCTGAGTTGCGTTTGGGTTTATAACAGCTTTTATTAGAGGGTGTGAAACTGTTTCTCCAGCAGGCCCCCCCGTTTTGACAGTCAATTTAGGCCCCGTTTTAGCTGTTTTAGGAGTAGAGTCCTTAGAGCCCTTAGAGCCTTTAGTTTGTGTCCCTACTAGCGGGGTAAGCGATCTCAGTACCTGTTTGTCTTTGGCCAAATCTTCCACCGGATTCTGCTTCTTAGTGGTGACAGCCGGCTCTGGCTCTGCAAGTGATGCAAGTGATGCGGCAGCTGCAGCTTTCTTTCCGCCGAGCAAAGCGGGACCCCTGCTGTCTTCTGGTGAGACGCCCTCGGTCACAGCCTCCGCAATGGGCGGAGGTGGCGCTGCCGCTGCTGCCGCTGCTGCTGCAGTGATTCCTGGGGCGGCAGTAGCGGAGGGAGCCGCTGCCGCCTGCTTGCTGTTCCTCGTCGAACGCGACGGATTCGGGTTCTTGGGAGACATTCCCTTGAACCGCAAAACGCCGGCAGTCACTCGCTGGCTAAGACTGAGACCAATCCAACCTATCCCGGAGCTGCTGAGCAAGTCACGGAGCAACCGCCGGAGCAGCCAGGCCGGGTCAGGGAACCGGAACATCAGCGTGCTATGAGAAAGGAGAACCACCAGCGCAGGTTTGTGTTTAAAAGATTGAAGGTTTGAAGGTTGAAAAATTGTTTAGCGCTTATGTGCTCTAGCCGCGACCATTAAGTGCCCAATTCGATTCAATTCAATTCTATTCCGTTTCGGTTCCATTCAATGCCATTCAATGCCATTACGTTAGATTACAGTCCTTGCGAAGTTTGCAGGTAAATCAGGAGAGGAGCATGGAGCCTCCAGGTGAGCCGCCCAGACCTGGAGGTGTTTAGACCGAAACAGTTTATCCATCTTGTTGTTGACCCTCCAAACTGAGTTATTCAATGCTGTAATTGACAAACCCCCCTCCATACCTTCCTGGGGACTATGTGTGACCATGCTATCGTTGAACCCGGGAGTGTTTTCGCCAGCCAACTAACTGTGTGTAGGATGCGCTCTATCAATGCCCGCCTACCCAATTTTACCAAATCATTGCCCCCTACATGTATTACCACAATGGATGGCGGTGACCTGTGCCGCCCTAACAGATCTTCGACAAAATCTTGCAACTGGTTGATACCCAGACCTCCTTTCCCATGAAAAGATATGTTATACCATAAATTATCAGGTGTGTGAATCGCATCACCTGCCCTGAATATCTCTCCAGCCCGCCTCACGTATGAGTGGCCCACGACCCATACCGATCGACTTCTCATCGTAGCCCGTGAAGTGCTTGTTCGCTGATCCTGGGTCGACCCCAATTTCCGCCCCGCGTCACAGGCTCGTGAAACTGTAATCCAAACAAAAAGACAGGCAGCGTGAGTGTGTTTCTAACACAATCATAACATATGCAATCGCACATAACGCTTGAAACAGTCCGATGACCATCTCCCCAACTGTTTCACATTGTCTGCCTGCATACCCCTGGCCGTTGCCTGTGTAGCGGCCCCTATTCTGAACGAATGCGTTCCAAAATCACCCGCGTTCAACCCCGCTGCTGCAATCGTGATTGTCAGCACTTTCTGAAACTGGAATTTCGTTAGCGGTAGCCGTCCGCATGTCGTAGCAAGGCCCCCCCCCACGTCGCCTCTCTCTGCTTCAAGTAAGCCTCGACGTGCTTCACTGGACAACAGTGTCCACCCGGAGCAAGTTGTAATACTATGCTGCTCCCCCTTGCCTCCTGATCTGTCTTCGACCTGGCAATCGTGATCAACACTGTATCCCCCTTCACTTGAATGTGATTCCTGCGCAAGCCCCCATTTACATCTTTCTTATTGGCAGCCACGAGCTCGCTTATTCGCAGCGCCCCATAGAATGCTAGTGTAAATGCAGCCCTGAACAAGATCACCTCGTTAGGCGAGGTACATGTCTCCCTCAACTTAACCAATAAGACCGACAATCTTTCAAATCCAATCGGATGCCTGTTATCAAGCTTGCGCCCCTCCAAGCGACGCCAACCCCGCAGCGCTTTCCTGACTACAAAGGAATGTGTGGGGTCTCTGATCCCCTGGAGCTGTGCCATGAATGATATGGCGGCCTTATACCGATTAGCGGTCGCCGCCGACCGGCCTTCCTCGTGAAGTGCCACCAAAAATTGGGTAAAAGACTCCTCCTGACCCCATCTGCTCTCCCAATCTGGACCCAAAAAGGCACAGTAAGCGCGCAACGCCCCTTCGTACTCTTTCCTCGTCCTGGGCACTAGACTGGCTGCCACGAGGTTCTGTAGTCTGGGGCGCCGATTTGCCATAGCGCCTCGGGAAATGGTGCCGCCATTTGCTCCGCTGAAGGTAAACACTCCCTGAAGGCCGCATTTTGAAACGAGAGAGTGCATCAGCCGCAGTATTTAGTACACCCGGTACATGTTTCGCCCTGAATTGGACATTTAATCTCAAGCATGTCAGTACAATCTCCTTCAACAACCGGAGTATCCATTTGCAGCGCGCCGCCTGCTGATTAATGCATTCAACCACAGTCATGTTATCGGACCAAAATACAACTGATCGGTCCCGAAACTCACCTGCCGAAGCACACAATGCTACCCATATCGGGAATAGTTCCAAAAACCCAATGTTGCTTGTCAGCCCACTCGTCTCCCACCATTTCTGTGCCGACCAGCGGTTACCCAGGATTGCGCCAAAACCTGTGCTGCCCGCAGAGTCTGTCCATAAACCCAACTCTGCAGACGTGGCCGGAGGCCTGCTCCAGACTACTCGGCCATTGAAGTCCGCCAAGAATGCCAGCCAAATGAGCATGTCCTGGCGAACCTTGGCCGACAGCCTTGTCCGATGGTGGCCTTCCTTGAGGTCCACCATGGCCTGCGCGATGGACCGTGAGAAAGGGCGGGCCATCGGGATGACCCTCAAGGCGAAATTCAACTGGCCCACGGTCTGCTGAAGTTGGTGCAAAGATACTTTGTCGTTCTTAATACATTGAACCAAGGAAGCCCTAAATTTGGCCATTTTTTCCGCGGGCAAGCGAAAGCAACCCTCCACAGAGTCTATCTCAATACCCAAGAACTCCAAGGAGGTTGTTGGCCCCACCGTCTTAACTGCCGCTAACGGGACCCCAAAACGACGCATGAGCACGCAAAATTCCTGTAATGCCCGTGCACAGTCCTGAGAGCCCGCTGGGCCCACGAATAGGAAATCGTCTAGATAGTGCATCACATGCCGGTGTCCCGATGCCTTCGAGAATGCCCATTCCAGGAATGAGCTGAACATTTCAAAATAAGCACAAGAGATTGAACAACCCATCGGCATGCACATATCCATATAGTACTTCCCCTGAAACGCAAACCCCAGCAAGTGCTGATCATCAGGGTGTACAGGCAATAGTCAAAATGCAGATTCAATGTCAGATTTTGCTAACAATGCCCCAGGTCCAAGGCGAGTTAACATGACGACTGCGTCATCAAAAGATGCATATCGCACACTACAAATGTTCTCATCAATTGCCTCGTTTACAGATGCCCCCTTTGGGGACGACAAATTGTGAATCGGCCAGAATTTGCCCGGCTCTTTCTTGGGCACCACCCCCAAAGGGGAACAAACAAAATCCTCAGTCGGTATATCCCCAAAGTGCCCTGCAATCCGCCCCAGGCGAAGCTCTTTTGCAATTTTTTCAGCGGCCACGGCCGGGTTCTGCATTACCGACAATTGATTCTTGCATACCGGGGCACCCCTAAAGTCGCCTACCGGGATCCTAAAACCATGAGAGAAACCGTCCCGCAGGGTCCCTGCGGACGCATGATCGGGGTACTTACTCAGCCAGGGGGTCAACGCCAGGATGTCCACGGGTGTCTGGTTAACCCGATGGGCCGCCGTGTCCATCCTGCTTCGCCCCTCCTCTGGTCCCCGCTCCGTTGCTCTTTGATCGGCACGTCGCCTCGGGGTGTGAGGTGTTACCACAGGCTGCGCATGCGTGTCTGAACCTGCAAGTGCCTTGCGGTTTAGGACACGACCCTCTGTTGTAACCCCAACACACCCCGCGCTTGTTGCCATTTCCCCCGTTCTGGCCTGCTGGTCTCCCCCATCCGGTGTCCGAAAGGGCTGGGCCCGCTTCTGGTGCTAAGGCCTAAAACCAGATGGCCCACCCCGGCACCTCCGATATCCGGGGTAAACTGAGCATGCCATGCAACGGTATCCAAACAATCCCACGTTAATGTATTGTTAAATTCCTTTTCCTTTCGGAATGTAGTATCATAACCTCTCCATACATCCCCCCCGTATTTTTCATGGAAACTCGTTATCCTGCTTTGATAACATGCCAAATCCGCCAACAATTCAGGAAATTTTTCCGCCACAATTGCGACGAACACCGAGAAAGCCATGACCCAATTCATTATTGATTCCTCTACCCGGAATTCCGCCATTTTTGCTCTCCACTCACCGGGATGCATCCATTCTTTCTGACTCTTAGCGTATTCAAACTCACGGTTGTCCTTCAATAGAGAAAACATGTTTATACATTTGTCGCCCCAAATCAATTCCTTCGTTGCCATGGGCACATGTTGCGCCAAGCTTTTCCGCCTAGAAGGTAGCACACCATCCCCCATGATCGGGAGAGATCTCTTACCCTGTTCAACCGCTCCTTTGCCGGCTGGAACCGCCGTCTTCTGGTTCTCCGGCGTCACTGCGGGTGTCTCCTGCAGAGGGGGAGAAAGTACATTTCCCGCCCGACACCCCTTGCCCGATTAAGCTGCTCAATTATTTGCCTAGCTTCCTCAGTGGGTTCTACCGCCGGCGCAGACCCCGTGGCCCCCTTTTTTAGCCATGGCAGGACCGCCGCCAGGTGCGCGGCCAACTCAGGGGGTATCTGCTCCTTCTCCAGTGGGGTTACAATCACTGGGATCGGCAGGCCCCCATCAGTCGGGACCACCACCGGAACTACAGGTGTAGTCGGTGCTACCGGGGCCCCATCGGGCACAGGTGCGGACGGTGCTACCGGGACCTCCTCGGGCAGCGGAGCGTCCTTGGCATCTTTCTTGCCTCTCTTGCTCTTCCCTCTGCCACCTGGTGTGACATTCGGCAGGGCAGGACCCCGAGTCTTCTTCGGCCCTCCTGAGGGCCCTGCCTGTGCCTCTACCTTTCTCTGTAGCTCGGCCAAGTTGCGACCCAGTTGGTCCACCTTACCAAACCTCCTATCCATCGATGAAACCTTGTTCACCAGTGTGCGTAGCAAGCGCTCCATCTCAACGCCCTTTACGATCTTTTTCCCCGGCATCTCCGCTCTTGTTTTGTTCCGCAAATCCGCTTAACCACAGCTCTCCGGACTCCAAAAACGCTTCTCAGGAACTGAAAGAGAAAGACACACGATTACCACGCTCAAAATCGCGACTTGCTCTTGTTGAGGGCTCACAGGCGTCGAGTGGTGCAGCCTCCAAAGCGCGAGAACAAGAGGACCCCTGCTCAGACCTCCTCGCCTTGTAAGCTTCCAGCGGGGGGCGGGGCGGCATCCTCCTTCCCGCCCGGAAATACACGGACTTCCGGGCCCGGAGTTATAGGACCTCCTTCTTAGGCGGCGGGGGCGTGCCCCGACCACGCCACTTTGGGCATACCGGTCGGGTCACGCCCCCCGCCCACAAAGGTTCCTCGGGTGGGCGGGGCACCCAGCCATACGTTCGGGGGGACCGAGTGGTCTCCCCTTTCCATTCCCCTTGTATAACAGTGTGATTCTAGGATCTTTTGAAGGTGGTAACCATTGCCATCCATCTACAAAGATCACCCTGGATGCTACTAGTTGATCTTGTTCATTGTATAGAAATCAGTCTTGAGCATGAACACATTTTACATTAAAACTAAAAACACGTTCCTAAATGTTATCCTGATCCTAACCTTCTTTTCTGTCCTACCCTATGAGCGTGTATTTGAATCCATAGACTGTTTATCTATCCAAGCAAAAATATTACCCTACCTTCAACAAGTTATCCTTGAGGAACCGGCCACCCTGTCCAAGAAAATTAAGAAGTTATTGCTCAAGACAGTATGGTTTGTCTTTCGTGCAAGTGGATTACATGTAACAATGACTTTTTAGGTTTCGCCTGTCGAAAGCTGCGCAACCAGCGTTTCACGCAGGCGAAATCTTATGTCAACAGTATGTTGGCTTAGTCCCGCCTCTGTCTTCCATTGGCTAGCTCCATAAATGGAGGCTTGCCATTGGAAGACAGATCTGTCCGTCAATGCCGGAGCAGATTCGTGGGCGTTCCGGCGATTTTTAGGCTTTCTGCCCACGTCATGCGGCGGTGGGCGGGTTATTTTTTTTTGGGTCTTGGCATCCTTCGTCACACCAGCCTGCTCGCTCTCCCTGTGAGGATGCAGACCCGACCCGCTCCCTACTCCGAGCTGGGGTGGGCTGCGCGATGTCACTGTCCTTGCAGGTAAGCGGAAGTGACGAACTGAACGAAAGTAAGAAAACGACCGTAAGGCTGCCCGAGGATGGAAAGCTACAGCTGCTTTCGGTGATTATTCGTGAGCATTGGTGAACCCGGGCCGCGGTGAGTGTGGTGCTCTTTCTTTGCAGGCTTAATATTGGCCACCGGCTACAGTGACGGGGTGCAGGGCGAGAGCCGTGTAGGTGGGACTGAGTAGTGAGACCTGGGAGGGGTGCGGCGAGAGGCGCGGCCGCTGCTCTGCGGGGTAGGGTGGCAGGCCGTGCCTGCTCCCCCACAAAATCAATCAATCGGGGTATACAGTCCTCGTATATCGGTCTCTTCTCAAACGAGGAGCATGCAATTCAGAAATGCATACTTCCGCTGGCCTGATGGCCTCTGGTGCCAGGATGGGGCTGGCGCATACCGCAGGGCCCCTGGGAGGGTCTGCCATTCACCCAAGCTGCGCGTTGGGTATTTTTGTATAGATCGAATGTTTTAGGTTATTTGTCTCCCCTTTAAAATTTCCCTTCCGCAAGAAGGTTTTGTGTGTCACTATATCTGCCTTCCGCCGGATCGCCACCACGCTACTCCGCCCCACCAGTGGCCCTTCCTGGTAGGTGTACCAGGAAATTTGGGGCATCCGGACCCTTTACATCGATAACCATTGCTCTGCATCCTCGCGCCAGACAAGAAGTTTGAGCTTTGCTGCCAGGTACTGCAAATTGGTTTTTGCTCTGCCCACTCCATCCATAGTCCTAAAACGTTAGGGCCCTGGTGCTTTCCCTTTCTAATCTTTATTCCTCAATATTGCATCCGTACCTTCTCCATTGACATCTCCAACCCTTAAAAAAATAAAAAAAATAATCCTCCCACACATGGAGTCTGCATAAACGCTAGGCCATTACGCCCTGAGACCTCATCCCCACTCAGAAGCTCGGCAGCTTCCAAATCTCATTAGGGCGTCTGGACACCGCCCCACCACTCCACTGAGCCGTCCTCACCTGTCGGACGCGAGTAGCAGAGATGGAGGCCACAGGCAAACCGAGTCTGTTCCAGGAGTAATAGAGCCCCCCCACGGGCGGAACTCAGCAGGAAAACAAAACTCTGGCTCGAGTGGGCCTGGATCTGTATTTGAATTATACTGAGTTCATGGCCCAATCGGTTATTTCAAGTGACAATGGGCTAGCAAAGAACAAAGCGCAACGACACTGTGGGCTTCTAGTACACGACTGCCAGTCCTTGTTACATGCAAAATAAACTTTATTTTAGATTCCTCTATAACAAGTCCACTGTTTCTTAGCTGGCTGGTGCACAACTACCTGCAGAGAGGGGAAAAAGATGTTGACCTCATGTAAGGCCCCACAAAGTACCCCCTCGGCCTGCCCCTTCCCTGCCCTCTTCGACAAGGTCGTCTACCAACTCTCCGCTCCTTAACTGTGCTATGGTGACCACTGTCCGCACGAAGCAAAAAAGTGTTCCTTCTGAAATAAAAATAGAAAGTTATTCGTATAAATTGTAGCACTTACGATCTTTAATTTCCAAAGCATCTTTAAGTACAAGGACATGAGGGACATACAGGGGTGACATTCTTATGATGCATAACTGTTTTTTCATTCAAAAACACATATAGTTTTCATGATGGTGTTTACCAACAATTTGTTTTTCTAAAGTACAATTTTACTAAATTGGACCCCGCCCAGGGTAACATTGCTGTCCCAGCCGTGCAGTTGTCACTCACGTGTTTAAAGATTTAAATAAGGTACATTGGAGGTAATGTCACCCGTTACGCAGAGCGTTTATAGTTCTGAAATCAGTAGAGCTTCATGAAAAACGTACTGAAGGGTGGCTGCCGAAAGTACCATCAACTGTGCAGAACACGCATCGAATTCACTGGCACATGGTGTACAAATACGTCACATTTTTAAGTTCTCAGAAGTTAGGAAGTGAGAAATGTAGGTCGACACCTATCTCCAGAAAGGGCATCTATAGAATCCACCCCACTTGGCCCACCCGAACCAGTCCTGTCTGCTCTCCATATCCCGTGACAATTACTTAACCTCGCCAGTAATAAACAAATCCCGCCTAAGCCGTGTTGTGATTGCGCTCAGCAGCTGTATTGACAGGCCGGGCTCTCGGGGTGGACAGGACCCTCCCATGTGGATTTAGCTACAGGACAACACTGCCTGTCCAGAAGGCCCAGACACCTGGAGGACACCTTTAAGCCGCCTCACGGCCGATTTGTACTTCAGAGGTGCCCTGGTGAGCCCCCCGTTGTAAGACGCAGATGCTAATTGGCTCAAGCAGCTTGTAAATCACTTTCTACAGGCGATGGGCGGCAGTGAGCTGACGCCTGCAGTGACCTGGGGATCGGCGGCCCCAACAGAGCTCAGAGCGGTAGAAAAACAACTCTTACATTTTACCCAGAATCATAGCAGTAGAGACAAGTAAAAAAAAAGGAAACCTCAATTTCTGATAAACTTAACTGTTGCCTGTCGCGGATTACCAGATGCGCTTTCTTGTTTGACAGCCTTCATTTTCTGGTTTCATCCTTTCGCTCACAACCTTCTCTGTATTGCCAGATCTATGTGTATCACGTGATCCTGTAGTCTCACATCCCTGGCCTTGTTGCTAAGTGCAGGTGCTTGTACACTTCTTGCTTCGTGTTCAAGGTCCATCTTAGCTCTAAACACAGTGCAAAGCATCTTGAGCACAAGGAAAGGAGTAACTTTAGTGTCACCTTCCATACCCAAGCTGAACCAACTTCCAACCATCTCACCATTCTTCTGTTTCCAACTGTTTCCGCTTGTGTCCAACTTGACCTTTACATGCGGCCCCTCCTTGTAAACAGCAGCAGTGTGTGGGTCTCGCAGTGTGTGGGGCTCGCAGTGTGTGTGTGGGGGGCACGCAGTGTGTGTGTGGGGGGCCTCGCAGTGTGTGGGGCTCGCAGTGTGTGGGGGGCTGTGTGTGGGTGTGTGGGGGGGCTCACAGTGTGTGGGGGGCTCTGTGTGGGTGTGTGGGGGGCTCCATGTGGGTGTGTGGGGAAGGTCTGTGTGGGGGGGGGGGCTCTGTGTGGGTGTGTGGGGGGGGCTCTGTGTGGGTGTGTGGGGGGGCTCGGTGTGGGTGGCTCTGTGTGGGTGTGTGTGGGGGGGGCTCTGAGGGGGGCTCTCTGGGTGTGGCTCTCTGTGGGTGTGTGTGTGTGGCATTTGCGAGAGATTAAGCTATTGGCATTGTAAATGACAATGCCATTTATTTATGTTTTCAAAACCAACACATAAATAAAAATGTTGTCATTTACAATGCCAATAGCTCTAACTTTTGCAAAGGCGAAACCGTTGCATTGTAAATGCTTGTTTAAATATCTGTTTGGTGCCAGTGCATATGACTTTAATTTCTGCCTTTGGGATTCTATGTTACAAGTCCATAGGTTGCATGTATCCTTTGTGAGCTTAATAAAATGTTGAAAATTCTATAAATCCTCACTCCTACATCCACGTTCTCTCAGGCTACAATTCTACACTCTGCTCTGTATGAAAAACAGCTCAACATTTTCAAAATTCTGCAACTCTGCATTGATTTGGCTTGTAAATGATATTTTGGGAAATTTTCATGTATTAAGTATTTAATTTTAATACTATAGGTGATTGAAATTACTGACGAAGAAAGGAAGATTTAGCACCAGGCAACTGATGTCAGTGCCATAAGAAGGATTATTTTGAAAAACTGAAGGACATCCAGCATTCTACGTTTAAACCATTTCCAAAATCTAGGTGTGTCGAGGAAGTGGGAGCTGAGGAAAGTACTATACTGTAAGTGAAGTCTCTAATTTAGCATTTCATTAACCCAGAGCAAAGCCAAATCTGTGCACAGAATAACCTTCATCTAAAACATCATGTAATTCCAGAGAGGAAGCACACACTGCATAAAAGAAAGTTATAACAAAAGCTTTCTTCTGCAGACCATCAAAGAAAAGACGCTGAGAGAAGACTCCGAAGCTGACACGTTAACAACCAAAAGATTGGAAAATTACCTTTGTTCAACAACCGTTTTTAACCAGTTACACAAGTTTGAGACTATCTGACTCTGGGTAGAAAACGACAACCCACTCTGCTCACTCTTGTGAAAAGCTTAAAAATTCACCACTTTATTGTGTTCATGACCATCTCAGATTGTTTATTTTTTATTGTGTACTGTTCTGTATTTCTATGTAAATCGCCTCAACAGTATCTGCTGTGAATGAGTGATATGTAAAACTGTTAAATATAAAAATTGATTAAATGAGCACAGTTGCGCTATAGGTAATGTAAATAAATCCTCGTCTTCAGAACTACAAACCTTAACCTTACACCAAACATAGAAAGGGTAAAAGGAACTGATGTTCTGAGACTCGTGATCCACAATCGTACTGTGCACGTTCTAACGCCCTCAGTTACTGCCATTACGTCAGTGCAAAAAGGTACTTATCAGTTTAATTAATAAATATCAGACTAACACCTTATCACTGCATTGCTAAGAACCTATACAAATAGATTTGAGAAAATCTTCAGTCACAAAATAGGTTGCTGCCGGATAGGCTATAACCTAAAGACTATTATCTGCTAGAAATATTTCAACAGGTGTTACGGGGCTGCTTTCAGACATATTTTGCTCACTTGAAGTGTTAAGAAAATTACACACAATTTCTTTTTAGAGATAAATGCTGAACATTATCTAAACAAGCCCAACTCTAAAATCGGGTTCACTCTTACTGTGGCATATAAGCAAAAGAAAACTAAACGTAGAGATATTAACTCTAGGAATACACCTTATAAAAACACGGACTGTGAGAACAAATTCAGTGTTCAAAACCGCCTCAATCAAGGCAAAATAACCTAAGTTGGGGAAAAAAAGTTACATGTGCCAAAAAAGATACAGCCATAAATCTTATCTCACAGAATTTGACACAATGCACACTGGGGCAAACCACTCTCAGTGCAAAGTATGCCAAAAAAGTTTCAGGCATAAATCTTATCTCACTGTGCATATGAGAATCCACACTGGGGAAAAACCTTATCAGTGCTCTGAATGCCAGAAAAGGTTTAGTATCAAAGCGAGTCTATATCGACATGCATTAACCCACTCTGTGGAAAAACCTTACCAGTGCGCTGAATGCCCAAAAAGTTTCAGCCGTAAATCTTATCTCACTGAGCATTTGAGAATCCACAGTGGGGAAAAACCTTATCAGTGCTCTGAATGCCAGGAAAGGTTTAGTATCAAAGCGAGTCTATATCGACATGCATTAACCCACTCTGTGGAAAAACCTTATCAGTGCGCTGAATGCCAGAAATGTTTCAGTGACAAAAGAGCACTTACTATACATACAAGGACCCACACTGGGGAAAAACCTTACCAGTGCTCTGAATGCCAGAAATGTTTCAGTTACCAAAGTATTCTCACTTGGCATAGAAGAACCCACACTGGGGAAAAATCTTTTCAGTGCTCTGAATGCCAGAAATGTTTTATTGACAAAAGCAGTCTCGCTTGGCATATAAGAACACACACTGGGTATAAACCTTTTCAGTGCTCTGAATGCCAGAAATGTTTCATTCAAAAAAGCAGTCTCACTCAGCATATAAGAATCCACACTGGGGAAAAGCCTTATCAGTGCTCTGAATGCCACAAATGTTTCAGTGTAAAAAGCAGTCTCACTAAGCATATAAGAATCCACACTGGGGAAAAGCCTTATCAGTGCTCTGAATGCCAGATATGTTTCAGTCAAAAAAACAGTCTCACTCAGCATATAAGAACCCACACTGGGGAAAAACCTTATCAGTGCTCTGAATGCCACAGATGTTTCAGTGAAAAAATCAGTCTCACTCAGCATATAAGAACCCACACTGGGGAAAAGCCTTATCAATGCTCTGAATGCCACAGATGTTTCAGTGAAAAATTCAGTCTCACTCAGCATATAAGAACCCACACTGGGGAAAAGCCTTATCAATGCTCTGAATGCCACAGATGTTTCAGTGAAAAAAGCAGTCTCACTTACCATATAAGAATCCACACTGGGGAAAAGCCTTATCAGTGCTCTGAATGCCAGATATGTTTCAGTCAAAAAAGCCATCTCACTGAGCATATAAGAATCCACACTGGGGAAAAGCCTTATCAGTGCTCTGAATGCCAGATATGTTTCATTCAAAAAAGCAGTCTCACTCAGCATATAAGAACCCACACTGGGGAAAAACCTTATCAGTGCTCTGAATGCCACAGATGTTTCAGTGAAAAATTCAGTCTCACTGAGCATATAAGAATCCACACTGGGGAAAAGCCTTATCAGTGCTCTGAATGCCAAAAATGTTTCAGCCAAAAATCTCAACTCAGTAAACATGTGAGAATCCACACTGGTGAATAAAATTATCAGTGCTCTTGATGTCAGAAAAGATTCAGAGGTAGAGATGGTTTCAAGCACCATAAGAAAACACACCATTAAAATAATTCAGTGCTCCGAATGCCAGAAAAGCATTAATTTTAAACGCAATCTCCCTCTACATGAGCAGACGCACACAGGGAAAAAACATTACCAATACTGTGAATGCCAGAAATTCCTATTTGATAGGCACAGCCTCACCAACTATAAGAGACTCCATACTGATGAAAAACCTTATGAGTGCTTTCAGTGGCGTCACTAGGGGGGTGCGGGGGGTGCGGACCGCACCGGGTGTCACCCCATCATGGGGTGACACCAATCTGGTTAGTTAGCCTCAGCCTCGCCCTCACTGTACCTCTCTGCTGCGGCTGCCTGCCAGTGCTTCACTGCTTTTTATTTATAGTGCATCAGCATCTGTGCAAGCCTTGATTGAAGCCGCCGCCCACCGCAACTTTGTCTTAGCGCATCGAGTTGTGCACCTGCTTACAAAATAAAAATATTATACTACTCTGCAGTCAGTACAGTGATTGTGCACTGCAGCACGTCGCCACTGGCCACGCACGCACACTACGCACCGGTGGGGTCGGTGATGATTCGGATGCGTGGTGTACCCACCCAGTTTGGGTCCCAGGGCCGTCAATCTTTAGCGCTACCAATGACGGCCCTGGGACAGCCCCCGCGCGCTGTGCTCCTCTGACGAGACTCGGAGACGGCAGCGCAGGGGAGTGCATGTAGTGCTTCGCGCTGCTGCTAGAAATAAAGAATTCCTGACTGTGCCAGCAGCCTGAGCCATCTTCTTTGATATCCCGAGCGGAGGAGCGCCGTCGTCTCCCCTTCAAATTTGGGACAGTGGCCTGGGACTGGGACTGACTTGGGTTCGGAGGCAGTCGGTCACGGACGGTGAGAGAGAGAATAGAGAAATATCATTTTTAGAATGAAGTTTTGAACTCAATGAAGTGAGAAATTTGGCAGGGCAGGCACACAGTTCACTAGATTCAGATCGCAATAATCGCATTACCAGAGTGAGAGTCCCAGACAATCGAGGCCGGCCCCGGGCCCAGGATTAACGAACATGTGTGTGAGTCATGTTTCAACTATGAATAAAGCTGTACAGGGCACCTGAAGGCCGGTTTTTACACCTGGAGGCCGGTTTTTACACCTGGAGTCCGGTAGCGCACCCAGGAGTTGTGATGCACCTGTTATGTGATCCCGGCGGCCTCTGTGAGATTCTCAGGCGGCAGGCCCGTTTAAAATACTAATGTATCCATGAATTAGGAGAAAGCGTCTCAGAACTCTACCATCTTTTTCTCGTCAAGAACGGTATTCTTACATAGGTGCTTGCATGATTAGAAACTGTAGAAATAGCGCTACTGTGCTAAATAAACTCTTATGTACTTGAATATTTAATTTAAAAAATCCCCTTCTGAACAACCAGTAAAACTAGCGTATATAATTGAAACCTTTCAACAGGCACTTTTCAGTTTGATTTTTCCAAAATTATCCTAGGAAAATTATACTGAGCAAAGTGCCGGGGTCACTCACTCGGTGCAAATGGGAGCTGAATTAATAATTTGTTGCCAGGGCTGTTTTAAATTTGATAGTCTCGCAGTGGGTGCTGGGTGAGGGCAGCTTGTGGGTGGGGTGGTGGAGCCTTTTCTTAAGGTGCAGCAGATACAGGTGTGCCTACTTACCGCCATTCTCTACATCAAACTTTACTTGTCTAATCCAGATTTAAACACTTGTTCTGAAACCATGTGACCCTGGGCAGACCTATTTATCTCTGCGTTCATTTTATGGTATATGTGCAGCGTTACAGAGCTGTCTGCATTGTAGTATAATGCAGAGGAGTTTTATTGACCTCTACGGCATCCTACCGCCTCCTCCACAATACCCACGAGGGCTTCTGTAATTCTGCCTCAAACTGGTTCCTTTAGAGAAAGACTCACTGAAACGAGGTGATCTGTGTACCGCGTCTCATGTTTGAAAAGCTGCTCCTGCTACAGTGTGCATTTTGTAAAATGCCCGGATTGGCCATACTGCCACGTTAGCATTCCCCTGATGGGCTGCAGGTGATAGGGCTATTTTCAGAACAGAATGGGCTTCCTGGGTGGCCAAGCCATGCCCCCATAGCTTCAGCCCACTCTCAGCCTCTTGAAGTGCAGGGCGGGTTTGAATATATTCGCCAGAGCAGGATTTAGCTTCCAGTCTGGCCCTGTTAATGGTATAACTTACATGGATACCAGTTTCAAAATCTAGATATTCACTAATAGAGCAATGAAGAATGGAAGTCGTTTTCATTGCTGTGGCATAGCTTGAGAATCCATCCCTTCCCTGAACTTGTCACATCTCACCTGGGCCCTCAACGACTGACAGGTCCACTATCAATAATAAGCCATGTAGGTAAATGACTTGATACGGATAATTTTGAATATAGTAACAATACAAAATAGCCAAGAAGTGTTTTTCAAACTATCTATGATGCATGGCTGATATGATAGAAGATTAACTAGATTATGTGTGTTACCTGCTTTTAACAAAAGTAAGCAACTCACAATGCCAACATATAACACAACATTAAAATATATGTTCGAGGCATGTGGGCTGCTGAATTCATATCTGTGCATAGATCGCCGCCTAGTGTTGGGTCCGGATGATTGCACATTGTTGTCCTGGAAGAGTCTTCGAAGTATCACGAGATAGGTGGCTCCTCCCCTGGACTACAGTGCGCATGGGCATCGCCTCCATCCCCAGATTGTTTTTTTCCGCCATTGGGTTCGGATGTGTTTTCGGTTCCGTCTGTCGGAATCGATAATAGTTTAACTTTCCTAACTCAAGACCAAAAGGTCTTTAGGCTTGGCGCCGGTATCGTTTTTCGTTCGGGTTTGACTATTCTTCAGCTCCGAACTCTTGCTACCCTTCCGCGTGCTGTCGGCGCGGACGGGCCTACACGACGCTCCAGACATGGAACGAACTCCGTTCAAGAGGTGCCCGGTGTGCACCTCCAAGTATTCACACCTCGATGTGCACCCAGTGTGCAACAAATGTCTGTCGCCGGACCATGACGAGGACAGGTGTATGGCCTGTTCAAAGTTCCGGTGTAAGAAGACTCTCAAGCTTCGTCGGGCCGCTAGACTCCAGGCCCAGTTATCTGTGCCCCCGCCAGACAACATCTTCGAAGAAGACGTTGGAGACGACAATGTCTTTCAAGTTTCGGACTCTAGCCCGGCGTCGGAGGAAGAAAGCTACGACGCGGGAGACGAGGAGTTTGATGAAGTCGTCGGTGAAGTAGGGGACGACGATGGGGCCATTGCCACCGTGGAGGATAGCTCGGAGGAGGAGCATCCTCAGACTGACTCAGGGGTCAACCCCCGTTACACGGCCCAGGTCGAGGGATCGCCTTCGGGCCTTACCCAAGACCCTGTTAACCGTCCCACGGCCTCGCCTCCGGGCCCGGCCACGGACATTTCTGATGTGCCACTCCCGTTGAAGAAAACGAAAGTGAAGCCATCGGGGTCTACACCAACGGTTTCGAAACCGAAAGTGAAAGTCGCTCTGGTGGGACAGACGGCTCCAGAGGCCTCAAAGTCCAAGAAATTCAAAATGGCCGACGGCAAGAGCCACGCCAAGATGGCCGACCCGAAGATCCAGGTGTCGAAGCCGAGGGCGAAGACGTCCGACGCGGCCGCGTCGGCGCCGAAGGGGGTCGAGGTCCAGGACCCGAAAAAGGCTCCGAAGAAGCGTCGGGACGGCGCCGAAGATCTGGCTGCGCCGGCTCCGGCCGTCAAGGCCAAAGATGGTGATGTGTCGGCTCCGAAGACCGTGCCTTTCACCGACCCGACTCCGGACTCGGGAAAATCGCTCGAGCCGGTCCAGCCCTCTCCGGCCTTAGCCAAAAAGGTCGTCGAGTCCCTGCAGAGGATTCGGAAGGACGCTGAGGCTCCCGAACCGAAGGATGTGGCGCCGAAGCCTACACCGAAGCCGGCGAAGGCGCAGACGCCTATCCGCTACATGCTGCCGCCGAAGTCGACGCCGAAGGCTTTCGCTTCGAAGCATGGGGCTGGGGTGCCTTTGAAGGTGGTTTCAACGCCCAAGGCGTCCTTGGTGGTGCCGAAGCATCGACTCCAGCCGCTCGCAGATGAGGAGCGTCGGGAGGTTATTATCGACGCCAACACCGGGAAGCTCTCCCTCCTCAAACGGAAGATCACCACGGAGCCGGTGTTGGAAAATTATCGTATTCCACTCAAAAACAAGAAGGACTCTGCGGGTACTTCTGCCCCTATAGAGCCTGCATCTCCACATAATTTAGACCTTTCACCAACGCATTCCAACGCTGGAGAAGGTGACGGAGATGAGGAGGACGAGTACACCTATCCAGCATACTCGGATCCAGAGGAGGTACATGAACCTTGGTCCGCCGGAGGCGACCCTGAGGACCCGCACTCCGGTCATGAACCGCAGCTCTTTGCTGCAAAGACTTCTCCCACAGAGGACTCTGCAGCCTTCAACGCTCTGATTGAGAGGGCTGCAGCTAATCATGATGTAGACCTACATTCAGATCCTGTGGATGTCGATTTTTTGTTTGACACTTTCTCAGTGGCTGAGAAGTCGGTCAAGACACTGCCTATGCTGAAGGGAGTGCTGAAGCATGCGCCAGAGGTATTCAAGGAGCCCACTCGGGCGCGAGTCATCAATCCTCGAATTGATAAAAAATACAAGGCAGCGCCCTCGGATCCAACGTACATCAGGGGACATTTGCCACTGGATTCTTTGGTGGTTTCCAACGCACGTAAGCGGGCGAACTCGCAGACAACGGGTGACGCTCCTCCCCCAGACAAAGAGTCAAAAGTATTTGAAGCCTCGGGGAAAAGAATTGCTGCGCAGGCAGCTAATATTTGGCGCATTTCGAACACACAGGCCCTTCTTGCACGCTACGATAGGGCGCATTATGACACCCTGGAAACACTTCTGCAGCACTTGCCTGATCAGTACAAGGAGGCAGGTGAAATGTTGATTCAGGAAGGGAAGTTGATTACCAACGCTTCCATCAAATGTGCGCTGGACGTGGCTGATACTGCCTCCAGGGCGATCAACACTAGCGTGTTGCTGAGAAGGCATGCGTGGCTTAGGATATCCGGATTTAAGCCAGATATTCAGACAACAATCCTGAACCAAACAGTTAATCCTGACCACCTGTTTGGCCCCGATGTGGATGCGACACTTGAAAAGATGAAAAAAGACACGGACACGGCCAAGTCTATGGGGGCCCTCCAGTCTCAGCAGTTTCGGGGTGGTTCCTTTCGCCGCTCCAATCACAGAGGCACCTCAAGGGGTCAGGCATCGCAGTCCACACAGTATTACAAGACCAACACCCAGACCTCATACACAAACAAGAGTAGAGGTGGTTACAGGGGCAACAACATCAAAGGCAGGGGACGTGGAAACAACAGCTCCAGGTCCTCCACAGCCAACAAACAGTGACGCCTTGTCACTGCCCCCCGACCACACAACACCGGTCGGGGGGAGACTCCAGCAGTTCCTGCCCGCGTGGAAATCCATCACCACGGACAGGTGGGTCAAGTCTCTTATCCAGTACGGTTACTGTCTAGAACTTACTTCCACTCCACCGAACATACCTCCAAGAAGCCGTCCTATGTCCGGCGAGCACTTGCACTTGTTGCAGTAGGAGGTTCAAGTCATGCTGCAAAAAGGGGCAATAGAGGTCGTCCCACTGCAAGAAAGGGGAACAGGAATTTACTCTCTGTACTTTCTAATCCCCAAAAAGGACGGATCCCTAAGGCCCATCCTGGACCTCAGGCCCCTCAACTGGTACATTCTATCGGAGCACTTTCACATGCTCACGTTGCAGCAGGTTCTCCCTCTGCTTCGGCAAGGGGACTTCCTGGCTACGCTAGATCTAAAGGATGCGTATTTTCACATCCCCCTGCATCCTTCCCACAGGAAGTACCTCAGATTCACGATTCTAGACCAGCACTACCAGTTCAGGGTTCTGCCTTTCGGGGTCACCACGGCGCCAAGGGTCTTTACAAAGTGCCTGGCGACTGTGGCAGCGCATCTACGACGCCAGAACGTCCACGTCTATCCCTATCTGGACGACTGGCTCATTCAGGCAAAGACGGAACAGCAGTGCGCGGACCACGTGTCCCGCACAATTCACCTCCTGCACGATCTGGGATTCTCGCGGAACTATCCAAAATCCCATCTCCAGCCCGCCCATATACGGCAGTATCTGGGCGCGACAATAGACACTCTGGCAGCCACTGCGCAGCCAAATTCAGTGAGAATCGCCAGTATCCAGACGCTGATCCAACGATTCAGACCTCAGCACTCGCTTCCAGCGAAAGTGTTCATGCAGTTGATAGGCATGATTGCCTCCTGCATCTCCATCGTCCCCCACGCGAGGTTACATATGCGTCCGCTTCAGGAGTGCCTGGCACGTCAGTGGACTCAGGCTCATGGGCAACTGACAGACCTAGTGTTGGTGAGCGGTCGGGCATACAACTCTCTGCATTGGTGGAATCCACAAAACCTTTGCAAGGGCCGACCATTCCAGGAGCCTGTGCCACAGATTATCCTGACAACGGATGCTTCTCTCCAGGGATGGGGAGCGCATGTACTCCACTACACAGTGCAGGGACTATGGACACTACAGCAAAGGAAGATGCACATCAACGTTTTGGAACTGATGGCAATCTTCATGGCCTTGAAGGCATTCAAAGTACATCTGTGCAACAAAGTCGTGTTGATCCGGACGGACAACATGACGGCCATGTACTACATTCAGAAACAGGGGGGCACACACTCTCCGCAGCTGTCTCATCTGGCTCAGAGCATGTGGAAGTGGGCCATTCAGAGGAACATCTTCCTCATGGCGGAGCATCTCCCGGGCAAAGACAACCAGATGGCGGACCTGCTCAGCAGGCACAGCCACCAAATGCACGAGTGGGAGATACATCCATCAGTACTCCAACCGTACTTCCAAAGGTGGGGTCATCCAGAGATAGACCTGTTCGCCACAAAGGAGAACGCAAAATGCCAAAGCTTCGCCGCCAGGTTCCCACACCCGCAATCGCAGGGCAATGCGATGTGGATGAACTGGTCAGGCAGATTTGCGTACGCTTTTCCCCCAGCACCTCTGATACCGCTGGTGGCACGCAAACTCAGGCAGCACCCGATGACTCTCATCCTGGTTGCTCCAACGTGGGCTCGCCAACCATGGTACACCACGTTTCTGGAACTCTCAGTGGTACCGCATCAAAGGCTTCATCTCACTCCCAGCCTTCTGACGCAGAGCCATGGCGACATTCAGCACCCAGATCCGCAACAGCTCAACCTGGCGATCTGGCTCCTGAAGTCCTAGAGTTTGGCTACCTCAATCTTCCTCCCGATTGCATGAACATTATTCGGGAGGCAAGAAAGCCCACTACTAGAGCTTTTTATGCGGCTAAATGGAAGAGGTTTGTCATTTACTGTGTAAACCACGATATTGACCCGCTAGATGCTTCCATTCAAAACATCATTTGTTACCTGTTCCACCTGTATCAATGCAATTTGGCGTACTCTTCCATCCGCATTCACCTGTCTGCTATGGCAGCATACCTCCAGAATAGGCAACACCTGTCACTTTTTAAGGTCCCTGCTATCAAGGCTTTTCTGGAAGAACTCAAGAGAGTCATTCCACCAAGGACCCCACCAGCTCCAGAATGGAACCTCAATGTGGTTCTTACAAGGCTGATGGGTCCTCCCTTTGAGCCACTGCACTCTTGTGAGCTTCAGTTTCTGACTTGGAAGGTTGCTTTCTTAGTAGCAATTACATCGCTACGGAGGGTTAGCGAGTTGCAGGCGCTCACCATCCAGGAACCTTTCTTCCAAGTACATGCTAACAGGGTTGTACTCCGCACTAACCCGAAATTCTTACCCAAGGTTGTATCTCAATTCCATATGAACCAGACAATTGAGTTGCCAGTGTTTTTCCAAAACCCAGAGACACTGGCGGAGCGGATGCTCCACACCCTTGACGTTAAGAGAGCCTTGATGTACTATGTTGACAGGACAAAAGATTTTCGCAAAACCAAGCAGCTTTTCGTTGCTTTTGCATCACACCACAAGGGAAACGCTATCTCCAAAGCTGGGATCGCTAGGTGGATCGTGAAATGCATTCAGATCTGTTACGCTAAAGCTAAACGCACTCTCACTATCCCATCAAGAGCCCACTCCACCAGGAAGTTGGGGGCCTCTATGGCTTTCCTAGGTAACATTCCCTTGGAAGATATTTGTAGAGCAGCCACATGGTCTACCACACATACTTTTACTAAACATTACTGTGTAGACGTGCACTCCAAACAGCAGGCAGCTGTTGGTCAGGCTGTTCTCAAAACACTTTTTCAGACTGCTGCAGCTGGCACGGGCGGCCGCCGCTAATGGAGGGACTGCTATGTATTCTATGCACAGATATGAATTCAGCAGCCCACATGCCTCGAACTGCAAATGCTACTTACCAGTATGCATCTGTTCTTGGCATGTAGGGCTGCTGACATTCATATCGCCCACCCTCCTCCCCGGCGCCTGTAGCAGCTGCAGTATTCATATACATATATGCTCATAGCATGGTCATCACTCACATACTTCACTCCATCTCTGCCAATGGCTAAAAACAATCTGGGGATGGAGGCGATGCCCATGCGCACTGTAGTCCAGTGGAGGAGCCACCTATCTCGTGATACTTCGAAGACTCTTCCAGGACAACAATGTGCAATTATCCAGACCCAACACTAGGCGGCGATCTATGCACAGATATGAATGTCAGCAGCCCTACATGCCAAGAACAGATGCATACTGGTAAGTAGCATTTGCAATATATTTTAATATAATTAACACATATGTACATTAAATACATTCCTTCAGAAAGGCAATATTTCTCTCCATGTGGTCTCATACCTGGTGTGTCACACAGTTTGGTGCTTACTTTCCATCCATGTTAAAGAACAGTAGATGTTTCAGCACCCAGGCGAATGTGCTGTATAGCTAAATACATAGAATGTCCCAAAGGCGAGACCGATTGCATTGCAAATGCTTGTTAATCTTGGTGATGGTGTCTTGGTACACTACTTGTGGCGTCTTCTTCCACATTGCTGGTGGTGTCTTTTCTCACAGTAATGGTGCGCCTTTCTCACAGCAGTGGTGTCTTTTCTTACACTGGTAGTGTTGTTGTATACTAGTCATACCATCATTTCTCACAGTAGTAGTAGTGTCTTTCTTTGCTGGCATTGGGGTTTCCTTCATCCTGGTGGCACTGTCTCTTCTCACACTAGTTCTGTTGCTTTTCTTACACTGATTTTGGTGTCTTTGCACACTAGTAGTGGTGCCTTTCTACACTTACGGTGATGTATTTTCTCACACTGGTGGTGGTAGCGTTCTTTCCCTCACTAGCTGTGTGGTTTTGTTTCGTGCTGTTGTATCTAACATTATACACTAGGGATGGTGTCTTTTCTAACATTGGTGGTTGTGCCTTTGTATGTACACTAGTCGTAGTGTCTTCTTTCACAGTGGTGTCTTTCTCACACTAGTTGTGCATCTTTTCTCATGCTGGCTGGTGTGTCTTTTCTTACACTTGTGGCAGTGTCTGTACAGCAGCAGTGGTGTCTTTTCTCATTATAGTGACAGTGTCTTTGTTGACTGGCCTCTTCCTGGACCCTCATGTTCAATTGCCACTTTTCCCTCAAATTTTCTTGGTGGGGAAAAAATCCCACCCCGCCATTGCTCCTTGCAAGGGTCAGGCTCGCTCGCTATGCACCATATGGAGGCTGGTCAAATAACATTTGCCAGGGCTGCTTTGAGCTCCCAGTCCGGTCCTGAAGCTGTAGCAATCTGGTTCATTTCTATTCTGTGAGTGTGAGTCAGGACTCAGGCCTCAGAAGCATCGCTTCTGAACTGCCCACACCTTGGTGATTAAAAGCACAGCACTAGGATCTGGCAGCCATTGAGAACAGAGATTGGCTGCCTGCCTTATTTCCAACTCCGACACACACAAAAACAGAAATTACCAATTCAACGGGTGAATTATCTTTTTTGTGCACTCTTAGTCTTCACAGACAGTCAGTGCTATAAATTAGGAGAGCTTCAGCAGTCAGCTTTAAAGAGACGTGTCAAGAAGCGATCTCTGATCATAATTTATTTCAGAGCTGGTCGTGTTTGCTACATTATTTATGTGTGACTGCACGAAATAATCCAAAAAAACAAGCTCTCTTGCTTTGGCTCTTTCTTAGAAAGTTTCCCACTGATCTGTTAAATGTGTACTGGTACAAAAAAAGGGAAGTCATGAGGGGGTGACACCAAGATTTACCCGCACCGGGTGACACCAACCCTAGTGACGCCACTGAGTGCTTTGAATGCCAGATAAGCTGCATGAGAAACTCCACACTGGAGAAAATCCTTTTGCCATAAAAGCTTGAATCTGAAAGACAGAGTTATGCTTCATGAGAGATCCCACTCTGGGGAAAAACCTTATGAGTGCTCGAAATGCAAGCACAGTCTTGAATACAATGTCATTTCACATAAGAGAATTCACACTGGACTAAAGCCATATACAGGTGGGGAAAGCCAGAAACGTTATACTCAGAAAGGAGATCTCACTAAACATGAGAAATGCATCCACATGAGGTGAAAAGTAAGGCATATCTTGAGTTGCAGGAAATCTTCTAACAACCTGACTTTACATGAGAGAGCACATATTGTAGTTGCAATAGGATTCATCAAGAAACACTTGCAGGATAACTTAGGCTGGCCGCATGCAACCTCCAAAGAAATTTCAGGCCTGGAAATATTTTTAATTGCAACAGAATCCACAATTTGAGTATCTGAAAGTTACAAAACTCTCAAGGTCTTTACTTTACACAGAGAAGTGTTAGTGCTTGCAAAAATCAACTAATTGCCAAAGAAATCACAATAATAATGTCTTAAATATCCACCCAAAAGGTTTCTACTCGCCCTTGTTTCTTAACATATGACTGATATCTATTTTTCCATGATAAGATTAAGCCTATGAGGAGTTCCTCGGTGAGGAACTCCGCAAAGTGACAAAAAAACTTGGCGGTCTACACGGAGTTCCGCGAGCAGTGGAGTGCGTAAGGGTCATGCCGTTTGTGGTGATTTCATCCCATGTCGGAGGATCATTTGCCCTTCTCTTCCAGGAAGTTATGGATCTCTTTGCCAAGGGAGCTATCAAACCCATCCCTGTGCCAGATGTAGGTCAGGGTTGCTACTCCCACTACTTCTTGGTACCCAAAAAGACATAGGCCTGCATCCTATCTTAGTCCTCAGGGACATCAACCGCTTCCTCCGAAAGGAGAAGTTCAAGATAATAACCTTGGCTCAGGTCTTGTCTGCCTTCGACCCTGGAGATTTGATGGTAGCGTTGGACTTGCAGGATACTTACTTTCACATCCCCGTCTTGCCTGCCCAACGGTTCACGGTAGGCCACACTCATTTTCAGTTTACCATGCTCCCCTTTGGCCTTATCAGCCCCCCCCCAGGTGTTCACGAAAGTGATGGCGGTGATCGCAGCTCATCTGCGCAGATCAGGGGTTCCAGTCTTCCCCTATCTCGACGACTGGCTGTTGAAGGCGAGCTCACCCAGGTCGTCTCCCACCTCAAGACTACGACGGACTTCCTATATTTGCTGGGGTTCACAGTTAGCATGCTGAAGTTGCACCTGATTCCCTCCCATAAGCTCCTTTCCATCAGGGCGGTTCGGGACACAGCACAGTTTTGGGTCTATCCTCCATAGCAGCACGTCCAGGATATTCGGGCTTTGATACCGATGTTTCAGCCTCCATCCCGGTGTTCGGTGAGAATGACCCTGAGGCTGCTGGGCCTCAGGGCCTCCTGCATCCTGCTGGTGCATCATGCCAGATGGCATGTACGTGCTCTGCAGTGGGACCTGAAGTTCCAGTGGGTGCAGCACCAGGGGAATCTTTCCGGTGACATTCAGATTTCGGAGGGGACTGCAAGTCAGTTGCAGTGGTGATTCACGAACCAGGATTTGGTCAACAGCAGATCCCTCTCCCTTTCCCAACCTGAGTTCACAGTAGTGACGGATGCGTCACTCCTGGGATGGGGCAGCCATATGGGAATGGCGGAGGTCAAAGGCCTCTGGTCTCTGGCGAAGTCCAGGCACCACATCAACCTTCTGGAGCTCCGGGCGATTTGTCTTGCACTGAAGGCAAGGAAGAGTGGTGCAGGTGTTCACGGACAACACCACCGCCATGTGGTACTGCAACAAACAGGGCAGGGTAGGGTCGTGGACCCTATGTCAAGAGGCTCTTCTCCTTGGACTTGGCTGGAACATCAGGGCATACCTCTGGTGGTTCAACACCTAGCAGGTTCCCTGAACGCCAGGGCAGAGAAACTCCGCCGCCGGTACATGATGGATCACGAATGGCGTCTTCACTCGAAAGTGGTGCAAGGTCTCTTTTAGCAGTGTGGAGAGCCTTGGTTTGATGTATTCGCCACCGAAGAGAACGCGCAATGTCAGCAGTTCTGCGTGTTGGAGTTTTCAAGACGGCTCTCGCTTGGCAACGCTTTTCATTACTAGTGGAGTTGAGGCCTCCTGTATGCCTTTCTGCCTGTACCACTTCTGCTAAAATTGCTGAAGAAGATCAAACGCGACCGATCCCAAGTCATTCTTGTGGCTCCGGACTGGGCACGAAGAGTCTTGTACCCCGAGCTCTTGAGCTTGGCCATCGATCCTATTGTTAACAGATTTCTGAAGTGCATTACTCATCTCTTTCCACCTTCTCCTTTCGTAATGCCCCAGTGGGACTTGAATCTTGTCCTCACTTATCTTATGTGTCCTTCTGCAGTAGGAGATCTCTGTGTATAGTCATAATCTTGTGAATAGTCCCGCCCATGTGCGTGGTCCCCGGAGCAATCAAAATAGTCTCCTAAGTTGTCTTCTACTGCAGTCCTGCATAGACACTTTAGAGAAAATCATGACAAATAATTCAGCCTAAAACTACAAGGCTACATTGGCCAGCACTTCATCTTGAAGTGAAAAGATTAGCCAAATAATATTAAATTCTACACATTTTGTAAAGTTTCACATCTAGAGAATCTCCCCTTCACAAAAATCCTTTGTCATGATAGAGAGGAAGGGTTGGACAGATAAGCCCCATATGCTGCCATTATGTGTCTGGAAAAGGGATACCGTGTCTTTAAGTAACTCTCCAAAGACCCTCGGTATCCCAGGATGCACAGCCAAAGGCCTTTTACTTTCAGTTCTTTTTTCCGGCTCCTGCTAGCAGGACCCTGGAGCATTGAGCTCTACCTTTTTGGGTATATCTTCAATTTGTGAAGCTTTTCTAGTGACTTGAGTGTTTCACTTGATATCTGGGGTCTTCCTCTTCCAGTTGCTGTGTTTTTTTCCCAGTTTTGCCACCTCTTTATTGTCGAAATGCCAGCTTCATTTGACAAGTGCCCTGAGTGTGGTAGGAAGAAGGCTAAATCTCACCCCCACAGAGTATGCATACTCTGTCTCCCTTCCACCCATGACCATGACTCCTGAGATATTTGTCACTCAGGGAGAAGATTCGTCTCCAAGGCCTAGAACAGAGGAGACATCAAGAACCAGGTGGGACTTCTGGGCATGGAGGGACTCTGTCATCATCCTCTGCCCGTGCCTTGGCCTCTGGGGGGGCTCCCCAGTCAAGAAAAGGCCCAGAAACTGCACCAGTCCCAGTCGACATCGACATTGATGGCTTTGACTTCGGCGTCGAGAGGTATGACTACCATCTGTTCCCCGTCGACCCAGGGCTCTGGGTCGAAGCGACGTCGACGCTCGGCGTCGAGGGGCAGGATCTCGAGACCTCGGACGAGATTGACGTCGAGGACTTCACCGGCGTCGACACACCATCGACGTCGTGATGAGTCCCGAAGAAGCAGGCGACACTGCCGTTCGCCATTAAGGTTGACGAGACATTCGACGTCGAGGAGAGGAAAATCGACGTCAAGGCGAGGACGTTCGATGTCCAGGAGTTCATCGACGTCAAGAAGGTCATCGACGTCAAGAAGGTCCTCGACGTCAAGAAGATCGACGTCGAGAAGAGCGACTTCAAAGAAGTCGACGTCGAGGAAGGATCAGTCGACGTCAAAGAGGACGTCAAGGCCCAGGACTGTGTCTAGTGCCTCTGTCGTGAGCGTCTCATCATCATCATCGGCCAGTCCGCGGTCGTGGCGGCACCGGCGCTCGCTCTCAGAGATATCTGCCTCCAGTGCGTCCTCCCCGGGGTCTACTCATAAGAAGAGGAGAGTTGTTAGGTCACCAGACTCTGATTATTCCCGGACCTATTCGCCCTCAAGGCCCAGGACGCCTACACCTCCTGCTCTTCCGCAGCAGATTCCTCCACCACCACCGCCTCCTCCTCCTCCACCGCCTCCTCCTCCAACACCGCCACGGCCTCCACAGCCTTTGGTTCCGGCTCAGCCTCTTCTGCCTCCGCACCCTCAAAGGCCCAGAAAACCGAGGTCAAGGTCCAGAGGGAGGCATTGCTCTCGCAGTGAGCGTAGGTCTTCGACGAGGTCACGTCATCGTCGTAGTCAGGAAAGGTCACAGTCCAGGTACACTGACTCATTCAGTGACAGGAGATATTCTCCCACTTTGTCGGACTCTCCTCCTACGAGAGTGTCACCCGTGGATGACATTGTGACATTCCAGGATGTGCTGCTGAGGGGGGCAGCGAAGTTGGGGATCACATTGACGTGCCCTCTCCTTCCACCTCTGTGATCTTTGAAACATTGCAGCGCAGGCACCTCTCTCGTTCTTTGCTGCCTTTGGTGCCAGGGCTGGAGGAACCGGCCATGGAGCTGTTTCTGACACCGGCCTCGGTGAAGTCAGCGCCATCTCGGCTTCAAAAGAAGTACAGGCCCCAAGATTCTGATCCAGCGTTTTTGAGGTCAGATCCTGTCCCGGATTCCGTCATTGTGACAGCGGCCAAGAAGCAGCATTCTACTGCCCCTTCGTCTACAGTTCCTCCGGACAAGGAGAGCCATCAAATGGACTCAGCAGGAAGGAAAGTCTGCAGTACTGCTGCCACCTCTATGAAAGCGGCGAGGACCTCAGCGCTGTTGGGTCGCTATGACTGCCCTTGTGGGAGTCCCTGCAGCAGTTCATTGAGCTCCTCCCGAGGGATAGGAGAGAAGACTTTCAAGAGATATTGAATGAGGGCATGATGGTCTCAAATCAGGTCATCAGTTCGGCGGCAGACGCCTCTCTCCTGGCTGCTCATGGGTACTGTCACGGCATCAACTTGAGAGGCCATTCATGGTTGTGCCTTACCTCTCTTACGCCAGAGGCACAACAGAGGATCGCTAACTTGCCCTTCTCGGGATCTACCCTTTTCGAGACTCATGCGGATGAAGAAATGGCCTGCATGAAGTAGAGACACTGAAGGCTGTAGGTTTGGAAAAACCAAAGGAACAGCGGAAGTCCTTCCGCCCTTTCCAGAGGCGTTACTCTTCCCAGAGGCGAGGGCAAGGTCGCCAAGCTGGCCAGCAGCAACAACAATAGCAGCAATACCAGCGACAGCCCTTCGAGAAGCGTCAGAGGGGCAGAGGCGGACACAGGCCTCCTCGCCCACAAGGGCCCGGCCGGGTCTAAGCCCTGGGGAGTTACTTCCCCCTTGTCCATTATCCGCTCCGGTGGGGGGAAGCATACAAAATTACTTGGCAGAGTGGAGAAAAATTACTCAGGACAAGTGGGTGCTGAATATTGTTTGCAATGGATACAGTCTTCATTTTGTCAGGCCTCCTCAATCAACTCCACCGGTTCGTTCAAACTACCAGCTGCGTGAACTTCAAGCGGAGGCCGATACCCTGTTAGGAAAAAGGGCGATAGAAGACGTCCCTCTGTCTCAGAGGGGAAAGGGTCTATACTCAAGGTTCTTTCTGGTACGCAAAAAGGACAAGAACGAGTTCAGGCCCATTCTGAATTTGCGACAAGCAAACAAATGGATTCGTAGGGAGAAATTTTGCATTCTGTCTTTGCACTGGATTTATCCTCAGCTGTAACAAGGAGACTGGCTTTGCACAATAGATCTGCAGGATGCGTACTTCCATGTGCCCATTGCACTGAAACACCGGAAGTTCCTGCACTTCCTAGTCGGCACCAATCACTATCAGTACACCGTACTACCATTTGGACTGAAGGCTGCACCTAGGACTTTTTTTAAATGTATGGCAGTGGTGGCAGCGCACCTGAGAAAGGACAAGGTGTTTGTCTACCCGTATCTGGACGACTGGTTGATCAAAGCCTCCACCTTCCAGGAAGCGCAATTGCATTTCAACAGGACGGCCGTTCTGTTGAACCAGCTGGGTTTGCACATCAACATGTCGAAGTCTGTTCTGACTCCTGTTCAGTGCCTGCATTAGTTGGGCGCCTCCATCAATACTCTCTCAGCAAACGTTTCTCCTTCGGAGGAATGACGCTTATCGATCCTTCGGAATATCAGGCTCTCATGTCCGTTCCATCAACGACAGTGAGGACGGTGTCTTCTCTTCTGGGGTCGATGGCCTCTTGCATCTTCCTCACACCACATGCACGTCTCCACATGAGACCACTGCAGGAATGTCTGGAGGATTAGTGGGACCAGAAACGAGGGAGCTGGGATGACAGGATCCAACTGTCTCTACACGCTCAACAGTCCCTGAGATGGTGATGTTCAGCAGAGAATCTCCGTTCCACAAGGACATTCCCATACAGACTATCGTGACGGATGCTTCTCTCCACGGCTGGGTAGCGCATTCAGACCATCCACAGATCCAAGGAACGTGGTCCCAGGAGGAATCCATGTATCATATCAATTTTCTGGAACTCAGAGCTGTTCACTTTGCGCTGAAAGCCTTTCATCCGTCCTTCCAGACCAACTCCTTGCTTGTACAGACGGACAATATAACCACAATGTATTACCTTAACAAGCAGGGGGGCTCGAGATCGCACACACTGTCACAGGAGGCCAGAGGACTGATGATAACAGCTACCCATCTGACAGGTGTGCAGAATGCTCAGACGTACACACTCAGCAGGCTGGTCCAGGAGAACCACGAGTGGGTCCTAAACGATGAGGTGCTAGGAAGCATCTTCGAAAGATGGGGAACTCCAGAAACACATCTGTTCGTCACCGGCAAAAACCGAAAATGCAGAGACTTCGCCTCCAGGTTTTTCCAACCGGGGAACTCTGGGGAATGCGCTATGGATCAGCTGGTCGAACAGCTTTCTGTACGCTTTTCCACCCATTCCCATGATTCCGGCAGTACTCATCAAGCTGTCTCAATCCAGAGCACGAATGATCCTCATTGCTCCAGAGTGGCTTCGATAGTGGTGGTTCACGGACCTGCTCTACCGGTCTTTCCAACCCCACCAGCGGCTGCCATGTCGGCTGGACCTTCTCATGAAGTTCGGGGGGCTGATGGTGAACCCCAACCTCTCATCGTTGAGTTTGGCAGCATGGCTCCTGAGATAGTGCTATATGGACACTTGAACTTGCCTGACAATTGCATGGAAATACTCAAGGAGGCAAAGAGACCTTCCACAAGGACTTCCTACGTCTGCAAGTTTAAGAGGTTCTGCATCTGGTGCACGTCCAAAAATTATGATCCTACCTCCTGCCAGGAAGATGTCATCCTTCCATACCTCTTGCACTTGGCTCATCCTGGTCTGTTTTTCCATTCTATTAAGGTTCACCTCGCAGCATTAACTGTGTATAGGAAATGCCCTTCACAAACATCCTTCTTCTAGATTCCTGTAATTAAAGATTTTTTGGAAGGATTGAAGAAAGTATTTCCCCTCTGTTCGGTGTCCGTCGCCTTCATTGGAGGTGAATGTGGTGCTGTCTCGCTTGATAAAGGAACCTTTTGAACCTATTCATAAGGCTTCACTACAGCATTTATACTGGAAGGCGGCCTTCCTTGTGGCTATTGCATCGGCCCGCAGGATGAGTGAAATCCAGGCCATGTGCTGCCAAGAACCTTATACTGTATTTCGTGCTTCTAAGGTCGTGATGCGAACTCACCCTAAGTTCCTTCCTAAAGTGATTTCTGATTTCCATGTCAATCAGACGATAACTTTGCCTACGTTTTTTCAACATCCTTGCACTCCAGCGGAGAGGTCTCTTCATTCCCTGGATGTAAGAAGAGTTTTGAAATTCTACTTGGATAAGACCAAGGACATTCGTAGGTCAGACCAATTGTTTTTCAATTATGGATCGGTCAGGACTGGTCTTGCCACCTCAAAACAGTCCATCTCTAGGTGGATTGTGTCCTGTATCCAGTTATGTTACCAAAAGGCTAACAAAACATTAGGGGAAAGCCTATGGCTCATTCCACCAGGGGCAAAGCAGCTACAACAGCTTTGCTACGTAATGTTCCCATTGCAGATATCTGCAGGGCGGCCACTTGGAAGTCAGTCTAAACACTACTGTTGGGACTCTGATGCCAGAGCAGATGCTGAGGTCGGGCAGGCTTCGTTGAGAAATCTGTTTGCACAGTAGTGGTGTTGTCTGTTTCCTCCACCGCTGGTTTGCTCTTTTGGGATGGGCTTGCCATTCTATTGACAAGATTATGACTATACACAGAGATCCCCCCACTACAGAAGGAGTAGTTTCTTACCTGTAACTCCAGTTCTGTAGTAGGGGTATCTCTGTTATAGTCATAAGCGCCTGCCCTCCTCCCCGGTGGATGAAACAATACTGTACAGAATGCTACAGGCCTAGCTTTATACACCTTAAAAAAGAACTGAAAGTAAAAGGCCTTTGGCTGTGCATCCTGGGATACCGAGGGTCTCTGGAGAGTTCTTTAAAGGCACGGTATCCCTTTTCCAGACACATAATGGCAGCCTATAGGGCTTGTCTGTCCAACCCTTCCTCTCTGTCATGGCAAAGGATTTTTGTGAAGGGGAGTTTCTCTAGATGTGAAACTTTACAAAATGTGTAGAATTTAATATTATTTGGCTATCCTTTTCACTTCAAGATTAAGTGCTGGCCAATGTAGCCTTGTAGTTTTAGGCTGCATTATTTGTCTTTGATTATCTCTTAAGTGTCTATGCAGGACTGCAGTAGAAGACAACTTAAGAGACTATTTTGATTGCTCCGGGGTCCACGCACATGGACGGGACTATTCACAAGATTATGACTATAACAGAGATATCCCTACTACAGCACTGGAGTTACAGGTAAGAAACTACTCCTTCCTTTGAGCCCCTACATAATTAACCTCTTGGCCTCCTTTGAAGACTGCTTTTTTGCTTGCCATCACCTCTGCTCGCAGAGTGAGTGAGCTTCAGGCTCATCTTCCGGACCTCCCTTTCTTGCTGTCCATCCAGACAAAGTAGCCCTCCGTACTAAGCCCTCTTTTCTGCCCAAAGTGATTACCTCTTTACACATAGGTCAGACCATCACTTTGTCCACCTTCTTCCCGCCTCTGCACCCTTCCAAAGAGGAGGGCAGATTCCACTGTCTGGACCCAAAACGTGCGCTGTCTTTCTACCTTTTCCTAGAACAAAGATCCTTGAGGATTTATTCTCATAAACAATTCTTAATTATAATCTCGTCAGGTTAGTGATGGAATACTTGATATAACACAAAAGCAAACTGATTTTTTAAATTATTTAATTTCATCAGAGATTGCATTTAAATTCATTTAAATTCTACAGTATTCATCATACATCAATATACACATGTTAATATATATACACATTTCATACATGGCAACCATAGAAAATGATGTTATCTTTTCTTATATCCACAGCATTAACAGCCACCCGTTGTGCATGAGTATGGACCAAACCCAACAGTATTGCCATACAGCAACAACAGTTCAAACAATGTTCGAAGGTGTCAGATGTAGAAATAAATTCATCAGTACAAACAAGGGGTTTCTACCTTGACTGCACTAAAGACTTCCGGGTGGATGATCAACTCTTTGCGGATTATGTGGGCAACAAGAAAGGTCGGGCAATGCACAAAGGTACCACCTCTCGATGGGTCGTCCTATACATTAAGATCTGTTATTCTTTGGCTAAAAAGGAACCTCCAGTAGGACTGCGCACCCACTCTACCAGGGCGACGGCAGCCACTACTGCTTTGGGACGTGGAGTTCCGCTGCTTGACATCTGTCACACAGCAACGTGGGCATCCCTGCACACGTTAACTAAGCATTACTGCCTGGACAGCCAAGTCCAGAGAGATGGCTTTTTCGGCTGTTCTGTTCTCCAGGACTTCCTGGTGTGAACTTAGTTTGCAGACCCTCCTCCGGGGTTGGTATAGCTGGGGTATCTATTCTAAGGTAAGGAATCTATAACATATAGTCTATTTCAGTTGAAAAGTTTACTTACCTTCGGTAACGATGTATCTGTAAGAGACATATATTAGTTATAGATTCCCTACCACCCAACCCATCCTCCCCATTCTGCACACTGACTTCTAGGGATAGGGACTCCCTTACACGGCCCTAGTTTTGTGCACCAGGAGTCAGTGTCTTGCATGGCTCTGCTCTTCTGTCATGGAACGTCGTATCAGAACTGACATTAGTGTGCAGGAGCGGAGTCTAAATAGACACCACTGTGTCATCCCAGCGACCACGATGCCCATGACAGACGTGGAGTTGACCGATGCCACCTACAGACACGTAGGGGTAGTGCTAAGTAAAAATTTCTTCGGATCCAGTCTAACACCTGGGGGTAATTCTAAGCTAAGGAATCTATAACTAATATATGTCGATACCGAAGGTAAGTAACTTGTTCGTTTTGTGCCTACCAGGGCATTATTTGAGAAGGAGGGCAGATAATGAACAACATTAATATAGAAAGAAAACTGGGTGGGTGCATGTGCACAGCCTTGGTGAACACCTTAATTGATAGTTAATCGTTCAGTCACCTGGCCCTGCGTTCTCCAGCGAACCTGTGCATAATTACCCTCATGTAGACTGATCAATAGGCTCAAGAGCCTCCTGGGATGGCCCATATCACCCCAAACCTTCCATAGCCTGCTTCGTGGTACCAGGACAAAAGCAGATTTAAGGTCGATGAAGGCAACATACAAGCTTCCCTGCCGACCACAACGATCTTCCAATAGAGTAGAAGGTATCGTAAACCTGATGAATCGTGGATATCTTCTTCCTAAAGCCTGTCTGAAAGGGGGATACAATGGCTTTAGCTGCAGTCCATTCCTCAATCTTGCTCAAAACCAATTGGGCAGAAATGTTCTTCGCACAGTTGATCAAGCTGATCAGCCTGTAATTGGCTGGATGGAATCTATCCCCCTTCTTATATATCGGGACGACGTCCGCTCCCTTCCAAGATTCAGGTACTGGGGCACAACTGATAATGGCATAAGTTAAGAAAAGGTTATACCAAGACAATTTATCTCCTTCTAGCAGAAGGATATAAGCTGGAATGCAGTCTAATCCTGAAGCTCTACCTCTGGTTATTGCATCCAGAGCTGAGGATGTCGGCCAGGTCAAGGAAAGGGCCAGGTACAGCTATGGAGTTGTCTGTTTATACAGTCCCCAACACAGTGTCCTGCTCGTTAAAAGGAGTGACTGAATAAAGATTGGAGAAATGATCAACCCAGGTCTTGGGAGAAATGTTATTTTGCAGAGGTGAAGCAGAGACCTCTCCCCTCCACTTTACAAGTGCCCAAAACCTGGTGGATTTCTTAAGAGAGCAAGCCAATTTGAGTTCCTTCCATCTTCCTCCCATTCTTTCTTAGCCCGAGCCTGGGCCCTTTTATACCTCTCTCCATCCAGACTGATTTCTGAGATATCCTTTGTGAAGGATTTCTACGTGGAAGTCTGAATTCCTTATTAAACCAATTGTTTACTTTATGAAAATGCTGTTTGTGGACTTTAATAGGGACTATAAGGTGGTACAATATTTTCTTGAAGTTGTTGTGGAAGCAGTCATTGGCATGCCACACTCTTAGGGCCTCTTAGGTAAGTAGGCTAGGACCGGTCGGTAACAGCCGAATTCGTCCGTTACCTACCGGTAATAGACTTTTCCTATGTAGGAGGCTTTTTTTACCAATTTGGTAAATAACGAATCGTTATTTACCGATTCGGTATTTACCGAATCATCATTTACCGATTCAGTATTTACTGAATCGGTAAATGAGATGTAGGAAGCCCTGTAAACAGTGCTTCTGGGTTTTGTATATTAAACCCCTCCTTTATACTTATATTGGTTCATACACCATTTTTAGGTCTCGCCTGAGCCAGGCCGCATGCGTTGCTCTGCGAGGCTCTGAACACATTGCGCATGTGCTTATTTATCCTTGCTGTCTCTCTTTATCACCTTCCCCTTTTCTGCCTTTCCCTCTCTTGCTTTGGGACCTTTTCAATGTTTAACAAAAAGCTGTAAAACCTGCTGACCGATCTTTGTTCTTTTAATAAAGCGTTTTTTTTATCACCCTGTGCCTGGAAGCTGTGGCAGATTGGAGTACGAAAACCCCCTGAAAAATGGACCTGGTCTGCCGGTTTCTAAGCATTAACCAAGGAGAAATGTATTCTGTGATAGCTTGGAGAGATGAACTGACCAGTCAGAGATCCCATAGCAGCTCTGTGGAGACTCAAATTCACGAGCTCCTTCTTGCAAGGAGTTATGGGAACCAAATCATGCATGACATGCCCTCTGACCTTTTGCAGGCGACATAGTTAATTTTAAATCCCTCCTTGCACAAAAAATGTCAGAATGCCTAAGAATCCATTCTTTTGAGGTCTAGAGTGTGGGGTCTGTCTTCTATATCTAGGCGTTTTAATACCAAATAATGAAAGAGCCTAGATTTTTGCACCATATAGGTCAAGGTAGTTTACGAGAACTATGTGTGCCCCTTGCATCTGTTCCCTGCGGCGTGTGCATCATTACAGGAATCCGACCCAGAGCTGGAGGCTCCCGCCTCATTCCTGTGCCTTGGTAGCCTGGTTCATCCAATTGTTGCCTTCTGAAATATTTAACCCCGGTTTGTCCAAAATGCCTTCAGTATTGATACAGTGCCGATTTATTCCTTTACATTTACTTTCCAGTTTGCCCAGTAACATTTTCTTTTTGGGAGGAGGTATGTTTTTGATAATTCAAATGTAACTCCTGTAAAGGCACACATTTCCACAGAAGATATTGCATTCGCAGTGTATCCTTCCTGGTATATGGGAGATGGGTGGGGGCCGGAACGTTTTTCAAACACATCCAAATTTCTCTTGTATATTTAGAAAGCTTTTTTCCTATCCTTGTGCTTGCAAACATGAATTGTATTAAAAATAGAAGCCTTGACTGAGCCAATAGACTCTTCGATAAATTTTGTATGCTATGTTTTTCTCTGCCAGGCGCACAACATATAGACTGTTCACACACTTTCTGTAGTATGCTTCATTCTGGGCAGATAAACTCTAAGCCCCACCCTACTTTTATCCTCGTGTTAGTGCAGCCCGATGTAAACAGTAATTGTAATGTATTTAGATATATATAACGCTTACTACCCCTGACTAATTTTGAAGCGCTTTTTCGGCGAGTTGCACGCTACTCCAGGATCCAAAAATGATTAGTGGTGAATTAGTATAGGGAAATCTAAAATGTATTTGAGAGCTGGACATGTTGGTCTGTTAGTTGGGTTAAAAAAGATAGTGAGGGGATAGAAGAGGGAAGGTTTTGCTTTTATATAGCGCTTGCTACACCTGATGAAGTGTTGAAGTACTTTTCGGCGAGTAGCATGCTACTCCAGATCCCAAAAAGATGAATAGACAGATCGTTTATGGTGGGTAGGTTGCTTTACTGTAGACACACAACTGTACGAAAATTAATACAATTCCGTTGTAAAGTTGTATCCAAGAGGCAAGTATAGTATCTGATAATAATGTATACAAAACTGATAAGTTTTAAGTTGGTTTGCCATCAAGACTGATGCTCCGTAATGTTGATGCAAAGTCATCTGTGCTGGAGTATCTTAGACTCTTGTTGAATTGTACCATCCACCTTGTAGGTACTGCTATTTGTATCAGGTCCTACGTTGTAGGCAGACACAAACGCCTAAATTGTGCACTATTTATATTAAGCATAATGTATGTGAGCAGAGGCCAGTAACCACTGTACAAGCTGTATTAGGTGCTTAGAAGTAGAGTGACATAGAGGGCAATAAACACTCCACTAAATCTTTTTTTATTAGGTCTCGGCGTCAACGCGCGGAAGCGCGTCTCCGCCGAGATCTTTTGTCAGTGACTATCATTCCCAGGAGACAGTCCTGGCCACGTGCATCCTTCCAGGCGATTTGTAACTGGAACGCGCGCTGTGGCCAGGCGCTGTCTCCTGGGAAGCGCAAGCACCACACACGCATGCGCATAAACACACACACGCGCCCATGCACGCACGCACATACATACATACAGAGACACCACCCCTGACTCATACACACACGCGCGCACACACACAAGTGCACCGAGGCACCGAGGCCCCCCCCCCCTCCCCCTCCCCCGCCGTCACCGTCGCACACATACATACACACACACACACACACGAGCATACACACACACACACGTGCACCTACCTTACCTCAGCACGCGGCACCCAACCTCCTGCTGGCGCGGCCCCGGGGCTCTACACCGCTCACAGGAGCCCCGGGCCGCGAGACGCTACGACTCCGCCTGCCTCCTCTTCCGGTGTGAACGTGGCCCCGCCCCCGTCACAGGCGACCGTGCCTGACTTCCGGGGCGGCCGCGATACTGACGTGGCTTCTTTCCTAGTTAAAAGTGTTTCACAACTCCAGACACGTTGGTCATCTCCATTAGGTAACCCGAGACACCCACATTATGCATTGTTGCAAAGACGGTCTTAGTTAACAGTGTGTGGCCTGTAATTAATATCAAGCAAAAGAAGTTAAAAGTGTTTCACAACTCCAGACACGTTGGTCATCTCCATTAGGTAACCCGAGACACCCACATTATGCATTGTTGCAAAGACGGTCTTAGTTAACAGTGTGTGGCCTGTAATTCATATCAAGCAAAAGAAAACTGCAAACAGGTTGGGCTTAAGCAGGGCTTTCACTTATCTGCCCCCACACCAAAAAAAAATTAAAAAATTGCAGCCACAATAATTTATTTTAGACATTTACTAACTATATTAATTCATGGAAAACGTATGGCCTATTGGGAATTTCTCTTTAAAAACTTATCGGGATTTTTTTTCTTTAAAACCCTTGAGCATTTTGCATCACATTAAAATGTGCCTTGAGACCCTACGGGTATGTAGCGCGCTCTACAAATGCCATTGATTGATTGATTGATTGATTGTTAAGGTATTTCTCCAGCACATTTAATGCTTTTGTCCATGTGAAAAACTAGTTCCTGTAAAATATTCCTTCTCTCACACCCTTGAACAAGGGCTTCTGTGTTTTCCCACGTTCTGCACCACGTGTGCCAGTTAGTTTAGGGGTGAATTTAAAACGGTGTTGAGCGTGGGAAAGGCATGGCGAATATTCACATAGCCGTGACCCTTTGTGGCGTGTCCAACACAAGCCCAGGAGAGCGGGATGCAGGCTGCATTTTAACGCTGTCCACTTAAGGCACATACAACCAACCTGTTGTGCGAGTGGCCTTTTATGTTTAAAGTTTGGACTAGATCCGCCCCCGGGCCTGCTGTGCTCGACACCCCACCCATAGTGCCTCAGGACCTCTGCACACTTCAATTTATACTTATTTTAGCGTTTTGCAATCATGCTGAAGTCGAACTCATAGCTACAATGGAAGCATTTGGCCCGACGAAAAAGTACGTCTGCTCTGTGTAGTTTGTATGCAACATGCGCAGTTAATTGAGGGGGTGGGTGGGGGGCGAGGGGAACGGTGGATAAGTGGTGAGTGCAGAGTGGTGAGTGCAGAGTGGTGAGTGCAGAGTGCAGAGTGGTGAGTGCAGAGTGGTGAGTGCAGTGTGGTGAGTGCAGAGTGGTGAGTGCAGAGTGGTGAGTGCTGAGTGCAGAGTGGTGAGTGCATGAGTGCAGAGTGGTGAGTGCAGAGTGGTGAGTGCAGAGTGCAGAGTGGTGAGTGCAGAGTGCAGAGTGGTGAGTGCAGAGTGGTGAGTGCAGAGTGGTGAGTGCAGAGTGGTGAGGGCAGAGTGGTGAGGGCAGAGTGGTGAGGGCAGAGTGGTGAGGGCAGAGTGGTGAGGGCAGAGTGGTGAGTGCAGAGTGGTGAGTGCAGAGTGGTGAGTGCAGAGTGCAGAGTGGTGAGTGCAGAGTGGTGAGTGCAGAGTGGTGAGTGCAGAGTGGTGAGTGCAGAGTGGTGAGGGCAGAGTGGTGAGGGCAGAGTGGTGAGGGCAGAGTGGTGAGGGCAGAGTGGTGAGTGCAGAGTGGTGAGTGCAGAGTGGTGAGTGCAGAGTGGTGAGTGCAGAGTGGTGAGGGCAGAGTGGTGAGGGCAGAGTGGTGAGTGCAGAGTGGTGAGTGCAGAGTGGTGAGTGCAGAGTGGTGAGTGCAGAGTGCAGAGTGGTGAGGGCAGAGTGGTGAGGGCAGAGTGGTGAGGGCAGAGTGGTGAGTGCAGAGTGGTGAGTGCAGAGTGGTGAGTGCAGAGTGGTGAGTGCTGAGTGCAGAGTGGTGAGTGCAGAGTGGTGAGTGCAGAGTGGTGAGTGCAGAGTGGTGAGGGCAGAGTGCAGAGTGGTGAGTGCAGAGTGGTGAGTGCAGAGTGGTGAGTGCAGAGTGGTGAGTGCAGAGTGCAGAGTGCAGAGTGGTGAGTGCAGAGTGGTGAGGGCAGAGTGGTGAGTGCAGAGTGGTGAGTGTGCAGAGTGGTGAGTGTGCAGAGTGGTGAGTGTGCAGAGTGGTGAGTGTGCAGAGTAGTGAGTGTGCAGAGTAGTGAGTGTGCAGAGTAGTGAGTGTGCAGAGTAGTGAGTGTGCAGAGTAGTGAGTGTGCAGAGTAGTGAGTGGGCAGAGTAGTGAGTGTGCAGAGCAAGTGTGCAGAGCATTGTGTGCTGTTGAGTGCAGAGTGCTGTGTATTGGCAATGTTAATGACAATGCCCATTTATTTTTGATTTAAAGAAAAAAAATGTCATGAGCAATGCCAATAGCTCTACCTTTAATGATGCCGAGACCATTGCATTGCAAATGCTTGTTATTAACAGTGCTCACAAGACCATACAATTCAATACCATGTACAAATAGCCCATTGGGGAACAGTTCAGGCATCATCTGAGGATTATATATCCGAGAAACACAAGTGTCATTCATGAATACAAATTGACTACTCCTCCAAGGACTGCCCTGTATTATTGACACGGGCGAAAAGGCAAACAAGCAGTCAGGAGGCGCACTGATTGTATACCCCCCCCACCTGACAGGATGGTGACAGACCCCAACCACCTGCAGGGGAAACGTGCCACCTCATTGGGGAACAACTTTTACAATGCACTACCTTTACAGCAAAACCTTTACAACGCAACATCCATTACAACGCATGCCATTACAACACAATCATTACAACGCAATCATTACAACGCATGTCACTACAACGCACACCACTACAACATATGTCATTACAACGCATACCATTACAAAGCATACACATAGTACCCTTACACTATCCAACACTTACCCTACTGTTGCACCCACTGGAGTTAGAATAGTACTTTTTACCCCTACACTATCCAACACTTGCCCTACTGTTGCACCCCCTGGAGTTAGAATAGTAAATTTTAACCCTACACTATCCAATACTTACCATACATGCAATGTAATGGTATGCGTTGTAATGGTATGCCTTGTAAAGGTAGTATGCGTTTTAGTGGAATGCGTTGCAAAGGTAGTTTTTAAAGATGCGTTGTAATGGCATGAGTTGTAATGGAATGCCTTGTAATGGATGTTGCGTTGTAAAAAATGTGTTGTAAAGGTATTCATTGTAAAAGTATGTGTTGTAGTGACATACATCCACCTCATTTAATAGCTGCCAGACGCTTTACTATGTAAGCAGACTGGTGGTTTACAACTGCGCCTACATTGGGGCACCACATATTTTTTCCAGCATAATCTGGGGTACTCCCCCTGTGTGGGATGATAGCACCCACGAAAACTGCACTGTTGTGTAGTCTGGGACAGTGCACCTTCCATGTTATTCTATTTTGTGTGTCTATTTAATTCAGGTATACAAAGAATGTGGTACTATTTGTATACTAGGGTAGGACAAGGAAGATTGAATTTCTATGGTGGCAGAATTGTTTTGGTCAGCGTGCTTTATGTCCTAAACACTCCCCCGTACCCTGAACATAATGAGATTACATAGAATACACCTCTGCATGCCTAATGCTGCCATTTGCATTTCAAGACCAGTGATTAATGTGGCTTTATCAAGTTCAAAGCCATTAGGCGTTCCCGCCTGTCTGACCCTTTGTGGCGTGTCCAACACAAGCCCAGGAGAGCGGGATGCAGGCTGCATTTTAACGCTGTCCACTTAAGGCACATACAACCAACCTGTTGTGCGAGTGGCCTTTTATGTTTAAAGTTTGGACTAGATCCGCCCCCGGGCCTGCTGTGCTCGACACCCCACCCATAGTGCCTCAGGACCTCTGCACACTTCAATTTATACTTATTTTAGCGTTTTGCAATCATGCTGAAGTCGAACTCATAGCTACAATGGAAGCATTTGGCCCGACGAAAAAGTACGTCTGCTCTGTGTAGTTTGTATGCAACATGCGCAGTTAATTGAGGGGGTGGGTGGGGGGCGAGGGGAACGGTGGATAAGTGGTGAGTGCAGAGTGGTGAGTGCAGAGTGGTGAGTGCAGAGTGCAGAGTGGTGAGTGCAGAGTGGTGAGTGCAGTGTGGTGAGTGCAGAGTGGTGAGTGCAGAGTGGTGAGTGCTGAGTGCAGAGTGGTGAGTGCATGAGTGCAGAGTGGTGAGTGCAGAGTGGTGAGTGCAGAGTGCAGAGTGGTGAGTGCAGAGTGCAGAGTGGTGAGTGCAGAGTGGTGAGTGCAGAGTGGTGAGGGCAGAGTGGTGAGGGCAGAGTGGTGAGGGCAGAGTGGTGAGGGCAGAGTGGTGAGTGCAGAGTGGTGAGTGCAGAGTGGTGAGTGCAGAGTGGTGAGTGCAGAGTGCAGAGTGGTGAGTGCAGAGTGGTGAGTGCAGAGTGGTGAGTGCAGAGTGGTGAGTGCAGAGTGGTGAGGGCAGAGTGGTGAGGGCAGAGTGGTGAGGGCAGAGTGGTGAGGGCAGAGTGGTGAGGGCAGAGTGGTGAGGGCAGAGTGGTGAGTGCAGAGTGGTGAGTGCAGAGTGGTGAGTGCAGAGTGGTGAGGGCAGAGTGGTGAGGGCAGAGTGGTGAGTGCAGAGTGGTGAGTGCAGAGTGGTGAGTGCAGAGTGGTGAGTGCAGAGTGCAGAGTGGTGAGGGCAGAGTGGTGAGGGCAGAGTGGTGAGGGCAGAGTGGTGAGTGCAGAGTGGTGAGTGCAGAGTGGTGAGTGCAGAGTGGTGAGTGCTGAGTGCAGAGTGGTGAGTGCAGAGTGGTGAGTGCAGAGTGGTGAGTGCAGAGTGGTGAGGGCAGAGTGCAGAGTGGTGAGTGCAGAGTGGTGAGTGCAGAGTGGTGAGTGCAGAGTGGTGAGTGCAGAGTGCAGAGTGCAGAGTGGTGAGTGCAGAGTGGTGAGGGCAGAGTGGTGAGTGCAGAGTGGTGAGTGTGCAGAGTGGTGAGTGTGCAGAGTGGTGAGTGTGCAGAGTGGTGAGTGTGCAGAGTAGTGAGTGTGCAGAGTAGTGAGTGTGCAGAGTAGTGAGTGTGCAGAGTAGTGAGTGTGCAGAGTAGTGAGTGGGCAGAGTAGTGAGTGTGCAGAGCAAGTGTGCAGAGCATTGTGTGCTGTTGAGTGCAGAGTGCTGTGTATTGGCAATGTTAATGACAATGCCCATTTATTTTTGATTTAAAGAAAATAAATGTCATGACCAATGCCAATAGCTCTACCTTTAATGATGCCGAGACCATTGCATTGCAAATGCTTGTTATTAACAGTGCTCACAAGACCATACAATTCAATACCATGTACAAATAGCCCATTGGGGAACAGTTCAGGCATCATCTGAGGATTATATATCCGAGAAACACAAGTGTCATTCATGAATACAAATTGACTACTCCTCCAAGGACTGCCCTGTATTATTGACACGGGCGAAAAGGCAAACAAGCAGTCAGGAGGCGCACTGATTGTATACCCCCCCCACCTGACAGGATGGTGACAGACCCCAACCACCTGCAGGGGAAACGTGCCACCTCATTGGGGAACAACTTTTACAATGCACTACCTTTACAGCAAAACCTTTACAACGCAACATCCATTACAACGCATGCCATTACAACACAATCATTACAACGCAATCATTACAACGCATGTCACTACAACGCACACCACTACAACATATGTCATTACAACGCATACCATTACAAAGCATACACATAGTACCCTTACACTATCCAACACTTACCCTACTGTTGCACCCACTGGAGTTAGAATAGTACTTTTTACCCCTACACTATCCAACACTTGCCCTACTGTTGCACCCCCTGGAGTTAGAATAGTAAATTTTAACCCTACACTATCCAATACTTACCATACATGCAATGTAATGGTATGCGTTGTAATGGTATGCCTTGTAAAGGTAGTATGCGTTTTAGTGTAATGCGTTGCAAAGGTAGTTTTTAAAGATGCGTTGTAATGGCATGAGTTGTAATGGAATGCCTTGTAATGGATGTTGCGTTGTAAAAAATGTGTTGTAAAGGTATTCATTGTAAAAGTATGTGTTGTAGTGACATACATCCACCTCATTTAATAGCTGCCAGACGCTTTACTATGTAAGCAGACTGGTGGTTTACAACTGCGCCTACATTGGGGCACCACATATTTTTTCCAGCATAATCTGGGGTACTCCCCCTGTGTGGGATGATAGCACCCACGAAAACTGCACTGTTGTGTAGTCTGGGACAGTGCACCTTCCATGTTATTCTATTTTGTGTGTCTATTTAATTCAGGTATACAAAGAATGTGGTACTATTTGTATACTAGGGTAGGACAAGGAAGATTGAATTTCTATGGTGGCAGAATTGTTTTGGTCAGCGTGCTTTATGTCCTAAACACTCCCCCGTACCCTGAACATAATGAGATTACAAAGCCATTAGGCGTTCCCGCCTGTCTGATACTTGCATATGGAAAAGATGGGTCATTTGAACCTAAAGATAGATAAACATATTCATAGTTCACGATTTATGTCTGCATCTAATATAAAACTGTAAATTAGGAGAGGTGATAAGTGAGAAGTTAAAGGCAGCCGCTAATCGAGCTGCATTTGTACATAGGCCTTCCTATATTGTGATATCTATTCCTGCTTCAGTCTTTAATTGTAATAAATACTTTAATACCCAGGCATGAAGTAATCGTCGAGCTGTTTAGATAATCTACCTGTCTCGCCACCTCTTCCCCACTGCATCCTTAACCAGTGGCCTAGCCAGTGTGCCCTGGGCCCCAAGGCAAGAAAGGAAATGTGACCTCTGCCCTTTATTTGGACTGTGGAAAACAGCAATAATCATTGTTCTGTGGGTCCCTCAGGCCTCTGTTTGAACTGTGACAAACCGCAGTTATCAGGGTTCAGTGGGCCTTTAAGGCATCTGGGACCTGGTGCCACTGCACCTGCTGCTCCAATGGTAAGCTAAGCCCCTGCCCTTACAAGCTTCTATTCTAGCCCCACCGGAGAACCGAAACAGCCAAGTACTGATCTGGCCATATATGCAGGCATGTAGCCGCCTCTTCCACTGAAGGGATTTAAGTCGCATGAAAGCAGCATGCAGGAAACAACCATTTACGAGGTAAAGTTAACCAACACCTCGTCTGTTCCAACCTGAATTCATTTAAAACCAGGGACAAAAAACGGTTCATCGTCATCCCTAGCTTATCAGAAGGGTAAAACAGACTAATCTAACATTACAGTGTACCACATACAAAATTGTGATTCTGTTTACAAATTAAATTTCGCATGCATATAGAAAGGGCAGCCTTTGGCCAAAATAGCCATTTTCCCTACCCATACTTTTAACACATCTTATACAAAAATGCTAATTACATTGTCATCCGGAAATAGTCATTAGCGCCTACTCATAACCAAATGCCACTTAGAATTGTCTTTCACTTCAAGCTTTCAAAGGTAAATTGATATAAAAGCAGTATTGAATTTTTTGACGTTGTGTACTCTTACCAAAATTTAGAGCATCAATTTTTTATGACACACCATAGAAAAAAGGAGTTGTTTATCTATACTAAACCTCCTGCAACGTTTGATTAAACAGTTATAAAGTCACGTCTAGCTTAGTTAGTTTATAGTCTACTTTTTTTTAATAGTAATTATTTCATATTGTTACTGTCATGGCTAAACACTTATAAGGTCCCAAAGGCGAGACCTATTGGCTATGACGATGCTTGTTATTGATTGAGTACATTGAGAAACAGAACCTTTGATTAAGTCCTGAAGAATGCCGCAAACACCTCTTTGGAAGGTTAATAGGCTGAAACATGTTGACCTCTTATTGACTCTAACAGTGCATATATATTTCTCCCACAGTGTCCTGTTTTTAATCCTGGCCCAGGGGTGTACAAATAATGGAAACCACATACCCTTTAGCAAGTTTTAACTTTCACTCTGCTGCCCCCACTACCCTGAGCTCATTATTGTGATATTTAGTATACCTTTCTCTATAACAAAATATGCCTGAACTCCTCCCTCTAAGTGAGTGGGTTGTTTCATGGTGCAAGGAGATTCCCAATAAGGAAGCATGCCAACTATGGTGGGTGAGGGAAATCGTCCTTTTAAAGGCATATTTCATCTTAGCTAGGTCTTCATTTGCAACAGTAATCCTCATTGACCCAAGGGTTTCTTGATTGTGGTAGAAATGCATTTTTACCCCTTCATTGTACGTTCAAGCACAGACCATTGCATGAAATGTTTTGATCTATGTAGGGAAAATAATCTGTGCACTGACAAAATGTGTTAAAATAACAGAAAGTTGATAACCGCATTTAATAACTTCTCATACCTGGATTTATCTAGAAGAGAAGTCTGTTAATTCTATCATATTTATGATACCACAAGGTATAAGAAATTAGGGGATCATTATCTGATATCTTTATCAGTAAATGATCGGAAATTATTGAATATAAACTTTTCCAAGGATTATTTCTAAAGATTAAGGAATTGGTCTTTTCTAAACTAACCCCAGTGCATATAACTACAATGACCACCTCTCTCAAATCAATATTGTGCTTGTTTTAGTGAGAAAGCTAAATGATCTAGGAGAAACCAGGAACTGGCTTCAGTTTTTTTTCTTACGAAGCTTCAAGCTAGAGAGTGAAAACACTTTTTAGAATGCCCCAAAAATTGTGATAAAGATATTTCAATTTGTTTGACAAAAAGAATAGGTACATTTCATGACAATATTGAAAGGGGAACTAACAGGAACAAATATTTACACAACATTACAAAAATATTAGAGACTACATTTCAGCAATATAGGAAATACTGAGGTTCATGTACTAATAATCCATTTGGTAAAAAGTGGTTGCTTGTAGAGTCAGCACACTACTTTGTCTGTGATAGCTTTTAAATAAAGGCATTTTTTTAATGCACCCCATTTTACTTTCAGATTCACAAATGTCCCCTTGGGTTACTACCTCCTGTTACTGTTTTTCAGCCCACATATGGTTTCAAAGCTCAATACATACCTTAACAACGTATTAAATATTCAGAAGGAAAACTATTAACATTCCCCTTCCAAATTCTGAATTGTTAAATGAGCTTAGTACATTTTAAAAAGGGGTTTAGCATTTGCAAACTCTGTGAATTACTGAACCAGTGGATTTTTTAACAATAAAACATGAGGCAATTTTTCCCAATTCCCTCCAAATTAAGTTTGCTAATAATGTTAGTTGAATGATAACCGGTGCATGTACCTATTTAGTGTTAGTGTTGCTTCAGATCAAATAAAAACCATCACACATAACTTTTAAACAAAACTTAAAGACAGAATTTCTGACATCCAGCGTTAATGTTTTGTTAAATATAATTGCAAATGTCACTTAAACAGGAATGCAGCTAAAGCAGTCTCTGGACATAAAATAGGATGTAATCATAATCTTTAGATACATTTTCTGAGTTTCGGGAACAATGTGTGTCTTCTGGGTTTACTCTAAACCACCATAATAAACATATTCAATGATTTTAGATTTGATCTGTTTGTACTGGTTTCTATTGCAGACAATAATCTAGATTTAGACCAAGGATCAATTCCACCCATGTTTTTTTAAATCTATTTATCAATATTCTCTATTAGTGTTATCACAACTAAAACTGTACTAGAACTGATCTGAGAGATGGACCTTCAAGTATTATGCTCAGTCAATTTATTGAATAAACTATGGAGTTAAAATCTGAATAGATTACATCCACAAGCATTGCCTGACCACTGTATTTTACATCAATAGATTACTTATCAGCACATTTTCTCTAAGTACAATTCAGTCATCTTCTATTTTTAGTGAGCTCGTGCTGGGTCTGTTAGAACTCTTTCCAAAATATGACATTTAAATGTCGAAAAAATCAGGAATTCTAGTTTCAAGCCTGGTCAAACCTTAATGAATGCTACACCAAAATATGCCCTTCTGTTCCTACATTTTATTGTGCACCATGATTCAGAAATGGCATGTTTTTGTTTTCGGAAGTAAAATTCTGAACATATTTATTGTTGTTGCCAGCCGAAACATTTTCACTAATTGGGAAGATAACAACAAGTGGTCTTGTGATGCTTGCTGGAATGGAAAGTGTTTAATCAAAAAGTGGATGGAATTCAAGTTTAGGAGACAATTTTACAAAAGTGTATGGATGTTGTATATAATTCAAATTGTTGATCTCCAAAATGGCCTAAATCAATAAATTGAACTGAAATTCAAGTTTATCATTTGAATCCTATTGTTGGAAAATATGTGATTTTGAACCCCATGAGGTGGTTCCTTTCCAGAAAGCATTCAGATTGTAATCATGAGTCAAATAATGCTTAGGAGGATAAAATATTCAAATTGAATTCTAATTACATTTGAAATGTTCACTGTTCAATATATTTCTCCTAGTATTTTAATGTGAGGACTTTCTTGCTTAAGCAAAATAATTAGTATTTGTTTTTCTATATGTAGGAAGCATTACATTAATGAAATCACTGTATCCTACCTTCTTTGTTTCCTTTCCTGTTCTCTATGAACGTTTCTATTGTTAAACTCTAAAGATTGCCCGAAATTAGGAATTGTGCTCTACATAACTTTGCTGTGTTATAGTATGTTGATTTTTATGTACTACTTTTGTCTCTTATGTGTATGACAACTGATGTTTTGCTTTAATAATCAGCTTATGTTTATTAGGTTTTATTATTCAATAAAATGTTTCAAACACAACAAATGGTAGTTGATATGTATTTACAACTGCAGCATTTTTATTGTATGGGCAGTTTCAAAGGGGCCAAAAATATGGTCTGTGGGATGACGGCAGACCACATTGGCATCAGCAGGGAGAGGTTTGGGCAGGTGATTGGGGTATATGTAAGTTTGGAAGTAGGGGGAACAAAGCATGTACATTGTGTGGACTGTGACTCCTGGAGTTATTTTGAGTGATACCATGCTACCCTGTAAATAAATCCCCTAGTGATTATTATCAACAAACTTTATTCGGTTTTATAAAAGAAAAACATCTTCCAAGTTACAGATTGACAAATATATTATGTCCAAGTTAATCAGAACACAAGATAAAAATTCATGAATTACAGTAGTAGCATTTTGCGTCTGTGAGATCTCAATGAATGCCGTTATCAGAATCGGTAGCCGCTGAGGACAACACAGTGCATGGGCCGTTACTGGTTCAAGCAAAGTATCAACATCCATTGGCATGACTGATGGGAGTGTGAAACATGTGTCTAACCCGCATTCTTCTCCGCATAGCAGGCAGCGTAGAACAGGTAGGATGCAATCTTGCCAAATTAGTCTGAATGACAGAAACCATGTGGTATTTAATTCTCTTAGGCGAGGTAGTCCCAACATTTGGAGGATGCGCTCACGACACTTCAATGCTAGTAGAGTTGTCTCTATGGAGAACTAGGTGTCGTTTGTGAAATGACTTGCCATATCGCAGCATAGGAGCAAAAATAGTATTCCTGCAGCGAGTCCCAAAATGAGAGGCAATCCGCGAAACACAGAGTGCACAAAGTTTGGAAATATTACTAGGACTGCTTCCAAAGGTGCTAACAGTCCAGAAAATACGGTCTTAAATACATGTAGAGTGAGGATGGGTGGCCGCTCCTTTAGTGTTGCAGCGGCCAAACTTTGGAACTCCCTGCCACTCTCTCTGAGAAGCCACAAGGACTACTTACCTTTTAGGAAAGCGTTAAAAACCCACCTATTTCCATAAAAGGCTTGAGCTGTTAAGGTTATGGTTCCTGATCAAAGCGCCAGGATGCCCTTTGGGTGACAGGTTCGCGCTCTACAAATACACTAAATAAAATAAATGTACAATACCACTCGTATCAGACAGGCTCTAGCACTACCGCGCACGCGCTGCTGCTGGCGCTTTTGTTTTTAACAATTTCCCGATTTTGTATCTGATTTGAATATTCTTTGTAGCACTTTTCCCCTGCTTTTAGCTGGGTTTCGCCCCCTCCCTCATACTGCATTTAAATTGGCTCCTCCACCGCCGTTTGGCGGGCCTGGGTCCTGAGGGTGGTCCAGTGTGGGCGCCATTTTGCTTTGGGCTCAGTGTAGAGATACGGGCGCCATTTTGGAGCATCCTCGCGCTCGCGCTGGGATTGGTGGCCCTATTTAAGACGGATCTTTCCATCTAGGCTGCCTTGACAGGCTCTAGCACTACCGCGCAGGCGCTGCTGCTGGCGCTTTTGTTTTTAACAATTTCCCGATGTTGTATCTGATTTGAATATTCTTTGTAGCACTTTTCCCCTGCTTTTAGCTGGGTTTCGCCCCCTCCCTCATACTGCATTTAAATTGGCTCCTCCACCGCCGTTTGGCGGGCCTGGGTCCCGAGGGTGGTCCAGTGTGGGCGCCATTTTGCTTTGGGCTGAGTGTAGAGATACGGGCGCCATTTTGGAGCGTCCTCGCGCTCGCGCTGGGATTGGTGGCCCTATTTAAAGCTTTCCTCTCCCACGCAGCGGGACGCGCAGGTGGGACGCCGTCGCTTAGCCGCAGTCGTGCCAGAGTCCTGCCCGTCTGCGCTGGTCCGCGACGAGGAAGCGCGAGACGTGGCAGGTCCTGGTCCCTTCCGTTGTGGCTCTCATCAGTCCATCCGCGGGATGTTGTCTTACACACGGTCAGAGCTGCTGGCTATAGGGCACAGGGACAGGGTATGTTTATGTGAGCCTGTTGACCCATTAGCGGGCCCATATAGTTGTGCCTGTAAGGGTTGGTCACTTGAGAGCCCTACTAAGATCCGCTCCCTGGAAGACGCTACCCCAATCACACGCAAGATCGATGCGGCTCGGGGCCTCCGGATCTGGTGCTTAAATGTGAGATCTCTGGTCAAGCATCACCAGTCTATACATGATTTGATTGAAAAAGAAGATCCTGATCTTTTTTTACTTACTGAAACCTGGCTTCAGGATTCAGATGCTGCTATTTTGAATCTTGCCTTTCCTCAGAACTATACGGTCTTTACGTCCAACAGGGCCACAAGAGGAGGTGGTATCGCCATGGCAGTTAAATCCTGCTTTCCTGCTGAATGGAAACTTTCGGGGCTGCCCGCCTGTGAAAGTGCTATCTTCAAAGTTGCTTTTAGCCATCACTTTACGTTCAGCGGTATGCTCATCTACCGCCCTCCCGGCAATGACTCAGTCTTCAAATCCGCGCTGGCCGACATGGTTAGCCCTATAGCGCTCGGTTGTGCGAACTTTAACATCATGGGGGACCTCAATATCCATTTTGACAATAGGTCATCCACAACCGTGAACACTCTGCTGGCGGATCTTGAAGCTCTTCAACTCATCCAGCTTGTTACTCTTCCTACCCACTCAGGGGGCCATATTCTGGACCCCTTCTTTTCCACGCTTGAGGGGGTGAAGATGTCAGACCCGATGCAGATGGGATGGACGGATCATCTGCTAGTGAAAGCCTTTTGTCCTGTCCACGATAAGCCTTTTAAATCGGTGGACAGGCCTTCTCTAAAAAGGCTTTGGCACAAGCTCAAACTTGAAGAGTTTTACAGTTTACTGGAACAGAAACCTTTGAGCGCCTTTGTGAATGTGGACCAGGGCTACCAACAGTTCTGCACTTGGATTTCTGATGCTCTTGACTCCCTTATACCCTTGTGCTGGTCGAAAGGCCGGGCGAAAACATCCAGCCCATGGTATAACGAGTCCCTTGCCGAGCGGCAAAAATCTTGCCGGAAAACAGAGAGGGAATGGAGAAGATCATACGATCCTGCTCTGAAAATCCGGTACTTTCCGGATCTGAAGCTCTATCACAGGGCCATCTGCAGAACACGGGCCGCATTCTATGCTCAGGAATTTTCGGCCAGTACCAATCCATCTAAACTGATCTTTAAGGTCCTGAAGGACCTTATGAAAAAAAGAGCTACCTCGGAGGTGATTTGCACAGACCCCCACTGTGAGAATCTGGCCACTTTCTTCCTGGAGAAAGTGCAAAAAATGTACCGAGGATTTGATCCATGCCGGCCGAATCCAGAGGTAATTGACCCCGACTCTTTGGGGTATGAGACCTTGATCACCCTACCAGACTTGTCCACTGAGACCTTTGACAAACTAAGCCTCAGTGTTAAATCAGGTTCTCCTCTGGACCCGCTGAAGCCAGCTCTTATCAGCACACTTTCCCCGCTGTGCCGAGCTCCCATATTGAATCTCATCAATATGTCACTGTCCAATGGAACGGTTCCCACTGCCTGGAAACAGGCAGTAGTCACTCCAATCTTAAAAAAGGCCAACTCTGACCCCCTGCTGCCAGAAAACTACTGCCCTATATCCCTATTGCCTTGGATAGCCAAAGTAACGGAAGCCCATGTCAACTCAGTTCTGTCTGAGCACTTGGCTCGCAATCAGATACTGGATCCCAGTCAGAATGGCTTCCGGCCAGGACACAGTACCGAGACGGCATTACTTTACATCATTGAACATCTTCGCCAGGTACTTGACTCCGGACGTACAGCAGCGCTCCTGCTATTAGATCTAAGCGCTGCTTTCGATACTGTGTCCCACCACATACTGATCCAACGCTTAGAGGAAGCTGGAGTCACAGACATCGCTCTCCAGTGGTTTCGATCCTTTTTGTCAGATCGAACCTTTAAAGTGGCAATACCACCAGGCCAATCCACCATCCATCCCTTGGAGCTGGGAGTCCCACAGGATGTGAAACCGCTAGCTGCAGTCGTCAAACAGTGGGGTTTGACGATGACCTTATATGCTGACGACACGCAGCTGGCGGTAACACTTAGTGGAGACCCTGAGGTGGAGGCTCCCAGATTCCGTGCGGGTCTTGTGGCAGTAGCAAGCTGGCTTCGCACCAACTGCCTACAGTTGAATGCCACCAAAACTGAGGTGTTGGTGTTGGGGAAACACGCTGAGCTATGGGGAAACCAGTGGTGGCCACCAGAGCTGGGCGTTACTCCGATCCCAGCCTCTGGAGTGAAAAATCTAGGCATTTGGCTGGACCCCGCGCTCACTTTCACGGACCACACTAAGAAGGTGGCTGCCACGTGCTATGGCATCCTGCGGGGCATAAGGCCGGTTTTAAAGTACTTTGATCCCCCCACCAGGCAGCTCGTGGTCCAGGCATCGATTTTATCCCGGCTGGACTACGGAAGTTCGCTGATGTTAGGGGTGAACCAGGCGGAGGCCTCCAGGCTCCAAAGGGTGCAAAATGCCGCGGCGCGGGCCATTGTGGGCCTCCCCAGACATTGCTCTGTGTTCGGTACCATCTCGGCCCTACACTGGCTTCCGGTCAGACAGCGGATCAAGTTTAAAGCGCTGTGTCTGGCCTTTAAAATTCTGAAACTTTCCTCGCCGCCGGCACTTGCCAATTTACCCACTCCTTACATCCCTCTGAGATCATTGAGATCAGAGGCTCTTCATTTGGCAGTTTGCCCCCGTTTTAAATTGAGTAGAATGGGTGGCCGTTCTTTCCGGGTGCTCGCAGCAGGGCTGTGGAACTGGCTCCCGGTGCACATCCGAGCTCTCAATGACTTGTTCACCTTTAGGCGGGCGATTAAAACTTTCCTGTTTCCCGCCTCTGAGTAGTCGTCCCTTTTCTTTTATTGTGTGTTATGTTATAGTGCCTGTCAAAGCGCCAGGACGCCCCTTTGCTGGGGCAGCAGTGCGCTATAAAAAAATAAATAACATAACATAACATAACATAACATGTTTAAGATACGACTTAACATTTCTGAGAAATGTACAGGGCAATTTGTAGTTACGAGGGCATGTAACTCTGCAGAAGTCCTTGCGATTTGGCAGATCATAGGTTTCTTTGGCCGAGGTCAGTGGCACAGTTTTTTGCAAAAGAATGGATTTCATTCTGCTTAAAGTATCAATTCGTATAGAAGAGATGTTCACTGAAGGCCAAAGTGCCGACTCTTGGCTGTCTTGGTTTTAGGAAACAATACTTGCATACAGCAAGTGACCCTGGCTTACACAGTTACTAGATATGGTAATCCTGGCAACATGCCACAGCAGCTGCGATCATTCAACGTAAGGTAACTCCCATTCGAGAGTTGTCCAAAAATTGGATCAATCACTGCGGCTAGTGTACCTTGCAGGTGCAGGATAGGTTTTTAGAAGAACTATCGCAGGCCCCATGTAAGTTTATACCCTGACATAGGAGAGAACCGCTTAGTGCGTTTTCACAATTTTCCCCGCTAAGAAACACTTCACTACCCCCACTCCAATATCTGTATGTGTACGGTAATTCCCAGGATGTCTTGATGTATTCTTTACCCAACCTTTTATATGTGCCTGCTGGTATATGTTGTAGGCAATATTGAAAATAGAAAATTGTAACAGGCAGAGTGATTGTTCCATTTATAATCCATTCCATAACTGGCTTTTCTGCGACAGTAAATGGCAATCTTTCCAGTTTTTCAATGCTCAGCACCGTATTGTCTGCTCCCCTTTGTGCCAATTTGATCTGTTTATCAGTGATATTGAATTCTGAAAACAGTGAAGTAGTATTGATTAAACGGCACAGCACATAGCCTGAATGAAGGTTTTGCAACGTCCAGCCTATTAGCATGATAGAACGTATTTGCGACTGACCATGTTGCAACATGACCAAGTAAATGTAAATGTAAAAAGCGCTTATATAGCGCAGCCTTCACTCCAGGGAGCATCTTGGCGCTTTAGAAGGGAATGGCAGAAAATGACGAGCCTTGCTGATGGTAGAAGAATGGTCTGCGTATTCAAATTAGGTTTTTGGATAGGGTATCGGATAGATTGTATATCCATGTTTTGAGGGTCTTTCTGAAGATTGTTTCTGTTGCAATTTGATGTAGGGACGGTGGGAGTATATTCCACGCTTTGGAACCCAAAACTGCCAGGGCCTTTCCTCCTCTCGTTTTCAGTCTGAAATTAGGGATGGTGAGGAGGTTAGCCTTTTAGGATCTCAAACTAAGTGTGGGAGCGTAGTGTCTGAACATGCTCTGAATGTAGTTAGGTCCTTTTCCATAGAAGGCCCTAAAGGTAATTAGGAGAACTTTGAAAAGAACCTGTTTATGAATCGGCAGCCAATGTAAAATATCCATTGCTGCTGTGGCTGACGTCCTCCTATTCCATCCCAGCACCAGTCTTGCCGCTGTATGTTGCACCATTTGCAGCTTATGGCAGACCATCCTATTTGTCCCTGCATATAGGCTGTTGCAGTAGTCGAGGCTTGATGTTATAAGTGCTACTGCACCCATTTTTCGTCCTGGGAGTGAATGAATGAATGAAATGATCTTTATTCGGATTATAATAAATCCATAAAAGTACATACAGAATGAAACATTTAAAATGCATAAAAACATATATAGAAGTTAAAAACAGCCCAATTGGGCATGAGCAGCATGTGGCGTAAAGTGCATGATACAAAATATAAAACGTTAAACAATTAAAAGATGCATTCATAGATTTCTGTTTAGCTAATACCAATAATCATTGATTCCATACATATAATTAGTCCTCTATACAGTTTAAATTTAGATTTTAAAGTGCGTTATGCATTCATGGACCATTATGCATGTTCCATACTTGCCCTCGATTTCACACAGGCTTTTATGAAGCAGCTTACAGTGTATATAACATCATCAGTTGGTAACATTTGCAAGAATTTTAATGCCAATTTAAAATCTCTTAGGTTATATTTTCTAAAGATCGGCATTAAATAATGATGGATATACAATTTATAATGGCCACAGAAAATAAAGTAATGCAGTAAACTTTGTTTCCCACCGACAGAACACGGACAGTCAAGTTCTTCTAGATTCTTATTATAGCCAAGTGGGAAACTCAGTAAATTTACAATACTTCCATCTCGGAACCTAAATAAAAGGCTCCGGTTCCATCTTCCCATTGGTATTAACAAATATCTACAGGGCTTGTATGGTTTGTTTAAGTTATTGTTTCCTGTCTCAGTTAGTGGAAGATATTTAATAATAGCTGGTTTCATTAATACAGTTCTCATTCGTTCCTCTTTATATATTTCAAACAGTGCCCGTTTTACATTATTCTTGTGGGCGGGGACAATAGTATTTGGGGAGCTAAACAAAGAGCCATGTCCCACGCTCAGCAGGCTAGTCTTGACTGCATTTAGCCAAGGTATGAGATGGTATCGTTCATGTAATAGACAATCTGAGATTATACTGCGGGTCAATGAAGCCGCTGGATTTGACCATATTTTTATCCAAAAAAGCGTAGGCCTTGACCTAATAAAATCAGCTATATATGGCAACATAAGTTCTTGGTGACAAATGAATGTTGGCGCACAAGAGGTTCCACCCAGCACCTTCCTGCAGAATCTATTTTCCTCCAACTGCAAAGGCAAACTGTTACAATAACCCCACACTTCTGATCCATATGTCCCAGTTGGCTGACATTGGGTACGGTAGATGTTTAACAGGGGGGTAATCACATCAGCCGTTCTCGGTTGGCGAAGAGATAGGATTGAATTAATGGATTTACCGATCTTATTTCTTGCGTGGGCAGTGTGATGCTGCCATGAACCAGTATTGGAGAATAATAACCCTAAGTAGGGGAAAGTGCTGGTGCATTTTAATTCATTATCACCGCTTTTGATTGAGAGAATGTTGTATCTTTTTGGTCCACAGTTCATAATAAAAGATTTTTTAAAATTGGTATTTAAACCTAAATCAGACATAAAAACAACGAACCCTGTAATTAATGAACGCAAAGCATTTGGGGTACGCCCCATTAATACTGCGTCATCCGCATAAAGTAAGGTAGTAATGGGGGAGCCATTAATAATTGGGACGTCCTTGGAGTTCTTACACAGGGCAGGGCTCAGCCCATTACTATATAAAATAAAAAGCAAAGGGGCGAGTACACAGCCCTGTCGGACGTCTCTTCTAATAAAAATATCATCAGATAGTTCACCATCATTGTTAATGCGTACTCTTGCCTTAAGGTCCCTATGTAGATATGAAAGAAAATATACTAATGAATCATCTAAACCATAGTCGAGCAGTTGTGACCATAACCTAGAACGATTGACAAAATCAAAAGCGGAACTCAAATCCATAAAACCTAAGTAAAGTGGGGACTTTTTAACAATAATATATTTGGCCATGATCAGATTCAAGTTGAGACACTGCTCAACCGTGCCCACATGGCTTCTAAACCCCAATTGGCTGCAATGTAGCACATTATTATCCTCAGCCCATTCCCTTATCCTCTTGAATAGTACCCTACCAAGAACTTTTAGTGTATTGTCGATCAGTGAGATCGGATGGTAGCAGGCCGGATCAGACCTGTTACCTTTCTTGAATATCGGTACGATGACACTGTTCGACCAGGATTCAGGGATTGAGCTGTCGGACAGATTGTTGAATAGGTTGCATAATAAAGGGGCCCAAAAATTGATTTCCGATTTAATCTGGTCGATAGATAGACCATCAGGGCCAGGGGCTTTGTTACTGGCGCTCTCCAAGATTGCATCCTCCACCTCAGATATTAAAAAGTTCAGTTGTTCAGCATTATTTAATGCAGAAGCAGAATCTATAGTAGGGGCTGCTACAGTATAGATTTTGGAGAAATGCTCCACCCAGACCTCACCATTTATGTTACAGTTAATTGGTTGGATGTTAGAACCAAAGGACCTGAGTGATTTGACTTCTCTCCAAAACCCCGCAGTGTCTTTTAGCGAGGCAGTCCGTGTGAGTGACTCCCAATGGTTAACCACTAAAGCCTCAGATCTTATCCGTAGGGCGAGTTTATATTTAGATCTTAATTCTCTCACTAGGTTAAAATCCCTAGGATTTTGTTGTAGAGCTGCCCTCAATTCCCTGTTGGCCTTAGAGCACGCGGAGTTAAACCAGCGAGGGCTATGATCTATATTGGGCCTAAATGGTTTGGAAGATTCCCTTTTAATAGCCCCACATAGATTACTGAATGCAACAGCCAATACTTCGCCAGTACTATCAAGCGACAAGCAGGTCTCTATTAACAGAGGATGCTTTTTAATTACCTTAGCTAGGATAAATTTATTATCCACCCCTTTCCATATTAGTCTTAGTCTATCGGTAGACAGTACCAGATTCTGTGGCCCATTCTCAGTTCCCGAGGCAGCCTTTATGGACTGAGGATTGTCTAGATATATTCTGAGTGGGAAATGGTCACTATATGCGGAGCAGATGACCTCGGCTTTTTGAATAATATCACACAGGGAAGGATAAAGAAATATATAATCTATTGTGGAAGCACAGCCTTGACCTATATAGGTGGGTGTAGATATATTTTCAGCACTAGTTCCAGCAATTTCCATAGCATTTACTAGATTACGGGATGCTAATAGATTCTTCAGCTCTTCACCATTGCGACATGGGACACTAGTGCGATACATATGAGCATTAAAATCACCACCGATACAAATACCGTCAAAAGACCCATACTTCAGCCCCTCCACGATGTCATCAATAAAGTTAAATAAAGACAAAAAATTTCCATTGGGATGATTAACAAAGTCATTATTGTAAAAATTAATTATACATAAAATCATCCTGTTAATGTATTTCACAGCCATAAAACATTTGCCTGGTGTTGGGATCTGTTTAGTTTGTGCCCCGGGTTTTATCTTAAACCAAATTGATAACCCCCCACTGGGGCGTCCCATGGATGAAGCGGAGGCCTTTAAGTTATAACAACAGAAGCCCTCCATTGTAGGATTAGTTATGCACCAAGTCTCTTGAAGCAACAATATGTCACAGTTATTGTTGACCCAGTCAGACCATTCTTTGATTTTCAGTTTGGAGTTGAGGCCCGCTATGTTCCAACTTACAAGAGAAAGTACAGAATCCACAAGGTTATTGTTCATAGATTGGCCTCTTCCAGGAATCCCTATCAAGGAATGTGAGGCTTCCTGATTTCCATTGATTAAAGTTGGTGATGGAACGGCTGGGTCAGCTTGCTTAGTCGGAGAGGGTCAATCTAACATATCCAAACCTGACAAAGGTGCAAATCTGTTGAAGGTATTGAAAGGGAAAGCAACTGGCTGAAATTGCATAGCAGGTGGCTGAAAGTACCTAGATGGAGGATGGAATTGCATAAAAGGTGGTCGAAAATGCATAGGGGGTTGTCTGTAAAAATAGCTTAAAGGTAGCATAGTTGCAACCGTGGAAATGGCCGAACAGTTACCACTTATGTTAAGCAAATGTCTTATGGTACCAGGATTTTTAAAGTTAAGAACTATACAATCTCCGTCCTTATCTTTAGGTAATGGTCCAATCCAAGGCACCCTGCGAACCGATATGATTTCTCTTGATATGTCATATCCAACCCCCTTGTGTTTAGTTAGCCAGTCTATGCACTTATTTCGTAGTTGTACCCAGGTTTCCCCCTGATCCTCCCTCAGCACTGGTACTCCTGCCAAAACCAGGACAAACGGACAGGCATCCGGTGGCAAGTGTAGGGGTAAAACACGCCCTTCGTGTTTGCGAGGCTTATTGGACCCTGCTTGGTCAGTACCTTTATTGTTATCTACAGTTAAAGTTGCTGCTGTGGTAGATTGGGTAAAGCTGTCATCCTTACTAATGGTGTTTTTGTTAGTAGTAACCAAAGGGGTAGTTTTCCTAGGTGCAGGGGTTGGGATAGTTTTAGTAGCTTTACTGGATTTTGCACACTTAGCCCCTGTATTAACAGATCGGGGTTGGGTTGGAGGTAGTATGGTAGACGGTGATGATGTTGTTCCCGGGTTATTCGTGCCCTCATCCAATATAATACGAGCGTCCTGTGTTTTTAGTGACAGGGTGCTGCTTAGGGATTCAAGTTCTTTTAGGAGACGATCAGCTCTAATTTGATCCAAAATAATAGACCCCTTCCTTTTGGCTTCATCATTTTTAACCAGGTTATCTAGTCTGTCCAGTCTTTTAAAAACATTATTAAACAGGTTGATCATAAGTTTTTCCAATCAATTAAAAATAGTATCCACTATAGTTTCTATAAGGTTCCCATTTTGTTTGGAGAGGTTGTAATTATCTCCCATTAATGTTGTTTGGGTCCATATAGTATTAAAATTCCCACTGGGGTGAACGGTGGGCGAAGGGGAAATGCTATCTATATCCACTGGGTCTTTGTCTTCCATAGGAACAGTTACCGCCCCCAAGGATTTTTGTTTATTCCACAAGCTTTGGGGGGTGAGCTGACTTTTATTTGATAGAGGTTGTTTCCTTTTATTGGCGCTTTGTTTAGTGGTACCTCTTTTTCTTTTTTCCCCTCCCAGTTTGTTACTACTGGAGTCCGTAATATCCAGAGTGATAACATCATCCTGGGAAACAGTTGTGCTAATAGGGATAGTTTCTGTTAGCGGCGGTACTGGAGGTATTGATAGGGGTACCAGCTGTAGGCTAACAGCAGCAGTTGTTAAAGGGGCAGAATCTGCAGCTGTATAGGTAACAGTATTTTCGTCTTCCACAACAATGGGCACATTAACAGACGGTTGTAAAGGCTTAACCACAGTAACCTCAGGGATAATATGTATATTTCCATTTACACAGTTAGTAACACTCGGTATGTTGTTGGTGGCAAAGGAGCCCATGGAGAACCTCCTCTCAGTCTCTACTATTTCATTAAAAGCAGTTTCAATCAATGTTTCAAATGATGTGATTAGAGAGACGGAGGTATCAGCACCCTGGGATGATATATCAATATGAGTGGTAGTGTCAGTAAAGTTACCCATATTTGTACCTGAGTGTAATACGTACTTTTGAGGGGATCTTAGGGGGGTGGCCCACCCGACCACTGTCGTCCACGGACGGCCACAGACGGCCCGCCCTTTGCCCGGGCTTCGCCCCGGGCGTCCCGCTCGCGTCCCGCGACGCGGGGCCTCCCGAGCTTTATAGCTCCATTGGCGCTCTCTGTGGCGCAAGCCGCATCACTCAGCACGCGCCGCCGCGAGGCCTGCCGGGATTTGTGGTCTCCCGGAGCGGCGGCGCGGAGTCCGGTGCCTTTGGACTCTTGGCGGTGGCGGCGATGTGGCGGCGATGTTCCTTCGAGCAGTGTCAGCCCACGTCTGACTCTCGGCGGTGGCGGCAAAGGTGGCGGCAAGGTAAGTTGGTCCTCCCGCTCTGCCGGGGCTCCCGAGCTTTATAGCTCCGTTGGCGCTCTCTGTGGCGCAAGCCGCGTCACTCAGCACGCGCCGCCGCGAGGCCTGCCGGGATTTGTGGTCTCCCGGAGCGGCGGCGCGGAGTCCGGTGCCTTTGGACTCTTGGCGGTGGCGGCGATGTGGCGGCGATGTTCCTCCGAGCAGTGTCAGCCCACGTCTGACTCTCGGCGGTGGCGGCAAAGGTGGCGGCAAGGTAAGTTGGCCCCCCCGCTCTGCCGGGGCTCCCGAGCTTTATAGCTCCGTTGGCGCTCTCTGTGGCGCAAGCCGCGTCACTCAGCACGCGCCGCTGCGAGGCCTGCCGGGATTTGTGGTCTCCCGGAGCGGCGGTGCGGAGTCTGGTGCCTTTGGACTCTTGGCGGTGGCGGCGATGTGGCGGCGATGTTCCTTCGAGCAGTGTCAGCCCACTTCTGACTCTCGGCGGTGGCGGCAAAGGTGGTCGGCAAGGTAAGTTGGTCCCCCCGCTCTGCCGGGGCTCCCGAGCTTTATAGCTCCGTTGGCGCTCTCTGTGGCGCAAGCCGCGTCACTCAGCACGCGCCGCCGCGAGGCCTGCCGGGATTTGTGGTCTCCCGGAGCGGCGGCGCGGAGTCCGGTGCCTTTGGACTCTTGGCGGTGGCGGCGATGTGGCGGCGATGTTCCTTCGAGCAGTGTCAGCCCACGTCTGACTCTCGGCGGTGGCGGCAAAGGTGGCGGCAAGGTAAGTTGGTCCCCCCGCTCTGCCGGGGCTCCCGAGCTTTATAGCTCCGTTGGCGCTCTCTGTGGCGCAAGCCGCGTCACTCAGCACGCGCCGCCGCTAGGCCTGCCGGGATTTGTGGTCTCCCGGAGCGGCGGCGCGGAGTCCGGTGCCTTTGGACTCTTGGCGGTGGCGGCGATGTTCCTTCGAGCAGTGTCAGCCCACGTCTGACTCTCGGCGGTGGCGGCAAAGGTGGCGGCAAGGTAAGTTGGTCCCCCCGCTCTGCCGGGGCTCCTGAGCTTTATAGCTCCGTTGGCACTCTCTGTGGCGCAAGCCGCGTCACTCAGCACGCGCCGCCGCGAGGCCTGCCGGGATTTGTGGTCTCCCGGAGCGGCGGCGCGGAGTCCGGTGCCTTTGGACTCTTGGCGGTGGCGGCGATGTGGCGGCGATGTTCCTTCGAGCAGTGTCAGCCCACGTCTGACTCTCGGCGGTGGCGGCAAAGGTGGCGGCAAGGTAAGTTGGTCTCGTCCTGGGAGTGGTATTAGGTCAAAGAATTTTCTGAGCCCCTTTATGATGCCGAAACATGTTTCTGCCATGGCCACTGCTTGTTGTTTAAAAGTCAGAGAGGAATCAAATCTGATCCCTAAATTTCGGACTGATAGAGCAGTGTTTGGGGGGACGGTGGCGTCCTCCGGCCACCATACCATGGGGTTAAACAGATTACCTTTTCCATACGGCAAGATCTCCGTTTTTCCCTAATTGCATTTGAGATGGTTCACGCTCATCCATTGGAACGTGGCTTTTAGGCAGTTTTTGAGCTTCATTTCAGCCTCACCGGTGTCATCCTCCATCACCAGGATGAGCTGCGTATCATCCGCATACGAGATGGTATTGATATTAAAGGATGATATGAGAGCAATCAGGGGGGCCATATATACATTGAAAAGTGTCGGGCTCAAGCAGGAGCCCTGAGGCACTCCTGAACTGAGCCATTTTTCTTCTGACCTAAATTGACCTAAGGTGACCACTTGTCACCTATTTGCTAATGCTAAAAAGCTTTTTAGCCAGCCCAACACATTTCCAGCTATCCCTGCCGCGGCTAGACGGTCCACCAAGATGGCAAGTCCTGTTCCATGATGCCTATGGCAGAAGACACTATGCTACATAAAGAATATATCCTGGACCACAGAGTCGTTAACTCATTGTCAACCACAGAGAGATTTTTCAAAATTAATACGATCAACTTCTCGTACTCGTTCTGCAGTCTCTGCTTGCGTAATTTTCCACGTTTTATTATAAGCAGCAAAGATACCGGCATATATAAAACGTTTATGACGCAGTGTTCTTGGTCCTAGCAACAATTCCCTAAGATCAGTGGCATCTTTAAGCAAAGATAAGTGTTGCTTTACATCCTTAACTGTAGATCTATGTATCCAATCAAAGCAAAGTTTCCCTACACTGTATGTTGTTACTATTCCTGGATGCTGTTTTTGAACATATCTTGGTCTGGCCGAATGAATGTGAACCCCTTTGTTTTATTCAGGAATCTATCTTGACAGTTGTTTGTGTCTGTGGGCCAGATCAACCATTTATTCCAATCTGGATCTGTTCTGTTGTGATGCAAAATAGTATGTACGTCGACTCCCCCCTCTGAAGTGTTATCACTAACAGGTGTAGGTGTAGGTGTAGGTATAGACGGATTGTTCAAGTCTTTTATCTTTGCTAACCCAAGACAAGACATCTGTTGGACAGTGTCATTCAAAAACCTAACTTGCTCAGGGATGAAGCAGGCTCTAAATAAAGCTTCTATCCCCTGCACTTGCCAATCTTTTGTGCCCCAGACAGTTTTTGTCTCATTGTTGTCTTTCCAAGATTCAAAACCTAGTGAAGACAGTTGAGCATAAAAGGATGTATAATAAATTTGCTTGGTATTTGTTAACATACTTTTCATTCCTGTTTTTGTTTAGATTTTTAAAGTAAAATGATTCCGGATTGGATACATTGAACCCTGAAAAGTACGGACATTCTCTAAAAAAACTTTTTGGAGCTACCCTTTGGTTATACATTAATACATTTCTAGGATTTGCAGATTTGTGCAAGAAATGATGACCATGGTGATTAAATCTGATGAACCTTCTAAGTATTCATGATTTGTAAAGTCTGACATCATATTATTAACAGTCTCAAAGTCCCAATCATTAGAAAAGGTACTAGATGAAACAAAGTCATTCAAGGAAATCTTGAACTGGTGTGGAATCTTCAACAGCTCTGATGGGCCAAACATGTCATAATTAGTTCTGTCCCAAGCTATACTCCCTGGTATAGGAACGGCTGTGATGTTCACTGATGACAAGTCTCTTTGTTCACAATGGGATGATTTGTGTGGCTTGAGAAGTAAGTTGATGTTCTTATTTGCTGTGTCCATTGTGACATATCTTCCATTTATCAGCATTCCCAAAGTTATTACAAGAGTCAACCAAAGTAGAAGAAAAAGCACACCCAACACAATCCAAAGTTCAATCCATGGTGAAACCAAATAAGTCTTTTCCAGGTGATGAAAAGGGTCTGTTGCTTGTTCTTTCAAAGATCTTTTCACTGGCGCAGTTTTAGGCTCGCTTGGATCCTCGGAAAATGTATCAAAGTTAATGAAATAGCCAGAGGCAGTTCTGTCAATTGTTGAGATTGCATCGGGATTCGTTGAAATCGCTGGAACCTCAGGATTACTTGTAACATTTGTGTAGTCAGATGCTACTTTATTATAGACAGGTGTTTCTTGACGAACTGTTATTTGGTTTCAAGAGGTACAAGTTCCGTAGCTCTGTTGCTTAGTCCTTCATTTCCCACTGCAGATTCTTCAAAGGTGATGAGTCTCTCAGTTTGAACCTCTTGGATGATAGCCAGAGCTGAGCGTCTGCTACATTGGAGGAGTCCACTTGGCCTACTGCTTATGATCGGCCAAATGAGGTTGTATGACCAGGTTGATAGACACAAACCTGTTCTCCTTTTTTCCAGCAAGGGGCGGCAGTAATACTGGTCTTGATCCGTGGATTGCTAGGACAGGTACTGGTTGTCAGTAAGAATGCCCAAATTCCTTCTTGTCCACAATCTTTTCTCTTCCAGATCACCGAGCATTGGGATCCAAACAGGCCTTGTTGGGAGGGTCAGTTTCTCTTCAGTGGTGGTTGGCTTCAGGAACATGTTACTTTGTTTCCTTCTTATTTCATTTAAGTCCTGTAAGACAGCCAAACTATCTTTGATATCAAAGAGTGTTTGGTCTACCATTGAAGTCTGACAATCGAGGTCCGCTACTAACATTCTGGTCCCAAAAAGGACTTCATATGGAGTGATACCCTCTAGAGAACTTCTTGGCAGATTGTTAAGACTACGTTGGACACTTATTAGATGTTTGACCTACCCGTCACCCAATCCTAATACCCTAGCTGTTATAGATTGCTTTATGTCCTGGTTTTTTCTCTCCACTACTGAATTTCTCTCAGGATGGGATGGACTAGAGTACCGCAATGCAACGCCCAGATTGGCCATGGCCTCCTTGTAAGCTCGAGAGCTAAACTCAGGACTCTGGTCAGAATGTAGCGTGCCGACTGCGTATTGGCCGATAAAGACTCGCAAATCTTTTATAACAGTTGGAGCGTCAGCCGAGCGCCGAGGCCACATCCAAATGAATCTTGAACACGAATCCACTGCGATCATGATATATTTATAGTTGCCATCCCTCTGTAAGGAACCGCAGTGGTCCAGGTAAACGCAAGCTAATGGTTTATCTGAAATTTTTTATTTTTTTTATTTATTGTTTGTGTTTTAAATAGCTCGAACATGACCCAGCAAAGGGTGTCAGAGCTATTTACAATAGCATTTAAACAACAATCCTAACTTTACATATTACTAGACATAGGTGTTTGCAGTAATTGCCATTCCAAAGGGCTAAAAAGTTCACTGATAGATTACCATAAAGTCTTAGACATTTTTTTTAAAAACAATGAGATAAAAACGGGTATAAAAGACCAATGTTGTACAGTGAAGCTGGTAGTATGAAAATTGTGCCCCCCAGGCAGGATGAAATAAATAAAGAACAGTTTTAAGGAATTAAGGGAGAAATTTCCTCATATAGAACGATGTTACTTCTTTTTTTAATTTTGCGATAGTTGGAATTCTTCTCAAGTTGGGGGAGGGCGTTCCAAATTCTCGGTGCGGCCCCTGAGAATGCTCGGTCATACGTTCTTTTCTTATGGAAGCGCGCAGGTTTCAGTAGTAGATAAGCCTTGCTCCTGGAGGAACGTGACCCTCCCGACAGCGTAAGTTTCTGGGCGAGGTAGACTGGAGTCTTGTTGTGTATTTCTTTGTGGGTAATGCATGCCAGCTTGAACTGAATTTGTGCTTCAAAAGAAGCCAGTTGAGAGCTTTCAAGTGGGGGTAAATATGGTCGACTTTTTTGGATCCCCTTATGAGTCTTGTGGCTGCATTAAGACATGCTTTCAACGGGAGATCTTAGGGAGTCCAGCTAAGGTTGGGCAACCATATTCAATCCTTGAGATGACCAATGATTGAATTGCTGTCTTGAGGTCTGCTTTATTTAAAAAAGGTTTTAGTTTTCGTAAGTAACTCAAGTAGACTATGGCGTTTTTTGCCATTGTGTTGATATGTGCAGACATATTAAGGTTTTTGTCCAGAATGATACCCAGAGATTTAGTTGACTCCACAATCTTCGGAGTGCACTTTAGAGCACTGACGAGGTTGGACCATCCTGCCATCGATGTTTTGCTTTTTTTAGGGGTAATCAGAAGGAATTCAGTTTTTTGAGCATTTAGTTTTAGGTGGTTCTTGGTTAGCCATTGAAGTGTTCTTGTTAGAGCTAGGTTCATTGTCTTTATATCATCAGTCGAGGCAATCTTAATGTATAGCTGAGTGTCATCAGCATACATATGGAAAGCAATGTTATCTTTTCGAAGTATTTCCGTAAGAGGTTCTACGTATAGATTAAAGAGTGATGGAGATAGCGTTGAACCTTGTGGGACTCCTATAGTATTGTCGGTTGCGCTTGAAAGGGTCTGGTTGACAGTGAATTTTTGTGATCTATTCTCCCGAAAGGAGCGGAACCAGGATAGCACTGTACCCTCAAATCCCATCCTGTTTTTCAGTCGATCGAGTATATAGGCATGGTTCACCGTGTCGAAAGCTGATGACAAGTCCAGTAAGATTAGTAGACATGTTTCATTATGATCAAGAGCCAGTAAAGCGTCATCTACTATGTGCAGAATCGCAGTTTCTGTACTGTGGTTTGGACGGAAACCGGATTGGCAATCGTTTAGAAGCTTGAAGTCAGAGATGTGTAGGCTCAATTGTTGTTGGACACATTTTTCCATAATTTTGGCCAACATGGGCATATTTGTTACCGGTCTAAAATTGTTTGCATCTAAGGGGTTCTCAGACGTTTTTTTTAGTAGCGGGATGACTTGTCCTGTTTTTAAGCAGGCCGGTATTTGACCTTGTGACAAAGATGCATTAATCTTTGCCCAAGCCGGAATTAGCAGGTGATTTATGGAGGACCAGCATTTCGCCGGTAGGGGATTATTGTAATGATTGTTAGGTTTCGAGGTCGCCATGATCTTTGAAATGTCTAAATCACTAACCTGTGTAAAATCTGACCATCTGGCATTGTTTTTGAGTTCAGCTGATTCTAGATCATCCAGCACCTTACCTTCCTGGCCCTTCTTCATTTCCATGTCATCCGCAGCCTTTTTTAGTTCCCTCCCCAAAGAGTTGACTTTGTTTGTAAATAAGATCGAGAAGTCTTCGCTGTTTAAGTTAGTTTTGGAAATGACTGGAGCCATTTTGGCCGTATTGTTTGATTGATCTTTAAGTAGAGACTTTCATCTTTTGGCATATTTCACATTCCAAAACATAGTGTTCGAGTCATATGAGCTGCAGATAATACACTGTGCATTAGATCGCCACCTGGTGTTGGGCTCGGATGATTGCATGTTGTTGCCGTCTTGGAAGAAGTCTTTTGTAGTCACGAGATAGGTGACTCCTCCCTTGGACGATAGTGCGCATGGGCATCGGCTCCATCCTTAGATAGTTTTTTTCGGCCGCTGGGTTTGGATGAATTTTTCCGGCCCGGCTCGACATCTACTTTTCAAGTACTACGAAGAGCAAAAACTTATTTAAGCGTCACCTAACTAACTTTGATATCGACTAACATCGTTTTTGACTCCATCAGCTCGATTCCGGTCATCGACGCGGGCCGTTGGGCCTATCCACGCCGTGAGGCCTACACCTCATGGAAAGGACGGCATTCAAGAAATGCCCCGTGTGTGGAGCAAAGTTTCCATGCAGTGACCACCACGTGGTCTGTAACCTGTGCTTATCGCCAGAACACGACGAACCCAGCAGTGCAGCCTGCGCGTCCTTTCGATCCAAGAAAACCATTCGAGATCGGAGGGCCCATCGACACGACATGCAGAGACCAGCTCCGGAACCGGTGGATATCTTCGATGAGGAGGTTCCTCTCGTGCTCGAAGAGGATTCCGATGATCTCCAAATCGTCGTATCGGAGGCAGACGACTCCGATGACTCCATACCATCGGGTCAGCGCGTGAGTACTACTGCTCCTGCACCACACACAGCACCCATACCGAAGGCTAAGGTCAACACTGCGACTCCTGGGCCCAGTCAAGACCGAAAAATCACTTTGAAAGCCCCGCCATCGAGCCCGGCTCCGAAGAAAAGAAGTAAGCCTTCCTGCAGCTCCTTACCGAGCAAGCCGCACATGCCGATCCCACCAGCTCCATCGGCACCGAAACCAAAAGAAGTCTCTACTCCGTTGACTTCTAAAGACAAAGGTGCAAAGCCAGCATCCGACGCCTCGAAACCAACGAGACCAGCTTCCACTCCGAAGCCATCACTTTCGGTATCGAAACCGACCAAGTCTTATTCCGATGCACCCAAGCGCTCGAAACAGCCTACCACACCAAAAACAACACCTTCTACGCCAAAGGACACTGTAACACCTCCTGAGGCTAAAGACAAGCAGCAACCTCGTTTGGATCTGAAAATATTGGCGCCGACAAAGGTTACACAAGGAGAAGAACTTTTCTAACCTGATCCTCTGCAAAAGAAGATCTACATTGACCCAAAGACAGGTGCTGTATCCACTATACCACACAAGAAAAGGAAGGCAGATACAACACCCACAGTAGTAGTACCTGCCAAGAAGAAGGACTCTGCCACATCTCCTATGCACCCTTCTTCTCCTATACTTCCTTCTCCTTCATCCCATGTTCCTCTTAACGATTCACCACAGATTTCCCCTTCATATTCTCCTCTTCTGTCTTCACACTCACCTCAAAATGATGATGAGTATAGTTTAGGAAGAGGGATAGACCCAGATGAGCCTTTCCCATACCCTATAGATGATACAGACTGGGAGTACCCGAACCCACAGGATGCACCAGATATTCCTGACCCACAGTCATACCCATCAAAACCTTCTCCCCCAGAAGATAATATTAGTTTTGGACACCTGCTGAACAGAGCTGCCATTTACCAGGGAGTCACTATGCACTGTGATGCGGCAGAGGAAGATTTTCTTCTAGACACATTTGAACAATCACAAAGGTCTGTTCAAATTCTTCCTATGATTAAAGGGGTCATCAAACACGCTCCAGAGATATTTAAAGACCGTATACGTACTAGGATCTTATACCCTAGAATTGAGAAAAAATATAGGCCTGCACCTGCAGATCCAGCCTACATTAAAGGACAACTACCATTAGATTCACTAGTTGTATCAAATGCTAGGAAAAGGGCAAATTCACAAATGTCAGGGGAGACACCCCCACCTGACAAAGAATCTAAAGTAATAGATGCTTCAGGCAAAAGAATAGCTGTGCAAGCTTCGAACATATGGCGTATAGCTAACACACAAGCCCTCCTTTCAAGATATGATAGGGCTCTTTATGATCAGTTAGAGAAACTACTGGAACATCTACCTCACCAATATAAGGCGCAGGCAAACGACCTTATACAAGAAGGCAAGCTAATTTCCAACGCCTCAATCAAGTGTGCACTTGATGTGGCAGACACTGCATCCAGAGCTGTCAACACTAGTGTCATACTTAGAAGACATGCGTGGCTACGCATTTCAGGATTTAAATAGGAAGTGCAAACTACCATTTTAAATCAACCATTTAATCAAAAACAATTGTTCGGACCAGAGGTAGACACAGCACTTGAAAAGATGAAGAAGGATACATACACTGCCAAATCTATGGGAGCTTTACAGTCCACACAAAGCTAAAAGTTCCTTTCGTCGCTCCTTCTACAGAGGAGGCTCCAAATAGTCTGGAGCAGACAATACAACATCCTTCAATACAAACACACAAACATCCTCTTACAAAGGATATTTTAGAGGAGGATATAGAGGAAACAACAACAAAGGAAAAGGTCGGAGTAACAACAATGATCGAACCTCCTCCAACACAAAACAGTGACTTTCCTCTGCTCCCCAACAGCATTCAACTCCTGTGGGGGGCAGATTAACACAGCTCCTACCTGTCTGGAATTCCATCACAACAGACAAGTGGGTAAGATAAATTATCCAGTCTGGCTACTGCCTGGAACTTACAGCAACCCCTCCACACATACCACCCAGACAGCGTCCAATGTCGGCAGAACACCTTACTCTGCTCAAACAAGAAGTCCTGTCACTTCTTCAAAAGGACGCAATAGGGGCGTGGCCAAGATGGCGACGGAGTAAGACGTGCCTGCGAGTCCCCCCGGTGCCACGAGCCCTTCTTAGCCTTGTATAGCTTCTTGGGGGCTAGCTTTACCCCGATAATTGAGTCATGGGGGTACCTGAGGTGCCCCAGCTTGCTTTGGTCCTTCCTCCGCTCAGCTACGACAAGCGGAGACGGAGATAGACGTTGCGACGCAGCGGTGGCCCATGAGGCCTACACAGCCTTGCCAGAGACCCTCGTAGATATCGGTGAATCGCCTCCCCGGAGGGCCTTGGACTCCTACCCTCTACAGCGACTGTCCTGAGAGCTGCGACCCTTGCACGGCCCTCGGCTGGCGATCGCCTGGCCGGACAGCTCCGGTGAAGAATAAATCGGCTGGCGACCACTGAGGCCGGGACGCTACAGAGAAGAAGAACTGATCGGCCAGCGCCCACCGAGGTTGGGTGGCTTCGGAGAGGAGTGGGGACGTTCGGGGCCTCGGGAGGCTCAGCTGGCCTCCCCTCCGGGACTGAAATTGGCTCTACGTGCCGCGGAGACCGACTACGACCCAAGACTCTTCAAAACGCCCACCGGCCCATGCTCCAGCGGGGTCCCCTCGTACGACGAGCCCAGCCACTCGATCAGGACAGAGCAAGGATTGCAGGCCCAGTTGGACCCCTGGCCGAGTTCTGATACTATTGGCAGCTGAGGGGGCCTCGAACGATCTATAGACCGCTCCTAGAGACTAGGTTTGCATTTCGGAGCACTGAGACCCCGTCCTGCCGAGAGCACTCCTACCCTGCTGCCCCCGGCTCTTCGGAACCTCCGCCATGTCGACCAGGAACCGCACGAATAAGCCTGGGAAGGATGGCCCCGGGAAAGGCTCGCCTGCTTCGCCCCCTGGCCCTAGCAAGTCACCCTCGAAAGGAGACAATGCTACTAAAGCGTTCATGATCGAACTCTTCTCGGCCATCAAGGAGGACATTTCCGAACTACGTTCCCAGTTGGCCTCCGACTTGCGTGAGGTGCGGCTGGATGTAGATGGCATTGGTGACCGGGTGGCAACATTGAAGGAGCCTGGCGGGTGATGAACAGAGTCCTGTGCACACGAATGTGTTGGGTTGTTTCCAAGTGGAAACTGTAATGGTATTCTTGTACCGTGATGGAAAAAACAATTCAAGGGTCTTGTTGATGTTTATAAAGATTTATTCACAGGAGGTGTGTATAGTACATCCAAGTAGTACGTTCATGTGAAAAGTATAAATGGAAAAAGAAGCCGACACGTGTTTCGTCACAGCGTGAAACGGCCGTGACTCATCAGGGCTGGAGCGTTTGTAGCGCGTAGAGTAAACGAGGCGTGTTAATAGGATGCCTGTTGCCTGAATATGCGTGAGTCTGCTTAGAGAAATTGAAAGAATTAGGAGGGTTTCAGGATTGGTGCACGGCTTGCGGAAAATCTGTGTAGTGGATTTGGATGGTGTCACGGTGTGACACAGGGAGGGTAGGTACAGTTTGCATATGGGTAAATGCAGAGAACAAAGTATCTGTCACCGGATTTCTAGGTTAAAAGGCGTGCGGCTGTAGCCAGGCTTACTGAGAAACACCGGTACACTAGTATTGCCAGGTCGGCGAAGTCCTGTTGCGTGCATCAATCCTCCGAGGCGTTCGGATAGTGGATGTCTGGCGGGTGATGTGCACCAACTTCAGCAGGACATGATCAGGCTTCAAGAGCAGAACCTGGATCTGCAGGCCCACTGCGAGGATTTGGAGAATCGGTCCTGCCGCAACAACATCAGGATTCGAGCGGTCCCCTGGGAAGGCGAGGGGGGTGACCTGCGAGGATATGTGGAGGCCCTCTTCCTCCAGATTTTGGCGGAGAACGACCTTACGGAGATCCGTATGGACAGAGTACACCATGTTGGGTTGCCACGTGGTGCGCGGTCGCCACCTCCTGATACCCTAGTCTGCTTACATGACTTTCATCTAAATGAGCGCATACTTAGGCAGTCCAGGGACACTAACCCATTACAGTTCCGGGGGCATCACCCCCAGCTATTCCAGGACTTGGCGGCCTCCACGCTACAGAATCGCCGGGACTTTCGACCAGTAACAGCGTTTCTACGGGACCATAACGTGGCCTACTCTTGGGGTCACCCCTTCCGCCTAATTTTCCGGTGGCAAAACAGATTAGTGAAGATCAGATCTTTGTCGGCGGCTCGGGACCTCCTGGGCATGGACGAAGCACCCTCGCCTCGCAGAGAAGGTACATCCCCAGCAAGACGAAGATCCCGCTCCCTTGCCTGGCAGAGAGTGGGCTGCTCAGCAATGGCGGAGGGCCCGGATTCGGCAGTTAGCCAACACGAGCGAGGTGAAGCTGTCGCTTCGGTTGCATTGGTGACTGAGGCGGACAGCTCCTCAGCGGCCTGAGACCCCCAGATGCAGTTCCAAGGTGGCCGGAGGGACTCTTCCACCTCAGGTACATCGAGAGACCTTTGCTCCTTCTGGAGGGTTACCCCGACCCTGAACTCTGGGTTCACTTCCCCCGACCCTTACGGTCATGTCCAGCTGCCCCCCTATGGGGCCTCTTTTGGTTAGTTTTCTTCTCTAGTTCTCCCGTTTGGGAGATTTGTCATTTTTTGGGAGGGACGGGGGGGTTGGGTAGGAAGGGAGGGTGGGCAGTGGTGGTAGCGATGGGGTTTGTTTGTTTGTAGAGGAATGCAGTGCAATGGTGACTCTAGAGGGTGATTTACAGATGCAACCGCCCCGACCTAGGAGGGGGTGCCTTTCGGGGAGGGACATGTCCTGGGTATCGCGCGCTCTTGGGGGGAACGAGGGGGGGATGCCTCGGGGAGACATGTCTGGCGCTGCCTATACTCCTCCTATGATTGAGCTGGGGAGGAGGCCTAATACCTGATGCCTATTAAACTGGGAACGTGGAACGTGAAAGGTCTTAACTCCCCCCAGAAAAGGCAGAAAGTGTGGAAGTACATCCTAGATCATCATCTTGACGTAGTGGGGCTCCAGGAGACCCATCTGGCCCGAAAGGATGAAACCCGCCTCAAGAATAAGCAGTTCCCCCTTATTTACAGATCCTCTGCCTCCACAAAACACAGGGGTTTGGCCCTCTTATATCGATACAACCTGCAATACCAACCTATGGGCGTGCGTAGTGACAGGGAGGCTTATGGTTAAGGGAATGCTCCTTGGCAAGCTCTGTACGTTTCTAGTCACGTATGCTCCCAATGCAGGTCAAAATGGGTTCCTTCAGGGCTTGTTGCGGGAGGTGGAGAACTTTGTAGAAGGCGCCTTGGTGGTCATGGGTGACTTTAACCTGGTATGGGATAAGGAACTAGATTGTTCTCATCATCAGCGAACAGAGCAGTGGCGGCTGGTGACATTTGAAAGTGGTGGGGCGTAAAATGATAATCATACTGCACCGTAGCGAGCGAGCGTAGCGAGCGAGCCCAAACCCCCTAAGGAGGGTTCGGGGGGAATTCCCCCCGAGAAAATTTTGAAAAAATAGCGGAAAAATGGTGCATTTTCAAGCAAATTTGAGAAAGCAGAAAGGTTAATAAAGCAATTGTGGAAGTGCAGGTATTACATTATTAAAGAGATGTAATATAACATAGGTAGCTGCTTATTCAGTATAACCACAGAGCTTCATAACAGACTTATTCCTATAGTAATCTGTTCTCAATCTCACTATGCCAGGATTAAGGCGTTGGATAATTTTTAATGGTGGTGAGGTTCCGTGAATTCTGAACCTGGGTCATAAAGGTCGTGGTTCTGTTACGATTTTGGTAACAGTGAACCGTAAACAGTGAGTTCAGCAAGTATGAGTGTTTTCATCATGTTACACACGATGGATTCACTGTGTATTTGAAGATTTTGTTCTGAACCATGGGTTCCATTTTGTGCATGGCAGCCATTTTGTAGGTGCCCTCACATAGGCTGATGACTTTAGCTGACTGCTGGATGACCTGAGTGAACTGACCCTGTTGCCTGAAGCTGACCTTGTTAGACCAGTTTCTTGCCCAGTAGCTGATCAAGATTAAGGATCAGAGCACAGGAGATTGTAAAGTTTGGTATGCACATACACACCCCTTATCCTACCTCTCATCTGTTTCTGTTCCTTCTTTTTATGACCTGTTTACGATATGGGTTTGTCCAGCTTGTGTAAGAAGGAATGTTGGAGTTTTTGCATGCTTGCAAAAGCTAGGACTGCCCTTTACTTTTGTGCTGAGTCATGTAACCCTAAAACATATAAAAGGCCTCTGTCCTCTGTATTCCTCAGACTACCTCATTCAGTTACTACGGTTTCTGTGTAACGTGGCCTCATTTATTAAATTTAATAAAGATGTCGTTTCATATTTCAGCTTCTGTGCCAAGTTCTTTATTGATATTAGGAAGACCCCTGAGAATGGAGATTTCGGATTTCCTCAGCGCTGCCATTTCTTTAATGGGGCTGTGAAAGTCCCACTGGGGTCCCACTGTGTCTGCCTGTGTGTTTATATTGGTGTATATATATATTAAACACTATTAAAAAAGAAAGCTTGTTTTCATCAAAAAACACTCACTTCCTCCTATTTGTGAGAATATTTAAATGAATGGATTAGCACGACTGGCTGCTTCTGGTCACAATGCCTTTGCAATGCAATCACATCGGCCTTGTTTCACTAGATCATGGGTACTCACAAACTTTCTCTCGGGGGCCAAATTTACAGTGTGGTTTGTGTCTGAGGGCCGCACTGGTGGGGGCGGGGTCAGTGGGGGAGGGGGCGGGCTAGAGGGAAAAAAACTGACCATGAGGTTGATCACAGGTCCCTGCAGCGGACGCCTTCGTCCACTGAGCCACCAGACCCGGCATACACACATTTCTCTCTCTCTCTCTCATTCTTTCTCTGTCACTCTCTCGCTCTCTGTCTCCCTCCCTCCCTCTCTCTCTCCCTCCCTCTCTCCCTCTCCCTCTCTCTACCTCTCTCTCCCTCTGTGTCCCTCTGCCTCACTCACTCTGACTGTCTCACTCACTCTGACTGTCTCACTCTCTCTGTCTCCCTCTGTTTTCCTCTCCCTCTGTTTCCCTCTCCCTCTCTCTGTTTCCCTCTACTTTCCTCTATTTCTTTCTCCCTCTCTATCCTTCCCTCTTCCTCCTTCCCTCTCTTTCCCTCACCCTCTTTCCCTCACCCTCCTTCCCTCTCCCTCCCTCCCTCTCCTTCCCTCTCTGTCTCCCTCTCTCTCCTTCCCCCTCCCTCACTACGAGGTCTCCCTCACTCTGATGTCTCCCTCACTCTGATGTCTCCCTCACTCTGAGGGCTCCCTCACTCTGAGGGCTCCCTCACTCTGAGGGCTCCCTCACTCACTCTGAGGGCTCCCTCACTCACTCTGAGGTCTCCCTCACTCACTCTGAGGTCTCCCTCACTTGCTCTGTCTCCCTCCCTCGCTCTTTCTTTCCCTCGCTCTCCCTCTGTCTGCCTGTCTCCCTCCCTCGCTCTCCCTCTGTCTGCCTGACTCCCTCCCTCGCTCTCCCTATGTCTCCCTCGCTATGCCTCCCTCGCTCTCCCTCACTCTGCTTCCCTCGCTCTCCCGCTGTCTCCCTCGCTCTCCCTCTGTCTGCCTCTGTCTCCCTCCCTCGCTCTCCCTCTGTCTGCCTGTCTCCCTCCCTCCTCCTCCCTTTAGCTGCCTCTGTCTCCCTCTCCCTATGTCTCCCTCGCTATACCTCCCTCGCTCTTCCTCCGTCTCCCTCGCCCTCCCTCTGTCTCCCTCGCTCTCTCTCACTCTGCCTCCCTCGCTCTCCCTCTGTCTCCCTTGCTCTCCCTCCCTCTGCCTCCCTCGCTCTCCCTCGCTCTCCCTGTCTCCCTCCCTCGCTCTCCCTCTGTCTGCATGTCTCCCTCCCTCACTCTCCCTCGCTCTCCCTGTCTGCCTCAGTCTCCCTCGCTCTCCCTCGCGCTGCCTCCCTCGCTCTCCCTCTGTCAGCCTCTGTCTCCCTCCCTCGCTCCCCCTCGGTCTGTCTCCCTCCCTCGCTCTCGCTCTGGCTCTGTCTGTCTGTCTCTGTCTCCTTCCTCCCTCCATCTCCCTCTTCATCTCATCATGCCTGTGTGTGCCCGGGCTGACACTGCTTCTGGGCACACACACACACTCAGCCAGCCAGCCGCACCCGAGCACTTCACACCTCTTTAAGAGACCATTTGCATGCTAATGAGGCTTTGTTCAGCTCCTAGGCCCCTGCAGCCCCACTCTGACGGAAATCGCCCGGCCCTCACAGAGAGTCTCTGCATCGCGCTGCCGCAGGGGTGTTTGCTGAGATTCTTAAAAAAAAAAAAAAACACGGGTACGATGTCTCGGCGGGCCGCCAGGGAAGGCTTGCCGGGCCGTACTATGAGTACCCGTGCACTAGATGAACCTATGGTCATGGACTCCAATTGCAGTGGCGTCACTCAGTCTTTAATCCTTCATAAATCAGCAAAACAAGCATAAGTGCAGGAACACAACGAGTCAGTTATCACCGCAAACTTACTTCATGTTCTATACAGTTTCAAAGTCGCTCTCATTGCAACATCCTTTCACATTTACTCAGTCTGACAGTAATCTGCACCTTTCATTCTTGGATGCATAGTCTCCTCGTCTACCCAGGTTTCAGACTACGAATCACCACAAAGTGAGCTGGAACTGGGGAGACAGCTAACGGAAAAGGAATGGGGCAAGATATATTTCAGAGCTAGATAATTGAGAATACTGAAATATACTAAAAATACTGTAATACTGAATATTTAAAATAAATATTTCATTTCAGAACCGGAGTGTTGGACTTGGACCCCTGAGCCCGTAATATAAGCACACTGTGACTCACTGCACAAGAGCACGTTGCAACTTACTTGGCCTGATATATTTTTAAAAGGGCTGCGATCAGTCTCTTAGACAACTTGGAGGCAAAATTAACAAGCATTGAAATGCAATAGGTCGCGCCTTTGATTAAGTTAAAGCCATTTGCTTTGCTAATGGTATTTTATAGCAAAGCAAATGGCTTTAACATAATCAAAGGCCTATATTAATGCTGCTGTGCAAGCTGCAAGGGTGTACAGTGCGCCCCTCTATTAATTTTACATGTAAGGTAATGAATAATTATAATGCTGCCTTGCATGCTGTGCTGTAGTACACACTGCTTCTTCATCAATATAAAAGTTAAACTAATGGATGAATGATTATTAATGCTGCTCTGCAAGCAATGGAGGGCCCCTCCAATAATATTCCGATGGGGCGTGTGGGGAATCAAGATATGGTAGGGTGCCATGCTGAGGCATGGTAAGCTGAGAGTGTGGTGAGAGAGAGTCTGAGCCAGGGAGTGTGAGTGTTTGTGGAGGCGAAACTGCCTGTAAGAGAATGGAGCAGTGTCTGAAAGCATGTGTGAAAGAGAAATGTGTGTGTGCAAGAATGTGTGTGTGATAGGCTATTTTAGAAAAAGTTTATGAGTGTGTGTGAGTGCTCATGCAAAAACTGCGGAACCGCCTCACCATACACATGCACCCCAATGCTGCTAAGTCATAGCCGTCCACCCCCTCACAAGATAGTTGTAATGCTCCTTGGTTAAGAGTGGGTGGCAGTTACAAGTCGTTGGCGCCACTTCTGGAGTCTTAGCTGAGGAGCCAATAATCCTGTATTAGCAGGTGCTCAGTATCTGCCCCTAGGGGTGGCAGTACTTTAATTATTAAAGTACTGCCACCTCTAAGGGCAGATACTGAGCACCTGCTGTAGGGCGCTGCTGTCACCATTTCACAAGACCTGGCGTTTTAATCAGGGGGCAAGGGTCAGGGAGTGGGGGGTAGTCGAAGGGCAAGATGCACTGACAGTGCACACGAGGGTGTTCAGCTGTCCTCTCAGCCTTCTGCACTGCATGGTTGGAAACATAGTATCACTGAGAAGAAAAGAAAAACGAAGGAGCACTGATAATAAGTATTAAAGATGAAATGTTGAGCAGTGAAGGCGAGGGGTGTGAGGCACACGCATCTCATTGGAGAGACTCTACTGAACTAATACCTGCTTAATAGCATGTATGTGAGATTGGGCTCAATTCGGTTTTTGCCCCACTGATTTTCTGTTCCAAATGTAATTATCCGAACTTGTTTAATTCTGTGTTCAATGAATACCAGGTGTTGTTATTGCCCTTATGTTCATTCATATATAATGACTCACAATACCATGCCCCTGTTGCCGCTAATGGAGAACCACAATCTATTAATATTAAGTATCATATTGCTTTCCTAACAGTCAAATCATGAAGGAGATTCTGCCTCACAACGCAATACTTGACTTAGGTAATTAGTTCCTCTGTGACCTAAAACACGGTCATTTAAATATTGGCTCTTGGGGTTGGGGGGCGATGAAGGGATCTCTTCAGTTTTGCTATTCTGATGATTAAAATGCTGCTGTCACAAGTGTCATCTTCTCAACATTCTCTCGAGCTCTTACGTCACCACATCGTTAGAAGGGGTATGAGCATTCTCACGAATTATCCCTGAGCGTGCAACATTTCTTTTAATATTGTCACATAACGATACGAAAAGAAAGGCACGCACGCCGCCAGCTGCACCTCGCATAAACCTAAAGCGTTTCCCAGACTTGACCGGTGGTGGTGAATGTGTTGTGTAGGTACACCCCCCCAACCCACCCCCCCCCCACCCCCCACCCCCTTCTGTCCGTATTGGCCAGGCCACATCTGGTAACAGCAGCTCGTGGCTTTGCCATTCAGTCTAAAAAACCACAAAGTGACCTGCCTTGAGGAGGCCTGGCCGAGACACCCGGTCAACCAATGCCTGCTGTCAGTAACAAACTCGCCCCAGTCACGCAAAATACTGCCTGCTGTCGGAGTGGATTATGCCAGTCTTTTACATTTATGCCGCCGGTATTGCATACCGTCGAAGGTATTAGGCCAGCAGCACGTTATCCTTTCATTGCACTTGTCACGAAATTCACCAGTGACCCTAACATGGACAAGTGTATGTTAAGGGGCAGATGTGATAAATAAAGGCGGGGGCTTACCGTGCGTGTTCCAGTGTGGTATTGCCCTGGCCCAGTGCTCGCTCAGAAAAATCCCTGGATCATTCATCGGCACGAAGCGAGGGAATCCCAAGCAGCCTCCTGCAACTCCACCCCACCCCTTCCCAGGTCATCAGAGGGTGGGGTCAGTGACGCTTACCGACCCCACCTCATCCTATGACGACATGGGAAAGGGTGGGACGGTGATGCAGTCTCAGCAATGATTGACAAGAAGCTCCGGGAAGTACAGGGCTGATGCCCTGTACGCCCGGGCTGCTTCTAAAATGTGGCGCTGCTGCGCGTCATAATTGGGTGGTCCCAGAGGACCCTAATTACAGCAGACCAGGGCCTGCGCTAGGTCCGCCCTGCGTAGCCAAAAAAACGAAGAAGTTTGTCGGGCACATGCGCACAGCGTGCATGTGTCACACTGGAAAATGGCCTGGTTGCCTGACCCTGCAGTTTGTGAGAGTCAGAGTGATAGAAAGGTAGGCACGGCCGCACGGAGGAACTGATTTGTTTTGTTAGGCATGTGGATGGATGGTAATTGCTTTTGCTTTAAGCAGTTAAAACATCCACATGCTTCACAAAATTAGGAGGGCGGAGCCCCGACGCCCAGGCACAGGAACCGCCGCTGGAACAGAGGCAGGCCTTTTTTCCTTCAGACACGCAAAACACCATGGAGAGCCTTGGCCTTACTCATAGCTGGCGCACTCTCCAACCCCAGACCAGAGACTGCACTTTTTTCTCCCATGTCCACCACACGTACTCGCGGCTGGACCACATTTTTCTGAGCCAATTACTGAGGGGAGACCTTCGGGAGAGTGAAATATTCCCCCTATCCGTCTCCGATCACAGTCTTCTGGCGGTGTGCTTGAGTTGGATTCCGGGGGCGACCCCCCATCGCAAGTGGTACTTCCCAATGTCCCTGACCCGGGACAAATCATCCTGCCAAAATCTCTGCACGGCTTTTCGCGACTTTTTTGAACTCAATCAGGAGGAGGCTACATCGATTTTTAACCTTTGGGACGCCTTTAAGGCAACAATAAGGGGCAAATGCATAGCTCTAATATCCGCCCTTAACAAGCTTAGACGAGAGGAAAGGGAGGCGCTTGAAAGGGAGCTCTCCGCCCTTGAATTGGTGAACAAACAAAATCCCTCTCGGATAACACTGAGACCACTGACAGCAGTCAGGGGCAAACTCAAGGCCCACTATAATAACAGGGCAGAGTTCACACTATTGAAACTACGACACCTCTCCTATTCTCAGGGGAGCAAAGTGGGGAAGCACCTGGCCCGCCAACTCAGGGATAAGAGTGAGAAAGAATATATAGGAGTCCTCCAGGACCCATCAGGCACCCTGATGCACCAAGACTCGTCCAAGGCTGAGCTATTTGGCGACTTTTACGCTGCTTTGTACTCGGCGGACGCTCTGGACCCCGGGGACCAAATTGCATATCTAGGAACACACCCACTCCCCCAGGTCTCCAAAGAATGGAATGAACTGCTTGCGGCTCCCTTCACTAGGGAAGAAGTGCTGACTGCCATTAAAGCTCTGAAACCTCACAAAGCACCAGGGCTGGACGGCTTCACCGCCCCCTTTTATCAGACCTTTGCCTCGGAGTTGTGTGACTTCCTGACGCAACTGTTTAATAACATGGGGGAGTCAGGCCTGACTGTAATATCTGTCATCCCTAAGGCGGGGAAGGACCCCTCAAGATGTGCATCATATAGGCCTATAGCCTTACTTAACATAGATGCTAAATTGTACTCATCCATCATTTAGCGCTTGGACGCCCCAGGGCAGCAATCGCGCTGTATAAATGTATTTTCATTCATTCATTCATTGCTGCTAGGCTCCAGGACTTAATGCCAGCCCTCATCCACCCAGATCAATCTGGCTTCATCACAGGTCGCCAGACCCATGACAACACCAGGAGAATGATCCACCTAATTGAAGAGGCCAACAGATTCAATATCCCAGCATTCCTAGTGGGCCTCGATGCCGAAAAAGCCTTCAACCGGGTGGACTGGGGCTTCTTGTTCCGCACCCTAGAGGCTTGAGGCTTTTCCTCTAAATTCATCTCGATGCTGAGGGCCAACTACAGTAGTCCCCGATCTAGAGTCATTGTCAATGGGCATCTGTCATCGTTCTTTCCGCACTCTCGTGGTACAAGACAGGGTTGCACCCTGTCGCCTCTACTTTTTGCTCTTTTTGCTCTCAGTATAGAACCCCTGGCACTGATGGTGAGGGAGAACCTGGACATACGAGATCTCCCCTTTTCGGGGGAACAGCATAAAATCACCCTCTTCGCGGACAATGTGCTTTTCTCCCTGGCGGACCCGGCACACTCTCTCCCTCATGTACAGGACGTCTTGTCACGCTTCGAGAAGGTAGCCAGTTTTAAAATCAACCACAGTAAATTCTACATTCTTAATCTTACGCTCCCACCTGCCGAGGTGGAACACCTCCGGCCGCTCTCGCCCCTGTCCTGGTCCCGCTCCTCAATATAATATCTAGGAGTTCAGCTGACCTCCAGTGTCGAGAAACTTTATGCCGCCAATTTTCCCCCCTTGTTGGTGCAGATACAGAGCGAGCTGGCCCGGTGGAAGCCTATGTTTACATCCTGGCTAGGACGAATCCATGCGGTCAAAATGTCCATGCTTCCCAAACTCTTATATCTTTTTCAAGCACTGCCCATTGTTCTGGACGGGGACTTCTTTCGTCACCTTAAGACCATGATCCTGCGTTACATCTGGCAGGGGGGCCGAGCTCGATTCTCCTTCGTAACCCTTCGGCGCCCTTTAAAGAACGGAGGGGTAGGTCTGCCAGATATGCACCTGTACTACAAGGCGGGGCAGCTCCGAGTCCTGGTTGAGTGGACTCAGACTGAGTCTGAGAAACACTGGCTCCACATGGACAGGAGTGTGGCAGGCAGGTCTATTTGGGACCTAGTATGGAAACCCAAGGGGGACAGACCTAGAAACACTTACATCAGTACGCCTACTAGCACCACCTTGAAGGTATGGGATTCGGTCTCTGACGACGGGAAGGTGAACGTCCTTTCCTTCCCCCTTTACCCCTATCCATTTCAATCCGGCCTTCCCCCCGGCGGCGAGAGAGGGTTCTTTCGACACCTGGAGGACCGGGGGTTGCCTCGCTCTCATGCATGTGTTCCACGGCTTCGCCCCACTCACTTTCGACAACTGCATGCGAGACTACGCAGTTCAGCAAACGGATCGATTCCATCACACTCAAATGCTCCACTGGGCGCTGTCGCCCGAGGTGCGAGACGCAGCAACCAGGCCACCTACACCCTTTGAGGCCTTTCTCTCTCGGACCTCCTCCATGCGGGGCGTGATCTCATTCATTTACAGTCTCCTGCTCTCTACTGCCATCTCTCCTCGTCCTCGATATATGAGTCAATGTGAAGAACACCTCGGCCGTGATATCTCCGACGAGGAATGGTCCCGACTTTGGCATGAGATAGCTAGACTCAATCATTCAGTGGAGCTGAGAGAGGCCCATCTCAAGACGATGATGGACTGGTACTTGTATCCGGCCAAATTGAAAAATATTTTCCCGAACTCTTCTGATAGATGCTGGAGGGGTTGTGGCTTGTTGGGGGACTTCCGCCACATCTGGTGGGACTGCCCTGTCATTCGCCCCTACTGGGAAGAGATACTGTCTCATATCAAGGAAATACTAGGTTACCCAGTCCCGGACTCACTGGCCTTTGTCTTACTGGGCCTCCGTGACCCAGTTTTGGAACACCAGACCAAGGTAGACAAAACGATTCTCTGGCTTTGTATAGGAGCGGCTAAGCTGACCCTGGCAGCGGCCTGGAAGAAGAAGGAAGCCCCTGCGCTCTCTGTGTGGCATGCACGCTTGTGGAAACTATTGAGTATGGAGCGCATGGCCGATATTTTCCGGGGTGACTTTAAGAACTTCATCTTCCGCTGGGGTCCCTTGGTCCGCTTCCTTTCCGTGGGTCTGCCATCTGCGGTCTGCCCACCTACATTGCGAGCTCTTCACCTGTTCCAAGTGTGATTTGATTATCTGAGTGAATGTGTGAATGCAATTCAGCTACCACCACTGGGGAAGGGGGGAGAGGCAAGCGGTTGCGGGGTGGAGAGAAGGGGGGGTTGTTGTTTTTTGTTTTATTTTTGTGACACCGCTCTTGCTTGAGGCCGGAGAGATGAACAGTGCAGCTTGGAATCTGACTTGATATGTTGTGCAATGCCTCCATGGCACCTTCCGCCACGGTAACGATTTGCTGGCTTTTTTTGAACGTCCTCACAGCAAGAGACTTTGCCCAGTATACTTTTACTGTTCGACTGGCTAATATGGGCGCGAACAAGCGCCCTCCTTGCTAATTATTGTCTCTCGCGCCGATTCATTTTAGCCCCTGTGTGGGATATTGTGCGGGATTGTCGCTACTTTTCTTTTTTCTTCTTTTTCCCTTATGCAAACTGTTAATAAAAACATTTTTGAGAAAAAGGGACGCAATAGAAATAGTTCCTTTACAACACCAAGGAACAGGGGTTTACTCGCTGTATTTTCTAATACCCAAGAAAGATGGGACACTAAGACCAATTCTAGAAATCAGGCCCCTCAATCATTACATAAAATCAGATAATTTTCACATGATCACTTTACAACAAGTGCTCCCACTGCTGCAACAAGGCGATTTCCTTACAACACTAGATCTAAACAACGCCTACTTTCACATTCCTATGCATCCTGCTCACAGGAAGTATCTAAGGTTTGTACTAGAAGGACAACCAGTTAACCGACCTACTCCATCTGGGTTGGTACCAAGCGCCAAGATGCTCCTTGGAGTGGTAGTAGCGCTATAGAAATGTATCTTACATTACATTGCATTACAACATTATCAATTCAAAGTCCTTCGATTCGGAGTTACAACAGCACCAATAGTATTTACAAAGTGCCTAGCAGTAGTAGCAGCACATCTAAGGAGACAACATATACATGTCTTCCCTTATCTAGGCGATTGGCTCATAAAAGCCAAGTCATTCAATCAGTGTGTTCAACATACACATCAAACAATTCAAACATTGACACAATCAACTACACCAAGTCACACCTGCAACCCTCTCATATACATCAGTGTCTAAGGGATACAATAAACACGTCTACAGCTCTAGCGTATCCCAGTCCAGCAAGAATACAGAACATTCAGTCCTTAGTCACAGTCTTCCAACATCAACAATCTCTGCATCCAATGTGTTCATGAGACTGATAGGCATGATGGCATCTTGCATTTTCATAGTACCATATGCAAGACTGCAGATGCGTCCGTTACAGGAATGTCTAGCACAACAATGGAACCAGGCTCAAGGGCAACTAACAGACCTGGTGTTGGTAGACAGCCGCACACATCGCTCTCTGCAGTGGTGGAACACCAAAATCTTGACACGGGGCGGCCGTTCCTCGAACCAGTTCCACAAATAGTACTTACAGCAGACGCATCACTCACAGGATGGGGAGCCCATCTCCTACATCATACAACTCAAGGGCAATGGACCACTCAACAAAGACTGCTCCATATCAACCATCTAGAGCTGCTAGCAATATTCCTAGCACTCAAAACATTCCAACTGCAAGTACAAAACAAAGCAGTCTTAATCCAGACCACAACATGACAGCCATGTGTTATATACAAAAACAGGGGGGGACACAATCTCTACAACTGTCCCAGCTCGCACAGAACATTTGGAGATGGGCCATTCCACAAAACATATATCTGTTGGCAGAGCACCTTCCAGGAGTTTACAATAATAAATAATAATAAATCCACATTTGTAAAGCGCACAATCACCCGCAAGGGTCTCTAGGCGCTGGGGGCCGTCGGGAAGATTAAGCAAGCTATTGCCCAGAGTTACATGGTGCTGGGCTAATCTGCCGCCAGTGCCAGGGATCGAACCGTGATCCCCAGATTCCAGCGTCAGTCGCCCTAGCCGCGGCGCCACACCTCTTCCTTCAATCAGATAGCCGATCTGTTGAGTCGGCAGACACAACGAATTCACAAATGGGAACTACATCCACAAGTTCTTCAACCATTCTTTCACAAGTGGGGACATCCAGACATAGATATGTCCGCCACACACGAAAACGCAAAATGCCCAACCTTCGCCACCAGGTTTCCACACCCGCTGTCCAAGGGCAATTCGATATGGATGAACTGGTCGGGCAGATTTGCGTATGCTTTTCCGCCAATACCACTAATACCACTAGTAGTACGCAAGCTCACACAACAGTCTCTCAAATTAATCCTGGTAGCTCCCATATTGTCACGCCATATGGTTCACCGCACTGTTAGGACTCTCTCTAGCTCCACACCAAAAGTTAAGCCTAACACCATCTCTGCTAACGCAGAACCATGGAGACATCAGACATCCAGATCCAAATCAACTGAATCTGGCGATATGGCTCCTGAAGTCTTAGAGTTTGGTTATCTTAACCTACCTCCAGACTGTATGAACATTATTAAAGAGGCCAGGACACCTACTACAAGAGCTTGTTATGCTGCTAAATGGAAGAGATTTGCCATTTATTGCAACAATAACCAAATAGATTCCCTGGATGCTTCTATTCAGGATATCATTTGCTACCTTTTGCTTTTACATTTACAAAGATGTAACTTGGCATATTTATCCATACGCCTGCACCTTGCAGCAATTGCAGCATATTTACAAAACAGACAACATCAGTCTCTTTTTAGAGTACCCGCTATTAAAGCATTTATGGAAGGATTAAAAAGAATCATTCCCCCCGGTTACCACCTTCTCCAGTGTGGAACCTAAATGTTCTTCTTACAAGACTCATGGGACCACCTTTTGAACCTTTACACAAATGTGGACTGTAATTCCTCACATGGGAAACAGCTTTCCTTATTGCTATTACCTCTCTTAGGAGAGTTAGTGAGATACAAGCTTTCACAATACAAGAACCTTTTTTACAGCTACATCGTAACAAAGTGGTTCTGAGAACTAATCCTAAATTCCTTCCAAAAGTCATTTCTCCTTTTCATTAAACCAATCTGTAGAGTTACCTGTGTTTTTCTAAAACCCTGACTCTAGCAAAAAGAGCTCTACACACACTAGATGTCAAAAGAGCTCTTCTCTACTATATAGATAGGACTAAATCTTAATTTAAAAAAACAATTGTTTGTATCTTTCTCTCCACCACATAAAGGCATCCCCATCTCTAAGAGTGGAATTGCAAGGTGGATTGTCAAATGTATACAAATATGCTATCAAAAAGCAAAATGTACATTAACAGTTCCTCCTAAAGCGCACTCCACAGGCAAAATAGGAACCTCTTTGGCTTTCTTAGGGAACATCCCCCTAGAAGGCATATGCAAGGCAGCACTAAACACTACTGTGTTGATGTGCAATCCAAGCAGCAAGCTGCAGTAGGCCAAGCTGTCCTTAAAACTCTTTCAAACTACTGCAACAGATACAGGTGACCACCTCTAGGGACACACTGCTGCAAAATCAATGCACAGTGTAGTATCTGCAGCTCATATGCCTCGAACGGTATGCATCTGTTCTTGGCATGTAGAGCTGCAGATTACTACACGCCCTCCCGCCTCCCCGGGACCTGTATCTGTTCCAGTTTTCATCTTACTTAGATGCACATGCATGGACATCTTTCTATTTACTTCTACTAACTCCATCATTTCCCATCATGGCGAAAAACAATCTAAGGATGGAGCCGATGCCCATGCGCACTATCGTCCAAGGAAGGAATCACCTATCTCGTGACTACAAAAGACTTCTTCCAATACGACAACAACATGCAATCATCCGAGCCCAACATCAGGTGGTGATCTAATGCACAGTGTGGTAATCTGCAGCTCAACATGCCAAGAACAGATGCATACTGGTAAGTAGCATTTTCCTTCTGGTTTGTTTCCTCATGCATGGCCACCAGTGTCTCTGCTTTAATAATGACACTGTGGCGGAAACACGTGCATGTGCAGAGGCGAACCCTTCATGGGCTGCTCCAGATTAGACCTAATCTATGTTTCATTTTTGAAATGACTCTATCCCCCACTCCAGGGATATGAGCAAACGGAACATTGTTCGCATCAGTTATGTATGAGTATTTGAGTGGAAACCCTTTTGGTAATGTTTAATGCCTTTGCTTGAAGCATTGACAGGCAACATTATTTTGCCGTTTATTTTTGTTTTTGAATGAGTGATTGCAGCTACGGAAGCCGTTTGCACAGCTGCCTTCACGGCTTCATCAGCCAATGATTTCCCTGCAAGGTGAACGCCATCACGTTGATGACTCAGCCTATGTATCACATGAGTGTTTTGTAGTTCTTGTTGTAACTGAACTATTTGTTCCCAAAGCAACTTCTGCTTAATTGTGCCACCCTTTGCATCTTAGTAACCGTTTTGAATACAGTTTTGGAAGTATTCATTGTAAGATTGAACACAATAATGCAAATCGCACACTATGAGTGTGGGGAATTCGCGGTCCGTATTCCCAAGCGCCATCTTGAATGCTTGTAGTTCAGCTCGCTGAGCTGTACAATCTCTTAGAGATTGAGTTTTAGAGACCATTGGTCGGAATTTGCCATCACGCCAACGACCTTTAACGGTCGCGCAGGCTGCACTATAGGCTTGTTTACCCTCCGTAGCAGGTTGAGCTGATCCGTCACTATGCATGATACATTCATACTGTTCTAGAGGCAGAATTTCAGTAGGCAGAGGACATTCTTGTTCGTATTGTAAAAATGCTTGTGTTTTCAAAAAAGGCTCAAAAACATAGTCATAGTCAACGTCTGTCGCAGCAAGAGAATTAACACATTGTATCCATTTTGGATGTAAAGCTTTAGCATTAGGAATATTCGCTTTTGTCACTGCCTCTAAGGCAGGTGCAGGTGTAATGACCATAATGCGCTTACCCTGTGCGAGGGCTCTCTCTTTCGCTACAGCAGTTTGAACAGCTGCCAGAATTTTTTCTGTAGAAGTGAATTTCATTTCTGCTTGTGTGTACAAATGTGATTTGTAAGCTATTGGTACTTTTTCACCTTCGTTAAAAGTTAAGTACGTGAATCCGCATTGTCCTGGAATGATTTGGATCACTAAGTTGCGTATGTTTACGCGTGTTTGCAAATGTTTTGTCGCTAACATGTCTGTTTGCAATGAACGCAAAATTTCAGTGTGTTTTTTTGTCCAATTAACTGTTTTAAAATCAGGTTTGATTAATGCGTAGAGAGGTTTTACCCTTTCTGCGTAATTTAGAATGTAAGTTCTTCCGAAATTCAGGAAACCTAGAATCAACTGTAAGATTTTCAGCATTTTTGGAGGTTGGAGCATCGCTCATTTCTCGAGAAAGTTTGCTGTCAGTCTTTTGCCTTCACTTGAAAGTTTGTATCCTAGCAAAAGGACATTGAGGTGGGCAATATTTGATTTCTTAAAATTTAATTTATACCCTTCACAGGCGAAGCCCAATATAATGGTGTTCACCCTGTTCAAGTGCCTATCCAAGTCATCATCTGTCAGATAGATGGCATCGACATATGACAATGCTTCGTCATCATAAGTTTGTAGTAACTCTGTTACCCTCGCTTAAAATAATCCAGGACTATTCTTGAATCTCTGAGGGAGACGACAGAAGTGACTCTCTGTCCCCATGATTTGGCAGGCCTTAATAATCCTGGAGGCAGAGTGCTTGGTTTTATGTGAGATGGTGCTCTAGCATGAGCTGAGCCTGTCTGCAGCTTTCGGAACCATGTCTTTATAGCTGTTCAAGGATATAGCCATACCATATACTCTTAAGTGCATTATAATCCTCGTGGTTATTGCTAACTTTGGATTGGCTTTATCAAAACATTTCGAGTAAGGTGTCATACGATTTGGAATACTACCCCCTCACCAGTTCTGGCGACGGGGGTAGCATTCCACCCTTATAGAGGGACCCAACATGCACCTAACACGAACCCCGGTTAAAGGTAAACAGAGCCTCAGCATTACAAAATGGATGCTGCCACCACAGACACAAGTCTGACCTCCTGCTGCTGGGAGTCCTTCCAGCGAGGGAGGCTTGGACAAAGGGTTTCCTGCCTTGGGAGGTGCTATCACCACCCCAGACAGGATTTTGTGTAGTGGGATGGGGAGGGCTGAAAAGAATTAGACATTGCCTGGGGCACACAAGGTGTCCTGTGCATATGCCAGTTCAGACCGGTGCTGGGGCTCTCCAGCCCCAGATCTGGCGCGAAACTGGACAAAGGAAAAGGGGTGTAACCACCCCCGTTCCTGGTTCCACCCATAGGAGGGACCTAGTAGGTAATCCAGCCCCTAGATTTGGTATATAGGTAGGAGCTGTGTCCCAAGACTTTAGATTATCCTGACTGAAACTCTGATACGAAACTCTGGACCTTCACCACTCGACTTCCAAAGAAGAAGACTGAAGAATCTCCATTGTGGTCAAGGAGTGACCACCCTGCAGCTGCAGGCACCATCCAGCGATCAGCGACTTGTTTTGCCGCCGCCTCCCGCCGGAGCCCAGAGCCTGACAAGAACCAGATTCCCAGATATCCAACAGCCCGATCCACAGTCCCTGCAAAGCTGAGAACAAGTGGAGGCGACGAGAGACGTGGGACTGGTCATCTTGAAAAGTCCACGACCTGCAGTTAGCAGGTCATGGACTTTTCAAGATGGCCAGCCAGTTCTCTATGAACGCCCACCATGTCATACAGGACAGGTAGCCAAGTTGATAAGAAGTTGTATTTTTTTACTTGAATGTCATTGGTTCACAAAGCCTTCCACAGTAAACATGCCATGGCGGACGGAACTCTGGCTCCATGGATGGGCAAGCTCTTTCTGTGCAACACCCGAGGCCTCCTCGACGCTGTGCTTTGGAGTTTGAGAAGCCCCAGCCCATAGCAGCTTTTGCAGCAAAGATCAGCCCTGCACCATCCACGAGTTCTGCGTGTGGCCCTTTTGCGTTTTCCTGCTCAACGCGCCTACCCGGTCACTTGCCCGCTGGCTAGTGGCCATTTTGGCGAGTAAACTGTGATTTTCCACCACTGGGCTTGTTGCTCCAGACTGGCCCTTGCTTCTGTGAAAAGAAGCAGCCGCTCAGACCTTGCTGGACTGATTAGAAGCCAACTTCGTTTCCTGCGTGGCTTGTATTTGCCAAGGCCTATTTGCTCTGATCTTGAAGCCGACACCGCCGACAGCGAGAGCCTTCGTGGGACAGTCCGTGCCTGACTTTTGGTCGTCGTCGACGCCTCCTGGTCCATGTGGCTGAAGAGACAAGCTTCTCAACATCACCTGATTGCATCCCGACATCGCCTGGTTCCTTCCTGGTTCCTTCCTGGTCACTGGCTAGTGACCCAGACTCTGTCTCCTCTGCTTTCAGGTCTTCAACATCTTCGATCCACCCTAGGATCCACCGGAACTCTTCTCGCCTGGTCGCCTGCAGCCTCTTTTCTCCAAGGCTCCATAGAACTCCACGAAGAAACCTGACACACTTTGGCACCTATGCACCCACTTCCTGTGGATGAGGTAACGCTGGCACTCTGGTGCTCCTGTGTAGTGTAACACTCCTAGTGTCTAAGTTTCAAGTAGTTAGGTTCTAGACCATCCGGAAGACTCCCAATCTTTAACTTTGTGACTTTTACGCACCCATTGTTTCCAATGAGTGCACGCGTGTAATTTTCATCACTGCACACGCATCCCGTGGGCCTCCTGTTCACTAACCATTGTTAGCTCAGTGTAGCTCCAGCGATTCCCAAGGCCCTAGGCCTTACCACTGTTTGATTCGTGGTTCTAACACCACTTGTTTAGTATATGGTTTATAGGGGATTGTTTTAGAAATAAAGACATATATATTTTCGATATATATCCTGTGTGGTGTCCTTTCAATTGATATTAAAAGGGGTTGCATATGGTAAAACAGCTGACTCCACATGCCCTCTCGAGTTTAGCCTAAGACTGCTCTGTGCATGCTACCTCTAGGATAGCTGGTCTATAAGGTTGACTTACAACCAACACCATAAGGGTTGCTTGGCATGATACAAGGTGATCAATAGAACTAATGAGCATCATATATCAGGCCAACTTCTCACATTCTGTTTTAAAAATACAATCAAATCCATGATTTCCCAACTTACTGTTCTAGTCAGGCAGGCCTTACTATAGCTTAATAGCCCGCTGCCGAGGGCCTGCGGCTCGGGCCTAAAACTCAGGTTCAGGGCCTTTAACAACCGGCATACCCTGAGGCAGAAAGGCTAAAGGCTATTAGAACATTCCAACCACTGAGGGTAGAATGTTCTAAATTAAAAAGTGAGAAACATGAAGACAAACATTGGAATGTTGGAGCTCCGGACTTATACCAGCCATTACAAGCCCGGAGCTACTCGGTTGTCTTCAATGGAGCTCCCAACATTCCAATGTTCTAGTAACGGGTACAAGTACCCACAGTGAGTTTTTATTTGAAGTGGGGGTGGAGGTTTTGAAGAAAATTTGGAGTCCCGTCCCTTTTGACACACACTCCCAGCTAGGATATAAACGACAAAACATGTTAGTGACGGCCCATTGGAGAGCAGCTTACTGCTGCTCAGTATTTTCAGCTAAAAATAAAGCACTGTTATCAGTATAATGTTTTTTTGGACAGAGCCTGGCGCCCCATCTGGGATCACCAGAGAACCCCCAAAGGGGGCACAACCCCAGTTTGAACACCTCCACCCTAGACATACATTTTAACCATTCATTGTCCTAAATATAAAAATCACAGAAGCGCTGACAGAATTTGAGTGAATGAATCAAACCATATTTATTTCGGAATTAATGAATATTCCATGAAATTGATACAACAATAGCACAGAAGAAAACATCAATGACTAAAATGTATTTTAACATCAATTAATCAATTTATAAACAGTGGTAGGGAACAAGGCACTGGTGCGTCAAAGGGATTACACACATCCAGGTCTAAAAATGATTATACGTTTGATTAAACATTTAAAGATACACAAACAGACTAACTAAAATAATTCAATCCACCGATCGCTAAATGAAACCTGCAGAGATATGTTACCAGCCGCATCCTTCAATCCATGGGTGATGGGCATTCTTTAGCTAATTCAGTCACTTTTTGACCTAAAACTCTGTAGTTTCACTTGGTTTCATTCCTTTGGCTAATGACTACAGAACGTCCAGATCATCTGAGGGAAGTTACACTCACAGTAGCTTTCTTAAAAAACTTGTGTTTTCATTTTAAGGGCCCTAATACAGTGAAAATGTACCTAAACACATAACTGTTGGCAAATTGCTGCTCTGTTATAATTTTATCTGTCGCCTCGATGTCAGCTACTAGGTGTTTCAGAAATTGACGAACTCCTTATTCTGTACACTGCAATGAAAGATAGGGACAGATGTCTTGTTTATCAACCAAACTATCTCTTAAATTAGTAGAAACATCCCCAGTGCCCCCTGTCTAGCTTGAGAAGCCAGTTTTCTATGAACACCCACCATGTCATACAGGACAGGCAGCCAAGTTGATAAGAAGTTGTATTTTTTTACTTGAATGTCATTGGTTCACAAAGCCTTCCACACTAAACATGCCATGGCGGAAGGAATTCTGGCTCCATGGATGGGCAATGCTCTTTCTAGCATTTAACACCAACTAAATGTTTCATTTCCAAGTTCTGAAAGTGACCTCGTCCTATGCTTCCAGACATTGACCTAGTGTGCTAGGCTGTATATCAAACCAGCGTAATAGGCATATCGGCTAGCATCTGTTTTAAAGAGAACCAGGAGCAGAAAACGGTTTACCTATAAAAAAAAAATAGAACTACGATATGGTAATAATCTTGGCGCCCCCTTGATTAGGTTAAGGAGGGATGTGGCGCGCTGGAAGGCGCTTCCGCTCTCACTTCTGGGCAGAGCAATGCTTTTTAGGATGTTGGCCCTTCCCGGTTTTTATACGCGCTCCAGAACTCGATGGATTTGGTACCTGCATCCTACTTTAGGGAGATAGAGGTCCTCCATGCCACGTATAGCGTTCTCCCGACTCACTCTCCCCTGGTATGACAGGGGGATAGGCCTGCCGGACCTACAGAAATACTACTGGGCCTCCCAGTTGGCCGGGGTGAATCATGCAATATACGGCCCCCCCCCCGGGGGCCCAGGGTATGATATGGACCGCTGGCAAGTCCTGGGCGGCGATTTCACTAGAGCGCTCTATGCTGGACCTCGTCGGTTTCCCCTCACGGGAGCAACAGCACACGCCGTTCAGGTGTGGCACGAGACGAATAGGCACCTCAGGTGGGAGGGGCGACTCGCACTGTCCACCCCGTTGTGGAGTTTGGAGAAGTTGGGGAGCCTATGGAAATCTAGGGGGTTCGACAAGTGGGACCTCATCGGGATTACGTAGATTAAAGATATCTGGGAGAAAGGCACAGTCCTCACATTCAATTCACTTCAGGAATGTTAGAAGGCGACCTCAGGGGAGCCAGGAAGTGGACCCGGTCACCCTAGGATCTACCCCCGAAGTATCGTAGCCGAGCACTGGCGAGAGACTCCTCAGGAGGAAGAGCCTCAAATCTAGGATCGTACACGCTGCACAAGCACCACACGACAAAGAGACACCACACCGTAGATTCTTAAGAATAGAGCTTTATCTAAATATCGAAGGATCTTTATGATCAGGCAGGTTGCAATATATACAAGGGAGCACGAGGGCTCAAGAGTCTCGGTAGGGTAAAGGGTAGCGGGACAGTCTTTGTGGATCAGGGTCACCTGTAGTTGCGTATCCGGCGCACAGCTCACAATCCTCGAGCTGGGGGATACGATGCGATCGTTAGGGTCCAGCCGGACCGGGAGTGTTGTAGGAGCCGCGAGTCACTCAGCAGGGCTCAAGCAAAAGGTCGGAGTTCTTACGAGTTCAGGGGAGCCGCGAGTCACTCAGCAGGGCTCAGGTGTTCCAAAGTTGCAGGGGAGCCGCGAGTCACTCAGCAGGGCTCAGATGTTCCAAGGTTGCAGTGTAGCCGCGAGTCACTCAGCAGGGCTCAGAGGGTTCGGCAGAAGTCCTTCTCTACCAGGGGAGCCACAACCATGTCAGCAGGGCTCTCGTCGTTCCAGAATCGAATCTGCCAGATAGGCCCAGAGCACCCCTGGTTATAGTCTACCTCCGCTTTGATGTCCGGAGTCTGTCCAGAAGGGGTCTTGACACCTGGGGGTTGCTGGTTGGGGTTTCCTGCCATGTCGTCCTTTGATCCTTTCAGGACCGGTTCGGGAGGAGTCCCAGACACACAGCAGGCGTGGAGCCGGCCCTCAGGGAGGCCGGAGGGGGGATCGAAACCCATCTCCCAGGTGGAGGTCGAAGGTGTGAGAGATACTGCTCCTCCCTCTCTCACTCGATGAAGCGTGTTGTTTTCCAGACTGGGTGGCGCCGCTAGGCCTGGGCCGCGCTGGGGCTGGGCGGCCATCTTAGGTGCTTGAAGGTGGGCACACGGGCCTCGTGGTGCTGGGGAAAATGGAGGGCACGGACGGGAATGTCCGGGGTCGTGCGTGTGTGCCCTAAAAGGGAAGGGTTGGCTAGGCCGGGTACGTGGGATGTGAGGTATGTGCACGGGTCAGGGTGTGTGCTGGGTTTCGGACGGCCACGCCAGGCGGCCGGGTCTAACACGCGTCTCCCCAGCTGAAAGCCGGAGAGAACTACCCATCCTCTTGGGGGTTCTCTTCGCTGAGGCGGAAGAACCTAGAGAGGCCGTCAGCGTTGGCGTGGTCTGCACCTGGGCGATGTTCTACTGTGAAATCCATCCCCTGGAGGGAGATTGACCACCGCAGTAGTTTGGGGTTTTCTCCACGCATCTGCATGAGCCAGCGCAGGGGGCTATGGTCTGTTTGGACCCTGAAATGGGTACCGGACAGGTAAGGTCGTAATTTCTTGAGGGCCCAGACTACGGCGAACGCCTCACGCTCGATGGTGCTCCACCTCTGTTCTCTGGGCGTCAGCCGTCGGCTGAGGAAAGCCACACGCTGGTCTAGGCCTTGGGCATTGACTTGGGAGAGTACCGCTCCGATCCCGTGCTCGGAGACATCGGTCTGTACCACGAACTCCTGGGAGTAGCCGGGGGCTTGGGAGCACCGGAGCGGTGCACATGGCTCTTTTCAGGGCGTCGAACGCCTCCTGGCAGGCGGGGGTCCATTGCACACGCTTGGGGTGCTTCTTGGAGGTGGGTTCGGTGAGGGGGCCTACAATGCTGCCGTACTCTCGGATAAATCTCCGGTAGTAGCCGGTGAGGCCCAGGAAGGCCCGGACCTCGGTCTGAGTGGTGGGTGGTTCCCAGGCTAAGATGGCGTCGATCTTAGACTGCAGAGGGGCGACCTGCCCACTTCCGACCTGGTGCCCCAGGTAAACCACCGAACCTTGGCCAATTTGGCATTTACTCGCTTTCACTGTAAGGCCTGCCTGGCGCAGGGCCGTCAACACCTTCCGGAGGTGCTCACTCCATTCGGTACTGAAAACCGCAATATCGTCCAGATATGCGGCGCTGAACTCTTCCAGCCCGGCCAGGACTCTGTTTACCAGTCGCTGAAAAGTGGCCGGGGCATTTTTCATCCCGAAGGGCATTACGCGAAAGCGATAGTGCCCATCCAGGGTTGAGAAGGCAGACCGCTCCTTGGCTCCCTCTGTGAGCGCAATTTGCCAGTACCCGCAGGTCAAATCGAAGGTGCTGAGAAAACGAGCAGCCCCGAGACGGTCAATGAGCTCGTCTGCTCGGGGAATGGGGTGAGCGTCTGCTCGGGTGACTTCATTGAGGCCCCTGTAGTCCACGCAGAATCGTAGTTCCGGGGCTACACCGGGGGCGGCTGCTTTCGGGACCAGCACCACTGGGCTGGCCCAGGGGCTGTCTGAGGGTTCGATCACCCCCAAGGTCAACATCTTCGAGACCTCGGCCTGGATGCAGGACCGGACTCGATCAGGGACTCGGTAGGCTCTGTGCTTCACCGGCGGGCTGTCTCCGGTGTCCACGCCGTGGACACACCAGTCGGTGACGTTGGGGACAAGGGAGAACAAATCAGAGAACTGCCCCAGGAGCTGGCGGCAGTCTTTGCGCTGCTGGGGCGTGAGGGCCGGAGAGAGGTTCACTCCTTCCACGGAGCCATCCTTCTCCTTGGTATACAGGAGGTCGGGGAGAGGATCGGACTCCTCCTCTGCCCCGTCATCTGTGGCCAACAGAAAACTCAACTCCGTCCGCACGAAGTGAGGCTTGAGGCGGTTCACGTGCAGGACCCAAAGGGGGTCCCGGGGGGACTGGACGTCCACCAAGTATGTGACCTGACTCTTTCTCTCAATGACTTTGAAGGGACCTGTCCACTTGTCCTGGAGGGCGCACGGTTTTACTGGGGCCATGACCCATACCTCCTGGCCCGTCTGGAACTCGACCAGAGTGGCATTCTGGTCGTACCAGCGCTTCATTTCTTCCTGGCTCGCCTCCAGGTTGGCTTCGGCTAGCTCTCGGAACTTCCTCGTTTGGTTCTGGAGGGCCAAGATGTAGCGGAACACATCTTGTGGGGGGTCAGAAGGTAGGGGTTCGTCGGTGGGGACAGATTCTCCTCGTGGGGAGACATCTGGGACCTCGACGGGGTCGATCCGGTTCTCTTCAGGTGGGGTGTCCTCGGCTTCCCCGGGAGGGGGCAGTCGGGCTGTCATGGATCGGGTGGTGGCGCACACCCACTCGGGGAGGCCCATCATTCCTAAGTGTGTCCGGCGTTCAACTTGTTGCCATGGGGAACTCTCAAAATCATTCCCCAGGAGGCAGTCAACCGGCTGGGCGGTTCGTACTGCGACCTTCAACTTGCCTTCTACTCCTTCCCATTCGAAGGGTACCAGGGCCACTCGACATAGGCTCTCAACGTTGTCTGCGGAAAGGACTGGGCAAAAGACATGGGGGAGGATCTGATCCATTTTCCTTCTTCCTCGATTTTTTCCCCTAGGGCGACATTGGCCATCTGTCGGGCTGGGGGCGCTGCAGCGGGGACGCGCGAGGCCATGGGGCACTCAGGGTCATTGGCATAATGGGCAGGCTTCTGGCAACGGAAACAGGTAATGGTCACCCGGTTCGCTCATCTAACCGGGGGACCGGATACAGCTGGCGGGGGTGCTGGGAAGTTCGAGGGTTGGACCTTGGGCGTACTGGACTGGGATTCTCTCTGTCCCCCCTGGTTCCCCCCCCTCGCTGGCGCTGGGGACCCTGACTAGAGCGGGAGTGTTCTCCTACGGGGCCCCGGGAGACCCAGGTGTTCACCCAGCGATCTGCCTCGACAGCCAGCTTCCTCGGATCCGTGAGCTTGCCGTCGAGCAGGTGCTGGTGTAGCTCTACAAAGCAGTTCGAAGCCAGGTGTTCCCACAACATGAGGTCAGCTAGTTCATCTAGGGTGGTGACCTTGCTGCCCTTGATCCACCCATCAAACGCACAACTAAAAAAGTTCACATATTCCACCCACGTGGTGCCAGGAATCTTCACACAGTCCCGGAACCGTTGGCGGTACATCTCTGGGGTGAGGCCGTACCTTGTGAGGAGGGCCTCCTTCATGTGGCTGTATGAGGTCTGCATGGAGGATGGTAGGTCGAGCAGGGTATCTCTCTCCTCGCTCAAGAATCGGCCCCACAACCTGGCCCCCCAATCCTTCTGCGGGACTCGGTGGGAGGTCATGGTGACCTCGTAGGCCTTGAACCATTGTTGAATGTCATCATTCTTGTAATATTCTTTGACCACATCCTTGGGGATGTGGACCTTTCGTTCCGTCAGGGGCGCGGCCTCTCCGGGCCCCGGGGGTCGGGTCTCTTCTCTCCGGTCCTTGAGTTCCAGTTCTTTCAGGCTTTGCTCGTGCTCCAGCTGGAGTCGTCGGTCTTCCTGCTCCCGTTGGAGCTTCTTCTCCTCGAGTTCTCCTTGAACCCGTAACTGCTCTACGGCTAGCTTCTTTTCAGCTAGTCTTAGTTCGCCTTCGATTTTCAACCTCGCCAGTTCCAGTTCGTGATGGCGACTTCTTTCCCGATCTGCAAGTTCTTTCGGGGATAGGCTCCCGTCTGGTACAGAGCTCGGTACCGGGGTGCCGCTGCTCTCTCTTTGGGGGAGTCCGGCTTCCTCGTGCGGCTCCGTCGCTCCTCCTGTGCGGGGTGCTCCGGAGTCCACCCAAGCCTTTAGTGCCTTTTGCATGTCCTCTTTTGTGTTGAGACCGGTGGTAGCGATTCTTAATTCTCTGCAGAATTCTTTTAGTTGTTTGTGCGTGTACTCTTCCAATTGTTCCACCTGGAATGCAGTACCCGCATCATTTTCCGTGAGACTCATGGTGGTTTCTTTCGTCGTCCCTGTCGGTAGTGTGTCAGCCGTTACGGTACGATCTCTAGATTATGGGTTGTAATCCCGACGCTTGCCACCCATGTTATTAGGCGACCTCAGGGGAGCCAGGAAGTGGACCCGGTCACCCTAGGATCTACCCTCGAAGTATCGTAGCCGAGCACTGGCGAGAGACTCCTCAGGAGGAAGAGCCTCAAATCTAGGATCGTACACGCTGCACAAGCACCACATGACAAAGAGACACCACACCGTAGATTCTTAAGAATAGAGCTTTATCTAAATATCGAAGGATCTTTATGATCAGGCAGGTTGCAATATATACAAGGGAGCACGAGGGCTCAAGAGTCTCAGTAGGGTAAAGGGTAGCGGGACAGTCTTTGTGGATCAGGGTCACCTGTAGTTGCGTATCCAATACTGAAAACCGCAATATCGTCCAGATATGCGGCGCTGAACTCTTCCAGCCCGGCCAGGACTCTGTTTACCAGTCGCTGAAAAGTGGCCGGGGCATTTTTCATCCCGAAGGGCACTACGCGAAAGCGATAGTGCCCATCCGGGGTTGAGAAGGCAGACCGCTCCTTGGCTCCCTCTGTGAGCGCAATTTGCCAGTACCCGCAGGTCAAATCGAAGGTGCTGAGAAAACGAGCAGCCCCGAGACGGTCAATGAGCTCGTCTGCTCGGGGAATGGGGTGAGCGTCTGCTCGGGTGACTTCATTGAGGCCCCTGTAGTCCACGCAGAATCATAGTTCCGGGGCTACACCGGGGGCGGCTGCTTTCGGGACCAGCACCACTGGGCTGGCCCAGGGGCTGTCTGAGGGTTCGATCACCCCCAAGGTCAACATCTTCGAGACCTCGGCCTGGATGCAGGACCGGACTCGATCAGGGACTCGGTAGGCTCTGTGCTTCACCGGCGGGCTGTCTCCGGTGTCCACCGTGGACACACCAGTCGGTGACGTTGGGGACAAGGGAGAACAAATCAGAGAACTGCCCCAGGAGCTGGCGGCAGTCTTTGCGCTGCTGGGGCGTGAGGGCCGGAGAGAGGTTCACTCCTTCCACGGAGCCATCCTTCTCCTTGGTATACAGGAGGTCGGGGAGAGGATCGGACTCCTCCTCTGCCCCGTCATCTGTGGCCAACAGAAAACTCAACTCCGTCCGCACGAAGTGAGGCTTGAGGCGGTTCACGTGCAGGACCCAAAGGGGGTCCCGGGGGGACTGGACGTCCACCAAGTATGTGACCTGACTCTTTCTCTCAATGACTTTGAAGGGACCTGTCCACTTGTTCTGGAGGGCGCACGGTTTTACTGGGGCCATGACCCATACCTCCTGGCCCGTCTGGAACTCGACCAGAGTGGCATTCTGGTCGTACCAGCGCTTCATTTCTTCCTGGCTCGCCTCCAGGTTGGCTTCGGCTAGCTCTCGGAACTTCCTCGTTTGGTTCTGGAGGGCCAAGATGTAGCGGAACACATCTTGTGGGGGGTCAGAAGGTAGGGGTTCGTCGGTGGGGACAGATTCTCCTCGTGGGGAGACATCTGGGACCTCGACGGGGTCGATCCGGTTCTCTTCAGGTGGGGTGTCCTCGGCTTCCCCGGGAGGGGGCAGTCGGGCTGTCATGGATCGGGTGGTGGCGCACACCCACTCGGGGAGGCCCATCATTCCTAAGTGTGTCCGGCGTTCAACTTGTTGCCATGGGGAACTCTCAAAATCATTCCCCAGGAGGCAGTCAACCGGCTGGGCGGTTCGTACTGCGACCTTCAACTTGCCTTCTACTCCTTCCCATTCGAAGGGTACCAGAGCCACTCGACATAGGCTCTCAACGTTGTCTGCGGAAAGGACTGGGCAAAAGACATGGGGGAGGATCTGATCCATTTTCCTTCTTCCTCGATTTCCTCCCCTAGGGCGACATTGGCCATCTGTCGGGCTGGGGGCGCTGCAGCGGGGACGCGCGAGGCCATGGGGCACTCAGGGTCATTGGCATAATGGGCAGGCTTCTGGCAACGGAAACAGGTAATGGTCACCCGGTGCGCTCATCTAACCGGGGGACCGGATACAGCTGGCGGGGGTGCTGGGAAGTTCGAGGGTTGGACCTTGGGCGTACTGGACTGGGATTCTCTCTGTCCCCCCTGGTTCCCCCCCCTCGCTGGCGCTGGGGACCCTGACTAGAGCGGGAGTGTTCTCCTACGGGGCCCCGGGAGACCCAGGTGTTCACCCAGCGATCTGCCTCGACAGCCAGCTTCCTCGGATCCGTGAGCTTGCCGTCGAGCAGGTGCTGGTGTAGCTCTACAAAGCAGTTCGAAGCCAGGTGTTCCCACAACATGAGGTCAGCTAGTTCATCTAGGGTGGTGACCTTGCTGCCCTTGATCCACCCATCAAACGCACAACTAAAAAAGTTCACATATTCCACCCACGTGGTGCCAGGAATCTTCACACAGTCCCGGAACCGTTGGCGGTACATCTCTGGGGTGAGGCCGTACCTTGTGAGGAGGGCCTCCTTCATGTGGCTGTATGAGGTCTGCATGGAGGATGGTAGGTCGAGCAGGGTATCTCTCTCCTCGCTCAAGAATCGGCCCCACAACCTGGCCCCCCAATCCTTCTGCGGGACTCGGTGGGAGGTCATGGTGACCTCGTAGGCCTTGAACCATTGTTGAATGTCATCATTCTTGTAATATTCTTTGACCACATCCTTGGGGATGTGGACCTTTCGTTCCGTCAGGGGCGCGGCCTCTCCGGGCCCCGGGGGTCGGGTCTCTTCTCTCCGGTCCTTGAGTTCCAGTTCTTTCAGGCTTTGCTCGTGCTCCAGCTGGAGTCGTCGGTCTTCCTGCTCCCGTTGGAGCTTCTTCTCCTCGAGTTCTCCTTGAACCCGTAACTGCTCTACGGCTAGCTTCTTTTCAGCTAGTCTTAGTTCGCCTTCGATTTTCAACCTCGCCAGTTCCAGTTCGTGATGGCGACTTCTTTCCCGATCTGCAAGTTCTTTCGGGGATAGGCTCCCGTCTGGTACAGAGCTCGGTACCGGGGTGCCGCTGCTCTCTCTTTGGGGGAGTCCGGCTTCCTCGTGCGGCTCCGTCGCTCCTCCTGTGCGGGGTGCTCCGGAGTCCACCCAAGCCTTTAGTGCCTTTTGCATGTCCTCTTTTGTGTTGAGACCGGTGGTAGCGATTCTTAATTCTCTGCAGAATTCTTTTAGTTGTTTGTGCGTGTACTCTTCCAATTGTTCCACCTGGAATGCAGTACCCGCATCATTTTCCGTGAGACTCATGGTGGTTTCTTTCGTCGTCCCTGTCGGTAGTGTGTCAGCCGTTACGGTACGATCTCTAGATTATGGGTTGTAATCCCGACGCTTGCCACCCATGTTATAAGGCGACCTCAGGGGAGCCAGGAAGTGGACCCGGTCACCCTAGGATCTACCCTCGAAGTATCGTAGCCGAGCACTGGCGAGAGACTCCTCAGGAGGAAGAGCCTCAAATCTAGGATCGTACACGCTGCACAAGCACCACACGATAAAGAGACACCACACCGTAGATTCTTAAGAATAGAGCTTTATCTAAATATCGAAGGATCTTTATGATCAGGCAGGTTGCAATATATACAAGGGAGCACGAGGGCTCAAGAGTCTCAGTAGGGTAAAGGGTAGCGGGACAGTCTTTGTGGATCAGGGTCACCTGTAGTTGCGTATCCGACGCACAGCTCACAATCCTCGAGCCGTGGGATACGATGCGATCGTTAGGGTCCAGCCGGACCGGGAGTGTCGTAGGAGCCGCGAGTCACTCAGCAGGGCTCAAGCAAAAGGTCGGAATTCTTACGAGTTCAGGGGAGACGCGAGTCACTCAGCAGGGCTCAGGTGTTCCAAAGTTGCAGGGGAGCCGCGAGTCACTCAGCAGGGCTCAGATGTTCCAAGGTTGCAGGGGAGCCGCGAGTCACTCAGCAAGGCTCAGAGGGTTCGGCAGAAGACCTTCTCTACCAGGGGAGCCGCGACCACGTCAGCAGGGCTCTCGTTGTTCCAGAATCGAATCTGCCAGATAGGCCCAGAGCACCCCTCGTTATTGTCCACCTCCGCTTTGATGTCCGGAGTCTGTCCAGCAGGAGTCTTGACACCTGGGGGTTGCTGGTTGGGGTTTCCTGCCATGTTGTCCTTTGATCCTTTCAGGACCGGTTCGGGAGGAGTCCCAGACACACAGCAGGCGTGGAGCCGGCCCTCAGGGAGGCGGGAGGGGCGATCGAAACCCATCTCCCAGGGGGAGGTCGAAGGTGTGAGAGATACTGCTCCTCCCTCTCTCACTCGATGAAGTGCGTTGTTTTCCAGACTGGGTAGCGCCGCTAGGCCTGGGCCGCGCTGGGGCTGGGCGGCCATCTTAGGTGCTCGAAGGTGGGCACGCGGGCCTCGTGGTGCTGGGGAAAATGGAGGGCACGGACGGGATTGTCGGGGGTCGTGCGTGTGTGCCCTAGAGGGAAGGGTCGGCTAAGCCGTGAAAATAGAGGGCACGGACGGGGATGTCCGGGTTCATGCATGTGTGTGCCCTAAAACGGAAGGGTTGGCTAGGCCGGGTACGTGGGATGTGAGGGATGTGCATGGGTCAGGGTGTGTGCTGGGCTTCGGAGGGCCACGCTAGGCGGCCGGGTCTAACAAGGAACAATACCATCTTCACGATCATGAACATTACCACTACCTCCAGATCGGACATGCCCTACTTGCGAATATCTCCAAGGATACGTCGCTTCCCGACGCCTCCCCTCTCGAGGACCGAGTGCTGGACAGCTACCTCCCTGAGAAAACAATTTCATTAGTATATAAGAAACTTATTAGCCATATGGAAGACCCGCTGGTCCTCTTGAGAACGCGCTGGGGTGAGGATGGAATAGAGTTGGATGATGAGGATTCGTGGTAGGTGGTTTCCTCTCCACGGATAGTGGGGATACAGATGAGGCTTTGATTAGTACAATAAAGATTCTCCATAGGTCATATGTCACAGGCCTCGTCTGGTCCGTATGGGTCACTCGGAGGGCGGGGAGTGTAGGAGGGGGTGCGGGGAACTTGGAACGTTCATGCATATACTGTGGCATTGTTCTGGGGTGCAAGCATATTGGGAGAAGGAGAAGATTCACAATAGGCTACAAGACGTCCTGGGGGTGGAGATACGGCCAGAAGCGTGCAGGTGTATTCTTAACGTTTGGGAACCCACGGATCTGACTGCATATAGGAAGCAACGGGTCACGCTGGCCTGCATGGTAGCTGAGCGGAATATTGCCCAGTTGTGGGGAGCCAGCCAGCCGCCTCGGGCCGAGAGGTGGGAGGAGGACCTGGATTGGTGCATGTTCAGTGAGAGGTCGGTGTATGTGGCTAGGGGGTGTCCGGCGAAGTGGGGGAAGGTATGGGAGGCTTGGAATCACTACAGCTGAGACATTTGTGTGTCCCCCGATGTGTTCCGAGGAAGTGGAAGCGCAGGTGTCCCCTTGATCCTTTACCTATATTCTGTGTCTATTATTTTGAATGTATAGAAATGTACTCATGTAACTATCAAGATCTGCTAATGTCACCTGATGTTCTTTGCCGTTTTGTTAATAAAAAAGAATACAAAAAATATATATATATAATCATTTTACTTTCCCAATTATTGGTGGCAAATGTTTTGATCCTCTAAAATTACCAAATGACTCAGCCTCACTCTAGTAATTGTATTCAACTGTATTAATTTATAGATATGGTCCACTAACTTCAGAAGTATTGGTGTGAAAATGCACACGAAATGAGGCCATTTTAACACAATTCCATACACATATTTGAGCCGAATATACAGTGAGATGACAGTAATCCATGTTCTAATCATCCACACTCAGTGACAACAAGAACATCAAAATGATTCCGTGAACTTTCTCCTTGGAATCTCAGCAGATCTCGTCAATAACAAAGACATACTTCAGTATGGACTACCTACTTACCCATATCTTGGCCAGGTTCAGGAGGGCATTTAGTTCCATTCTAGTCAATAAACATTTAAAGTTAAGCTCCCATATGACTATGGAATTATTATCCCCCAGAGCAACCCACAGAATTTTCTATACAACAGAAGCTCAAGCAGTCCTACTCAGAAACACCAGTGCAGGGCGCCATGGATAGATTTTGCTAGACTTTCAGCACTGTATGTTCTCACAAGGGCTTTGAAAAACAGCCTTACATACTATGAAAAATGTTTAAAATGCCCTGTTAGTCCGGGACATGGGTAGACCAACATTCTAGATATGAAACTAAATCCTTAAATAACCTTAGCTTTATTACTGTTCACCCTTCCAAGGTGCTCAGAGCTTTCCGAGAAACTCTTTGTACTTGGCTCCTTCATTCCACATCCATCACAGTATCGTTGGTCTGGCTTTTTCACAATCGACAAACACCCAGTATATAAAGCTGCACTAAATAAGAAACTTTAAAAAAAGTATTTTTTGAATATTTATATCCCTCTTGTAGCAAAATACATTCAAGTACTGAACATTTTGTGTCATTTATATGGATTATTAACAAGGGGAATGCCAGGCGACAGGCATATTGTTATCGTTCCTAAAAAATAATGCATTGGTTGGGTAACAATTGAATTAAAAGTAGTGTAGTACAGATCTCTGTATTACCAGTAGCACTTCTCTTTCCAGCAACACAGGAGAGCTAGTACCATCCCAACCAAAGAAACATGGTCAGTCCAGGGACACACTGTCAAGTTGGACCACCTTCATCTGCCATCTGTGGCAGACTCACCCTAATTATGCCGGGTATGCACAGATATTGGTCTTAGCCTCGCAGTGCCACGGTAATCAATCTAGCCTGGCTGATGAGGAGTGATACCTCGAAATTGATCCTAGGATGCTTGTTTCTGGTCCAGGGAGGGCCTGCCTTGGCAGTTAGGGCTGGATTGTTTCCATGAGGAGCAGCTTCAATACTGAGATGCATATGGCTGCCTCTAAATTGGGGTGGCATGGTGAGCTAAAGAAGGATGGATTGAACCCAGATCTCTTGACTGGGGGTGAATGTTTGATTTGTTCCTCATTCCGTCCATCATTTGTGTGTCTTTTGCTTTCTTGCCCTAAGTGCTCCTGGTATGGCCAGACATGAGTCCCGGGCTCACTTTGCCACTGAATTGAACCTGTCCTGGCTGATAAGTGGGATACGCCAAAGCCGTTCTCAGGATGCTCGTTTCTGGTTCTAAGAGGACCTGGTTCGGCAGTTCAGGCTGGACTGTTCCCAATGGGGAGCAGGGTCAAGACGGATTTGCTTATGGCTGGTTCTAAACTGGGATGGCATGATGAGCAAAAAACGATGGATTTAAATCAGATCTCCTGACTGTGGATGAATTTTTGATTTGTTCTGCATTCCCCCCATCATTTGTGGGCCTTCTGTAGACTCCCTGCAGGCAGCACAAAGTATCTTGATAGTGTAGGGGAGCAGTCTCATTCTTTACAATCAGCAGTCAAATACTATAAATCCAAATTATTTTTTGTTTTATTACATATCCCAAAACATACAATTTTATTAACATGTAAAATCTAGTAATTATTATGTACATTCTATAGTGTCATGATTAGTTCCAACTATATAATTGTATGGTGCAATCAATCTTTTTTTTATTTCCTTTGTAGAACAATCATTTCAAAATGCAGCTCATTCAGCCATTTACAACTGTCACCCACGAATGTACAATGGTGATTTTGTTCTTTTTGTGCTCGGCCTGGCTATCAGACATTGGGAGGCTCTGTGGCTTTTGTTAATGATCCGTCACTTTTCTGCAGAGAAGCCCTGTGCTCAGCCCGGCAATCACACAGCATGTGGGTCAGAGACTTTGTTAATAATTCATCTATGGTCATTAGAATTCTGCCTGGCTATCACACAGCTGCAGCAGCTCTACGACCTTCATTATTGATCCTGCACTCTTCTGAAGTGTGCTCGGCCTGGCTATCACACAGCTGCAGCTCCGTGACCTTCATTATTGATCCTGCACTCTTCTGAAGTGTGCCCGGCCTGGCTATCACACAGCTGCAGCTCCGTGACCTTCATTATTGATCCTGCACTCTTCTGAAGTGTGCCCGGCCTGGCTATCACACAGCTGCAGCTCTGAGACCTTCATTATTGATCCTGCACTCTTCTGAAGTGAAGTACTCGGCCTGGCTATCACACAGCTGCAGCTCCGTGACCTTCCTTATTGATCCTGCACTCTTCTGAAGTGTGCTTGGCCTGGCTATCACACAGCTGCAGCTCTGCAACCTTCATTTTTTTTTTTTTTTTTTTTTGCAAAACCTTTATTGATCTTTTACAAAAGTACATCATTATTGGCCTACAACCCTGGGGCCGGCCTCAAAACCACTATAACACCGACGCAAGTTAGATATACTTTTCTATTTGAATGCTTTCGCTGGTCACACACGCCATCTATGACGTCGCCTCATATATAACAATATTGCACTAGTGGTCTTACGTTTTGCACTTTTTTTCTTTTTTTTTCCAACTGGAATTAAAGAAATTAACCAGAAACTGAAACTTAGAGACCTAATCATAATACGTATTGTATTCTATACTTCTTTGACTTACAATCCTTATGGATTCAGAAATGGCAACAGTTTCATGTTACAGCGGAACATATCAGGCATCTATCGACTCACGAATAGATATTAATTAGATAGTCAGGCCTTACGATCCCCCCCGTCTTTATCGTTCAAGGTGAGCAGATAATCTGTTAGATAGCACCAAAAGTCTTTAGATCTGGATATCGCTGGCAACTCTTCATCATACGTCATAAGCTTATCCCTGCAGCTAGACATATCTTGCAACCATCTGGACACCTTAGGTACTTTTCTACTGTGCCAGCATTGTGCAACCTGTCGTTTGGCCAATAATAGCAAAACCGCACAGAACTTTCGTCTAGTGGATTTGAGGTGTGGAGTTAGCCCCAGTAGGCAAACCTGTATTGTGCAGTCCAGTTCAGTGCCTATCATAACGGAGAGGGTTCCGCTTACTTCCCCCCAGTATTCCTGTACTTTTATGCAGTTCCATGCTAAATGTGAAAAATCTGCGTTGTCTAGGCCGCATCTTTTGCATCTATCTTCCATTTGACCACCAAATTTGCACATCCGTGCGGGTGTATAATATGTTTGGTGGAGGAATTTATAGTGAATGATTCTTAGGTTGCCATTCGGGGTGAGAATCTGTGTCAGTGCACATGCTTGCGCCCATTCCTGGTCTGATAGTGGTCCTATCAATGCCCTGTCCCAACGTGCTTTGGCCCTCCCCGTGTCGTGCAGTATTTCCTCCTGCGCCTTGGAGTATAATCTGGATACCATGTGCGATGTGTCTGATGTTGTAATAACCATTTGCAGTGTGTTCAGGCTATCAGGTTCAGTAGGAAATGTAGGATACAATTCTTTCAAAGCACTTTTCAGCCTGTGATATGTGAAGATAAACATAGGTGATTTGTTCTGAATATATGTAAGGTCTGTGATTTCTAGAAATTCGCCCTCGTTGAATAGATCTCCCATTTTGTCAATCCCCGCCCGCTGCAGCAGTGTCATACCTACTTTTTCCCCGGTTACTGATATTGCTTGATGGTGATGCAGCGGCATTGCTGGTGCATATAGTGGTGTCTTATGCGCTGGTTGAGCTAGTTTTTGCCAGGCTCTAACCGTCACGTCTACCGAGTTGATGTCTCGCGCATGCAGTGGTTGTCTAGTGTGGGATATAATTGCTGTCAGTGGAATTGGTGCTGCGTCATCACTTTCGATAATGGTATGGGTGAGATATGGTATTTCGTGGTACCAATAGGCAGCATATTGCGCCTGTGCGCACAAGAAATATAGCAGAAAGTCTGGCACTCCAAAGCCTCCGCGCGCATAGGGAAGACTAAGTGTCTAAAGGTCGATACGGGCTTGTTTGCCTGCCCATATGAGTTTCAACACTAGTGTTTTTATTCGGCGAAACACTTCGGCAGGGGGCGTAATGGGGATATTGTTAAAAAAGATATAGCAGTTTAGGCAGTATGTTCATTTTGACAATCGCAATGCGATCTGCAAGTGACAATGGCAATTGGATCCACCTTTGTACCTTATCCTCCAATTTGGAAATTGCTGCCCCATAGTTTGATCTAATTACCTCCACCGGGTCTCTGTGATACATCACCCCTAAGTAGCGGATTGGTTCGCTTTGCCATTCTAACGGAAATTCCATCGCAAACGGGGTCGTCGTGTCCGTGAGTGGGATAATCGAAGACTTAGTCCAGTTTATAGCTAGGCCCGAATGGCCCCCAAATTTGATATATTCTCTCAGTAGTTCGTTTAAATGTGTCTCTGGGTCGCGGACATATAAGAGCATGTCGTCCGCATATAGAGATATGTGAAGAGGTCTTGCATTGAAACGGAGAGCCGATGCTTTGTAGTTTTCTCTGATTATGCAAGCTAAGGGTTCGAGCGCTAGAGCGAACAGCAATGGTGATAGTGGGCACCCTTGTCTGGTGCCTCGCTCTATTGCAAAAGCTTTAGAAATATACCCATTGACACGTATCCTAGCACATGGATTGGTGTAGATCAGTGTCACCCATTGGATGAACCGTTTAGGAAAGCCCATCCTCTGCAGTACAGCAATCAGGTATCTCCATTCTATGGATTCAAAAGCCTTGGCGGCGTCGAGTAAAACCGCTGCCGCTTTTGTAGTGGGTTGTAAATAGTGTGATAACGCAAATAGTGATCGAGTGTTGTGTGACGTTGACCGTGTGGGGATGAATCCTGCCTGGTCCGGTAAAACTAATTTCGTCATCAATGGCGTTAGGCGAACTGCTAGTAGTTTCGCTAGAATTTTGGAGTCAGTATTTACGAGTGATAGCGGTCTATAGGAGTCGCATTTTTCCGGGTCTTTGGAGGGTTTGAGGAGAGCTATTATTACAGCCTCTTGAAGCGTAGGAGGTAGTTCTTTCTGGTCGAACGCTGCTCCAAACATGCCCACTATGTGTGCAGCAAGAAGATCTACATACTGCTTGTAGAATTCATTGGTGTAGCCATCTGGGCCAGGCGCTTTACCGTTGGGAAGGGTCTTAATTACATCAGTGACTTCTTCCACTGAGATTGGCATCGCTAAGTACTCCCTATGTCCGTCCGATAGCCACCCTATTGCTACATCATCTAGATATTGGAGAATTTCGTCCCCTGGTGCAGTCGGTTGCGATTTGTATAGTGAGGAATATGTGTCTACAAAGCTATGCAATATGCCCTCAGCCTGTGTGTGTATTTTTTCCATCATCCGTTTGGATCCGTAGCACAGCCGAGTGACTCTTGCCTTCACATATTTTATGTGCTAGCATCCTGCTGGCCTACCCCCCTCTCCAAATGTTCTTGCGGTGTGTTTTCGGTCTAGATATTTAATTTCATCTTCGATGAATGTCTGATGCTCTGAATGTATCTGTCGCAGCTCAGCTAGCAAGACGGTATACTGTGTAGCTTCAAACTCTGTCTCAAGCTCTCTCATGCGTTTTTCACGTCGTTTTATCTGGTGTCGGATGTCTTTTAGTATGCCAATGGTAGTTGTAATACAGACCCCCCTTATAGTGGCTTTGAAAGCCTCCCAGAGAAGCACCGGGTCATCCACCACCGGTTCGTTTATGTGAAAATATTCTTTGATCGCTTTTTTTATAGTATCATCATAGACATTATCAGTAAGTGAGACCCTGAGCTGATGGTGAGCAGAGACCTGGGGGTGACGGAGGAGTGCGCGCTGGGGTGGAGGGGGCGCTACGTGGCCCTTGTGTTGAGCGAGGCGCAACGGGGTGGAAGGACCTGGAGGTGGTGGGGGGGCAATGAGTAGAAGGGTGAGAGCCTGAGCTGATGGTGAGTGAGCGGGGGACCTGGGGGTGATGGAGGAAAGCACGCAGGGGTGGAGGGGAGAGGGGGCGCTACATGTCCATACTGCTGAGCACGGCACTATAGGGGTGGAAGGACCTGGGTGCGATGGAGGGGTGAGGGTGTGAGAGGTTGAGCTGACAGTAATGGTTATTTGAGGGGTTACCCACTGGGCTGACTGAGGCCATCCTCTGCAGTACATCAATCAGGTATTTCCATTCTATGGAATCAAAAGCCTTGGCGGCGTCGAGTAAAACTGCTGCCGCTTTTGTAGTGGGTTGTAAATAGTGTGATAAGGCAAATAGTGATCGAGTGTTGTGTGACGTTGACCGTGTGGGGATGAATCCTGCCTGGTCCGGTAAAACTAATTTCGTCATCAATGGCGTTAGGCGAACTGCTAGTAGTTTCGCTAGAATTTTGGAGTCAGTATTTATGAGTGATAGCGGTCTATAGGAGTCGCATTTTTCCGGGTCTTTGGAGGGTTTGAGGAGAGCTATTATTACAGCCTCTTGAAGCGTGGGGGGTAGTTCTTTCTGGTCGAACGCTGCTCCAAACATGCCCACTATGTGTGGAGCAAGAAGATCTACATACTGCTTGTAGAATTCATTGGTGTAGCCATCTGGGCCAGGCGCTTTACCATTGGGAAGGGTCTTAATTACATCAGTGACTTCTTGCACTGAGATTGGCATCGCTAAGTACTCCCTATGTCCGTCCGATAGCCACCCTATTGCTACATCATCTAGATATTGGAGAATTTCGTCCCCTGGTGCAGTCGGTTGCGATTTGTATACTGAGGAATATGTGTCTACAAAGCTATGCAATATGCCCTCAGCCTGTGTGTGTATTTTTTCCATCATCCGTTTGGATCCGTAGCACAGCCGAGTGACTCTTGCCTTCACATATTTTATGTGCTAGCATCCTGCTGGCCTACCCCCCTCTACAAATGTTCTTGCGGTGTGTTTTCGGTCTAGATATTTAATTTCATCTTCGATGAATGTCTGATGCTCTGAATGTATCTGTCGCAGCTCAGCTAGCAAGACGGTATCCTGTGTAGCTTCAAACTCTGTCTCAAGCTCTCTCATGCGTTTTTCACGTTGTTTTATCTGGTGTCGGATGTCTTTTAGTATGCCAATGGTAGTTGTAATACAGACCCCCCTTATAGTGGCTTTGAAAGCCTCCCAGAGAAGCACCGGGTCATCTACCACCGGTTCGTTTATGTGAATAGTATAGTATCATCATAGACATTATCAGTAAGTGAGACCCTGAGCTGATGGTGAGCAGGGACCTGGGGGTGACGGATGAGTGCGCGCTGGGGTGGAGGGGGTGCTACGTGGCCCTTGTGTTGAGCGAGGCGCAATGGGGTGGAAGGACCAGGAGGTGGTGCGGGGGCAATGAGTAGAAGGGTGAGAGCCTGAGCTGATGGTGAGTGAGCGGGGGACCTGGGGGTGATGGAGGAAAGCGCGCAGGGGTGGAGGGGAGAGGGGGCGCTACATGTCCATACTGCTGAGCACGGCACTATAGGGGTGGAAGGACCTGGGGCGATGGAGGGGTGAGGGTGTGAGAGGTTGAGCTGACAGTAATGGTTATTTGAGGGTTTACCCCCTGGGCTGACTGAGGGCCCGGGATGAGGGAGGGGAGTCCCCTTGAGACATCGGGAGCACTGTTTACAATGAGGATTGGAGTCGTGTGGGTGTGGGCAGGGGGTTGCGTAGCTCCTAGTGTGCGCTCGTGCCATAGTCACTAAAGTGTCAGAGAATGGAACAAGGTTCTGGAGAAATGTTTTTATAATTAACACATGTATAGCGCCCATTGCTTAATTTGTGAATACGCCCCCAGCCCAAAGGGTTGCTCAGAAGCCCTCAGCGAACCGGGCCTGTCTGCTGCTTGTGAACAGCACTTGTGAAGCTGACCTTCTGCCCTGATTCCTCACCTTGACAAACATCCTCGACCAGCACTCTTTCCACCTTCCGCAGGGATTCGCTGTCTCATGCAAATACTTTTTGAGACTTGTTTTTGTCGCTTACCAAGTAATCCGCACAAACCTGTAATTACAGCGCAGTTACCTGGCGCTCGTTTACCGGGGAGTCCCCAGGGCTGGCTGCGATGAAAATGTAATGTAATGTAATGTATGTGTTCTTGTAAAGTGCACTGCTGCCCTGAGGCGTCGTGGCGCTGTAGCTCGCTGGGGAACCCGTCCTGGCTATCCCTGAGAGATGGTCCCTACTGGGTATCTCCAAGGTGAAACCAGGCATCCCCGGCGAATGTGGGGGCCGTTGTAGAGATGAGGCAAGCTAATGCCCAGAGTTGCAGAGTGTGATCCCTGGTTATAGTAGGCACCGAGGCGAGAATTATCGAGTCCGCTGACCCTGGTCCACGACCCTGCCGCGTCGGGAATTGAACCCTGGTCCCGGGCCGTTCTCTGCTTCCGGGTCTGCCGCCTCTAACCAGTGAGCCACACCACTCCACAACAGGCCCGGGCTATTTATTGCCGGAGTAAAAGAGAAATATATCATTTACCGTGCTCCCAAGTGCCCCGACGTACCTTGGGGACCGGATCACTGACAGCTAAACAGAAAGCAGCTCAGTATCCGGGCTGTGACTGAGAGGGCGGGGGCTGCCCGCGCATGCGCGCTATTTGTAATGAAAAGGGAGCCCCGGTGCCAAAGCGAAGTGCGGCAGCTGAAGTCCTGGGTCCCAGGAGGGGGCCCGGGTGAAGACCAGTGGATAGCACTGCGGGGCTCCCATGCCTAAGGGGAGAGCCCCGCGTCGTGCTGGCAGAGGAGCTGGAGTGCCCTGCGGAGCTCCCATGAACAAAGGAAGCCCCGTGTGTGCCAGGTGATGCAGAGACAAGAGCACCGTGAGGTAAGGGGAGAGAGGGGGGGAGGGTGTGTGTGTGTGCATGCGCGCAAGTGTGTCTGTGTGTTATCCACTTGCTACCAATGTGGGACAGGAGATGTGCACGGCGTTTGGGTGAACGTGCGCGCTCACATGGGGGATTCTCCTGCATGTGCCCATCCCCTATCTCACATTGCGGCACCAGGGGGTGGGGTGGGGGGTTGTGGTGTGTGTCTCTATGTGTGCGTGCGTGTATGTGCGCTCGTGTCTCTCTGTGTGTGCGCTTGTGAGTGTGTGTGCGTATGCGTGTGCGAAAGCAGGGGGGGTGTGACTGTGTGTGTTGGAGGCTTTCAAGGGAGACAGGAGACGGTGAACGCGCGCGCGACCTGATCCGATTCCTGAGACTGCGCATGCCCATCTCTTGTCTCCCTTTTGGCTCCTTGTAAGCAGAGCCGACAGCTATAGGTCTCGCGCTGCGACAGGGCTTTCGCACTGTATCGCAGGTGCGAGACCTAAAAAAGCATTTGCAATGCAATTGCGACGGAGATGATCAATATTCAGCACATAGTTGGTCCATGGTACCTACTGAAGATATACAGGCATACTTCCACATTCATCCAGTGCCTATTTCTATATAGATGCACTGTCTAATTTTTAACATAATTGTACAACAGTTGCTACATCGTAAGGACAGACCAAAAGAGTAACATCAATGTAATTGTTGTCACATAGTTTCACAGTTCATGGCTGAAGAATTTGTGTCCTCATTAGTTCTACATCAGAGCCTCAGAGGTAAATGTCATGCACTGCGAGGGTTAACCCAGAGAGCTGCAGCTCACATTCTCCTGCTTTCACTTTTGCTTTTCTACACAGTTCTCTGGCCACTGTCACAGAACAATTAATGATGCATAAAATGACAAAAACCACAGCCAGCTCAGGAGACCTCATTTTGTGCTTGTTAAATTGTTTTGAGTGTGTTGGGTTTATATGTTTTAAAATTAGCTGAAAATAGACTTGTTAGTCCAAGCATTGTTCATGGTGTTGCTTTTACAGGTAGCATGGTCCGGTGTTCTTGGATTTCTTTCGTTAAAACTCTCTCACAGAATAAAAACCAACAATGTTTCTTTACTTTTAGTCCACTTTGTGCTAGTCTCCCAATGGGTTTCATGATATTTCATGTTTTTCCTAGCTGTAGGGAAATAAACAATAGCACAGAATAGACATGTTCATTGATGGTGATAGAGTGCTCGCTGATTTTTTTTTAGGTTTGAAGACTGACAAGAGCTTTTTGCACGTTCACTGCCATGATATGGTTTTTCTCCTGTGTGTCTTCGCTGATGAATCCTTAATATTGAAGTATCACAAAAGCTACTTCCACATTCACTGCAATGGTATGGTTTTTCTCCAGTGTGTGTTCGCTGATGTCTATGTAGGTCTGATAAGCGACAAAATCTCTTCCCACATTCTTTGCACTGAAATGGTTTTTCCCCAGTGTGTGTTTTCTGATGCCGCTTTAGGTGCGATAATTTATAAAAACTCTTCAGACATTCACTGCAATTATATGGTTTTTCCCCTGTGTGTGTTTGTTGATGATACTTTAATCCTGAGGAGGAACTAAAACTACTTCCACATTCACTGCAGTGGTATGGTTTTTCACCAGTGTGTTGTCGATGATGTACCTTTAATGTTGGTGAGTCACTAAAACTACTTCCACATTCACTGCAATGGTATGGTTTTTCCCCAGTGTGTGTTTTCTGATGCTGCTTTAGCTGCCATAAGTTATAAAAACTCTTCTGACATTCACTGCAATGATATGGTTTTTCACCTGTGTGTGTTTGGTGATGATGCATTAATACTGAAGAGGAACTAAAACTACTTCCACATTCACTGCAATGATATGGTTTTTACTCTGTGTGTGTTCTCTGATGCTGTTTTAAGTTTGTTAATTGACTAAAGCTCTATAGACATTCACTGCAATGATATGGTTTTACTCCAGTGTGTGTTCTCTGATGACGTTTTAGGTGTGATAATCGATTAAAGCGCTTCAGACATTCACTGCAAGGATATGGTTTTTCTCCGGTGTGTGTTCTCTGATGCTGTTTTAGGTGTGATAATTGATTAAAGCGCTTCAGACATACACTGCAAGGATATGGTGTTTCTCCAGTGTGTGTTCTATGATGTCGTTTTAGGTCTGATAATAGACTGAAGCTCTTCAGACATTCACTGCAAGGATATGGTTTTTCTCCAGTGTGTGTTCTCTGATGCCGTTTTAGGTCTGATAATAGACTGAAGCTCTTCAGACATTCACTGCAAGGATATGGTGTTTCTCCAATGTGTGTTCTATGATGTCGTTTTAGGTCTGATAATAGACTGAAGCTCTTCAGACATTCACTGCAAGGATATGGTTTTTCTCCAGTGTGTGTTCTCTGATGCCGTTTTAGGTCTGATAATAGACTGAAGCTCTTCAGACATTCACTGCAAGGATATGGTTTTTCCCCAGTTTGTGTTCGCTGATGACTCATGACTTTAGATGATTCTGTAAAACTACTTCCACATTCACTGCAATCATCTGGTTTTTCCCCTGTGTGTGTTTGCTGAAGCTCTTCAGATATTCATTGCATTTGTATGACTTTTCCCCTGTGTGTGTTCTCTGATGCAGTTTTAGGCTTGGTAAATATACTCTGTGTTTTATATAGCAGAACCCCCATTTCCTTTAACTTTCATTTAACTGTGCTTTTCGCTGATTGCTGTGGAATGGCCTGAAAGAGTTTAAAATACACCTCTAGCTCTGACTGGTGGTCTGATATCACTTTAGGAAGCAGAGTACTGCAGTAACCACCTCATGATCAGAGCTGGTATTGGATATGTTTACACAAGAAGTGGTTGATCAGTGTTGCCTTCATTTTCTAGAGGTCATTTCTTCATCTTAAGGCACAGAGTTGCACAGCTGAGACTCGTAGAACCACCGAATTGCCCTTGACGGTACTTCCAAGATCTGTCAGTTTATGTTCAGGTTCGGCTGCCTCTGAGGACTCTTATGTTTTCCTGAATACTGAAACTCAATGTTTCGGACTTTGCTTTTGTAGATTTACAGTATTATCTTCATTATTCCTAAACATTTTGTGCATTCAAGGATTGTTTTCTGTTGGATGTAAAGAGATTTAAATTACTTATATGGAAAATACCGGAATGTGCATATACAATTTTTAGTTGATTGTAAAAGCATCTCATTTATTGCTATTGTTGAAACTTATCAAGACATATTTAAGACACATTTAGCCATACAGAGATATTTGCATAAAAGTTTCTTTGAACATGCCACAAACTTATTTATTTCAGCAAAGGTGTTCATAGAGTAACTTTGCAAAAAAGGGCACTCGCATAGCACACATATACTAGTTACAGCTTTAGGTAGATGCATATGGTCAAAGTTTTGTTAAAACAAGAACAGCTCTTGGAGTAAAAGATGGATCAGGAACACTCAAGACAGCAAGGTGGGCAAAAGGAAGTTGTGCCATACATCAAATCTTATTGTTCACGGAGGTGCCTGGCTCCATTCACTACTAACTCCTAACTCTTTTTTCAGGAGGATTCCCCTGGCTGTTGTCTCAAGGCCTGGTTAATGGGGGCCTTTTGTGCGCTGATTGTGTTTGGGGCCCTTGTGGCATAAAGGGGCTCTATCTGGGCCTTGTAGGCACTGCATCATGTATCAATCCTCTCCCCATATAAAGTCCCTGCCCAATCTAAAATGGCGGCGCCTCTAAGACTCTAGGAATATAGATATCGACATAGGACTTTGCATGTCCTTCTTATGTACATGAAAGAAGGACTATCATGTTCTATAGCTTCAAAGTATTTCCACGGTGGGGGCCATCTTAGAATGGTGTTGTTTACTAATTCTGCTTAGATTTCCAGACTGGCTCGGTCTATCGAATTTCCAAGTGCATCCTAGGCCACTGTTCATTCTATCCCCCCTATCCCTCTAATCTGGATTCTGTCTTCCTAATTGCATAATCTAGTTTGACCTAATGTATTTCAACTTCCCCTTTTTATATTCGCAGATGAGCCCTCTACTGAGGATTTTTTGTTTTCCACCTAGTAATCACATGCATATAACGCTGGGAAGCCTAAAACAGAAAGATTACCTTCTCTCTTGACATCTTCTGTCATTATGCTGCTGTTTAATGGGCTGTCTTTGTAGAACGGAGTCATCCAACTTTCCTCCAGCCACCCCATCCCTTCCTTCTTTCCTTCCTTCATCTGACCATACCCCCTTCTCCTCATATCCCCTCAGCTTCCCCCCACGTGAGCATTGAGTACCCCGGTCCCTCCCCTCTTTCCACTCTGAACATTTGGTGCCCTTAGCCATGGATTACCTTTCTCTGTGTGAAGCAAGCACACAATGTTACTCTCATCTTGGTACAGTGGTAGTCTAAACGCTGAAAGATGCAATCTAAGATTGAGTGAAGGGTCATGGAGATTCTCTTCCTTGCTCGAACACCTCCAGCACCTGAGATCTCTAAGAATCATTTACAACAAACACATGCATAGCTCAAAAGCAAACTTCCTTAGGAAACTGATAAACAATGCCAGGAATCGACCTAAAAACTGTTTGAACTCGTTAAATTGCAATCTAACAGGAAACCCAACCTACTTTCTGGGTCTTATCTGCAGCCTAACTGCGAAGAACTTGCCGCCTTCTTCCTGGGAAAGACGAACAAAATTGAAAGTGACTTAAAGACTGCATTGGATCTCCCCCCGATGCTTTCACACGTCAGTCCCCACCCACCTGTGTGGCCTGAGCGTCCTACACACACCCCCAAAAATATTGCTGCATGGTGTTCATTCAAATCCTTTGATGAAACAACCATACTAAAAATCCTGTCAACACTTAAACCTTCAAAGCACTTCAGCGATCCGCTTCCTTCAAATCTCTTAATTGAGATTAAAACCTCTCTTCTCCCACTCTGGACCAAAATAGTAAATGATTCATTAATTCAAGGCAGCATAACAGACTACCTCAAGTCTGGACAGATAACCGCCGTTCTGAAAAATCCCACAGCAGACCACACTGATCTACATAACTTCCACCCTATCTCTAGCATCCCAACTCTTTCAAAGCTCTTCTAGAAATGTGCCCATACCCAGCTATGCAAACACAGAGCAATTTCAACTCTTAAATCAATACCAATCTGGATTCCTTCTGGGACGCAGCACTGAATCAGCCATGACTCACATAGCTGACGATGTGTTACACAATGCTTGATCAAATGTAATCCTGCCTTTTAAGCGTCCTTGACCCGTCATCAGCATTTGATGACTTCAAGTCAGTTGCTCAAGCCCTAGTGTTTTCCAGGCTGGACTATGGAAATGTAACCCTTTGCGGTCTTCCTAGGTCAAAGTACCCCCCTTAGGGCCTCCCTTAACTCAGCTGCAAGGCTTATTACTGGATCTGAATGAAATAACCACATCACACCTTATTTGAAATCACTAAACTGGCTCCCTTACGAGGCACATATACATTTTTAAATTGCCTGCAGGACACACAAAGCCATACACTCCAACACCCCGAGGTACATTGCACAAAAACTGGAGCTCCCTTGTGACTCTAGAACCTCAGGAAGCACCACATGCAGAAATTCAAGAAGAAAAACTTACATGGCCCAATTTGAGGCACCAGACGTGATGAATTTGAGAGAATGGATACATGTGAAGTTATATTGCCGCTTCATCGATGATATCTTCTTAATTTGGGAGGACACTCAGGAATCATTGGAACACCTAATCAGAACTCTCAACCAAGTTGAGGCAAGAATACAATTCATATACAAAATAAGCAAAGAAGTAATTGATTTCCTGGACGTCAGGATAACTAAGACAGATAATGGATTTGACACGGAACTGTACACAAAGTCCACAGACCGAAACAGTGCACTCAGTTACACCAGCTTTCACCCAAGGAGTCTAATAAGGAATTTACCACTATCACAATTTATTCGGATCAAACGTATATGTTCCAATACACAAACGTGTGAAAACACCTTGGAAAGACAAGTCCAAAAATATGAGGAGAGAGGATACCCAAAGGCCATACTTCAAGAGCAAATACAAAAGGTCTCATTAATGAACAGAACAGAATTGTTGAAACCACTGACAAAAAATCAACAAAACAGAATGGTATTTGTAACAAAATACACAACTCAATCACACAGAATCAGAAACATCATCAACAAAAGATGGGAACTATTATCTATGGAGCAAGACTTTAATGGATTATTTAAAGAGCCTCCATTACATGCGTACACCAGAGGATTGAACTTAAAAGAAAAATTGAAATTCAAACAACAGCCATCATCAACGACAATAAACAAAGGAACAACACGCTGTCTCAATTGCATTAATTGCAACAACGTAATAACAGGAAGTTCATGCACTCACCCAACCTCAGGAAAACTGATCCAGTTAAAACATACCAGTGACTGTAATTCACAGAACGTTGTGTACGGGATTAAGTGTCCGTGCGGAAAGATGTACATCGGGAAGACGGAACGGAAAATAAAAGTTCGAATATCAGAACATAAAAGCCGAATTCGCAACAACTCCCTAACTTCACCATTGGTACACCATTGGACACAAGAGAAACGCAGTATCTCTCAACTTAGATTCCTAGTTTTGGAACAGGTACCCTTAAAACAAGGAGTTAACAACCATCAAAAACTATTGCAGCGTGAACTTTTTTGGATCAAATATCTTAATACCATGGTACCAATAGGCCTTAATGATAAATATGATTTAGCGTGCTTTCTGTAGGGTCAGTAGATGAACTGAATAGCAATTGAGGTCAGGGAGGCATAACTCAACGTGATTTTCTGATTTTTAAACTCATTAACCAAATGTCAATGTGACCATAATGTAATATCTTGGACAAACCTGCTATCAACTGTATGTATATAATAACATGAGGTAACCTGACAACAACGTTATACACTTAAAAAACACATACAGATTCCTTCTGTTTCACAGGCTAGCACTAGATTATACAATAAGTCAAGCAGCCAGCTGTATAACATTCATGATCAATCATGATAGGGGTAGAAACAGTTAACCACACAACAGAACGAGTGTTTGATCTCTTTAGAGTGTTGATAACTTTATATTATCCGGAACGCTTAGTTTTTTACAAATAATATCCAGGAATTATAACTAATATCTGGAAAGGCAGCACGAGTTTCTGAATCCTGTAATAACAAATTGTTGTAGCGGGTTTCATTAATGGCAGCAGAATTAGGACCACTCTAAGATGGCGCCTAACGGAGCGTAGTGAACAGAGAGATACCAACAGATAGTCCGACTTTTATTTCCACCATCACGGAGTTGTCCCGGAGTTTTGCGGAGTGATTTTAAACTCAGTTATTCTCGACACACGCTGATGTGAAAACAACTAACTAGGTTGCAGTTTTTGTTGAGGACGGAAGAAGGCTTTAACACAGGTATGCGGTGTGAAAAAAATACTTTTCAATCAAATATAATAACCGTAGGGAGACAATGGTAAGTATGAAGCACACAAAATATTTTTTTTTAAAAATTAACAAAATGTCATATTTATTATGTATATATACTCAAGTTAAAAAACACATTAAAAATTCATCACATAAAATGAAAGGAAATACAGCATCTAATCAAATATACACAACGACATCATAAATGCATAAGAACAGTGGCGGACAATATGCATTTATGATGTCGTTGTGTATATTTGATTAGATGCTGTATTTCCTTTCATTTTATGTGATGAATTTTTAATGTGTTTTTTAACTTGAGTATATATACATAATAAATATGACATTTTGTTAATTTTTTTAAAAAAATATTTTGTGTGCTTCATACTTACCATTGTCTCCCTACGGTTATTATATTTGATTGAAAAGTATTTTTTTCACACTGTTGCTTTTCCCTGTCAAACATATTCTGTTACCTTAGCAGGGGGTCCTTGTTATTTACGCCAATTTTAACACAGGTATGAGCAGTATGCGTAACGCGGTTATTCAGAGTAATGAACTTGGTAGCACCTAGAGATGAAGGGTAACTGACGGTTATTATTGTTTGTTCTGGTTTCCTCAGATACGAGTTGGAAACGGAAGATAAGGTAAAGTCGGCTTTTTGCCGAGAGTTGATTAAAGCTCATAATTTATAACAATACGGTGCTAAGGCATTTTTCCGTTTGTTGTTTCAGAGATTTTTGGCACATTAACATAAGGTACGTTGCCCATTGAGTGGCTGGCTATTCAAAATAAGTTAATAACAATAAGGTGTTAAGGCATTTCCCGTTTGTTGTTTCAGAAATTATTGGCACAATAGCAGAAGGTACGTTGGCTATTGAGTGGTTGGCTATTTATTTATTTATTTATTTTAAAAATTTACAGAGCGCGGCGTATACCCGTGGGTGTCTTGGCGCTATAATTTGCTGAAAATCCCAGAATAAGGTGGTATCTTCCTTCAAACGTATTGTTTCTGAGCGGATTATTGATCAAATAACCAAGTTTTTACCAGTTTTCTAAACTGGAATAATGATGGTGCCAGTTTTATTTCCTTTGGGAGCATGTTCCAGATTTTGGCTGCAGCATTGGTAAAACTTCTGTCGCCCCATGTCACCGTCCTGGTGCGAGGCACTACCAGTAGGTGACTATGTTCGGAGCGTAAGGATCTTTTTGGTGAATAGTATTGAAGTTTTCGTTTGAGAAAGGCTGGTCCAAGGCCCTTGAGAGCTTTGTAGGTGAGACACAGGGTCTTGAATCTGATGCGATTTCTCACTGTTAGCCAGTGGAGATTTCTAATCGCATGCCTGGTGGACTGAAACTTAGGAATGCCAGCTAGTAGCCTTGCGGCCGCATTTTGTATCAGCTGGAGTTTGGCCACCACCCTTGCCTGGGCGTTTACAAACAGTCCGTTACAGTAGTCGAGTGAAGAGAGTACTAAGGAGCTCACCACTGTTTTCCTAGCACTCTCCGGAAGATAGGGCAGGATTTTTTTAATTATCTTAAGCTTGTAGAAAGCAGACGACGCAACCTGGTTGGCATGGTTGGAAAAGTTAAGATTGTCGTCAAACATAATGCCTAAGTTCCTGACCTTTTTTACTGGTTCTGGAGGGGCTCCAAGGGGTGTCGGCCACCAAAGAGTGGACCACTGTGGTGATAAATTTCCAAAGATCACTACTTCGGTTTTCTCCGAGTTGAGGCGCAGGCAGTTTTCCGACATCCATTCCTTGATGGCAAGCATGCCTTCTTGGAATCTGGCGGCAACCTCCTCACCGTTGTTCTTAATAGCGATCACCAGTTGGGTGTCGTCGGCGTAGGAGGTAAGGCTCATCCGGTGGTTCTTAATCACCCTTGCTAAGTCCGACACATAGATGTTAAAGAGTGTCGGACTTAGGGATGAGCCTTGCGGGACGCCACATGGGAGGGCGAGCTGAGGGGATTGAAATGCGCCCAATGTTACTGCCTGTGTTCTATTGGACAGGAATGATGCCAGAAGCTCTCTGGCCTTTGAGCAAATGCCCATCTCCTCGACACGGTCAATCAGAACGGTATGATTGACCGTGTCGAAGGCCGCCGAGAGATCCAGTAGGACCAGTATAGCTGTCCCTCCTTGGTCTCTAATGGCTCTGATATCATCGGCGGCTTTAATGAGGGCAGTCTCCGTCCCATGAAGCTTCCGGAATCCAAACTGCGATTCGTCCAGGAGACTGTTTTGTTCAATATATTCAAAATAAGTTTAACACATTATACCTGGTCAATTAAAGAGAAGTTTGAATTTTGTTTTACCAGAAGCATTGTGTTCAAGGCGGAGCATTGCATTCATACGTCACATACCAGCAACATTAAGGTACGCTAGCTAATATATTTTTAACTAAGTGAACCCCCAAGAACTAATATAGTCAACACACTTACACCATGTTTTTTACTTTTATTTTCTGCAGAATTTCCCCTGATGAAGGCACTCCAATAGTGCCGAAATGCATTGGGCTCAACCAAGGAACATTGATTATATGAGTCATGTACAATATTGAAAATTCTGAAAAATTTGAAGAAATGAAATATGCATTGAAATAATGTATTCAAAAGCAAGTTGTTATGAAAATTGTGAATAACAAAACTATAGTTTACATGATGAGGTGAACATGAGCACAAATTTAAAACTAAAGTAAAAAATAAGACATACTGTTGGTTTAAATTGTGTTTAAAAATAAAAAGGTGCGTAGCACCAAGTGAACAGTGCGCGATTGGGTGGGTATCATTATCCATCATAACGAATCATTAATCCAGGACCGACAATCCTTAACAATCGCAGCACCATTTGTTTAAAACCCTAAGATCCAGCTGACAACGGAGTGCTCCTTACAAACCCAATTTTTTCATAACTTTACTACAGTCAACCCAGTAAGGAGGCACCCAAACAAACAAAGATGCAATTCGAAACAATAACAGCGATCACGGACAATAGAGCCAACACATTGGCGTATACTAATGAACAGGCAGACCAGATTTACTCACTCATCAAGGAAGTCAGAAACATGGATGCTCACGGGGGTTCCATAAGTCAACAACTTAAACAGTTGGAATATCTTACACAACGTCAAGTTAACCAAAGAATGCACGCATCGACACTCATCCAATACCACAAAGCCAAACGCATCCCGAGAGGACTACGTTTGTCAATCAAACCAATGTTATTTCGATTCAACCTCAATTCTAAGTTCATGGATAAGTGGTACAGTATACTAAACAAATGTTCATTAGACCTTATACTGCTCATCATTGAAGAACTAGCTAAGACCATACGTGAGTTAGAAGATGAAATTTACACACTTAAAACAGAATTGGAAGCAAGAATGGAAGATGATTCATGGAAAATCAGTCTAGAGGGTATCAATCTGAAATTGGAAAAATACGAGAAAGAATTACAAGAAGGAAAGCTACGCAAATACAAACGCGACACAATAGATTATAAGCTCAACGACATGGGCTGATATCTACGCTCGACAACAATTTGTACCACCAAAAAAAACAACACCAGCCGCACATTCGTCCGAAGAAAGTCTTGTAACCGATAAGGAAACATCAATACGTAGAGGACCCATAAGAGCAACACAGGAAGGAGTAATATTATCCACTGATAACAGTCAACATGCTACAACAAGCAGAGATACGGCTTTTTTGTTACAGGACCAGGATCAAGGTCAACCACCAACATCACAAACACCAACACCAGCATCAAGCGCAAAACAAGGCGAGGAAGTGGCAGGCAAAGCTCTAAGAAGCGGACGGACAGTAGTTTAATCATTAATATTTCTTCAACAACACTGACAAGGCAACAAACATTGACTTTAAATAAGGGTCTTACATTTGTACCTACTACAGCAACAAATGAATTGGAAACAGAAGGTGCTTTTTTCAGGTTCATGAGAACATTAAAACTCAGACATTATTTTGAAAATGTAATTGAACCTACAAATACTCAGATTGAAAACACAGACAAACACATTAAACCAAAAAGTGTATTTCAAGCTCCAACATCGCACAAAATGTTAGACACCTTTGAAATCATGGTGAAAAATGATTTGAAAACATTTGATTACAAGAAAATACGACACAACAACTTGACGAAAACTGAACAACACATAATTAACAACTTGGCCAATGATGCAAAATTAACCATTCAACCAGCTGATAAGGGTGGCGCCTTAGTGCTAATGGACACGCATTACTACGAACATAAAGTAGATGAACACGTGTCACACCAAGACACATAGTTACAGCTTCCATCAGATCCAACTTCAATGCTTCAAATTATGCTTAATGGAATTTTGCAGACAGCCAAACTGAATGGATGTGTTGATGATCAAACAGTGGCATATCTAACAGAAAAAAACCAGAGACGGCCACAATTGTATATGATCCCTAAAATCCATAAACACCCGACCAATCTACCTTTTAGACCGATAGTTTCGGGGTGTGGGTCAATTTTTGACCCCCTCGGACAATACATCGACTACTACTTGCAGAAATTTGTTCAACAATGGGGTTCGTATATCAAAGATACAACTGATTTTCTGAATAAATTGACATGGATTCAAGAAGGATATCAAAACCACTGGATTATGTGCACCATAGATGTGGTGGCACTTTACACCTCTATACCCCATGGAGCAGGCCTTGAAGCTGCAGAATGGGCACTACTCAAGCTGGAAGAAGTACCAACTGATAAAAAAAAAAATTTGTTGCAGCTACTGAAATTTTGTCTCTATAACAGTTATTTCTTATGGAAGAATACATTTTACGCTCAACTCAATGGAACATCCATGGGCTTTGCTGGGGCCCCAGCATACGCTAATACTTACATGGCCCAATTTGAGGCACAGAACGTGATGAATTTGAGAGAATGGATACATGTGAAGCAATATTGCCGCTTCATCGATGATATCTTCTTAATTTGGGACGACACTCAGGAATCATTGGAACACCTAATCAGAACTCTCAACCAAGTTGAGGCGAGAATACAATTCACATACAAAATAAGTAAAGAAGTAATTGATTTCCTGGACGTCAGGATAACTAAGACAGATAATGGATTTGACACGGAACTGTACACAAAGTCCACAGACCGAAACAGTGCACTCAGTTACACCAGCTTTCACCCAAGGAGTCTAATAAGGAATTTACCGCTATCACAATTTATTCGGATCAAACGTATATGTTCCAATACACACACGTGTGAAAACACCTTGGAAAGACAAGTCCAAAAATATGAGGAGAGAGGATACCCAAAGGCCATACTTCAAGAGCAAATACAAAAGGTCTCATTAATGAACAGAACAGAATTGTTGAAACCACGGACAAAAAATCAACAAAACAGAATGGTATTTGTAACAAAATACACAACCCAATCACACAGAATCAGAAACATCATCAACAAAAGATGGGAACTATTATCTATGGAGCAAGACTTTAATGGATTATTTAAAGAGCCTCCATTACATGCGTACACCAGAGGATTGAACTTAAAAGAAAAATTGAAATTCAAACAGCCATCATCAACGACAATAAACAAAGGAACAACACGCTGTCTCAATTGCAATAATTGCAACAACGTAACAACAGGAAGTTCATGCACTCACCCAACCTCAGGAAAATTGATCCAGTTAAAACATACCAGTGACTGTAATTCACAGAACGTTGTGTACGGGATTAAGTGTCCGTGCGGAAAGATGTACATCGGGAAGACGGAACGGAAAATAAAAGTTCGAATATCAGAACATAAAAGCCGAATTCGCAACAACTCCCTAACTTCACCATTGGTACACCATTGGACACAAGAGAAACACAGTATCTCTCAACTTAGATTCCTAGTTTTGGAACAGGTACCCTTAAAACAAGGAGTTAACAACCATCAAAAACTATTGCAGCATGAACTTTTTTGGATCAAATATCTTAATACCATGGTACCAATAGGCCTTAATGATAAATATGATTTAGCGTGCTTTCTGTAGGGTCAGTAGATGAACTGAATAGCAATTGAGGTCAGGGAGGCATAACTCAACGTGATTTTCTGATTTTTAAACTCATTAACCAAATGTCAATGTGACCATAATGTAATATCTTGGACAAACCTGCTATCAACTGTATGTATATAATAACATGAGGTAACCTGACAACAACGTTATACACTTAAAAAACACATACAGATTCCTTCTGTTTCACAGGCTAGCACTAGATTATACAATAAGTCAAGCAGCCAGCTGTATAACATTCATGATCAATCATGATAGTGGTAGAAACAGTTAACCACACAACAGAACGAGTGTTTGATCTCTTTAGAGTGTTGATAACTTTATATTATCCGGAACACTTAGTTTTTTACAAATAATATTCAGGAATTATTACTAATATCTGGAAAGGCAGCACAAGTTTCTGAATCCTGTAATAACAAATTGTTGTAGCGGGTTTCATTAATGGCAGCAGAATTAGGACCACTCTAAGATGGCGCCTAACGGAGCGTAGTGAACAGAGAGATACCAACAGATAGTCCGACTTTTATTTCCACCATCACGGAGTTGTTCCTGAGTTTTGCGGAGTGATTTTAAACTCAGTTATTCTCGACACACGCTGATGTGAAAACAACTACCTAGGTTGCGGTTTTTGTTGAGGACGGAAGAAGGCTTTAACACAGGTATGAGCAGTATGCGTAACGCGGTTATTCAGAGTAATGAACTTGGTAGCACCTAGAGATGAAGGGTAACTGACGGTTATTATTGTTTGTTCTGGTTTCCTCAGATACGAGTTGGAAACGGAAGATAAGGTAAAGTCGGCTTTTTGCCGAGAGTTGATTAAAGCTCATAATTTATAACAATACGGTGCTAAGGCATTTTTCCGTTTGTTGTTTCAGAGATTTTTGGCACATTAACATAAGGTACGTTGCCCATTGAGTGGCTGGCTATTCAAAATAAGTTAATAACAATAAGGTGTTAAGGCATTTCCCGTTTGTTGTTTCAGAAATTATTGGCACAATAGCAGAAGGTACTTTGGCTATTGAGTGGCTGGCTATTCAAAATAAGTTTAACACATTATACCTGGTCAATTAAAGAGAAGTTTGAATTTTGTTTTACCAGAAGCATTGTGTTCAAGGCGGAGCATTGCATTCATACGTCACATACCAGCAACATTAAGGTACGCTAGCTAATATATTTTTAACTAAGTGAACCCCCAAGAACTAATATAGTCAACAGACTTACACCATGTTTTGTACTTTTATTTTCTGCAGAATTTCCCCTGATGAAGGCACTCCAATAGTGCCGAAATGCATTGGGCTCAACCAAGGAACATTGATTATATGAGTCATGTACAATATTGAAAATGTTGAAAAATTTGAAGAAATGAAATATGCATTGAAATAATGTATTCAAAAGCAAGTTGTTATGAAAATTGTTAATAACAAAACTATAGTTTACATGATGAGGTGAACATGAGCACAGATTTAAAACTAAAGTAAACAAGCACTGGCGTTGCCAATAGGTCTCGCAGTAGGAAAGTTGGAGCTATTGGTTTTGTAAATGACAAAGCCCTTTATGTATTTAAAATGATAACCAAAGTGAAAGGCATTGTTATTTGCAATTGTAATGGCTCCAACTGTCGTACTGCGAGACCTATTGGCAACGTGAGTGGTTTTTCGTGTGTGAGTGGCGTTGCGTGTGTGAGTGGCGTTGCGTGTGTGAGTGGCGTTGCGTGTGTGAGTGGCGTTGCGTGTGTGAGTGGCGTTGCGTGTGTGAGTGGCGTTGCGTGTGTGAGTGGCGTTGCGTGTGTGAGTGGCGTTGCGTGTGTGAGTGGCGTTGCGTGTGTGAGTGGCGTTGCGTGTGTGAGTGACGTTGCGTGTGTGAGTGGCGTTGCGTGTGTGAGTGGCGTTGCATGTGTGAGTGGCGTTGCGCAGTTGAGTGGCGTTGCGTAGTTGAGTGGCGTTGCGTAGTTGAGTGGCGTTGCGTAGTTGAGTGGCGTTGCGTAGTTGAGTGGCGTTGCGTTGTTGCGTGGCGTTGCGTAGTTGCATGGCGTTGCGTAGTTGCGCGGCGTTGCGTAGTTGCGCGGCGTTGCGTAGTTGAGCGGCGTTGCGTAGTTGAGCGGCGTTGCGTAGTTGCGCGGCGTTGCGTAGTTGCGTGGCGTTGCGTAGTTGCGTGGCGTTGCGTAGTTGCGTGGCGTTGCGTAGTTGCGTGGCGTTGCGTAGTTGCGTGGCGTTGCGTAGTTGCGTGGCGTTGCGTAGTTGAGTGGCGTTGCGTAGTTGCGTGGCGTTGCGTAGTTGCGTGGCGTTGCGTAGTTGCGTGGCGTTGCGTAGTTGCGTGGCGTTGCGTAGTTGAGTGGCGTTGCGTAGTTGAGTGGCGTTGCGTAGTTGAGTGGCGTTGCGTAGTTGAGTGGCGTTGCGTGGCGTTGCATGTGTGAGTGGCGTTGCATGTGTGAGTGGCGTTGCATGTGTGAGTGGCGTTGCATGTGTGAGTGGCGTTGCATGTGTGAGTGGCGTTGCGTTGTTGCGTGGCGTTGCGTTGTTGCGTGGCGTTGCGTAGTTGCGTAGTTGCGCGGCGTTGCGTAGTTGAGCGGCGTTGCGTAGTTGAGCGGCGTTGCGTAGTTGAGCGGCGTTGCGTAGTTGAGCGGCGTTGCGTAGTTGAGCGGCGTTGCGTAGTTGAGCGTCGTTGCGTAGTTGAGCGGCGTTGCGTAGTTGAGCGGCGTTGCATGTGTGAGTGGCATTGCATGTGTGAGTGGCGTTGCATGTGTGAGTGGCGTTGCATGTGTGAGTGGCGTTGCATGTGTGAGTGGCGTTGCATGTGTGAGTGGCGTTGCATGTGTGAGTGGCGTTGCATGTGTGAGTGGCGTTGCATGTGTGAGTGGCGTTGCGTTGTTGCGTGGCGTTGCGTAGTTGCGTGGCATTGCGGCGTTGCGTAGTTGCGCGGCGTTGCGTAGTTGCGCGGCGTTGCGTAGTTGCGCGGCGTTGCGTAGTTGAGCGGCGTTGCGTAGTTGAGCGGCGTTGCGTAGTTGAGCGGCGTTGCGTAGTTGAGCGGCGTTGCATAGTTGAGTGGCGTTGCGTAGTTGAGTGGCGTTGCGTAGTTGAGTGGCGTTGCGTAGTTGAGTGGTGTTGCATGTGTGAGTGGCGTTGCGTTGTTGCGTGGCGTTGCGTAGTTGCGTGGCATTGCGGCGTTGCGTAGTTGCGCGGCGTTGCGTAGTTGAGTGGCGTGGCGTAGTTGAGTGGCGTGGCGTAGTTGAGTGGCGTAGTTGAGTGGCGTTGCGTAGTTGAGTGGCGTTGCGTTGTTGCGTGGCGTTGCGTTGTTGCGTGGCGTTGCGTTGTTGCGTGGCGTTGCGTAGTTGCGTGGCGTTGCGTAGTTGCGTGGCGTTGCGTAGTTGCGTGGCGTTGCGTAGTTGCGTGGTGTTGCGTAGTTGCGTGGCGTTGCATGTGTGAGTGGCGTTGCGTAGTTGCGTGGCGTTGCGTAGTTGCGTGGCGTTGCGTAGTTGCGTGGCGTTGCGGCGTAGCGTAGTTGCGCAGCGTTGCGTAGTTGAGTGGCGTTGCGTAGTTGAGTGGTGTTGCGTAGTTGAGTGGCGTTGCGTAGTTGCGTGGCGTTGCGTAGTTGCGTGGCGTTGCATGTGTGAGTGGCGTTGCGTTGTTGCGTGGCGTTGCGTAGTTGCGTGGCATTGCGGCGTTGCGTAGTTGCGCGGTGTTGCGTAGTTGAGCGGCGTTGCGTAGTTGAGTGGCGTTGCGTAGTTGAGTGGCGTTGCGTAGTTGAGTGGCGTTGCGTAGTTGCGTGGCGTTGCGTAGTTGCGTGGCGTTGCGTAGTTGCGTGGCGTTGCGTAGTTGCGTGGCGTTGCGTAGTTGCGTGGCGTTGCGTGGTTGAGTGGCGTTGCGTGGTTGAGTGGTGTTGCGTGGTTGAGTGGCGTTGCGTGGTTGAGTGGCGTTGCATGTGTCAGAGGCTAAATGTAGCACAGGGAGACCTCCAGTGGTAAGACAATCAAAAACAACTTAGAAAACATTTGACAGTATGAAGAGATCAAACTCATGAACAAGCGTGATACACCTCAGCTAAAAATCATGATAAATAACAACACACATTAGAAGTGAAACTGCAAGTACAGAAGGACCAGCTTTGCTTGTTTAAAACTCCCACTTCAGGCAGATGAGTGTAATGTGTAAAGCGTCTTGTGCACATGAGCAGATCGGAGTCTGGAAGCAAATACAAAGAAGAGGAATGACTGAGGCGCATTGGTGTGAAGCACATCAAAGGGCTTCTCCTCCCCTAATTAGCCGTTCTGGGGAAACTGAAAGTACGGCCGGCCTGCGGCCGGCCATGAATAATTAGGGGAGGAGAAGCCCTTTGATGTGCTGGGCTGGGAGGAGAAGCCCTTTGATGTGCTGGGCTGGCTGGCCCTGAATGCGCGTGCATGTTATCACGTGGTTCACGGGCACTGCAAGAAAACCGCGGCTGAAAGGCCTTTGGTTTGACGAGAAAATAGCCGACTTGAATTCTCCCCATTTCCCATTCCTGCGGAATGGTAAAGGCTCGACCTAAAAATAAGACATACTGTTGGTTTAAATTGTGTTTAAAAACGTAAATCTAAAAAGGTGTGCAGCACCAAGTGAACAGTGCGCGATTGGGTGGGTATCAATATCCATCATAACGAATCATGATGCCAGCTTCTAACATATGGTGTGGGAGTACCTCAAGCCATGACTACAGGTGGCATGGCTTGAAGTTACAGCCACTATAGCGGAAGTCGCAGACCATACATGGTCACCTACTCCTGAATCCTGACTGCTAGGCCTTTGACCTAAAGTAAAGAGGGGGCAAATACTTACACCAGTTTACAGACCTTGCATAAGTACTTTTCAAGAATATGACTCGTTAACAAGTCATTACATCGCGTGGCATTACAACACGGTCGTTACAACAACCGTTTTGTTGCCACGCAATGCCATTACTATGCAAGTCATTACATCGGCTTGCAGTAGATGGCGCGCTAACATTAGAAATGTATAATTTACTACTCCAACTCCAGTCTACGTAACAGTAGGGAAGGTGTTGGAATAGTAAACTATACTATTCCTTTTGTTAGAGCGCCATCTACTGCAAGTCGTTGTAATGAGCTGCCTTGTAATGGCATTGTGTGGTAACAACGCGGTCGTTGTAACGACCATGTTGTAATGGCATCACGGTGTAATGACTGCGATGTAAAGGTCGTTTTCCACTTTTCAAGCGCCTAATAGAAATGTCTTGGAAAGCAGGCTCTGTGCTGGACACCAAGAGGCAGCTGCATACTCTCCAGCACTGTGCAGGACCAGAGGCCAACACACTACACATGCTACTCACTGGAGGAGTGGGGAGAGTGGATGGGAGGGAACTGTGATATGTATATCTTAGCATAGAAGCCAAAAACGATATTCGACCACAATGAAGGGACTATGTCCGGGACCTCATGAATGCACAACTTCTGTACAATTGTACCTAAGTATGATGTATATCATCCTGTTCATCTGATCTCTGTTCCCCTGTTGATCTACCCATATGTGTTCCCTGCAGCATCCCCCTTACACCTACTTCCTTATAATTTATTATTTTATTGACGCACTGTCTGCTATTAGGATTGGCATGTTTTGTAGTCCTCACCGTCCTCCTTGCCTTGTGATCATACTTTACTGTAATGATGAAAGGATCACCAAAGGCTGGATATATCAAGTGAAGTATTTATTGGTCACAGCTGTAGCAGGTCCTGAGTAACTGAAGATACATAGAATGTCTCAGGCAGGTAAAGCATTGTACATTCTAGACTCAGGTGACATGGGCATATGACATGGCTGATGACACAGTCCAGCCAGATCACCACATTTACCTTAGTAGATCTTGCTCTGAGACTGATGTAAATGGCAATGCTGCCCAACCATGATCGGTTTACATATGTCACATATATGTTATGTTATGTTATGTTATGTTATTTTTATTTGTACCGCGCACAGCTGCCCCAGCAAAGGGGCGTCCTGGCGCTTTGAGGAGGTAAACACAACACAGCATTAATAGCGGGCAGCAAAAAGAGAAAAGACCTAAGATGAGCTAAACAAATAAAAAGGTCTTGATAGCCCGTCTAAACTGAAAGAGCTCATCGATGGCCCGGATTTGTGGAGGGAGAGAGTTCCACCAGCTCGCCGCCAGGACTCGAAACGAACGGCCACCAATTTTGTCATTCATGCTCCCTGTAACCTGTATTCCTCAATTCGTTTTTCTTGTTGATGTTTTTTTTTAAAACACCATCATTTTGAACCCATGGAAACTGAAAACAGAACAACCTACGCATCTTGTTTTCAATGATCATTATCAGAGAAGAGGACTTGCTGCATGCACAGGAGGATTAACAACGAGACCTAGTGTGCCATGATAGGGCACCAGGTTCAGTTTTCCGTAGTCATGTATTCCAATGGGCTTTGGGAAGTGCAGTCTTTTTGTAACTGTGTTTAACTTGGATGCTGATAAAGCAAGGGATGAAATGCAGAATATTTGAGACTTTCTAAATCTTTAAACTTAGGAAATCTACATTCTGAGCGTGCACACAACGTGAAGTGAGTGAGCACTTGGATTAGAACAAACAGATGGCACCTCTCTCATCTTTTGCTTCCTATATACACGAAGCAGCCTTCCCCTCACACCAATTCTGACCCACTGTGGGAGTCTCAAAGGGAAGAGGACCAACCAGGCGATGACGCTGGATAACGACGGCCTAATCCTTGCTGACAGACACAGAGGTGAGGAGTGGGGGGAGTGGCATTGATCAAGCCCTGCACCGCAACAGAGGCAACTAATTGCCCTGGGGCAGAGACTGAGGACGTGTGAGTGCCCAAACAGCAAATACTCATGCTATTGGATTGCCAATATTGTGAAGGGGAAGGTTGCAGGGGGGCAGGGACAGATAGATAAATACACCAAACAAGTGGCACATGGCGGGTCGGTAGAGGGAGAAGCACAGGGTCTCCCATACTACCACAGGAAGTGACAGTTTCCACAGCAGCAGTACTCCAGGTGATCAAAGACAAACACAAATACTTGACAGACAATATTTATGGGGTAGGGGTCTCATTCCTTCGTCAATACTTGTGTAACTTATCTTCGCGAGCGACGGAGGCACAGGGGCGCATTTCCTCCCTGCAAGATGTGGCAGGCACCATTACATGAGCATAAAAGACTGAATGAGCAGACAACACTCCTCGAACACTGCATGGAAGATGCAGAAGGCCAATCATGCAGAAATAATCCGTGGCTGGTGGGACTGCCGAAGGGCATGGAAGGACAACAAACCAGGGAGACTGGTTTAAAACATGAATTCCAGGCAGAGTTATATCCGTGCTTTAATATAGAGAGGACGCAGGCCCCAAGACTGCCTCCGTCATCATCTGGAGGGAAGTACCCTTTTTGTATGGTCACACCAATACGTTTTGCTCCAGATACTGTTGGTTAGGACTCTGAAAGTGCACTGGAGCAGGTTGAAATTGCTATATGTGAATTGGCATCCTCAATTGGCAATGACTTTAACCCCCTTATAAGTCCCTAGTACATGGTCCCAATGGTACCCAGGGCATGGGTGTTAAAGTAGTCACCAGGGCCTGAAGCACTATTTATGCCACCCTGAGTAGCCCAAGTAAACTACTAACAAGAGGACGGCCAATGCAGACTGCAGAAGAGAATAAAGTGCTTGATCTCGACTCTGCCTTCACCATGTGTGGTAAAGTCAAACACGATTTTTAATATAGGTCTGTCACCCCTAAAGAAGGCCTTCTGAGCCAGACAAATGGCTGGGCCTGCTTTGGCCCAAGGATCCGAGTAAACTCAGAGCTGAGCAAAAGCCAGGCGTCCTTCACTGCCTCGCCCACCTCCATAAAATAATGGAAATTAAGGGCACAAAGGCATAGTAGGATATTATTTGACTATCTACAAAAAAATTGATGAAGCAGCAGTACCCACACCCCGGAGCAGAACTCCTTGTTTCAGGATTCATAACTTTCTCACTACATCATATTTTAGTTAGTGTATTATGAGACTAGGTGTTCCCTCCCCAAGGGTCAAAAGAAATGATCATTGTTTTACAGCGCAGTTTTATCATCCCATACTTACTACCAGTGTTTAGTTTGATTTAAGTTTCCATCTGGGTCACTACACAATGGGGTTGTGACTTGTTCTGATAGTTGGACTCAGGAACTCCTCTCACCAAGAGATATGCCACTGTGCTGTGGAAACTGTCCAGGCTAAGTATAGATTTCACAACCAGCATATTTTGGTAAAACAAAGATTAAATGCTAACCCTCATCGTTAGATGGCTAAAGCTTTCCCACTGCCCATGTCTTGCGGTGAAGGTTTGGTGTTAGAGTCTGCCCACCACAAAATAGAATAGGCTTAGAGTGTGAAATCAAAAAAGCATAAAGCTTCAAAACCCAATTAGAGCAACAGAACTGCCCATAAAGAGTAGTTCATAATACTCAGCTGAGCCCCAATAAATCCAAGTAAAGCAGCAAACAGTTGTAGCAGCAATCTGTCAAATCAAATCAGAAAAAGAATACAATGAGGGGAAACAGCAGCAGCAATCTGTCAAATCAAATAGGAAAAGGAATACAACGAGGGGAAACAGCAGCAGAAGTTGCCACAACCATCAAGGGTCTGGGCGGGAAAGGGAATAAGAATAAGTTGTAACTACCTAGGAACACACTAATATAAAAGTCAAAACCATATGTCGTAAACATTGACATATGTTTGCTTGCTCTCATCGAAAGTGTGTACCTTGCGACCATCTTCCCTCACAAATCATCGGACTCTGGCCCACATCACCCACTCACCCCATAGTTGGGCTTCCGCTCCTCATCCTAACGACCCTTAATGCCATCCAGATGTAGATCCTCCCTATCCGATATGGATATCCATTCTCTCCAACCATTCTGTGATCCAGAACACTCCTCCAACATATCCAACTTGCATCAATCCCCACTGATCCATTCCGGGAACCGAGGCTAAACTCTAGACTCTAGGGCATTAAATGAGAACAACTTCACGTAAGTCACCACCACACTATCTGCACCAATTGACACAAACACAAAGCTCAAATCCAGGCTCCTGAAACTGTAGATCGGCAGTGAAACACGCTGCTGACATTGCATAACTCATCCCTGCACAGGACTTGGACCTTGTAATGCGGACTGAAACGTGGCTGAATGACTTAGCTTCTCCCATTCTAAACATTGTAGTACCTACTAACTATGATATAATTCGGTTGGATAGAGCAAGCGGTCATGGTGGAGGCATTGCCTGCTTACATCGCAGCAACTTAATGAACAAGTTACTTACCTTCGGTAACAATATATCAGTAAAAAACATTAGTTCGTGATAGATTCCTTACCTTATAATTCCCCCCTAGGCGTCAGATTGGATCCGGAAAGCTTTCGTCAGCAGTACCCCTGCGCGTCGGAAGATGGCGTCGGTCTGCTCCGCGTCTGTCGTCGTGATCACCGGGATGACGTTGCGGCGGACACTTAGATGCCGCGCCAGGAACGCAGAGCTATGCAAGAAACTGACCACTGATGCAATGAAACTAGGGACCTGAAAGGGATGACCTTGACCCTAGAGATCCGTTTGTTGGAGGACCTTCTTCTGTTTCGTAAGGCCATAAAAACTTTCCTATTTTAATGCCCCTTAGTTGTACCTCTTTTCTAACTCTCTGCATTGGCGGTGCTGTGTTCTACCTTGTCGTGCGCCGGGACGCTCCTTTGCTGGAGCATCTGTGCGCATTATAAGTGCCCATACCATAGCATAGTAAATCAGTTTACATAACGGGGAGAATGGGTGGGGCGGAAAGGAATCCATCACTAACTAATGTTTCTTGCAGCTATATCGTTACCGAAGGTAAGTAACTTGTTCATCTGAAAGAAAAACATGAGTGATAGATTCCTTACCTTAGAATAGATACCCCAGCAATACCAACCCAGGTAGTGGGTCTGCGGACCAAGAGCACAGCAGAAAGTCCCAGAGAACAGAACGGCCAAAGAAGCTGTCTCTCCGGACTTGGCTGTCCAGGCAGTAGTGCTTGGTATATGTGTGCAGTGAGGCCCATGTAGCTACCTGACAGATGTCATGCAAAGGGACTCCCCGTCCCAAAGCAGTAGTGGCTGCCGTCGCCCTGGTAGAATGGGCACGCAGCCCCACAGGAGGCTCTTTTTTAGCCAAAGAATAGCATGCTTTTATGCACAGAACGACCCACCGAGAGATGGTCTAATTGTGCAAAGCCCGACCTTCCTTGGCACCCACGTAGCCAACAAAGAGCTGGTCATCCACCCGGAACAGTTGTGTTTGGTTCAGATAGAATGAGAGTGCACGCTTTGGGTCCAGATGGTGGAGCCTCTCTTCCTCTTTCGAGGGATGCGGAGGTGGAAAGAAGGTGGGCAAAGTGATGGTCTGCCCGATGTGAAAGGCAGTGACAACATTTGGCAGAAAAGATGGATGAGTCCTTAGAACATCTTTGTCTGGATTGACAGAGAGAAAAGGTGGTGTAGAAGAAAGAGCCCGGAGCTCACTCACTCTTCTGGCAGAGGTGATGGCTACCAGGGAAGCAGTCTTTAAAGTAAGGAGACGTAAATGACAATTGTGAAGTGGCTCAAAGGGAACATACATCAGATATTTTAAGACAAGATTCAAGTCCCACTGAGGCATTACGAAAGGAACAGGAGGGAACATGTGCAGAAGTGGTATAGGTGGAAATTAAAACAACAGACCGCAACTCCACTCGCAACGAAAATCGTCGTCTAGCGAGTTCTGCCTTGGAAATTCCAATGCGCAGAACTGAGGACATTGCGTGTTATCTTCGGTGGCGAATAGATCTAACCAAGGCTCTCCCCACTGCTGAAAGAGACCTTGCGCCACTTCTGAGTTCAGACGCCATTCGTGATCCAACATGCATCTGTGGCTGAGTTCATCCGCCCTGGCGTTCAAAGAACCTACCAGGTGTTGAACCACCAGGGACATGCCCTGATGTTCCAGCCATGTCCAGAGGTGGAGAGCCTCCTGACATCGGGGCCAAGACCCCACCCCGCCCCGTTTGTTGCAGTATCACATGGCGGTGATGTTGTCTGTAAAAACTTGCACCACACTCCCTCAGACAGAGGGAAGGAATGCTTTCAGTGCAAGTCGGATTGCCCAAAGCTCCAGAAAGTTGATATGGAGCCAGGACTCTGCCGCAGACCAGAGGGTTCTGATCTCCGCCTCTCCCAGGAGGGACGCGTTTGTCAATATTGTATGCTCCGGTCGGGAAGGGATCTGCCATTGACCCAATGGCGATTCGTTAGCCACCACTGCAAGTGTTGTGCAGTGCCCTTCGAGATCTGGATGTGATCGGACAGGTTGCCCTGATGCTGTGCCCACTGGGACTTCAGGTCCCACTGCAGAGGCCGCATATGCCATCGGGCATGATCCACTAGCAGGATGCAGGAGGCCATCAGGCCCAGCAGCCGGAGGGTCATCCTGACCGAAACCCAGGATGGGGGCTGAAAGATCGGAATCAGAGCCTGAATATCCCGGACTGGAGGTGGGAGATGACTTTTTGGGTCGAGACCACCTTCAACTACTAGTCGTCAAGATAGGGGTAGACTGGAACTACTTATCTGCGCAGATAAGCTGCGACCACTGCCATCACTTTTGTGAACACCAGAGGGGCGCTGGTAAGGCCGAAGGGGACAACTGTAAACTGAATGTGCTCTTGGCCTACCGGCAACCACAGGTAATGCGGGTGGGCGGACAGGACGGGGATGTGGAAACAAGCGTCCTACAAGTCCAACACTACCATCCATTCTCCAGGGTCGAGGGCAGACAGGACCTGAGCTAGCGTCAACATCTTGAACTTCTCCTTTTCAGAGGAAGCGGTCGACGTTCCTGAGGTCCAAGATAGGACGCATGCCTTTGTCCTTCTTGGGCACCAGAAATTAGTGGGAGTAGCAACCACGACCTACTTCTGGCGCAGGAACGCGCTTGATGGCCCCCTTGGCCAAGGGTGCCGTGACTTCCTGCTGGAGAAGCACCAAATGATCCCTCGACATGCAGTGGTACTGGGGTGGCATGGCTGGAGGGGTAGTCTTTAAGGGGAGGGAGTAACCCCTTCGGACAATTTGTGGCACCCACCTGTCCGAAGTGATATTGCGCCAGTGGGGGAGGTGATGGTGAATCCTGCCGCCCACTGGTGTTTAATGGGCTTGAAAGGTCGTATTAGGAAGACTTTGAGGCAGATGCTGCAGAGGTGGAGGTGGAATGACCCGTCCGCTGGCTCCCTGCACCGCCTCGGCGGGGACCACATCCGGGCCGCGCTGAGGCAGGTTCTGTGCAGGCCTGTGCCTGAACTAACTTGTCGGCGTCCCTTCCGTGGCCACAAAATGGCCGGAAAGCAGAAGTGGCCGGGCGCCTGGTGGAAAGGTCCAAGGACTTGGCCGTAGCCCGGGAGTTCTTAAAGCGTTCCAGCGCACTATCTGCTTTGTTGCCAAAAAGGCGACGGCCATCAAAGGGTAAATCCATAAGGGAAATTAGAACATCCCCCGAAAAGCCAGTAGACCGAAGCAAGGCAGAGCGATGGAGCGTCACTGTCGTGGAAATCGCTCTGCCTAGCGTGTCCGCAGTGCCAAGTCTACACCGTATGGCGAACTTTGCTGCAGCCTTCCCTTCAGCAACAGCCTGGGAGAACACTGTTCGGGTCTCCTCTGGATACTGAGGCAGCACCTGCACACCCCTATCCCACACAGAGTGGGAATAACGGCACAAGAGGAATGCAGTGTTCACCGATCGCAGCCCTAAGCTGGCACATGAAAACAGTTTCTTGCCAAACTGCTCCAGCTTCTTGGATTCCCTATCTGGAGGGGCGGTAGGGAACGTGCTCTGGGAAGTAGAGGCCTGAATAAGTAGGTTCTCTGGGGTGGGGTGGGTGGACAGAAAAGCAGAGTTGCCCAGAGCCGGGGGGCTGCGCCTGGCCACGTTCCTATCCACACATTGGATGGTCCTAACCCGCCTGTGGTGGGCCAGGACCAAGTGCCCAGAAGAACGCCTGTCAGTGCTTCATTGAAAGGCAGTAGAAGCTCCAAGGAGCTTGCTGGAACGCTTCAGCGAGGAGGTTAGTTGTCAAGGCCATCGTAGGAAGTTCGAGGTCCTTGGCTACCCTACATAGAACCACACCTAAGTCGCACCCTCCTCCATAGCCACGGTAGAAGGAGGGAGGAAGCCAAGGTCAGGCGATTGATCAAAACCACTGGCATACCCTAACTCTTCTGCCCAGTCCTAATCCAACTCACACTGTTGTGTGAGAGGGCCCTCAGACCCCTCCCAGTCCTCCCCTTCCTCCATAGCCCGATAAACAGGTCAAAACGATGGAGACTGGACATAGGGATAGAAATCCCCCATCGGCATCGGAATCGAACAACACCGAACTGGCACCGTACCGGGGCCGACGTCGTCCGAGGGACCGGACGGCGTCACGGGCAGTGCCGGTGGGGTCGATGGCGGCAGAGGAGTTGTGAGGTCGACCGGAATCCAGGCCTGGACCCAAGGGGGTCCTGCAACGCTAGCAACAAAGTTGTTGGCGGTGCAGGGGCCAGAGCTGCCGGTAGCACAAAGCAAGGACCCCAGATGGGCCCGCGGCGCCCGAAGGCGCTCCGGCGGGGGCCGACGGCCCAAAGAAAATCTTGCACCTGGGCTTGAGTCGCTCCTGGACCCGGAAAAAGTGGGTAGGACGGGGTTGACTGCACGGGCTCCACAGTAGTCACAGGGGTGGCACCACCTGCAACTTCAGTTGAGTTGTGCGACCGGCGAGAGTAAGTCAATGGGTGACGATGCTTCTTCGACTTCTTTTTCGAATGCCTCGACTTACCCGACCCCTAGGACTTTGATCCTGAAGATCGATGGTGGTGACTCCGTGACCGGTCCCTTGACTTCCTCCTTGACTGGGACTCGAGCGGCACGGAGCCAACTCCTGGGCTTCCAGCAACTTTCGGGACCGCTCCCGCAAAGTCTTTGTTGCCATGGCCCGATAGTCAGAGCACGACTGGGGTCGTGGTCGCGTTCCAGGCAGAAGAGACACACGTCATGGGGGTCAGTCACCGACATCGTGCGGGGACAGGCTCCGCAATTCTTGAAACCGGGCATCCCTACCCAGCATCAGGAGTCGATAGACTCGAAAAATAGAGACACAAATCTTCAAAAAACTCAGTCATGGAGGAGCTTCGCGCGCAACCACGATGGCCGCGTGAGCTCGGGGCTCCGAAGACCCTCCGAACCTCCGGATATATCCTGTCACCTATCCTGTCCCAAAATAGTGGGAAAATATTTGTGAACCGACGCCGACACTGGACCCGTTGTCAGAATTGAAACCCGACTTTGTACGGGACGGCTACGTTGTGTAGAACTCTGAGGTCCGTCGCCTATGTAAGACCTGGGCCAGAGCTGGCTCGAGAGGCGACACTTGGGGGAGACGACGAAGATCTGTCGGGAGTGGGGTGACCGAACAGTAGCTACTGGCTGCGGTGACATCGAGAACGGCTCGTGGGCTCTGGTGAGGCAGGGCGAGAAGGTTTCTGCCCGTGGGCTTGGAACACCGGTGGGCTGGCAAAGCCCCGGTGTGTGTACCAAAACGCATGCTTGGTGATTAAACATGGCGGGCAGGCCGGAGACCGAGAAGACAAAGCCCAGGACCACCAAGAAGACGCCCTACTCCCAAGTCAACAACATGGAGCGCTACGCCCACCCGAAGGAGTCGCCCGGAGTCTCAGCCAGGACGAGAGAATCAACGCGTGAGAGTTTGCCCGCAGCTCCAGATCCAACGCTCCGCGACATAATGGGCGCCATTGAAGGCGTGAAGGCCACCATGGGCCAACAACATGAAGCAACGGCGCACAAGGTCGCTACTATTGCGATCAAAGTCAACTTGATCCGTGTTGACCTAGGAAAAACGAATGAGCGGGTCAAGTCATTGGACATTAAGACCTCAAGCCTGACGACTGATGTCTCGGACCTACAGCTCGAGGTCCGGAATGTCAAGTCGGCCAACGACCATTTTGCGAGGAGGCTTGAAGACTTTGAAAGCCGTGCCAGGCGACAGAGTGTCCGCATTATCGGAGTGCCGGAGCGATCCGAGGAGCCGGCTGCGGACTTATTCATCGAAGACTTGGTACAGAACCACTTGGCATCCAAGGGGCTGAGTAAGTTCTTCTCCGTTGAGCGGGCTCACAGAGTGCCGGGGTGTCGCCCTAAGGTAGGGGCCCCGCCGAGGCCCATCATCGCCCGGATTTTTTACTTCAGGGACCGGGATGCCATCCTTCAGGCTTCGAGGAGCGGAGGGCCACTGAAGTTCGAGAACTCTAACATCAACTTTTACCCCGACTTTACCCAGTCCATACAAAGACAGAGGCAGAGTTTTATGGGAGTGAAGCGACGGTTACGGGACATGGGGTTGAAATATGCCATGTTGTTTCCGGCTAAGTTGCGGGTGGAACACGAAGACCGGACTCTGTTCTTCGATTTGCCTGAGGTGGTGGGGGACTGGCTTGACTCATTGCCGCAGCAACATCGGGAACGTGAGGAGCACACGGAGGGGGCTGATGGTGGGCACGATTTGCAGGAGTGATGGCTGGCTGCGGAACATTTGGACAATGGGTCACGACCCGGCTGTGCGGTTTGACAATCCTGTGTTCAGTTTTTAATTTACTTTCAAAGTGGGGGGTTCTGGGGGGATAGGGTAGTCTCCTTTGTCCTCGGGGGCTTTTTGTAGGCTAGTTTTTCTAAATAAGGCCGACAGACACACTGTGAGTTGGGGGCGCTGTTTAGTCTAATGCTGGGGTGCAGGGAGGGGGGAGGTGGGGGTGTTTGGGACTGTTCTTCTTCTCAATTTTCTTTTTCTTGGCAAGGCAGGCGGCTGACTACGTACATGTTTGATGCGACTGTGCCCATTCGGGGTGGCGCAGGTCTTGGGTTTGATGATGGGGGGTAGGAAATTGAATGTTCTTAGTTTGAACGTTAATGGGCTGGGGTACCGCATAAAGAGGGAGATTGTGCTTCGAATGTTTAAACGATGTGTTCCTGACGTGATACTGTTGCAGGAGACCCATTTAGTGGGCAATACATGCTGCGCACTTAATAGGAAGGGGTACAAAATGGTGGCACACTCTGGGTTCTCTTCGGGCTCCCGGGGGGTGGGGATTTTGGTGCGCTCAGCTCTGCCACTAGAAATAGAGTCGAGGCTGGTGGACGATAGAGGACGTTATGTCGCTGTTTCAGGGAGGTGGGAGGGGCGTACCCTGGTTTTGCTTTCGATTTACGTTCCTCCTGGTTTACAAACAGCTACCTTCACGGATCTTGGGGGCGCCATTTTAAATCTCCCGGAGGGACTTCTCATTATGGGTGGGGATTCTAATTCTGTTGGCTCAGGCACTTTAGATAGGCATCCATCAAGAGACCTCCGTGGTGCGCAGAACTGGCTTCCTGACTTTATGGACACAATGAGACTTATTGACTGCTGGAGGCTTTTACACCCTGCCCGGCGTCAATACACTTTCCACTCAGGGGCTCACGGTAGCTTCTCCAGGATCGACTACGTCCTGGCTCTTGCGGCCCATGCACCGGCAGTATCCGAGGCTCGACTTATGGCGAGGGGTATCTCGGACCATTCCCCGGTCTGGGTATCCTTTGACTTTGACGTCGCAGCGGCAGAGAGGGTGGCACCGGTTAACCCATGGTACTTCTGCGACCCTAAGACCCGGGGACTCATGGCCAGGGCTATTGAGTTGTACTTTACCGAGAATGCAGGTTCGGTTCCCTCAGCTATCTCCCTATGGGAGGCGTTTAAAACAGTTCTGAGGGGTGAGGCATTCTCCCTTATAGCGGAGGTGCGGAAGCGTAGGGACGCGGAGGCACTACAGATTGAGTCCGACATTGCGGAACTGGAGTCCCAGTTGGAGGCCGGCCCGTCCCCGGACCTGCTGCATAATCTCTCCCTAAAACAATCAGAGCTCCGGGCCACAGTCACGGATGCGGTGAAAGCCATGGGCAGGGAGCAGCAGGGGCGCATCTATGATGTTGGCGATAAGGCCGGTAAGTTGATAGCCTGGCTTGATAAAAAAGAGGGGGCCAACCGCGTGGTTCCTGAGGTACTGGAAGAAGACGGCGTTGCCGTGACTGACCCCGGTGCTATTGTTCAGTGCTTTGCGGAGTACTTCGAGACGGTTTATACTTCGGTCTCTGATAGGCCTGAGGAGGACTTGCGGGATCTACTGAGGGACATAGAGTTACCGAGCCTGTCAGAGACCGAAAGGGAGGACATGGACAGGGACATCACGGCTGATGAGATTGCACTGGCAATACGCTCCCTACGTTCAGGCAAGGCTCCGGGCCCTAACGGGATTCCCGTTGAGCTACATAAAATCAAGCCAGACATAGTTGCCCCGCCGCTGAGAGACATGTTTCTGGAGGCGCGGGAGACGGGCACACTTCCTCCCGACCAGAGGCTAGCTACTATTGTAGTTATCCATAAGGAAGGGAAGCCTAGAGATTTATGCCGCTCCTACCGGCCGATCTTTTTATTAAATGCAGAGCCCAAAAGTTTGGCCAAATTGCTGGCTAACCGGCTGGTCGGCGCAATTGGCGACTTGGTGCACCCAGATCAATCCGGCTTTATCCCGCATCGCAACACCGCCCTCAATCTCAGGAGACTCCATGGAGTTCTCGCGAGGGTTGGTACCCTCCAGGAGCCGGCCATCTTGGCGTCCCTAGATGCTACGATGGCCTTCGACTCCCTTGAATGGTCGTACCTCTGGGCGGTGCTTGCAAAGTTTGGATTTGGTCCAGGGTTTATAGGGTGGGTCAACCTCCTATATGCAAGTCCTCTGGCCAAGGTGGCAGTGAACGGACACGCATTGGTTCCCTTTGTTCTGGGCAGGGGCACCCGACAGGGATGCCCACTGTCGCCGCTGCTATTCGCACTGGCTCTGGAACCACTGGCCGCGTGGATCAGGTGGCAACCGGACATCAACGGGATTCGCTGGTCCCAGGGTTTTGAGGATAGAGTGTCCCTGTACGCAGACGACATTCTCCTCTACCTCACATCGCCGCGAAAATCCCTCATTGTTGTCTGCGATGTTCTGCGTTCTTTTGGCAGAAACACAGGACTTGTCATCAACTGGTCTAAATCTCACCTTTACGTGCTGAAGGGCGAGGCCCCTATTCTTCCTCGGGCTGTGCTATTCAGATTGCAAGGCAGGGGTTCAAATATCTTGGGATCTACATTTCTGTTGACCCTCGACTACGTTATACGAACAACTTGCTTCCCCCTCTCGAACGCCTTAGGCGAGACGTGGAGGGATGGCGGAAGCTCCCGCTTTCCCTTCTGGGACGTGCGGCATTGTTCAAAATGATGTCCCTGCCTCGTTTCCTGTATGCACTTCAGAATACTCTCGACCCTGTCCCATCGCGCTACTTTAGAGAGGTCGAGGGCCTTCAGCGTACCCTGTTGTGGGATGGCAGGCCGCGTATCGCGGTGGCCAAATTGACTTTACCGTGGTATGACGGAGGGATGGCGTTGCCGGACATCCGAAGATATTATTGGGCGTTCCAGTTGGCGGCCCTCAACCACGGCCTCTACGGTCCAGCTCTGAGTCCAGGATATGCCATGGATCGGTGGCTTCTGAACGACGGGAAGTATTATAGGGCTCTGTACTCGAGGTCTCTGGATGGACGTATGACTGGCCCCACTAAAACAGCGGTGCACATTTGGAGGATAGTTACCAGAGCGCAGGAATGGAAGGACAGGCTTACTCTAGCAACCCCCTTGTTTGACTCCGATCTGCTTGGATAATTGTGGCACACCAAGGGCTTTGACCGATGGGACTTAATTGGAATCTCGAAGGTGGGAGACATGCTGGTCAAGGGTCAGGTCAAGTCCTTTGAGGTATTGCAGAAGGAGTTACAGCTGGGGGGCACAGAGTATTTTCGATATGCACAAATAAGGCACGCCCTGCTCTCAGTGAGACGGTTCCCGAGTCGTCCCCTCTGGAGGACAGGGCCCTAGATGGCCATATGCCAGACAGCGCAATCTCGCTTATATACAAAAAACTTGTACGTACCGACCTCCTCCTTGGGGTGCGAGACCAATGGACCCGAGATGGTTTAGAATTGGATGATGAGGACTGGCAGTACGCGGTCTCGTCCCCAAAGGAGGTGGCAATCCCGGCCAGATTGCGCCTTGTGCAACTTAAGATTCTGCACAGGGTATATGTTACAGGACCTCGGTTAATTCACATGGGTTACTCAGAATACGGTCTCTGCAATCGGGGATGTGGATCTCTCGCAACATTTATGCACATTATGTGGGAGTGTGGGGCTGTAGCGGCCTACTGGAAATGCATACATGAGGTCATGGGCGAGGTCACTGGGGTTGATTTGTTGGCAGAAGCCCGAAGATGTTTGTTGAATGTGTGGGGTCCCACTGATTACGATGGCTCACAGACACAATGGGTTACCCTGGGCAACATGGTGGCGGAGAGAGACATTGCACAAAGGTGGGGAGCGGCTTCACCCCCCACCCTAGAGATATGGATGACTAACATGGACTTGTGCATGTTTTGTGAAAAGACGGTATATGTTGCCCGGGGTAGACCCAAAAAATGGCACAAGATCTGGGGACCCTGGAATGAGTACCGTGGGGACATCTGCGTCCCACCCGACACAACACCCATAGAGGAACGGATGTCTCCATAGCCCACCGTTCCAACAAACGTATTGATTGCCATAGGTCCTTTTCCCTCCCTCCCTCTCTCTAACCTAATGATTGCATTTAAAGTATGTCGAATGTCAGCTAGGGCCTAACCCGCCCCTGGAAGGGGTGACGTCGCATTATTAATACACTGCCTTGCCTTTCAACACTTATATAGTGTTTCCGGTTTTCTTTTGTTTTTCAAAAATATAAATTAAACCTCATTTGTTTATGTATTTTATTCTGTGTGCACCATACATATTGATCGATGATTAGCTGCCAAGCCTCAGCGATGTTCGGCTGAATAGCTGTGTACTACTGTGTGTAAATAAAGGTTTTCCAAAAATCAAAAAAAAAAAAAACTCAGTCACCGTACTTGCTCTCTCTGGATCTGCGCTTGCTGGTGTGGAAAACGAAAGAACTGCCATCAGCGCACGAGAGTGGCGTCTAAGTACCTGCTGTGACGCCGGTGAACACGATGCCAACGACGGATGAGGAGCAGAATGACGCCACCTTAGGACACGCAGGGGTACTGCTGATGAAAACTTTCCGGATCCAGTCTGACGCTTGGGGGTAAATAACAAGAACAAAAGCAGAAAGGGACACTAGTTCTACACAAATCGTAAACTCACTTCTAGGTCAAAGTTGCCCACCTCACTGGTCTTCTGCCAAGAGACCACACAGTTATAGTAGACATAATAAAGCACAGAGAGGCAATATAAACATTTTAAAATGCACAAATGCACAGTAGATGAATCAATCCGGACTCTTCAAATGATGTTAGGCATGATCTTTTAGTTTAATGGATTCTTGGACCACATATGAATAGTACACCCAGAGTGCAGCCAACGCGTTTCGCCCTGAATAGGGCTACCTCAGGGCAGTCTTCCAGTTACTCCAATCTTATGAGGTAAAAGAGGTGCCCAGATAATTACTGCAACAAACTTTCAAATTTGGTGTGTATTTATTCCACAAAAGTGAGTATTCTTCCAGTTTCTATCTTGCTTTGAGTAAATGGTCTGTAATCACTTAAAACCGTGATGTATTAAGTCTCCAGTATTCCAAATTATGTAGTGTAATCCAAATTCTATTTTCTGGAGATCACTAAGATAGGTGATACACCTGGGGTTAATCAATATCACTGGTCCTGCAAAACCCAGGTATGCAGGTAAATGGTTAGGTGTCTCCCAAATGATAACCCTCATGCACGTGTCTTTATTTCGATCTCGTAGCGGTATACGATGGGTCCCCGCTTATTGAAGTACACGTAGGTGCATAATCATTGGGTTATTTTTTGTATAAAATGCCCCTCCATCAGGAGGTAGTACCTTAGGTTGTGACAGTAGTGATCGTGGATAGTGATCAGTGAGTGCTAGGATGTATAAAAGCCCGGACAGCCAGATGGCACAAATTTTTAATAGGTCTGGATTCGGGTGGCTGCAATGAGCACAGGGATAAAAAGTAGGTGTGTATAAAGATTTGGTTATGAAATCTAACGCAGTCATTTAGTGCAAAAAGAAAAAATAGGTCAACATGTTTCTGCCCTCATAGCCGTGGAGCGGTCAGTGGGCATTCTTCAGGCCCACCGAGTGCTAAGTGTGAGGAATAGGAAAATATTCTAGACCTGTTCCTTGGTGCGAGGTCACTTTGTACCTGTAAGAAAAAACAAGTGTACAGGACAAAACGTAGGAAGGGGGACACAAGGAGGGAAAACACATATGTACAATTGTACCATGCCAAAATCACTGATTCTGGTAAAACAACTAAAAAATGGCAATACTTTCACAGAATCACTGTTGTATTAGGTTTCCCATCTTTCACTCTCATGCTTCGGCATAATAGGTGCAGTAATGGTGTTTCTGCGGTTGACTTGAATTGGTGTTATGCACTTAACTCTACCGTGTGGTCTCTCGCTCACGTGCCACACAGAAAACATTCTTAATTCTGTGAATAAACTCTTTTCATGCTGCTATGTCTGTGGGAGTACGCTTACAAATGATATGCTTTGTGTCCCACTAGCATGCCGGAGAAAGGGGCGTGTTTCTGTGCGTTTATGAAAAAATGAGCGATCGTGTTTTTTATCAGCCCGTTTTGAAGTTGAAGCGACTGGTGCTCTCGCTTTTTATTATCGTTTCAAGTAAATTTAGGGGTCAAACAGGTGAGTTTTTAATTTACTTTCAAAGTGGGGGGTTCTGGGGGGATAGGGTAGTCTCCTTTGTCCTCGGGGGCTTTTTGTAGGCTAGTTTTTCTAAATAAGGCCGACAGACACACTGTGAGTTGGGGGCGCTGTTTAGTCTAATGCTGGGGTGCAGGGAGGGGGGAGGTGGGGGTGTTTGGGACTGTTCTTCTTCTCAATTTTCTTTTTCTTGGCAAGGCAGGCGGCTGACTACGTACATGTTTGATGTGACTGTGCCCATTCGGGGTGGCGCAGGTCTTGGGTTTGATGATGGGGGGTAGGAAATTGAATGTTCTTAGTTTGAACGTTAATGGGCTGGGGTACCGCATAAAGAGGGGGATTGTGCTTCAAATGTTTAAACGATGTGTTCCTGACGTGATTCTGTTGCAGGAGACCCATTTAGTGGGCAATACATGCTACGCACTTAATAGGAAGGGGTACAAAATGGTGGCACACTCTGGGTTCTCTTCGGGCTCCCGGGGGGTGGGGATTTTGGTGCGCTCAGCTCTGCCACTAGAAATAGAGTCGAGGCTGGTGGACGATAGAGGACGTTATGTCGCTGTTTCAGGGAGGTGGGAGGGGCGTACCCTGGTTTTGCTTTCGATTTACGTTCCTCCTGGTTTACAAACAGCTACCTTCACGGATCTTGGGGGCGCCATTTTAAATCTCCCGGAGGGACTTCTCATTATGGGTGGGGATTCTAATTCTGTTGGCTCAGGCACTTTAGATAGGCATCCATCAAGAGACCTCCGTGGTGCGCAGAACTGGCTTCCTGACTTTATGGACACAATGAGACTTATTGACTGCTGGAGGCTTTTACACCCTGCCCGGCGTCAATACACTTTCCACTCAGGGGCTCACGGTAGCTTCTCCAGGATCGACTACGTCCTGGCTCTTGCGGCCCATGCACCGGCAGTATCCGAGGCTCGACTTATGGCGAGGGGTATCTCGGACCATTCCCCGGTCTGGGTATCCTTTGACTTTGACGTCGCAGCGGCCGAGAGGGTGGCACCGGTTAACCCATGGTACTTCTGCGACCCTAAGACCCGGGGACTCATGGCCAGGGCTATTGAGTTGTACTTTACCGAGAATGCAGGTTCGGTTCCCTCAGCTATCTCCCTATGGGAGGCGTTTAAAACAGTTCTGAGGGGTGAGGCATTCTCCCTTATAGCGGAGGTGCGGAAGCGTAGGGACGCGGAGGCACTACAGATTGAGTCCGACATTGCGGAACTGGAGTCCCAGTTGGAGGCCGGCCCGTCCCCAGACCTGCTGCATAATCTCTCCCTAAAACAATCAGAGCTCCGGGCCACAGTCACGGATGCGGTGAAAGCCATGGGCAGGGAGCAGCAGGGGCGCATCTATGATGTTGGCGATAAGGCCGGTAAGTTGATAGCCTGGCTTGATAAAAAAGAGGGGGCCAACCGCGTGGTTCCTGAGGTACTGGAAGAAGACGGCGTTGCCGTGACTGACCCCGGTGCTATTGTTCAGTGCTTTGTGGAGTACTTCGAGACGGTTTATACTTCGGTCTCTGATAGGCCTGAGGAGGACTCGCGGGATCTACTGAGGGACATAGAGTTACCGAGCCTGTCAGAGACCGAAAGGGAGGACATGGACAGGGACATCACGGCTGATGAGATTGCACTGGCAATACGCTCCCTACGTTCAGGCAAGGCTCCGGGCCCTAACGGGATTCCCGTTGAGCTACATAAAATCAAGCCAGACATAGTTGCCCCGCCGCTGAGAGACATGTTTCTGGAGGCGCGGGAGACGGGCACACTTCCTCCCGACCAGAGGCTAGCTACTATTGTAGTTATCCATAAGGAAGGGAAGCCTAGAGATTTATGCCGCTCCTACCGGCCGATCTTTTTATTAAATGCAGAGCCCAAAAGTTTGGCCAAATTGCTGGCTAACCGGCTGGTCGGCGCAATTGGCGACTTGGTGCACCCAGATCAATCCGGCTTTATCCCGCATCGCAACACCGCCCTCAATCTCAGGAGACTCCATGGAGTTCTCGCGAGGGTTGGTACCCTCCAGGAGCCGGCCATCTTGGCGTCCCTAGATGCTACGATGGCCTTCGACTCCCTTGAATGGTCGTACCTCTGGGCGGTGCTTGCAAAGTTTGGATTTGGTCCAGGGTTTATAGGGTGGGTCAAGCTCCTATATGCAAGTCCTCTGGCCAAGGTGGCAGTGAACGGACACGCATTGGTTCCCTTTGTTCTGGGCAGGGGCACCCGACAGGGATGCCCACTGTCGCCGCTGCTATTCGCACTGGCTCTGGAACCACTGGCCGCGTGGATCAGGTGGCAACCGGACATCAAAGGGATTCGCTGGTCCCAGGGTTTTGAGGATAGAGTGTCCCTGTACGCAGACGACATTCTCCTCTACCTCACATCGCAGCGAAAATCCCTCATTGTTGTCTGCGATGTTCTGCGTTCTTTTGGCAGAAACTCAGGACTTGTCATCAACTGGTCTAAATCTTACCTTTACGTGCTGAAGGGCGAGGCCCCTATTCTTCCTTGGGCTGTGCTATTCAGATTGCAAGGCAGGGGTTCAAATATCTTGGGATCTACATTTCTGTTGACCCTCGACTACGTTATACGAACAACTTGCTTGCCCCTCTCGAACGCCTTAGGCGAGACGTGGAGGGATGGCGGAAGCTCCCGCTTTCCCTTCTGGGACGTGCGGCATTGTTCAAAATGATGTCCCTGCCTCGTTTCCTGTATGCACTTCAGAATACTCTCGACCCTGTCCCATCGCGCTACTTTAGAGAGGTCGAGGGCCTTCAGCGTACCCTGTTGTGGGATGGCAGGCAGCGTATCGCGGTGGCCAAATTGACTTTACCGTGGTATGACGGAGGGATGGCGTTGCCGGACATCCGAAGATATTATTGGGCGTTCCAGTTGGCGGCCCTCAACCACGGCCTCTACGGTCCAGCTCTGAGTCCAGGATATGCCATGGATCGGTAGCTTCTGAACGACGGGAAGTATTATAGGGCTCTGTACTCGAGGTCTCTGGATGGACGTATGACTGGCCCCACTAAAACAGCGGTGCACATTTGGAGGATAGTTACCAGAGCGCAGGAATGGAAGGACAGGCTTACTCTAGCAACCCCCTTGTTTGACTCCGATCTGCTTGGATAATTGTGGCACACCAAGGGCTTTGACCGATGGGACTTAATTGGAATCTCGAAGGTGGGAGACATGCTGGTCAAGGGTCAGGTCAAGTCCTTTGAGGTATTGCAGAAGGAGTTTCAGCTAGGGGGCACAGAGTATTTTCGATATGCACAAATAAGGCACGCCCTGCTCTCAGTGAGACGGTTCCCGAGTCGTCCCCTCTGGAGGACAGGGCCCTAGATGGCCATATGCCAGACAGCGCAATCTCGCTTATATACAAAAAACTTGTACGTACCGACCTCTTCCTTGGGGTGCGAGACCAATGGACCCGAGATGGTTTAGAATTGGATGATGAGGACTGGCAGTACGCGGTCTCGTCCCCAAAGGAGGTGGCAATCCCGGCCAGATTGCGCCTTGTGCAACTTAAGATTCTGCACAGGGTATATGTTACAGGACCTCGGTTAATTCACATGGGTTACTCAGAATACGGTCTCTGCAAGCGGGGATGTGGATCTCTCGCAACAATTATGCACATTATGTGGGAGTGTGGGGCTGTAGCGGCCTACTGGAAATGCATACATGAGGTCATGGGCGAGGTCACTGGGGTTGATTTGTTGGCAGAAGCCCGAAGATGTTTGTTGAATGTGTGGGGTCCCACTGATTACGATGGCTCACAGACACAATGGGTTACCCTGGGCAACATGGTGGCGAAGAGAGACATTGCACAAAGGTGGGGAGCGGCTTCACCCCCCACCCTAGAGATATGGATGACTAACATGGACTTGTGCATGTTTTGTGAAAAGACGGTATATGTTGCCCGGGGTAGACCCAAAAAATGGCACAAGATCTGGGGACCCTGGAATGAGTACCGTGGGGACATCTGCGTCCCACCCGACACAACACCCATAGAGGAACGGATGTCTCCATAGCCCACCGTTCCAACAAACGTATTGATTGCCATAGGTCCTTTTCCCTCCCTCCCTCTCTCTAGCCTAATGATTGCATTAAAGTATGTCGAATGTCAGCTAGGGCCTAACCCGCCCCTGGAAGGGGTGACGTCGCATTATTAATACACTGCCTTGCCTTTCAACACTTATATAGTGTTTCTGGTTTTCTTTTGTTTTTCAAAAATATAAATGAAACCTCATTTGTTTATGTATTTTATTCTGTGTGCACCATACATATTGATCGATGATTAGCTGCCAAGCCTCAGCGATGTTCGGCTGAATAGCTGTGTACTACTGTGTGTAAATAAAGGTTTTCCAAAAATCAAAAAAAACCAAACTCAGTCACGGTACTTGCTCTCTCTGGATCTGCGCTTGCTGGTGTGGAAAACGAAAGAACTGCCATCAGCGCACGAGAGTGGCGTCTAAGTACCTGCTGTGACGCCGGTGAACACGATGCCAACGACGGATGAGGAGCAGAATGACGCCACCTTAGGACACGCAGGGGTACTGCTGATGAAAACTTTCCGGATCCAGTCTGACGCTTGGGGGTAAATAACAAGAACAAAAGCAGAAAGGGACACTAGTTCTACACAAATCGTAAACTCACTTCTAGGTCAAAGTTGCCCACCTCACTGGTCTTCTGCCAAGAGACCACACAGTTATAGTAGACATAATAAAGCACAGAGAGGCAATATAAACATTTTAAAATGCACAAATGCACAGTAGATGAATCAATCCGGACTCTTCAAATGATGTTAGGCATGATCTTTTAGTTTAATGGATTCTTGGACCACATATGAATAGTACACCCAGAGTGCAGCCAACGCGTTTCGCCCTGAATAGGGCTACCTCAGGGCAGTCTTCCAGTTACTCCAATCTTATGAGGTAAAAGAGGTGCCCAGATAATTACTGCAACAAACTTTCAAATTTGGTGTGTATTTATTCCACAAAAGTGAGTATTCTTCCAGTTTCTATCTTGCTTTGAGTAAATGGTCTGTAATCACTTAAAACCGTGATGTATTAAGTCTCCAGTATTCCAAATTATGTAGTGTAATCCAAATTCTATTTTCTGGAGATCACTAAGATAGGTGATACACCTGGGGTTAATCAATATCACTGGTCCTGCAAAACCCAGGTATGCAGGTAAATGGTTAGGTGTCTCCCAAATGATAACCCTCATGCACGTGTCTTTATTTCGATCTCGTAGCGGTATACGATGGGTCCCCGCTTATTGAAGTACACGTAGGTGCATAATCATTGGGTTATTTTTTGTATAAAATGCCCCTCCATCAGGAGGTAGTACCTTAGGTTGTGACAGTAGTGATCGTGGATAGTGATCAGTGAGTGCTAGGATGTATAAAAGCCCGGACAGCCAGATGGCACAAATTTTTAATAGGTCTGGATTCGGGTGGCTGCAATGAGCACAGGGATAAAAAGTAGGTGTGTATAAACATTTGGTTATGAAATCTAACGCAGTCATTTAGTGCAAAAAGAAAAAATAGGTCAACATGTTTCTGCCCTCATAGCTGTGGAGCGGTCAGTGGGCATTCTTCAGGCCCAACGAGTGCTAAGTGTGAGGAATAGGAAAATATTCTAGACCTGTTCCTTGGTGCGAGGTCACTTTGTACCTGTAAGAAAAAACAAGTGTACAGGACAAAACGTAGGAAGGGGGACACAAGGAGGGAAAACACATATGTACAATTGTACCATGCCAAAATCACTGATTCTGGTAAAACAACTAAAAAATGGCAATACTTTCACAGAATCACTGTTGTATTAGGTTTCCCATCTTTCACTCTCATGCTTCGGCATAATAGGTGCAGTAATGGTGTTTCTGCGGTTGACTTGAATTGGTGTTATGCACTTAACTCTACCGTGTGGTCTCTCTCTCACGTGCCACACAGAAAACATTCTTAATTCTGTGAATAAACTCTTTTCATGCTGCTATGTCTGTGGGAGTACGCTTACAAATGATATGCTTTGTGTCCCACTAGCATGCCGGAGAAAGGGGCGTGTTTCTGTGCGTTTATGAAAAAATGAGCGATCGTGTTTTTTATCAGCCCATTTTGAAGTTGAAGCGACTGGTGCTCTCGCTTTTTATTATCGTTTCAAGTAAATTTAGGGGTCAAACAGGTGAGTCGTGTACAGGTGGAGTTTGCCCATGCTCAAGATTGATATCTATGCTTGGTTTGTATCGTACAAAATTGCAACTATGCAGAATGGGCATCAAGTCCCCACCGCTCAACGGACTCGGAGGTGAGGAGCCGTTTTGCGGTGAAGTGCGACTATCGTGACGTACCTCTTATTCTAAAGCGCATTGTGGCATTGGTTGTAGCTGGGCACGGTAGGGGTGGCTTGCTGTAGGGAACAAGGAAATTTAGTTGGTAAACAACCGAAGGTTATACTTGCGGTTCTCGAAGAAAAAGGCCAGCGTCTGGCAATACCTTCAGCCTTAACTTCCTTCCTCCTGCAGCTTGTGCTGTCGCTGCCTCTTCACAACCGGAACTCCTAGAGTTCGCTGCCGGTGGTGTTTTGAGTCGAGGTAGTGGGAAGCAGAAAAATACTATGGAATTGTAGTTTTATCTGCATCTGAACGAAGAAAGACTATTATTTGTAGTTTTCATTGGATATGTAAATTAATCAGAAGATCATATTAATATTGTACGTTATTATTACCATCAATTTATAAGTATTGCAAAGTACGTTGGGCATTAGGGGGCAGTAGCAGTGGTTTGCTGCTGGTGATGTATTAAGTCGAGGCAGTGGGAAGCGAAAAATTACTATGAAATTGTAGTTTTTCTGAAGGAAAAAAGACTATTATTTGTAGATTTTCCGGAATTTATTGGGTATGAAAAATAATCAATAGATAATATTGATATTGTACGTTGTTATTACCATCAATTTATAAGTATTGCAAATTACGTTGGGCATTAGGGGGGCAGTAGCAGAGAGTTATTACTGCTAGTCGCTGTGAGGCGGTTAATAGGTGTGAGAGAGTGTCGAAGTACAATATGGGATGTTCATCTTTTATTAAAACTCAGCCATGGAACATTGTCATTCAGACCTTGGGTGTCTGTTTTTAATCTATGCACCCAACGCTGCTCTTTTTCAAATAGAATGGTGGCAGCATTGACATCCACTATATCTAGTGTCTCAAGGATGACCCATTGGAGGTCAGATGCAGAGTGTCCAGTTTCAATATAATGGGTAGACATTTTTGTCGTCATTTTCTTACAGTTTATGTTACTGCGGTGTTCACAAAGTCTTATTTTCGCTTTACGGCATGACATGCCAATATACCTTAATTGGCACGGACAGGTAATCATATAAATGATGTGACTGGTGTTGCAATTAGTGTGACGTTTTAGTTTCCACTTCAGATCTGGTAATAGTTGTAGTTCTTTGGTGGGTTTTGTAGTGTCACATGCAGCACATGTCCCGCAAGGAAAATGTCCTGTCACCGGTGGGTTGTCCCATAGGCCTTTGTTTTCTTTTCTTTTCTTTGGTGGGGGTCGAGTGTGAACTAGGAGATCCTTCAAATTTCTACTCCTTTTGTTAGCAAACCTTGGTTTGGACCACTGTAGAGTATTGGATGTGATGATCTTCCAGTTTTTGTTGATCATTTTTTTGACTTGATTAGACACCGGGCTGTAGGTGGTGACGCATGTAAGTCTATCTTCCACAGGTTTTTGGTGTGACTCCAGGAGAAATTCTCTCGGTTGATTCCGCGCTCTTTTTTTGCATTGATTGATTACTTTTTTGGGGTATTGGCGTGCCGTGAGTTTGTGGCATAGATCATTCGCGTGTTGCTTGTAATCAGTTACCTCGCTACCGTTTCGTCTTCACCGGAGGAACTGGCTGTACGGAAGGTTGTCTCTTAAAGGCCGCGGGTGAAAGCTATTGTATGAAAGTAGACTCTTTTTGGTAGTTGGTTTAAAGAAAGTGCGTGTATGTAGAGTATTGGCCTCTGCAAAAATTGTTATGTCCAAGAAATCAAAGGTGTTTCTGTTTGCTGTATAGGTGAATTTTAGACACTCATCACGAGAGTTGATCCAACAATGGAATTCTTTCAGTGTAGCTTCATCACCCTCAAATAAGTAATATATCATCGATATATCTTTTCCAGAAAAGTATATATCGTTGAAAAGGGTTGTCCGTGGTCTATACAAAAGTGCTCTCAAAAGTGCTGACGTATAGTCCTGCTATGCTGGGGGCGAAGGTACTACCCATCGATGTTCCATGGCGTTGAAGGTACAATTTGTCTTTCCTTATACTGAAAAAAGTTTTCTGTCAGGGCTAGTCTGCAACATACCAGGACAAAGTGTCTCGGAGTTTTATGAGGCCAGGTAGTACTGAACATGATGGTTTCCAGAGTGTCCATGGTTTTCTGCTGGGGCAGGCTGGTATAAAGACTTTCAACATCTAAACCTACTACCAGCATAGTGTCTTCTGAGTACTCAAAGTCTTTTAGTCTCACTAGTAGGTCTTGTGTGTCCTTTAAATAAGTTGGTGTTTGTTGGACAAGAGGTCATAGGTATTGATCTGCAAATTGTGACAGTGGTTCCAGAATAGAATTTATCCCCGATACTATGGGTCTCCCGGGTGGTGGCATTTTCTCTTTATGAGTTTTTGGGAGAGAGTAGAAATATGGTGTTTTTGGTGTCTTAGTCTCCAGGTATTCTGCTTCTTTTTTAGACAGCCAATTGTTGGCTTCTGCTTCTTCGACCATCATGGAGATGGTCCTTTGTAATCGGGCAGTAGGGTCCAGAGTTAGTACCTCATAGAATTTTTCATCCGTTAGGAGGTCCATACATTGCTTGTCGTAGCCGGAGGTTGTAAGCAAGACAATGCCTCCGCCTTTATCGGCTTGTTTGATCACTATTTCTCCATTGTTTTTTAGTTCTGTCAATGCTCGTTGCTCGTTCCTAGTGATGTTTTGGAAAGGTTTGCATGTGAGCAGATTGATTTGGTCTATTTCTTTCATTATTGCCTGCTCAAAAGTGCAAATTTCTATAGGGACTTGTGAATTAAGAGGACAAAAGGTTGATTTATTCCTCAGTGTAGTGTCTCCCTCTGGGGCAGGTGACGGTTGGTCCTTAAAGAAAGCCTTCAGTTTCAAGGTGCGGCAAAAGTTTGCAAGTTCGCATTTGGTTTCGAAGATGTCTGCTTTTGGAGTTGGGACATAGCCTAGTCCTTTATTGAGGACTTTTTCTTGTTCTACTGTCAGGATTTTGTCGGTGAGATTCACTATTAAGTTGTTGGCCCCGGTCCTGGTTTTGCCTTAGTCACGCTCCTTGTTTGATGTTGTCTCATCTGGTCTGACCAAGTTACCCCTCCTTTTCTGGGCCGTTGATTGGCCTGGCCATTCCCTAAAAAAGGACGTCCTTGTTGATAGTGTTGGTCAGATTGTTGTTGTAATTGTTGGTTCATCTGATTCGGCATCTGGAAGAATGGGTTGGGCCTTCCCTGGAAATGTGGATTAAATGGTAAGAAGGGCATTCCTTGCGGATTGTTCTGAAAGTAAGGTGGGCGCCAGTTTCTGCGTCCGCTTCTGTTTCCTCTTCCGTTTTGATAATTGCCTCTACCTTGATTGGAAAAGTCGTCGCCACTTTGGCCCGAGCTGTCGTTTGAAGAGACACTACTCGAATCATAATTAGAGGTATTGTCATTGGTTTTAAAATCCTTGCTACTATAAGGATGGATTTTTTCCAAAGAGAATCTTTTTAATTCTTTAGCCAATTTCTGTAATTTGTTTTGTGTTAAATATTCTTGAGCGTCCTTCATCTCTTTATTAATCTCTTCTAGTCTAGTTTTGTAGATGGTGACATTAACCGTATTGTTTAGTTTGGTTTCAATGATCTCAATCTTCACTGTAAGTTCATTTGTTAGTCTTGTAGCTGTTTTAATGATGAGGACTAAATAGTCCCTGGTACATTTCCAAGAAATGGCCGACCAATCCTACCTGAAGGCTAAGTCTTTGAGGAATATACGGGGAGCGTTAGTCACCCATAATCCTCTAGGTGCTGCGTTCACTCTTAGGTATTCCGTCATGATTATTCCATGAACGGCGGTTCTCACTTGTTCTTTTTTGGCTTCGCTTAGTTCATCCCATTCTGTGGTAGAGGACAGAGTTTGATTAAGGTCGCCTTCTACAAGTAGTGGTGGTCTGGAAAGTATTTCATCAAAATCTTCGGAAGTGTAGCTCAATCCGAAAATGCCCGCCATGGTGAAATACCGCGGGTCTCTGTTGTGAGTGATAAGCTTACTCAATGAAATTCTTCATTGGAAATCTCCCACAGCTGTACGCTGCTTATTCACAAATAATCAGGTGGGGGGGGGGAGGTAGAGTACTGATCCCTTCAGTCTCCTTAGTTATGCAAATAATCAGTATTGGAAAGGATCACTGGTCCTGCAAAACCCAGGTATGCAGGGAATTGGTTAGGTGTCTCCCAAATGATAACCCTCATGCACGTGTCTTTATTTCGATCTCGTAGCGGTATATGATGGTCCCCGCTTATTGAAGTAAACGTAGGTGCATAATCATTGGGTTATTTTTTGTATAAAATGCACCCTCCACCAGGAGGTAGTACCTTAGTTTGTGACAGTAGTGATCGTGGATAGTGATCAGTGAGTGCTAGGATGTATAAAAGCCCGATGGCACACATTTTTAATTATTAATAGGTCTGGATTCGGGTGGCTGCAATGAGCACAGGGATAAAAAGTAGGTGCGTATAAAGATTTGGTTATGAAATCTAACACAGTCATTTAGTGCAAAAAGAAAAAATAGGTCAACATGTTTCTGCCCTTATAGCCGTGGAGCGGTCAGTGGGCATTCTTCAGGACCAACGAGTGCTAAGTGTGAGGAATTCTAGACCTGTTCTTTGGTGCGAGGCCACTTTGTACTTGTAAGAAAAAACAAGCGTACAGGACAAAACGTAGGAAGGGGGACACAAGGCAATACTTTCACAGAATCAGTACTCCACCTCCCTCCCCCCACCTGATTATTTGTGTTGTCAATGAATATATCAGCAGTTGTTACTTCATATCGCCATCATTCGTAACGCCGTGTCTCTCGAACCGCCGTCACTCTCAAACTACAATGGAGGCTTGAACGTTTTTTGCCTAACATCATTTGAAAAGTCCGGATAGATTCATCTACTGTGCATTTGTGCATTTTGAAATGTTTATGTTGCCTTGTTGCGTGTTTATCTAGGTTCCTGATCGATACTGCGACCTTATGCCCCTATTCGGCTATAAATCCATTTATTCCCTATATTGGCATAACCGTTCAAGTGCGATTTTCAGAAAAGCCATCTCTGGCCTCACACGAACAGAGCCACATTCCAGCATAGTTCTCTGCCACTTCCTTTGCAACCAATTAGTGCAATGACAGAGCAGAAGTCACTATCTGATATTCCTAGATTAACACTCCGAGTTCTTCAACAAGATAAAAACTCAGCAAACCTGGAAATCCCCGCTTGCTGTGTTTTGATTAGTAATGGAACTCTAATGAGCAACTGATAACTATCACTTCCTAGTGACATCTTTAATTGACGTCTTATGTCCAGCAAACTTGCGTCAAACCCGGCACCTGTCAGGTATAAATATTACCAACGTTGCCTTAAGCAATGAGAGCTGTCGTGCTGTTGTATGCTGTTGTGCACCCTGTTGTGCATCCCATTGCTGCTGCAGGCAGTACGCTGCTGCTGTTGTCCCTTGGTGGTGAAGCTACTGATACCATTATCGCTGCTAAAGCGCGACCGATGGTGCAGTACGCTTAGGAGCCGAACAGCCGTCCCTCTGCGAAGAGCCTAGCAGATTCCAGCTGCCGCGGACGCTGTCCCCCGCCTCCTCCTCCCGACGCGCTGAGGAAGAGCCGCTGCCTTTCTCCTGCAGAGAAATCCAGCTCCAGCGTTTCCGGTCTGCCCTCGCGGGTGACTGGGATATTGAGTGCCCCCTGAAGGAAATACCAGACTTCCATCATTCTATTCAGAGGTATGGTGTTGACTAAACCCTTAGATGAGAATTCTTGAAGCAAACCTTGGCAAAACCAACTTAACTTAAAGCTACTTACTTACTCCCCTTCCACGTGTTAGGCTTAGGTCAGGCACACTGGGGTAGGCGTAGTTAGAAGCACCAGTTGAGTATTTTAGCCTAATGTATATATGACTGTATATATGTTTTATTACTTTTAACCATTGTATGGCTAAGAAACCATATCAATGCTTTTACAGTTATATTTCGCAATTCTTATCTTACTGTACGTACTTTTTATAATAACAAGTCTTGCAATTGTGGCAATACATTTCTCTTGTACGAGAAGAAAGACTGTTCAATAAATGTTAACCCTTTATTGACAAACGCCCGTCTCTCTATTCTCTACATCTCGTGAAAGTAAACTGCACTAAACTGACTGAGTGAAATACATGTCTATTGTTTCACACGACCCTAGAGATTGACTCTTGATCTGAGGAGCAAAGTTGTCATGTTGCACGGTTGTTGGAAAGCTGAATCCCTTCTTGTCTGTGCCAGGGAAGCTGATCACTTCCCATGCAGAGAAGAAAGTTTCCAGTGACCTCTGAGCTAGTTGGTAACACACCCAATTAAGTTTAGCATAGTCAGTGGAGGCCTGGAATATACGCAGTTCCACGTCGATACTACTGTTTATGTTATTCCAATGCGCAGGGCCTAGTGGGAAACTAGGAACTACACTACATGGCGCCCAAACGTTTGGTAAGGCGATAAACTAACGCAAGACGTTAGAGTAACTCAGTTGTGCATATTTCACACCCCTTTCTCCCGTAAATACTCCAATAGACGTCTGGAGTGGGTGAAAGGTTAAAATCCGCCCGACCTTAGTAGGAAGAGATTCCTATGTAAAGCTCTGGTTTATTCAACGTTGAAGGATACAGTGTTCCAAAATATTGTGCACCTAATCTTTGTCTCCTTGGAGACCTACTCTGCAAACCTTGCATTTTAACAATGCCAGGAGAAAATAACGGAACCACTGGGGCCGCAGTAAATGCAACTCAGCAGGATTCCGACGATATGGTACCGGGTGCAGTAATCATCCCGGCACATTTAAGAAGATCTATAACATTAAAACTTATAGAAAACGGACTGACACCTCAAGGTGGTACAGTAATCTTCGTGATAGAGGCTCACGAATATCGGCAGACAGAGGTATTCTATTCATGGATAAACTTTCCAGCGGTAAACGCTATAACAAAAGAGTTTCACTATTACAAAATAGAGAAACCCCCGGAAGAGTACACTCCTTTCGAGGAGATTGAAATTCCACTTAAATTTCAAGAGCACCTGCTCTGGTTTAATGGCGCCCTAAAACACAATGATCACATTACCAGGCTGGGTCCACTAGGTAGACCAGGAGCAACGTGGCCGGTTCTAGCCAGCTACACACCACATCCGGACATTGCAAAAATGTCAAAGGAAGATCTCTTAGTTAACATAGGAGAATTAACAAAAGCTTATAGAGAGTTAGTAAAATTATTTATTAAAAATAATTTAAACACTCCTAAAAAGAGCTGGGATGGAAATAAACAATCCACTCCCAAGGAAAAAGTTTTCCAGTCCAGAGGAAGGTCTCCTTGACGGAGGGAAAGCACTCCGACTCGAGAACGCCAGTCTCCCCAGAGGGAGCCCTCTGAGAAAAGATATAACCTTAGAAATAGGGATAATCTGAAAAAACCTGATAGATATCAAAGTATTGATACACGTCCCTCTCGATCTTTTCCACAGAATTCGGAAAGAAGAGGACGGTCAGACCCAGGAGAGCACACCAAGTCCAAAGACAAGGAACCTGCTCAAAATAAGAAATCTCAATTTCAGAAAAAGAAGGTAGCCAGTATTAGAGTAATCAACCATGCCGAGGATACTGAGGACACAGTTGAAAAACGGGGAGTGGGCATTGACAATGTTGGACAGTGCAGCAGAAATCAGTATAGCGCGCAAGATCTTGATGAGTCATCTGGAGACAGTGGACACGAATGAATACATTCAGGTCGAAACTGCCGACACCAGACTTAGCGAGCCCCATAAAATATACGAAATAACATTGTGTATAGAGGGTGATAAGACTAGGAAAATAAGAGGTCTATTTTGGGAAAAGCTCTCAAAAGGCTATGATATTCTGTTAGCTGAAAAAAAATGGCCCCCAGAGTTTGTCAGGGAGTGCCCTTGTGGCGAAGAAGTGATTATGCCTGCCTTCTCGAATCACATTCCGATTCACAAAAAATATACATATGCAAGGAAATGGGCAGTAGCCCAGGCACCTGCATTATATAAAAACCATGTAGGATGGGATGAGGACTCAACTCCTCACAAAATCCAATTAAAAAGTGAACCAACTGCCCAACGGCAGTATCCCATAAAGCAAGAAGCTAAAAAACAAGTCAGGGAGATCTTAGATCAACTTTAGTACCAGGGGGTGATTGAAACATGCACCTCTCAAATGAACAATCCTTTGTTTCCTGTCTCCAAGCCAGACAATTCATATCGTCTAGTTTTGGACTACAGACATCTTAATACATGTTGTAAAACTTTTGCAGTACAAAACTCGCATAGTGCAGCCCTAATGAATAACATAGTTAGGAAAAAATATAAAACGACATTAGACATATCTAATGGTTTCTTGTGTCAAAACATTGCACCGGAAAGCAGATATTTGACCGCTTTCTCTGCATTTGGGTCACAGAAAAATTCTGTCGACTCCCACAGGGGTTCAAGAACAGCCCAGGACTATTCTCAGCTAGGGTAACAGAGTTACTACAAATATATGATGATGAGGCATTATCTTACGTAGATGATATCTATCTCACAGACGACGACTTGGATACTCACTTGAAAAGAGTGAACACCATTATACTTGGGTTCGCAGCAGAGGGTTACAAATTCAACTTTAAAAAGTCTCGAATTGCCCATCTGACGGTACTATTTTTAGGGTACGAATTATCAAGTGAAGGGAAAAGCCTAGCGGACAACTTCTTAGAGAAGTATGCTGTACTCCAAGCTCCAAAAACGCTGAAGAATTTACAATCCATTCTAGGTTTTCTGAATTTCGGAAGGACATACATTCTAAATTACGCAGAGAGGGTTAAACCTCTTTACAAACTAATTAAACCTGATTTTAAACAAATCAATTGGACTCAAAAACACACAGAAATTTTGAGATCACTGCAAACAGACATGTTAGCAAGAACAAAATTAGATACACGTGACAACACGATCGATCTTGTAATCCGAGTCATCCCAGGAAGATGCGGATTCACGTACCTAACCTCTAATGAGGGAGAAAAGGTACCAATTTCAATTAAATCTCACTTGTACACACAAGCAGAAAAAACATTCAGTCACACAGAAAGAACTGTGAAAGCAGTGCAAATCGCATTGGCAAATGAACGAGAACTAGCACACGGCAAAAGGGTTAACATCCTCACAGCGGAATCCGCCTTCGAGGCGCTATTCAGCCCAGTAAACCTGCCTACAGTGTCACTGGATCCGAAATGGATACAGTGTGCAGATTCTCTAGGAGCGGAAGACGTGAAATACTATTTCACCCCGCAATTTGAAGAACTGAATGATTTCGAATATGAAGAAGAATATCCTCTGCCAATCGAACTTCTGCCTCTCCCACAATACGCCTGTATAATCTATACAGATAGTTTTGTACAGCATTTCAACGTAGAGAGAAAATCCTACGATGCAGCATGTGCGATTATTAAAGGTCGTTGGCTGTGCGGCAAATTCAGACCGAAAGTAACAAAAACTGAATCTGTAAGAAACTGTTCGGTTCAGAGAACTGAAATCAGATCTTTAAAGATGGCGCTCGAAAATGCAGAACGTGAATTCCCGACACTTATCGTGTGCGATTCTCATTTTTGCGTTAACTCTTACAACAATAAGCTGCAGAGGTGGATTGAAAACGACTACAAAGATGACACAGGTGCCACAATAAAGCATAAATTGCTCTGGGAACAGGTAGCTCTTTTAGACAAAGAACTACAAAAGACTCACGTGATTCACGCACAGAGTCTTCGAAGTGATGGCGTTCACGTTGCAGGCAATTCATTGGCTAATACAGCCACAGCGGAAGCAACTAAACCGGCTTCCGTAGCCACAAAAAAGCGTACAGATAAATACATAGACGGGGAAACCATGTTGGCAGTAAAAACGACCGTAAAAGGCGACTGTGCAGAGCTACCCGTAAACTATCCACTCAATTATGCATACATAATCGATGCAAACTCCGTTCCTTTTGCTCGAATCCCTGGAGTGGGGGACAGAGTAATTCCAAACAGGAGCAGGAGGGGCTTCCTCTTACTGGAAGCACACATGGGGTTGGGTCTGAGACACCAAACAATCAAAGTTTCTCTGAAAGAATTACAATCAGAGTACTGGTGGCCAGGAATGAGCATAGATATTCAATGTTTTGCTCAAAATTGTGAAAACTGCAACAGAGATCGCAGTAATGAACAGGCCAGTGTAGTCTCAGGTTCCCTTCTAGACAGCATAAGGCGGTCTATCTGCGCAATCAAAGAAGAGAAGCGCGTCCCATTGTACACAGTTAAGGCTAAACACACTTAAAAAATGAGGCCTCCAGCGCTCGGCTGACGCTAGAACGGTTATAAAAATGAGGCCCCAGCAAGGCCTGTCTGGATTCCAAAGATTGGGGATCTAGTCAGAGAAAAGATCGCGGTTAAGAAGGAATTTGGGACTTCTTACAAAAAAGCAGTACCTGTCTTGGCAGTCACTGGAACAAGATCAGTTGTGCTACCGCCCCTTGCTGGTAAAAAGGAGAACAGAGTCGTGTCCATCGACCTGGTAAAACCACAAGCATGTGGCCTATAATCAATAGTAGGCCCAGTGGACTCCCAAGAAACAACAGAATACCCAAACTTGCAACAATCCAAGAGGTTCAAACTGAAAGACTAATCACATTCGATCAGCCTACAGTGCAAAATGAAGGACTATGCAATAATGCCATGGAACTCGTGCCTCTTGAGACACAGATTGAAACAGTTCGTCAAGAAACAACACCAGTCTACAATGATGTGGCATAAGAAAGTGCTACCGAGAGACAGATTGAAAGAACAATCCCATCAATTGACAGAACTGCCTCTGGTTATTTCATCAACTTCGACAACTTCTCTGAAGATCAAAACAACCCCGAAGTGATGCCAGAAACAAAAAAGACTTTTAAAGAAAAAGCAACGGAACTCTTTCATCAACTAAAAGAAATCTACCTTATTTCACCTTGGTTAGAGTTCTGGTTCGGTCTAGGTGTATTTTTCCTCCTGCTTTGGCTCATCATGGTACTTTGCTTGGGAAAATTCATTGAAGGGAAATATATTACAATGGACACAGCAAGTCAGAACATCAACCTAGTCCTGAAACCACACAGATCATCCCACGTGAAGAAAAGAGAACTGCAATTCCAATACCTGGTGGGGTAGTATGGGAGAAAACAGACTATGAGATATATGGTCCGGTCGAAATCCTGAAGTATCCTCATCAACTGAAGGTTTCCTTAAGTGACTTTGTAACGCCTAGTACATTCTCTGATGATTGGGACTTTAACAGTATTAATGACATGATGTCTGATTTAGTAATGTCAGCTAGATTCACAGATCGTGATTATTTACAAGGTTCATCTAGTTATGAGCAGTTATTCTGTTACACACACTATGGTGATCATTACTTGCATAAATCTTCACAGCCTAGAAATGTTTTTATGTATAATCAATGGAAACATGTTGCTACACCACCTAAAAGCAGTTCTAAAGCATTTTTTGAGAAATTCAAATACTTCTCAGGGTTTAACACCAGTGATGCAGAAACGTTTTATTACAAACTGTTAGATAAAACAGGAATGAAAACAATGCTGACAAATTCTAAATTGATATATTCAGAAGCATTTTATGACAAAATTATGACATTTGGTTTTGATTATTGGAAAAATAACATTGAAACGAAAACAATTTGGGGTACAAAAGATTGGCAGGTGCAAGGCATAGAAGCACTATTTAGAACCTGCATGATACCAGAACAAATGTTATTTTTAAATGACACAATACACCAAACATCCTGTCTTGGCCTAGCTAAGATCAAAGACCTTAAAACACCGTCTATACCGAAGCCAATATCAGAAAATGCAACCGCTGATATTGAGTTAGACGTGTCACAAATTTTACATTTTAACAGAACACATCCTGATTGGAAAAAGTGGTTAATCTGGCCTACAGACACAAACAGCTGTCAAGATAGATTCCTGAATAAAACACAGGGGTTAAAAATGACCAGACTAGACCCGAGATATTCCCAGAGACAACATCCAGGGATAATAACAACATACAGTGTAGGGAAACTCTGCCTTGAATGGCTAACAACATCCACACTGGCTGAAATTAAGCAACACTTGTCTTTACTAAAAGCTGGTGCTGATTTGCGCTATTTCATTCTTGGACCACGCAAACAGCGTCAAAAGCGTTTCATAGCGACCAGTATCTATGCTGCTTACAACGAGGCTTGGAAAGTCAAACAAATTGAAACTGCTGAGAAAATACGAGAAATTGATCGTATTAATTTGGAGAAATCACTTTCTGTAGTAGACAATGTGAGGAAATGTAAATTTTATGGTCAAGTTGTGTTCCCTAGCGCGTACCCCACCGTCTCCATGTACGAGTTAAAGTGCATGTAACTTCCCTCCTGTACCAGCTATGAAGACGCAAATACATTTGCGTCCAACGTCAACATGTCCTCTTTCAGACCCACCCTGAATGGGTTGAATAGCCCGTTCCTAAGTATGCTATGCCAACGTCTTTTTGTAGTGTACTTCTACGTTTTTCAGCTCTAGCTGAGTAGGCCCTGAATTTTTGCCACCAAGCCTCTTTTCTGGCTTCTGACTCCAAGGGCCTCTGCCCAGGCTGCCTCTGTACCCGTGAACTCTGACTTACTTTCAGCGCGGCCCCTCGCGCTCAGCTCAGCCTGCTGCCTGCCAAGATTGACTATAACCTTCGAGTTATCTGTTCCGCTCCCCGAAAATACATTCCTGCCCGCTAGCTTCAGTAAACATTCCCCTCAGCTGCAGAGCCAAAGGGCCGACCTGTCTCTATGCAACTAATTCAAGTAATTCATAGCCTCTGTTGCCATGCTCCCATGGAAGGCCCATGCCCCCACGCTTCAAATACAGACACTCAGGCGCTCATGCACGCACTCACAGTCAGTATAGAATAGCTTCTGCCCTAGAGACCTTTCCGCCCAGATAGCTTAGTTCCTAAACACTAGATATCAGATATGATAGAAGCACAAGTTGATCTGACATGCCAGACTTCTGTCTCTTTCCGTCGGTGCAAATGTCAAGTCCCCTGCACCCTCCAGCTTCACGTCAATCACACGTCATGCAGCTGCGCGCGCATCCAAGCTTTCGATTACTGCTGACATTGCTGTTAGTGCCACCCCTTTTGTGACACCTACCTGTGACGTTTCTAGCACACACCTCTAGTTCACGCCTTCTGATTACGCACTTGTAACACGTGTATACTGTTATCTTGTCTTCTCTCAGCTGTTACGCCCATTATAACTGTTTCATATGACATGAATTAAGTATATAAGCTATGTAATGTAATAAAAGAGCGCTCTATCCCTTCTGACACCCCTGTGGTGGTCAGAATATGATATCCTGGTCTAGACCATTCCTTTTTGAGGAATAAAACCCCTAAGAACTCTAACACCACGGACTCTGTTTTCTTTCTTTCCGATTGAGTTATTATTGATTAAGTACTTACCTGCATAGAAATTAAGAGAGTAAATTAATTATTTACGTCATTTGGCGCCCGAACAGGGACCCCTCCCCCACCTCACGCGCCGGTTGGTGCATTTGCAAACTGTGTCCCCTGCCATCAGTTAGATGGAATCTACGCGTACCGGCAGGATTTCCTGCATCTCCCTCTGACCCACGGAGGTGACGAAGGCTGCGATCAGTACCCAGACGAGGCGGTGAGGAGTGCGGAGGATCCCGACCAGAGCCTAGCCGAAAGAAGCAAGGTCCGAGGTGTCAAGAGGCCCACCAGGTTTCCGAAAATTTCCGAAGTTTTCCGAAGTTTTCCGAAGTGCCGAGTCGAGTCCCGTCGAGTTTTCCGAGGCCTTCTGTTTTCCGTGCTTCCCGGTGAGTACCATTGCTGGGACGTATCTAGACGGGTTTGGGTACACAAGTCCGGTCTGCACTGTTTTTAGGCAGTGTATCTGTACTGTTTAGCAGTATATCTAGTATTCTGAATTTCTGAATTTCTGCACTGTTACATCAGTGTATCTGTACTGTTTAGCAGTACATCCAGTATAGGGGGTAGTCATCTATGTCTCAAATGTCTTTTCATGTGATTAATGTCGTGGTACGAATGTGAATGTGACCGTTTTTTTTATGTGAATTATTGTGTCTCTTGTAACAATTAGCTATACCCAGTATTAAGTAAACTAAGGATTGAGCATTCAGTACTAAGTAAGCAAAATGCCGTTTTTCAACAAGTTAAAGCAGATAGGAACTAGGAAAGGGATACTAGAGGAAGAAATTCCTATCCCCCCTAGGGACACTCCAGGTAACTTTATGTACCATAAACATGGCATAGACGCCATATTGTATCTAGACTTATGGACTGACTATACTAAACACCTAGACGAAAGACACAGGTGGCCCGTTAACGGAACATGGGATGCCGAGTGCATCATGAAGGTAGAGGAAGCACTATGGAAAAAGAAAGCCAGACAATCTCAGAAAGACGCCATAGAATTTTGGCGTAAGGAATCACATAAACGTGCTGAAAGAGCACTCCGTAGAGAAGACAGACTTAAAGAATCAGAGAAAGCCCAAGAAAACGAACTAGTTACTGAGGGGATCCGAGTAAAAACTGAACAGATAGACCGCGCACGACATAATCTTGTAAACGGTATGTATCTTGCGGCCGAGGGTACACCTGAGGCCCTATCAGAAATACCGAAAAACTTACCATCACCATTAGTTCCGACTAAAGTAATGCATAAGACTACCAAAGATATATTCCTAAATTCTTATCTAGAGGATGTAGCACCGGCTTACACCAATCTGCCTGTTCGCACCTTGCCTACTGACGGGGATGGGGGCACCCCGCCCCCAGATCATGTTCCGCCAGTACCGCGACAGACCTCCCCCGTTCCGCCAGCCCCGCCACTTCCCGCACCCAAAACAGACCTACCGAAACCACGTTTACCTGATCTAACAAAACGACAAATTCAAGTTCAAAAACAGACTCCACAGGGAGATAATGCACAAGCCTCCGCTTCAGGAGGTGCGACCGGGGGTCCTCGGACCCCGCCATTGACACACAGATTAAATCTCAGGGATATGCAAAGTCCCCTTACGTTCAGGTCACCCCGCTTTGACGCATTCAAAGAAAACATTTCAGTTTGCAGATACGATCCAGTACCCGGAAAAGACGACCTAATGATATTGGCATCACTACGGTTAAGATCTGCTACTGATATCTTGTTATGTTATGTAGGTATGAAGGATCGTCTAGATAGAATATATGAGTTCGTTCAGACAGGGAAAGACCCTGACAGTATTAAGGAGGCCATGGAGAAACAGAAAGTTGACATTCAAGCACAGATACTACGATTTTTTATAAACTGTCTAATAAGAGAACGAGATAGGCCTGGAACAGATCAGAGTGAATTAGATGCACTGAACAAGTGGGGTCAAAATATAGCTGAAGGAAAACATGATAAAGGGACCTGCATAGCCACAATGTATAGGAAAATTAGGAAAGCAGTGCTAGCAGTACACCAAAAAGAGAAAGAAAAAGCTTCCTCCGAGGAGGAAGAAGAACTTGAAGAACCAGAAAGAGCTGCAGATACTATAGCATATGTAGGTAAGGGAAATTACCTTAGGAAAGGCATCCGTCCAGAAAGCAAGAGAGTTTTTTTCTCTGCCTTGACAAATCCGAATTCTGCTGAGCATCAGTTCCAGGAAACTGATAAAAGGCTTCGAGATCGAGTTGGGTACCATGTGCTCAATTCTATGGATGAACAAGAACTAGCCCGATCAGCTGTATCATGGGCCGAAAATCCAGACATATATAATGATGACACAGTAGCGCAGACATTTCTGAACCTCTCCCCAGACGAGCAGAAATAAGCAGGTGTATACATGATTCAGCACCTCCTCATCAAATACAGAAAACATCATTCTGATCCAGGGCCCTTACACGAAACACTAGAAGCACTACTCATGGATAGATGGAGAGGCTTAAGTACCAAGTTAATACAAATAATTCTAGAACAACGCCGTAGATATGACACTTTCATCAGCTCCGAATATGTTCCCGCCCCGCCTCCAGAAAGGAAGATGTACCACATGCAATACGGGGGTGGCATTGAAAGTCAGAACCCCTTACGAGAAGTACACCCTGTTATGGGTACGGATCACCTTTTGAAACGTGTATATGTACACACGCCTCTGACCAAGTTAGAACTGTTAGAAATGAAGAAACTGGTACCGTGTCATGATAAAGACCCCGCAGGTTTTCACAGAGAGCTTAAAGACATGTTACTGATGGGGGATTACACATATGATGATATCATGAAAATGTTAAAAGTACTGTTGCCCACGGGCATCTACGAGAAACTAAAGGAAAAGGAATGGGAGGTGGGAGACACAAAGATTGCATGGGCAGAAATAGAAGATGAAGAAAGTAAACGGGTCCCAGGGGTAGGCCTTGGGGACAAAACTAAAGCATTACCAGGTTTGATAGTACAGGTCCTGCCAAGATTATTGACAACTAGAAAGGAAGATTGGGACGCGATCTCGTCCTGTAAACAGAAACATGATGAAGATACTAGTGACTTCTATTCAAGATTCGAGAAATGTTTCATTATTAATAGTGGCCTCAAACCAAGTAGCGAGTCATATCCGCATCTTTTTGTATCAAAACTAGTCGAGAATTCCCTACCATTAGTTAAAAACCGAGTGTACAAAGTTGAAAGTACTTGGCAGGCAAATACACCATCCCAGATGTTACAGATGCTCCAATATCATCAGAACAGAATTAGAGAAGAGCAGGATCAGGAACAGAAACGCATGAAAGACACGAAGATGAAAATGTTAGTAGCTCAGGCGGTCCCAGCCGACGGTCAGAGAAAGGGTGGGACCCAGACAAGTCACACTACAGCTCCCGTTAAAGGGACATGTAATTACTGTAAGCAGCCAGGTCATTGTTAGACCTGGCACCTTGGCGTGAGTCTCCCTTCCACTTTTTGCTGATGTGCCTCCGATGTTTTGCTGGTTTTCCGATACTCAGGGCACTGCGCCACGGCTGATCCGTGCCGCAGTGCAAGTGCTCCCTACGCTAAACTGTACATACGATTGGTATCCATGATTGGTGCATTGGATTTACTGTTAGTCCCTAGTAACGCGCACGAGAGAGTGCCGGGGCGTGTAGATGCCAATACTGCTGGTGGGCTTGCAGCGCTGGTTGCGCCACCCACCCAAGCAGCCGTAAAGATGTGTCTGGGAACTGCGACCGCAGAACCCGCGTGCGGTCTCGTACTGTCACGCTAGCTGGGCAAGTGTCCCCACTTGCCAGCACCGACCCTTCCCTTGACTACATATTAGTCACCCCTATGGTAGGCCTGCGGGCAGGGTGCCTTGTAGGTGCAAGGTAGGACAAGCCCTGATGTGCGTGGCATGTCCTGGTAGTGACCTACAACGAAGACCGTATTTCACTACTGAAGGCTACCTGCTCCATTAGGCCAGACTGAGCTGCGAGGATTCTTACAACCTATAACCCCCGCAGGCTCAAGGAGCATGGTAGTGAGTCATGTTTAGTATGCCTGGACTCAGGATGATGAGATATTTCTTGTAGTCAAGTTTATTTCATTATCCTGGGTTTGCAAATGCTACTTTTAGAAAGTTAGCATTTGCTTGCCTAACCATTTCAGTTGCCTCTGCCAGTATGTGTATCCGACTGTCTGGGATGTGTGAGTGACAGGGCTGGAGGGATGACAGGTGGTGAATGCGCAGATTACACCTTAGTGGGAGGTAGGAGTGCCTCTTGACTCGAACTGTCACTATGCTCGGCCACCACAATGCTGGCTCCACCCTCCTGGGGAGCGGCGGATGACTCTGCCGGCACCTGGCCCAGGAAGGGCGAAGCCCCATCAACAAGGTACTCTGGCCACCCCTGTCCGGACAATGCTGGCTCCACCTCCTGTGGGGCGTCTGATGCGCCTGCCCCTCACACTGAAAGCAGAGCCGGAGTACACCCGCCGGGGTACTCCAGAACTGAGAGTGGCTATGCAAAGGCCCCCCTGGCCTGCGAGAACAAAAGAATTGGCCTATAAAAGATGGAGCCCTGCTCCTTGAAAGTTAGATCCAGTTTGGGCCACAGAACGACTCTGCCCTACGAGAAGGACCACGAGAAGACAAGGAAGGGTGCTGACTCTTGCCGGTGTCTGGTGCCTTGCTGCTGAAGGAGAGGAAGACAAAAAGACTACGAAAAGACTTTTGTGCTACTTGTGCCAAACTCTGCAAAGAGATCTCCAAGGGCTTGGAACTGAACTTGCCCCCTGACCAGCGTCCCAGGACCAGTGGACGCTAAACCCCCCTTGGAAGAAAGCGACTGCGGGAGCTGACCAGCGCCGCAGTACCGACAAAGAGGAAGCTCCTCTAAGGCATCCACTCCCTCCCGACCACCGTGACCGGGGCCCCAAAGCTACAGCGGAAGCACAGTGAGGACCAGCCGCCGCTGGCCCGAACATCGTGACCACACCTGCGCTGGGAGCCCGAGAGCAAAGCGAAGGAGGACCCGTCTGGTCCGAGCTATCGAGGCGACTGCATAGCGAGCCGTCCCTCACCTACAAGGACAGACTATTGCCCTACGAGAGTCCACAAGGTCGGTAACCTGCCCGACAGCCCAGCTGTGAGCCCACAGCTGCACCGACATTTGGCTGGGTACGTCCTGCACTTGGGGACCGTACTGCCACTTGTCACCGCCACACAGCCGCCGACTCCAAGGTCGGAGCAGACGACGAAGAGAGGACCGTGCCGCCACAGAGCACCGCTGCCCCGGACGACCAGTGACCTGCTCGGCCGAAGAGCCGCAACGATCAGCGACACCGGGAAGGCAACGCGACGTGGGACAGATCCCCTGGAAGCCGCTGGCTCCACAAAGAACTTTGTTTAACGCCGGCCTGCGGGCCTCACAAGAACTACGATAAGAACTGTGGTAACCTAAAGCTAATATTCTGCAACCGTATCCGTAAAGTTATTGACTGTATTCACAAGCCTGCGTAAAGTTTATATAAAGAGATATATTTTTACAAGAATACAGTCTGGTCTCGTTGTGTGGTGGGTTGGTTGTAAAGGTGTACTGTTGCAAGTGTTTAACCCTATGTGCCCCAAAGATTAGCCTAAGACTGCTTAAGCCACACTACCTAGAGGGTAAGCAGAGGTTGTCTGGAAGGTAACCCTCAACCCTGACGAGGAAGAGAGAGTCCCTGCTTGTCGCTAGTGCTTGCACTGCGCCAACTAGAGTCTCCCCCTTCCTACATTGGACGCAGCGGTGAGGATTTTCGAATTTACACTTGCGATAAGTATACCTGAGCTTCTGACCGCTACACAAGGATTACGGTACAGTTACTAAACCACAGACTTTGCTTTTTGAAAGAAGATTCCGAGTGCCGAAGCCATGCCGGGCACCAAGAGCCTGGATGGAGCAGAGTCCACGACCTCCGAGGTGTTGGAGGTAGAGTGGGACCCCGCCAAAGTGGATAAATATTCCAGGGACGAGCTGAAATTCTTTTGCAAGAAACTCAAAGTTCCGCACGCTGGCTGCAAAAATAAAACGCAGCTCTCCAAGGCCCTGAAAGCCTGGATAGAGTCCCGAAAGACCCCGGAAGAGCAAGACGTCCTCGCCGAGCAGAACGCAACGGAGGAGCAGAATGCGCTTGGGGATCTGATCGATCTCGAGCGGCAGGACAGCGAACACAGCTTTGGAAAAGGCCTGTCGCCAGAGGAGCTGGCGGACAGGAAGGAAACCCGGAATCACGAAAGAAAGTTGGCAGAGTTGAAAATCCAGCTGGAGCTTGAAACGAAAAGAATGGCGCTGGAAGAGCGAAAGCACCAGATGGATTATGAGGTGAAAATGAGGGAGATAAGTCTCAAAGAAAGAGGCTTGGATCGTCCTCCCTCTGGTGGCAGCACATCGCCAGTGCAGGTAGAGTCAAGAGTGCATATCCCGAAGGACGTAGTCAAGGAGTTCTTTAAGGGGGATGACATAGGACAATGGTTTAGGGCATATGAGGTAGCCATGTCCTCCCACCGGGTCCCTGAGAAGGATTGGGGAGCGGGGTTGTGGGGAAGGTTCCTTAGCGAAGGGAGAGATACCTTGCTAGATTTGCCCGTCGAGAATCAGAGGTCCTATACCCACATGAAAGAAGCTTTGTTGAGCAGGTACGGGCTTACCCCTGAAATGTATAGACAGAAGTTTAGGGGGTGTACTAAGCGGCCTGGGAATACGTATGTGGAATATGTGACTTACTTTTGCAGAGCACTGGATGGTTGGGTGAAAGGTAACAAAGTGAATGATTTTCAAGGTCTCTTTGATTTAATTGCATGGGAGCACTTGTCTGATCACTGTTTTCCTGAGTTACGCCAACATCTGATCGATAGCAAGCTGTCCAACCCGAGGAAGCTTGCTGAGGAGGCGGACCGCTGGCTCAGCACCAGGGTCCACAAGGGTCCCGTGGGAGATTCCGCCAAGAGTGGGCAGGGTCCCCAGCAGAAGAGTGGGGGGGACAAAGGGGGAAAACAGAAAGGGTTCCAAAAAGGCCCCCAAAGTAGTTCCCAAGGGAATCCGCAGCAGGGTTCTCAGCCTCCCCCACCCCCGAAGCAGAATGGGGCCCCGACAGGTAAACCTGTTCCAAAGGGGCCCTTCAATTGTTTCAAATGCGGCGAGCCTGGGCACATATCGAGTGACCCCAAGTGTCGCCTATTTGGAAAACCCGCGCCCACTGGTGCTCCGCCCCGACAAGTGACTAGCGTTCACCTGGGAGAAGAAATGATGGTCCCGGGGGGTGGAGATCCCGTTCACATGACCCTGGTCTCGTTAGGAGACAGCGAGATGATCCCTACGAACTACCTGCCCTCTAACACTAAGAAATATGGGCAGGTGGTGATCATCAATGGTAAGGAAGCCGAGGCTCTTAGAGACACAGGAGCCAGTGTGACTGCAGTAAGGCAGCACCTGGTGTCTCAAGAGCAGGTTGTACCCCATGCCTACTGTAGGGTTATCAATGCTGATAATTCCGAGAGCCAGTGTCCGATGGCTCAAGTTCCCTTCGAGTGGGGGGGGGTCTCTGGTACTCTGCAGGTCTGTGTGAGGAAAACCATGCCTGTTGACTGTTTGCTAGGGAACGACTTGGAGCACTCCCCTTGGGAAAAGGTGGAGAAAACGACTCACCTGCGGATGGTGGGTCTGCCTGACTGGGCGTGCGTGACCACACGGTCGATGGCAGCCAGTAAGGGTGATCGAGAGGTCCTGGGGCCTGATGGAGAGGCCCAGGAACCGGTCTTAGGGAGAAGGTGCAGGGGGCGCGGGAAACCGGCTCCTGAAGTTCCTACGGTCCAGGAGGAGGCAGACCTTGAGGGGGATGCCCTGGAGCCTACAGGGGAACAGATCGCTGAACTGGGGGACCTGCCTGAGCTGACCCATTGGCAGCAAGAAGGAGGACCCTCCAGGGAGGAATTCTGCAGGGAGCAGAAAGAATGCCCTTCTCTCGTGGGGATGCGGCAGCAGGCCGCAGACCAGGCCAATGGTGTTCAGGCCAAAACACATTACGTGTACTGGGAGAATGACCTCCTGTATTCGGAGCCTAAGGCTGCTGAACCTGGGTCAGCCCGTGTGCTGGTGGTACCCCAGAAGTTCAGAGCCTTCCTACTGGGTCTGGCTCATGATGTGCCTTTAGCAGGACATCTGGGGATGGACAAGACCTATGACAGGCTTGTCACCCACTTTTACTGGCCCCAAATGCATAAGAGTTCCGATACTTATTGCAGAACCTGTCCGACTTGCCAGGCAAGTGGGAAGACGGGAGGGAAGAACAAGGCTCCCCTCCAACCCTTCCCTGTCGTCGGTACGCCATTCCAGCGAGTGGGTATTGACATCGTCGGGCCTCTGGACCCCAAGACAGCCATGGGCAACAGGTTCATCCTGGTCTTGGTGGACCATGCCACCCGGTACCCCGAAGCCATACCTCTGAGGACAGTGACGGCTCCCGTGGTGGGGCGTGCACTGATGGGAATTTTCTCACGAGTAGGATTCCCTCTAGAGGTAGTGAGCGACAGGGGGACCAATTTCATATCGAAGTATATGAAGTCCCTGTGGCAAGAGTGTGGCGTAACGTACAAGTTCACCACACCTTACCACCCCCAAGGTAACGGGTTGGTTGAAAGATTCAACCGAACCCTCAAAGGCATGATCATGGGCCTGGAAGGCCCGATGAGGCGTAAGTGGGACGTCCTCTTACCATGCCTACTGTTTGCATATCGCGAGGTGCCACAGAAGTCCCTAGGGTTCAGTCCCTTTGAACTGCTGTACGGTCACCCCGTGAGAGGACCGCTGAGTTTGGTAAAGGAAGGCTGGGAGCAATCTCCCAGGAAACCTCCCCAGAGTGTATATAGCTACATGCTGGCCTTCAGAAACCAGACCAGGCGCTTCAGACAACTTGCCGAGGCAAATCTGGAAGCGAGCCAGGAAGAGATGAAGCGGTGGTACGATCAGAATGCCACTCTGGTCGAGCTTCAACCTGGACAAGAGGTGTATGTCTTAGCCCCAGTGGAACCCTGTGCCCTTCAAGATAAGTGGACAGGACCATTCGAGGTTGTGGAACGGAAGAGCCCCGTGACATACTTGGTGGACATGAAGACGGCCAGGAACCCTTTGCGGGTCCTACATGTCAACCGCCTCAAGCCCCACTTGCGAAGGTCCGAAGTGGGCATGTTATTGGCAACCGATGACGGAATGGAGGAGGAGTCAGAGCCTCTACCGGACCTCTTGGTGGCCTGTGAGAAGGATGGATCAGTGGATGGAGTTAACCTCTCACCCTCCCTGACCGCCGAACAACAGGAGGATTGCCGCCAGTTGCTGGGGCAGTTTCCAGACCTGTTTTCCCTGGTTCCGAGTGTCACCGATTGGTGCGTCCATGATGTGGACACTGGAGACAGCTTGCCGGTGAAGCATAAGGCTTACCGGGTGACTGACAGGGTACGGGCCTGCATCAAGGAGGAGGTCTCCAAGATGCTTGCCCTCGGGGTGGTTGAGTCTTCCAGCAGTCCTTGGTCCAGCCCCGTGGTCTTGGTTCCGAAGGCTGCTGCGCCGGGAGCCACGCCCGAACTCCGGTTCTGTGTGGACTACAGAGGACTCAATTCAGTCACGAAGACTGACGCGCACCCCATCCCCAGAGCTGACGAGCTCATTGATCGGCTAGGGGCTGCCCGGTTTCTCAGCACGTTTGATCTGACGTCTGGGTACTGGCAGATCGCCTTGACCGATGGGGCGAAGGAGAGGTCGGCATTCTCTACCCCAGATGGGCATTTCCAGTTCCGGGTCATGCCATTTGGAATGAAGAATGCCCCTGCCACCTTTCAGAGATTGGTCAACCAGGTGTTGGCTGGACTGGACGAGTTCAGTGCCGCCTACCTGGATGACATCGCGGTGTTCAGCGGCACCTGGCCCGAACACCTGCGACACCTCTGGGAAGTGTTGATGGCCCTGCGCAGAGCAGGCCTCACAATCAAGGCAAGCAAGTGCCAGATTGGGCAGGGTTCCGTGGTGTACTTGGGACACCAAGTTGGGAGTGGCAAGGTAGCCCCCTTGCAGCCCAAAATCGAAACCATCCTGGCTTGGGAACCCCCCAAGACCCAGACTGCAGTGAGAGCCTTCCTGGGGCTCACTGGGTATTACAGGAGGTTTGTCAAGGGCTATGGCACGATCGTGACCCCCTTGACAGAGCTGACTTCGAAGAAGCAGCCCAGGAATGTGATTTGGACTGACACCTGTCAGAAAGCTTTCGACACCCTGAAGACCGCCATGTGCACGGCGCCCGTGCTCCTGGCCCCTGATTTCTCCAAGGAGTTCATTGTGCAAACAGACGCTTCAGAGCATGGTGTAGGGGCTGTTCTTTCACAGATGACTGAGGAGGGCTTTGACCAACCCGTAGCCTTCATAAGTCGGAGGTTACTTCCACGGGAGAGTAGGTGGAGTGCAATAGAGCTTGAAGCATTTGCTGTGGTCTGGGCGCTGAAGAAGCTAAGACCCTACTTGTTTGGGTCTCACTTCCGAGTTCAGACGGACCACAGGCCCCTCAGATGGTTGATGCAAATGAGGGGTGAGAACCCGAAACTATTGAGGTGGTCCATTTCTCTACAGAGTATGGACTTTACGGTGGAACACCGCCCTGGCACCGATCACGCCAACGCTGACGGTCTGTCCAGATTTTTCCGCCTTAGTGATGTGGAACTCCCTGGGGAAGGGTAGTTCCCCCCACATTTCAGCTGGAGGGGACACATGTTAGACCTGGCACCTTGGCGTGAGTCTCCCTTCCACTTTTTGCTGATGTGCCTCCGATGTTTTGCTGGTTTTCCGATACTCAGGGCACTGCGCCACGGCTGATCCGTGCCGCAGTGCAAGTGCTCCCTACGCTAAACTGTACATACGATTGGTATCCATGATTGGTGCATTGGATTTACTGTTAGTCCCTAGTAACGCGCACGAGAGAGTGCCGGGGCGTGTAGATGCCAATACTGCTGGTGGGCTTGCAGCGCTGGTTGCGCCACCCACCCAAGCAGCCGTAAAGATGTGTCTGGGAACTGCGACCGCAGAACCCGCGTGCGGTCTCGTACTGTCACGCTAGCTGGGCAAGTGTCCCCACTTGCCAGCACCGACCCTTCCCTTGACTACATATTAGTCACCCCTATGGTAGGCCTGCGGGCAGGGTGCCTTGTAGGTGCAAGGTAGGACAAGCCCTGATGTGCGTGGCATGTCCTGGTAGTGACCTACAACGAAGACCGTATTTCACTACTGAAGGCTACCTGCTCCATTAGGCCAGACTGAGCTGCGAGGATTATTACAACCTATAACCCCCGCAGGCTCAAGGAGCATGGTAGTGAGTCATGTTTAGTATGCCTGGACTCAGGATGATGAGATATTTCTTGTAGTCAAGTTTATTTCATTATCCTGGGTTTGCAAATGCTACTTTTAGAAAGTTAGCATTTGCTTGCCTAACCATTTCAGTTGCCTCTGCCAGTATGTGTATCCGACTGTCTGGGATGTGTGAGTGACAGGGCTGGAGGGATGACAGGTGGTGAATGCGCAGATTACACCTTAGTGGGAGGTAGGAGTGCCTCTTGACTCGAACTGTCACTATGCTCGGCCACCACAATGCTGGCTCCACCCTCCTGGGGAGCGGCGGATGACTCTGCCGGCACCTGGCCCAGGAAGGGCGAAGCCCCATCAACAAGGTACTCTGGCCACCCCTGTCCGGACAATGCTGGCTCCACCTCCTGTGGGGCGTCTGATGCGCCTGCCCCTCACACTGAAAGCAGAGCCGGAGTACACCCGCCGGGGTACTCCAGAACTGAGAGTGGCTATGCAAAGGCCCCCCTGGCCTGCGAGAACAAAAGAATTGGCCTATAAAAGATGGAGCCCTGCTCCTTGAAAGTTAGATCCAGTTTGGGCCACAGAACGACTCTGCCCTACGAGAAGGACCACGAGAAGACAAGGAAGGGTGCTGACTCTTGCCGGTGTCTGGTGCCTTGCTGCTGAAGGAGAGGAAGACAAAAAGACTACGAAAAGACTTTTGTGCTACTTGTGCCAAACTCTGCAAAGAGATCTCCAAGGGCTTGGAACTGAACTTGCCCCCTGACCAGCGTCCCAGGACCAGTGGACGCTAAACCCCCCTTGGAAGAAAGCGACTGCGGGAGCTGACCAGCGCCGCAGTACCGACAAAGAGGAAGCTCCTCTAAGGCATCCACTCCCTCCCGACCACCGTGACCGGGGCCCCAAAGCTACAGCGGAAGCACAGTGAGGACCAGCCGCCGCTGGCCCGAACATCGTGACCACACCTGCGCTGGGAGCCCGAGAGCAAAGCGAAGGAGGACCCGTCTGGTCCGAGCTATCGAGGCGACTGCATAGCGAGCCGTCCCTCACCTACAAGGACAGACTATTGCCCTACGAGAGTCCACAAGGTCGGTAACCTGCCCGACAGCCCAGCTGTGAGCCCACAGCTGCACCGACATTTGGCTGGGTACGTCCTGCACTTGGGGACCGTACTGCCACTTGTCACCGCCACACAGCCGCCGACTCCAAGGTCGGAGCAGACGACGAAGAGAGGACCGTGCCGCCACAGAGCACCGCTGCCCCGGACGACCAGTGACCTGCTCGGCCGAAGAGCCGCAACGATCAGCGACACCGGGAAGGCAACGCGACGTGGGACAGATCCCCTGGAAGCCGCTGGCTCCACAAAGAACTTTGTTTAACGCCGGCCTGCGGGCCTCACAAGAACTACGATAAGAACTGTGGTAACCTAAAGCTAATATTCTGCAACCGTATCCGTAAAGTTATTGACTGTATTCACAAGCCTGCGTAAAGTTTATATAAAGAGATATATTTTTACAAGAATACAGTCTGGTCTCGTTGTGTGGTGGGTTGGTTGTAAAGGTGTACTGTTGCAAGTGTTTAACCCTATGTGCCCCAAAGATTAGCCTAAGACTGCTTAAGCCACACTACCTAGAGGGTAAGCAGAGGTTGTCTGGAAGGTAACCCTCAACCCTGACGAGGAAGAGAGAGTCCCTGCTTGTCGCTAGTGCTTGCACTGCGCCAACTAGAGTCTCCCCCTTCCTACAGTCATTATGTACATGAATGCCCAGTCCTGAAACATAATATAGCAACAGGTAAAACTAAAGAAAGACCGCATCCGCCTAGACAAGACCATAACCAGCATCAGTCTTCACAGAATACACAGAATACACAGCCTATGCATGCCTCTTCACCTGCAGCACAGACAGTAGCGGTACCACAGCCACAGCCCATTGCCGCGTCTCAGCAAGTTTCACAGCAGATGTACCAGTATGCCCAGTCCGCATATCCAGACTATCCCCGATATACATGAAACAGCCTAGAGAGGGAAGGTGGCTTGCCTCTTATTGAAGTTCCTGTAGATCAAGAAGGTCCTTATGTACACAGTCACGTATTGGGAAAAGACAGAAAGTTTTTAATTGACACAGGGGCAAGTCGCACTACGATCAGCCATGATGAAGTCCCAGGGGCACCCCTCTCAGGCTCACAGAATGTTTCCCTGGGTTTTTCAGGACAGCCTATTGTAAATGAGGTATCAGAACCAGTTCCCCTGGCTGTGGGCCCATTATCTCGTGTTACAGACTTGTTACTTACAAAATCATGTCCGGAAAATCTGTTAGGAATTAAAACATTGAAGGCTCTAGGAGCTATAATATGCTGTTCCCCGGAGGGAGTTAGACTCTTTCTACGGGATTTCAAGGGTCATTATGTTTTGCGAGAATTCGATGTCAGATTAAAAAATGTGCCAGATTACTTGTGGGCAAAAGGCCCAACTGATGTAGGTTGCATGCATATCACCCCATACCGCGTTACACTCAAGGCAGGTGTTGTTTTACCGAGAATCAGACAATACAAGTTACCACCCGATGCTGTAGTGGCTTTACTGAAAATCATTGAAGAGCTCATTGTCCAGGGAGTGGTCGTAGAGACTGACTCCAATGTCTGTAATTCACCCATTATTCCGATTCTTAAACGTACTGATCCCAATGCACCGCCAGTATATCGGCTGGTGATTGATCTTCGAGAACTAAACAAATGCATTATTCCACAGTACCCTGTGGTTCCCGACATCTCATCCCTATTGACTGCTATTGACTCAGAAGCAACGTTCTTTACTGTAATTGACCTCAAGAACGCCTTCTTCAGCGTGCCTATTGATCCAGAGAGCCAATATCTCTTCGGATTCAGTTTAAATGGACGCAGCTTCAAATTTTCACGCGCACCTCAAGGATTCACAGAAAGCCCCAGCATCTACAGTCAAGCACTGAAAAGACAACTAGATTGTATTCAAATGCCAGTTAATACCGCTTTACTGCAATACGTCGATGATCTGCTGATCACCGCACGAAGTGAGCCCGAATGTGAACAAGCATCACTGACAGTTTTACATTTCCTGGCCGACAAGGGACACAAGGTGTCTCCTTCGAAGCTACAATTCTGTGTTCAGCAAGTTGTGTACTTGGGTCACTTGCTGTCCAAAGTGGGGAGACAGCTCACTCCCGATCGCATTCAGTTAATTGTAAATATGCCACAACCCCAGACACAAAAGGAAGTGCGGGCCTTCATAGGCCTCACCTCATACTGCAGACAATGGATTCCTCAATATGCATTTCTAGCTAAACCACTCATCCAGTTAACGACACAGGAGGCAGCGACTTCGACTGCCCTCCCTTGGACTCAGGAACACACACAAGCTTTTGGAGAATTAAAGAAAGCCTTATGCCAAGCACCAGTCTTAGCGACACCATGTTACAGTAAACCGTTTACACTTTTTGTTACAGAACGTGATGGTACAGCTTTGTCTGTCCTCACTCAAGATCAAGCAGGTTCACATAAGCCTTGCGCTTATTTCTCAAGTACATTGGATTCAGTAGCCCAGGCACTCCCTGCGTGCTTGAAGTCAGTAGCAGCAACAGCGTTAGCCATCAGACAGAGCGATTCAATTGTGTTAGGCCATCAATTAACAGTACAAGTTCCACACTCTGTAGAGGTTCTGTTAAACAGAACCCAGACTCAGCACTTGACTATAGCACGACTGACAGGTTATGAATTAACGCTATTCCAGCCACACATAGAAATCAGGCGCTGCAGTATTCTGAACCCCGCAACACTGTTACCTACAATTATGACAGATCCAGCCCCGCATGATTGTATAGAAATCATTAATGCAGTAACAAAGCCATGACGAGACTTAACAGATGTCCCACTGACAAATCCAGACCTGACACTTTATGTGGACGGTTCATGCCTGAGAACAAATACAGGAGAATTAGTGGCCGCGTATGCAGTGACCACTAAAACCGAAGTTAAAGAAACACATCGTATTCACACACTGTCTGCTCAAGCAGCAGAGCTCATCGCTCTGACCCGAGCTTGTATACTAGCCAAGAACAGAAATGTTAACATATACACTGATTCCCGTTATGCTTTCGGAGTCGTACACGACTTCGGCATGTTATGGCAAGAAAGAGGTTTTTTGACCTCCCATGGTGCCAAGATACAACACGGTCCCCTCATTCAAGCCCTGTTAGAAGCAATACATTTGCCCTCGGGCATATCAGTCATGAAGTGTAAAGCACATACTAAGGTCACAGATTCTGTTTCCCAGGGTAACGACCTGGCAGACCAGACAGCAAAACATACCGCACTGACTCACACCCAGACAACTGATGTGACAAAGACAATAGTACCGACAAAGTGTATGGCAGTCAAGGATCCCGCTCTAGATGTAATTGATATTCAGGCACATGCTACCCCAGATGAAATAAAGAAATGGATTGAACTAGGAGGGATCCAGACAGATCAAGGTTGGATGACGAAGGGAAAATCTACATGGTTTCTCCCTGACTCTATGGTTCAAGTTATGATTAATACAGCACATAGCCCAGCACATCTAGGAGAGAAAGCGATGTTAGACAGTTTACAAATTCTTTGGAACAATAAACACTTACGAGCAGCAGCAAAACAGAAAGTGCGTACTTGCATGATCTGTTGTCAGTTCAATCCAGGTAAAAGCGTCCCTGTAGAGCAAGGTGGATTTCATCCTCCCGATCACCCTTTTGAAGTCCTCCAGATGGATTATATCCAGATGGACCGATGTCGAGGATTCAAGTATGTCCTTGTAGTTGTTTGTGCTCTGTCCCGTTGGACCGAAGCATACCCAGTCCCAGACTATACTGCTCCGACCACTGCCCGGCAGTTGGTTCGTGAATTCTTCCCACGATACGGTTTGCCTCGTGTCGTATACTCAGATAACGGACAACCCTTCTCGTCCGAGTTAATGAAGCTGGTTTCTTTACTGTTAGGATACCAGTGGAAATTTCATTGTGTCCGGCATCCTGAAGCAGCAGGCCTCGTAGAAAGGCATAATCAGACACTAAAGATCCGACTTGCAAAAATATGTCAGGAGAAAGGGGTCGACTGGATAGTCGCCCTGCCAGTGGCACTATTCTACATGAGGATGGTCGCCCACTCGAGATCAGGGCTATCCCCGTACGAAGTGGTTTTTGGCAGACCACCAAATATGTGGGGGACACCCATTCCGAAAAAGATCACTGATGTTGATTGTAACATGTTGACAGATTACCTTGCCTCCTTGATGTCTGCACTCCAATCATGTCGTTCACAGGTTGCCGCAGCCTTCCCTGACAACACTGATGTGAAGCCGCACGAGGTCCGTCCTGGGGACCTGGTACTGGTCCGAAATTTCGACAGGAAGAGTCCGTTGGAGCCCCGCTGGAAATCCCCGAAGACCGTCCTTCTCACCACGAGGACCGCCGTCAAGATCGAAGGGAGAAAGGGGTGGGTCCACACGAGTCATGTGAAAAAATTTTGTGAACTGAAACCTGATCGAGACTCGTCCACCCCCACCAAAGACTGTGTTGAGCCAAAAGACTTTACAGTATCCGAACGAGAAAAAACTCCCCAAGAGGAGTACCGGTCGAAACTCCGATCTAGCAAGTCAGACAGTTTAATTGTTTAAGTCCTCCCCTAGGTGAATCGGTTAAATAGTTCCTGACATGTATCCCCTAGATCGAGATAGAGAGAGACAAGTTAAGAAAAGTGCATATTCTAAATCGCTCCGTAGTCACTGTATAGTGACACTATTAATCATGTTTATTCTAAGTATTTTAGTTATTGTTGCTAGCCTTCTGTTACCTACCTACTGGCCTATTTTCAAGCATGAACAATCTGTCTACAATGTCTCTGCTGAACACACTTTTAGTGAATTACCTGCACACGAACTCTCTTACAGACTTGCGCTGCGCAACAATACATTCATTAGTATGTTACACCACTCCCATCAGACGAACAATGCTACAGATTGCTGGATATGTGGCCGACTCCCTCCCTACCAGAATTACAAGGGAGCTCTGCCCCTCTTTCCGTACCCGTTTACTCACAATGGCTCCTGTGGTGCATGGTTTAAAATAATTAATTCATTAGATCCTGATATTGCTGTTTTCGATGGGGGCTGGGTTTGGGGAAACCTGAACTTAGTCCTGCTCGACGTCTGTTACCCGGATAAGGAGGGACTCCCCACTCGAATAGGAACTGATCTAGAAAATGAAGTATATGGATTAGGTAACTACACAATTAGCCTTATGATCCTTACTGTTGAATCCGAAGCTGCACCAGTCCTGCCCCATATGCTAGTATTACCAGTCACTGGTGAATTATGTGTCCGAAAGAAAGGTTCAGTACACTTAGGTCATAGTAAATGCACTACTGTGGTCGAATTCAGTGATCATGGTAAATCATCCTTCAAAGCTATCAATCACTCTTATTTTGTTTGTGGTCATACCGCATACATACGCTTGCCTCCAGATTGGGATGGTACCTGTTATATTGCATTCCTTCTGCCACCTGTTTTTCTAGCTCCCCCTGATTACCATAGAAATACAAATCTAGTAAAGAATAGACCCAGAAGAGATATCCCACTTGTCGACTATACAGAAACGGCATGGGAACAGTACACCGATTTTAATAAGGGATTCTTTTTCTTTTTAGGCCCCGTCCAAAACAGCAAATTAATACGTAGATTAACCAGAACACTTGAAGTTGTAGTACATGAAACTGCCTCCGCCTTAGGTAACTTAACAGAGGAGCAATCTGCTATGCGGGTTGTTGTCCTTCAAAATCGTCTTGTTATTGACGTCATCTTGGCAGACAGAGGTGGAGCCTGTAAGGTCATCGGGTCAAGTTGCTGCGTTTTCATCCCACAAAATGCGCCATCTGTCTATCAAGCTATTACCCGTCTGCATAAAATTGCAAATCAGATACATCAGAATCCAGGCACCTGGACTTGGTCCGGTTGGTTCTGGACAACGTTAACTGCTTGGGGATGGAAGATCCTATCCTTCCTAGGTTTTGGCCTTGTCATAGTATTCAGCTGCTGCCTGTGCCTACAGTGTGGGCCGGCGATATGTGGACTGTGTGCCACATCGTGCATTGAACATTCCAGTTTTCTCTCAAATAGACAACGGAAGAGAGATGAGCAAATGATGCTGCAAGAACAAACTGATCAATTTATGATGATTAATATATCATGAAGGGTCCGTAGGGAACAAGGAGGGAATGAGGAAATGTAAATTTTATGGTCAAGTTGTGTTCCCTAGCGCGTACCCCACCGTCTCCATGTACGAGTTAAAGTGCATGTAACTTCCCTCCTGTACCAGCTATGAAGACGCAAATACATTTGCGTCCAACGTCAACATGTCCTCTTTCAGACCCACCCTGAATGGGTTGAATAGCCCATTCCTAAGTATGCTATGCCAACGTCTTTTTGTAGTGTACTTCTACGTTTTTCAGCTCTAGCTGAGTAGGCCCTGAATTTTTGCCACCAAGCCTCTTTTCTGGCTTCTGACTCCAAGGGCCTCTGCCCAGGCTGCCTCTGTACCCGTGAACTCTGACTTACTTTCAGCGCGGCCCCTCGCGCTCAGCTCAGCCTGCTGCCTGCCAAGATTGACTATAACCTTCGAGTTATCTGTTCCGCTCCCCGAAAATACATTCCTGCCCGCTAGCTTCAGTAAACATTCCCCTCAGCTGCAGAGCCAAAGGGCCGACCTGTCTCTATGCAACTAATTCAAGTAATTCATAGCCTCTGTTGCCATGCTCCCATGGAAGGCCCATGCCCCCACGCTTCAAATACAGACACTCAGGCGCTCATGCACGCACTCACAGTCAGTATAGAATAGCTTCTGCCCTAGAGACCTTTCCGCCCAGATAGCTTAGTTCCTAAACACTAGATATCAGATATGATAGAAGCACAAGTTGATCTGACATGCCAGACTTCTGTCTCTTTCCGTCTGTGCAAATGTCAAGTCCCCTGCACCCTCCAGCTTCACGTCAATCACACGTCATGCAGCTGCGCGCGCATCCAAGCTTCCGATTACTGCTGACATTGCTGTTAGTGCCACCCCTTTTGTGACACCTACCTGTGACGTTTCTAGCACACACCTCTAGTTCACGCCTTCTGATTACGCACTTGTAACACGTGTATACTGTTATCTTGTCTTCTCTCAGCTGTTACGCCCATTATAACTGTTTCATATGACATGAATTAAGTATATAAGCTATGTAATGTAATAAAAGAGCGCTCTATCCCTTCTGACACCCCTGTGGTGGTCAGAATATGATATCCTGGTCTAGACCATTCCTTTTTGAGGAATAAAACCCCTAAGAACTCTAACACCACGGACTCTGTTTTCTTTCTTTCCGATTGAGTTATTATTGATTAAGTACTTACCTGCATAGAAATTAAGAGAGTAAATTAATTATTTACGTCAAATGGGTTAATGACTCTGTCTTCCAGAATATATTCGTTGGACAATATTGTATCCTCTGCCTTTGATGTGATAGACAGAGACTTGCTAATGTTACAACATGGCCAATCTCAATTACGTTCTATTATAGAATTAGGCTGGACGCTGCAAAATCTTCGTTCAGGCTATGTGCCTTGGCGTTTAATCAACACAACGTCATTATTTTCCATTTTTAACCTTACTGATGAACAGATCAGTTTGGCACAGAAAGGAGCAGACTATACAATCCTGAGCATCGAAAAACTTGAGAGATTACCATTGACAATGTCAGAGAGTCCTGTCATTGAATGGATAATACACGGAATTATCACAATTCCGATAACAACTTTCCGATTTAAAAAGTGCCTTGAGTTCATACCTGCTGGCCAGTATGAACAATTGGGTAAAGGATATGTAAAATCTGAATGGAAATTACCATACACACATTCTTGCTATAGTGACAGCGACAAAAATGTATTTCTTAGTGGTGAGAACTGTAAACATTCACTAAGCTGTATACTTTTGTGTCAGGGTATTAATTTACACGGAGCATGTGATGGAAATTCTAACAACCTTTCATGCCACCAGCTAGTCACACCTGCAACTCAGATAGAGCCCTTCTTTATGCAACTTTCAAACGGGAGTTACATTCTTAGAACGGATCAAAGATGTTGTGGCCTTGTGCCAGGGAAAAGTTATCTAGTAAGAGTAACATCCATGGTCAAATGCTGTATGCAAGCATTGTTCCCGAGTGGGCCTGCAGACACAGTGACTCCCATCTGGCCTCGTCTGAATCTCTATTCTATACGAATTGATACATTAAGCAAAATGAAATCTGTACTTTTACAGACAACAGTGCCTATAACGTCATCAAAAGAGACGTATGATCTTCTAGTTGCAAGGACAGCTACTGAAGTTCATGACCTTTTATCAACAAATTGCCCCGTGCATTTCATAGAAATGTTGAGCCAACTCCTTAACATGTCTAGTGCAACAAGCATCCCAGGCATATTTAAGACAGTCTTTACGGGACTGCTAACACCTTTTCAGGCAATTTTGGGAATCGTTCCTAAATTTGTACACTCTGTTTTTGGCGGCATACCATTATTTTTGGGACTCGTCGCAGGGATTTTATTTTTGACCCTCCTGCTTCGTTATGGCAAGCCGAAACTCAGACATAGCTCCCATGGGAATGGAAGAAACAATCCTAGCAATGCGCTACCGGGACAGGATAACTAACGTCCTTGGATTGTCCAGGCTGAGAGATCTAAACATGACTTGATTCCTTTCATTCAGACCTATATGGCAGAACTGTATCTTACCGGTACTAAGATGTATGCTTTGCGGCGATGAATGCGTGTTGGACATCTGTCTTTCACGTCCATCAGCAGTACCAATGGACGTCGATACTTTGCTCAGTCCAATAACGGCTCACGCATTGTGTTGTCCCCAGCGGCTACCAATCCTGATGACGGCATTTGTGGAGACACCTGTACTACGATTAGGTGGTAACAGTGGAGCGAGTGACAAAAGCAACATCACCCAGGTACGACCTTCTGTGAGCATTGCTGCTCCTGACTATGATGACAGCAATCATTCTCACACCTGCCAAGTTACAGCACTATCGAATTTGGTTGAACTGTCACCTGATTTTGTAGACCAATTCTTTGAGAGCCTGTCTGATACGATGTTCTCACCAGTACAGAAACAATAACTTTGGAGAAGCTTTCCGACACACAGCGTTCCCATGAACTCTGAAATCTGCCTTCAGTTTTGATCAACAAAAACTGCCAAAAGCTTTGGAACTCTATTTTTCCCCGTTCAAGCAATAATTCTTTTGAATTGGACATTTTTAATATTCACCTTCCATTTTTTGGCACGAACAATTCTTTGCTTAACGTAAAAACTATTCTTAGAGAACAGAAGCTTCACACTTCTATTTCTAATCACATCTAGAGACATAACAACATTACATCAGCCTCTAGCACATGTTATTACAATGCATTTATATGTGATGATTTATCTCGCCCTTCTTCTGTCAGAGATACTTCATGTGTAATTCTTTCTGCATAATCGTTCATTGATTTCATATGCAATAATTTTTGAATGATTTCTATGCTTCAAAAACGTACAGTACCTAAATTTAACGTATTACAATATACGCCTATTTCGAATGCATTTATGTATTTTGGGGTGGGCAATGTTACACATGCATCTAATTGCTCTAGTTTTAGTAATTTGATGGACATGAAAACGTGGAGTGGGTGTTGCGTGTTTATCTAGGTTCCTGATCGATACTGCGACCTTATGCCCCTATTCGGCTATAAATCCATTTATTCCCTATATTGGCATAACCGTTCAAGTGCGATTTTCAGAAAAGTCATCTCTGGCCTCACACGAACAGAGCCACATTCCAGCATAGTTCTCTGCCACTTCCTTTGCAACCAATTAGTGCAATGACAGAGCAGAAGTCACTATCTGATATTCCTAGATTAACACTCCGAGTTCTTCAACAAGATAAAAACTCAGCAAACCTGGAAATCCCCGCTTGCTGTGTTTTGATTAGTAATGGAACTCTAATGAGCAACTGATAACTATCACTTCCTAGTGACATCTTTAATTGACGTCTTATGTCCAGCAAACTTGCGTCAAACCCGGCACCTGTTAGGTATAAATATTACCAACGTTGCCTTAAGCAATGAGAGCTGTCGTGCTGTTGTATGCTGTCGTGCACCCTGTTGTGCATCCCATTGCTGCTGCAGGCAGTACGCTGCTGCTGTTGTCCCTTGGTGGTGAAGCTACTGATACCTTTATCGCTGCTAAAGCGCGACCGATGGTGCAGTACGCTTAGGAGCCGAACAGCCGTCCCTCTGCGAAGAGCCTAGCAGATTCCAGCTGCCGCGGACGCTGTCCCCCGCCTCCTCCTCCCGACGCGCTGAGGAAGAGCCGCTGCCTTTCTCCTGCAGAGAAATCCAGCTCCAGCGTTTCCGGTCTGCCCTCGCGGGTGACTGGGATATTGAGTGCCCCCTAAAGGAAATACCAGACTTCCATCATTCTATTCAGAGGTATGGTGTTGACTAAACCCTTAGATGAGAATTCTTGAAGCAAACCTTGGCAAAACCAACTTAACTTAAAGCTACTTACTTACTCCCCTTCCACGTGTTAGGCTTAGGTCAGGCACACTGGGGTAGGCGTAGTTAGAAGCACCAGTTGAGTATTTTAGCCTAATGTATATATGACTATATATATGTTTTATTACTTTTAACCATTGTATGGCTAAGAAACCATATCAATGCTTTTACAGTTCTATTTCGCAATTCTTATCTTACTGTACGTACTTTTTATAATAACAAGTCTTGCAATTGTGGCAATACATTTCTCTTGTATGAGAAGAAAGACTGTTCAATAAATGTTAACCCTTTATTGACAAACGCCCGTCTCTCTATTCTCTACATCTCGTGAAAGTAAACTGCACTAAACTGACTGAGTGAAATACATGTCTATTGTTTCACACGACCCTAGAGATTGACTCTTGATCTGAGGAGCAAAGTTGTCATGTTGCACGGTTGTTGGAAATCTGAATCCCTTCTTGTCTGTGCCAGGGAAGCTGATCACTTCCCATGCAGAGAAGAAAGTTTCCAGTGACCTCTGAGCAAGTTGGTAACACACCCAATTAAGTTTAGCATAGTCAGTGGAGGCCTGGAATATACGCAGTTCCACGTCGATACTACTGTTTATGTTATTCCAATGCGCAGGGCCTAGTGGGAAACTAGGAACTACAATACAGTCTCTCTGTGCTTTTTTATGCGATGCCTGGGGGGAATTCTAAGGTAAGGAATCTATCACTAACGTGTTTCTTTCAGATAGTGAAAGCACTACAATCTGACCTCATGCCGTCCTGTGAATACATATGCATCGAGGTGGCTGGTAGCAACAATCACCCATGCAAACTGCATATGTTCTATTACTCGCCTTGAGACAACCTTCCCTTTGCTGAACAGATCATGGATATTATCTCGGCTTATGAAGATTTCCAGGGAACTCAGATCTTCTTGAGAGATTTCAATCCTGGTTTGAGGGCCATTGCCGAACTGCGATGAATTTGCTGACCTAGTTAAGACCACTAAGATCGAAGTTGAACTACTCTCTGGCCTTGAACAACTGTCGATCGGTCCGCTGAACACCCTCCCACCCACTGGGTTGGTTGTCATTGTCCCCATGCAGCCTTACCTCCTCAAAAACAACGCATCTTGGATTCTTTTCCAAACCTTGGATGAAGCCACTATACGCAATACGCTGGCTACTCTGAAACAGTCTAATCACTACAATGACCCCCTCCCATCCAACCTCTTTTCGAAAGTTAGAACCACCTGCTCCCACGTTGGACACTTTGGACTTCCTTAATGTATCCCAGATTGCCTAAAATCAGGTCAAGTTACCCTGAATTCTAAAGAAACCATCTGCAGATCACACCGACCTTCATAACTTTTGCCTAATCTCTAATATCCCCACATTGGCAAAGCTCCTGGAGAAATGTGTTCTCGGCCAACTATGTACCCACATCCATCACTTCCAACTTCTGGACCAGTGTCGATCTGGTTTTCGCCTGGGCCATAATACAGAATCTGCTTTAACTCACATTGTCGATGATGTGGTAAGAATGTTGGATCAAAATGAATCCTACCTACTGATCCTTCTCGACCTTCCATCAGCATTTGACACCGTCAAACACGATAACCTAATTGACCTCCTGGAACATAGAATGGGGCTGTCTGGGCCTGTACTAAACTGGTTCTCCACATTCCTTCATAACAGATCCCAAAGCTTCAAGGTCAACCAGTCTCTCTCTCATACTTCGCCAGTCACTCTTGGGGTCCCACAGGGTTCAGCGCTTTCACCCACGCTCTTCAACCTCTTCATAGAGCCTTTGACAGAAATTCTGAAATCATCCAGCATTCACTATCACATGTATGTGGATGACACCCAGCTATACCTGAAGATTGCCTCCCTTGAGGACATCCTGTCCCTCAATACAGTCCTACTGGAAACTCAAAGCTGGCTGACACGCAACCACCCTGAAGTTAAACTCTCTCAAAACATAATTCCTCCTAATCGCACCACACAAGCAATCCCAGGTCATTGAACAATGGTTGAAGCAGCTCACTGCTCTGAATTGTAGGCCGCACCTTGTTGATTCTGCAACCTCTCTGGGAATTATCTTAGACAAAAGTCTGAACATGCAGAAGCACACCAGCTCCCTCACCAAAGGAGCGAACTTCCAACTCAGCATTCTAAGGAAACTCAAACTTTACCTCTCTGCTCATGAACTCAAGGCGGCAGTGCAAGCCTTAGTGATATCTAAGCTGGACTATGGTAGTGTAACCCTCTGCGGCCTACCTACAGTGAAGACAGCTCCTCTTAGGGCTGCACTCAACTCTGCTGCTAGGATTGTAACAGGTGTCAAGAAATACAACCATATCACCCCTGACCTTTTGTCCTTGAACTGGCTGCCATATGAAGCTCGGATACAATTAAAAATTGCATGCATGGCAGACAAAGTCTTCACTTCAACAACCCTCTGTACCTCGCTCGGAAACTGGAGCTCTCATGCGGTGTGAGAGCCTCCAGAAGCTCCAGCACACTATTGCACAAACAAACAAAATTCAAGAAGACAAAAACCTACAATCCAGACTTCTCAGGTATAGCACCGAGGATTTTGAACTCCCTCCCCCCTGAAGTCAGGGCGAATCCTTCCATTATCCTCTTCAAAAAGGAAGTCAAAGGGATCTTGATGAAGAAATCTCTGCTTCAGACCTGCTATTCCAGTGGACACTGAGGTCACAGTTGCTGATCTGTGGCCCAGCTTCTATGGTCACGAGAATCCCTTCATTATTGTGTATTTTTTGCTTTGTTGGTTGTGTTTCTGATTGCTTGTTTGCCTCTTGTTGTATAAACTGTAAAGTGCTCTGATACCCGAGTTGGTCATGTTTGCACTACAGAAAACTTTCAAAATAAATACATTTGAACAGGCTTCTTCCTTCACAGGCCAATAGGATGGCAGGATTCTTCAGTAGCAGACTCAGTTCCACCGTTCCCAAGTAAATACAGGCAGCTGATACTTTTTATCATTTGGTTAGCTACAGACAGTCTTACGTAGTTAAATAAATCCAGTATTTGTAAAGCGCACAGCTACCCGAAGGTATCCCGGAACTGGGGGCTGTAGGGAAGATTAGGTGAGCTATTGCCCCGAGTCACATGGTGATGGGCTGACCTGCCGCCGGAGCCGGGGATCAAACCGTGAGTCCGGCGTCCAGCATCAGTCTGACACATCAATAATTTTGGATTCTTTGTCAGCGGGGGTGCTTCACCAGAAGTCTGAGAATTGGCCCTTTTACGTGCATTGGACTAAGGAGTCTAGTGGTAGGTGTCCTTTAATATAGACTCTGTCTGAGGGTGCAGGTCTATATTTCTTTTCAATCCTGGGGTTCAAAATTCTGGTACGCACAGGATCTTTAAAGACCTCAGTAGCATGTTTAACCACTCCTTTGATCATGGGAAGAATTTGAGCGGATCTCTGAGACTGCTCAATAGTATCTAAGAGAAAATCTTCCTCAATGGTTTCACAATGTATGGAGACACCATGGTATGTAGCAGCTCTGTTTATCAGCTGTCCAAAACCAATAGTATCCTCAGGAGAAGGTTTAGATGGGTATGAGGGTGTCTCAGGGACATCAGGTTAATTTGCAGGGTATAGAAAGTCCCACCCAGACGCAGGTTTTGTGTATTGAAAATTCCACGTGCCCTCGCCTACAGGGTATGCAGTGTCTCCTTCCCCGTCCCCTCCACCCAAATCATATTCATCATCATTCTGTGGCGAATGTGGTGACAATGGAGACTGTATAGGAGAGGTTTGAAGTGAAATATAGGGAGGAGCGGGAAAAGGAGGAGAGACAGGAAAGGAAAAGTGCATAGGAGAAGTTACACAGTCCTTCTTTTTGGCAGGAACCACAGGTGTAGGTGGTGTAGCTGCAGGTCTCTTCTTAAGCGGTGTGGCACCAACATGACTGGTTTTCGGGTCGATGAAGATCTTTTTCTGTTGAGGATCTAGTTGAAAAAGGTCCTCTTGAGGCACAACATTCTTGGATGTTTTTTCGGAGCCGGCGTAGGTTGTCTAGTGTCCTTAGCCTTGGAAGGTATTAGAGCCTCCTGCGGCTTAGGTTTCTGCATCGAAGGCGTTGTTTTTGGCTTGGAAGGCATGTTCGAGGGCTTGGAGGCCTCAGAATCAGGCTGTGAGTCTTTCGGCGCTGTGTGCGGCTTCGGAGCAGGTGCGTCTTTTGGGGTTCGGTTTCGGAATTGAAACAGGTTTCGGTATCAGCACTTCTTTCGGTGTCGGAGCCGAAGGGTGTTTTGGCTTCGGTGCCGACGGAGTCTTGCTCGGTGACGAGGCCCCGGAAGGCGGAGGACATTTTTTCGACGGAAGACTCTTGGCGTGGAAGATTTCTTCGGAGTAGAGCCTGAAGGCGGGACTTTTGAAGTAGATGATTGGTCTCGACTGGGCCCAGCAGGCAGAGTGCTGATCTTTGCCTTCTGTTTGGGCATATGTGTGGCCGGGGCAGTAGTACTCACGCGCTGACCCGATGGAATGGAGTCGTCAGAGTCATCTGCCTCGGAGACGATCAGGAGATCAGGAGATCGGTGAGTCTTCTTCAGGAACGAGTGGAACCTCGCCGAAGATGTCTTCCGGTGCTGGAGCTGTTCTCCTCATCTCGTGTCGACGGGCCCTCCGGTCTCGGATGGTTTTCTTCGAGCGGAAGGAAGCACAGGCTGTGCAGGTCGACTCGTTGTGGTCCGACGACAGGCAGAGGTTACAACTCGTGGTGGTCGCTATGTGGGAACTTTGCTTGACATTTCGGGCATTTTTGGAATGGAGTCCTTTCCATATGGTGCAGGCCGCACCGCGTCGATAGGCCCAAGGGCCCAGTTGGATGGCCGGAATGGAAACTTCGTTGTCGAAAGGTGCCGCAGTCGATATCGAAGGCAGGTAGTATATGTTTTATGAAGTTCTGCGCATCGAAGTTGCAGGCCGGAGCGAGAAACTTTCATCCGAACCCAGTGGCGGAAAAAAACAATCTGAGGATGGAGCCGATTCCGATGCGCAGTATTTCCCAAGGGAGGAGTCACCTATCGGGACTAACAAAGACTTCATCCGAGCCCAACACCAGGTGGCGATCTAATGCAGTGTACTACTCTGTAGATCATATGCCTCGAACCATGAGTTTCTGGAAAACTATCAAGCACCCTATCAGAATCAGCCGCCCTTCACAACCATGAATGATTCAGTCTTTGGAGGGTGAATTGCACGTGGTATAACAGGAACACTACATGACTCAAAGCTCACTTCTCAGGGATGTACTGAAATGCCAGCCTCAGGGCTCACTTAGACAGCTCTTCACCTCCTCCTCCTCAAACTGTTGACCAGGTATCAGGGCAAATGAGCCTGCAGCAAAGCATCACTGGCTTGAGGCAAGGGGGTCATCTCCATACTTCTCCAAGTCAGCAAGCACTCTGGTCGAGCCAGTCCTAACCCCACATGAAAGTTCCCCATCACAACTATTTTAACAGTACTAAGTTATGTTCCGGCCAAATGATTGAGTCAAAAATTGAAAGGTTTTACTATGAAGTGCTGGAAGAGAAATCATGAAGTTTTTCAATATTTCTGAGTCCGCCACAGTACACTCGCTCAGCCCTCCACAGGGCTTGGTCGCCCCACTCACTGCTGCCGCTCCTGCCTGCCTTTGCCGCCTCCTGCCTGCAGATTCCTTCGCTCGCTGCCCGCTGCTCCTGAGAATTTCCCGCTGCTCCTGGGAATTTCCAGCTGCTCCTGGGAATTTCCCGCTGCTCCTGGGAATTTCCCGCTGCCCGCTGCTTCTTGGAATTTCCCGCCGCTGACTCCCTGTGGCCCCGCGCCCCCCTGTGATTTCATTCGCTGCCCCGCTCCCGCCACCCAGCTGCTCCTCCCTCCCGGCTCCTTACTCCGGACGCGCGCAGCGGGAGCACCGATTGAGCGCCGAAGGTGTGCCAAAGGTAAGCCCGTCTGCGCCCGTCCGTGCCTGGACCGCGCCCAGCGCCAGAACCCCTGGCCCCCACAGAGGCCACCCCACCTGCCGGACTTACGACGCCACCACCCTCAACGCACTCAACACCGGCCGAACCCACGGCTGCTACCGAGCCACCCCGAGACGCACCCACGGACCCTTCACCTGCCATTCCTACAAGTTCTCCTGCATCCGGACCTGCACCGCACCCACCAAGCCAACCCTCAGCAGCAACCACCTCAACACCCGCTCCATCCACAGACATGCCGTGGAACTCTGGAACCTCCTCGACTCGACATCTCCAGACGTCGCCTTCCTCACGGAAACATGGATGAACGCCTCCTCAGCGCCCGACATCGCCATCGCCATCCCGGAAGGATACAAGATCACCCGGAGGGACCGCACCAACCAGACGGGAGGAGGCATTGCCATCGTCCACAAGAACACCATCCGTATCACGACCAACTCCGACGACACCCTCACAGCCGCCGAACACCTGCACTTCCAGATCCACACCGACCCCAAGACCACCCTCAGAGGCACCCTCATCTACAGACCCCCGGGACCACGCACACAATTCAGCAAAGACATTGCCGACTGCTGGTGACCACCCCCACCCACTACGCCGGCCACACGCTTGACCCCGTCTTCTCCTCCAGCAAGGACATCTCCTTCAGCCACGCCACCGGACTCCACTGGACGGACCACAGCTGCGTCCACTTCAGTTTCAGTAGGACCACGATCCACCACCACCAGCAACAGATTCCACGCAGAAGCTGGAACAAGATCACAGCCGACCAGCTCGCCACGTCCCTGAGCCAGAACCCCCGCCAGCTCAACGAACCCCAACCATGCCGCCAACAACCTCACGAGGTGGATCAGCAACTGCGCAGACGACCTCGCCCCACTGAGGGCCCCTCCCAGCAGACCCGGCAGCAAGAAAGCATCCTGGTTCACCGACGAACTCAAGAGCTCCAAGAAGAACTGCCGAGCCCTCGAGAAAGCCTGGCGCAGAGACCCGACACCAGACAACATGACCACCCTCAAGCTCGCCACTCGAAAACACCACCAACTGATCCACACCACCAAGAAAACCGCATTCAAGGAACGACAGGACAACAACGCCCACAACAGCAAGGAACTCTTCAACATTGTCAAAGAGCTCTCCAACACCAGCGCTGGAAACAATGACATCACCCCATCGCAAGACCTCTGCAACTCGCTCGCGTCGTTCTTCCACAGCAAGATCGCAGACATACACAACAGCTTCAGCACACAGCCAACGCACCCTACGACTGCACCAACGCCCCCCACCACCACCCTCCGCACCTGGACCCCGATCAACACTGAAGACACCATCCGCACGATGAACTCCATCCACTCCGGATCTCCAACCGACCCCTGCCCTCACCACGTCTTCAACAAGGCCGACTCCGTCATCGCACCCCATCTACGGGACATCATCAACGCCTCCTTCGAAAGCCGCAAACTTCCCGGAGAGCTGCAAGCATGCCGAACTCAGTGCCCTCCTGAAGAAACCATCAGCAGACCCCACCGACCTCAAAAACTACCGCCCCATCTCGCTCCTCCCGTTTCCTGCCAAAGTCACCGAGAAGACCGTCAACAGACAGATGGCCGCCTTCCTCGAGACAAATGGATCCCTCGACCACTCGCAGTCCGGCTTCCGGGCCAACCACAGTACCGAGACAGCCCTCATCGCAGCCACTGACGACATCCGAGCCCTGCTCGACAACGGGGAAACAGCTGCCCTCATCCTCCTGGACCTCTCCGTGGCGTTTGACACGGTCTGCCACTGCACCCCAGTGAAGCGCCTCAGCAACGTCGGAATCCAAGAGAAGGTACTGGAATGGATCATCTCCTTCCTCGCCGGAGGGACACAGAGAGTCCGCCTCCCTCCGTTCAGATCAGAAGCCACCGAAGTCATCTGCGGCGTACCACAAGGATCATCACTCAGCCCCACGCTGTTCAACATCTACATGAGCCCCCTTGCGGCCATCGCACGCCAACACAACCTCAACATAATCTCCTACGCCGACGACACTCAGCTGATCCTCTCCCTCACCAACGACCCCGCCACCGACAGAACCAACCTACACAAAGGGATGAAAGACATAGCCGAGTGGATGATGAACAGCCGCCTGAAACTGAACTCAGATAAGACGGAAGTCCTCATCCTGGGATCGTCGCCCTCCGCCTGGGACGACTCCTGGTGGCCCCCTGCCCTGGGCAGCGCACCCAAACCAACGGACCACGCACGCAACCTGGGCTTCATCCTGGACTCCTCCCTCTCCATGACCAGACAAGTCAACGCCGTCTCCTCGTCATGCTTCAACATCCTACGCATGCTACAGAAGATCTTCCGGTGGATCCCCACGGAAACCAGGAAGACGGTCACCCAGGCCCTCGTCACCAGCCGTCTGGACTACGGCAACTCCCTCTACGCCGGAACCACTGCAAAACTCCAGAAAAGACTTCAACGTATTCAGAACGCCTCAGCACGACTCATCCTGGACATCCCCCGACACAGCCACATCTCCGCACACCTAAGAAACCTGCACTGGCTCCCCGTCAACAAGAGAATCACGTTCCGACTCCTCACCCACGCACACAAAGCTCTCCACAACCAAGGCCCAAGATACCTCAACGACCGCCTGAACTTCTACACTCCACCCGCCAGCTTCGATCGACCAGCCACGCCCTCGTCGCTGTCCTCCGCATCCGAAGAGCCACAACGGGAGGAAGATCCTTCTCCTACCTGACTGCCAAGACGTGGAACTCCCTCCCCATCCACCTCCGCCTGACCCAAGACCACCTCTCCTTCAGGAAGCAACTCAAGACCTGGCTGTTCGAGCAGTAGCGGACCCCCCTCCCCCAAGCGCCTTGAGACCCTCCGGGTGAGTAGCGCGCTATAAAAATGCATTGATTGATTGATTATTTCTCTACAGCAGCAAATCATGTATGTGCCCTGTAGAAAGCATGTTTGAATGAAACATGGAATGCATTGCAGCCAACAAGCTATGTAACATCATAGCAGAGTACAAGATAACTTGTGTTATTATTCCAGCAGAACGAAATGCGATTTCTAATGTGTACGTCATTTTAAACAAGGGGCCAGGAAATGTATGGTCAGTGTTGTTCTTCTGCCAGTTAAAAGACTATCGCCATTAATGTGCCAGGAAATAAAATACTATGGGAAATTCTACTGGTTGGCACGGTGCTGCCTGCCACTGTATTGCAGGTTACTTCCAACATAATCTGATTTATACATACATACTCCAGGGTGCTACCAGCTATCAGGTCTGCACACAGCAGTCTTTGTAGTGTAGTTCCTATATCCCTAATAGGCTCTGCGCATTGGAATAATATACACTATAGTTTTGACATAGGACTGAGGTCAGTATGTCTTTATTGAGTAAATTTACTTAATTACTTGTGTGTGCTAGCTAACTCAGAGGTCACTAGAAATGTTCTTGAATGAACAAGAAGGGATTCGTTTCTGACAACCGCATAAACATGACAACTTTGTCCATTTAACCTGTTGACTAATATCTTTGCAAAGATCTTATAATCACAGTTCAGCAAAGATATTTGCCGATACGAACCACCATTTTTTGGGCATTTGTCTGGCTTCAGGATTAGAGAGATGTTAGCCTCATCCCATGAGGCTGGCATGTTAGCCCCCTTCAAAAAGAACTCATTAAAGAATTCTACAAAGACAGGTTTTAGTACACTGGCCAGTACTTAGTATACCTCAAGAGGTAAGCCATCGGGACCAGAGGCTTTTCCTTTCTTACCTTGTCTTATTTCCCCTTCCCCAATCTCCCGATTCAACTGCCTGCTCTTCTCTGCTGTGAGGGTGCTACTTGAGCCCTGTCCCGACCAAGCTTCAACCTCATCTTGGGTGGGTTTTAGATCTTCTTGGTATACCCTGCTGTGATAGCTGTGAAAAACATGCTCAAGCTCCCTATTGTCACTAATAAGGTTGCATGTTTGTTCACATTTAACCTCGTCCATGCTGCTTCTCACCTGCTCCTTTTCGACCTTCCAGGCCAGCAGCTTACTGCAGCGTTCACTATATTCGAAATGAGCCAATTTACTGGCGTCCTATTTCTTCCTCACCCTTTCTTGTAGGATTACTGCCATCTTACCTTTTGCTTACTGCACTTTTTGAAGCAGACTTTCCCGGGCTTCTTCCTCTATCGTGGGATCAGTCAGATCTTTCTCTAGGGCCAGAACCTGTACCTCAACTGTTGACACCTCTTTGTAGTAACTGCGTCTTTTTTCAGCTGCCAAATCCCCTATTCTACCCCTCAGAAAGGCTTTATAAGCATCCTAAATTATTCTGTGTGCTGCTGACCACTGATTGAGATGGAAAAACTCTTCTGTCTCCCTAGATAGTGCTGCCATAACTACTTCTTCTTGCAGAATTGTGTAGTCTAGAGTCCATCTGGAGTGGAGGATTCTCTCCTGTGACTTCAAATGTAGGACCACAGCTGAGTGATCCGACAGATCAACTCCCACATGCTCAACCTTCTGGATCCAATCTACCAGATTACTGTTGATAAGGAAGTAGTCAATCCTCGACTGGTGCCTATATTTTTTATTATAAAAGGTAAAGCCTTTTATTTTCCCTACCTTCTGTCTCCAGATGTCACAAAGCCCCAGCTGAGCCATAATTTGCTTGATAAATGTGGACATCTTTGGATTGACGCATGCGCTGCTGTGTGAAGTTCTATCTAGGGAATGATCTAAAACACTATTAAAGTCCTCTGCCATAATGATTGGATCCGGAGATTCTATTAATTCTGCTAGCAAATCTCCTAAAGGAGAGACATCATCTTTGTTTGGACCATAATGTCCCACTAGAGTAAAGGCCTGCCCCAAGATCTTAGCTTTAACAATTAGCCACCTTCCAGCTATGTCAGAAATCTGTGCCCCTAGAACCAACTGTGCCCCTCGCTTTACTAAAATCACCACCCCCTTTGTTACAGTCATATGGGATGTGCAAGCTACCTGAGAGATCCAGTTTTGGGCCCTAAAAAGATCCAAGGCCTCCTCCTCTGATAGGTGGGTTTACTGCACAATGATGATCTGGGCTGAACAATCCTTCAGGTACTGTAGAATTTTATACCGCCTCGCTTGTACTCGAAGACCATTGACATTCCAGGAAAGGATTTTAATTTTATTGTTTTCCCTCCCTTCTCTCCCATCTTTCTAGGGGATCAAAGAACCAGCACCAAAATTCCAAACACCTAATCAATACTAAAAACTTTATAGAGGCAATAGAGGATGGTTTTTTTGTCTTTTACCCCACTGCTCCCAACCCTGTGCTCTAGCAATACTCCCCTCCCCATGGGAAACCCTCCCCTATTTCTTCATGAACCAAGGCCATATGGGTGTCCCCCCAGAGCTGACGTGATATTTGAAAGTAGATATAAGGTGTAAAAAAATGATATCTAAATGAATTTAGAATGTTGCCATTACCTTTTTATTAAGCTTGCAAAATTCATACCCTTAGGATAAGATCAAAGAATTTTACGCCCTATCCCAATAGTGTAGTAATAATGTTGTAGTGGAGTAATAATGTGATACAATTCAGGAGAGAGGTCTAGCCCCCTAGCTGAAAGTTTTTAATAAAACCGTCCAACTTTTCTACAGAATGGAAGATGTGCATCTTGTTATTTAACATAACCTTTAAAAAAGCTGAAAATCTCCGCTGTACAGAGGCTCCCAAGCTCTTTAGCCTATCGATCCTTTGTCCCATCTCCCACTGCCTATTAGAGGTGGTAGTAGAAACACCTGATCTAATCTCGTATCTAGCACCATCCACCTCAATAGATTTCATCCCCAGGGCTTTTGACAGTATTTTCTCTTTCAGAGAATACGTTAGAAAATAAATTAAACTTTTCCTGGGTTTAGACCTGTTTGTATTAAGTCTAAAAGAATCCCTGTGGGCTCGTTTTATGTCTTTTGCTATGTCCTCTTCTGACTTCTCCATCTGAAGCTTATTCTTAATCAGTTTTACTACATATGATTTAATATCATCACCCTCTCTGTTTTCAGGTACTTTCAGGATTTTCAAATTATTTTGTCTCTGGAAATTTTCCAACCTTTCGACCCTGTCCAAATTCTCTCTCTCGGCATTCCTTAGTTTGTCTATTTCAGCGCAGTTTGCCTGTACGGTTTCCCTAAGCTCTATGTCCTCCTCCTCTAATGCTGTAGTTCCGCTACTGAGGTCATCTATCTTTCTTTCCATTACCTCACAGGCCTTCTTTATCTCCAACTGATTCAACTCTGATATTTCAAACCTGTTTTTGATTTCCGCTGATAATACTGCTAAGGGTGCTCCAACAGATGATTCCTCCTTCTGTAGGTGGTGATGGCCATGTGCGAGGTCTTCAGAGATAGGGACTAGGATACCTGGATTTTTAGCGGAAAGCTGATTGCCTGTGTCGGTATCAGAGTCAGTATTTATCTAAGACTTTGCTACCCCGTCTCCATGGCCCACCTTACCAGGATAATCTAGGTGGCTTTATTTATTTATTTATTTGTGTGTTTATATAGCGCTATGAATAAACCCCCGAAGGAGTATCTCTGCGCTTATGACACCTGGGATGAGAACTTAAAAGAGCTAAATGAAATATGACTTTTAATCAAGGGCTTTGTAAGAACCAGCAGATAATTGTTCAGCATGAACTAAACAAAAAAGTTTTCAGGCATTTTCTAAACTCAAGGTGATTCCTACACTGTTTTAGGGAAAGCGGGAGGGAGTTCCATAAACTAGGGCCTACCACAGACAGCGCCCTACCTCCTTGTCTGGACTTGTTGATTTTGGGAATTTTTAGCAAGAGTTGTTCGCCAGACCTGAGGGTGCGGGTAGGAGCGTATGGAGCAAATTTTTTAGCTAAATACTCTGGTCCCAATTCATTAAGGCCTTTGTGAATAATACAGCAGGTTTTAAACTTTACTTGTTGCCGTATGGGCAACCAGTGTAGTTTATGCAACAGAGGTCTGGAAGGAGACCTCGGAGGTGCATTCAGCACCAACCTCGCTGCTGTATTTTGTACCACCTGTAGGCGGTTAAGAACCTCTTCGTTAGCTCCTGCCAGAAGACCATTACAGTAATCAAGACGGCTAATAATCAGAGCCTGAACCAGGGTTCTCCTATAAGAATCAGGGAGGAAAGGAAAAATCCTCCGAAGGAGACCTATTACGTGAAAGCATGTTCCTACAGTAATGGTGACGTGATGTTTCATAGTCAACTCTGGTTCCAATCTGACTCCTAGATTCTTGATCACTGTTTTGGGCTCAGGAACTGGGCCCAGATCAGGAGGCCACCAGTCAGGAGACCATTGGACCTTTACATCGCCGAAAAGCATCACCTCCGTTTTTCCAACGTTGCATTGAAGGAAATTGGAGGACATCCACCTTGCAACTGCCTTCATTCCATCGGAGAAAGATTGTATTATCTCCGATGTAAGATGTTTAAAAGGGAAGAGCAGCTGCGTATCATCAGCATATGATACTGGGTGGAATCCAAAAGCTCTGGTTACAGCTGCCAAGGGGGCCACATAGGTGTTAAACAAAGTCGGGCTCAAACATGAGCCCTGTGGAACCCCCTTTGAGATGTTAACCTCCTCTGACCTAAAATCACCCATGGTGACAGATTGGGTGCGGTTGGAGAGAAAGCTTCTGATCCAATCCAATGCAGTACCACCGATTCCACTCTCAGACAGGCGTTCGATAAGGATGTTATGGGAAACAGTATCGAACGCTGCCGATAAATCTAGCAGTACCAGGATTACAGAGTAACCTTTGTCCTGGTACAGCCGAAGATCGTCTGTTATCGACAGCAAGGCTGTTTCCGTGCTGAATTTTGGCCTAAAGCCTGACTGGGATGGATCGAGGCAGCCTGATTGTTCTAAATAGGTGGAAAGATGTTTGTTAGCATGTTTTTCGGCGATTTTCCCCAAGAAAGGTAGAAGGGAGATAGGTCTAAGATTAGACAAATTGGTCCAAGGAATAGATGAATTCTTCCTGATCGGTCTGACAAGAGCTTTTTTCCAACACTGTGGAACTACTCCAGATGTTAATGAGAGGTTTACTAGCCTCTGAACGTCAGGGCCCAGAGTGCTCCCTAGTGGACCCATAAGTCTGGCTGGAAGCCGGTCTGCCGGGCTTCCACTTTTAATATCTGTGAGTAGTCGTTGGACCTCACTCAGTGAGATTTCCGGAAAGTCATTAAATGAATGAGATTTTATGGCTTTGGTAGATGGTATGTACACCAGAGCAGAAGGATCCTGGTTACTGCCATCAGTATTCGTCATCTCTATTCTCCTGTAGATAGCGTCAATTTTGTCAGAGAAGAAGCTCGATATACTGTCACAAAGATATTGTGAGGCCATATCTGCGCTCTCGCACGCTGCGGGTTTCAGAAAAGTGTTAACAATCTGGTACAAGGTCTTTGAGTCATTACCCGCTGCCTCTAACTGGACAGTAATATGATGTTTTCTGGCAGATCGTATGGCTTTATGATAAGTATTAAGAGCTCTCTTATAATTAACTTTGTCTCCTTCCAAATGAGATGTTCTCCATGTCTTTTCAAATTTCCTGGCTATACGTTTAAGACTACGCAAATCCTCCGAGTACCAGACTTCGTGTTTCTTCGTAGGGCTCGTTTTGAAGGTCTTTATTGGGGCAAGTTGTTCTACTGTATCACCAACAGCCAAATCCCACTTCGAAAGAGCACTATCAATGTCGTCTGTACCTACGACTAGAGGGGGTAGATAGCTTTGTTCGAAGGTGATATTGGTAATTTTATGCCATTGCCTTCGTTTAGAAGGAATGTGGGCATGCGCAGTGGATCGCGGAGCATTTATTGGCATGAAAAACTCAAGCAGATAATGATCTGTCCAGGGATATTGTTTGGGTACCTTACATTCAATACCAGAAAAGTTGGTTATAATCATGTCCAGAGTATGTCCCGCTTGATGTGTAGGTCCACTATTAATTTCAGGAGTTACTAGCTTGGGACAGAACTGATTATGGCATTTTTGGCCCGTCTGAGCTGTTGAAGATTCCACATCAGTCCAAGATTTCTTTGAGTGGCTTTGTTTCATCTAGTACCTTTTCTGATGATTGGGACTTCGAGACTGTTAATAATATGATGTCAGATGTAGGAATGTCTGCAAAATTCACAAATCGTGAATATTTAGAAGGTTCATCGGATTATGAGCAAATGTATTGTTATAATCACTATAGTCATAATTTCTTGCATAAATCTGCAAATCCTAGAATGTATTAACTTATAAACAATTGGAACATTGTCCTACGCCACCAAAGGGTAGCTCAAAAACATTTTATGGCAAATTTCCATACTTTTCAGGTTTTAATGTTTCAAATCCAGAATCATTTTACTTTAAAAATGTTAATAAGACAGGAATGAAAAGTATGTTGAAAAATACCAAGCAAATTTATTCTGCGGCCTTTTATGCTCAACTGTCTTCACTAGGGTTTGACTTTTGGAAAGACAACATTGAGACAAAAACTGTCTGGGTCACAAAAGACTGGCAAGTGCAGGGATTGGAAGCCTTATTTAGAGCCTTCATCATCCCAAAGCAAATCATGTTTTTGAATGACACTGTCCAACAGACTTTTGTTAGCCAAGATAAAAAACTTGAACAAACCGTCCACACCTACACCTGATAGTAACAACACTACAGTGGGGAGGTCGACGTACATACTATTTTGCTTTACAACAGAACAGATGCTGATTGGAAAAAATGGTTAATTTGGCCCACAGACACAAACACCTGTCAAGATAGATTCCTGAAAAAGACACAAGGGTTCACATTCACTAGGCCAGATCCAAGATATGTTCAAAGACAGCATCCAGGAATAGTAACATCATACAGTGTAGGGAAACTGTGCCTTGAGTGGCTACACAAATCCACACTAAGGGAAGTAAAACAACACTTCTCTTTACTTAAAGATGGTGCTGATCTGAGGGACTCCTTACAAGGACCTACTAAATCGCGTCATAAACGTTTTATATATGCCGGTATCTATGCATTGTATAATGAAGCATGGAAGATTACACAAGCAGAGACTGCAGAACGAATACGAGAAATTGATCGTATTAATTTAGAGAAATATCTCTCTGTAGTTGACAATGGGTTAACAACTCTGTCGTCCAGGATATATTATTTGGACAGCATAGTATCCTCTGCCATAGACATAATAGAACAGGACTCGGTCATGTTGCAACATGGGCAGTCGCAACTACGTTCTATAATGCTATGAGGCTGGACGTTACAAAACCTACATTCAGGCTATGTGTCTTGGCACCTAATCAACACCACGTCACTGTTTTCAGAATTTAATCTCACTGATAGATCAAACTGGCACAGAGGGGAGCAGACTATATGGTGCTGCACATTGAAAAACTGGAAAGATTGCCATTAACTGTCGCTGAAAGACCAGCCACAGAATGGATAATACACTGAACAATCACTCTGCCTGTTACAATTTTCCATTTTCAGTATTGCTTAAAACATATACCAACAGGCACATATGAAAGGTTGGGTAAAGAATACATCAAGACATCCTGGGACTTACCATATACACACAGATGTTGGAGTGGGGGGAAATAAGTGATTCTTAGTGATAGAAATTGTGAAAACGCACTAAGCGGTTCTCTCCTTTGCCAGGGTATTAATTTACACGGGGCCTACGATGGTTCCTCTAACAACTTATCCTGTCACCTGCAAGGTTCACCAGCTGCAGTGATTGATCCAATTTTTGGACAACTTTCTAACGGAAGTTACCTCATGTTGAAAGATCACAGCTGCTATGGCATGTTGCCAGGTTTACCGTATCTCGTAACTGTGTCAGCCAGGGTCACTTGCTGTATGCAAGTATTGTTTCCAAAAACCAAGACAGACTGGGAGTCGCAACTTTGGCCTTCACTGAACATCTCTTCTATACGAATTGATACTTTAAGCAGAATGAAAGCCATTCTTTTGCAAAAAACTGTGTCATTGACCTCGGCCAAAGAGACCTATGATCTACAAGTCGCAAGGACTTCTGCAGAGATACATGCCCTTTTAACAACAAATTGCCCTAAACATTTCTCAGAAATGTTAAGTCGTATCTTAAACATGTCTGATACGAGCGGTATTGTACATGTATTTAAGACAGTTTTTTCGGGACTGTTAGCAACTTTTGAAGCAGTTCTAGGCATATTTCCAAACTTCATGTTTGGCGGACTGCCTCTCGTTCTGGGACTCGCAGCAGGGATACTATTTTTGCTCCTACTGCTCCGATATGGCAAGCCAAATCACCAGCGAAACCCAGTTCACCGTGGAGAACACTCTACTGGTGATGAAGTGTTGTGAGCGCATAGTCCAAATTTTGGGATTAACTCGTTTAAGAGAGTTGAATACTACATGGTTTATGTCATTTAGACCAATCTGGCAAGATTGCATCTTACTTGTTCTACGATACCTGCTATGCGGAGAAGAATGTGGGTTAGACATCTGTCTCACACTCCCATCAGTCCTGCCAACGGATGTTGATACTTTGCTCGGACCAGTAACGGCTCATGCAATGTGTTGTCCCCAACGGCTACCAATCCTGATGACAGCATTCATTGAGATCTCACAGACGCACCATGCTACTGCTGAGGTACGAGAGGAAAGCGGCACACAGGTTCCTTCAAATTCAAACATTGCTAATGCTACCAACGCGGACGGCGATGCTTCACATCTATGTGCGATTGATCTTCTTAACAAGGTAATCCAACTTTCACCTACAATGGTAGACACATTCTTTACAGACTTAGAAGATTTGATGTTTTCCCCAAAAAATAACACTGACTTTTGATTTGGCACACAGTGTCTGAGAGACTCTGAATTCGACCTTCATTTTTTAATTTTTTCAAAACAAAGTTTCTAACTTTGGAACTCTTTTTTCAATGATTCATTTTTGTTTATCCAAATTTGTAATTTTTCATTTTTTGGCACAAAGTAATCTGCTTAAAGTAGAACTATTCATAGAGAACCAGAATTCCTCGAAAAATATTTCAAGTAAGACAATATTTGACCTTGTCCACATTCAACAAGTTTATATATTCTGCCATGAATTGGTCTCGAGTTTTTCTTCTGTATTTAAGAGCCATTTCATAAATGTATTTTCGTGATTCATTCAGATAGCATTTTCAAGTATCAAATGATCTGCTTTGAATGAAACATTGCTTCAAATGCGTACAGCACAAATGCTTCTTTTTGTGTGCAACCAATTCCAATGCATTTTTTTATGTATTTTGGGTGGGTTTTTAACATATCATGTTTAGATATGATTTTAGGTGTTTAGAACTTAGTAATGTTGTACTTAAGAAAGTGGAGTGGGTGTTGTGTGGTGTTTTAGGCCCTGAGTGAATTTTCCCGATTCATGCCCTTATATAGGTACAATTCACATTGCCCTTATATAGGCATAGAAATCAAGCCCTTATTTAGGCTAAGCTCATGCTACCCAAATACAGGCATGGCTACTTCCACCCGTACCAAACGTCACAACGATTTCTTGGAAAACCGGCTTAAGCAGTAAGGGAACTTCCCCTTGCTTGAATATTTATTTCTCCAAGTACTCAGTTACTTACAATGAACAACTATTGCCCAGGGGTTCATTATGACGTTCATATGCCCGATTTTACGTCAAACTATGGCATTCCTAAACACCTTCAAGGTATAAATATACCTTCACTTGCTGTGGCAAACTACGTCGGTTCGGAGCAGTTCGACTATCTACCTGCCCGACGCAGCTCGCTACAGCAAGTGCCGAAGGACGCCGACTCTCCAGCTGACGCACTGATTAAGAAGCTGCCCTGCTCCTGATGAGAATCCAGCTCCAGTGTTTCCGGCTCCCCTTGCGGGATATTGGGAAATAGAGTCCCGAGACTGAGATACCAGACCTCCTTCATTCTAACCAAGGCATGGAGATGATTAGAACCTAGAGAAACCTTTGGTAGATTCTTGGCAAAGAAAACTAAAACCTATGCTATGCAATACCTACTTCTTCAAGCGTACTAGACTTAGGTTAGGTACATAGGGGTAGGCGTATTTTAGAAGCACCAGGGAGTATTTTAGCCTGTGTATTTATGTATGTATTTTTTATATGGCTTAGAAACCATATAATGCTCTTACAGTATTATTGTATATTACTATTTGCGCTGTACGCATTATACTTTGAAGTCAGCCTAACGATTGTAGCAGTTCACTTCTCTTGCATGAGAAAGAAGACTGTTCAATAAACCTTTTATTGAAAACGCCTGTCTCTCTATTTCTCTGCAACTCTGTAGAAACTAAGCATGCACGATTGACTGAGTGAAATACTTATCTATTGTTTCCGCGACTCTGAGAGATATATTCTTATTCTTGGGAAACAAAGATGTCATGTTTATGCGGTTGTCAGAAACTAATCCCTTCTTGTGTATTTGAGAAAGTTTCTAGTGATCTCGGAGTTAGCTGGCACACACACAATTAAGTTTAGCATATTCGATAGAGACCTAGTTGACCTCAGTCCTACGTCAAATCTATAGGATATATTATTCCAATGCGCAGAGCCTATTGGGAATATAGGAACTACACTACAGGACAACATGGATTTGTCTCAGTTAACCCTTTTAGTATAGAAACTAATCGAAGAAATGCAGGAACTAAGGTAGGAAAACCAGGCCCTTAGACAAGAGCTGGATAGAACCCGAACAGAATATACTAATTGGAGAGACCGACAACCAGGAGAAAATGAACCTATCATTGCTCCCGGTAAATTTGGTCCCTCATCTTTTTTTTCCCCTCGTACATAAGGCCCTAACACTGATCAGAACCTGCAAGTCACCGTGGTAACTCCAATCCCAGTTCCCTTGGCAAACCCAGAACGATTTGCTGGTGGTAGTAGTCATTTTACTATTTTTATAAGCCAATGCCAGTTAAATTTTTTATGTAAACCGCAGGTTTTTTCCACCAACACTTCCAAGATAGCTTTCATCATCTCTTATTTAGGAGGCGTATCGGCCAACTGGGCTATGCCTTTGGTTGACACAAATGATACTTTATTGCACAATCTAGCTGCCTTTAAAACAGCTATGTCCAGTTTACTTGCCAAACATGTTTTTATTCAAGCATCCGATAACAAGCTTTTAAATCTACGCCAGGGGTCCAAGAATCTTTTAACCTATGTAACCAATTTCAACAGATTGTTATCAGAAACACACTGGCCGGAGGAGAAAAGAATATCTTTATTCTATCGGGCCTTAGAGATGAATTAAAAGATTCTTTGGCACACATTGTTAATTTGCCTGAGGACTACGCAGAATTTTTAGATCTAGTGGTTAAGTTAGATCACAGATTGGGAGAGCGAAAGAGTGAAAGACCCAGAAGTGATTTAAGAACTTGACATTTTAGAGTTGAAAAAAAAGAAACAGAAGAAAAGAACACACATGTGGAACCAATGCAGATTGGTGGTCTGAAAGGACAACTTTCTGCAGAAGAAAAAGAACGCAGGCGAAAGGGCAATTTGTGTCTTCATTGTAGCAAGGCAGGTCACTTTGCTAAGGATTATCCAGTTAAAACTAACAAAAAGAAAGCTATAGCAATAACAGACAAACCATTGAGCGAGTCAGAAAACTAGATTTCTCGGAGAAAAAAGAGATTGTTTCTTTGAGAACAACTTCAGTACAGATCTCACAGTATGCCACTAATGTTGTTAATCGTACTCCGAAGCACTTTACAATTAGGGTAACCTTTATTATAACAACTCAAGAAAGACACAGTTTGGCTGTTCTGATTGATTCTGGGGCTACCGGCAATTTTTTAAAATTTGGAATTAGCCAGTAAATTAGGAATAACTCGAGCTGCAAAATCTGAACCAGAACCAGTCAGAGCTGTAAACGGCTCAGCTTTAGCTCTGGATTAATTAAGTTTCATATCAAACCTTTGACCAGAAGAAAATGGAGAAAATGGGCACACTGAAGAAACTGTTTTTGATTTAATTGATACACCCACTTTTGGTGTCATACTGGGAGTTTCTTGGTTAGAACTACATAATCTGAAGATAGATTGGATTAAAAGAACTGTCACTTTAGACTCCTCCTATTGCAGAAATCATTGTTATTCAGAAACTCAAGATCCCTTAACTCCATTATTTTGTTCTACCATACAACAAGATTCTCAACAGTTACCCAGCGAATATCAAGACTATGCTGATATATTTGATCCTGTCCGAGCAACTAAATTACCACCACACAGAGTGTACGACTTCAGGATAGTCTTGATCCCTGGTGCAGTCTTACCCTGTAGTAGGATATACGCCTGAAAACCAATATTTGAGAACATACTTAAACAAACTGTTAGAGATTGGTTTTATAAGACACTCTACGTCACCAGTCTCTTCGCCACTTTTCTTTGGAGCTAAAAAATCTGGCGATCTGAGGGCATGCATAGATTACCGTGCAGTTAACAAGGCAACGATTAAAAATCGTTATCCATTACCTCTTAGCTCAGTCTTGCTGAATCAAATCAAAGGATCAAATATTTATACTAAATTGGATTTACGGGGCGCGTATCACCTTGTTCGTATTAAGGAGGGAGACGAATGGAAGACCACCTTTCGCACGAAATATGGTCTATTCGAATATACAGTAATGCCATTCGGTCTCTGTAATGCCCCGGCAGCGTTTCAGTATTTCATCAATGAAGTCCTACGTGATTTACTTGATGTCTGTGTCATCGTATATATAGATGACATACTGGCCTTCTCCAAGACTGAGGAAGAGCATACTACACATGTTCGCTCAGTTCTACAAAGATTAAGAGACAATTCTTTGTATGTGGAACTTGAAAAGTGTGTATTTAACACAAAAAAGGTCGAATTTTTAGGTTATTGGCTTTCTCCTGAAGGAATAATCATGGACACATAAAAGGTTGAAGCAATTTTAAATTGGCCCACTCCCTCTTCTGTAAAAGACACGCAGCGAGTACTAGGTTTTGCCAATTCTGATAGTAGCTTCATATCTAAATTTTCTGAGATAGTGACACCCAATTGCCTTCTACTCGCGCAAACGGTTACCAGCTGAACAGAATTATACCAATGCAGAACGCAAGTTATTGCCAATTAAAGCGGTCTTTCTTGAATGGAGACACAATTTATTGGGTGCAAAGCATACAATTACCATATTATCAGACCATAAAAATCTCCAGTTTTTCACCACAGTTAAGGCACTCACTCCCAGACAGATGCGCTGGTTACTTTTTTTTAGTGAATTCGATTTCATCATAACGTACTGCCCTGGACAAAAGCAACTCCTGTCTGACACTTTGTGAATTCTTTGTTACGCTAACATCCTTTTCACAAACAAATCTAGACAAAGTATAACTCCTTCTGAAAAAATAGTGGCAGTCACACAAGCGGACACCTTTTTAGACCAAGTTACATTGCGTGTTCAGGTGGTAAATGAACAGCAATGGCTAGCTCAGAAACAAAACACCATATTTGAGGGTTACTTCTTCCACAAGGATAAACTGTTTATCCCTCAAGAAAACTTGTGACAACAGATATTACACTGGAATCATGATGTTAGTACAGCAGGACATCCAGGCGTCAATAAAACTTTAGAGTTATTTCCGTTGCTTTTCTGGTGGAAAAAAATCAGACAGGACGTCCAACAATATATAAAAGCCTGCCCAGTGTGCGCACCACAAAAGTCCTTCCATTCATCCCCTAAAGGTATTCTACAACCATTGCCCATACCTCCGCTTCCCTGGCATACTATCAGTTTGGACTTCATCACAGATTTGCCTCAATCCCATAACTTCACTGCAATTTCAGTAGTTGTGGATCTTTTGTCTAAAATGGGGCACTTTATTCCCTTACAAAAACTACCAGCAGCTACAGAATTTAGTGAAGTGTTCATAAACCATATTGTAAAACTACATGGCCTTCCCAGCAGGAACGGCTCTAGGATCATGGTGGCCCTGGGCAGGGAGTTTAGGTAGGAGGCCCCGGAAAAGGGGTTCCGGGCGGGGCGGAGCAAAACATACGTGATGCAATCAGCTTTAAAAGAATCTCCCACCTAGATAAAGTCAGAAAATCATGTGAAAATGCACACAGTAAGTGAAAATCAGATAGACCATGAGTGATGTTACTTGGCCTTAAAAGAAAGTTAGAGGACGACAGTGTACAGTAGACTCCAGGGTTCAGTAAGGTGGAAGTTTTGAAAATTGTGAATTTTACAAATTTGGAACAATTGCCTTTGGGCACGATTAAAACATTAGTCCACTCAAGCTATTCTATCAAGCAAATTTAACCCGTACTTTACAGAATTTCAAGGCCAATGCAGATTAAAAAAAATATGTAAAGCAATCTCACACAGTAAGCAAGGGCATACTGAATGAATCAAATATTTCAGTGAGTTCATTTTTTTCGCTCTTCTGTCTGTTACTGTAACCCTTCGCATGTCAGTCCGTTTTTTAGCCCATGATTAATAAATTAACGCAATGGTTGTCCATTGCACCAACCCTGAATTTCTTCCTAAGGTGGTCTCTCCATTACACCTTAGTCAATCTATAGAACTATCGGTTTTCTTTCCTCAACCTAACTCAGTTGCAGAACAGACCCCCCACACCTTAGATGTTAAGCGAGCCTTAATGTAATATGTGGATAGGACAAAACTATTTCAAAAGACTCAACAATTCTTTGTTACTTTTTCCAAACCGCACAAAGGGAAGACTTTATCAAAGTCGGGCATAGCCAGATGGATAGTTATGCAAAGAGGGCTTTGCCTATTCCTTTTAGAGCCCACTTTACCATGATACAGGGGGCCTCTATTGCTTTCCTAGGGAACATCCCCATAGCTGGCATTTGCAAAGCAGAAACTTGGTCTACACAACACACTTTCCCTTAACTTTATTGTGTGGATATACTAACATGCCAAAAAGCTAAAGTTGGTCAGGCAGTACTCCGTATCCATGGTGCAAAGATTGTGCATGGCCACCACATCCCAGACGGGGAGTCACTACTTGAGTACTCCCACCTTAGAAGATCGGCTGTTAGTAGACCCTATTCCTGACAAGGCAATCTCCCTCACATACAGGAAATTAATCAATAACCAAAAATGAGTGAAATAGTGCAGGCATAATGACTTATTGAGTGCCTTAATCCATCAACCGCAGAAGAGGCCCTTCCATTCATAAGCCAGACCTATTAGCATTTCCAGTGGATGTATGACATTACAACGCATACTTTTACAACGCCTACCTTTACAACGCATTTTTTACAACGCAACATCCATTACAACGCATTCCATTACAACGCATGCATTTACAACAAATTTTTAAAAACTACGTTTACAACTCATTCCATTACATCGCATACTACCTTTACAACGCATACCATTACAATGCATAACATTACATTGCATGTAAGGTAAGTATTGGATAGTGTAGGGGTAAAAATTACTATTCTAACTCCAGGTGGTGCAACAGTAGGGTAAGTGTTGGATAGTGTAGGGGTAAAAATTACTATTCTAACTCCAGGGGGTGCAACAGTAGGGTAAGTGTTGGATAGTGTAGGGGTAAAAATTACTATTCTAACTCCAGGGGGTGCAACAGGGGGTGCAACAGTAGGGTAAGTGTTGGATAGTGTAAGGGTACTATGTGTTGTAATGAAATGCATTGTAGTGGTGTGCGTTGTAGTGTCATGCGTTGTAATGGTTGCGTTGTAAATGCATGCTTTGTAATGGATGTTGCCTTGTAAAAGTTTCGTCGTAATGGTAGTGCGTTGTAAAAGTTGCGTTGTAAAGGTTGTTTCCCATTTCCAGTGCTTACTTTTTCGTTGGCCAAGGTCAAATGCAGGGACCGTGGAAGGGGTGTAGCTATTTGTAGCTCTGAGGATGCTGTTCACTGTAATGAGTGCTGTATTCAGCTTGGGGCTGTCCTATAGCAATCAGGCAGTGCCCGATAGGCTGCTCTGACAGACCTGTGTAAGGGACTTTTTTTTGCAGTTTATGGGCCTGTTTTATGACCAAGTGGACTTGTTTTTACTTTTGATTTCCCTGATATGATAAACAACCATGCCTGCAGCAAACATAAATATATGCAGTATCTAATACCTTGCAAAATAGATATACATTGTGTCTTTACAAGTTCAAAACGGGCCTGATTTTCAATCGTTGGCCGCTTTTAGCTATCTGCTTCGCTAATAGTGAGGTACTTTATTTTGGTACATGGGCCTCTTTTTTTTGATCCACTCCGACCCTGGCTGTATTTCACCAGCTTAAAGGGAAGGGGCATTTTCCTAGCTTTCGTTAGGGTTGTTAGCACACATCTGTGGTGGTCCATGGCCCGCTGTCAGCCTTCTCAAGCACAAGAGACATGGCCTCGAACAGGGCTATTTAAGGAACAGACTCAACATTTGAGCCTCGGAGACCGCTCAGTCTCCCCCCATGGCAAGGTTATATCTCACTCAATGTATGTCAGCTAGAGAGCAACAGGGCATCAAGGCAACCCAGACATACCTGCGTGCAATGGAGAGTCATTGTGAAAACGGCAACTGCATATTTACAAACCTTCTGTAGAATATACTTCAGAATTTCGAGTAAGAATATTGCATTTTATAAGGACTTTGTGCCCCCAACTTTCTTACCTGTCTAGTTCCAACTGTCGTCTATTGCCCTAATTCCCTACACTGTGCCAGCTGGCGCGAGCCAATGCCCTTTACTCGTGCGCACACTCTCCTCCACCCCCTCGATGATCCCCCCCCCAACCTAAGGCAGAATGGATTGTTTCTGTGTCCGCCTTTCATTTCCTCAGGAAGAAGCAAGAGAGGAACTGAGACCAGGGTGAGGCAGTGAGTTCCGGCGCGAGTACATGAGGGTTTAGGTGGATTTGCGGCCAGGGAGGAAGAAGCGGAAAAAAGTAGAGTGAGAGAGTGTGGGTAGGGATAGAGAAGAGGGGGTAGTACCGAGGGAGAGAAGTCCCAGCGAAGGGAGAGAAAAGAGTGCAGACAAATGGCAGGTGGGAGCATAGAGTGACAATAAGTGGCATTAAGGGGGTTATGGGGTAGGCTGGGGAGAGAGGTGCATAGACGGTAAAAGCAGAGTGGGAAGAAGTGCGAGAGGGAGACGTGAACCTGAAGGGAGGAAAAAGTAAAAGGAACTCTGTTCCAGAGAGCCGCTGGCGGGCAGTGCAGGAGATTAATCCACAGTGAGAAGTCGAATGGCCATGGAGGAGTAGCGGTCCTGAGTGGCCGTGGAGGTTGAGCAGTGAGGGAGGGCGAGGGCTGCAGCTCGCCCTCTGAGGCCTTCCACCGTCCGCGAGGCCCAGGAGAAGATGGGGCTTGAACCGAGCCGACCTTGCTGCTGGTGCTGCCGGGCCTCAGGCTGGGGCCGGGCTTGGAATGGTCTACACAGAAACTGGACCCCAACAGGAGGAACGTGTGCCTGGCCGAAGGGTATGTACTCCGACCTGGGGACCGTGCGTCTGTTAGACTGGTATGGCGCCTGAACCGTGCCTGCCAGATAGGCCTGGCGCAGTGTGTGTGCTGGGGACAGTCTAATACAGGAGTATGTCTGTCAGCTGGAGGAATGTGTGTCTGGCGAGGAAGATGGCGCATGCAGCCTGGGCCTTACCTGGGCTGCCTGGTGAACTGCAGTGCAGACTCGACTTCTGACTAGCTGTCACGGGTCGGGACTCAAGTGAGAGTAGACTCATCTCTGCAGTCTGTCCGTGTCCGTCTAGCTCCAGGCGCTGGCAGTTGATGACACAGTAACGGCAGGCTTCCTTCTTCCAGTACGTTCCGAGGACCACCACCACAGAATGCAGGCACACGCCGACGCGGGAAGCAGTATGAGGTTGAGTCTGCACAGACTCGAATCCTCGGCTTCCGGTGTCTGCCAGTCCCGATGCCCTTGGTGAGAAACACCGCCACTGCCAATCAGGGATGAGAGCCGGAGGCCGCCAAATCCCTGCAAGGGGCCGTCAAGCAAATATTGTATCCATCCTCGTGGCGGCCCCTGAGGCTTGGCGGCCCTGTGCAGGTGCACAGCTTGCACATGCCTAAGGCCGGCCCTGTTCCCAGTAAAATAATTTCCGACAGGGGCCCTCAATTCGTTTCAAAATTCTGGAGTCAGTTATGCAAACATTTAGGAATTGAAATAGCATTATCCTCCGCTTCTCACCCACAGACTGACGGCCAGACAGAAAAAGTTAATCAATACCTTGAACAAAGTCTACGGTGCCTAACCTCCATTATATCGGCTCATTGGGATGAGGTCCTACCATTAGCAGAGTTTTCATACAACAATAGCTATCATGCAGCTTTAGGCTGTTCCCCTTTCTTTTTTTACAACTGGCTTACATCCACGATCTATTCCTGCCATCCTTCCAGATTTAAGCCTGCTGTGACCGAAAGATTAACAGAATTGCGAGAATTTCAAGAACAAGCCAAGCGTAGTTTAGCCAAAAATTACCAAAAGGTCAAATTATCAGTTGAAACACAAAACACCAGCACCACCCTATAAAGTAGGGGATCTCGTCTGGTTATCAACCAGAAATATCCAGATTGAAGGCCCCAAGAAACTAAAACCTAGGTTCATTGGCCCCTTTCCCATAAATAACATTTTGAATCCAGTTTCAATGAGATTAACTTTGCCCTCGGAATATACCATCCACCCAGTTTTTCATGTATCTTTGCTCAAACCACATGATCCGTCCACACGAAAAGACAACCCTCCTCCACCTGTTGTAGTTGGAGACAATATTGCATATGAAGTAAATCGCATTATAGATGCAAAACGTATACATGGTTGATTACATTATTTAATTGACTGGAATGGTTATGATGCATCAGAAAGATCCTGGGAACCAGACACACATGTACATACTCCAAGATTGGTCAGATCTTTCCATGCCTTGCATCCGGAAAAACGCTGTCACATACGAAGAACTTTGGGGGGGCAGGAGGCATTTCCTGCATGTGTAAAAGATATTGGCATGTACACGTGAATTACTTGGGAAAGATCTAAAGCCCAAATCACCTTCACATGCACACGTGAGAAAACCTGAGACCCAAAGCTATTTAAACCCCAGCCACTTGCTTCCCGATGTTTCGCTTCGTGCCTAAAGACTCACCTGACTCCGGACCTGGGTGGCAAATCATCCGAAGCTTTTCAGCGCTCCACCCTGCTTCCTTCCCTGTCTTCACTCAGTGTCTTCGGCTGTGTTCTTGCTGCCCGGTTACATTTCAGACGTCCCTTCCTGTTTCTGAATTTCCGGCTCCAAATCCTCTCCCAGCACGGTTTCCGATTTCCTGCAAAAGAGAAAAGAAAAGAGAATCAACAAAGGATTGCCAAGCAACACCTCGCTCTGAATTGTAAAGCGTTAGCATGCTTGAACACATACCAGTAAGAATTTAAACTTTATGAAAACTGTGGCAGACCTCTTGACCTTCTATAAATCAAGAGAACGTTTTGAAACTCTTCCTGAAACAATCCAAGGACTTTAAGGACATTGAGTAAGTAAAGAATGTTAAAGTAAAACAGACATTTGTGTAAATACCTTGAGTCTGATTAGAAGACTGAAAGGGAACAGAGAGCTCAATTGCTATTATTATTTATATATATTTAATGTGAAATTACGGAGCAAATATTGTAAAGGAAATCAGTAACTCTTGTGATAATTTGAGCAATCACAGATTATTAGTTCACCAGTAGTGTTTTTTTTGTTTATTCTTTCTTTTAGTTTCAAGAATCCTTTTGAGAAAAGGTCAATTGTAATTCAGGTATACCCAATTAAGAGTTCCAAAGCAGATGTTTGACCTAAAGATGTGATTTAGGGTATTCATATTATTCGGGTATATTTATCAGATTATACACGAGCTGAAAAATGAAGCCCAGTAACACTTTGCCTTTCTCGCAAGACATTCTACACGACTGAATTGTGAAGTCGGTCTACAAGAATCCAGTGTGTCTTCTCTTTTCTCTCGTCCCTACTCCCCCCTCCCCCGGGGCTCGATCAGGGCGGCAAGTGAATCCTATCCTTGCCTCTTTGGTGGAGTTCAGAGGGTGTTGGGTAATAGAAGCATCAACGAAGGAACAAACCAGAGTACAGGTGGGTGAATTCGTGACACCCTGGGCCCCGGGGACCACCGTCTCCAAGAGGCTTTGTACTCGTTGGGAGGGGGGCCGCGCAGCCCCCATTCTAGAGCCCTTGATGGCCTGGGGACCATGACCCCCTAGAGCCAGCTGCAATGTCTCCCGCCATGCCATAGCAAACTCTGCTTTGCTTCTTAGAAGCGAGAGCAGGAAACCTGCTCTCGCTTCCAAGAAGCAAAGCAGAATTGCTTTTGGGCAAGGGCAGCTGCATGTTAGCAGCTCCCCTTACCCAAAAGCAATTATGGCTCCCGCAGGAGGCGAGGAGCTGGCAGGGACCGTTGGGGCATTGGGGCTCCCTCCAAATTGAGGGTCGGCCCCCGGGGATGGGGTCCCTGGGGCCACAAATGGCACGGGAGGGGGCCACAAAGCCCTCTCCCCTTTAGTTTATTGATTTTTTTTAATGGAAGAGCAGCCCTGGGGGATGTGGTCCCCGGGCTAGAGGTGGCCCTGGGGAGTGAGGCCACGCTGCCCCCCTCCCGGCAATTTTTTTTTACACATGGCCAGGTTCTGGGGGATTGGGTCCCCGGGGTCACAAGTGACCCAGGGGCATGGGGACCCATGTAAAAAAATAAATAAAAAATAAATAAAATAAAAAAATTATTTAAAACAAGGCCAGGCCCCGGGGGATGTGGTCCCTGGGGCCCAAAATTTTTTAAGAGAAGGCGGGCCACACAGCCCCCTCCTAAAAAACAAAAAAGAAAACTGAAGCTGAATCTCGCCGGAGGCCCCGCCCCCTCCCTGCACCACTTGAAAACACGCCTTCTGGTGCGTTTTGTGTAGGGGGATGAAGTCCCCTCGCATCTTATGGGTCCTTAGGGGCCAACTAGCCCACCAGGTACCTCCAGCAAGCACCACACAGTGGGATTGCTGAGGGGTGGTCCGAGGCCATGCCCTTTTTTACACCACTTTGCAAACGTGCCTTGTGGCGCATTGCTGATGGGGCAATGAGGTCCTGTTGTGTCCTGAAACCCTCAGGACTAAAGTGAACTTCATCCCCTGAGCAGCAGTGCGCCAGGAGTCGCGTTTGCAGAATGGTGTAAAAAGGTGGCGTGGCCTTTGAACACTCTCAGCAATCCAGCTGTATGGGGCTTACTGGAGGTAACAGGAGGGCTAGTTGGCCCTGAGGGACAGGGCACTGTCGCAATTAAAACTCACATGTGATTATTATTTTTTTTGCAGAGTTTTATATAGCGCGAACTAGACCCGAACCGAATTGGGTATCAGAGCGCTTTACATAGCACCAGTTACATTACAGGAGGACAGACACACATTCATTATAGGCACGGGAGATTAAGTGATTTGCCCAGAATCACAGGAGATTTTGGCGTCGTTACCGAGACTTGAACCCAGATCCCCAGGTGGCAGTAGTCTGCATTTTCTGAGACTCTGGTTTTACTGCCTCACTGATGAGTGATCCTATCCACTTACGGGTACTCACTGACACCCAAGGTGCTCCTCAGCCCTTACCTCTACGCTCAAAGATATCAATTTATAATAGGATCTTCCAGTTAAGCCATAGGCTAGTTAGTAAATTCTCTCTCTCTCAATCTATGCAGCCTCCATTTGTAACTGCTTCGACTGCCTACTCTTTGGAGTGCAGACCGTTGGCAATCAAAGTCTTGTATAGATCATGATTACTGGACTATTTATACTTCACAGATGTGCCTGCGATTACTCTGTGGCATACCTTTTCCCTAAAACAGCAATCTACAGATAGTATTTCCTTGTGAGAACTAGCTGGCACTGAAAGTCGATGTACCATTCTATTGTGAGTTAACTTCAAAACTGTTTATCCTGAATTTTGTTAATGGATCAATATTGCTGATTTTTCTTTATTCCCACCACCTACAAGTGGTGTAATTGTTTTGATTTTCATTAGTAAATCCCCGTGCTAAAGACATTGCTACCTGCGCCTGGTTATAGTATTTATGAAAAGTACGTCAATTTATGAGATAAAAACCTTTAACATCACAAATTCCTTCTCTGCAGCCTTTCTTCTCAGTCCACTTTACTTTCTCTCCTTTCATGTCTCTCACAAATGTGGTCCCTCTTCTATCCTTTTCAGCCTCTCATTCCCTCACTCTAGTGGACCTTCATGGTCTTAATTTATCTCTTACTTTCTCTTTCTAGCTTCTCACTTTCATTTTCCCGTATTATCTCACTGTTTTCTTTTAACTCTCTTCCTCTTTTTCAACAGCCTTTTATTCTTTCAATCTTGTTTTTTCTCACTCTTTATTTTCTTGCTTTTACTTTGTATGTCTCACTGTCTGTTGTATGTTCGCTCTCTTGATCTTGTTCTCTTCTGCTAGCTCTGCTGCTCTTTTTATCCCTCTGTTCTTCTCTCATCCTCATCTTTGTCTCCTTTTATATCTCTCTTTATTTTTGCCTTATTTGCTCTTCTTCTCATCCATTGTCAGCATCACCCTCTTTCTTTCCTCTTTTTCACTCTGTTCTCTGATACCTTTGGGTTTCCTCTAGCTCTCCATTCTCATCTTTCTCACTCTCCACCCTACTTGCAGAGTGTGCACCTTTAAGCACTCTGAATAAGGGGGACATCATATCTGACAATCTCTGGCTGATATCCATCATCTCACAAATTCTAAATGCTAACCTTTGACTTTTTCACTCTATTCTATAATTCCCTTGATTTTGCAGTCACTTTCATGTTAATTTGTTTCTCTTTTGCTCTGGTTCTTACCCTATTTCATTCTCTCATGCTATTTCTCACTTAGTTTTCACATTCTCTTAGTCTATCTTTCTATCTTTTTTGCTATTTTGGTCACACATAAGACTACCAGATTTTGAAAACAACAAAAAAACTGTATATTTTAAAAAAATCTAAAAGAAGAACGACTATTTTACATTAACTGAGGGGTATGGGAACACAGTGCTTATCAACATCGAAATGCCAAGGAAATAAATAAAAGGCCATTTTAAACACTGGTTCATACCTGCTATTAAATTGCTTTCTGATAACAGAAACTAGCCAGTCCTCCAATGTAATACATAAAAATGTGTCTCTTTCAGTTAGCCCTCTATGAAAACAGGGACACAAGACAAATTTCTTGAAATTTGAAAAACTGGGGTTGTCCTGGTAAATCCGGGGCACCTGGTCACCCTAATCACACACGCACTTCATAACCTTTGTTTCTCCTTTGCTGCTTATCGTTCTGTTTTTCTACAACATTCACTGTTTTTTATATCCCCATTTTCTCTTTTGCTTTGTGTTTTTATATCTATTCTCTGCATATCAGGTTTCAGAGAGGCCCTTCCGGGTCGCAGAGTTGAAAGGGTCTTATCTAATATATGGTTCATATGAGGGCAGATGGAGTCACATCAGGGCACATAAAAGTAAACAGCCCAGTGCAACCAACTCCCAGTGCACCGAAGGTTAGGGATCAAAGTGCAAAATGCTCCTAGGACACAGAACATAGGCACATCTATTGTTAGTGCAGCAGGCACAGTGGCACCAGGGCTGAAGAAGAGGTGAGAGCCGGGCCGTGGCCAAGCCGGAGACCAAGATGATTGCTCGGCTTTGAAGCTCTGCCAGCAGTCGTTGCAACAACGTGATTTCCCGCTATCCGGCGTGGCTACCGGGCAGGGAAAAGATGCCTAAATGCAGCAGAAGGGATCCTGATTAAAAGTCTCCCTGCGGTGCTGCGAGAAAACCACCGGAACGGCAGAAATCGGTGACTACAGGCGGAAGGACGACTTTCAAGATGGCGGCATCGACGATATGAGGAGACTCCGGGTGCGGCGGCGGAGGGACTGAGCCAGCAGCTGGGGTGCTGTGAGTCACCGGGCCACGGGCCGGAGTGTTGAGCGGCCACATTCTGGGCAAAGCGGCGCTCGGTACTGGCGGGAGGTTCGTTTGACCTCCGGTGGTCCGAGCGCGGCACTCTTATGTCTGCGCTGATCGCGGGGGCACACAGGGACGGTGCTTGTGATCGTTCCCCCGTCGACACCTGGTACAGCATTTCCAGGGCGCCCATGGGGATCTCCTCCCCACATATGCACTCGCTCGGCCGCGGCCTGCGCTGTTCTCCCCCTTTTCCCCATAGGGCTCCATTGTTGTAACCCTTCCTGGCGTGGCTGCGCTGCTCCCGGAGCGAAAAACGGAATCCAAACCTCAGCAGTGTCTCTGCCCCAGCCACCAATTTATGCTGCAGCAAACTTGAAACATTAACTGCCGACTGCACATTGCCCCACTGCTGCGCCACAAGCTCCATTGTGGGAGACAATAGTGAAATACCCAAAACCTCCTCTGTTGTCACAAAATGGATGCCATTCCTTGCTGATCAGTTCTGCTTGCCTAATCTCTCTTCGCCAGCTACTTGCACCTGCTCTGCGGCCATAACCAGAAGACTCTGGCATTGGGCTTAATTAATACTTGGCGGGTGGAACTGCGGTATGGGCTGCAAAGACCCCAAACAGCACCTTCTCCCCTTTGAAAAGGTCACCAAAGTAGCCCAAGAAGCCCCTGACAACATGACGAAAGGTGGCCAGAAAGACACAACACCAGAGGGTGATAGCAACCAATTAGGTTCCCTGCTACAAGAGATGAGAGCGGGGTTCAGAGCCTTAGATGTGAGCATTGATGCCCTAGACAGGCACATGGCGGATTTGGGATCGAAGATCCAAGTTCACGACAGAAAACTCGAAATGGTGGAATCGCATACATCAGATCTAGGAGATGGAACGGCTCAATCCTTGAAAAGGCTCGGCCAAATAGAACGTTACCTCAAAGACGTCGCGATCAAGAAAGAGGACTTAGTGGCGCGCAGTCGCCAAAATAACGTGCACATTTTGGGTGTTCCGGAATCGACAGCCGCTGGTCGCATGGACACCTTGGTAGAAACAATCCTGATAGACTTGTTTTGTAGAGAAGTCTTCACTATGGGCTTTGTGATAGGACGCACTCATAGATCACTAGGTCCAAGGCCCAATCCTGGTTGCCCGCCCAGACCCATCACTGCCCGTGTCATGAACTTTTGGGATCGAGACACGGCCATGCGCCAGGCACGAGAACGGGGCGAAGCGGCATGGCAGGGCTCCAAGCTGTCCCTATACCCAGACTTTACAATCATGGTACAGGAGGCCAGGCGGAAATACACTGGAGTGTGGAGCCGCTGCCAGGGCGACTGACGCTGGACGCACATATGAGAAGCGATAGAGGGCTTCTCCTTAATTGACATAGGTTGTACGCAAAATCCACATAGCACTGACTATACTCACTACACTGGCAGTCATAATACACAGAAGAGGCTCGACTATTGGCTGGCATCCCCAGAACTTATCAGCTGGTGTCATGTGATCCAGACGCTTCCTCGCACATATTCGGATCACTCCCCTGTATTATTAACATTGAAGGTGCCGCGACCCGAGGGGTTTGAATGGCAGTGGCGATTCCCCAGCCACACATTAGATGATGACGTTTTTAGACAGGAATTACGAGAAGCGATAGAGGACTACTTCGTCATTAACACTGGTTCAGTAGACACTGTGGCAATGTTATGGGAGGGTTTTAAAGCATACATGAGGGGCGTGTGTATATCCAAAAATGCCGGTGTAGTGCGGGATTTGTGCAGTACGTTAGCCCACCTGAAAAAGGACCTAGGGCCGTTAGACTCTGAACAACGCCAGGCAACAGGTCCCGAAATAGACAAGCAACATTTGTCCCTGCTCACAGAATTCAAAGATACCACTGAGAGGGAGATCCTTTTTATGGGGAAATACTACAATGCCAGGAAATACGGCGAAGGCGAGCGGCCGGGACGAGTCCTAGCACAGATGATTAGACCTCCCTATTGTAAGGCATGCATCCCCAAGTTGAGAACTTCGTCGGGACAACAGATCACTGACCCACTGGATATCCAGGGGGAATTTATGTCCTATTTTAAAACATTATACACCACTAGATTGGGTCAAGACAGGGTGCAGCAGAAGAGTTATTTGTCTGAGGTCGCTTTAGTTTATCTCGAGAAGTTTATGCAGGACTTTCTCAGTGAGCCTATCTCTGAGGAGAGCATTGATGAGGCATCTCTGCCCTGAATTTTTATATCTATTTCAAAACATCCCAATCCCTCTCACAAATAAATTCTTTTCGACCCTTCGATCACACTTAATAAGATTAGTATGGGGTGGCGGATACACCAGGGTAAACTGGCAGGTTTTGACACTCCCCTGCGATAGAGGTGGGTTTGGGGTCCCTGATTTACAACTGGACTATTTAGCTGCACAGTGCAGTTTTGCATAGACATGGTACCACCCTGATGCCAGAATTCCATACCTCCGACCAGAGTCTGACTTAGTCCTCCCGGACATTTTAGCAGTGATATTACCGAAGGGTTTCCCCAAAGATATCCAAGGAGCATCGACCACTAGTTGGGCATGGGAGAAATTGTGTTGCATAACACACACACCATTGCTTTATTCTTCCGACCTCCCACTCCCGAACCCTAAATGGATACCTATAACTAGCAAAAAGCTCATACAGAAGACATGCGCTAAATTTGACATTGCTAAGATAGGCGTTCTATTTCCAGATGGACATATTTCTGATCCTGATGATGATTCCTTGTTCCCTGGTGCCACATTCATGGACAGATACGTCCTTCTATAAATCTGTTCTGCCCTGCGAGCTATTTTACCGGACTACCCTCTGGAACCTCCTTCCTTCCCCCCACTCACGACAGTGATAAGCAGCGAGAGAGAGGTACATCTAATATCCCAGCTCTATAAGGCATGCGCTGCAATCGTAGACGGAGTACGCAGTGCATGGGAGACTGACTTGGGTAATCCGATCACAGACGAACAGTGGGCTGCCTGCTGTGCAGTTACGAAAAATGTCTCCCTTAATGGCCGACACAAACTAATACACTTTAAGTTTCTTCATAGGATATACATTACCCCCTCCAGACTCCACAGGATAGACCCTGTCAGGCCGCACCATTGTGCAAGATGCAGCGCTCCAAATGAAGACTTCGCCCACCTCGCCTGGACCTGTCCACGCAAACACTCATACTGGGTAGGAATACATAAGATAGTGAGTGGCTTGGTTAAGGTACCGATGACCCCCTTGCCAGAGATTGCCCTGTTGGGATATGTAAAGCATTTCCCACCGGTAATTCGCAGGTTTGTTGCCATCAGCTTACTACTGGCCAAAAGGGGGGTATCCATTCATTGGGGTGGCAGAACAGCACCCTCGGTGAAGGGATGGCTGAAGAGCATGGTGTCCTGTTCCACACACAGCGACCTATATGCAATAACGGTCCTCCCCCACCTCCAGGCCCAGAGATATCTGGGGAACTTTCACAACATACCTAGAGGCGCAGCGGCAAGACCTCCCCTACCCAGAAAGAACAGGGCATAGTCCCAACATGGGTGGGTTAGACTGTCCCGAGATACATGTCTATAATCAACTACACCGGATGCTAAACTCCTTTTTTGATGTCGGTACAGAGGATGTATTCCCATGCCATGATTATAAACAGCGTTTATGTGAAGAACGATTGTAACAGAAAATATGTTAGCAGTCGAGGGACATGCTTTATTAGGTCGAGGACAGTAGGCTGCGCTTGTGCAGTCTCTGTGAGAGATTTAATGTTTTGTAGTATGGGGGCTTGAACCCGCCTCTCTCCTCCATTGGCTGGCTTCCTAAATGGAGGCCAGCCATTGGAGGAAAGGGCATCACTCCGTTCAAGCCCCGTCTCTTTCGGATTCATGGGCGTGGTTTTGCGTTCTTTCGACCTGTGACGTCATCCGTCACTCAGAACGCAAAAAACACGCCCGATTCCGGAATTTTCAGACCTTTGCGGACGCCATTTTGCTGCTCGGTAAAACCAGGAGAGCAGTGTCTACCGAGGACATGAGGTAACTATCCCTTGTCTTGCCTCTGCCACCCTGTTTGTGCCGTTTTTCATCCCAGCCTCCACTCCTCTGAATCCTCCTGGACAAGCCTCAACCACTTTACACCACTCCCGGATACGCCTCACCTCCTCTGCACCCCCAGCCAGGAACAGGTACCACCTCCTCTGCACCACTGGACAGGCCTCACCTGCGCTTAACCCCCTGGACAGGACATGCTTCACCTCCTCTGCACCGCGGACAGGCCTCGCCTCCTCTGCTCCCCATGGACAGGCATCTCCCCTGCACCCCTCAGGACAGGCCTCACCTCCTCTCCACCCGGGGACAGGCCTCACCTCCTCTGCACGCCCAGGACAGGCCTCACCTCTTCTGCTCCCCCTGGACATGCAACTCCTCTACACCCCTCAGGACAGGCATCTCCTCCTCTGCACCCCCACGGAACAGGCCTCAACTCTTCTGCATCAGCTTTGCAGGCCTCATCACTTCAGCACCCCTGGACAGGCCTCACCTCCTCTACTCCCCCTGGACAGGCCACCTCCTCTCCTCCCCCTGGGGGGCTTCACCTCCTCTGCACCTTTTGGACAGGCGTCACCTTCTTTGCAACCCCCCTAAAAAGGACATGCCTTATCTCCTTTGCACCCTTTGGACAAGCCTCACCTCTGCTGTACCCCCCAGGACAGGCCTCACCTCCTTTGCACCCCGGCGAGGCCTCACCTTCTCTGCACCCCTGGACTGGCCTCACATCCTCTGCATCCCCGGACAGGCCTCACATCCTCTGCATCCCTGGACAGGCCTCACCTCCTCTGCACCCCTGGACTGGCCTCGCCTCCTCTGCACTCCTCTGAACAAGCCTCTCCTCCTCTGCACCCCCTGGACAGGTCTCACCTCCTCTGTACCCCAGGACAGGCCTCACCTCCTCTGCACCCCTAGAGAGGCCTCACCTCCTCTGCACCACTGGACATGCCTCTCCTCTTCTGTACCTCTGGACAAGCCTCACCTCCTCTGCACCCCTGAACAGGCCTTTCCTCCTCTGCCCCCTGGACAGGCCTCACCTCCTCTGCACCCCTGGACAGGCCTCACGGTGCTTCTCCCTGGAGCTCTCGGTGAAGGATTCTCATTAAGGACAGAGGAGCCCAGACATCATTCCACCCCATACTGCGCCTCTCACTCTGCCCTGAGCCTGGCGGCGCTATGCACAGTCCCCTGAAGAGAGACACTTCTCCCCTGGTCAGGCCTCACCTCCTCTGCACCGATGGACAGGCCTCTCCTCCTCAGCACCACTGGACAGGCCTCTCCTCCTCTGCACCCCTGGACAGGCCTCTCCTCCTCTGCACCCCTGGACAGGCCTCACGTCCTCTGCACCCCTGGACAGGCCTCACGTCCTCTGCACCCCTGGACAGGCCTCACCTCCTATGCACCCCTGGAATGGCCTCACCTCCTCTGCACTCCTCTGGACAAGCCTCTCCTCCTCTGCACCCCCTGGACAGGTCTCACCTCCTTTGTACCCCCAGGACAGGTCTCACCTCCTCTGCACCCCTGGACAGGCCTCACCTCCTCTGCACCCCTGGACATGCCTCTCCTCTTCTGTACCTCTGGACAAGCCTCACCTCCTCTGCACCCCTGGACAGGCCTTTCCTCCTCTGCCCCCTGGACAGGCCTCACCTCCTCTGCACCCCTGGACAGGCCTCTCGGTGCTTCTCCCAGGAGCTCTCAGTGAAGGATTCTCATTAAGGACAGAGGAGCCAAGACTTCATTCCACCCCATACAGCGCCTCTCAATCCGCCCTGAGCCTGGCGGCGCTATGCACAGTTCCCCGAAGAGAGACACTGCTCCCCTGGACAGGCCTTACCTCCTCTGCACCCCTGGACAGGCCTCTCTCCTCAGCACCCCTGGACAGGCCTCTCCTCCTCTGCGCCCCTGGACAGGCCTCACGTCCTCTGCAGCCCTGGACAGGCCTTTCCTCCTCAGCACCCCTGGACAGGCCTTGCCTCCTCTGCACCCCTGGACAGGCCTCGCCTCTTCTGCACCCGTGAACAGGCCTCCCATCCTCTGCACCCCTGGACAAGGCTCTCCTTCTTGGCACCCCTAGACAGGCCTCTCCTTCTCTGCACCCCTGGACAGGTCTCACCTCCTCTGCATTTACTGGACAGGCCTCACTTCCTCTGCACCCCTGGACAGGCCTCCTCACGCCTCTGGACAGGCCTCACCTCCTCTGCACCCCTGGACAGGCCTCACCTCCTCTGCACCCCTGGACAGGCCTCTCCTCCTCAGCACCCCTGGACCGGCCTCTCCTCCTCTGCACCCCTGGACAGGCCTCACCTGCGCTGCACCCCTGGACAGGCCTCACCTTCTCTGCACCCCTAGACAGGCCTCACCTCCTCTGCACCCATGGACGGCCTCACCTCCAATGCACCCCTTGACAGGCCTCGCCTCCTCTGCAACCCAGGACAGGCCTCTGCACCCCTGGATAGGCCTCACCTCCTCTGCATACCCTGGACAGGCCTCACCTCCTCTGCACCCCTTGGACAGGCCTCACCTCCTCTGCACCCCCTGGAGAGGCCTCACCTCCTCTGCACCCTTGGACAGGCCTCTCCTCCGGGCCTCACCTCCTCAGCACCCCTGGACAGGCCTCTCCTCCTCCGCACCCCTGGACAGGCCTCTCCTCATCTGCACCCCTGGACAGGCCTGGCCTCCTCTGCACCCCTGGACAGGCCTCATCTCCTCTGCACCCCTGGACAGGCCTGGCCTCCTCTGCACCCCTGGACAGGCCTGGCCTCCTCTGCACCCCTGGACAGGCCTCACCTCCTCTGCACCACTGGACAGGCCTCTCGGTGAAGGATTCTCATGAAAGACAGAGGAGCCCAGAGTTCATTCCACCCCATACAGCGCCTCTGACTCCACCCTGAGCCTCGGGCGCTATGCACAGGCCCCGAAGAGAGACACTGCTCCCCTGGACAGGCCTCTCCTCCTCTGCACCCATGGACAGGCCTCTCCTCCTCTGCACCCCTGGACAGGCCTCTCCTCCTCCGCACCCCTGGACAGGCCTCTCCTCATCTGCACCCCTGGACAGGCCTCTCCTCCTCCGCACCCCTGGACAGGCCTCTCCTCATCTGCACCCCTGGACAGGCCTCTCCTCCTCTGCACCCCTGGACAGGCCTCACCTCCTCTGCACCCCTGGACAGGCCTCTCCTCCGCTGCACCCCTGGACAGGCCTGACTCCTCTGCACCCCACTCAGGCTCAGCAGCAGGAACAGCTGAGCTTTCCTGACCTCACCATGAATGTCAGGGGGGGGGGGGGGGGGGGGAGGGGGAATCTGATCCATGGATTAATAAATTGCAGCCAAGTGAGTTGGCAGCTCTCCTACCTGAGCAGAAACCTGTCCTGGCTCTCTCCTCCTCGGGGGGGGGGGGGGGGGGGGGAGCAGATCTGGGGTCTGTGAGGGTCTGAAGATGAAGGTAACTGCACAGACAGAAAGGGCTCCTTCCTCTTCTGCAGCACACGAGGAGAGACAGGAAGTGATGTCACCACCGCTGCTGGTGCTGTCTCTGCCGCCACTGACCCGGAAGAGGAAACCCTTCTCCCTTCCATACAATTTGCAGCTCAGTGGGTTTCATCAGCAGGCGAGGAGCGCACTCTGGTGGCCACTGACGGAACAACTGCCTCCAGGCTCCAGCAGGGAAACAAGCTTTGGTGACTGTAAAGACCTGGGTTTTTAAATGTCACAGAGGTGTGGACACTCACAGTCCATGACAGGGTCTTGTATGGAAAACAAGCATTGGCACCTGCAAAGGAACAGACATGACATTCAGGAGTTAATTTAAATGAGGACTTGTATTTCATTCAATGTGTGAAATGTAGACTCAGCTGCTGCAATGAGGCTGAGCAGTGTTTCTAATGTTCCTGTTCCTGGGGGTGACAGTGCCGTGAATCCCCAAACCATAGCTGCCAAAGTTTCAGATTGCTATGTGTGACATTTTCATAATTTCAATGACAATGATTGACACTGACTTGCTGCGGGCAAAATCAAGTAATGAAGATTAGGGAAACAGATAAATATCAGAAATTACCCCCATTTGAGCAACAAGAAACTCTAACAAGGTCTTAAAACTGCAGCAAAGCAGCAGAAATGGAAGGAAGGGCGCTAACCGGAGACAGCAGCATGACTGCAGCTCTCAGAGACAGAGACATTTTCCCCTGAAATAAAACTAAACACATAAATCCATGGAAAAAGCGAAATATCAGAAATTACTACGCCCTTTAAAACAGTAATAAGCCTTGAAAGACGTTCAAGCTTCTGCAAAGCCCCTGAATTGCAAACTTACTAACCTACAGCCCCTTTCTAAGATGAATGTTACTGGAAGGGGGCCTGCTACAAAAGGCATATGTTTCAAAACTCACTATTCACAAAGAAGGGGAGAGGGTCAAAGAAATTATACAACTCCACCACCCTAAACCCCTTAAGGCAAAGTATACACACAAGAAGGGGTGGAGAGATTAGAGTACACGTGTAACAACACAAGACAAAAAAAAGAAATCTGTTTTGAAAACTGCCCTCACTCACACAAAAGTGTGTGACATGCTTCATCATCGGGTCTGCTTACAAAACGCTCTGGTGTAGCCACACTCAGGCCAGAGCATAAGGGAAGGGGAAAAACTAATAACGGTTTGAGAACCTAGTCTTCTCTTCTAACCCGACCCATCCTCATTCTTTTTAATCCGGGTTGTGGAACCTATAAATAAAGGTTTCATTGGTATCCACAAACCAGTTTTAAAGCACTTTCCCATTAACTGCACTTTGTCTTATCACCGTTCCCAGTCACAGGGTGATATTCACTGTTCTATCACTCGGTTTGTTACATTTGTGTTGTGTCTTGTCATTTCTCAATATTTTATTATATTTTATCCCCTTCCCTTATGCTCCGCCCTGAGTGTGGCTACACCAGGGCGTTTTGTAAGCATATGTTTTAAAACTTCATGGGATATAAATTGCACACAGATGATCAATCATGGTAATTAAGAAATCATTTTTAGAAGCATTAAATGTGAACTGTAACTCGTCCAAGCATGTTTTATTTAAGGGACCATTTCTCCCTTTTCCGTCTTCATACTGCGTTTCAAAAAAGGTTTTTGTTTTGGCGTTTATAAAAACAGAAGAGTTCAGGTCTTACAAGCAATATTCTGCTTAGGCGGCATGTGGAGAGCAGGGCACGTGCACACTCCAGTACGGATGACAGCCCTAGGTCAGGTGTAACATGAAAACGAAGTACAGAACTCCCATGATCGCTTTTAGGTGACCTCGAGAAGCCACAATGTACTAAAAAAACAGCCCATGGAAAATACAATGCAATAGTTTTGACAAAAACGCAGTCATGTAGCTAAGAACTGGAGTATGTGCAAAACGAGAGATTCAGTATTAAATACACTCGTATCACTGCTAAACAATGCCCAAGCAGGCCTCTGCAACAGGTTATGAAATAATTGCATAACATTATAATGTGAATGCAGAGCCCGCACACTGCCCAGATGAACAGAATGGCCCTGCACACATTTGTTTTCAGAAGTTGCTGTCACAGAGAGCTACTACATAGATACTGAGCACATGAACTGTGCTGAATTAAGTTCGCTAGAAGAAACCAAGAGAACCCGTTTACTAAATAGATTAATTCAGTCTAAAAACAAAGCTACATTGGCCCAACTAAGCTGAATAGCTTAGACAATTGTGACAAATGAGGCCTCTGTCTTTACAACAATGGAATAAGACACCTGCAATGTATTCGCATGTCTTGTAAAAAAAAAAAAAGCTCTGTCACACATGCTAGTTACATGATGAAAGAGAGCGCCCAACGGGAACGTCGTACCACACATAAATCAAGGACAATTTGCAATTACATTTTTTTTTACTTTTTATGGAACGCTACAAATTGAAGATATTTTCCATTCTTATTGTACGATGCCTCTCCAGTAAGCAAAAACATAGCCGGGACTGCATAGAAGAGGGTTTCGCAGTGAATAAGCAGCACAAACTTTTACTATTTAGTACAAACAACTCAGGTCACAATCTGGCACTGAAAGTATTAGGAACGGCAGCACTGGCAGCGCTCTAGCGCTATTAATAAAATGTAAAGTACACTTTGACAAAAACTGATACCTCTCGAGGAGCAGCAATTGTACAGGCCAGACCTCGCCACAATGACTACCTCCGATAATCAACACTCTCCCGCTGCTTTGCACCACATTAGGGGTTGAATTTCTGTGCTGCTTTCTTTTCACCTCCCCCTTCAGGGGATCACTCAAGAAAACAAGGAAAGAATCAGGTTGTAGTCACAATAAAGTCATGAGACAGAACTATCAGGTGTCACATAAACGCAATTTCTCACACCCCGGGATCATAACATAACATCTGTTAGTGCAGGTGTGTCCAACACAGGCCCTGGAAGGCTGGATCCAGACAAATTTTCAGGATATGTGCATGAGCTAGATATACAAATAATTAATGAATATAGCAAACTGGCAAGGTCCTGGCTCTACTTGGTTGCCAGGGGCTATTAAAACATTCAAAAATATTGAGCAGAGTTTAAGAGCTGTCGCGCGGCCCCATGGGAAGTCCAAATCTGCAAACAGTTCTTTTAAATGTCAGCACTTCTCTGGGTGATGTGTTGCAAGAGATACTTTACATAATCCGCACCATGTGCAACGCCCTCTCCATGTTTTGTTTGCGGTCATCTGTTTGCCGCGCTGGCAGGCCCACTGTCTGTATCAACAAACGAATAAACTGCACAGAGGTATAATGACAAGGATGGCGTCACTGAAAAATCTGGGCTGGCCCGTTGCTATGCTTTCACACTGCACGCAGATTTTAGCAGCAGTTGCCTGACCAACACGACGCTTGACCAGCCTGTTACATGCACTCCCCCAGCACTGCGTTTCCATCCCCTATTACACGTACCCACTCACTCCCTGCCCATTACTCGCTAACATGGATATGCATATGTAACTGATAGCCCGGTTTGAAATACACAACGCTTTATTGAGAATTGGTGTGTACAGGTATGTACGGTTATGAATATGCAATTGATAGTCCTGTTTAAAATATATAATGCCTTAATGTGATTTTTAAGCATGTACTGAATACGCATTGCCCTTTAACTACTTATCGCCACAGAAAATACAGAGTATACATATTGACTGACATGAGATGGGAAGCCCTGATTCGAACATGCAGTGCTGTAGAACATCTGGGTGACCAGATGTGGTTTGGATATTATTGGGCCCCCGACTTTCATGAGGGGGCGACTGCCTCGGGTTGGGTCACATAGGGGGACTAATGGTGAAATAAGGATTCTCGAGATGGTTTCCTTGGTTGTTGGAGCTGCTATGAGTGCATGCTGTCGAGATGAGTGCAGCCCTCTGCCTACTGTGGGGGTAGAGGTGAGTGCAGGCCTGTGCCTACTGTGGGGGTAGAGATGAGTGCAGGCCTCTGCCTACTGTGGGGGTAGAGGTGAGTGCAGGCCTCTGCCTACTGTGGGGGTAGAGGTGAGTGCAGGCCTCTGCCTACTGTGGGGGTAGAGGTGAGTGCAGGCCTCTGCCTACTGTGGGGGTAGAGGTGAGTGCAGGCCCCTGCCTACTGTGGGGGTAGAGGTGAGTGCAGGCCTCTGCCTACTGTGGGGGTAGAGGTGAGTGCAGGCCCCTGCCTACTGTGGGGGTAGAGGTGGGGGTAGAGGTGAGTGCAGGCCTCTGCCTACTGTGGGGGTAGAGGTGAGTGCAGGCCTCTGCCTACTGTGGGGGTAGAGGTGAGTGCAGGCCTCTGCCTACTGTGGGGGTAGAGGTGAGTGCAGGCCTCTGCCTACTGTGAGGGTAGAGAGGAGTGCAGGCCTCTGCCTACTGTGGGGGTAGAGATGAGTGCAGGCCTCTGCCTACTGTGGGGGTAGAGGTGAGTGCAGGCCTCTGCCTACTGTGGGGGTAGAGGTGAGTGCAGGCCTCTGCCTACTGTGGGGGTAGAGAGGAGTGCAGGCCTCTGCCTACTGTGGGGGTAGAGGTGAGTGCAGGCCTCTGCCTACTGTGGGGGTAGAGATGAGTGCAGGCCTCTGCCTACTGTGGGGAGCTTTCGGGGAATGTTTGGACAGTAGCTGGTTGCTTGCCCATATATCTGTATAATTGCTCGAAGATGAGTTTTGCTGCTCTGTCCCTGTTAATATATATGTGGATAGTCTGTTTGGTTCAGTTTTGCGTGCTTGGAGAGAAATCTACATATATACATATATTTTCTCGCGCTCTGTAATGCTTTGAGGCCTGTGTTTAGTTTAGGGGTCTGTTTTCTGCAGGAGGTACCTGTAAGGTTGGGGTCTTATTGCATTAAAGGGTCCAGACTCCTGGCTCAGCTGTGGTGTGTAGTGTCGTTCTGCGCATGCTCAGCTGCGAGCAGGGGCCCCTCCGTGCAAGGTCAGAAGTGGGGAGCAGCGTCTTCTCCAAGGTAGTAAACAGTAACTCTGCGCATGCTCAGAGGTACGTGGCTCTCTTTTCTCTGCGCATGCTCAGATGTACAAAAAAGTCTCCTTCGTGCGCATGCTCTGAAGTGGCAAGCCGAGCCAGGAAATGTGTCTCGTGCGCATGCTCAGGTGTACAAAGCTGTCTTGAGCCCCTCAGCACTGCCTTCTGCCGCACATGCCCAGAAGGCACATTCGCCATTTGCGCATGCTCAGATCTGCAATTACCATTCCCCTTGCGCATGCGCTTTGAGCTGCGTATTCCTTGTGCTTTAACCCTCATGAACCCCGGAAGTCGTCCTCCTCGGCTCCTTCGACGAGTTTGGATCGAAGAGTTATTTATTGTCCTGCTCTTGTCTCTCCTCCCTGCAGCCTTCCAGAGACTGACTCCTCCCTGCCCCTGCCTTTCACCGCCCCCCCTCGCACGATGAAACCGAGACAAGGTAAGGAGTGATGGTTCTTGGTCCCCACCCTGAATGGACAAGGCAGGGTCACTGGGGTCAGACCTGCAATGCTTCTGTTGTCTGTGTGACTGCTAGAGGTGGGGGAGCCAGAGAATTCATGGGAAGGGCCGAGCCATGGCAGGGTCACTGGGGGTCAGACCTGCAATGCTTCTGTTGTCTGTGTGACTGCTAGAGGTGGGGGAGCCCGAGAATTCATGGGAAGGGCCGAGCCATGGCAGGGTCACTGGGGGTCAGACCTGCAATGCTTCTGTTGTCTGTGTGACTGCTAGAGGTGGGCGAGCCTGAGAATTCATGGGAAGGGCCGAGCCATGGCAGGGTCACTGGGGTCAGACCTGCAATGCTTCTGTTGTCTGTGTGACTGCTAGAGGTGGGCGAGCCAGAGAATTCATGGGAAGGGCCGAGCCATGGCAGGGTCACTGGGGGTCAGACCTGCAATGCTTCTGTTGTCTGTGTGACTGCTAGAGGTGGGGGAGCCCGAGAATTCATGGGAAGGGCCGAGCCATGGCAGGGTCACTGGGGTCAGACCTGCAATGCTTCTGTTGTCTGTGTGACTGCTAGAGGTGGGGGAGCCTGAGAATTCATGGGAAGGGCCGAGCCATGGCAGGGTCACTGGGGTCAGACCTGCAATGCTTCTGTTGTCTGTGTGACTGCTAGAGGTGGGCGAGCCTGAGAATTCATGGGAAGGGCCGAGCCATGGCAGGGTCACTGGGGGTCAGACCTGCAATGCTTCTGTTGTCTGTGTGACTGCTAGAGGTGGGCGAGCCTGAGAATTCATGGGAAGGGCCGAGCCATGGCAGGGTCACTGGGGTCAGACCTGCAATGCTTCTGTTGTCTGTGTGACTGCTAGAGGTGGGCGAGCCAGAGAATTCATGGGAAGGGCCGAGCCATGGCAGGGTCACTGGGGGTCAGACCTGCAATGCTTCTGTTGTCTGTGTGACTGCTAGAGGAGGGGGAGCCCGAGAATTCATGGGAAGGGCCGAGCCATGGCAGGGTCACTGGGGTCAGACCTGCAATGCTTCTGTTGTCTGTGTGACTGCTAGAGGTGGGGGAGCCTGAGAATTCATGGGAAGGGCCGAGCCATGGCAGGGTCACTGGGGGTCAGACCTGCAATGCTTCTGTTGTCTGTGTGACTGCTAGAGGAGGGGGAGCCTGAGAATTCATGGGAAGGGCCGAGCCATGGCAGGGTCACTGGGGGTCAGACCTGCAATGCTTCTGTTGTCTGTGTGACTGCTAGAGGTGGGGGAGCCTGAGAATTCATGGGAAGGGCCGAGCCATGGCAGGGTCACTGGGGGTCAGGCCTGCAATGCTTCTGTTGTCTGTGTGACTGCTAGAGGTGGGCGAGCCTGAGAGTTCATGGGAAGGGCCGAGCCATGGCAGGGTCACTGGGGGTCAGGCCTGCAATGCTTCTGTTGTCTGTGTGACTGCTGGAGATGGGCGAGCCAGAGAATTCATGGGAAGGGCCGAGCCATGGCAGGGTCACTGGGGGTCAGACCTGCAATGCTTCTGTTGTCTGTGTGACTGCTAGAGGTGGGGGAGCCAGAGAATTCATGGGAAGGGCCGAGCCATGGCAGGGTCACTGGGGGTCAGGCCTGCAATGCTTCTGTTGTCTGTGTGACTGCTAGAGGTGGGGGAGCCAGAGAATTCATGGGAAGGGCCGAGCCATGGCAGGGTCACTGGGGGTCAGACCTGCAATGCTTCTGTTGTCTGTGTGACTGCTAGAGGTGGGGGAGCCAGAGAATTCATGGGAAGGGCCGAGCCATGGCAGGGTCACTGGGGGTCAGACCTGCAATGCTTCTGTTGTCTGTGTGACTGCTAGAGGTGGGGGAGCCAGAGAATTCATGGGAAGGGCCGAGCCATGGCAGGGTCACTGGGGGTCAGACCTGCTATGCTTCTGTTGTCTGTGTGACTGCTAGAGGTGGGGGAGCCAGAGAATTCATGGGAAGGGCCGAGCCATGGCAGGGTCACTGGGGGTCAGACCTGCAATGCTTCTGTTGTCTGTGTGACTGCTAGAGGTGGGCGAGCCTGAGAATTCATGGGAAGGGCCGAGCCATGGCAGGGTCACTGGGGTCAGACCTGCAATGCTTCTGTTGTCTGTGTGACTGCTAGAGGTGGGGGAGCCCGAGAATTCATGGGAAGGGCCGAGCCATGGCAGGGTCACTGGGGGTCAGACCTGCAATGCTTCTGTTGTCTGTGTGACTGCTAGAGGTGGGGGAGCCCGAGAATTCATGGGAAGGGCCGAGCCATGGCAGGGTCACTGGGGGTCAGACCTGCAATGCTTCTGTTGTCTGTGTGACTGCTAGAGGTGGGGGAGCCCGAGAATTCATGGGAAGGGCCGAGCCATGGCAGGGTCACTGGGGGTCAGACCTGCAATGCTTCTGTTGTCTGTGTGACTGCTAGAGGTGGGGGAGCCCGAGAATTCATGGGAAGGGCCGAGCCATGGCAGGGTCACTGGGGTCAGACCTGCAATGCTTCTGTTGTCTGTGTGACTGCTAGAGGTGGGCGAGCCAGAGAATTCATGGGAAGGGCCGAGCCATGGCAGGGTCACTGGGGTCAGACCTGCAATGCTTCTGTTGTCTGTGTGACTGCTAGAGGAGGGGGAGCCTGAGAATTCATGGGAAGGGCCGAGCCATGGCAGGGTCACTGGGGGTCAGACCTGCAATGCTTCTGTTGTCTGTGTGACTGCTAGAGGTGGGGGAGCCAGAGAATTCATGGGAAGGGCCGAGCCATGGCAGGGTCACTGGGGGTCAGACCTGCAATGCTTCTGTTGTCTGTGTGACTGCTAGAGGAGGGGGAGCCTGAGAATTCATGGGAAGGGCCGAGCCATGGCAGGGTCACTGGGGTCAGACCTGCAATGCTTCTGTTGTCTGTGTGACTGCTAGAGGTGGGCGAGCCAGAGAATTCATGGGAAGGGCCGAGCCATGGCAGGGTCACTGGGGTCAGACCTGCAATGCTTCTGTTGTCTGTGTGACTGCTAGAGGTGGGCGAGCCTGAGAATTCATGGGAAGGGCCGAGCCTTGACAGGGTCACTGGGGGTCAGGCCTGCAATGCTTCTGTTGTCTGTGTGACTGCTAGAGATGGGGGAGCCAGAGAATTCATGGGAAGGGCCGAGCCATGGCAGGGTCACTGGGGGTCAGACCTGCAATGCTTCTGTTGTCTGTGTGACTGCTAGAGGTGGGCGAGCCCGAGAATTCATGGGAAGGACCGAGCCATGGCAGGGTCACTGGGGTCAGACCTGCAATGCTTCTGTTGTCTGTGTGACTGCTAGAGGTGGGCGAGCCTGAGAATTCATGGGAAGGGCTGAGCCATGGCAGGGTCACTGGGGGTCAGACCTGCAATGCTTCTGTTGTCTGTGTGACTGCTAGAGGTGGGCGAGCCAGAGAATTCATGGGAAGGGCCGAGCCATGGCAGGGTCACTGGGGGTCAGACCTGCAATGCTTCTGTTGTCTGTGTGACTGCTAGAGGTGGGCGAGCCAGAGAATTCATGGGAAGGGCCGAGCCATGGCAGGGTCACTGGGGGTCAGACCTGCAATGCTTCTGTTGTCTGTGTGACTGCTAGAGGAGGGGGAGCCTGAGAATTCATGGGAAGGGCCGAGCCATGGCAGGGTCACTGGGGGTCAGACCTGCAATGCTTCTGTTGTCTGTGTGACTGCTAGAGGTGGGCGAGCCTGAGAATTCATGGGAAGGGCCGAGCCTTGACAGGGTCACTGGGGGTCAGGCCTGCAATGCTTCTGTTGTCTGTGTGACTGCTAGAGGAGGGGGAGCCTGAGAATTCATGGGAAGGGCCGAGCCATGGCAGGGTCACTGGGGTCAGACCTGCAATGCTTCTGTTGTCTGTGTGACTGCTAGAGGTGGGCGAGCCCGAGAATTCATGGGAAGGGCCGAGCCATGGCAGGGTCACTGGGGTCAGACCTGCAATGCTTCTGTTGTCTGTGTGACTGCTAGAGGTGGGCGAGCCTGAGAATTCATGGGAAGGGCTGAGCCATGGCAGGGTCACTGGGGGTCAGACCTGCAATGCTTCTGTTGTCTGTGTGACTGCTAGAGGTGGGCGAGCCAGAGAATTCATGGGAAGGGCCGAGCCATGGCAGGGTCACTGGGGGTCAGACCTGCAATGCTTCTGTTGTCTGTGTGACTGCTAGAGGTGGGCGAGCCAGAGAATTCATGGGAAGGGCCGAGCCATGGCAGGGTCACTGGGGGTCAGACCTGCAATGCTTCTGTTGTCTGTGCGACTGCTAGAGGTGGGCGAGCCAGAGAATTCATGGGAAGGGCCGAGCCATGGCAGGGTCACTGGGGGTCAGACCTGCAATGCTTCTGTTGTCTGTGTGACTGCTAGAGGAGGGGGAGCCTGAGAATTCATGGGAAGGGCCGAGCCATGGCAGGGTCACTGGGGGTCAGACCTGCAATGCTTCTGTTGTCTGTGTGACTGCTAGAGGAGGGGGAGCCTGAGAATTCATGGGAAGGGCCGAGCCATGGCAGGGTCACTGGGGGTCAGACCTGCAATGCTTCTGTTGTCTGTGTGACTGCTAGAGGTGGGCGAGCCAGAGAATTCATGGGAAGGGCCGAGCCATGGCAGGGTCACTGGGGGTCAGACCTGCAATGCTTCTGTTGTCTGTGTGACTGCTAGAGGAGGGGGAGCCCGAGAATTCATGGGAAGGGCCGAGCCATGGCAGGGTCACTGGGGGTCAGACCTGCAATGCTTCTGTTGTCTGTGTGACTGCTAGAGGTGGGCGAGCCTGAGAATTCATGGGAAGGGCCGAGCCATGGCAGGGTCACTGGGGGTCAGACCTGCAATGCTTCTGTTGTCTGTGTGACTGCTAGAGGTGGGCGAGCCAGAGAATTCATGGGAAGGGCCGAGCCATGGCAGGGTCACTGGGGGTCAGACCTGCAATGCTTCTGTTGTCTGTGTGACTTCTAGAGGAGGGGGAGCCTGAGAATTGATGGGTAGGGCCGAGCCATGGCAGGGTCACTGGGGGTCAGACCTGCAATGCTTCTGTTGTCTGTGTGACTGCTAGAGGTGGGCGAGCCTGAGAATTCATGGGAAGGGCCGAGCCATGGCAGGGTCACTGGGGGTCAGACCTGCAATGCTTCTGTTGTCTGTGTGACTGCTAGAGGTGGGCGAGCCAGAGAATTGATGGGAAGGGCCGAGCCATGGCAGGGTCACTGGGGGTCAGACCTGCAATGCTTCTGTTGTCTGTGTGACTGCTAGAGGTGGGCGAGCCTGAGAATTCATGGGAAGGGCCGAGCCATGGCAGGGTCACTGGGGGTCAGACCTGCTATGCTTCTGTTGTCTGTGTGACTGCTAGAGGTGGGCGAGCCAGAGAATTCATGGGAAGGGCCGAGCCATGGCAGGGTCACTGGGGGTCAGACCTGCAATGCTTCTGTTGTCTGTGTGACTGCTAGAGGAGGGGGAGCCTGAGAATTCATGGGAAGGGCCGAGCCATGGCAGGGTCACTGGGGGTCAGACCTGCAATGCTTCTGTTGTCTGTGTGACTGCTAGAGGTGGGCGAGCCTGAGAATTCATGGGAAGGGCCGAGCCTTGACAGGGTCACTGGGGGTCAGGCCTGCAATGCTTCTGTTGTCTGTGTGACTGCTAGAGGAGGGGGAGCCTGAGAATTCATGGGAAGGGCCGAGCCATGGCAGGGTCACTGGGGTCAGACCTGCAATGCTTCTGTTTGTTGTCTGTGTGACTGCTAGAGGTGGGCGAGCCCGAGAATTCATGGGAAGGGCCGAGCCATGGCAGGGTCACTGGGGTCAGACCTGCAATGCTTCTGTTGTCTGTGTGACTGCTAGAGGTGGGCGAGCCTGAGAATTCATGGGAAGGGCTGAGCCATGGCAGGGTCACTGGGGGTCAGACCTGCAATGCTTCTGTTGTCTGTGTGACTGCTAGAGGTGGGCGAGCCAGAGAATTCATGGGAAGGGCCGAGCCATGGCAGGGTCACTGGGGGTCAGACCTGCAATGCTTCTGTTGTCTGTGTGACTGCTAGAGGTGGGCGAGCCAGAGAATTCATGGGAAGGGCCGAGCCATGGCAGGGTCACTGGGGGTCAGACCTGCAATGCTTCTGTTGTCTGTGTGACTGCTAGAGGAGGGGGAGCCTGAGAATTCATGGGAAGGGCCGAGCCATGGCAGGGTCACTGGGGGTCAGACCTGCAATGCTTCTGTTGTCTGTGTGACTGCTAGAGGAGGGGGAGCCTGAGAATTCACGGGAAGGGCCGAGCCATGGCAGGGTCACTGGGGGTCAGACCTGCAATGCTTCTGTTGTCTGTGTGACTGCTAGAGGTGGGCGAGCCAGAGAATTCATGGGAAGGGCCGAGCCATGGCAGGGTCACTGGGGGTCAGACCTGCAATGCTTCTGTTGTCTGTGTGACTGCTAGAGGAGGGGGAGCCCGAGAATTCATGGGAAGGGCCGAGCCATGGCAGGGTCACTGGGGGTCAGACCTGCAATGCTTCTGTTGTCTGTGTGACTGCTAGAGGTGGGCGAGCCTGAGAATTCATGGGAAGGGCCGAGCCATGGCAGGGTCACTGGGGGTCAGACCTGCACTGCTTCTGTTGTCTGTGTGACTGCTAGAGGTGGGCGAGCCAGAGAATTCATGGGAAGGGCCGAGCCATGGCAGGGTCACTGGGGGTCAGACCTGCAATGCTTCTGTTGTCTGTGTGACTTCTAGAGGTGGGGGAGCCTGAGAATTGATGGGAAGGGCCGAGCCATGGCAGGGTCACTGGGGGTCAGACCTGCAATGCTTCTGTTGTCTGTGTGACTGCTAGAGGTGGGCGAGCCTGAGAATTCATGGGAAGGGCCGAGCCATGGCAGGGTCACTGGGGGTCAGACCTGCAATGCTTCTGTTGTCTGTGTGACTGCTAGAGGTGGGCGAGCCAGAGAATTGATGGGAAGGGCCGAGCCATGGCAGGGTCACTGGGGGTCAGACCTGCAATGCTTCTGTTGTCTGTGTGACTGCTAGAGGTGGGCGAGCCTGAGAATTCATGGGAAGGGCCGAGCCATGGCAGGGTCACTGGGGGTCAGACCTGCTATGCTTCTGTTGTCTGTGTGACTGCTAGAGGTGGGCGAGCCAGAGAATTCATGGGAAGGGCCGAGCCACGGCAGGGTCACTGGGGGTCAGACCTGCATGCTTCTGTTGTCTGTGTGACTGCTAGAGGTGGGCGAGCCAGAGAATTCATGGGAAGGGCCGAGCCACGGCAGGGTCACTGGGGGTCAGACCTGCAATGCTTCTGTTGTCTGTGTGACTGCTAGAGGTGGGCGAGCCCGAGAATTCATGGGAAGGGCCGAGCCATGGCAGGGTCACTGGGGGTCAGACCTGCAATGCTTCTGTTGTCTGTGTGACTGCTAGAGGTGGGCGAGCCTGAGAATTCATGGGAAGGGCCGAGCCATGGCAGGGTCACTGGGGGTCAGACCTGCTATGCTTCTGTTGTCTGTGTGACTGCTAGAGGTGGGCGAGCCAGAGAATTCATGGGAAGGGCCGAGCCACGGCAGGGTCACTGGGGGTCAGACCTGCATGCTTCTGTTGTCTGTGTGACTGCTAGAGGTGGGCGAGCCAGAGAATTCATGGGAAGGGCCGAGCCACGGCAGGGTCACTGGGGGTCAGACCTACAATGCTTCTGTTGTCTGTGTGACTGCTAGAGGTGGGCGAGCCCGAGAATTCATGGGAAGGGCCGAGCCATGGCAGGGTCACTGGGGTCAGACCTGCAATGCTTCTGTTGTCTGTGTGACTGCTAGAGGTGGGCGAGCCAGAGAATTCATGGGAAGGGCCGAGCCATGGCAGGGTCACTGGGGGTCAGACCTGCAATGCTTCTGTTGTCTGTGTGACTGCTAGAGGAGGGGGAGCCCGAGAATTCATGGGAAGGGCCGAGCCATGGCAGGGTCACTGGGGTCAGACCTGCAATGCTTCTGTTGTCTGTGTGACTGCTAGAGGTGGGGGAGCCTGAGAATTCATGGGAAGGGCCGAGCCACGGCAGGGTCACTGGGGGTCAGACCTGCATGCTTCTGTTGTCTGTGTGACTGCTAGAGGTGGGCGAGCCCGAGAATTCATGGGAAGGGCCGAGCCACGGCAGGGTCACTGGGGGTCAGACCTGCAATGCTTCTGTTGTCTGTGTGACTGCTAGAGGTGGGCGAGCCCGAGAATTCATGGGAAGGGGCGAGCCAGAGCCGAGCCAAGCGGCCGGCTCGGCTCTAAGAGCCAAAGCACGAGCCGAGCCCAAGAAATAATCCGTCTGTTGGTAAACCACATAAACAGCATAAGTTAAGCCGCGTGGCAGTTTACCTTTCATTCTCGGCCCTGCCAGCCCCTCCTTTCTTATTTTCCTGAAGCCGTTCTTCTCTTCTTCACTCACTTCAATGTATTATTTCTCTGTTTCTAACTCTTCCACTTCCTGCTTTTCATCTCATTGGTGGAACCTTCATATGTTTTGTGTACATACTACCTACGTCTTTTGAGAGCTAACGGCTGAGCGATACCTGCATTCACCGCCGTCTCTCTGCTCCTTCTCTCTCTTTCCTGACTTTATTTTAAAAGGGTGGATTCAGCTTTGGGTGCAAGAAAGCGCTGTAAAGAAATTAGTGACAAAATTCAAAACCAACTACGATAGGAGGCAAACTATCAATCAATCAGTATAACTGTATTCAGTGGCAGTTAGCCACCCATAAAAGCAATATATAAAACAGCATACGTTTAAAAAGCATAAAAAGCAACACATGGCACCAAGTCAAAATATATGCCCAATCGAATCAGAAGACCACATAAATAATAGAAGTTTAAAATGAATAACAATACCACAATATAACATTGATAAAAGACAGATGTGCATCAGTAGAAAGGGCAGAATATAAAAGACCTTCACATCTAGATGGATTGTTTCTCCACATTCACACAGAGTTCCTACAGCATAGTCGGCTGAAATTCAGCGAAACCAGAGCAGAGAAGGGGGAATAAAAACCTCATAATGGGTCCGCCATGCACTCCCCATCTGCCCCAGCAAACACACTTACATTTCTCAATTGAGGACCATAGATGAACAGTATATACAGTAGATAAAATACACTTTGAGTGCATAATACCACCCAGCGTTGCAGCATAAGATTATGCACTGTATCTTGTTACTATGGAAGAGGTAAAGACATTTGTTTTCTGGCATAAAAGACAGCCCATAAAAAAGATGTCATATTGCAGCAAATCTCTAAAGTGGGGAGAGATTGTAGGTATAAATACACAGGTCGACATTGCGTAAAGCGTATAATAGGTATAATATGGCGCTTCCTCTAGTGGTTAAAAAACTTTCAGAAGAACACCACATGCATAGTATTCTGCGCCATTGCATCACCGTAGGGACAACTAGGTAAAATTGTGGACCAATCATTCATGTTTGGAAAACTGACCAATCAGTGGAAAGTGCCTAATCTTAAACGAGTCAGCACAAACCTGCGTCTTGCATTTAGAACTGCTTCAAGATACGGTTGCATATCATAGATAGTTAAAATAATTAGATTTTTTTTTAAAACATTAGGTTTACAGATTTTAAATGCAAGTCTAACATTCTCCAAATGGGTTCATTTTTTAGGTCGAGCCGAGCGGCAGCGCACATGCACTGCTCACTCTGAAAGACTGCTGTAGGAGAGTATGGGAGAGAAGCCACGCCCACTCTCCACCCATATTTTACATTGGCTTGTGTCATTGTCTTTCGTAAATGTTGACTTCGTATTCATTAATAGGCTTGTTAGTCCCTCCTTAGTACGGCATTGTCTTCATTTGTAACCGCCCATGATTACTGGCCCCTTTTAATTTAGTTGTTACACAGGATCCAGCAAATTTGTCTCCTGTGCACGCTCAGATGCACAAAGTGCTCTTTCCCCCTTGCGCATGCTCAGATGTACAAAGCTGTCTTGGACTGCTCAGAGATGCATGTTCCCACGCATGCCCAGAAGTAACAATCTGCATTGTGTGCATGCTCAGATCTGCAAATGTTTTTTTCCACTTGCGCATGCGTATTAAGCTATGTATTCTCCGTACTTTAACCCACACTGAACCCCGGAAGTTGGCCTTCCTCGGCTTCTCTGCTACTTCGTTGAGTTTGGATCGAATAGTTATTTTTCTGCCTTTGTCTCCTTTAGCCAGGACAGCACGTGGGCACCATTTCCCCCCTGGTAGGCGTGGGCCAACTTTATGTACTCTTTCCAGTCGAACCTCCGGGCCGTCTTCTCCGAGGGCAGAGGAGAAGAGTCCCACCATGAACGCCTCCGAATCTGGACCCTCGCTATCCTCCTCAAGGCTTTGGGCTCGTTTATTATCGCAACCAGAACGATTTTCCAAATCTTCGCCTTTAAGTAGTGAGTTGCGTAGTTGCTTGTGAATGTCGGCTGTGGTGTCTTCTAAAAGTTTGAACTTACCCGCCGCCTCCTGTTGCTGTGCCTCCAAATTGAGCGTGCGTGTACCCACGGAGTCGACATCTGCCTGGATAGAGACCAGCTTTTCGCGCACCTCCGCGCAGAAGGTCTCAAAGGAGGCTTATAAGTCTGCCTTAATGTCCTCCCGAACCTCGGTGCGTAGCTCCTGCTTGAAGTCACGCAGGGAGGACAGGAGATCCTCTCAAGTCAGTGCCATGGTCGCTCCCTCTACCGTCGTCCCCCTTCCAGCCGAGGTGAAGTAGATGGAATCCCTGCTGTTGAGGTGGTTCTTGGGTGGCATATGGGGCCCTCCACCAGGTCAGGCTGCGATCGTCCCTCACACACTGAAGATCTGTTCCTTCTTGGACATCGCTAAAAGTGGCAGCATAGTGGGCCTCTGGGGGCCCGTTACTCCTGCGCCTTCTCTGGATGAGCCTGCCAATTTCTGCGGCGCCATCAACGCAATCAACACAATCAATCAACGCAATCAATCAATTGCTGTCCGGGACTCTACCAAGTATCTCTCGAAGCCTCATGGTCCATGATCAAGCCCACACAGGGCAGCGATATTGCCGCATTTCAAAATCCGCGGCTGTCAAGATGCCTTCATGCCCCTTAGTCAATAGGGCCCGGGACGGAGCTGATCGGTCTCACGTCCAATCGGCCATGTTAGTTGGTCCCACCCCCGGGATCTATGTTTTATCGAAGGTTTATGTTTTTTAAATCTTTCTGACCACTCTAAATCTATCCAGTCTCATATTAATGGTTTACCTGAATTATCTTCAGAAGTCCGACAAAATTTGAATCAGGGATGGTGGGATTGGCTCTTCGGGTGGTCACCTCATCTTGGTTTACTTCGTTCCATTTTGGGTGGTGCACTATTGGTCGTTTGCTTTCTAATTGCAATATGTTGTTGGATTCAATGTGTACCTAATGTTTTAAGTATGTTTCGACCTGGTACTTCAACTAGATCTTTCAGTTATGTTTCCTATTATTCTGGCAATGATTTGCGTACTGTTTAATGTTTTTATTTGATTCGATGTTGTTGGACAATGGTCATGGGTGGGATTGTAATGAATGTGCCATTTATATGGTTGAATGGCCCAATTATGACCATTGCTTATCTCCATCTCAGTATATTCTGACCCAATATAGTGATGTATAGGCCTGCATAGTATGAATACGCTACAAAGTAGGGCTTAATAATGCCTTTTCTGTTTCCAAATGTATCTTACTTCATGGCAATGCTTGCCTATCAGCTTTGGCATACTCTTATGCTGTCTTGCATACTAATTTTGCTCGTTTTCGGTAATAGAGACCTATGCTTGAGCGACTCCATTTTCTAGGCTGTCGCCATCTTCTGAACCTTTCTAGGTGAGAAACCATGTTTTGCTTTTCACTTGTTTTCTGCACTTTGTTTGTTGGTAGAAACCGTTTCTTGTCAGAGGAATGTACTTGCTCTGCTCCGAAGTCATAACAGACGCCTGGCCAGCTGAAGCTGTGGCCTTGGTGCAGAGTGGTACGGAATCTGATGGGAAAGAGGGGGCGAGGCTCACAGGAGCTTCGTCTTATGTTTCCACTAGTACTAAAGGAGGTGTCTGAGCTCTGTTCGTTGGAAATCCATCACAGGGCACACGTGCAGCTGTGACGGTGGAACAAATGGCGTCACTCTGTCTCCTGATTCGGCCGGAGAAATGGGCTCCCCTCTGGCAAAGTGGAAGCGGGATGAGCAGACAGTTGGTGAGGTGTTCCACTAATTCTTATATTTCTATTATTCTTATCTAACTATCTTCTGTTTTCAGGTTCTATACATTTATATACATATGAGTTCTATATATGTTTTACTGATTGCATTTAGCAATTGCCTAGGTGTTAGTTTGAGGATGGATATTTGCTTATAATACAATTTGGCCTACCGTGTATTCATGATACTAATAAAGAAACCCCAGAGTATATCATTGTTTGTTTGTGTTCCTTGTGGAGGAAGGTCGGGCCCCTTTTTTACCAAGTGCTTACGGAAGGATGGGTGAATTCTCTTCCAATGGGAAATTGTTGATACGGGAGGGAAACCGGCTCCCAGCAAGGAGTGAAATTCTAATTCTTCCACCCCCAGCATTGTTGTAAGAGGCATTGTGTGTATTTGTGCATTGGTTATATGTTGTTCTTCCTAGGTGAGTATTCTGTAGCGGAGTGGAGCAGCAAATTGCCTCACACACAACGTCTGTCTCTAGGGAGATTGTAGTGTGTATGAGCCCTCTCGGCAAGGCATAGTATTATTATTAGTCCTTTTTTTGGGAAACATCCTTTACAACGCAACTAACACAACGCACTACCATTACAACAAAACTTTTACAACGCAAGATCCATTACAATGCATGCCATTACAACGCAGCTGCTATTACAATGCATGCCATTACAACATAAGTATGGGTAAGTATTTAATTAAATTTTAACCCCTACACCATCCAACACTTACCCTACTATTACGTCCCCCTGGAGTTAGAATAATAATTTTAACCCCTACACTATCCAACACTTACACTATAAATTACTTACCCATACTTACGTTGTAATGGCATGCGTTGTAATAGCAGCTACGCTGGAATGGCATGCGTTGTAATGGATCCTGCATTGTAAAAGTTTCGCTGTAATGGCATGCGTTGTGAAAGCATGCATTGTAATGACATACATCCCTTTTTTTTGGGTAAGTAGTGTGGAGTGGTGTGTTGTATCTTTTGGTCCCAAGCGGAATGAACTTGCATGGCCTGATTATTGGCAAAAATCGCTCCATTACACTGGCTCCATTTTATGCACTCTATCTCTCTCCTTGTCCTCCAACTCTCTTGGGGACAGGTCCTTTGAAGAATCACAGCTGCCTGCTCTGGAAGGCACATTCCTCCCATCCAGGCCCACTGGCCCCTCTAGCTGCCCATTTAAATTCTCTACCTCCTTTCTAGGCTCTTCAGGAGGCTCAGTGGCATTCCTACATTCTACCCAGGCCTTCAGCGCCTTCTAGTATTCCTCATTCTTGGTGAGGCCTTTCATAGAGACTTTAAAATTTCCTCTAAGCAGCTTTGAGATAAGATGCAATGTAAGTCAGTCAGTCAGTCAAAACTCTTTATTTCGATTAATTAAAATCATAAAAGAAGCAGCAAGACATACAAACATCTATACATAAAATGAATACAAATTAAAGGAATTAATACAATAAATAAATATATATACACTTGTGAGCAGTCATATATGTACACAATTTACAGATCATATGATGTGCAAAACAATACATGTGTTGTGCAAAGCAATACATTATTTATCTGACCACACTGTGTACAATGTTAAAAATATATTTTTTTAAAAACCCCAATTCATTTTCCGGAATAAAAAGGACTCGATACCCCCCTCCTCTTCTCCCACTACATTGCTTTGCTTAGTGCATGTCAATGTTTTTTTTTTGTTATTTATTCTAGCTACAGCTACCAGAAAGCTGGCAACGCTAAAAATGATAAGTGTAAGTGTTAATCCCATCTTCTTCGAAATTAATGTCAACAGATGCAATGGATGCTGCTTTGCTCATGGTGAAAAACAGTTGGTAGTTCTCAAAAAGCAAAAAGAGGTTCCAAGGAAATTTCCACCAAAATGTATGTGGTTGCGTTATGGTCTGCACTCACAAGTAGTGTACACCAATCACTGTATATGAGCCACAAATGCAAGTCCAAATCCTCACTCCTGACCACCAATGTTAGAAATGGGCGTCTCTAGTTGGCAGAGGTAGGTACCTTTGACCAAATAGGGACCCTTCCTTCTAGTCAGGGTACAGGGCTACCCTTCTAACATAACCCCTGCACACCCCCTTGGTAGCTTGGCACGAGCAGACAAGCTTATCTCATAGGGAATGTGAAATTCAGGGGGAGCTGGTGGTGAAGTCTTTGTGTCCTTGAGACTTCAGAACAGGAGGCAAGCTCAGCTTCAAGCCCTTTGAGATCGTCCTCAAGATAGTAAAAGTACACATAAAGTTCCTTTTTTCCTTTCCTTGGCAATAAAGTAACCACTGCAGGCCAACGCCAACAGCACTCCTCCTTCAGCTTCCTTGGTTCTTCTCCTTGGCAAAGGTGTGTCCCGATTCCCAGAAGTGATATAAAGTTCTGGGATCTGGTCCCCAATATTTATACTGCAAAATCCTTTGTCTTCTGAATGCAGAGGGTGCCTGTGTTCAGCCAAAACCAGTTCTGGGTGCACTATGCCAGTGCACAACTTCTTCCTTTGTCAGTGTGGGCCAGGGTCATCAGACACACCACAGGAGGTGGAACCAGCATTGTGGAAGGCAGGCACAGCCCTTTTCAGGCCCGTGTGCTACTCCTCCAACCACTCCAAATGCATATAGGTCTATTCAGCCCAGTGCTGACTCACCCTCCCTCCTGGAGTCACCCCAGCCTCTATCACTCACAAACCAGACATGGAATACATAACCTAGGAGAGGCAGGCTGGATGGTTAGGCAAGAAAATACCTACTTTCTAAAAGTGGTATTTTCAAACACAGAATGTTAAAACCAACTTTACGAAAAGGTGTATTTTATCATTCTGAGTTCAGGCATACAAAACTCCAATTTCTACCTAGTTCCCTGGGTCAGTTAGGATTATAAGATGTTATTATCAAACTGCCCATTCTGGCCTATGGGAGCAGGTAGCATTGCAATAGTGAAAAACGAAATTGGTAGTAATTCACTATCAGGACATGCCACACACATCAGGGCTTGCCCTACCTTTTACATACAATGCACAATGCCCATGGGGGTACCTTGGGCCTACCTTAGGGGTGACTGATATGTAGAAAAGGGGACGTTTAGGGACTGGCAAGTGAGTGCACTTGCCAAGTTGACTTGGCAGCCCCAGGCTGCTCACAGGCTCTGCCATGGCAGGCCTGAGTCACATTTTACAAGCTGCTTCTGTGGGTGCACAACCAGTGCTGCAAGCCCACCAGCAGCGGCTACACCAGCAAAAACATAGGCGGCAACAGCAAAAAATGGAAGGGAGACCCACACCAATGGTGCCAGGTCTAACAGAGCACATGTGTATGAGTGCGAATGAACTGCACCTGTACTATATTCATGCCACTCCTAAATGCACCAAGAGGATAAGAGGGGATCAGACCGGAAGAACAAATCTGATACTAGGGAGGAGAGGGGTGGACAGGCGGGAGCGCAGCACCTGCTAACTTAAGAGGCTAGAGATATTGACTTGTTTTTGATTTATGTAGTACTGGGTGCAACTGAGAGAGTAAAGTACATTTTTTTGGCAAGATAAGCAGTGTGCTGGTTATTCTTTCTATTGCGACTCTTGGTTTATTGCTAGCGCTGAGTTCAAGCAGCCGACATTACCAAGCTGAGAATTCTGTAACTGCTCACCCTCGCTACCTTGAGAGTCAAGTACAAAAAGGATTTACTCAGCCCAGTTTGCACAGTCATTCTGGGATAGGTCTTGGGCCATCAAAGGAAAATGACCTCAACCCAGTAGCCCCTGCTTACACCGTGCCTCCGGAACTGGACTGAACATAGAGGCTGGAAGGAAAATCCCTTGCTAGGGTTTGTCAAGCTAAGGCCTTTGATCCTTGGCAAGGGACATAGCAGTGTCTTGTCATTCACTTATTCCTATGCAGTAGGTCACATACAGACAGCCTTCTATCTTTTTCTTTTCTCTACTCTTCTATTTGTCAATGATCAATACTCTGGGCCTGATTTTAGGTCCAACGGGCCGCCTGCCTTGTTTCGAGATTTTCACTGGCCCTGTCAGTTCAGAGGAGCCACAGTGGTTTCTCTGAAGGCATGGGAAGATTGGTGAGCGGCTGCAATATTTCAGACGGCCACTCACCAACGTTGGTATTTTTTATAAACACGCTCCCAAAGTGGGTGTTTGTTTCTAAAAACAAATAACTACTCACCCTTGACATTTTCTCCCAGGGAGTGGGGTCATTTTAAAGTTTTTCTGTTCATGACCACCACGTTTTCCCTGGTAGTCCCCAAGAAGAGAAAAATACAGACAGCCCGATCTAAAGAGGATGGGCAGCCCTATGTATTTACATCGACGGCACCCAAGTAAGGCTGGACGCAAAACAATCCACCGGACTTGCACTAGGTCAGGCAGACGATCCGTTTGTTGGACAGGATACTCCACCACGCTTGTGAAGGAGTACCCAGCTCACCAAACTGTAAATCAAGACCTTCATCTTGTCTGTGCTATGCATGTATTTCTAGGTCTGCTTCATTATGTCCATCAGTCTTTGTATTATCTACCCGTTATTGAGGCCTGTGTGTTTAGTACAGGTTTAATCTTGATGTGTGTGTGTGTATGTGTGTGTATGTGTGTGTGAGAATGTAGGTGTATTGATACACTGCGTTTTAATATACACTTGTTTATGCCCTTATTATTATAAAGTGTTACGTGCGACCAGATGTCTCCTGTTCGTGACTTCTGAGGAACCCACAGGTTCCTAACAGTACTATAAAGGCTTGGGGTCCCGCAGGTAAACCTTTTCTAACCCAGTGCTACAAATGCTATGTGCTCACTCACTGCAGCAGGACTGGGCGCTCTAGGGCAGCAATTAAGTTGCTTGGCATTTATCTACCCTTAGCTAAGCCATGTGATAAAGGCAGTAGATCAGGATGATTCTCCTTGATCAGAGTAGCTCTCACTATCGAAAAGGTGGAAACCCTGGTTTAACACAAACGCAGACATGCGGTTAGGCTCTACCTGGATGTAGTAAACTATTAATTTATGTATATGTAGGATTAGATTGCATTGCAAGTCAATTCTTGTGTCACTATTTTCGCACACAACATACAACATAGATTCCTCACACGCGCCCCCTGATGAAGGGAGAACCCCCAAAATGAATTTGGGCAGACTGAATTTGAATTTACCTGCAGAACAGTAGATTTTGAAAGTGATTCTATGAGAATAAATATGCTTAAACTGGAATACAAGTGGATTTGCTTCCAAGTGAAGGAGACATTGATGCACTTTTACGGGTACAAGCTGTGGAGCAGGAGACACAGACCAGATCTAGTCTGGCGCTAGATAAACAACTGTAGCCACACACATATTCCTTCTGGCACGCGATGAGTGGATTACATAAATACTACTGAGTGTCAGGGGTTGGGCTGCACCTCTCTTAAGTACCGGCCATTCTCTTTCAGCATTTTGTTTCTAGGTGACAGAAGGCCCCTTTGTTTCCAGGACCAGCCAGACACAGGTAAGAGAGGTGGGTGAGGGGAGGAGGGAGTAGCCAGATAAACTGGCTTTTGTTAACGTTTGCATCAGTGCTGGGGCAGTGTTTTACGAAATGCCTCCTTACTGCTTCGATGGCCATGGGGAGGGGCCCCCTTTCCCTGGACCTCTAAGCACTAGAGCAAACTGCAAGTTCCAGGTGTGGGGCCCCCTTCAATATTCAAAATATAAAAACGCTTTTGCTGGAAATGTCGTCTTTTGTCTGACATTTTTCACTTCCCAAGTGCAGGCTTGGGATGGAAAGAAATAAAATGTTCAAAATGTAAAAAATAACTAAAACAAGACAGAGTGGGTCGAAAAGGGGCCAGGTTGATTTTAATCACACCCATAACACATTAAAGCCACTTTACAGAGTTTGCTGGTGAAGCGCTACTTTTGTTTTCTTGTCTTTCTCTGAACAGCATTGTTTTCCTTGGCTGGGGAAGTGCACCATACTTGGATGTACTGCTATACCTGCTTGATGGATGAATTCAAAAACAAAATGCATACCACAGCTCTGTATTCATGAATGCAGTCTTGTTAACCCCTTAAGTGCTGCCTCGGTGCGTTGGCCGACGGCAGCACTACCTCCCCAGTGCTGCGCACGACCATTGGACGTCCATTCAGCACTAGTTCCAATGGACAGCGGAGCACTGGGGAGGGATGTTTACGAGCATCTATGAGGTTAAACCATATTGCTTACGTTTTGTAAGGATATAAACAATGGACATTGAAGCTGGTCCCTTCAGGCCATGTAGTCATGGCCTTAACTTTTCATGCAAAAGCACTCATTGATTTCTGAATAATAAGTGCAAAAGCAGTTTATTGTCCCAGCGGTGCCTCCAGAGCCCCCTCCGCCGGGCTCTGCTGTCCCCTTCAGTGCCCCTCCTCTCTCACAGGCCGAACGCACAAGGGGAGTTAAGGTAAGACATGGCCTCGAGGCAGCGGTCAAGAGCATTAACGCATGAGATCTGCAAGGGGGCGGTGCCCGTGGGGGCGGGGTCTATGATTGAGGGGGTGGGGCCTGTGGGGGCGGTGTCTGTGAATTGGGGCGGTGTCTGGGTCAGTGGGGGCGGGGTTAGTGAATGTTGGTGGGGCGGGGCCTGTGGGGGGCGAGGTATGTGTGTGGGGGCAGGGTATGTGAATGGGCAGGGTCTGTGGAGCGGAGCCTGGCTCAGTGGGGGCGGGGCCTGTGGGTGTGAGGGCAGGGTCAAAAGTGTTGCTATAAAACATAAACCTGCCAGCCTGGGGGCGTTGCATTATATAGGGAGCGGGCGCCATATGTTTCTGAGTTTGATTTCCTGCGTGCACCGACGCCTGTGCCTGTGCGGCCAGAGTTTGGAACTCGCTTCCTCCATACCTCCGCACCGCCACCTCTTTCCGCATCTTTCGAAAGGACCTTAAAACTCTTCTCTTTCAAAGGCACGGCGACCAATAACTCTGACTGTTTCGTGTTCCTCACTGGAGACTAGTTTGTCCTTACGCTTCAACTGTGGAATGTGTTTTTCTGGAACCCGAATCGCTCCAACTTTAGTTTACAGTGTGTCATTTTTAGCGGATTTATACTCTGTAAATATGTTGCCATAATATCTAATCCTATATACTTCGCTCTATTGTAAAGCGCTCTGACACCAAGTATGCGCTATAAAAAATGCCTAAATAAATCCAATGCCCTGCGACCAGGCTGTTGGAGACTCGTCTCGGCCTTAGGGCTCCCAGTCACACGTCCTCAGGTCTGTAGACTAAAGACGGTTGCAGTTTGCAACTCAGAACTGTTTAATTCCTCAAGCTCCGGCGGGCTGCTTTTGGAGGCTTCAGGCATGATTCTGAATACCGCAGTAGTCAGCGAATCTCAAGTTGCACATTCTTATCTTTCTCCTGGGCCACCGCACCACGGACTTTACCCACTTGCTGCCCGCATCTATAAATGATGTTTTTTGACACAAGTGTGTCCACATGAGCATCTTTTAATTTGGCTGATCTGGGATGATACATGGGGCTTGCTGCAAATATTTTTAGGTCTTGCCTACGCAGCGCACAAGCACTGTGAAGGCGGGACCTCTTGGAATCGCTCAGGACTTTTGTTTAAACTCATGAATGTTTTGCATTGTTCTCTATTGGCACTTGTGCACGTTTGGTGTTTCCCTTGCAAGAGCACCATCTGTTTTCAATTATCTCGCTTGCGCTTGTGCTGCACGGTAGGTAGCCCTACATAGGCTCATGACCTGTAAACTAAGGGCCACTAGTAGGCTGCAGCACTGCTTGTTCTACCCACTTAAGTAGCCCTTTAAACATATTTCAAGCCTGCCACTGTACGAGACATCCCTGGCAGGATAGGAGGGAGGTAGTGCCACTAACTAGGACCCCCTGTAATTCACTAACTCATCAACACAGACAACATGATAACAGGAACTCATTGGGGCAAGTAAAATAACTACTTTAAAACATATAGGAAATTTATTTTATTCATTTTTTTAAAAAATTCACACGGAAAAATCAAAGCAAAATTGTGGTGCATCATAATTTAGGTACAATTCAATTGTTATGTGATATGACAGAGCCAAAATGTGGTCTAAATTGAAAAAGCACATTAATACATATACACAAACATAATTTGTAACCGTCTTACAAAGACAAATAATATGAGGTGGCTAGTCTGGGTCGAGTGGACGCTGAGTCTCGCAGCAGTTTTTGCGAGGTGAGTCTCCTGCTGCATCACATCACGCCTGGGCTCGCATTTTTTGTGGTCTTGATCACAGGACCACCCCCGCAGCTGCCGTGGCCCTTGCTTTGCGGCTGGTTTGATGTTCGAGGGCACGGTTTTCTCTGTCGATATGCCTTGCTGTCGATCATCACACTGTGATTTCAAGTGCACAGGCTTTTTGAGTGCTGCCGGTTGAGCCCACTTATGAAAGATCTTCGGGACCTTACGTGCAAAATGGTGCTGGTGGATTTTTATTTCTACATCAGCCGTGCCAAGAGCAATTTCAATCCCCTCTGAATTTGACCTGCGACTTGAATTGGCCCTTTGAACTCCCGGACAGTGAAATCCCCACCGAACTCCACCTGATTGTGCCTGCCGTAGCTCCGGTCCTGTCAGTTTCAAACCAAGTAACATCGATACCGATATCGATACAAGCTCGCTTGGAGAGCCTCGGCAGCCCCCGCTCCTACTGACTGACCCGCGGCTGGCTGCCTCCAGCACTCTGCACACTCCCAACTCCGTGCGGAGCCACACCTGCTTCAAGGCCTCCCCGAAATGTACACACGGCCCCTTCACCTGCTGGAACTGCAGCTACACCCGCCTCGGAGCCAACGAACCACCAGCCAAGAAAGACCCCAACCACCTCCGATGCATACTACTGAACACTCGCTCCTCAAGCAAGCATGCCGTCGAGCTCTGGGACCTGATCGACAAAACATCCCCGGACGTCGCCTTCCTGACAGAGACCTGGTTTAACAACCCCTCCGCACCCGACATCGCCATAGCCATCCCAGATGGCTACAAGATCACCCTCAGAGACCGCACCAATCGAGTCGGAGGAGGAATCGCCATTGTCCACAAGAACAACATCAGAATCTCGACTAGCACCGACGACGCGCTCAGCACCGCCAAACACATGCATTTCCAGATCCACACAGACCCTAACTCCACCCTCAGAGGCAGCCTTGTCTACCGACCCCCCCGGACCCCACCCCCAGTTCAGCGACTCCATCACCGACTTGATCAGCACGCACGCCCTGACCTCCACCGACTACATCCTCCTCGGAGACCTGAACTTTCACCTTGAGAACAACAACAACTCCACAACCCTGATCGATAACCTCGCCAACCTCGGACTGAAGCAACTAGTCACAAAGCCACCCACTCCGCTGGCCACACGCTCAACCCCGTCTTCTCCTCAAGTCCGCACGTCTCCGTCAGCCACACCACAGAACTTCTCTGGACTGACTACCGCTGCATCCACTTCGCCTTCCAGAAATCAACCACACACCACCGCACCCAGCAGATCTCCCGCCGCTGCTGGAGCAAAATCACTGAAGACCAACTACACGCAAAGCTCGCTCTCAGCCCACCCACCGAACCCTCCAACACCGACGACGCTGCTGCCCACAGCCTCAGACGCTGGATCGAGGACTGCGCCAACACCGCGCCTGCTGAAGAAACCCCCCCCCCCCCCCCCCCCCCTCATAGAGACACCGGCAAGAGGGCCAGCTGGTTCACCCCAGAACTCCTAGCCTCTAAGCAAGCCTCCCAGAACCTATAGAAAAAATGGCACCGTGAACAAACTCCTTCAAAGACCGCCTCGAAACAACGCACACAATAGCAAGGAGCTCTTCAACATCACAAAGGAACTCTCCAACCCCAGCTCCAACACCAACGACATCCCGCCGTTGCAAACCCTGTGTGACTCCCTTGCCACCTTCTTCCATCGTAAGATAGCAGACATCCACGGCAGCTTCAACACCCAGACAGCCCCAACAGACAGCAACACAACAGACCCTCCGTACACCATCGACCATGACCCCCTGCTAGCCTGGGCCAGCGTGAGCATCGATAACACCATCAAGAACATGTGCACAATCCACTCTGGCTCTCCTTCAGATCCATTCCCGCACCACGTCTTCAACAGAGCAAGCAGCTCCATCACACCCCACCTGCGCACAGTCATCAATCTCTCCCTTGAGACACGACCTTCCCAGAGATCTGGAAACACACCGAGATCAACGCCCTACTCAAAAAACCTAAGGCAGACCCAAGAGACCTCAATAACTTTTGGCCCATCTCTCTGCTCCCCTTCCCGGCCAAGGTCATCGAGAAAACCGTCAACAGACGGCTAACCCGATACCTCGAAGAAAACCGAATCCTGGACTCTTCCCAGTCAGGGTTCCGCAGCAACCACAGCACCGAGACTGCCCTCATCGCTGCCACCGACGACATCAGGACCCTGCTGGACAACGGAGAGACCGCAGCACTCATCCTCCTAGACCTCTCTGCCGCCTTCGACACCGTCTGCCACCGCACACTACGCGCACGCCTCCATGCCGCAGGGATCAGAGACAAGGCTCTGGACTGAACTACCTCCTTCCTCCGGCAGAACCCAGAGCGTCCACCTCCCCCATTCTGGTCCAAAGCGCACACACAACCCCACACACAACCGCACACACACACACAACCACACACACAACCACACACACAACCACACACACACACACACAACCACACACAAACACAACCACACCAAGCACTGGCAGGGACTGTGGATCGGGCTGTGAGAGGTCTGGGAGTCTGGGTCTTGTCGGGCTCTGGGTTCTGCTCCGGAGGCGGCGGCAAAGCAGACGTCGAGTTGCTGGTTGGTGCCTGCTTTCACAGGGTGGCCACTCCTAGGCCACAAGGGAGATTCTCTTCAGTCTTCTGAGCAGCAGAATGTCGAAGTCCAGTCTTCTTCTTTGTTTCAAGTTGATTCAGGATGATCTGCTGTGCAATGGCACTGCTCCCACTCTTATTCCCAATCTGAGGGGTGGATCACCTACTAGGTCCCTCCTCTGGGAGGAACCAGGAAGGGGGGCGGTTACACCCCCTTTCCTTTGTCCAGCTCCTCGCCAGGCCTGGGTCTGGAAAGTCCCAGGACCGGTTTGGACTGGCCTATGCACGGGGACACCTTGTGTGCCCCGGGCATGTCTGATTCTATTCAGCCCTGTCCTACCTAATACACAAAACCCTGTCTGGGGTGGTGCTCGCACCTCCCAAGGCAGGAAACCATTTGTCCAAGCCTCCCTCGCTGGAAGGACTCCCAGCAGCAGGAGGTCAGACTCGTGTCTGTGGTGGCAGCATCCATTTTGTGATGCTGAGGCTCTGGTTAACTTTAACCGGGGTTAAGGCTACACACATGTCGTGTCCCTCTAGAAGGGTGGAATGCTATCCCCGTCGACAGAACTGTCAAGGGGATAGTAATCCTATTCGTATGACACCTTACTCGGCATGTTTTGATAAAGCCAAACCAAAGATAGCATTTAACCGCGAGGATTATAATGCACTTAAGAGTATATGGTATGGCAATATCCCGGAACAGCTTAGGGAGTGGTTCCCGACAGCTGCAGACGGGCTCAGCTCATGCTAGAGCACCATCTCACATATTTCCAAGCACTCTACCTCCAGGATTGAAGAGCCCTTCCATAAGAGTGGCTGATAGGAGCATATGTGTCCAGTTTAAGGTTACATATAGGGATACTATATCTAAGTAAGAGGTGATTACACCAACTTACCCCAGCTGAGTGATCAGCCAGTTGTGTCAAATATGGAGGCCAGGCCAGGGGTGGCACAATACATGCTGCAGCCCCTGGTAGGCCTTGGGTGCACCTATGCCCTGGGTACCTAGGGTATACTGTTACAGGGGCCAACAAGGTGAACCAATTCCAATTGTGTTATGCACCTAAGGTACATGGAGTCCATTTTAAGGAGAGAGCAATCAGCCTGGGGCCCTGAATAGCAGGATCCCAGGCCAACTAAGTCAAAAACCAGCTAAACACCAGGCAAAAAGTTTGGGGGTAACCATAGTCAGGTAGCCACCTTCCTACACAGGGCACATACATGATTTGCTGATGTAGCTAAATAATGCTCCTGTGTACTGTGGCAGACTCAGAAATATTAAAAAACTTAATGATTTCTCTTTCAGCACTTCAGAGTAAAACCTTTCACTTTTTGACTCGGTCATTTGGCAGAAACATAACTTAGTACCATTAAAATAGTTGTGATGTGGAACATTCATGTGGGGTTAGGACTGGCTCGACCAGAGAGCTTGCTGACTCGGAGGAGTATGGAGTTGACCACCTTGCCTGGTCCGGTGTGGAACCAAGCCAGCGATGCTTTGCTGCAGGCTCATTTGCCCTGATAGCTGGTCAACAGTTTGAGGAGGAGGAGGTGAAGAGCTGGCTAAGTGTGTCATGAGGCTGGCAGTTCAGTGCATCTCTGACAAGTGAGCTTTGAGTCGATGTGGTGTTCCTCTTATACCATGTGCAATTCATCCTCTCCAAAGCCACAAGAATTCCTGGGTTTGAATGGCGGCTGATTCTGATTGGGTGCTTGATAGTTTTCCAGAAACTCATGTTCTTGATTGTTCATGTTTGTCAGTAGTTAATTAAACACGCCGTGGGGTTTTATCTCTTCAGTTGACACACGCTGCAATAAAAGTTTCTTTCTCGTTGCAAAAAAATATGACCGACTGACGAGCCTCTGTAGGTCAAAGAATGGAAGGGCTGGGGAACTGTCATTCATCTCACTGCTAAGCAGAGCCATGTCATGTGTCATCCTCTGTCAGGCCTCTGATTTTGACCAACATCGCGTAGAACACTGGGACTTTAGAGCCCATCCTTTTAATGAGAAAAACAAAACTACAAGTCCCATAAGCAATAGTGGTGGAAGGTGTCACGCATGACCTGGGGCAACATCAGATTCAGCACATCCAGTTCCATTTTTTAAGTATTTGACACAATATTGAATTTATAACCTTTGTTTTTTATGGTCATGAGTCACCAGAATACTAAAAACGTGTCTTTTATTTTCAGGGTCAATTAAGTAATGGTCACCAGCTTGGAAGCTTTGTTAATTCTTCAGTATTTGTCATAGATCTCCACATGTGGCTGGTTTGGGTCTGCCCCCTGCATCGTTCCCGATAACTCGCATAGGTAAGGAGCTTGTAGCAGCAACATGATAACCCCATACTTGTCTGTAAGAAGTGCGCTCTGAGGCAGGTATCCGATCATTTTTGTGAAACGAGCAAGCGCCAATATCTGCTATGTACATTTGTTAAAATAAAACACAATCAAATCACAGTATACTGTTCCGGAGGTTCAGTCCCAGCGATATTATCTGTAACTGAACGCAGACACCCTAGGAAGCAGGTGCTTTTAAGACCAGTTGCTTTCACTCACCTGAAGGTGACATGCTTCATCATTGGGCTATACTCCTCACCAGGCCGACGCTACAATGCCTGGCGGGCACCACAAGAGGGCACTTTGTCAGAGATCTTTTATTAAGTTCGCCGAATGCGCATAGTAGGACAGAGGATGTTGTGTCATAAGATGTGAGATTGGTGAAAGTCTGAATATAAGATCAACTATCGACCAGTTGCCACAATATAGTTAATGTGATCTTCCTGGTCCATGTTGAGATTAAAAACAGTGGCAGAGAAATTGAGGAACTAAGGGCCCCTATCACTGTGTGAAAGTGTTGATCACCTATGGACCTGCTGGTAAGCTGGGGTCTGTACTTCAGGTCAACTTTTTTCATGCCTTGTGTAGTCATGGAGCAATCTGTTGGCATTTCATCACGACCAAATATGGGAAAATAGGTAAATGTGAACTAATCTCCACAGCGTGAGGAGCTCTGTAACTCAAAGTCCTGCACCGTGCATAGGTGATACGGTGCCTATTACCATCTTACTACCACAGGTGAGCGCTGTCTAACAGAGTGCACTAGATACGGTAACCCTCCTAAAATCCAGGGCATATTGACTTGTCCAATAGCGAGAACGCCGCATCAGAGGGCAACTGGTTTGAAAAGCACATGCTTCCTAGGGTGCCTGCGTTCAGTTAGAGATAATGTCTGTGGGACTGAACCTCCAGAACAGTATACTGTGAGTTGATTTATATGAAGAATGTGTATACTGGACTGTCATTTTTTCATCATCTCTTATGATATGTAAAATAAAACACAACACACCTGGAGGCCAACAAATCTATCATACATTTAATGCAAAAATAGCAAAAGGCCAAGCAAACTACCAAGTGACAATTGTCTTTGCAATGGACGAGAGCATCCACCCTAAAGCAAGTTGGTGTATATAATGCGAATGCTACACAATGTATTTTTATACACTTTTCTCCTAATACAAGTCAATGAAACGTGAACACGTGATAGAAACAGTTACTGAAACAACACTAATGAGTAGGAGGCAGGATCTTCTCTCGAGATGAATGTGAGGAGTCCGTGAGGTGCAGATAAAAGATACACAGACAACTGCAGAATTCACTGTTTCTGGAAATAACACTTCTGTTTGTCAATGTTCAATTTACGACAAGGTGCAGGAAAGTGTGGAGATGGACATCACTAAATAAAACGGTTCTGGGCCCTAATTGAATCATGTAACTTTGCAGGCATATTAAGGCGAACAGACACATCAAATTAACATAAGAATATTGTAATTTGGTAATGTAATATATCAATGCACGTTGTGGCATTCATGTGTAACCAATTGTCGGTATTGAAGAAACCAGTATATCCAGTTATGCTTTCTCAATACCTTCTTCCTAGAGGCCACCACTGCTGCTATCCAGCTGTATTCAGTAGTGCCTCCTGTGACCTGGAATCCTGCATTTAATCAATACCAAACGTTGTCAAGGCTTCTAGCACTCCACCTAGTCAAAAATGACCAAATCACACCAAGCACTATAGCCTGCCACATCACAAGGCACACTCAGCCACAATATGACAAGATACCACAGCAGGGATTTGGGGGCCAATAATCCTCTGTTCTAGGAATGTATGCTGTAGCTGCACATGTTTTCCATACTCCTGCCATCTTGTGTTCCGTCCGGATATTTGCAAGTTGTTTTTCTTTGAAGAAGGCTTTCCAATCACGAGGTAAGGTGACTCCACCTTTCGGTGATAGTGCGCATGGGCATCAACTCCATTGTTAGATTGTTTTTACCCCCAACGGGTTCGAATGTGTATTGCTGCGCTCCGAAACCGCTCTTTGGGTTCCCCGCAGTCCACTCTACCCTCAACGGTATTGTTTCAGTACCTGTTTCCCTGTTCTCCGCGTTTCAAATAGATCGAAAAACTCTCCATTTTTGATAGAAAACCTCGTGGGCAACCGTCGGGCCATGCTGCTTTGGGCCAGCCATCTGCAAATGGAATGGACTCCATTCTATTTCTGTCCTGGGTGCCACGCCATGTACCCTGGCACCGACGTACATCAAGTTTGTAAACTGTGCCTCTCTCCAGAGCACAAGAAGGAAGCCTGCGTCGCTTGTAAGTCGTTTCGGTCCTAGACAACTCTAACCGATCATCAGGCTCGATGACGAGAGAGGCAGCGTCAAAGCATTCAACACACTCTGGATATCTTCGGGGAAGAATCTGAATAAGCCGAGATAGAAGCATCTGCCATAGAGGAAGAGGCCCATCTCTATGCCAGAGCGCAATCGTTGGGGCAATCTGGGGCAGCCATGTGAATGCAATTCTACGTCATGCCAGTACCATAGGTGACTGACCAAATTTATAGGTTATCTTGCGCCCTTCTGGCATCTAAAGAGGCCTAATAAACAGCATTTGGGTGTCAGCTCAATACTTAGTTATGTGGCATGAACCATTTCTTTGACAGCTCGTTGCCAGAAGGAGTGTATTTCATTGCAGGACCATGGTTAATGTAAGAAATCAGACCCCACAGTGTTGCAGCGCGAGCATATATCTGGGCAAGACCCGACCATTCGATGAAGGTGTTGTGGCATTAAGTAGGTTCTTTGCAGAAAATTATAATGTATCAGTCGAAAATGGGCATTACTAGAAACCATGCGTATTAGTTCATAGGCCCGCTGCCAGTCTTGATCTTCTATTGGAATGTAAGGCCCGTGTGTAGTGCCTACTGTACTTGATCACATTGTTCTGTAAAGATGCATATTTAGGTGTCTGCACGCTCCATAGGTTAGCAGTATCTCAAGGGTTTGAGTATGCGGCGGAGCTGTCGGATGGCATGGCCAGGTGTGCTTAGTTGTGTCTGCCAAGCACCGCATGTTGTATAACGAGGAGTCCTTTCCTGTAAACATCAAAAGAAAATCATATCAACAACGAATTAGTGGCGTTGTATGACAGTGAATGTGAACTCAATTTTGGGCAAATACCATCACTCAGCAGGCCAGTCAGCATTTATGACGACAATTTATAACCCTGTGCACTTTAAATGGTCACATACAGCTAACCCAGCTTTGTGTGGGAAGAAAGCCTAACCTCACCCGGCAACGGTTTGGACAAAGAGGCCCCGCTCTAATGAACATATGAAGAGGGACAGTTTCAGGAAATTATAACTATCACTCTATAAATATGTTCTATATTCCGTAACAAGATAACTTGGTTGTTCAAAAAAGCCCATGTCTTCCTTGCGTACCAGAAGTATAAGAGGGGACTGTGTCGTAAAGGGTGCATAACTGAACATTAAGTGCACAGGAGTATATCATGCGTTATACAGTTATTCACGAGGATACGGTAGGGTGGTCAAGTTGGCCACACCCATCTATTTCAGAAATAATCATGTTTTCTGATGAAACAATTTACTTTATTTCTTTTTCACACTGACTATGGTGTATTTTGCAGTAGCTAATTTTCCAGCCTGGCCCTGAAGAATGCCTGTAAACTTGTACCAAGACGGCAGAAACATGTTGGCCTAAAATTCCAAAAGCATACTGTACAGTGATATTCTCACACTGTCGTTACACTGTTTTTAAACCTGACGTCAAGGTAGATACCAATAAACATATTTTGTTACCCTGACCGTCATCTTAATCACCACCATACATTGCTTGTTTTGAGCACTGCACTTTATCAGCACCACTTGCGGTGAGGATACATCTTTCCTTTGAACAAGGGTCTACTGATACTAAGCCACTACTCCTGGGCTTGGTCAAACAGAACCTGTTGGAAAGGTCCTAGAGGACGACGCTCCGCCATATGGGTGGGCTGATAGGACTTATATACATCTGATGGTCCTTCACCGTAAGTTGGAACTGTTGTTTGTGTATCTCTCTTTTGGTGTTTTTCTTGCTCAGCCTTCTAGACCTTCAAGTTTTTGTTGTCATAGCCTACTGTACTTGATCACATTGTTCTGTAAAGATGCATAATTAGGTGCCTACACGCTCCATACGTTAGCAGTATCTCAAGGGTTTCAGTATGCGTAGGACCTATCGGATGGAATGGCCAGTTGTGCTTAGTTGTGTCTGCCAAGCCTGCATGTTGTAAAAATTGCCCCTGGCTTAGACCAAACTCTTTGCAGGCATGTTTAAAGGCGATAAGTCTCATCTGGGTACAATTCACCCTATTGCTCGCAGCCCCCTCACTCCATGCCTGGAAGGAAATACTGAGTGCTATCTGCCTGATTGGTTTTAATATCCAGATTGGGAGCTCCCTATGGAATGGTGCGCGCTTAAGTACTCTCACTACAAACCATTGCCATACTCTGGCCGCCTGTCGCACAATATATGGTGTATCACTCGATGTACCTGATTCCTCCATTAACAGCTCTGGAAGACAACCAGCGTCCACCCTTCCCGCCAAGAGCCGCATTTCCCACTTAGGGACTGTGTTGAGCCATCGAGCTGCGTGTTGCAATTGAACGGCATAAAATTAGGGGTCCAAATGTGGGACCTCCAATCCCCCGCTGCATAAGTCCTGGCCAGTGGGGCCAAAGCCACTCTGCTATGTGTAATGGCCTTGTTGAAAGATTTACCAAGACCATGAAGGGCATGATCGGTGGACTTCCTGAAAAACTCAAAAGAAGATGGGATGTCTTACTTCCATGCCTGCTTTTTGCCTATTGGGAAGGACCATAGAAGGGAGTGGGGTCCTCCTTATTTTAGCTTCTGTTTGGGTTTCCTGTCGGGACCACTGTGCCTTGTGAAGGAGGGATTGGAGAAACCTCTTATTGAACCTTAGCAGATATAGTGGACTATGTGCTTGGCTTTTGCTCCAGGATGTATGAGTACGTGGAAAAAGCAAGCAAAAACGTTGCAGCCAGCCTAGTGCTCAAGAAGCTCTGGTAATGCCAAAAGGCTGCTATGGTTGGGTTCCAGCCAGGGCAGATGGTGTGGGGTTTGGGTCCTGTGGCTCCTAGGGCTCTGCTAGGTAAGTGGAGTGGACCCTACCCTATCCTAGAAAGAAAACTGGTGGTCACCTACCTGGTAGATCCTGACTCTGACAGGAATCATAAGAGGGTCATCCATGTCAACTGCCTCACACCCTACTATGACATGGCAGATGTGACCTTGCTCATGGTTACAGATGAGGATCAGGAAGCAAAGAGTGAACCTGTCCCTGACCTGTCCAACAATCCAAAAGATCGGTCAGTGGAAGGTGTGGTCTTGTCAGACACCTTAGCTGCCCATCAGGAGACCGATTGCAGGCAAGTCCTAAATCAGTTTGCTGAGCTCTTCTTTTTGACCTCTCGCCAGACTAGCTGGTGTATCCATGATGTAGACGCTGATGAAAGACTCCCTTTCGAGAATAAAACATGCAGGCCGACTGAACATGTAAAAGAAAACATCAAAGCTGAAGTAAGCATGATGCTGGAATTGGGAGTTCTAAAGCCTTCTGAGAGCCCCTGGACCTGCCCAGTTGTCTTAATCCCCAAGCCTCATAACCAGGATGGTAAGAAAGAAATGAGGTTTAGGACCATTGGGGCGTGAATTCTGTGATCAAAAGCGATGCATACCAAATTCCATGGGCAGATGAACTTATTGACAAGTTGGGAGCAGCCAAGTATCTGAGTATGTTTGATCTCACATCATAGGACTGACGACTGCAGGAGCAAAATAAATATCTGCATTTTCAACCCCAGATTATCAGTTCACGGTAATGCCCTTTGGTTTAAAAAATGCATCTGCCACTTTTCAAAGGTTGGTGAACTAAGCCTTGCTGGATTGGAATCCTTGAGGGCAGCATTGCTACACAATATTGCTGTCTTTAGCTCCACCTGGCAGGATCACCTGATCCACCTTAGGAAAGTACTGTGGGCTCTGAGAAGTGCAGGCCTCATTATCAAGGCATGCAAGTGTCAGATAGGGCAGGGAAAGGTTGCATACTTGGGTCACCTTGTTAGTGGAGGCCAGGTTCAACCCTAACAACCCAAGATCTAGAACATTCTGGAGTGGGCGGCTCCAACTACACAGACTCAAGTGAGGGCCTTTCTTGGCTTCCCTGGTACTATAGGAGGTTTGTGAGGGATTATGGCACCATTGTGGCACCCCTCACAGAACTGACTTCCAAAAGAATGCCCACAAATAGTGAACTGGACTGTGAGCTGTCTAAAGGCTTTTGACACGCTGAAGGAAGCGATGTGCTCTGCAGCTTTTCTGAAAGCTGCAGATTATGTCAAGCAATTCATTGTAAAGACTGATGCCTCTGAACATGGTATAGGAGCAGTGCTATCCCAAAAACATGACCAAGGTTAAGATCAGCCACTGGCTTTCATCAGTAGAAGGCTAATCCCCTGGGAGCAGCATTGAACTGCATTTAGATGGACGCCTTTGCTGTGGTTTGGTTCCTTGAGAAGTTTAGGTCAAACCTGTTTGGCTCTCACTTCCTAGTTCAAACCGACCACAGGCCTCTCCGATGGTTAATGCAAATGAAAGGTGGAAATCCCAAACGGCTAAAGTAGTCCATCTCCCTACAGGGAATAGACTTTGAAGTGAAACAGAGACCTGGAAATGCCAATGCAGATGGACTTTCAAGGTTGTCCCATTTAGACGATGTTAAATATTATGTTATGTTAAAAATACTTATAAAGCTTGCGTACACCACAAGGTTTCAGGGCGCTGTGGACAAGGGAGTCCTGCCGCTAAGTGATTCATTCATAAGCCTGGTTTAAGAGCCAGGTCTTTAAGAGTTTGCAAAATTGAGGATATGATATCCTCGATCTAATGTCCTGAGGGACAGAATTCCAAAATTGAGGGGCCAGGACTGCAAATCTTAGTCCCCCCAATTTCTAGCGTTTAAAGGACGGAGTAGCTAGGGGATTCAAATGAGAAGACCTAAGATCCTGAATGTGGATATATCTCTGGACCCGAGTAGATGCAGACAATGGGCAGTTTCCATGGAGCGCTTTAAAGAGGAGGCATCCCAACTTGAATGCAGTGAGTTCGACTACCAGAAGCCAATGTAACTTTTTCATAAGAGGGGTTACATACTGCATTCTAGGCTGGCGATAGATTAATCTAGCAGCCTGGTTTGGCACTAGTTGCAGTCTTTTAGATTGATATGCCGGAATGCCAAAGTATAGAGTCAGTGTAGTCAATGTGAGATATGACTAAGGCTAAAACAACTTGTGAGGCGGAGATGGTATCTGCTAAGGCTAAGGTGCTCAAGAAAGACCACACCTCTACTCATGAAGGCCAGACTTCTTCCTCAAAAAGGGCTCTTGCTCCTTCTAAGGGACTACTTATTACCTCTATGTCTCTGAGATCTGCCTCTAAGTCTCAGGCGTCTAAGTCTCTTCCAGAGACAAATTTGCCTAAAAAAATGGGTTCCTTGTCGACGATGACTTCCGTCGCCACTGCTACAACAACGACTTCCACCATCTCTGCTCCTCAACCTACAATGATTATGTCGTCAGCGTCCTCTCCATCGAAGTTTGTCATGGTGTCGGTGAATCCTCGCTCGCCTGCCACCTCCCTCACTTCGTCGTTGACAAAAAAGAGATCTGTCTCCGGTCAGTCGTCGACAGATGCCTCCTCGCTGATGAGACGGTCGATGGCTCTCAAGGCTCTACCTGCTTTGTCGACGGTTGCCTCGTCGACAGCACAGAAGCCTTTCCTTACGGAACTTCAACCACATTCTTCGTTGTCGACCGCTGAGTCGGCAGCAGCATCCTTAGTTCCACCTTCAGCTTTGATGTCTCTAGTCCCCTTGAAATCTTCAGCAACACTTTTGCCACCTTCAGGAACGACGGATGTTTCCCTACTTCAACGTAGGAACTCTTCTTTGGATCCATTGCCAATTCAACCATCTCCAAATCTTTCTGTGGAGCTTTTTGACTATGGGGTTAATGAGGAGGTTTCGGAAGAGGATGACCGGTTCCGTGCTGCTCGTACTCCTTCCGAGCTTCTCATCAAATGACAAGATATTGATGACGACCAAGGATATGATTATTACCCTGAGCCTAATACTCAAGCACCACTTGAGAATCCAACTGTGCAGATACCCATGTCTCTCATCTCTAATTTGCAACATGCGCTTGATGACTACTACCGCAGATTTCCTCCCTCGGTATCTGTCCCACAGAAGCCTCTTCCTCTACCTTCATCGATCTTCTGGCCTCCCCCTTCGGTGGCATCGATGTCTCATCACCCAGAGGACGCGCACACAACTGACAACAACAGAGAAGAAGGGGAGTGGGTGATAGATCCCTCCTTACTGAGTGGGACAATTATTTAATTCTGACTCCGTCACCTACTGACAAAACTGAAGAGCCGACCTGGCACACATCCCTGTGTGCCATTCCCATGAACACTGCTACAGGGATGTCTTATACATATCTCAGGCAGTGAGTTAAAGTTTGCAGATTTATATATTGCAGCTCATCACCTGTGAGGGTTTACAGACGCTGTCTATGGGCATCGGGAGATACAGTGATTGCCCAGAATCACAGGATGTTGCGCTGAAGCAGAGACTCGAAACTGGATTCCCAGTTCCCGAGTCGGCAGCGCTGGCTGCTGCACCACATTCTCTTCCCCCTGTGAGGGCATATCTGCATGAAATTCCCCTGATGCCCCTGCAATATCCTAGTCGATTCCTGGATATTGTAAGTGACCAGGGAAGTCATAGTAAGTACATAGGCTGGACACTCGTCATTATGAGTTCGCCAGCTCCATGATGGCTTTACTGAAATATGTGATGTTTGGCACCAAGCATCTCAACATAATAAACTTGCACTGATTCCAGTGTAGATTTTACTATAAATTGCACACAGAGGGCCCGGCCCCTTAGGGGCGTCCCCTGAAACCTACCAATCCTTAGTGTGGTCATTGACTGGCCCGAGCCAGCTTGCTACTACCAGAGTGTGTTCTGACCTCAGGGGAGAGTGCCTGTGCACTCTGAGGCTGAGAACAATGCCTTTCCAGGGTGGAGGTGTTCACATCTCCCACTGGACAGGAAGAGCCATCCGTGGTGGGGAGCTTCAGAGGTCTTGCCTCCTTTGTAATGCGACCCCAGCCTCTCCTATTCAAAGGAGCTGGCCTCCATCGTGTCCTTACCCCCTTTTTGGTGGCAGGACAGGTGGGAAACCTTTGATAGAAGAGGAGATGTGCCCCCCTCTGCCAACTCTAGCCTTCAGGTGCTGGAGACTAGGTCAAGTACACTTTCCAGTGCCCACCATCTTGAGGATGATGGGACTTATCCAGTTAGGGCTAGGACTGTGTCCTCCTCTAACAGAAGGTGGGCATGTCAGAGGGTGTAGGCACCCCAGGCAAAGGGTCCATTGGACACCACCTGTCACTCCCTTATAATGCCCTTAAATCTAGTTTTCAGGTGGCATCCCCAGTTTCTGAACTTCAGTTCCTGATGACCTAAGAAGAGCCGGGCACTACCGATGTGCAATAGCTGAGAAGATTGCAGAGAAGTATTGTACACAGGTGTTCCAGGACCTTTTGTCTAAAGTAAAATCTGGATCCCCTACGGACTGCTGCCCACTACACATCCTAAAAGAAGCCTTCACCGTCTCCCGGGTCCAGACCTCTCTCTTCTGAATGAGTCCCTATTCTAGGGCTGTGTCCCTTAAGCCTTTAAAGAGGCAATTGTGGTTCCCCTTCTGAAGAAATCAGGGGCAAACCCCAGATCCTGTTGAATTACCGCCCAATCTCTTTGCTGACCTGGCAAAGGTACTGGAGACTCATGTGGTGAAGTGCCTGTCCAATTTTATTGAACAATCCAACTATCTCGACTCACACTAAGCTGGTTTTCGGCCTGCCCACTCAATGGAGACCGTAATACTGCGAGAGAGGTCTGACGGGTACTCCTCAGGCCCTGGTGCTGTTGGATCTCTCACCCGCCTTTGACAGGGTCGACCATGGGATCTTATTGGACCATGTCAAGGAGGCTGGCATTCAGAGCTCAGCCCTTAGTTAGATTAGCTCCTTGCTAGAGGATCGCTCCCAGTCAGTCCAGAGCGAGAGTCCACCATGAGGTGACCTCATCTGGACTCCTCGACGTTACCTGCAGCCTCTGCAAGGAGACCCCTCAACCTTGACGTGCTCTGGTTTGCCTTTTCTGACACCAAAAGGCACCCTTGCAACCATCCGTCCTGGGCTTTGGTGAAGAGGACAAAGGGTGTTGCTACGTCCCTGAGAATCGAAACTTACCATGACAGCTTTTGGTTTCCTTCGACCGGCCTCCTGGCCTGAGCCTGCAGACCTTTTCCAACTTGGCCTGTCTTTGATGCTGTGTTGGCATCTTGAACCCTGTGTCCCTGTGCTGCTGGTGGTGTGGTGTAGTCATGGTGCTGCCTTGGGCCATATCCAATGTTGGCCTCAACCCCCAGAGACTAGTTCCCCCAAGCCGCTGTTACTTACCTGTAAGCAGCCTCTGTCCGATTGCCCCAGTCCCCCTTAATTTGGATTGGGTTTCCAACCTTGAACTTGCACCTGCACCCGGGCACCCACGTGCTGCTGGTGGTGCACTGTTGGTTCTGAACTGAACCTTGTCCAATACGAACCTTAACTTCCGAAGAATGGTCTTGTAAGTAGATGTTGCCTGTATGTATGTTGAATGTTTTCTTCACCCCATAGGTTAACATTGCAAAGTCTGGAAATTGCACTAATTGTTCACTTTTATATTGAACAGAATTTGTATTACAAAACGTATTTACTCTAGATGAAATTATGCGGTTCCTCTAAATAAATCTAACCAAGTGTCATTTTATAAATTGGTCTCAGATTTATTCATTGAGTGTGTGTCATTTATTGCCACTTTGTGTACAACAAATGCTTAAAACTACCCTCGTATACGTCTAACTGCTCCCCCACACTACCACAAAAGAGCATTAGTATTATCTACTTTAGCCTCTGTAAAATCTCTGGGGATCGACTGGACGCTCTGCACACTATACCTCTTTTTGGCATAGTATAGTGAGAGCCGACTCCCCACGCTCAAGTACTCACACACACTCCAACATATATAGACAGACAGACACAGACACACACACTCTCTCTCTGTCTCTCTCTCTCACACATTCTCACACATACCCACCCTACCTCACATCAGAAACCTATATTTAACTGCTAAATGACACCTTCAACTAGGACTATTAGTAAAAACTTTCATGCAGAATTCAAAACATCCTACTTGTAAGGATATCTGTGCAGTCATCCCCATGACAGGAAAAAAGAAATGGAAATGAATGAATAAAATGCTTTAGGAGGCTAAGCACTCTTAAACTAAGAAATGAATGAGAGATAAACCAGGAATAGAGAGAAACAGAAAAAGCAATAAGAAACAGAAAAAAAAGAGTAAGATAAAGATAATAAAAACAAGAGAAATAGAAAGCACGAAAGAAAGAAACAAGGCTCTCATATATTAAATTCAGTAGTGCTTGTAATACGGCGGCCAGGATATCCGTCACGTTTGTGTCTGAGTAACCCTGCCAGCGAACTCCAAATCGGGCTCTTGACACTTTGCAATGTTGCTGCTGTTAACTGTGTACCATTAGTTCCTCAGAAGTCACGGGCAAGGGACACCTGGTCGCCTGTAACATGCTTTTTATAATTACAAGGGTGTGACAACACCGCATAAACAACAAGTTCAGATTAAACCACAGGGTTCAATTAAACCCACACACAAGATTAAACCTGTACTAAACCCACAAGCCTCAGTATCTGATAGAGACGACTAGCCGCAGATTCCTTAACGTAGAATTATCCCCAGGCGTAAGACTGGATCCGGAAAACTTTTTGCCACAGCACCCCTGCGTGCCGGGGAGACGGCATCACGGGACTCCGCCCAGGCGTCGTCCGCGTACGTGACGTAAGCGAGGTCACTTAAGTCCCACCCGGCGCCACTACGTCAGTTTTTTCCTTTTCCGCGTGCAAATAATAAATAATCTTGTCATCTGGTGCTCGCCACCCTCCCTATTTTTTAATTCTAATTTTAATACTTTGTAATATATTATATTTGTATATCGATTTTACTTATACTTTTAATCTGGTCTCATGTAAAGCTTTATATAATCCTTTGGATCAACAGTTCAACATTTTTGATTTTAGATTGTGTTTGTACTCTGCTTTTATGGTTGAAAACTGCCGAAATAAAGCTCTATTGACTTGATATCTTTTGGTGAACACTGTGCGAATGCCTTTGGGCTTCAAGACATGCACGTCGTGTGGGCGCCTTATGTCGGCGACGGACCCTCACCTCATTTGAATGTGGTGTTAGGGGAAGATCACGGCACCACTGATTGTGAGGCATGTCAACTATTAATTTGAGATCCGTTATTTTGATTACATTTCGGCTGGTCCAGTTTTTTGAACGGAATTTATTTTAGACAGAGTAAGATCCGATTTCAGTGGGGTATTGGCTTCCCTTATGATTTTCACCCCACCATTTAGTTCATTTGGAGCTTTGTGCTCTGGTTGATTTATTTGGCCCAAATTAGACGGTTCCCCTATACTGTTAGCTCTCCTATTGGCGTTGGCTGCTTAGTTGGTAGTAATTACTGAGTATCTCACATTGTTAGATTTGTGCATTTTGCGTCCTCTTGTTGTGAACGACCAGTAAGTGGAATAGTTAACATCTCTAGGCCTGTTATTTGACCCCAATGGTTGCCTTGGTCCTTAGTTGAATTTGACATTTGTTCGACTTCAGTTTCAGACTCAGGGTGGCCTGGTTCACTTACTCCTTGCTTAGGGAATATAATATTTGTTCTACTCAGTGGTTTAATTGGAGTTTGAAGATCACATGGGTCCGTTAGCAATGTTAGCATAGCATAGCAGTTGGATCTTTCATAAAATCAAACTTTGACGGCGACTTTCCCAGTTTCCCAAATGTATGGACCTTAGATGATTTAAAGGACTGTATGTCACCTGCCTGTTTTATTTTAAACATATCTAATATAAGTGTTTGTTGTATTTTTCTTTTCCTTTTGATAGGAGGGAAAGGTGGCCGCTCCTTTACTGACCTCATAATACACCCTCTAAGGCGAAGAAGCCTTGCTTCTTTCAGAGAATCAAACGGGCCAGTGACAAGACCAAAGGGTGCTTTGGTAGGACAAAAACACCTCCAAGGGAAAACACCCCCAAGGCACACCTCAGTACAGAATCCACCGGTGCTGCTGGTTACTTAATTAATTAATTAATCGATTGATTAATATCCGGGCTCCTGGTAGGAGTGCAGTGTAGGCATGCAGAGTAATTCAGGGGTTGAGGGGTGCTTCAACAGGGTCAAAGTCTATTGTCACTTTCCCCGTTGAATAATTTCTCAGATTTTGTATTAGAGACTTATTACAGACTCCAATGGCTCAGCGACTTACGGACTGATCAACTTTAACTATTTGCCATACGCCACACACCTCTTGCCACTTGTCACTCACCACTCACTGTTCTACTGCTAGGCTAGTGGTAATGTTACTAGGTACTGGCGCTATAGAGGAGTGTACACTTTGCCTAGTTATAGGTACTTTAATTATGACTTTTCAATGATGCTAAAAGGAGGAGAGAACCACTATCCTCTTCTGGTTAGGCAGATGCCACAAGCTGCTTGGTACTCCTTAGCACACACTTCTTATCAACTGTTGCACATATATACATGTGTTTCCACCATACACTTGACACACAAATTTGAATATCAGTCCTTTTGTTCAGGGTGGTTGAAGTTTATTTCGGGAGACGTCACAGCCGACACGTGTTTCGTCGTTTTGGGGAATGTAACTCCCGACTTTCTCAAGGCTATTCTCCAATGTGTCGTATTTTGTTTTCCGAGGTGATAATTCCAACCCTCGAAGGGGTTCTCGTGAGGATGTTGTCAATATGCACGAATCTTCTTTAATTTATGGAAACCAAAATAATGGTTCGGTATTTTGCAGCTTTTAGTCGCTGTCTTCGACGGATAGTTGTTCGTCCCCTCTGCTGTTTATCTTGCAGTCTGCAAGATAAACAGCAGAGGGGACGAACAACTATCCGTTTGAAATTAAAGAAGATTCGTGCATATTGACAACATCCTCACGAGAACCCCTTCGAGGGTTGGAATTATCACCTCGGAAAACAAAATACGACACATTGGAGAATAGCCTTGAGAAAGTCGGGGTTTACATTCCCCAAAACGACGAAACACGTGTCGGCTGTGACGTCTCCCGAAATAAACTCCAACCACCCTGAACAAAAGGACTGATATTCAAATTTGTGTGTCAAGTGTATGGTGGAAACACATGTATATATGTGCAACAGTTGATAAGAAGTGTGTGCTAAGGAGTACCAAGCACCACTCACTGTTCATTGCTTGTTCGTTGCTATTCATCGCTGTCAAGAGTACAAGGGAGAATGCTGGCAATCATTGAGGAGCAAGTGCGGGATCCAGAGCCAGTCCCACTACAGACAGCAGATGTATGCACTTCACTCCACTCCTCGGCTCAGTTCTGCTCTGCTCAATGCTTAGTAAATACGTCAAATCAGGCGGCAGGCCAAGGCTCCTCTGGGCCCTCTGTGCTCCTCTGTGCCCTGCAGCAGCCGCCGCACCAGCAGCACCGCAGGCCAAGGCTACTTTGACTCCTGCAGTGGCTGCCGCACCTGCAGCACCAGCAGTGCCTTAGCACTGCAGGGCCGGCAGCGGCCGTTCCTGCCCCCAAAGCAGATCCGTCAAACTTAAAGCACCGGTATAACAGGACACAGGAGAAGCGGGAGAAACCTTCGGGAGCGGGAACCGGTCACAAAACAAACCCGGGCAGTCGTCCCAGGCTCCGCTTCTCTTGCTCATTAACTCCTCCTCGGCTCGGCCTCTCAGCTCTAATCAGTACGCTCTGCACTCAATGCCGAATCACAGGCAGACAACGACTGTGAACACCAACAGAGGGAAGAATTGTGTTTTTCCCCCAGTTAGTAAAGAAAACAGCATAAATCTTGGCTCCTTCTGCTGCACCCAGAGTCTTATACGTCTTTTCAGTCTAATTTTTCTGACTGGAAAAAAATTGTGTCCTGATTTTCTGCACCTAGTAAATACTGGTGCAGAAAAACCTAACAACTGATAATCAGGTGGAATAAAATGAACACATGAAAGTACACCATAATTTCATTGCCCTTAAGTTCATACTCTGGGCCATAGTAGAGGGATAGGTCTGGCATAGTCCTCGCAGCACACAATAGATTTGCTTGAGGCAGAAGCCAAAACTCAAAAGTCAGGATAGCAGATACAAGTAGGTGGTAACTCAGGGCAGTGGAGAATGCCTGTTGTCCGTGGCGGAGTCCTTAGCGTCCCAGAAATCTGCATTACAAATTAATTAATAGTGTATATTTTTTAATATCAGTTTGGTGCCAGTCCATATGACTTTAATATCTGCCTTTGGGATTCTATGTTACAACTCCATAGGGTACATGTATCCTTTGTGAGCTTAATAAAATGCTGAAAATTCTACAAATCCTCACTCCTACATCCAAGTACTCTCATGCTACCATTCTACACTCTGCACTGTCTGAAAAACAGCTCAACATTTTCGAAATTGTGCCTTGATTTGGCTTGTAAATTATATTTTTGGAAATGTACATGTATTAACTATTTAATTTTAATACTATAGGTGATTGAAATTACGGACGAAGAACGCAAGATTTAGCACTAAGCAACTGAATGTCAGTGCCATAAGAAGGATTATTTTGAAAAATTGAAGGACATCAAGCATTTTAGTTTAAACAATTTCCAAAAATCTAAGTGTGGCGAGGAAAGTACTATACCTGTAAGTGAAGTCTCTAATTTTGCATTTCATTAACCCAGAGCAAAGCCATATCTGTGCACACAATATCAGAAATATGTAGAAACACCACTTCAGCATCCTCATCTGAAATATTATCAGAAAGACAAATTGCCTCAGCATGACAGAATAAAGTTCATCTAAAGCATCATGTAATTCTAGAGAGGAAGCACACACTACATAAAAGAAAGTTACAACTAAAGGTTTCTTCTGGATACCATCAAAGAAAAGACACTGAAAGAAGACTCCGAAGCTGACACGTTAACAGCCAAAAGATTGGAAAATCACCTTTGTCCAACAACCGTTTTTAACCAGTTACGCAAGTTTGAGACTATCTGCCTCGGGATATAACACCTCGACCCACTCTGCTCCCTTGCAAAAACCTTAAAAATTCACCACTTTATTGTGTTCATGACCATCTCAGATTGTTTCCTTTTTATTGTGTACTGTTCTGTAATTCTATGTAAATCGCCTCAACATTATCTGTTGTGCAGGAGTGATATGTAATATTGTTAAATATAAAAATGCATTAAAGGAGCACTGTTGCGCTATAGCTAATGTAAATAAATCCTCGTCTTTAGAACTACAAACTTTAACCTTACACCAAACATAGAAAGGGTAAAAGGAACTGATGTTCTGCGACTAATGATCCACAATAGTACTGTGCCGTTCTAACGCCCTCAGTTACTGCCATTACGTCAGTGCAAAAAGGTACTTATCAGTTTAATCATTAAATATCAGACTAACACCTTATTTCTGCATTGCTAAGAACCTATACAAATAGATTTGAGAAAAACTTTAGTCACAAAATAAGCTGCCGGAGAGGCTATTACCTAAACACTATTATTTGCTAGAAAAATTTCAACAGGTGTTACAGGGCTGCTTCCAGACATATTCTGCTCAATTCAAGTGTTAAGAAAATTACACACAATTTCTTTTATGGATAAATGCTGAAAATTATCTAAACAAGCCCGACTCTAAAATCAGGTTCACTCTTACCGTGGCATATAAGCAAGAGAAAACTAAAAGTAGAGATATTAACTCTAGGAATACACCTTATAAAAACACGGAGTGTGAAAACAAATTCAGTGTTCAAACTCGCCTCACTCGAGGCAAAATAACCGAAGTTGGGGAAAAAAGTTAACCTGTGCCAAAAAAGATACAGCCATAAATCTTATCTCACAGAATTTGACAGAATGCACACTGGGGAAAACCACTCTCAGTGCAATGTATGCCAAAAAAGTTTCAGGCGTAAATCTTATCTCACCGAGCATATGAGAATCCACACTGGGGGAAACCACTCTCCGTGCAAAGTATGCCAAAAAAGTTTCAGGCGTAAATCTTATCTCACTGAGCATATGAGAATCCACACTGGGGAAAAACCTTATCAGTGCTCTGAATGCCAGAAAAGGTTTAGTATCAAACCGAGTCTATATCGACATGCATTAACCCATTCTGTGGAAAAACTTTACCAGTGCGCTGAATGCCAAAAAAGTTTCAACCGTAAATCTTATTTCACTGAACATATGAGAATCCACTCTGGGGAAAACCCTTATCAGTGCTCTGAATGCCAGGAAAGGTTTTGTAACAAACAAAGTCTTTCTCGACATGTAATAACCCACTCTGGTGAAAAACCTTACCAGTGCTCTGAATGCCAGAAATGCTTCAGTGACAAAAACAATCTCACTCGGCATAGAAGAACCCACACTGGGGATAAACCTTATCAGTGCACGGAGTGCCAGAAATGTTTCATTGACAAAAACAGTCTCACTCGGCATAGAAGAACCCACACTGGGGATAAACCTTTTCAGTGCTCTGAATGCCAGAAATGTTTCATTGAAAAAAGCAAACTTACTGAACATACAAGAATCCACTCTGGGGAAAACCCTTATCAGTGCTCTGAATGCCCAAAGCATTTCAATCGTAAATCACTTCTAACTGCACATTTGAGATTCCACACTGGGGAAAAACCTTATCAGTGCTCTGAATGCCAGGAAAGGTTTTGTAACAAACAAAGTCTTTCTCGACATGCAATAACCCATTCTGTGGAACACCCTTATCAGTGCTCTGAATGCCAGAAATGTTTCAGTATAAAAAGTAGTCTCACACGGCACATAAGAATCCACACTGGGGAAAAACGTTATCAGTGCACTGAATGTCACAAATGTTTCAGTGAAAGAAGCTGGCTCACTCGGCATATAAGAACCCACACAGGGGAAAAACCATATCAGTGCTCTGAATGCCCAAAAGATTTCAATCTTAAATCACTTCTAAAAGCACATGTGAGATTCCACACTGGGGAACAACCTTATCAGTGCTCTGAATGCCAGAAATGTTTCAGTGAAAAAAGGCATCTCACGCAGCATATAAAAACCCACACTGGGGAAAAACCTTATCAGTGCTCTGAATGCCATAAATGTTTCAGTGAAACAAGCCATCTCACGCAGCATATAAAAACCCACACTGGGGAAAACCCTTATCAGTGCTCTGAATGCCAGAAATATTTTCAAGACAAAAGAAGTCTTTCTCAACATACAATAACCCACACTGGGGAAAAACCTTATCAGTGCTCTGAATGCCCAAAATATTTCAAACTTAAATCACTTCTAACTGCACATGTGAGATTCCACACTGGGGAAAAACCTTATCAGTGCTCTGAATGCCAGAAATGTTTCAGTGACAAAAAAAGACTCACTAAACATACAAGGACCCACACTTGGGTAAAACGTTATCAGTGCACTGAATGCGACAAATATTTCAGTGAAAAAAGCAGTCTCACTCAGCATATAAGAACACACACTGGGGAAAAACCTTATCAGTGCTCTGAATGCCACAAATGTTTCAGTCAAAAAATCAATCTCATTCATCATAGAAGAACCCACACTGGGGAAAAACCTTATCAGTGCTCTGAATGCCACAAATGTTTCAATGCAAAAAACAGTCTCACTTACCATATAAGAATCCACACTGGGGAAAAACCATATCAGTGCTCCGAATGCCAAAAATGTTTCAGCCAAAAATCTCATCTCACTGAACATGTGAGAATCCACACTGGTGAAAAAAAATATCAGTGCTCTAAATGTCAGAAAAGATTCAGAGGTAGAGATGGTTACAAGCGCCATAAGAAAACACACTGTCAAAATAATTCAGTGCTCCGAATGCCAGAAAAGCTTCAATTTTAAACTCAATCTCACTCTACATGAGCAGACGCACCCAGGGGAACAACATCATCAATGTTGTGAAAGCCAGAAATTCCTGTTTGATAGGCACAGCCTCACTAACCATAAGCGACTCCATACTGTTGAAAAACCTTATGAGTTCTCTGAATGCCAGAAAATCTGCAGAGAAAAACGATATCTCACCATGAGAAACTCCACCCTGGAGAAAGTCCTTATGCCATAAAAGCTTGTATCTGAAAGACAGTGTTATGCTTCATGAGAGATCCCACTCTGGGGAAAAACCTTATGAGTGCTCGAAATGCAAGCAAAGTTTGGTTACAAATTACTTCTCACTTGACATGCGCGAACTCACACAGGAGAAAAAAGCCTTATGTGTGTTCTGAATGTCAGATAAGGTTTAATCACGAATACAATGTCACTTCACATGAGAGAATTCACACTGGTCTAAAGCCTTAAACAGGAGGGGAAAGCCAGAACGTAATACTCGGAAAGGAGATCTCACTACACATGAGAAATGCATCCACACCAGGTGAAAAGTAAGGCATATCTTGAGTTGCAGAAAAGCTTCTAACAACCTGACTTTAGATGAGAGAGCACATATTGTAGTTGCAATAGGATTCATCAAGAAACTCTTGCAGGATAACTAAGGCTGCCCGCATGCTACCTCCAAAGAAATTTCTGGCCTGGAATTTTTTTTAATTGCAACAGTATCCACAATTTGAGTATCTGAAAGTTAAAAACTCTCAAGGTCTTTACTTTACACAGAGAAGTGTTAGTACTTGCAAAAATCAACTAATTGTCAAAAAAATCACAATTATAATGTCTTAAATTTTACTCCACCCAAAAGGTTTCTACTCACCCTTGTTTCTTAACATATGACTGATATCTATATTTTCATGATAAGATTAAGCCTAGGCGGAGTTCCTCAGTGAAGAACTCCGCGAAGTGACAAGAAAACTCTGGCGGTCTACGCGGAGTTCCGCAAGCAGCGGAGTGCGTAAGGGTCATACTGTTCGTGGTGATTTTGATCTCCTGGTGTTTGCCCCGCCCTGTAAAAATAATCGTAAATAGCACCTTGTGCCGTACAAGAGGGTGCAGCTGCTTCTAGTCGAGCTGCAGCTTTGTCAATGCGAAGGAAGGTTTCTCAACGCGAGGTGGTTGTGACCTGCCGCGACCACTCACATTGAGAAATCCGACGACCCGCTTAGAGAAATCGCGCAAGGAGGTTGATTTTGCTCGCCAACTAGACGTTGGCGAGCGCGAGCAAGGAAAAATCTCACCAGGAGGTGGATTTTCCCTGCTCCGGCAAATGACGTTGAAGAGCGCGAGCGTGAAAAAAAACCTTGCTACGCTCCATGGAGCAGAGTTTTTAGGAACTATGCGAGCTCCTCCGAGTACAGAAAACTCCACGAGCAAAGTTCACCACCCAGAATGAGATAATATACGACAGCAGGAAAACATAACAAATCAGTTACTTACCTTTGATAACGCTCTTTCTGGTGGATACTCCTTTACCTGCAGATTCCTTACCGTGTGAATATTCCCCACACGCCAGACTGGATCCTCAAACTTTAAAGCAGTCTTCCTGCATGCAGTAGGAGACATCATGCATCTCAGTGTTGACATCATCCTGCTCCAGAAGTGACAAGCGTAGACGCATGGAAGCACTTCCCATGTGCACTGTGTACAATACAGAGGCCTATGAGTTCATTATCTCACAGGTCTGTATCACATATGCAGGCCCTGGACAGATATTAATTCACCGTTTTTATCATGGTTAGAATTTAGATGAGGCCTTTTCATTTCCAAAAATTGTAATTGTATTCTCAGCAGCAAGTGTATATATAAATCGTTGAGTGATGACTGCGCAGTGCTCAAGATGAAAGAGATATGATGATAAAACCGTCCGATCCACATTTTGTACACAAAATCAGGGCTGTAAATACTTTCGTACAATACAAGTTAAGCAAAGGCTATTCTTAGAAGACATCATTTCTACGAAATAGTCCCTGTATAGTCAAAGTTTCGACCGTTCCAGTTAATTACCGTGGTCTCATCAGGACGGTAGATCGCGGCCTCTCCAATATACTTCTCAACTATATTCAATACAACCCAGTAAGGATTCTGTATCTCGGGGCAGCGTACCTGGGAGGAAGTCAAATTCAACTAAGCAGTTCCAGGTCCTGTTCGCCGGACCAAACAACTGCAGACAGTAAATCCTCGGCTTGCTGTCAAACAAGTTTGTGTGACACTTCCTGCTGAGACCACCGTCATTGACTGTCTTATCTGTGAGAAGCTGCACCAGCCCTCCTGTGATGGTGGGCCGGAAGACCTTCACCGCCAAGTGAAATGCTTGCAACTCCAACAGCTTGATGTGGAGTTGGGTCTCTGCCTGTGATCAAGGTTCCCTAATCTATGTCTCCCATATGGCCTTCCCATCCCAGAAGTGATACATCCGTCTCCACTGTTAAGTCTGGGTGGAATAGGGAGAGGGGTCTGCCACTGGCACAATCTATTTCACCGGAGAAAATGTTGGATACTGCCTACAATAAGGTGAGTCAGTGTCTGGAAGGACACGAAGAGGTTTTACGGCTGTGCCAGCTGTAGCAGCAGGTCACACAGTGGCATGATGTCCTGGACGATGCCTTTGTGTGCCATGGCCATGAAAGAACTGTGAGACCTGCTGGGTTTGCAGCAGGGTCTGGCGCTGGCAGTGTTGAAAAACACTACTGTAGCCAAAAGGGGACGAGATATGTGATGAAATTGCGTGGCGGAGGCAGACAGACCCAAGTAATCTGTCTGGGGCCTAGTCCATTTTCTTGCTTAAAAGGTGAGAGCCATCGAATAGCTTGTCCATTAACGAAGCTTAGGTATCTTTAGAAACATGTCCTCAGGAAGCCTCCAATGTAAATCCATCCTGCGTTTGAGGCAGAAGCTAGTGTTCACTGGGTTAAATTACGGATTAAAGTCCACAGGTGTGAGGGGGTCATTGAAACCTCTTACGAGATCTCTTAAGGAGGATCACAATCCACAACTCTAGAGGTGCACTGACTATTTTACTGTGGTAAAGGATGACAGGTCTCGCTTTCCAGGTCAGCCACAGTACAACCTCCTGGATCCTTTCTGGTATTACCTGAGACAAACAGGATGAGGGTTTTGAATGCTTCTAGTCCATTATATAAAACTATAGCATTAACACAGTTTGACTCAAGAACTAGGCGTTTTGTGTCCGATTTTTCAATTTCTACATTTAAATCTTGCTTCGATATTTTTTCTCTTCCATCCTGCTAATTTATATTTTTTACTGAGAACACTTCGATAGCAAGATTTTTTTTAAAGGATTATGACAGAGCGAGGGGGGTCTTTGACAGCAGGTGATGCCAAGGGTGCTCATGTTCTGATAGATGGTGACATATTAGAAAATGAATATCAGAATATTGGAATGCTTAGAGCTGAAGACAGTGGAGTTGCTCAGGCCAATAGTGACTGGTATAGACCTTCTGCTCAGACATTCCAAGGTTTGACTTTCTTTTTCTCCCTTTTTAATATATAACATTTTACCTTCAGTGGATGGACTAGACTTTCAGCCTCAGGCTATAGCGGTTGTTAAAAACCCTCTAGCTACCAACCCCCCATCACTCTGGTTCAGGACCTTCAACACGCAGTGTAGTTTTAGGCAGAGGGCTATCAAACTTTATTAAACATTGTGGAGTTGCTTTTTTAATCCATAACCTGATTATTTGATCTCACAATTCTTTACTACCAGAACATAGTATTTCATTTTTAAAACAAATCTCTTAATCAGCCTTTGAAAAAATAAATAAACATGGCATTGTATTACAACGTTAGTAAGGAATTTACAGTTGCATTTATAAGACAGTTACATTTCGCTGGCAGTGGATTTCTGGAGATATTCTACTGCTTGTTTAATTGAGGCCAGTTGAATTGCCAAATTACTATAATAACAAGCATTGGCATAGCTGATAGGTCACGCTTTTGGGACCTTATAAGTATTTAGTTATGCAGCACAATATCCTTGGTGCAACAACAACAACTGTTGCATGGCTAAACACTTATAAGGTGTTAAAAGTGAGACCTATTGGCTATGCCAATGCATGTTACATCTTGAGTTCTTATGTGTCCACTGTATTCCTGTTTACACTGTATTCCTTTTTTTGGTGTTTTTAAAAACATTTTCTAAGAACGTGAATTGACGAGGTTTAATTTTTTTTCTCTCAGTTGATATGTTTTCACCCTCTTTTGTGGATTTTTTGCAAACTGTTCACAATTTCTTTCCATTCTTTGGCTCTACCAATGTTGCATAGTGCATAGTTTCAGTATTTATTTCCCTTTTTTGCTGAGGGTGATTTTGGTATGAATTCGGACTTTCCTTATGCACTTTTACTCTGACTTTTTCCTAATCATGTTGGGTTACCATAAGGCAGACTTTGTATTTGAAATTCATCTTCCCCTTGTCACCTGATCTTATTCTGTTTTTTTCCTGACTGCAATAGACTGCTGTGCAGCTATATTTAAACTCGGTTTGTACAAATTTACTTCAAACATTTTTGTTTTCTTTTCTTTACAGGTGGTTGATCTTGCCCTTCTTTCATTACTTTGTGTAAAGCTTTACATTGTGATTTCATTTCTGTTGCTTTTTTTTTTTTTGCACGTACTTTAGAGCAGAAGTGGTTGCTTTTTGAAATAAGTTTTACTAGCAAACACAAGGAAATGATGGACGGAGCACTGAAACTTTTCAGACACTCACCCCCAGTCACAGATCTGGGTTGAGCCCATCATCGTTGTTTAGCTCACTTCGCCAACCCCAGTTCAGACCAGGCCACGTGCAAATCAGTCTTGACCCTGTGCCTCATGGGAACAGTCCAGACCGTTCTGCCAAGCCAGGTCTTTCAAGGACCGGGAACCAGCATCCTGGGACCGGTTTTGGATTAATACCTCTTATCAGCCAGGCTAGCTTGAATCCCAGGATGCTTGTTTCTGGTCCAGTTAAGATCTGACTTGGTAGTTCGGTCTGGACTGTTCCCATGAGGCACAGGGTCAAGACTGATTTTTACATGGCTGGGCCTAACTGGGGTGGAGAAGTGAGCTTAAGAACGATGATGGATTCAACCCAGATCTGTGACTGGCGGTGAGTGTCTGAAAAGTTTCAGCCTTCTGTCCATCATCTCCTTGTGTTTGCTTTGTTTGCCCTAAGTTGGCAGGGTACGCCCAGACATGGGTCCCTTGCTTACTTTGCCACTGGATTCAAGCTAGCCTGGCCGATGAGGGGCTTTACCCCGAACCTTGTCCCAGGATGATTGTATCTGAAAGAGACTATTAGCTATAGATTTGTTACCTTAGAATTACCCCCAGGCTTCCGACTGGATCCAGAGAAATGTTTTCTTAGAAGTACCCCTGCGCTTCAGTAGGAGGGGTCGGTCGACTCCGTGTCCGGCTTAGTAGTCGTGACATGACATTGTGGTGTCTACTTAGACGCCGCACTTGCGCGCTGACGTCCGTTCTTTTTTCTGCGCCAGCCAGCCCAGATCTGGAGAGAGTGTGCCTCTTAGTCAGTTTTTGACTAAACCCTTTTTCGACTTTTATCGACCTCATTTTTTTTTATATATTTCTTTTTATTAAACAATTTCGACATACATCACAGCAATTACAGTCAGGCAAGCAACATCATCATCTTACATTGTTGACATTGATATTGCAACATAAATGAGGATAAATGAGCTGAATAAATCAAGGGGATTCTGGAGTGTCCGTACTGACCTGTCGATTTGGTGGGGTGCAAATGTCGCCTCTATAGTGATTCCACGCTCCCCACACCCTACTCCGTTTCCCAGGCATCCTCTGGCCACATAGACCTACTGTTCCCTATACATACTCCAGTCTAGATCTTCCTCCCATTTCCTTAATTGGGGTGGCTGGAGTGCACCCCACTGCTGTGCAATGCTTCTTTTCGCAATCATGTATGCCAGGGTTACCCATTGCGTCGTGTTGGTATTTAAATCTGTAGGTTCCCAGACGTTGAGGATACACCTTCGCGCCTCTGGCTGCAAGTTTACCCCCAATACCTCCCGCAAGGTGTCATGTATGTGTCTCCAGTATGATTTTATATATCTTGACAGTCCCACAGTATGTGGAGTAACGTCCCTGGTTCTCCACACCCTCTTTTACACTCTGCACTCTCTGTCTTTCCCATCTGAACCAGTCGTGGCCCTGTTACATATATTCTGTGCAGGACCTCTTTTTTGAGTCTTCGACTTCTGGTAGCACAAGGGATGTCCCATCGTTGGACCGGCTTCAAGCCCTATGACTGTCACAATTTGATGTTGTCACTGCTCCGCATCTTGTGTGCCTTTGGTGCCTGGAGCATGACCACGATGCGAAGTAGTGCTCTGACTGCCCAGCCATGAACCTGAAGTCTTTGCATTTGAAGGCCTGGCAGTCTGCACCGCGCAGCTTGAAGTCCTCATCGAGAGGAAAGTCATCACCATTCCTCTTCGAAGTCTTCGCACTCCTCAAGTAAGTTGATGCACAAAAAGAAGGTAAAGAAGCATCTTCGCTTTTCGCCTTCTCTCTGTCCGTCGGCCAACGTGACGTGGGTACCGGAGCGTCATCACTCTCCGGCTTCTTCCTCGGAGCACATTTCCTAGAGCGTCCCCCGCCCAGCTTCGTCAATTTAACAAAGTACTGCACAGGAACTTTGGGCAACCCGACTCCACAGGCGTGCCTTTGGTCCCCACATACTCGGCTAGGTGCTGTAGGCCTTCGATGCCGGCGGCTCCGGCCCTTGCGCTGCAGGGTCCCGAAGGATCCAGGCCTGGATCCGGATTGGTGCTGGTCGCCTCACAGTACATTCCCCGGCACCGATTCCAGTGGAGACGCCCCAGACGCCGGGTGTGACCCCAATATCTTGCAAGTCGATGCAACCCTTTGTCTGTTCCTCATTAAGAAATATACAGTTGTGAGGCTCCTTTGACTGAAACTGAGTCGCAGGATATGGCAACAAAGTGGCTGGGTTCAGTTTTGCGCACCTCTTCAAGGTAATATGAGGTGCTAAACGTGTCAATTCATATCCTGTCAGGCGAGCACTAGTTAAGTGTTGTGTCTTAGTCTGATTCAAAAGTGCATCGACTGCATGGGGTACTAGCACCAACAGTTTATGTGACAAAACTATCCCTTCACTCGGACGTATGGACACAGCTGTTGCTGCAACTGAACGGAAGCATCCAGGCAACCCACAAGCAACAGGAAAATATGCACAGGGACGCTGCTTATCACTATGTGTCTGCACTAAAACTGACAATGCACATCCATCTTTCTCATGTACATAGATTGTAAAAGGCTTCGTATAATCTGGAGTACCTAACACTGGTGCTGAACAAAGAGCTTGTCGTAACTGTCGGAAAGCATTCTCACATTCATCTGTATTTAAGGGGCACTGAGTGTCTTTCGTCAAAAGCGCTAGCAAAGGTTTAACAATGTGTGAAAATCCTAATATCCATTTCCTACAAAACGAAGTAAAACCAATAAAGGCACAAACATCTTTCTGAGTAGAAAGTACTAGTGTGTCTAAAATTGCTTGAATGTGATATGGTGTCAGTGCACGGCCCTCCTTACACAGAAGGCGACCTAAGTAGGTTACCTTCGGTCTACAATATTGCAATTTCTTCCTTGACACTTTATGATGGTGTGTAGCAAGAGAAGAAAGCAAAGACAAAGTGCACCTCTTCACACAGTTCAGGCGTATTGCCTGCCAACAAGGTGTCATCGACATGTTTTATGAGAGCCACTGCTTTAGGCAAAACGAAAGAATCAAGCTGTCTCTTCAATGCTTGACTGTAAATACTAGGACTCTCAGTATAACCTTGAGAAACTCTACAAAATCTATACGATCGATTATTCAAAGTGAAACCGAACAAATATCGGCTATCAGGATGAATAGGGATCGAAAAGAAAGCGTTCTTCAAGTCTATCACGGAGAATATAGTTGCTGTCGGAGGAACCAAAGTAAGTAGTGTCGTTATGTCCGAAACCACAGGATATTGCGGTACTACAATCTTGTTAACTTCTCGCAGATCAATAATGAATCTGTAAATCCTTGTGTCAGTATCTTTTTTCAAAATAGGAAGAATAGGACTGTTGCAAACATTGTAAGGGACTACCTCCTCAACCCCGCCTTAATCAAATTATGAACAATGCGTATAAGTGCTTCTATGCCTTCCTGTGAAATTTTATATTGGGGCAATCGTGGCAATGAAGTGCCCTCCTTGGGCCCGATTCACAGAATGAACTTAAGACTCAATCCTAAACTTACTACTATTTTGGTATTCACAGAATGAACTTACTACTTTCTGTCTTAAGACAAACTTAAGACAAATTCCTAAGTTCTGTGAATACCAAAGTAGTAAGTTCATCATGTGAATACCAAAATAGTAGTAAGTTTAGGATTGAGTCTTAAGTTCATTCTGTGAATCGGGCTCCTTGACACTAATGTGCACTGGTGGGATAACCATCTGTCCTACATCTGTGTCTGAAGTAGCCCACAAAGTACTAGGGAGTGAAGCTAATGCAGTATCCTCTTTAACAAGATAAGATCTCTCAATTGTGGGATAAATAACATGTACTACTTCAGGAGAACATCGTATCGTAGCCCTGAAATACTCGAGCATAACAAGACCCACAATATTGTCTGGTGTGTTCGGAGAGAGCAAAAATGGACATGGAGCAGTGGACTTATCAACATGGAATGCAAGTGGTTGTGACAATGGGCTAGGGGAAGGTGTTCCATCGAACTCTATCGATTGATTGGTTGAGCCAGACAGGGGAGCCCTTGGAACCAATTATTTAGATAAGGCGCTACGAGTAGCTCCTTATCAACCAGAAAATGATCAGTAGAACCCAAAACATGTGCTGTAACATAGGGACCCCTCTGATCTACGGGAACTTCAACTGATTCCTTACCCCATCCTAGGCAATCCTATGCATAAGCATAATCTTGAAAATCAGACGGCACATAGTCGGACATTTGATATTGGTTCCTTCTATCAAAAGTGTTAAACCCATCCTGCCCACGTGTATTAGCATCAAACCTAGCACGATCACCTGTGCTTCCTCTAGGCCCTGAATATCCTGAACGATTCCTCATTTGTCCCCGTCCACGTGGATACTGCTGAGCATGCAGTGCCGGACAATCGGAAGCCCAATGTCCAAATCTCTTATAGTACGCACACTGGTCAACAGACAAATTCGAACGAGTATAAGAAGGAAAAGACGAACCATAAAATCCACGTCCACTTCTATCACTACCTCTAGAAGGCGGACCATAAGCCTGAGCCATCATAACCTTCATTTTTAATTCTTTAGTCTTCTTATCCTCATTACCCTTTGCTTCTAATTCCTGCCGTTCATAATATTGAGCCATAGTTAAAGGAGAAACCGGAGAAGAGGTAGTCCATGGGCTCTCACTGGCCTTTAGGCGATTAGCTATTCCTGGCAACAGGTTTGCGACATATTTATCGATGAACAGATGCCTGCTTGTGTCATCTGTCAAGGACTGGCCACAAAAATCGTGGAATGCCTCCTCAAAGCGCATAAAGAAATCTGGCACTGACTTCTCAGCCTTTTGCTTACACTACAATAATACAGTCCAATCTATCTTTTTGGGCGGAATAATCGTTTTTAACTTCACTAGTATGGCTGCAGGAAGATCTAAAATTAACTGACATGGTTTCTGTGCGGGTTCCCTCTCTACATCCAATCATTCTAAATCTTTCCATACTGGCCCAAAAGTCGCATGATCATCAACCTTACGTACAATTCTCCACATATCAGGGGGTAATATCAATCTGAAAAACAAATTATATCGGGCAAAGTCATAGTACAAGAGCTAATGGCTCCCTCAACTTCCTCATAAAAAGCTGCTGGATTTTACAGCGGATCAGGTAATGCAGTTTTAAGAGCCATAACATCCGCTCTATTCCAAGGAGTGTAAACCCAATTATAAATAAAATGACCCTTTGCATCAGAGGAAGCCTTATCATCACTCGTACCAGCTCCTTTAGGAGGAACAAACAAAGGTGCGGCTTCCCGCATAGGTTTCGCATGAACTATCAGTCTTATCTGTTTCGAAGATAGAAGCTTGTGCTACGCCGGTCTGAGATGTTTGTGCAGCTGCATTCGCTGCCTTTTACTCCTCTTGCAAACGGACTGCCTCAACACGCAATTTAACCAAACTCCTGATTGAGTCAGCCACCTGAGAAAAGACAAAAAGACCATCACGCATTTGCTTACAATCATTTGCTATATCAACAGGCTCCAAATCGTCAGAATGTTTCCTAAACCGTTCAACAACTTCTGCAGCAAACACTTCTGTAAAATATACTTGCTCCCTTTCCTGCCAATCCTTCATGTCACCTAAAAGTTCAGAAGCAGAAGCAGTACTACGGTCGGCTTTGCGAGCAGTAGATCTAAGCTCAGCAGAACGCGCAGTGATCAACATAGAACGAGTAGCTCGTGCTTTATCCCGATCTGTAGGAAAATCCTCATCTGACTCATAAGGAGCAGAAGAAAAAATAGACGGAGGCGGAGAACGATCTATTCAGAATAGGATAGAGTGGTCGCCAAACAGCGTATTGGCCAGTTACCTGTAAATGGCGCTCCCTCTCTTCTCTCTCTTTTAGTTCTTTTATTTAATTATTTTTAATTTCAAATGCTTTCGCATGGATGTTCTTTCGCTGTTCTTTTTCAATCTAGGCTTGTTTACGCTTCATTTGTTCACGCACTTCTTTCTCCCACATTCGCACACAGTCAAACATATCTTGCCTAGTCTTTCACTCAAACCTACATTGTTCCACATACTGAATCTTTCGCAAATCAAATGACCCATGCATAGGCCAACGCAACACAGGATCCTTATGAGTATATTTATTCCATAACGTACTGTACATTACAGAAGAAATACCATATTTAATCTACATATCCCTATTAGGCGACCCCTCCGGGGCGGCCGGTTGTACTTCATCAAGTCTCAAACTGGTACCACTACAAAAGCAACATATCCTACGAAGTGTGCTAGAAACAGGCATGCCAATAAAAGTGCAAAATATGCAGTATAATAACCAAAGTAGCACTTAAGGTACCTTTAGTACAATGTGCCATTCAAATCAAGTCAAATATAGAAAAGTCTCCTCATTACCTGCCTATATAAATTGCAATTTATATATACATCACATACAAATACAAAGTTGGCCAACACAAATTCCAAAAGCCACAGTAAGTGTGGCTAAACTAGTTTACCAATCCCAGGCATCAAAACCAACAACAAGCGCCACAGAACAACTCTTACCAATCACTTGGTGTCCAGGTTCCAACTGCCAGTTCTCAAAATCGACCAAATGGTCACTGCACTGCGAATCAACAGAAGAGATCGCAGTCGTGCACTGGCACCACCTGGATGGTCAGATCAGAAAGAAAGGAAAAACACTGTGGTTGCCAAGACTCGGGTCTCCTCTGGCAGCAATCGTGTCCAAAACGAGATTCCAATCCTTCGTTTCGACTACTCCTTCAGGCATCCGAGTCGCCAATGAACCCCGTGTTGGAGCGCCAATTTGTAGAGGTGGGCATCAGCCAGGCCTACCAGTGCTAGGAGTTCGCCCTTTTCTACACAAGTCCCCAGACCAATAGAATAGAAGTTGGCACAGAAACTGGAATAGAAAATACAAAGTTTATTAAACCTCATGAGGTGGAACTACATTCACACAACACCCTTCGGAGTGTATGAAGTAGCACACTGAATAGAAGGAGCTTGGTCCTTTTATACCCACACAGGGGCTCAAAAGAAGGCGGTACAAGTACAAGAAGAAGGTTTTAGGTACATATAAGGTCATACAGAAAAGGCTCAGTCAACAAATGGGAGGATCTAGCAGTTGCTAATCCTCGTGAACACATCCTGACAATTACATACTAGGGACAGCTGCAAGCTCAACTGAGCATGTGCGAAGCAGAAGAGCCTAAATATAACCTTTCTCTAGGCAGATTTCAAGAGCAGATAACAGCAAGGTAGGACAGATCACATGGCACGCACATGGTAGCACATGGCAAAATGGCTGCCAAAAATACAAAATGGATTCCATAAAACGGACAAGATAGCCACTAAATACAAGATGGCTTCTGCTAATGCTAACCCAATCGCTGCCAAATTACAACACTAAGGCCTATCGTAGCATTTCACAGAGGGAAAATGCATACAAAGTTATGACACAATGGTATTACATGCCCGCTCGACTGCACAAAATGTTCCCTGCAACGTCCCCCTTGTGCTGGAATGCATCTAGAGACTTCATTCACATTTGTTGGGATTGTCTGCTCCTGACCCTGCTCTGGAAGGAAGTCCTTAGTCATATTAAGGAGGTACTGTGCTACCCCCTGCCTGAGTCCACAAATACGATCCTTTTGGGCCTTAAACCTGATAACCTAAAATCACTCACTCACAGCGATTGGACTATAGCACTTCACATGCTTGGGGCGGCTAAACAACTTATAGCACTATATTGGAAAAAAGCGGAGACTCCCCCAATTGCCGCTTGGTTCGTGTGCTTGAGGTATTTAATAACTATGGAACTTTTTACAGCGTGACTGCAATCACGAGACACCCGCTTCACCGCTGTTTGGCGACCCTTAGTTAAATACCTCTGTAAAATAGAACATGCCCGTTATTTACCCTCCAAGCTTAGAGCGCTGCGACTCTTTGAGGATGCTATACTCCCGCCAGATCCTAACAGGCTTCTCACATAATTAGAACAGTCGTGCACACCAATCCCTTCAATAAGCATTAAGGCCTTCATTCTCCACACCTGACACCGTCACACAGCTAATCCCGTCCGTCCACCCAACCGCCTACGTTGCTGTATACCTCTCCTTTCTACTATCTCTTTTGCTGACTCTTTTCTGTCCATCTACCGCTATTTACTTTATATGGGCCTCTAGCCCGTGTTCTCAATGTTATTGGTTTTAAACAGGTCCTGAGACTTCTCACAACACGCTAATATTGTTATATGTACTAGATCACGCGCCGGCCTAACATGGGTTGTAGGCGACATGCTGTGTTCCAACTAGTTTATTAATGCCTTTTTCTATGCTGGGAAACACTTGAAAGCAACGCGGCCAGCCCTAAATGGGTTGTGGGCTTAATACTGTGTACATCTGGACATAAGTTCTACTCCTGATTTAGACAATAAAACAGATTTTTTTTAAAAAGATACTTCAATATGTTTGACAAAAAAATAGTTACATTTCATGACAATATTGAAATGGGAAATAACAGGAACAAATATTTACACCATATTACAAAAATATTACAGACTACATTTCGGCAATATAGGAAATTCTGAGGTTCATGTACTAATAATCAATTTGGTAAAAAGTGGTTGCTTGTGGAGTCAGCACACTCCTGTGTCTGTGATTGCTTTTAAATAAAGGCATTTTTAATGCACCCCATTTTACTTTCAGATTCACAAATGTCCCCTTGGGTTACTACCTCCTGTTACTGTTTTCAGCCCACATATGGTTTCAAAGCTTAATACAAACCTTAAAGATGTATTAAATATTTAGAAGAGAAGCTATTAACATTTCCCTTCCAAAGTCTGAATTGTTAAATGGGCTTAGTACATTTCAAAAAGGGGTTTAGCATTTGTAAACTCTGTGAATTACCAAACCAGTGGATTTTTTTAACAATAAAACCCTTGGTACATGAGGCCATTTTTCACAATTCCCTCCAAATTAAGTTTGCTAATAATGTTGGTTGAATGATAACCGGTGCACGTACCTATTTAGGGTTAGTGTTGCTTCAGATCAAATAAAAACCACCACACATAACTTACACAATACTTAAAGACAGAATTTCTGACATCCTGCTTTAATGTTTTGTTAAATATATTTGCAAATGTTGTCACTTAAACAGCAAAGCAGCAAAAGCAGCCTCTGGACATAAAATAGGATGTAATCATAATCTTTAGATACATTTTCTGAGTTTCAGGAACAATGTGTGTCTTCTGGGTTTACTCTAAACCACTATAATAAACATATTCAATCCTTTTAGATTTGATCTGTTTGTACTGGTTTCTATTGCAGACAATAATCTAGATTCAGACCAAGGATCAATTCCACCCATGGCTTTTAAAGTCTATTTATCAATGAACTCTATTAGTGTTATCGCAAATAAAACGGTAATAGAACCGATCTGAGAGATGGACCTTCAAGTATTATGCTCAGTCAATTTATTGAACAAACTATGGAGTTAAAATCTGAATAGATTAGATCCACAAGCATTGCCTGACCACTGTATTTTACATCAATAGATTACTTATCAGTACATTTTCTCTAAGTACAATTCACTCATCTTCTATTTTTTCCGGAGTTCGTGCAGGGTCTGTTTGAACTCTTTTAAAATATGGCATTTAAATTTCCAAAAGTTCAGGAATTCTAGTTTCAAGCCTGGTCAAACCTTAATGAATGCTACAGCAAAAGATGCCCTTCTGTTCCTATATTTTATTGTGCACCATGATCCAGAAATGGCATGTTTTTGCTTTCTGAGGTAAAATTCAAAACATAATTATTGTTGTTGCCATCCAAAAAATTATCACTAATTAAGAGGATAACAACACGTGGTCCTGTGATGCTTGCTGGAATGGGAAGTGTTTAATTAGAAGGTCAGTTGAATTAAAGTTTAGGTGGCAATTTCGCAAAAGTGTATGGATGTTGTATATATTTCAAATTGTTGATCTCCAAAAGGCCTAAATCAATAAATTGAATTGAAATTCAAGTTTATCCTTTGACTCCTATTGTTGGATAAGATGTGATTTTGAACCCCATGAGGCGGTTCCTTTCCAGAAAGCATTCAGGTTGTAATCATGAAACAAAGAATGCTGAGGAGGTTAAAATATTCTAATTGAATTCTAATTACATATGAAATGTTCATTGTTCAATATATTTCTCTTAGTATTTTAATGTGGGGACTTTATTGCTTTAGGAAAATAATTCGTATTTGTTTTTCTATATGTAGGAAGCATTAAAGATTGCCCAAATTTAAGAATTGTGCTATACCTTACTTTGCTGTGTTATAGTATGTTGATTTTTATGTATAACGTTTGTCAATTAAGTGTATAGCAACTGATGTTTTGTTTTGCTTTAATAATCAGCTTATGTTTATTATGTTTTATTATTCAATAAAATGTTTCAAACACAACAAATGGTAGTTGATATGTATTTACAACTGCAGCATTTTTATTGTATGGGCACTTTCAAAAAGATGGTCTGCGGGATGACGGAGGACCACATTGGCATCAGCAGGGAGAGGTTTGGGTAGGTGATTGGGGGTATATGTAAAGTTGGAGTAGGGGGAACAACGCATGTACATTGTGTCGACTGTGACTCCTGGTGTTATTGTGAGGGATACTATGCTACCCTGTAAATGAAACCCCTAGTGATTATTATCAACAAACTTCATTCGGTTTTATATAAGAAAACCATAAAAGTCATACATAAAATGATAAAACATCAGGTGATGCAAACACTTTCTTGGATGCTGTTCTAAATCTGCCCAACTGTGACTTGTTGTCTCCTGTCTGATGTTATGATCTGATAATACCAGGTAGTTGAGTGTGACTAACTGAGAAAGCAAGCCTCATGTTCAGCGTGTGGAGTGCTGCCATGCTGCTCCTTCTCCAGCCTCCTCAATGTGCCTCAACCACTCCCGGGGCAGCTCTGCCGTAGGAGGCCTCAAGTAAGCCGACGCCGCAGCTCCGGTCATGAAAGCAATAATGGTGTATACGCTGCTCCTGTCTTACCTCGTTTTCTTTTCAATTAACTCCCCTCTGCACAATTAATAGTAAAATTCTGCTGCGGATGTTTGTAAACACACTGGCGCTGATGGTGCACCGAGGTTAGTGCCGAGGGAAACGCAGAAGAAAACGCAGCGTTTTGTTCTTGGCTAAACTTGATAGGGCCGCAACCGCTGGTTTTCCCGGGCAGCCGTGGTGGGAAGCGGAGCCGGTGGGAAGTGGAGCCAAGTGCAGCCAAGTGCAGCCAAGTGCGGCCGGGCTCTGCTGCTGAGACCGGGCTACAGCGGTCTCTTGGAGCCTTTACCTGCCTGTCTGTCTGCTAATTACCGGCTAGGAAACGCCAACTATTGCCTTTGGAATCTCCTCTGGTGGGACGAGGGTCCCAGGGGATACGCTGCCCTGTCTGCATTGTTTGCCCTGCCCGCACCTCCATCTTCACTCTGGGGAGGACTGCAACCCCCAGAGTGCACCATTCCATATCACAGCTACCGCGAGTGAGGGAGAGGCGTGGCCATCGCGCTTATAGCGGTGCCTCTCCTCTCGGTGGTCTCTCAGAGTCTTTACCCACCTGCCTGTCTGCTGATTACCGGGGTGCTGTGTAGCTTGCTTGAAAGCGCGCTTGAGCGCATTGATGCAGGGACCGAGTTTCTGACTTTGAGGTTCTATTCTGAACGCTGCTGATCATTCCTCACCACTTTGCCTCTGGGGCAGTTTCTCCGCTTTGCACGCTGTGGGTGCCGTTCCAGCCAGATTTGCTGCACCTTGTGCCTCGGGGGAAGGACTACATTCCCCAGAAGGCCAAGCGCCTGGAAGTGCTAAGAGGAAGGGGAGGTGTACTTAAGCGGCACTAAGCACCGAGCGGGCGAAGCGAAGCCGAAGCCCGGAGGAGGCTTGGGCTGGGCCTCCCCTCTAACAACTGGTCCTACATCATACCATCTTTATAAAAACTTTATAACAAATCCCAGGTACAGATTTTAATTACACCTTCTCGCGTTATTGATCTGTGTGAAGGGAGATTGATACTCAACGTCGTGGGGGAGTGACTTTTTGATGCACAAAAATGAGTCATTTTGCAATGACAAATAGAAAGGGGGCCAAGGGGACTTTGGATGCAATTATAACGAGGGCAGAATCCTTACTATGCCACGAGATAGAACTAACAGAGAGGAGGTTGTTTCTAGACCCTTCATCGCACCCAAGGGGAACCTCATTAGGATTACATAATCCGGCAGGTATCTCCCAAAATTCAATTCAATCCTACTCATCACCTTATAACTTGGGGACAGCACTGGTGGCTTTGGAATTGTTGGCCCTTGTACACAACGAGCTGCTAGAACTACAAATGGATACCTCTAACGGACCAAGCATAGCCTCTAGAACTCGGACTTGCAATTTATCTAGTGGGGGCATAAAGGCTAAGCCAAAGGCAAAGGCAACCGTAAACCGTAAGAAGGGAAGGGTCTGTCAAAACAAAAACTTCAAAAAGAATCCCAGTGCCACTTACAGACTAATACGGAGGTAAAGAGTTGCTCAATAGGTACTCAGACCATGGATGTTTCATTGTCTATACAATCTTGACCCAAGGAGGATGGCACAGCCGTTAGTGCCACCGATATGACTGTACTGGACACTGCCCTTGGTCGGATCAGGGAATCAATAGACTAAATTTTTGCCTCATTGGACGGCCGTTTAAAGCTTCTGGAAGATGAATTGTCTCGGCGCACGGAGTCGCATATTACTACTGTGAACTCTTAGTTGCCCAGTGAGGGGCAGAACTCTGGCAATGCCCTTCACCATCAACCTCCATCAGTGGTCTCGGCCACATTAGAGAAATTGTGGGCAACGTCTCTGGCGATCAAGGATCTGTTGATTAAAATACAGGGTGTAGGCACAAACAACATACCATCCAGTCATCTAGGGTGCTTAGCGAGTGCATCAAACGGTGAAAATATAGCCAACCCACATATAGCGGATATCTCACAACCAGCCGTACAATCTGGGAGGGGTGTTGGACATATGAACCATCTTAATTTAGATCATAACAAAGTGACATCTGATATAGCACCCGTTAGTAATCAAAGATTGCCCAACCCAGAGATCACATATAGGGAAAGGGATAGGGTGAGTGAAGAAGGCCTGACCTTGAATTTACCTCCAGAAGCTACACCATATACAATAATACTGGCAAATGTACCACAATCCACGTCTAATTTAATTGAATCCTGGGAGACTTTATGCAATAAGTCTCTAGGTTGGCTTGGGTCTAACATTGGTCTAACGGATGCCCTATTTAGGGAATTTAAAATGGCAAGGAGAGTGGGATGGGTGGGGAACCGTGATAAGAGGCTCCCGGGTGACTGTATATTTCTCACCTTTAGATCACCTAGTTTAAGACAAGAAATTTTGCGCCGACAGGGCTCTCTCCATGTGACCAATTATTGTATAAATGTACTTCCATTGGGTTACTTTTATCCCCCTACTAACGACCTCCAATGTGCAGGACTTGAGATTCAGCCCCCAGCCCACTACATGAACAACACGCACCATACCCAATTCAGTTTACCCTTGACCAAGAGATTTGAGGCCCTTTCTTCTTTGGAAGACAACAATTGACTCAGTAACAGTATTAGCAAAAAAATACAATGCCAATCAAAAGGAACATCCTCGCAACACACAGCCTTATTTGTAAATACTGAACAATCTGACATTAGGGAAAGAAATGCCACTAATAATTGTAATAATTGTAAAAGCCAGAGTAAAATAACCCAATCGAAGGTCAGCATTTCTTATAGTGAAAGACTAAATAGCTCTGGTGGCCCCAATGTAGTTTCTGTCCCCTTTGACTGCACATCACAGTCTGGCCCTAGACTGAAAGAAATAGAGATCTTGTTCTGGAATGTGGCAGGCCTCAAAGGTAAACCGTCTAACCCTGCCTGGCTGGAGTTCATCTATAATATTGACATTATATGTATTCAAAAAACTTGGTCTGATAACATCTTACATATTAATGGTTTTAAGACATTTTCCAGTCCAGCAGTGCCATCAGGGAAGGAATAAGGACGGCCTTTGCATTTATGTGTCCTATAGGTTAAATGCTCACAAGATAGATCTCATAAAGTCTAAAACCTATTATCAGGTCTGAAAAATCAACTTAGATAATAAGTATTATTTAGTCTTATCAAATTTTTATAATATACCAATTGCGGACACCAGTCAAATCTTGATGCATTTGCAGAGAGATTTGGACAAGACCCAAAGAAGTTCTGGTAAAGACTACTGTATAATCTGGGGCGGGGATTTTAATTGTGGACCCTGCCCATATATCGTGGGAGATGTTTGTGGTGTAGATCCAGATGATGCAAATGATTCGTCCCATTTTCTGGATACCGCTCCTGGAGATTTATTTAATTTGTTAAAATATTCTATCGACTTGGGATTTGCAAACAGTGTCTGTTTACCCCCAACCGCTTTTAATAGTACCTTTAAAGGACATGGCTTGTTTTCAGCCATAGACCATATATTGGTATCAAACAGATATGCGGACAAAATACACAATTTTAAAGTACATCCTGTTGCTTTTAGCGATCATTATCCGATCAGTATCCTTTTAAAACTCCCTTCCAAAGTATTAACAAGTAAGACATCGGTAACTCACTTGGCAGGAGATATAGCTATTGATAGACGAAATGATTACACAGTCAAATGGGCGGGTGTAAATCAACTTGAACTTTGTAAGCATCTTCTGAACATCCACAAAGATGATTTTATAGCCTGCCTCGATGAAAATACAAATAAAACAGATATTCTTAGTTCGCTTGGGAAAATAACTCCGACTATACAAAACAGACTATGGGCAAAAAGTAAGAAAGGCGCTGATAAGAGAAGTGGTTGGTTTGATTCCAATTGTTCTCAAACCCATACAGCCTTGATAACCGCCTTATACAAGCCCATAAAAGATCGAGCAGATATATAAAGGGAAAGACTAGCCTATAAGACGTCTCTTAAGGAACGCAAGGGGATCACAAAGTCGGAACTATTACAAGATCTAAAATGAGCATCAGCCTTGAAAGATACGAAAGGTTTCTGGAAGGCAGTGAATGCCCCTTTCCTTGCCCCAGGTAACCTGCTTAGTATCGAAATAGCAATAGGGGAGGATAAATGGGTGTCCCACTTTTTTGGCCTTTATAGTAATCAGGTGGACCCCCAAAATGAGGTGGCTATATGTTTAAATCCTCCAAACCATCTTCCTATTGAAATTGACTTTGACACCCAGGATGTTATCTTGGCCATTAATGAAAGTAAGGGGGGGAAAGCCCCAGGCCCCGACAATATACCAGTGGACTTATTTAAATCCGATTCATTGCTATGGGGACCCCTGCTAGCCCTGGTTTTAAAAGCTTGTTTCTCCCTGGGATTCACAGCCACGTGGATGGAATCAATACTTGTCCCTATTTACAAGAAGGGTAATCGAGGCGATCCGTCCTGCTACAGACCAATATCATTACTAGACTATTTTGCAAAGGTGGCTGGGCGTGTCGTTTTAAACCGCCTCCAGTTACGGGCAGACGAAAACTGTATCGTTTCTGAATTACAGTATTCCTTCCGCCAAGGTGTGGGAACCATTGAACAATGTCTGAATCTGAACTTACTGGTAGGAAACTATTTAAAGGCTAAAAAGGGGAATTAATTTTTATGTTTTGTTGATTTGAGTTCAGCCTTTGACTGGGTTAACCATCAGAAGCTATGGAGCATTTTAGATGTCATGCAGGTTGATCCACCCATTCTTAATTTTTGAAAACAGTCTTATTTAGATGCTAGGGCCCGGGTGCGCTACAGAAGGGGCGGTGATCTCAGTAAGACCCTACCGGTAAAGAAGGGGGTGAGGCAGGGGTGCGTGTTGGCACCCCTCTTGTTCATTCTTTATATTAATAGCCTTGGAGCAAAATTAGGCAATGACTGTCTTGATTTGCCATGCATAAATGGATGGCCAATAGGAGCTTTATTATATGCTGACGATGCAGTCTTATTGGCTCGTACCCCCATTGGCCTACAAAATGTAATTAACAGCTTTTCCGCCTATATGTTAGAACTTGATCTTTGCGTTAATATAACCAAAACATTTACAATTAAATGTTGTAAGCCCAGTATCAAGTGCCGAGAATTCGTCATCGAAAAGAGGAAACTCGAATACACAGCTCATTTTTCTTACCTGGGCATTGTTTTTTAAAAAAGGGGTTTACGGGCTAAAGCTTTTGAATCTAGGAAATTATTATTTTGTAAAGCCACTGGTGCTATAATCAACTTTGCAAGGAAATTGGGGAGGCGCCCTGTTGTAGACTTAATACCAATCTGTAAAGCGAAATGCATTCCTGTTGCCATGTATGGAGCAGGCATCTGGGATTATGCCAATGCCGAGTGCCTGCAAATAGTTGAAAACAGTTTCCTGAGATATCTTGTAGCTGTACCCAGTAGCACAGCCGCATTCGTATGCCACCTTGAGTTGGGGTTGCCTTATCTTTTAGATTTGATTAAATTGTAGGCCATTTTGCTGTGGCATAAAGTTTGGACTGGTGTCTCCACTGGTTTGAACAGGGACCTGATTAAAGATGTTTTTTCCCTTGATGTGGTTGATCGTATCTTCTGGTTGACTTATGTTAAACATTTTTTAGAGAGTTTAGGACATGCGGAATATTTCTCTAATCCTGACACTTTGAACAATATTACTAGAAATAATATAAATCATTATGTTTGGACTATTTGGAGTTCATTAATCTATCCAGTAACATTGTAAAACCGTCAGTGAGTACACACCAACTACTCTTGACTCAACCAGGGATACAACCATATTTACTGAACACTGCAGGAGCTTATGATAGATTGTTATTGACGCGCCTACGCCTTGGCATTTTTCACACTAGGGTTACCATCCCAAAAATCAACGACTGGTCCCGCACCTTATGTTTATGCCTGTGTGACAATATCTCTGTTCAGTCGACAATCCATGTTATGTTTTTTGCAAGTTTTGTTCTATGCCAAGGAAAAAATGGATATTACCCATTTTAATGAGTTAAGCTTGAGACAATGTCGCCCTGCCTTTCTAAAGCTGCAATATCTGAATGACAGATCTGTGACTGATCACATTGCTAAATATTTGAAAGGGGTGGTCAGACAACGGCTGTCAATGGATGGTCCTATTGCTTCTTAAAGCATCGCTTGAATTTGTATTTTGTATATATAAATGAAATGTATGTTTTTATTGTTTATTATGTTTTGTGCTTTTATGGCTTAACAAATAAAGCGTATTCTGATCTGATCTGACTCTGTGTGTCTGCATGTGCCTGAGTTCCTGTATGCCTGTATTTGCCTATGAGTGCCTGTGTGTTCCTATGTGTACCTCTGTGTATCTGTGTACCTCTGTGGGTGCCTCTTAGTGCCTGTGTGTGCCTTTGTATGCCTGGGTGAGCCTATGAGTAACTTGGTGTGCCTCTGTGTGGCTGGCGTGCCTATGTGGCTATGAGTGCCTCTGTGTGGCTGTGTGTGCATGTGTGTGCCTATGTGTGCCTCTGTGTATCTGTGTACCCCTGTGTGTGCCTATTAGTGCCTGTGTGTGCCTTTGTATACCTGGGTGAGCCTATGAGTGACTTGGTGTGCCTCTGTGTGGCTGGCGTGCCTGTTTGGCTATGAGTGCCTCTGTGCCGCTGTGTATAACTGTGTGTACCTATGAGTGTCTGTGTGTGCCTGTGCATGCATGTGAGGGCCTGTATGTGTCTCTGTGTGCCTATGAGTGTCTGTGTGTGCCTCTATGTGTGCATGTATGTGCCTTTGAGTGCCTGTGGGTTTTGTACCTGTGTGTGTCTGGGTGTCCCTGGAAACAAATGAACAGTGGCATTTGCAATCTACGTGAGAATTAATTCAAACTCTGGCTTCTGTATGTTAAAGATGTTCTGAGGTGTGTGGACTGGACACAAACCATCACGTTTGCTACTGAATGCGCATTTGTCTGCTCTGCACTGCTATATAGTTGGCCCTGTCTGGTGTGTGGTTGTCCCTGTCTGGAGTGTGGTTGTCCCTGTCTGGAGTGTGGTTGTCCCTGTCTGGAGCGTGGTTGCCCCTGTCTGGTGTGTGGGTGTCCCTGTCTGGCATTTGGTTGTCCCTGTCTGGTGTGTGATTGTCAATGTCGGGTGTGTGATTGCCCCTGTGTGGTGTGTGGTTGTCCCTGTCTGGTATGTGGTTGTCCCTGTCTTGTGTGTGGTTATCCCTGTCTGGTATGTGGATGTCCCTGTCTGGTGTGTAGTTGTTCCTGTCTGATGTGCTGTCCCTGTCTGGAAAGTGTCTGTCCCTGTCTGGTGTGTGGTTGTCCATTTCTGGTGTGTGGTTGTCCCTGCCTGGTGAGCGGTTGACCCTGTCTGGGTTGTGGTTGCCCCTGTCTGGTCTGTGGTTGTCTTTTGTCTGGTGTGTGGTTGTCTCTGTACGTGGTTGTCCCTGTCTAGTGAGTGGTTGTCCCTATCTGGTATGTGGTTGACCCTGTCTGGTGTGTGGTTGTCACGGTCTGGTGTATGGCTATCCCTGTCTGGTGTGTAGTTGTCCCTGTCTGGTTGTCCCTTTATGGTGTGTGGTTGTTCCTGTTTGGTGTCTGGTCATCCCTGTCTAGTGGATAGTTGTCTCTGTTTGGTATGCTGTCTCTGTCTGGTATGTGGCTGTCCCTGTCTGGGCTGGGGTTGACCCTATCTGGAGTGTTGTTCGCCCTGTCTGGTGTGTGCTTGTCCCTATCTGGTGTGTGGTTGTCCCTGTCTGGTGTATGGTTGTCCATGGCTGGTGTGTGTTTGCCTTTGTCTGGTTGTCCCTGTCTGGTTGTTCCTGCCTGATATGTGGTTGTCCCTGTCTGGTGTATTATTGTCCCTGTCTGGTGTGTGGCTGTCCCTGCCTGGTGTGTAGTTCTCCCTGTCTGGTGTGTGGTTGCACCTTTCGGGTGTGTGGTGGTCTCTGTCTGGTCCCTGTCTTTTGCGTGATTGTCCCTGTCTGGTATGTGGTTGTCCCTGCCCGGTGTGTGGTTGTCTCTGTCCAGTGTGTGGTTCTCCCTGTCTGGTGTATGGTTCTCCCTGTCTGGTGTGTGGTTCTCTCTGTTGGGTGTGGGGTTGCCCTTTTCTGGTGTGTGGTAGTCTCTGGTGTGTGGTTCTCGCGGTCTGGTGTGTGGTTGCCTCTGTCTGGTGTGTGGTTCTCTCTGTCTGATGGTTAGTCTTCTCTGTATGGTTTGTGGCTGTCTCTGTCTGGTGTGTGATTATCCCTGTTGGGTGTGTGGTTCTCCCTGTCTGGTGTGTGGTTCTCCCTGTCTGGTGTGTAGTTCTCCCTGTCTGGTGTGTGGTTCTCTCTGTTGGGTGTGTGGTGGTCTCTGTCTGGTCCCTGTCTGGTGTGTGATTGTCCCTGTCTGGTATGTGGTTGTCCCTGTCTAGTGTGTGGCTGTCCCTGTCTAGTGTGTAGTTCTCCCTGTCTGGTGTGTGGTTCTCTCTGTTGGGTGTGTGTTTGCCCCTTTCTGGTGTGTGTTGGTCTCTGCCTGGTGTGTTGTTCTCCCTGTCTGGTGTGTGGTTGTCTCTGTCTGGTGTGTGGTTCTCCCTGTCTGATGGTTAGTCTTCTCTTTATGGTTTGTGGTTGTCTCTGTCTGGTGTGTGATTGTCCCTGTCTGGTGGGTGGTTGTCCCTGTCTGGTGTGTGGTTCTCTCTGTTGGGTGTGTGGTTGCCCCTTTCGGGTGTATGGTGTTCTCTGTCTGGTCCCTGTCTGGTGTGTGATTGTCCCTGTCTGGTATGTGGTTGTCCCTGTCTGGTGTGTAGTTCTCCCTGTCTGGTGTGTGGTTCGCTCTGTTCAGTGTGTGGTTGCCCCTTTCTGGTGTGTGGTGGTCTCTGTCTGGTGTGTGGTTCTCCCTGTCTGATGGTAAGTCTTCTCTGTATGGTATGTGGTTGTGTCTGTCTGGTTTGTGATTGTCCCTGCCTTGTGTGTAGTTCTCCCTGTCTGGTGTGTGGTTCTCCCTGTTTGGTGTGTTGTTCTCCGTGTCTGGTGTGTGGCTGTCCCTGTCTGGTGTGTAGTTCTCCCTGTCTGGTGTGTGGTTCTCTCTGTTGGGTGTGTGGTTGCCCCTTTCTGGTGTGTGGTAGTCTCTGTCTGGGCTGGGGTTGACCCTATCTGGAGTGTTGTTCTCCCTGTCTGGTGTGTGCTTGTCCCTATCTGGTGTGTGGTTGTCCCTGTCTGGTGTATGGTTGTCCATGGCTGGTGTGTGTTTGTCTTTGTCTGGTTGCCCCTGTCTGGTTGTTCCTGCCTGATATGTGGTTGTCCCTGTCTGGTGTATTATTGTCCCTGTCTGGTGTGTGGCTGTCCCTGCCTGGTGTGTAGTTCTCCCTGTCTGGTGTGTGGTTGCACCTTTCGGGTGTGTGGTGGTCTCTGTCTGGTCCCTGTCTTTTGCGTGATTGTCCCTGTCTGGTATGTGGTTGTCCCTGCCCGGTGTGTGGTTGTCTCTGTCCAGTGTGTGGTTCTCCCTGTCTGGTGTATGGTTCTCCCTGTCTGGTGTGTGGTTCTCTCTGTTGGGTGTGGGGTTGCCCCTTTCTGGTGTGTGGTAGTCTCTGGTGTGTGGTTATCGCGGTCTGGTGTGTGGCTGCCTCTGTCTGGTGTGTGGTTCTCTCTGTCTGATGGTTAGACTTCTCTGTATGGTTTGTGGCTGTCTCTGTCTGGTGTGTGATTATCCCTGTTGGGTGTGTGGTTCTCCCTGTCTGGTGTGTGGTTCTCCCTGTCTGGTGTGTAGTTCTCCCTGTCTGGTGTGTGGTTCTCTCTGTTGGGTGTGTGGTGGTCTCTGTCTGGTCCCTGTCTGGTGTGTGATTGTCCCTGTCTGGTATGTGGTTGTCCCTGTCTAGTGCGTGGCTGTCCCTGTCTAGTGTGTAGTTCTCCCTGTCTGGTGTGTGGTTCTCTCTGTTGGGTGTGTGTTTGCCCCTTTCTGGTGTGTGTTGGTCTCTGCCTGGTGTGTTGTTCTCCCTGTCTGGTGTGTGGTTGTCTCTGTCTGGTGTGTGGTTCTCCCTGTCTGATGGTTAGTCTTCTCTTTATGGTTTGTGGTTGTCTCTGTCTGGTGTGTGATTGTCCCTGTCTGGTGGGTGGTTGTCCCTGTCTGGTGTGTGGTTCTCTCTGTTGGGTGTGTGGTTGCCCCTTTCGGGTGTATGGTGTTCTCTGTCTGGTCCCTGTCTGGTGTGTGATTGTCCCTGTCTGGTATGTGGTTGTCCCTGTCTGGTGTGTAGTTCTCCCTGTCTGGTGTGCTGTTCGCTCTGTTCAGTGTGTGGTTGCCCCTTTCTGGTGTGTGGTGGTCTCTGTCTGGTGTGTGGTTCTCCCTGTCTGATGGTAAGTCTTCTCTGTATGGTATGTGGTTGTGTCTGTCTGGTTTGTGATTGTCCCTGCCTTGTGTGTAGTTCTCCCTGTCTGGTGTGTGGTTCTCCCTGTTTGGTGTGTTGTTCTCCGTGTCTGGTGTGTGGCTGTCCCTGTCTGGTGTGTAGTTCTCCCTGTCTGGTGTGTGGTTCTCTCTGTTGGGTGTGTGGTTGCCCCTTTCTGGTGTGTGGTGGTCTCTGTCTGGTGTGTGGTTCTCCCTGTCTGGTGTGTGGTTGTCTCTATCTGGTGTGTGGTTCTCCCTGTCTGATGGTTAGTCTTCTCTGTATGGTTTGTGGTTGTCTCTGTCTGGCGTGAATGTCCCTGTTTGATGTGTAGTTTTCCCTGTCTGGTGTGTGGTTCTCTTTGTTGGGTGTGTGGTTGTCCCTTTCGGGTGTGTGGTTGTCAGAGGAGGTGAGGCTGTCAAGGGGTGCAGAGGAGGTGAGGCTTGTCCAGGGGCGCAGAGGAGGAGAGGCCTGTCCAGGGGTGCAGAGGAGGAGAGGCCTGTCCAGGGGTGAAGAGGAGGTGAGGGCTGTGCAGGGGTGCAGAGGAGGTGAGGCCTATCCAGATGCAGAGGTGGTGAGGCCTGTCCATTGGTGCAGAGGAGGAAAGGCCTATCCAGGGGTGCAGAGGAGGAGGTGAGGCCTGTCCACAGGGTGCTGTAAGGTGAGGCCTGTCCAGTATACAGAGAAGGTGAGGCCTGTCCAGGGGTGCAGAGGAGGAGAGACCTGTCCAGGGGTGCAGAAGAGGTGTGTCCTGTCCACGGTTGCAGAGGAGGTGGTGAGACCTGTCCAGGGGTGCAGAGGAGGAGATGCCCGTCCAGGGAAGCAGAGGAAATGTAAATGAAAGTTGTTGATGTCGGCCAACCACCATGGCCTCACGGATGTGATCCGTATGAGCTCCACTGCATTAGCTCGGAAAATCAATGTTTAGAGAGCACCTTTCAAAGTCCTATCCTAAAGTGGAGGAAGCCGGGAATAGGAGATACTGAGGGGGCTGCATATTAACCCCTTGAGGCGCAGACGAGGGACGCAGCGGGCACCATCTATATCGAGACTGCTGATTGCCACAGGGCCCAGGTGGGGACGCACCCATCTACTGAGGGTACTAACCAGATCAGATACTACTCAGCTCAAGAAACAGGAAGTGGGGGCGGAGTCAGGGAGCTTTGCAGTAAACACCACACCCCTACTGGACACCCCAGCTTTAAATCAGCACAGGCTGTTTCCAGGAAATGTCCTGACCGCTAAAAACGCCGACTGCGGGGCTGGGAGTTCAATGTGAGGAATTGCTGAATGCACGCTGGGCGCTTGGAGACCTGAACGGGGCGAATAGACTGTATTAACTCCATCTAGAGTATCCCTAAAATCGCTGCCTGCCCCTGAACTTCTGCAGCAAGCAGTGGAGCTTTTCCTGGTGACATCTACTCGCCCGTGACCATTCCCTGCTTGGCTCCAGTTTTTCTCTCCCTCCTTCGAGCGGAGCCAGGAGACGGGTGAGGACGCCGGTAATGTGCGAACTGCAGTGTGGCATTTAAAACGCTGAGCTCCTTACCGTGCTGTGTTGACACTCAGCCAACCGACCTCGGCCACCTGGTCAGAAGGACGGTGGAGGGAGTCGGGAGAGGCCCCCTAAAGACACTGACGCGGAGGGGAGAAGGACCCTAAAGCAGCGGATGAGTTACAACCACCTAGAGAAGCGCTGCAAGGTGGTAGCAAGGAGTGGCATGGCGCTAAGATCTTCCCTGAAGGAGATTACTTAAACCCCTGAACCTGTAAGCAGGAATTGGACCCTGACAGGAGGGGTTTCAATGCTGCCAAAGTAAGAGTTTTGTGACTCCTTAAGTCATCAGACGGTGTTGGGGCTTTACCTGTTGTTTGCCGTGTCCATTGCTTCCTTCCTCACGGCCGGGCTTGGCTCCGCCCCCTTGCTTGCGAATGACCGGCCGGGCTTGGGTCCGCCGGTCCACCGATCACCTCACACCTGCCTACAATCTCCAGAATACTTGGGGCAACGCGGACCTGACGGACTAGTGAGCACGCCAGGTGGCGCATAAAGCTGCAACAGGGGCTGAGTCCCCTGTTGTTCATCGGACGGTGTTGGGGTTTTACCTGTTGTTTGCCGTTGTTTGCCGTGTTCATTGCTTCCTGCCTACAATCCCCAGGATCACTTGGGGCAACGCGGACCTGACATACGAGTGAGCGCGCCAGAAGGCGCATAAAGCTGCGACAGGTCCCTCGTCCCGCGAGGACCCGCGCGGGACGCGCCGGGCTAAGCCCAGGCAAAGGGCGGGCCGTCTACGGCCGTCAGAGGCCGCAGAAGGCGGGGCCAGGCTACCCTTTTAAGGTTTACGATTCCTGCCCGACTTTAACCCTAGACAAGCGGACGATCGTTCATCAAGCCATTGAGACAAGACAAAGGGGGGAAGTCTACAACAAAATCAGACTGTGGAAGCATATCCGGAACTATTGACAAATTCATCACTAGGGCAGCCACCGCCCTTGAATGAGTGATAGAAAATACTGAAAAACGGCTCGCCTTAGAAGTCTTTAATTCCAAACATTCGTCACTGGGCCCAATCAAGAACAGCTCTACTCCTGAAAATCGTTTGAGCCAGCCTCTTCTTGACTTAGAACTGCCAGCGATTAGTATTGGGTCAGGCACACCAAGTAGTGTCACCGCGGGGAATAGCACAAGAGATAGCATTATCGCCCAGGAGGAAAATGGGCAACGTAATACAGATCCCTCGAAGATCCACAAATGTTCTGCTGTAAAAGCAATACCTACAAGTGTGAATCTAACCGGGAAAAGAAAGCGGGGTGGCGGCGGACAAAAAGGCAAACAGGCCAAGATCCCTAAACTAGGGGAAAAAATAGTTACATCAAAGGGTACAAACAATCTTATCCATATATTAGATGCCGCCCCTGCCCAGAATAAGGGTGCCCACTTTACAACCAACAATGGTCAACAGCAGTCACTGAAAAGATTGCTAGTGACTGGGCCAGGAGAGGGTGGGTTGATTGGGCAAGTGGAACATATTGTAAAATCCCTAATGCTTCCCATCTTTGAAAGGCTACAAATAATTAATGAAAACTTGGGTAAACTCCAAAAGCCTACAGCAGATAACACCCAAATACTAAATTCTGTACTAGATAGCAGGAGGTCGGAAGGACAAGTTACGCATGCTAACAACTTGATTAACACTGAACAACCTAATGCCGCAAACATCGGTCAGCATGTAACGCTGACCGAGAGAGTGACGGGGGAAATTAGTTTGGGTGGCACCAGGGAGAGATCACAGGGAACGGAGGGTAGTGGTAGTATAACGAGGTTACCTGAGATACCCCAAGAAGGGGACAAACAGGGAGGCTCGAAACATACTGACCAACTAGCCATGGGTGCGGGTGACCGAACCATCTTAGATCTACCACCTCAAAGTACCCCATTAGTGATAATCCTGGGAAACGTTCCCCCATTATGACAAGGAGAGAGAGAGGACTTCCATCAGATTAAAAACAAGGTAACACATTGGTTACATCGAAACACAAGTGAAGGATATAGAGTAGGACACAACATAATTCTTGCCCGCCGAGTAGCATGGCTGGGACGGTCAAGAAAAACTAGGGATGGAGTCTGTATAGTGATCAATTTTAACAGTCCGGTACCAGTGGAAAGGATACTCAGGGAAGCAGAGGGAGGTACATCACAGGGGAGACAGGGTATAGTTATACTGCCCCTTGGGTTTTTTTTATAGGCCAGGGTTGTATGACACCTTTAAATACATGAATACGATACACACACCCAAGCCACCTCACCCTGGAAGACTAGATGGGTGGGATATTATACCCTCTAGGTTTAACGGAGCCAGGATGGGGAGTGCATCAGGACAACTCACACCTCTGGAGGTCACAAATAGATTTAATGCCCTTTCGGGCCTTAATGATTGCGATTGACGGCGGGATGACTTGCCCAGTTACTCCCCTCCTATTGAACCGTGTACCTTGCTCGTACATCCCTCTGCCCCGGTATGATCCCAGGTATCATATCAGTTAGCTCTGCCATCGGCAATTATCTCATCAGTTAGACAGGGTATCGAACATGTGAATTTTGACCCACACGCGATATTAAGTGTTAAGTTAACACCGCCAGTGCAGGCACAGAACGATTCACCCTCTGTATTGGCTGGAACTTACATGGCCACACCAACTCAGACTCTATCTTCAGCACCCGCACTTGACCCCAGTAAGATTGATAACTTTAATGTAATCTCATGGAATGTAGCAGGGCTCGCTGATAAGATCATTGACCCCACTTGGACCCAGTTTATTAGTAATTTTTTAATTATATGTTTACAGGAGACTTGGCTAGTTGATTGTAACTTTTCTCTTGAAGGGTACAAAGCCTTTTATGTCCCTGCGGTCCCCGCAGCTAGAGGGAGAGCTAGGGGAGGTTTGGTAATTTTTACCTCCCTAGCATTAAACTGTAAAATCAGGTCTATCCCCTCTTTGAATAGTGACATACAGGCAATTGTTCTTGAACGGGGAAATCTTAGCCTTTGCCTAATACATTTTTATGATGCTGTTAATAGGGAAGAAGGCAGTAAGATCACGGAGCTGGATACATTTGTTAAGCTGCACTGTGGCCTACAAAGAAAGAGTATAATGATCATGGGGGCTTTAATATACACCCCTGCGGAACGCCCGGGCTCTCCAAAATGATTGAAATGGGCTGCCTGAAGGTGAAGGTCCTACACTTCGAGCACTCAACAGAAGGTGATGCACTAAACGATATGCTAGACGATTTTGATCTTTTCCTAGCCGCTAGTCTATTATCCCCACTAAATATTCAAAAGCTACCCACTTTTAAAGGAGGTCATGGTGGGTCATTTATTGACCATATATTAGTTTCTACTAATTTCTATACCTCGATAACGGGTTACACAACCTTGGAAAGCCCCTCTAGTGATCATAACCCCGTCTGTACCAGAATAAGCAATAATCTCTTGCCTAGGAAGGAGCTTGTGCAGGCAGTGGGGACCCTTAAAACAACTAATAACAGGCGGCGCCTTAAGTGGACCCAAGTAACTCCCCCATTGTTTTATGAAAATCTGCAAGAATTATTTAAGGCAGAATTCTTGTATTGCTTAGACCCCGAGTCCTCTGCCATGGGCACAATACCTGCCTTCAAAGGTATAATTAGCAAAGTTGGGACCCTGTTAACCGTTGGTGGCCAGAATAAAATCAATGACGATCCAAAATGGATCGACCACAGTTGTTCAAAAGCTGCCAGGAACCTAAAAGATGCTTTAAAGAGTACCCCTAGGGACCATGTGTTAATCCGCTCTGCTCGAGCTGCATATAAAACACAGCTAGGTTCGTAAGAGGGAGGTGAAGGAGGACATATGGCGAGAACTCTTAGAGCCCCAGACTCTATCAAGTAGCTCCAGATTCTGGAATATTATTAATAGTCCGTTATTTCCATCTAAAAAATCTAAAGATCGGGGAACTAACGTAACAGAGGAGGAATGGACGGACCATTTCAGGGCTATCTTTGAATGCACAACATCTGCCCCGTGTTTCAAATAAACTCAGAGCGTGGAAATGATATCATATTTACAGCACAAGAAGTGGAAAATAGCATTAATAACCTTACGTGTAAAAAGGCTCCAGGCCCGGACGGTGTCCACCTGATCTCTACAAATCCAATTTATCCCTGTGGGTGCCAGTCTCGGTGGCAGTGTTGAATGCAGCAGTAAAGGCTGGATGCCCTGAACCGGGGGGATTGTCTACAATAGTCCCTGTGTTTAAAAAGGGGGACAGAAATTGTACAATGAATTACAGACCCTCCTCCCTGATCGATTCAGTCGTGAAAGTTGTAGGGGGAATAGTGTTGAACAGATTGAGTGCTTGGCCCGAAGAAAATAAAATTATATCAGAAGTGCAGTATAGGTTTCGCCCGGGAAGATCTACTGTGGCCCAATGTGTCAATTTACATCTCATTCTGGGAAAATACACTGTAGCCCGAGGGGGAACAATCTACATGGCATTCATGGACCTATCCTCAGCCTACGACTGTGTTAATCGGGAGGGGCTGTGGGGGTCCATGGATGCCATGGGGGTTGACGCTAACCTGGTGGATTTCTTGAGAGATCTCCACAAAGAGGCCAAGGCAAACGTCAGGTACTCGCAGGATCTAAGGGTCTCGAGGGATTTTAGCACAGAAAGGGGGGTACGTCAGGGTTGTATCCAAGCCCCCTTTCTTTTGAACCTTTATATAAATGATTTGGACCGAATCTTGCAGGCAACTGGGGTGGATTATCCGTATGTGGGTGACAGGGGTCTTACCGTCTTGCTATACGCAGACAACGCGGATCTCCTAGCACGAACCCCTAAAAGCCTACAAGTTCTGCTAAACACATTTTGGGGGTTTATGGCAGAAAGAGATCTGGCCATAAACAATGCAAAATCTTTTATAATGCAGGTGGGGCCTGGATCTAAGCGCCAATACCCATTAATGGTAAATGGAACGAGAGTGCCAACAACCTCTACCTTCTCGAATCTGGGCGTTCTCCTAGACGAGAGACAAAACTGGGCCCCCTTGATTAAGAAGAAGCGGGGGGAGGTGACCAGGAGCAACGCTGCAATTCGTAACTTTGCGAGCAAGATGGGCAATCGCCCAGTGGCCGCAATGTTGAAAATGTATCAAGCCAGGAGCGTAGCCATAGCCACATACGGGAGGGAGTGAGTTGTGGGGGTACACCAGAGCTGAAGGGATTCAGGTGGCCGAAAATACCTTCCTAAAACAACTGCTGGGGGTCCCCCAAGGGACATCAAACTTCTCCGATCACGAAGAAACTGGTGTTCAATACATCTGCTGTGGTATTGGGTTCTCCAGGTCTACATATTCCGCAAAACCGCTTACACCATAAAGAGAAATTGGCACGGAAACTGGAAAATGCAAAAGACAAGTTTATTAAGACCCCATGGGGTGGAGGTACATTCCTACAGCACCCTTCAGCAATGCAAGAAGTATCACCCCGAACATCGGTGCGGGACCTCTTTTATACAGTTTTACAGTAATAAAAAGAGTAGGCGGAACACATTTGCTCAGTTTAGGTACATATAAGGTCATTTTTGGAACACAGCCAACTTATGGGAGGAGTTACAACACCACTGGTCAGTTCGGAGAACATTCCTAAGTGATGACTGTTCACTAGTACAAAGGGTTTAACTGCGCATATGCGAGCTTGACCAGTACTAAAAATAGCCTGTTGCTGGGCAAGTTTAAGTGGTCAGTGGTACAGAGAAAGGACAAAAGGGCATGCTGACCACGAGGCAGTGCGTTCATATAAAATGGACGCCAGTGTTCTCAAAATGGCCTCCGAACACCATAGTCAAGATAAGGGGAAATCCGTGTAGCAAAGCTTAACGCTAACCCGATCACTGTCAAATTACGACACTGCGACACCCTTGGCTTGCGCCCCATGCTCTTCTGGCTAAAAAGTTGGCTAAACAAAGATCTCGTTCTTACACACAAAATATACAGGGATTTGTTGAATTTGGACCACATGCCTGTAATACCTTGGTTCAAATACTTAATGAGATCCTTTAATGAGCTGGGACGCCTGGATCTTTTCTTAACTCCAGAGTGCATAACAAAGGAAGGCGTGGCCTTTGAAAAGGAATCCTCTTTAGAGCGTAAGCAGATCAAGCATGAGGAATAGGAACTCCAGAAATCTGGAGCACGCAGACATCTAATGCTCAAAACCTCTGCACGAATGGAGCACTATCTTGCATGGACTCTATCAATGCACGAAAGATTTCTGCAGGTAAGGTTTAGATTGGACTATTTTCACCTCTTACTGGCAGTACCTAGGGGGAGCCATAAAGGACAGGTGTTAGCACCCTGTGGCTGCGAAAACCTGTCTCCACAGGATCTGTTACACTTTGTCCTTTTTTGCGACTTTTATGCGGCCCCGTAGATTGTTTTTAAAATCTCTCTTAAAAAACAACATTTTTCACAGGCACGCCCAGCTTTGTTTTACCTGCAATTGTTAAAACCCGACTGTATACCGCTGATTGTAGGGTTTTTAAAATGCTCTTTAAGATACAGAAAAAGCCTGGATTTCAAATGACTAGGATAAAATGTATTACTATGAATTGCTTTTAACTTTATATATTGCCTTTATACTCTTACTTAATGTGTACCGACTCTATTGAACTCATGTAACCTGATCCATGATGTCCATTTTTAAATTCGCTTGTTCACTTGTGTAAATGTAACTTTTATGGTACTAATTTTTGAAGCCGAATAAAGTTTAAATGAAATGAAATGAATGAATGAAATCAGCACAGCGTAGCAGAGTCGAGAGACTGTGGCATGCAAAGATCTACATGCATTCCTTCCAGGGGCTTCAGGGGATCGCACGCCTTCACCAGCTCTAACCCCGCAAGCTGAGGGCTGTTATGTTATGTTAAATTAATTTTGTATAGCACACAGCTACCCAAAAAGGGTTTCGCAGCGCTAAACCTGACAGAGAGCAAAGGAAAACAAGACTGCAGAGGGAAGCAAACTATTGGTTAAATAACCACGTTTTTAAAAGTTTCCGAAAATTCATGTAAGAAGTTTTATTACGAAGTGCGATAGGATGAGAGTTCCATATGGATGGGCCAAGGGAAGCAAATGAGCGACCTCCCATTCTGGAAAGTTTAATCCTCGGCACCAGGAATTTTCCCTGAGTGGTCGATCGTAATCGACGGGACGGTTGATAAAGTTGAACTAAGGTTTGCAAGTATTTAGGAGCAGAGCCAGCCTTGATTTTATACATGTAGCTCAGGCCTTAAACTTAACGTGGTTTTCAATCCTGAGCTAATGAAGGTTACGCAAAACACTGGAGGTGGAAGATGTTTTAGAAAGCTGACAGAGCAGCCTGGCAGCAGAGTTCTGTATTACCTGCAGCCTCCGCATGACATCCTTATTTGAACCCAAATAAAGGATGTTACCGTAGTCCATTCTAGATGTCACACGTGCCTGGACTACGTTTTTTTTTAGTGGAGACCGGGAGCATCCAGATGATTTTTTTCAACCATTTTAAAATGGTGAAACAAGTAGCTGCCACTTTTACTACCTGCTGCTTCACAGATAATTTGTCATCAATGATGACTCCCAAGTTACGGACATGATCAGTGGGCTGATGTAGAGCACCCATTTCACTAGGCCAGTGCTGTGGGCCCCCAAGATTTTTATTTTTTTCCGAAAATTAGGACTTCAGTTTTCTCGCTGTTAAGCTTGAGTAGATTTAGTTGCATCCAAGATGCAATGTTTTTCAGGCCAATCTGAAGAACTGAAGGTCCAGGCATCCTATCCATAGATAGGGAAAAGATGATTTGAGTATCATCTGCATAGGAAAAAAGGCTCAACCCTGCCTCTTCTGCAAAGGTCGTCAAAGGTTTAACATACAAGTTGAACAGGAGAGGACTAAGGATAGAACCTTGGGGTACCCCATAAGAAGAGGTCTGTATTTTAGAGTTGGCTCTAGATGAAAACACTTGAAATGTCCATTTAGTTAAAAAAGATGAAAGCCAGTCGAGCTCTGAACCGGTGATGCCAAGAGATTGCAAGGACTTAATTAACACAGTGTCGCTGTCTTAGCATTTCTGTTACTCCAAGAAGAGTAGTTTCAGTCGAATAGCCGACCCTAAAGCCAGATTGAGAGGAGTGCAGAAAGTCAGCAGATTCGACAAATTGGGTTATTTGTAAGTTAACAGAGTATGCGAACAGTTCTGGGCTTTAGAAATAGTGGAAGACACATAGTCCTTCCTTGCTGTTTTACAAAGTGCTTGATAGTACTTTAACGCTTGCTTATATTTTAATTTGGCCTCCTGTGCGTAATTTCTTCTCCAACTTCTTTCCAGAGCTTTACATTTGTTTTCTTCAATTTTCAATTGCTCCGTGAACCAAGGAGCTGGAAGACGATGATTATAGATTTTTTTTAAAGATAAAGGAAAACAGTACTCAACTGCATTAAAGATCCAATCGTGTATTGACCTCAATGAAGTGGTTGACATATGATCAATAGAAGGTGTACTATTAGCAAGGTGTTTGTTAAAAGCATCCATGTCCAGCTTACTCCAATTCCAGGATTTCTGTGGAATACTAGTATTATCAACGTTTGGAGTCACCGAAAAAATACAATAAAATTTAACTGCAAAATGATCTGACCAGCAGATAGGAAGAGCAGGGTCACACTGCAGATCAGATAAGTTTGAAAAAATTGGATCTAGAAGGTGGGCAGCAATATGTGTGGAACCAGTATTACAAAGAATGAGATTTAATGCAACAAACTCAGCGATCAATGTATTGCTGACCGTGCAGTCTGGTTTATCGAGATGTAAATTAAAATCACCCAAAATAGTGAAATTTGCCGCTTTAAGAAGATGGGGGGTGACAAGTCTGGACGTGAAGAAACCCAGGAGCTTGATGGTGCGGGAGGCCGATAGATAAGAATAACAGAAAAGGTCATTTGCGGGGTCATTGTAATTTTAAATAGAGCTGCTTCACAGCTCAGAAAAGATGAATCTTACAGTTTACATTGATAGGATTTATCATAGATTTTAGCAATTCTTCAGCCTTTCCCGTCAAGTCTATCATTTCTAACTATAGCATAGTTAGATGGTAAGCCTGAGGCCACATCAGGGCCGGAGCTATCATGAAGCCACATTTCAGTTACAAAGATGGCATCAGGATGTTCACTATTCAAGAAGTCAAATATGTCCATCCTATGTTTAGGAAGGGAACGGCAATAAATATTCCAAAAAGTAAAAGCTTTATTAATAGGGTTATTGCCCAATGATAAGCTGTTTTTTAAAAGAGGTGAGTTATTTGAAATCTTACTTGTATAGGCTTTTAAGGATGTTGTGTAAAACATAAAATTATAACAAGGGCAGCAAGACGCATTGTCTAACGGCAGACAAACGTTGCAGTCCGATCAATAATTGGATCAGTTGTTCAGCAGAATGATGTATTGAGGTGTCAGATTAATAAAATATTTGACCAGGTTCATGGCCCTTGGTCCCGAAAGGGCGCAGACGGGCTTGCCTTTGGCGCACCTTCGGCTGTGGGGCCCCTGGGGGTGCTGTGTCGCATCCCACAGAGGCCTTGTAGTTCCAGGGAAGGCCCTGCTGTCTGTTTTCAAAATGGTGGGCGCGCCATCTAGTGCTTGGCTGAGGGGGTGCTAAACTCCATCGATACTGCACTGATGGCCTGGAGTCATTCTCCATGCACTATCTTTGCTTCCACTGTGGATTAATGACTGCCCAGGTACTGACATATGGGAGGTAATGTCGGCACAGGGTGCTTCTCCCGCAACTAGCTGCCTTGTAACTCAGCCTCTCCAGTTACACTAGGGACCCAGGGCTCCTCTCCTTTCTGGGGCCCGGGGTGCCCCTGTTCCCATCTGGAGACAAGGCAGGGGGCACAACATGAGCTAAAGGGTATACATCGGGGGTTCCCTTTCTCGCGCTTACGGGAGAGTTTAAACTAAAAGACACACCTGCCGTGTTAACGCTAATTTTGCATCTGTGTACTGTGCAAATACAATCAGGCACTAGTGAAACATGCCCAGAACAACAAGCGTGCTACAGTGAGCACCAACAGGTCTGTGCTGACCAACCAGCTACAAACCTTCCTGTCTTGGCAGAGCCCACCTCCATAATTAGAGTAAACAGGAACTGCATCCCCTGATAATGCAGTATACTTCAGCCCTACAAGAGCTTTCCAGGGGATATATTGGCCACACTATAGCTAAATGGACACATTCCAGCAATCTAGAGGGCACAAAGACATCTAAGAAGGCCGTGGCCCATCGCTTGGGGGAACTAACTCGCCAACCTTGTACTTGCATCAGAAGCCATATTCCACAGGCCTCAGAAAACCCCACAAAAGAACAGTGTGTCGAGCTACTTTGAACTGACTGAAGTACAAGACTTGCACTCATCTGCAACCACATAAGGCAAAATGGAATTAACTAAGGAGGATCTCCTATCCTCCCCTCAGGACTTTAAAAAAGAATTGCGAGAAGAACTTAAAGAAGACCTCGCTACCTCTCTGGAGAATTTGCAGACAGACCTCCACTCCAAATTCACTACTCTACAACAAGACGTAGGCTCCATTGGAGTGCGGACACTTGACCTCGATACTACATGCCAGACCCGTGTTCCTAATATACCTTGGGAGAGAGTAAACTCCAATCTGTGTTCCTAGTATATCTTAGGAGTGTGTAAACTCCAACCTGTGTTCCTAGTATACCTTGGGAGTGTGTAAACTCCAACCTGTGTTCCTAGTATACCTTGGGAGTGTGTAAACTCCAACCTGTGTTCCTTGTATACCTTGGGAGTGTGTAAACTTCAACCTCTGTTCCTAGGATGCCTTGGGAGTGTGTATATTTCAACCTGTGTTCCTAGTATACCTTGGGAGTGTGTAAACTCCAGCCTGTGTTCCTAGTATACCTTACGAGTGTGTAAACTTCAACCTGTGTTCCTAGTATACCTTGGGGGTGTGAAAACTCCAGCCTGTGTTCCTAGTATACCTTGGGAGTGTGTAAACCCCAACCTGTGTTTCTAGTATATCTTGGGAGTGTGTAAACTTCAACCTGTGTTCCTAGTATACCTTGGGAGTGTGTAAGCTCCAGCCTGTGTTCCTTGTAAACCTTGGGAGTGTGTAAACTTCAACCTGTGTTCCTAGTATACATTGGGAGTGTGTAAACTTCAACCTGTGTTCCTGGTATACCTTGGGAGTGTGTAAACTCCAGCCTGTGTTCCTTGTATACCTTGGGAGTGTGTAAACTCCAACCTGTGTTCCTAGTATACCTTGGGAGTGTGTAAACTCCAGCCTGTGTTCCTTGTATACCTTGGGAGTGTGTAAACTCCAGCCTGTGTTCCTAGTATACCTTGGGAGTGTGTAAACTCCAGCCTGTGTTCCTTGTATACCTTGGGAGTGTGTAAACTCCAGCCTGTGTTCCTTGTATACCTTGGGAGTGCCAGAAACTCTACCTTGTGTTTCAAGTGTGCTCTCCAACTCATGTTTTAAGTGTGACCTTGAGAGTGCCAGAAAACTCCAACTCATGTTCCAAGTTTTATCCCAGGAGTCCCAGAGTCTCCAAGCTGGGCTATGACTTTTCCTCGAGAGTCTCAGAGATTCCAAGTTGTGAATTTTATCATTCACCTTTCATGCCATATGCAGAAGAAGCGTGTAAGTGAATGTCATGTAAGTTTATGCAATGCACTTGCATGATAAGGCCTGTTGGTGTATGATGGTAATTGTGTCTTCTTGTTTTTCCAGTGCATTGCGTCTTTGCAAGCCAGAGGTCCATGTCCTGCGCTCATCTACCTTTGAAGACTCAGCCGCTCTCTAGTTTTTGCTGTGTCGCACACTTGCTGACCGTAACTAGCACCGCAAGTCGCAGTTTACTTTTTTTGTTACAACCTCCCTTCTCCCCAGTGGCCATGCTTTGTTTAGGTCTTGCCCTGCGAGGGATAGGAGGTCTAGCATCAGCTCAAGTGTCTCCACGGTTGGAACCAGGTGAGTGTGAGACACTCTGCGTAACCTGCTAACACCAAGACAAAACAGCAGCAACTCTGGGCCACCTGGAAACGGGTAAAGTGACTAACAGGCAAATGAAACTGCCCTTTGAAACATGGTGTGAGTCCAAGTTGACCTCTCAGGGACAGCCGCCTCTGAAAGAGATCGACACCCGTCCTTTTTAGACCCGGCTGGGTAGGACATGAACGTCTTGCTCAAGGTGACACAGCACAGGCTCGTTTTCATAGACACCAAGATGGATGCCATGACGTATCGCATGGATTCCATAACAAGCAAGATGGAAAAGCATGAGGACCACTTGACGGAGGCTGAACACCACATTTCCACAACTGTGGACATGCTTGCGTCGAAAAGAAAAATGCTTCAAAATATGGAGAAGGTCCTCTGAGTCAATGCTGTAAAAAATGAACATTTAGAGGCCAGGTTGTGCTGCAATAATATTCACATGCTAGGTGCTCACGAATCAGTGAATACTGACCTGATGGAGGACTGCATCGATAGTCTGCTCCTAGGTTTGTTTGGTGGGGAGCGCTTCTCTCGACTACTGGTGGTGGAGAGGACACACAGTGCCACCAGGAGACCCTGCACGGCCAATAACAGCACTTCTGCTAAACTTTTGCCATTGAGATACAGCACTAAGCCGCACCAGAGAAAAGGGGAAATAAACTTTGATGGAAACAACATCTCCATTTACCCAGACTTCACACTGGCAGTCCAGGAGGCCAGGCGTAAGATCCTGCCACAGCATTTTACCTATGGGCGATATGTTATTTACTGAAGCTATGGCTCACACAGGAGCACACTCAGCTATACATGCTCCCATCATGACTGACACAGGGCACACTCAGATTCCTGAGATGGTGTGCATCACATGGAATGTGCGATAGTTGGGGGGGGGTCCACGTTAAAAGCGCCTTCTCTAATAGACATAAGCTATCAATAGGCCTACGGCAGAAAACTCATTTCAACCCAAAGGCAGCCCTGCCTTTGACAGGAAGTAGGCGTTGCACATATAACTATCCTCCTACTCCTCATATGTGAGAGGTGAGGCCCTACCTATTAAGAAAAAAACTCCCTTAAGGGTGGAGGAGTCACACTCGGACCACTAGGGTTTATATGTGATGGTGCAAGGTAGATGGGGGACGCTGCCTCTCACGACTGTGAACTGCTATGGTTCCAACAATGATGACCCTCACTTCTTCAACGCTCTATGGGGGATCATAGCGTCCTCCTCCATACTTTGGGCAGGAGACTTTAACTGCCCCTCAACAACACCCAGGACATATCCTGGTGTCTCACTCATGACAGAGCTCTGGGGACCAGGTGCCTGAGAGATATAGTTGAAGATCATATGGTGGTTGAGATTGGGAGACGGAAATCAGGTTGTATGATGTTACAATGCATGCCAACCCCCGCATGCCGTTGCAACGCAAATCTTTACCCCGACTTGCTGTCGGGGCGCTCTGGAAGTTGGAATAGTGTAATTTACTATAGGGAAGGTGTTGGAGTTAAATCCAACACCTTCTACCCCCTGCAACAAGCCTTTTGCGTTGCAATGACATGCAGGGCAATGGCATGCATTGTAACGCATGCGTTGCAACAGTTGTTTCCCGCAAAATCCTGATGGGCGGGAGGTCACCTTCTACTCAGCTGTTCATGAGGTGTGGTCCAGAATTGTTTTTTGGCTTGCTTCTCTGGACGTGTGCCTGTGGATCACATGTGTGCAATTCCTCGCTCATACATTTTCTGAGCATTCCCTGGTTGTTCTGCATGAAGCGTTGTCCTGGAGAGGGTGTGATTGGCACCTAAATGCCTGGAGAATGACAAGGTAGATCATTGGCGTAACAAATTAAACACCCCTGGGCATCATTCTGTAGTCTATCAGGGTGTTATGTTATGTTATGTTAAAATTATTTCTACCGCGCACGGTCACCAGTCGGTTTCATGGCGCACATTATGAGACTCCACAGATCCTGCACAACTTCCACACACATTATTCCAACCTCTATACCATCTGAGGAACCTCCAGTACCAATCTGTGAGCGAATATTTAGACAATGTCACGCTGGGCTGGCGTACGTCAACGCAGCATCAGTTCCTGTCTCAGCCTATCACATTGGACGAACTCGAGGAGGTGATCTGTGGCCAGCTGACACATAAAGCCCCACATCCGTTAGCACTGTAAGAAGAATCACGAGCAAAACATGTTCTCCCTGAACCTCTGTGAAGCCATCCTAGTTACCTTGATAAAACCATCTCAATACTGTGATCAATACCGCCCTTTATCACTGCTAAATGAAGACAACAGTTTCATCCAAAGTATTTACCAAGCAACAAGATGAGAGCAATAAGGCTAACAAAGATTTTAAAGATTCAGTGTTGTTCTCAAAACTAGAGAAATGCAAAAAAGACTTAGAGAAGTTTTCAAAGGAGAAAGTGTATCCCTACACTAGCGCCACATACACACCAACACCATACAATAGAAATGGGAGGAAAGGAGGTTCAACTTATGGCACCTCAACGTCCGAAGATCTTTCCAGTGATTCTGATTCTTCAAACCAGGGCTCCAATATGAATTACAACCGTGGGAGAGGCAATAGAAGACAAAGGAGAGGCAATACCTTTAATCAAGGGCAATTCAATCCATGGTGGATTCCCAACCCATGGACTCCGGGTCAATTTCCCTTTACGCATCAAGCAGGACCCTATGGTCCATCACCTTTCCCACCAGGTCAAAATTTTCCACCAAGTCAAAATCTACCTCCTTTTTTAGGGTTTGGCCAAGGGAGACCGCGTGGCAGGTGAAGAGCTCAGCAAAGTCAGGTACAGTGGAATCTGCCCCCACAGTCGATGGACTTGAGGAGCGGGAGGAAAATACCCCAGGATCAAGCGAGCACCAGCACCAACACGGAGAAGGGCTCATAGTGAATCTCAGTTCACGGACACTGACACCCATTGAAGAGAAAGTCCTAAATCGTGGTCTGGGTTTTGTAGCAACGAACCAAGGTGATGCTTTTTAAACCCAGATTGAAATCTCCAAGTTCTTCCGTAAAATACGGTTACATTTCTTCTTTGAAAAAAACACCGGCAAGAACATTGAACAAACCACGACTGAACTAAATACGGGCTTAAGAAACCCTTCAACTTTCCCGCCTCTCAATACTACAGTTCCAGCCAAAGTTACAGCCTTTGAAGAAGCTGTCAAACATGATGTGCAAAATCTTTTTTTGGAAAGACACAAACCTTTTGTTAACATTACAAAAGCGGAACAGGAAGCAATTCGAAAATTGTCCAAAGACCCTCTTATCACGATAAAACCGGCTGATAAGGGTGGAGCCACTGTCCTGCTGGATACTACAACCTACAGGACAGAGTGCATGAAACAATTGAGCGACAGTCAAGCGTATAGACGTCTACCGGAAGATCCCACACCTAGACTGATGACACAGATTGGCCATCTGGTGGAAGAAGCACTCTCTGAAGGTTGGATAACCTCCAATGAAAGTAACTATCTACGCAGAACACATCCCACCATGCCATACTTCTACATCTTACCCAAGATTCACAAAGCACAGCGGCCGCCCCCAGGACGCCCGATAATCTCGGGCATTGGCTCACTTATGGAACCTCTTTCATCATTTGTGGATGTTTTTCTGAGACCACTGGTGCGAACTATGCCGTCTTACTTACAAGACACCAAAGACGTGCTCAGGCTACTACCGGGAATTGAATTCGACTCCACATCGGACATACTTGTATCCTTCGATGTGGAGTCGCTCTACACCTCTATTCCACAAAATGAGACACTTGAAGTAATTGAAGAACTTCTCAATGCGAGCAATTTGGATTCCATCACGCCGGTCTCATTTATCATGGACCTTGCATCCTTAGCGATGAAAGAAAATTTCTTTCAGTTTGAGGACGATGTCTATCTACAAACGTCAGGTACCAGTATGGGCAGCGTTTTTGCGCCAAGCCTGCAAACCTCTATATGCACAAATTTGAACAAGACCATGCATTGAATATCGCAAACCCGTATTAATCATCTATACGGGTTTGGAAGAGGTACATAGATGACATTCTGGTGGTCTGGAGGGGTGAGGTGAAAGATCTCTTACATTTTCACTCCTGGTTGAACAACTGCAACAACTTTCTTAAGTTCACCATAGAGTACAATCACCAATCTTTGGCTTTTTTGGATCTACTGATAACTGTATCCCCAGATGGACTGCAATCAGAGCTGTATAAGAAACCGATGGCCCGCAACTCACTCCTGGAATATGGGAGCTGTCATCCTAAATCTCTGAGGGACAATCTCCCATTGGGACAATTTTTACGTGTCCAACGTAATTGTTCTACAACAGAGTCTTTCAAAAAGCATGCCCATGATTTGGAAGAGAAACTCCTTGAGAGGAAATATCTCAAGAAACTGATTCGCACATCCCAGAAGAGGGCTTCTAACAACAACCGTGAGGCTCTGCTGGAACCACCTCTACCTAAAGAACAGAACGAGAGAATCACGTGTGTTAACACGTTCAGTACCAGATCCAATGCCATCCAACAGATCATCCGCAGACATTGGAAGATCCTCAATACTGGTGCTGACGAGCTAGAACAACCCCTATTTGCTTTCAAGAGGGGTACCAGCATCAGAGATCAAATTATACATACAAGACCACGTCCGGCTACCATCCACCAGATTGGGACACTGTGGGACATGCCTGCAGTGACCGGACACCACCCTTGTGGAAATTGTGCAGCTTGCCCGCAAACAAATAAATCTACAAGCATCAATATTGGGACAAGCAGAGCCTGGGAACAACGACGTTTTACTAATTGTATTAGCAGCAATCTAATATATTTAATCACTTGCCCATGCTCTTTGAGATATGTCGGAATGACGACCAGGAAAGTAAGAACTAGGATCTCTGAGCATAAAAGCACCATCCGCTGCGAAAAACAGGCGACCCGCCTAACCAACCATTTCTTGGAAGTCAACCATAAACCCACAGACTTCGTTTGGACAGTGATTGAACAACCTGTCATTCCAACTCATATCACTGATGTGTCAAAATACCTGTTCAAATTAGAACAGAAATGGGTATACATTACAAACTTAACACTGATAAGGCTGGGCTTAATGAGGATATCCCATGGATGTCATTGTAGATTCCTTTAGGTTAAAGCTTAAAATTCTGGACTGTAATAAAATGATCAGTTTTACATACATGCGCCTTCTTCCATGCATTTGGACCCACCTCTGATGATAAATATGACATCTCTTGTTCATAACTGCCAAGAGATACTATTGCTCCAGGCTTATCTGCTCAATTTACACATTAGGTATAGTGGCTCTATGTCAAAAGCTGCACCTAGGCTACTGCGCACTGCTCTCCTTCTCCCTTATTAACTTCCACACACATTGAGGCATATATAGCATGTTTAATGATTACAGCTATGCCTAATTCATTTTAATACTACTAATACCTTTACCATATTGAATATGCTGGCAATAAATAAACAACAGTAACCTGCAACAGGTATGTGGCACGACCAGCGTAATGATCAGTACATGTTTGTATTCCTAACTTCAGATTGGCAGATGTATGTGAACCGAACAACATGCTTATGATCAGATCAAAAATCGGCACACGAATGTGAACCGAACTACATTTCCCAGCAGACGTTGGCGCGTATGCGTCTACTGCACGGAGAATACAGAACCGGACTACAATTCCCGGCAAACCTAGTCGCGCACGAGCACCTTCGAAGCGTACTAATGACGCTGACAAACCGAGCCCGGGTACCTCCCCAGACAGCCCAGACGGCTGCTGAGTGTACCGACGGGCAGGTAAGCCCTATACCTCCTTGCGTGTTTGGAATGAGTGGGCGCACAAACAGATAGGCTTGTGTGTGAAAGGTGTATACAAAACTAAGATCGGCTCGATTAAACTAACGTTGGCGGTACTATAATTATCTTAGTGACTACCGCTACAAATGCAGCATTAATACAATGCAAAGACCTCGAGTACAAGTGATAACACAAAAGAATGAATGCTGGGTCAGAAAAACGAACACATGTACGCTGGGGCAATCATGTACACTGATGTGATAACTTGCATTCAAGCCACTACCGCTTGCATAAGGTTCTGAACGGTGCATTTATAGCATGTAGCGCTTTACGACCTGAACCATAATATGGATAATGGTAGATCATCGGGGTAAAAAGAAAGAACAAAAGTAGTCTGAGATGAGCCAGAGAGGGATGAGAAGCGCACAGGGCAGCTGTTTGTCCTTTAGACATTCAATTAGACCGATGTTAAACACATGAAGTGACCTTGATTTATAAATTGGTTTAATCCGGGAGACATCTCCGAGCAGAAATAAGCAACATAAGCGGTTGGGTAAAGGTTATGCGACTATATGAACAAGAGACATTTTACATGGGCTTTGATACCTTTTCTGAATAAGAGGAAGTGTTGTAATTACTGGCCTTCGCGTTGTTTTTATTTTGACTTGCACATATCACTTTCTCTATATCTTAGAGCAGTGCGCTATCTTCCTGAGCTGTGGCCAGGCGAGGAGTGGCACGTTCCTCTTACCCTATAGGTGAGCGAGAGGGCTTTTATCTACCTGGCGACCAGATACTGACTGCTTTAGGTTTTCCACATAATCATGTGTCCAAAAGAGATGACTTACACTAATTTTGGTAATGTCGTTTTTGTCTTTGTTTGTGTCTAATATCTATGTTATTGTGTCTTGATGACGTTTGTTCCTGGGACATCCCTTGCAGAATTGAGAGGACAACCAGGTTTGAGCAGGTGATATCTGTATCAGAAACCTTTTTATATCGCACTTTTTGAGCAGTAGCAAATGTTATAGGTCCTGAAGAAGCGGGAGATACGTAGTGATCTTTAAACTACCGCAGAAACATGTCGACCAACATCTAGGGTCAGTGACTATTAGGGTTAATCACTGACTGTTTTGCACTGAATGGTTTTAATTTTGAAAATGAACGGCACCAGAATAAAGTTTTCTTGCGTTCATTATTCAATTTTATCTTAGAGCACGTCACTATCTTTCTTTTGATTTTCATAACTTTCTTTTGCACTGCTCCTCAGTTACAAATACAGCACTTCCGCTTGCACCATTTTGTACAACACTAACCTTTCCCTGCCTAGGTGGCAACAACCTAGACTCTCCACTATGGGAAGTGGTTCAAAGGATGAAAGGGCGGAAAAGGAAGAGTAACTGATGGATTTCCTTCCCAAACAGTGCGATGTATGGTTGTGTGCTTTTTTAACAACTTCTAGCACACATTGACTCATCTAGACACATTTCATTTCTTTGACACATTTTCTGACCCATAGTTATTCTTTGTTGTATTTACTGATCTGAGTAGGGGGCTGTAACTGTGTGGTCGTTAAATATTCCCTGGGACCCTCCACCCAAAAATTTTCTTGTTGTTTATGCCAGTCTGGAGCAACCAGACCAGTGTCGTAGTTTTCAAAGTTCGTCGCCAAGATGGCCACTAGCCAACGGACCAGTGACCGGTTAGGCGCGTCGAGTGGCAAAATGCAGAAGGGCCCCATGCAGATCGTGGAGATGCTGGAGTGCTCACCTTTGGTGCAAATGCTGCCCGGGGTTGGGGCTTCTCAGTCCCAAAGCACAACTTGGAGGGAGCCTCGGTTGTCACGCTGTCAGCTTTTCGGGTGTCTTCCAAGATGGCTGGCTCCACGTGTCTCGGTGCCTCCACGGGTCTCTTTGCAGGGACTGTGGATCGGGCTGTGAAAGGTCTGGAGGTCCAGTTCTTGTTGGTCTCTGGGCTTGGGCTCCGGCGGGAGGCGGCGGCAAAGCAGACGTCGAGTAGCTGGGTGGTCACTCCTTGACCACAAGGGAAATTTTTCTTCAGTATTCTGTGCAGCAGAACTTCGAAGTTCCCGTTTTCTTCTTGGTATTAAGTTGATTTCAGGATGACTGAAGTCCTAGGACACAGCTCCTACCTTTAAACGAATTCTAGGGGCTGGACTACCTGCTAGGTCCCTCATATGGGTGGGACCAGGAAGGGGGGTGGTTACACCCCCTATCCTTTGTCCAGTTTCACGCCAGAGCTGGGGCTGGAGTGCCCCAGCACCGGTTTGAACTGGACTATGCACGGGGACACCTTGTGGGCCCCAAGCCCTGCCTGACCAATATACAAAATCCTGTCTGGGGTGGTGCTAGCACCTCCCCTGGCAGAAAACCCTTTGTCCACGTCTCCCAAGCTGGAAGGACTCCCAGCAGCAGGAGAGCAGACTTGTGTCGCGGTGGCAGCATCCATTTTGTGAACACTGAGGCTGTGTTTAAGTTTAACTGGGGTTCAGGTTATGTACATGTCGTATCCCTCTAAAAGGGTGGAAAGCTACCCCCGTCGCCAGAACTGGCGAGGGGGTAGTATTCCAATTCGTATGACACCTTACCCGACATGTTTTGATAAAGCCAAACCAAAGATAGCATTTAACCGCGAGGTTCATAATGCACTTAAGAGTATATGGTATGGCAATATCTAGAAACAGCTAAAGGACATGGTTCCGAAAGCTGCAGACAGGCTCAGCTCATGCCAGAGCACCATCTCACATAAAACCAAGCACTCTGCCTCCAGGATTGTTATGGCCTGCCATAGAATAGAAGTGACTTATAGGTTAACATGTGTTCCATTTAAGGTTAGGTATAGGCATACTACACCTAAGTAAGAGGTGGATACACCAACTTACCCCAGCTGAGTGATCAGCCAGTTGTGTCAAATTGATAGGCCAGGCCAGGGGTGGCATAATACATGCTGCAGCCCCTGGTAGGCCTCAGATACACCTATGCCCTGGGTACCTAGGGTACACTAGTACAGGGGCTCACAAGGTGATCCAGTTCCAATTGGTAATGCACCTAAAGTGCATTGGTATGTACCTACGGTACATGGAGTCCATTTTAGGGAGAGAGCAATTAGCCTGGGGCCCTGATTAGCAGGATCCCAGGCCAACCAAGTCAAAAACCAGCTAAACATTAGGCAAAAATTTGGGGGTAACCATAGTCAGATATCCACCTTCCTACACACCCCAGTTCAGACATGGCCATATGGAAATCAGTCTGACCCTGTGCCTCATGGGAACAGGCCAGCCCGAACTTCCAAGCCATGCCTTCCCTGGACCGGAAACAAGCTTCTGAGGACCGGTACCACTTTGTTCGCCATAAGTTGGCAGGGTATGCTCAGACGTGACTACTGCCTTCGATGCGGACAGCAGGGCTCACAATTTAGATGCAGTGGCGATTGCAGATGACGCACCCCAGTACGCAAGACACGTTGCTCCAAGTGTGGCCCACACAGACCGCGCATGTGTAACAGGCTGTGCACACGCTTCAGGTGCTACTAACTCACTGCGCCACAAGTCATCGCCACATGGCCTTATTAAGGCAGAATTCATTAGACAAAAGACATTGCTCCCAGTGCAGCCCGCCAGGACCACGTATCATTGTAGGGTGCGCACACACTGAGTGCTCCAGGTGCTGCTAACTGTGCAGCTCAACTCAATGCCATGTGGCTGTGCGCCCATCCTGACCGCTGCCTCCGGCCTACACTGGGGTTACCACGGTTCGCAAGTCAAGATTAGTAGCAATGCAAATTGTGTAAGTGACTATAATGGGTTAAGTAGACCAAATGCTCCCAATCTGTGCAACTTAAGTCAACGTCACGTGGCTGTGGGCCTTTGCTGACCGCTGCCTCTGGCCTACACTGTAGAAGGCCGGCGACACGTGGTGCCACTAACCCTCTTTAACACAAGCCAACCCCACATGTGTAACTGTGCCCTGAGTCCTGAATGGCAGTGACCCCAAGTCCGTGGCACCAACCACAGCACCACACTCCCTCAGATTAGTGAGGCATATTTCGATATGCAAGGCCAGTGACAGGTAGTCCCACTAACTCTCTTTAACGCAAGCCGATCCCACACGTGTAACTGTGTCCTGAGTCCTGAATGACAGTGACCCCAAGTCTGTGGCAGCGACAACAGCACCATACTCCCTTCAATTTGTGAGGCATATTTTTATATGCAAGCCGGTGACACGTTGTGCCACTAACCCTCTTTAACAGAAGCCGATCCCACATGTGTAACTGTGTCCTGAGTCCTGATTGGCAGTGACCCCAGCTTCGTGACAGTGACCACAGCACATGACTCCCTTCGATTAGTGAGGAGTATTTGCATATTGAAGGCTGGCAACAAGAGGTGCCACTGAACCTGCACTATGCAGGCCGGTAGGGCCACCAACACATGCACATGGCTGTGGGCCCTTCCTCGTCGCTACCTCAGGCCTACACTACAGTCAGCCGGCCTCACAATTCAGATACAGTCCTGACTCCACATGACGCAGTCCAGTAGGCAACACTCATTACTCCCAGTGAGGTCATCCACACCAGGCACCATCCCAGGCTCACACAGTCTCAATGCTTCTGGTGCCACTAACCCTATTTAACACAAAACAATCCCACATGTGTAACTGTGTCCTGAGTCATGAGTGGCAGCGACCACAGCACCAGACTCCCTTTGATCAGTGAGGCATATTTCCATATGCAAGGCTGGTGACACGTAGTCCCACTAACCCTCTTTAACACAAGCCGATCCCATATGTGTAACTGTGTCCTGAGTCCTGAATGGCAGTGACCCCAACTTTGTGGCAGCGACCACAGCACCAGACTCCCTTCAGTCTTATTTGTTGTTTTCTTTACATACATTTTTTATATGCAAATCTATACATGACTAAGATTCTTTTTTGTCCAACCACACAGGGACACTTCCGGGCCCAAGAAGGGTGTTGGGGGTATGTTGGTAATGTGGGAAGAGGGTATGTTACCTGCTAATGTGGGGAGAGGGAGCGTCAAAGGGGTATCTCTCACAGAAAGAACTCCAATATTCTTTCACAAATGCCTCGGACAGATGCCAGCTGATTAACTGAATCACAAAATGATTCTTTACTACTTATGTAGTGTGAGTTATGAATAGTTTTCACCCAGGCTCGCAAAGAGACCGCTGTGGCCCATCCGCTCGACTCACAGATGCAGTTCTACGAGCCGTCCGCGTCATTGTGGCTATCCCTGCCCTGTTCTGTCATACGCCACGCCACTCCGATTACCTTCTGACATTGGCCCCACATAGCTACCTGTCGCAGGCATACTCGCTGCAGGTTTGCAGGTCAGTGGTCTAGTTCTCAACATATTACGGCCACTCCCTGAGGGCAGGTTTGCATACACACCACACCCATCCGGCACATGCGTCACAGATCAAGTGACCACGCAAATATAATAGATCGACAATGTCACATCCTTTATTGCCGATGCTGACTGGATGGCGGACACTCCACGGGTCTCAACCATAAAGAGTCCATAAAAAATTACGCATAAGGCCGTCAGAAACCTTCCATCCCCTTGGCGCGAACTTCATATACATAGGGATAGTGCCACCCGAAACTCATGTGGCCATAAGGCTGCCAGAAAGGAAGAGATCCTTTTTAGGTCTCGGCCTAGCATACACTGCGCAGCTGAGAATTTATGTCTCTTAGTACGGGGGCTTGAACCCGCCCCTCTTCTCCATTGGCTGGCTTCCTAAACTCTGTTTAAGCCCCGTCTTTTTCGGATTCAGGGGCGTGTTTTTAGCAGTTTTTTAACTCTGTGACATCATCAGTCACTCAACTGCAAAAACCACGCCCCGAATGCGAAAATGGCGCCGCTTTTGTGGCGCTATTTCTGCCCGACCGCCGCAAGAAGTTGAGAAGCTGCTGAGTCCTCCAGTGAGTACTCGCTTTTCTTGCCTCTCTACCCGGATTGTGCCCGTGTTTTTGCCTCTGTCTCCTCGTTGTGCGTCTGCCCCCTCGTTGTGCATCTGCCCCCTCGCTGTGCTTGCTCCCCTGCCCCCTCATTGCTCGTGGTTGCTCTCCTGCTCCCTCATTCGTTGTGCTTGCTCCCCTGACCCCTTGTTGCTTGTGCTTGCTCCCCTGACCCCTCGTTGCTTGTGCTTGCTCCCCTGCCCCCTCGTTCGTTGTGCTTGCTCCCCTGCCCCCTCGTTGCTTGTGCTTGCTCCCCTACCCCCTTGTTGCTTGTTGTGCCTCTGTGCCCTGCTTGTGATCCGGTTTTTGTGCCTGTGCCCGGTTTTTGTGCCTCTGTGCTCCCCTGCCCCCTCGTTGCTTGTTGTGCCTCGGTGCCCCCCTGCCCCCTCGTTGCTTGTTGTGCCTCTTTGCACTGATTGTGACCCGGTTTTTGTGCCTCTGTGCCCCCCTGCCCCATCGTTGCTTGTTGTGCCCCCCTAGCCCCTCGTTGCTTGTTGTGCCTCTTTGCCCTGCTTGTGATCCGGTTTTTGTGCCTCTGTGCCTGGTTTTTGTGCCTCTGTGGCCCCCTGCCCCCTCGTTGCTTGTTGTGCCTCTGTGCCCTGCTTGTGATCTGGTTTTTGTGCCTCTGCCCCCCCACCACCCTCGTTTGTTGTGCTTGATGTCCTGCCCCCCCCCCCCTCGTTGGTCATGCTTGCTGTCCTGCCCCCTCGTTGCTTGTGCGTCTGCCCCCTCGCTGTGCTTGCTCCCCTACCCCCTCATTGCTCGTGCTTGCTCTCCTGCTCCCTCGTTCATTGTGCTTGCTCCCCTGTCCCCTTTGTGCGCCTCTGTGCCCTGCTTGTGCTGTTTTTTGTGCCTCTGTGCCCTTTTTTGTGCCTCTGTGCCCCCCTGCCCCCTCGTTGCTTGTTGTGCCTCTGTGTCCCCCTGCCCCCTCGTTGCTTGTTGTGCCTCTATGCCCTGCTTGTGATCCGTTTTTTTTGCCTCTGTGCTGCCTTGCTCGTGATCCGGTTTTTTTGCCTCTGTGCTGCCTTGCTCGTGATCCGGTTTTTGTGCCTCTGTGCTCCCCTGCCTGTGATCCGGTTTTGTGCCTCTGTGCTCACCTTGATCCAGTTTTTGTGCCTTTGTGCCTCCCTGCCCCCTCGTTGCTTGTTGTGCCTCTGTGCCCTGATTGTGATCCGATTTTTGTGCCTCTGGGCTCCCCTGCCCCCTCGTTGCTTGTTGTGCCTCTGTGCCCTGCTTGTGGTCCGGTTTTTGTGCCTGTCCCCCCCTGTCTCCTCGTTGCTTGTTGTGCCTCCCTGCCCCCTCGTTTTCTGTGCCTCTGTGCCCGGTTTTTGTGCCTCTGTCCTACCCTGCCCCCTCATTGCTCGTGATCCCTCGTTTGTTGTGCTTGCTCCCCTGACCCATCGTTTCTTGTGCTTGCTCCCCTGCCCCCTCGTTAGTTGTGCTTGCTCCCCTGCCCCCTCGTTGCTTGTGCTTGCTCCCCTGCCCCCTCGTTGCTTGTTGTGCCTCTGTGCCCTGCTTGTGATCAGGTTTTTGTGCCTGCTTTTTGTGCCTCTGTGCTCCCCTGCCCCCTCGTTGCTTGTTGTGCCTCTGTGCCCCCCTGCCCCCTTGTTGCTTGTTGTGCCTCTTTGCACTGCTTGTGACCCGGTTTTTGTGCCTCTGTGCCCCCCTGCCCCATCGTTGCTCGTTGGGCCCCCCTACCCCCTTGTTGCTTGTTGTGCCTCTGTGCCCTGCTTGTGATCCGGTTTTGTGCCTCTGGCCCGGTTTTTGTGCCTCTGTGGCCCCCTGCCCCCTCGTTGCTTGTTGTGCCTCTGTGCCCTGCTTGTGATCCGGTTTTTGTGCCTCTGCCCCCCCCTCGTTGGTTGTGCTTGCTGTCCTGCCCCCTTGTTGCTTGTGCTTGTTCCCCTGTCCCCTCGTTGCTTGTTGTGCCTCTGTGCCCTGCTTGTGATCCAGTTGTTATGCCTCTGTGCCCCCCTGCCCCCTCTTTGCTTGCTGTGCCTCTTTTGCACTGCTTGTGACCCGGTTTTTGTGCCTCTGTGCCCTCCTGCCCCATCGTTGCTCGTTGTGCCCCCCTACCCCCACGTTGCTTGTTGTACCTCTGTGCCCTGCTTGTGATCCGTTTTTTGTGCCTCTGTGGCCCCCTGCCCCCTCGTTGCTTGTTGTGCCTCTGTGCCCTGCTTGTGATCCGGTTTTTGTGGCTCTGTGCCCTGCTTGTGATCCGGTTTTTGTGCCTCTGTGCCCTGCTTGTGCCTCTACGCCCTGCTTGTGCCTCTGTACCCTGCTTGCGATCCGGTTTTTGTGCCCTGCTTGTGACCCGGTTTTTGTGTTGCGCCCCAGCCCCCTCGTTGGTTGTGCTTGCTGTCCTGCCCCCCCCCTTGTTGGTTATGTTGGCTGTCATGCCCCCCCCCCTTGTTGGTTGTGCTGCTGTCCTGCCCCCGCCCTCATTGGTTGCGCTTGCTGCCCTGCCCCCCCTCGTTGGTTGTGCTTGCTGTCCTGCCCCCCCGTTGGTTGTGCTTGCTTGTGATCCGGTTTTTGTGCCTCTGTGCCATGCTTGTGCCTCTGCGCCCTGCTTGTGATCCGGTTTTTGTGTTGCGCCCCTGCCCCCTTGTTGGTTGTGCTTGCTTTCCTGCCCCCCCCCCGTTGGTTGTGCTTGCTGTCCCACCCTCCCCTCATTGGTTGCACTTGCTGTCCTGCCCCCCCCCCACCACCCCTCATTGGTTGCTCTTGCTGTCCTGCCCCTCCCGTTGGTTGTGCTTGCTTGTGATCCGTTTTTTGTGCCTCTGTGCCCTGCTTGTGATCCGGTTTTTGTGCCTCTGCGCCCTGCTTGTGATCCGTTTTTTGTGTTGCGCCCCTGCCCCCTCGTTGGTTGTGCTTGCTTTCCTGCCCCCCCCCCCCCTCGTTGGTTGTGCTTGCTGTCCTGCCCTCCCCTCATTGGTTGCACTTGCTGTCCTGCCCCCCCCCCCTCATTGGTTGTGCTTGCTGTCCTGCCACCCACCCCCCCGTTGGTTGTGCTTGCTTGTGATCCGGTTTTTGTGCCTCTGTGCCCTGATTGTGATCCGGTTTTTGTGTTGCTCTCCTGCCCCCGCCCCCTCATTGGTTGTGCTTGCTGTCCAGCCCCCTCCCTCGTTGGTTGTGCTTGCTGTCCTGCCCCCCCCGTTGGTTGTGCTTGCTTGTGATATGGTTTTTGTACCTCTGTGCCCTGCTTGTGCCTCTGTTCCCTGCTTGTGATCCATTTTTTGTGTTGCTCTCCTGCCCCTGCCCCCTCGTTGGTTGTGCTTGCTCTCCTGACCACCCCCCTCGTTTGTTGTGCTTGCTGTCCTGCCCCCCCCTCCCTCGTTGTGCTTGCTGTCCTGCCCCCCCCCCGCCCCTCGGTTGTGCTTGCTTGTGATCCGGTTTTTGTGCCTCTGTGCCCTGCTTGTGCCTCTGTGCGCTGATTGTGATCCGGTTTTTGTGCCTCTGTGCCCTGCTTGTGATCCGGTTTTTGTGCCTCTGTGCCCCACTTGCGATCCGGTTTTTGTGCCTCTGTGCCCTGCTTGTGATCCGGTTTTTGTGCCTCTGTGCCCTGCTTTTGCCTCTGTGCCCTGCTTGTGATCCGGTTTTTCGTGCCTCTGTTCCCTAGGGCATTACTGGGCAGAGAAGTGTTTGTGTGTGTGGCTCTCTGTGCGTGTGTGTGGCTCTCTGTGCGTGTGTGTGGCTCTCTGTGCGTGTGTGTGGCTCTCTGTGCGTGTGTGTGGCTCTGTGTGTGTGTGTGGCTCTGTGTGTGTGTGTGTGGCTCTGTGTGTGTGTGTGGCTCTGTGTAGGTGGCTCTGTGAATGACTGTGGGTGGCTCTGTATGTGTGTGTGGGTGGCTTTGTTTGTGTGGGTGTGTGGCTCTGTGTGGGTGTGTGGCTCTGTGTGGGTGTGTGGCTCTGTGTAGGTGGCTCTGTGTAGGTGGCTCTGTGTAGATTACTCTGTGTAGGTGGCTCTGTGTGAATGACTGTGGGTGGCTCTATGTGTGTGTGTTGGCTTTGTGTGTGTGGCTATGTGTGGGTGCAAATGCAATAGGTCTCGCATTTCTGAGCGATTAAGCTATTGGCATTGTAAATGACAATGCCATTTATTTATGTTTTAAAAACAAAAACATAAATAACAAGCATTGGAAATGCTCTCACACCATTAGAGTTAGAGCTTTTAGAAATGTTTTTTGTTTTTTAATTCTTAATGGTGCGAGACCTATTGCATTTGGAACTGAGGAGCCAGGTTGAGGCATGGAGTTGCGATTCTGGAAGCTTCCCGTGCCTATCGGGAAAAAACGTGACCTTGCGTAATGTAACTGTTGTTCATGCACAGAGCTCCAACTACAGGACAAAGGTATGTTTTTTTCTTGAAGCGTTACAATCCTAAAACGAAACAAAACACAATAGTCCTGCGATTGTAACCGGAAGCCCGTCATTTCGGATTGCAACCCTACTAATTGGGTTATCTTGTTTTTACCTCATAAATTAGGAAATAGAGGCTGAAATGCTAGAGCTTCTAGTACCTTAAAACTGCATTTAAAAAGCACAAATAATAGTAATCATTCTTCTTTTCATATACCTCTCCGATTTCCCAGCCGTATCCTCGCGTGTACACAATTATGTCGGAAGTCGGCACAGGCAGGGGAAGTTACTTCCGGTGCAACCGGATGTGTGTACCAAAGTGCTAGGTCAGAAGCGTGCGAGGGGGCGTAGAGCAGGGGGCGGAGCTGGGGGAGGCACGGCCTAGCGGCCGTGCAAGTGATGCAAGTAGAGTAGGGGGAGGAGAGGCAGGGGGAGGAGAATTAAAGGAGGCACGGCCTAGCGGCCGTGCAACCAAGAAGATTAACGAAAAAGCCGATTTGATGGGCGTGGCTTAAAGCGCGTGCACATCATCAAGTCGGATTTCTCGTTAAACTCTGGTTAAGCCCCTATATCTCTCGCCAGCTCAATGCGCATGCGCATCGGAAGGCAAGACCTAAAAATGTCATGAGCAATGCCAATAGCTCAAACTTTAACAATGCTGAGACCATTGCATTGTAAATGCCTGTTTAAAATATGCTGCCTTACTTGTAATGCTCTTACTGGCAGAGGCCCTTACTATCTACGAAAGAAACCGGTAAAACAAGTACCAGGTACAAATCTCAGATTTGGTTCATTAGGACTGCTACAGATCCCTCGTATATGCTTGAGCCGCACTGGGGGTAAAGCCTTTTCGTACCTTGCTCCAAAGTACTGGAACAGACTGCCCATGGCCCTGCAGGAAACTCTGACTTATTGCACCTTCAGGAAACAACTAAAAGCCTTCCTGTTTTAAAATAGCTGCTCACTTGACTCTCAGCTATTTGTTTTTTTTTTCCTAGGCAGCGCCAAGATGCCCCAGGGTGAATTGTGCGCTATAAAAGATCTTACAACATAACACCAGCAGATAACAGCATTGGGTTAGGCCCCGGACAGGACTGGGTGGGGAAAAGGGAATGGAGGCAGGGAAGGGCTGCACCAGCAGATAACAGCGCTGGGTCAGAACCCAGACAGGACTCGGTGGGGCCAAGAGTAGGGAGGCAGGAAGGGATGGGTCAGACCCCGGACAGGACTGGGTGGGGGACAAGGGAGGCAGGGAAGGGCTGCACCAGCAGATAACAGCGCTGGGTCAGACCCCAGACAGGACAGGGTGTGGACAAGGGAAGGGCTGGGGCAGCATACAACAGCGCTGGGTTAGACCCCGGACAGGACTGGGAGGGGAGGGGACAAAAGAATGGAGGCAGGGAAGGGTTGGAGCAGCAGATAACAGCGCTGGGTCACACCCCGGAGAGGATTGGGTATGGGTAGGGAAAGAGAAGGGAGGCAGGGAAAAGCTGGAGCAGCAGATACTAGCGCTGGGTCAGACCCCGGACAGGACAGGGTGTGGACAAGGGATGGGTCAGCTCAGCCATAAATGTAATCTCCGGAATTCGGCAGGGAGGTGGCTGGCACAGGCCCCTCTTTCTACGGGGAATTTTCACAAGAGAAGAGGTGCTGCAGAGTGTGAGGTGAGGGGGTGGGGATGGTCCGGGGAGCAGTGGGCCTTGGGAGGGATGAAGTACCGTCAAAGTGAGGGGGAGGTGAGATGCTGTTTGTGGCTGGGCCGTCACTATTAAGGACACGTAGACAGCAACAGAGTTTATTTAGGTTTGTGAGAATGCTAATGTTGTGAGAGGGGCAAAGATAATGTGTCACCACGAACGGAGGTGGAAACAAAAAACAAAACGTGAAGGAACTATACAGACTGTAGCAAAGAAGAAGTAAGGCGCTGACAGCAGGGCGCACGGAAACTGTGTTTAATGTGCAACCAAAGGGCTAAAATATACCTCCACGCGCGTGCACTTGTTGGGGAAATATAGCAGTAGAAACTCATGAGTGGAATGAGAGCCTCCCTGAGCCGGGCACAGCAGACCCGCGCCTCGTTTGGAGGCAGTGCAGTGAATTGGATGCGGGTGTGTGTCTGGGGGGTTGGGGGGCACAGGAGGAGGACAATGCAGGGAGGTGAAATGCCTCAACGGGGGCACCCAGGGGGAGGAGGAGGGGGAGGAGAGGCAGGGGCGACGCTCGAGAGGGAGGCTGGCTCTCGGGTTAGACGAGTCAATGGCAGAGACAAGAGGGGGGAAGGGGCCTCCGGGGGGTGACTGCAGCTCTGCGTGTGAGGCGGTGATCCTCGGCAGGCAGGACGGTGTCCTCCCCCCCCCCCACCGCAGGCCGGCTCCTCGGGCCGGGGGTGCAGGGCTACAGCAGGGGTGGAGGGGGCTCGAGGCTCTGGGGTTTGAATCTCGGCGCCTCTTGTGACCCTGGGCGGTCGGTCGGTGTGTCTCCCTGGGAGGGGGTCGTTCCGGGGTGGGGTGGCGTGGGGGCCGACGGACGGGGCACTCAGGGGTCTGACCAGGAGGCTGCCGCGGGGAGGGAGCTGCGGCGCCGCCGTCTTTACACGTCTTTAGTCGACGGCACTGGAGCCCTGTGGTACCGGAGCGCGCGGCCCGCAGCCTGACTGGATATCGCGTCATGACCGATAGTCCACGTCACTGGAACAAGGAAGAGAAGAACCCGGAAGGAGCGGGGCACGCGGATGCTCAGCTGTCCACCTCTGACCCCAGAGACGAGGGGCGCGCGAGGCCAGCTGACCCCAGAGACGAGGGGGGCACGAGGCCGACGTCAACAGCTGACCCCAGAGACGAGGGGCGCGCGGCGCGAGGCCAGCTGACCCCAGAGACGAGGGGCGCGCGAGGCCAGCTGACCCCAGAGACGAGGGGGGGGCACGAGTCCGACGTCAACAGCTGACCCCAGAGAGGAGGGGCGCGCGAGGCCCACGCCACCGCGTTCATGCAGGCGCGCAGCTGACGCGGGTACGTGCGGAGCTGTCGGGGGGCCGGGAGGGGTCAGACTCCATCACCCTCGGGGGTTTTCTTTTTTTTAAAAAAATGTATATAATGTGATTTTCTATAGCGCGAACTTTGCCCGATGGTGTCAGAGCGCTTTACAAAAGAACCAGGTTCAAAACATAAGGACTTAGGAATGCATACGTTACATAAAGGATACAAACAGGAAAACATTGCCAATGTACAAGTTGTAAATTCACTCAAAGAAGGGATACAAATGGATAAACTCTAAGAGACACATAGGAATGGTAGAGAGTACAAAGGTCTATAGCATATACTAGTGATTGGAGTTATCTCTGTATGCATATATATACACATAGCAGATTTTCTCAGGTCAAGACCCCAAAAAAAACGACAACCAAGAGAGCAGAGTGCCATTAAGTGGGGCGGGGGGGGGGGAGGGGGGTTGGGCGCACAGTCACAGCACCAAGGGAGGGAGGGATACAAGGGTATGGAGAAAAGGCAAATCAGAGGATCATCAAGGGGGAAATGAGAGAAAAGGGTAAAGGGCGAGTGAATGGACAAGATGGCGGGTCGGGGTCCAGAGAAAAGTGGCCGAGAACAGCAGCAAAATGGCGGCCAGGACAAACGAAAAAGTAAAAAGTCCATTAGAGTCCTTCCTGGTTTGTTGACTGATGGCTGGCAGTCACTGATGCTTTTCGTTGGGCCGCTTTATAAATCAAGAGTTGGGTGTCCCACGGTTCCCTGCCTCGAGCTGCAGCTTGAAGAAGGCTGTCCCGCTGTTGGTAGCAGGAGAGCTCACTGGTCTGCCGGCTTCCGTCCTTGCCATTAGCTATTATGGGGTAGCCCAGTGACCCTCAAAACCTGGGTCCTAATGTTTAAACAAAAACAATAGTTCTTGACAGGACTGGTATCTATAATAAGAGATATCATTCAAACCAAGATTGTAGTTGTGTGTCATTGTATACTGCATATTCAATGTGTATGTCAAGCAATCAATCAATCAGTGACACTTATAGAGCGCGCTACATACCCGTACGGTCTCTATCAGTGTACACATTCACTCTCTTTCCCTCTGATAACACACATGCTCTAGTCAAAGCTATCAACTCAGCTGCTTGCGCTGAATTGTATTCTATCCTTGCTGTCTCAACAATAGTACATAAAGTAGTGACAGCATAGGCAGAACAGTTTCTCCATTCTGTAGTTTATAGCAGGATCCATCCACCCAAAGGATTCCATCCGGATCCTTAAGTGGAGTATCCTTTAAACCAATTCTACCTTTCGTTTCTTCCTCTGTACGAAGAAAACAATCGTGCATTTCCTGATCATCTTTCTCATTCGGGAGTGGCAAAAGCATAGCTGGATTTAATGTATTGCATCTTTTAATATGCACATGACTCGCTAACAGTGTCAACTCATATCCTGACAATCGAGCACTCATAAGGTGTTGGGTTTTTGTTCTGTTTAACAAAGTATCCACTGCATGTGGTACCATGACAGTAAGTGTGTTGTCTAATACTAATCCAGCAGATTGTCTAATGGAAATAGCAACAGCGGCAGTAGCTCTCAGGCAACTTGGCAAAGCTTTAGCTACCGGATCAAGTGTAACAGAAAAATACGCACATGGCCTTTGTTTGTCCCCAAATTGTTGCGTCAGGACAGACAAAGCACAACCTTCTCTCTCAAATACATAAAGTGTAAAAGATTTACTATAATCTGGGGTGCCCAATACTGGAGCAGAGCACAAAGCTCTACGTAAATCAACGAAACTCTTCTGACATTCGTTCGTCCAAGGGAGTGGATCGGGCGTATCTTTCAACGTAAGGGCCAACAATGGTTTGGCCAAAAGTGAAAAATTAGGGATCCACTGTCTGCAATAGGAAGGGATACCTAGGAAGGCACGTACTTTCCTTTGTGTCGTAGGTACAGACATCTGTGAGATAACCTGAATACGTTCTGGAGTCAATCGTCTTCCCTCCTTCGACAAAAGATGACCTAAATAGGTAACCTCTTGGCGGGCATATTGCAACTTAGAGGGTAATACTCTATGGTTCAATTCAGACAAGTGTCGCAGCAAACCAACAGTCACACTCTTACACACTTCTTCCGTGTCAGCAGCCACCAACAAATCATCCACATACTGAATAAGTGCAGCACCTGGAGGTAAGAAAAAAGAGTCAAGTTGTGATTTTAGAGCCTGACTATAAATAGAAGGACTCTCACAATTGCCTTGAGGAGCTCTCGTAAATCTGAAACTACGACCTCCTAAAGAGAAACCAAAAATGTCTCTACTTTCTTCAGCAATAGGAATACTAAAGAAAGCATTTTTGAGATCAATAACCGAGAACCAAGCTGCCGAAGCAGGAATCATCGTCAACAGAGTTGTGATATCTGGCACAACAGGAAACTGTGGTTTAACAATCCTATTTACCTCTCGAAGATCAATCACAAATCGATACACAGTAGGCTGTGAAGGATCCGTTCTCTTGACAATCGGAAGAACAGGACTATTGCACACGTTACCTCTTGTCTCTTCAATCACACCCTTTCTGACAAAATCGTGAACAATATCCAAAAGTGCTCTCTCGCTTTCGCTCGAGATGCGATACTGTGGTACTCGCGGCATCCAAACATTTTCCTTGAGTGTAACCACATATGGCGGTATTGCAAGACAACCCACATCGTTAGGACCCGTAGCCCAAAGACTCTCAGGTAGGGAAAGCAACTCAGGTGGAAAATTATCTCGAGAAAGATATACCAAAGACATCAACTTTTTCCCTAATGTAAGATGTACCCCAGAAGGAGAACAATACAGTGTCGCATGAAGTCTCTTCAGCAAATCTAAACCCAATAAATTCTCATTACAACCAGTCGTCAAAATCAATGGAGCATCCAAACTATAAGGACCAATCGAAATGGGTAAGGGATTGGAAACCGGGTTTGAAACCGGGGCGCCAGAAAAACCAACAGAAGTATTTATTAAGCCAGACAAAGGTGCGCCTGGGAGTTTAGAATGAATGATTGAACTTCTCATCGCACCAGTATCCAAAAGGAATGGCTCTAAGACACCCATAGCATCAGCAGTGACATATGGCCCATTTTGGTCAACTGGAATCGATACAACTCCCTTACTTCGTCCATTGCTGTCCTATTCAGTATAAGCGTCTTCCCAATTTTCCTCAACATGACAATCAGTATTAACGTACTGCGTAGTCTGAGCTCTCTGTTGATCGAAACAATTCGCAGCGGCGGAAGAATTAGAACGTTGCTCTTGAGAAGGCATTCCTCGTCCCCTACCTCTGAAGCCTGACTGATAAGTACCACGACCTTTTGGAGGTACTACACCACTGTTGCGTTGCGCCAAATCAGGACAATTATTTTTAAAGTGACCTATTTCCTTGCAATACGCACACTGGTTAGGTGCCAACAAAGGACGCTGACCAAATGAATCAGGCCTCTGAAACATTTTCTGAGACTGCTGTGGTTGTGCAAACTGAGGCTGAACCATGCGCGGAGGATATGCTTGTTGTATCAGAACCTTCGTCTTTAAATCCTTATTCTTCTTTTCCTGTTTCTCTTTTTCTTCCTTATCCCTATTCTCATAATATTGTGCCGTAGCCAATATCTTTGCAGGGGAGGAAACAGCCCATGCACTCTCTGAACTTTTGAGCTTATTCGACAACTCGGGAAGCAGATTATATACGAACTTATCAACAAACAATCGTTGGCCTCCCTCAACGCTCAGGTCCTGGCCTCTATGATCAAAAAACGTTTCTTCAAACCGAGTGAAGAAATCCGAAACACTCTCATCCTTTTTCTGTTTACATGCCGATAACTTATCCCAATTTACTCGTACCGCTGGCATCATAGTCTTCATTAACTCTATTATTCTGCCAGGTAATGCCGTAATCAAATCATCAGGTTTCGCACCACCGACCTGTGCCATATCAGCAGCTCTCAGAGCGACCCAATCACCACCTAATTCGGCATTATGATCTTCTCTGCGAATTCTAGCCCAAAGTGCTTGTGGAACCACATTCCCAAACAACATGTCAATATCGGCTAGATTCGTGATACTCGCGTCTACCGTCTGGGATAATTCTTTATAGTATCCTGCCGGATTTTTACGGGGATCTGGAAGAGTTTGCTTTAACGCCAATACTTCCGACCGTTTCCATGGCTCATGTACCCATATACGTTGAAAGTGAGCAGGGACCGGATGAGCACCAGCCACGGCTTCTCTCCATACAGGAGGAACTTCATGCATCGGAAACTGCTTAAACCCTTCCTGTTCGTTTAAATCACCAGCCGTGATTTTCTGAGAAAAAAATAAAGTCCGAAATTCTAGTAACATAATCAGTGCTTTCTCAACATCCGACCCTATTATGTAACCCTTCTCAAAATCCGCCTGAAGCTTAATCAACTTTGATGGTGTCACATCCAACTCAACATTCTCCCAATGTTTAATGAGAACATCGCACATAACATTAAATACATATCTTTGAACAGGTTCTGACCATTGACTAAAGGTACTCACGATATCTTGTAGAGTATACATAGAACCCTTTTCTATCCACTTACGACCAAGCGAATCCAAAACCATTTGCTGCTCTGTAAGCGGAAGTTGACCACGAGATTGTCGTTTAGAAAAAGACGGGGACAGATTCAGAGCCCCAACCAATGAAGAATATAAACCAGTGACAGCAGTAGTAAGCTTCCTATGTGAATATGGAGAGTTACTCACAAGAATGGTGGAAAAAGACGTATTAGAAGTAAATGGAAGAGGAGGTGTAGGAGGAATTACAGGAGGCAAAGGCTGAGGAAGAGGAACAGGTAACTGTACAACTGGTACCTGAGCAGGTACTGGCTGAGGGACAGGAGGAGCAGTAGGGGTTTGAACATAAGGGGGAGGAAAATTTAGAAGACATGACATAAGAATATCTTCCTCGTCACCCTTACTCTTTTCTGGAAGAGAAACAGGCATCATCGGATAGCATCTATCGATCGCCATACGATGCTGTCTTTCCACAACCTCCATGACTTTCTCTTCTTCATTAATCTTCAGCTGTTGAGCAGCTTGAACAATTGACATTTCCCTCTCTCTCTCTTATCTCTTTTAGCTTCTTTAATTTCTTTCTGTTTGGCTTCCTTTCGCCATAGGCGGAAAGAATCAAACATCGCTGGCCGGGCTTTCTTTTTAAACAAAACCGCTTCTAAATTATCGAGAATAGCGGAGTCAAAACTACCATGTTCTGGCCATCTTAAGACTCCACTCTTCTCCGTGTATCGAACCCATGTTTTATTAAACGTAATAGGACCCATACCATGCTTTGAATATAGTACATAAGTGGGCGTTCCAACTGGAGGAATTGGACAAGAGTCCTCCAACCGGGAGTCCCTAGTACACCCTAAACAGCAGAAGCGCCTAAACTTACTTATTGCAGGCATCACTAATTTCTCAATGAAACACTTACCAAGAACGCTTATCGTATTTCTTATTCAAACAAATACTTACCAAGAACGTTTATCGTCTTTCACAAAAATGACCTCAAAACCCAAAAGTCACTTATGGATCCCAAAAACAAAGTTACCAAAACAAAGTTACCAAAGTACATCAGTTACTAATTCATCAGTTACTAATTCATCAGCTACTAATTCATCAGTTACTAATTGGGCAGTTACTAATTGGGCGCGACCCACAAAATACTTAACTCAAATATGATCTTCTTACGCCAACCGGAGGTCCAATTATCGTCTCGCTCTACAAAATCGTCACCAACGTCGGGGCCAAGGCAGGACAGCAGTCGAGGCAGCAGGCGTCAGGCAGCCGTCCAGCAGGAGAAGTCGCGCTGAAAAAACCTTCGGTCCACTTTCGACATACAGGGATCGATGACGTGGGGCGCTTCCTCCGGAATTTGCTTGCGGGACTCCTCACAATCTTCAGGCTACACCGCTACCACCGATGCTGTCCACTCGTGGTCGCCATTTGAGGAAACTCGACCATATGGGTCAAGCGGTGTTCAAGACGCCTGAAATTCCCCGGGTTCTTCTGCCTCAGCCACACAAGGAGTACTGGACACGTACAGAGACAATGGACACTCCGTCTTGGCGTAACAAGTCGATTTATTAGCTGCAGCTAGCACAGTTGTCTGCGAAGTCACTAGGAGAGCGATATTCGCAAGAGACTGCTCCTTAACATTGTAACAGACAAGCTTAAATACAGTACAATACAATACGAAAAGCAATAACGCACATTGTTGAGACTTCGACAAACGAGAAACACAATAAATTGATCTCTGTGTAACTAAATATCAACAACCATGTTTGCATTTTGGCCCTTAAGCAAATTACTGAGAGAATCCCCATTATACGTTTTACAGCTAACGAAAACACAGGTGCGCTCTACAAGGGCAGACATAAGGCTATAGAATGCTTCGAGATGTGTAACAGAAAACTACAGATAAGATAGTAAAGAGGAAAGAATGGTGTGAATCAACAGTCGTCTGGGCAAGGGATTACATAGCTCAAACAACGGCTTAATGCACTCGACCAGTCCCAGACACTTCTTTAGTAAACAAGGTCACAGGAGTCATCTGACACGCGATGCCAGAAACGACAAAAACATCGCTTTCGTCTTGCTGCCTGGGTGAAGGCAACCTAAAATGGCGGTGACAACAAAATGGATGCTGAAACATGGGCAAACCATTTTTTCCAGTTCCACAACCCGCCAAACGCCCTCCCCCTGTCCCAACTACTCACGCACTCCACCGCCCTCTCCCCTCAATCTCCCGTTTCACCTGAAACTCTTTGCCCCCCAACAACATAACCCTTCTACTGACACTTAACAACTCCATCTCCCCTCGCTCTTCACCTACCACCCAATCTCACCACCCACTCATCTCGCTACCTTCTGCAAATATTCAAGACCACCCCCTTTACCCAGGCCATATTCCTTGTTTCTCCTACGCCCCCTCCATCCCTCCCCTGAACTACATGTCTCAGAACCCACACAACTCCAAACCTGACCGATCTAACGTGACCACCGAACCCCTCAAAACTCCCAGCCACATTGCCTCCACCACACGTCTATTACCCCATCTCCCCACTCACACACAAATCTACCCTCCACAAATAACTCAGACCGCACCTCCTCGACATCTCACCTCTCCTTAATTGCCCAAAGCCTACAAAACATTGAACGTGACCTTGTTAATGTAACCACCGAACTGACCTGACTCAGGAAAGATTTCATCTTCCTCCGTGCCAAAACCCTCCCCTACCATAAATCCCCTTCCCACCATCCCTCAAAAATCCGTCACACCACACACAACATTTGAAGATCAATCCCTCTCCACCGCGATGCACACAGACCTCGCCGCTCCTCTAACCATCTCTCCCCTCTGACACTACCGACCTATGCAACTCCTACCCCCTAATGTACCAACCACAAATCCCCCACTTTCCCACCCCCACATCACGGTTATTATAGATACAAATAGAACCCCTTCCTCCCCCTCTTCCCCCAGACTACTGCCCCAACTCATGTTGATCCCCTCATGCCCTTCCCCCTTATGCAACCACACACCTTTGAAGTGCATGCTCGTCAACTGCCGATCGGCTGTCGTACACGCCACGGAAATCTCGGAAACAATCTTGAGTGAATCCATTGATATCGCATTCCTCACAGGAACCTGGCTAAATGACCACTCAACAAGCATACTTGACCTACTCTCCACTCCTGGATACTCTATTCTTAGAAAAGACAGACCAATCAGAGTGGGGGGTGGTCTCGCCATTATCTTCAAAAATAATTTCCATTTATCCCTTGTTACTAACCCAGGCTTCTCCTCCTGCGAATACCTAGAAGCGAAACTATCAACCCTAAACTCCCTCCCAATTCGCCTACACAGCTTTTATCGCCCCCATGTGCACCACAGCCCTTTATTGAGGATCTATCTGAGCTCCTAACAAAATCTGCTTTATCCAAATCAAAAAATATCTTTCTTAAGGATTTTAACCTCCATTGGAATGATACCAATGACCCCACTATCTCCCTCCTCACTACTCTCCTTGAGATCAGCGAACTCAAACAACTTTGCTCGTTCCCAACACACTCCAAAGGTTCCATACTTGACATCATTCTGTCCAATGACGATCTGACATCCGTGACCAATATCATCCCCACCGACTGGTCTGACCACCACCTTATACTGTTCACCATGGATACAAAGGCAAGCCTCCCCACCTCTAAAGTTAACAGACCTAAAGGGTATCCCCCCAGACGAACTGGCTCCACCTAAACTCAAAACCCAAAGAAACATCCCCTCTAACTCTTGGTTTAATACTGAGTTAAATAATGAAAGACGGGCACTCAGACTAGCTGAAAGAACCTGGAGACACCAACCCTCTGCCGTCCATCTGGCTCAACTTAGACGTTCTAGACCCACGTACAAAAAGCACATCTTCAAGCAAAAGGCATCCTTCTTCCACACTCAACTAGATCGTGCCAAAAACAGACCCAGGGAACTCTTCAATATAATACCTAAGCAAACATCCCCAGCTCCTCCTAATATGACATCCTCCTCGGCCAGATGCAACAAAATTGCCCATTTCTTCTCCGAAAAAATTGCCAAAATTGATCAATCCTTACCTCCCACAAAACTACCCTCCAACCCATCCCCATACAACCCCTCTCACCCTCCCTCTACTCAACACCCCCCAATCACTCCACTGACCTCCCTCATACCACTGCTCCGGCTACCAACTCCCCCGACTCACAACTAAAAAACAATGCATCCTTGCTCAACTTCCTCCCTGTCACAGAGCTAGAAGTCCTCAAAATAATTGGCAATCTTAAACCGTCCTCTCACACAAATGATCTTGTACCCTCCAACCTTGTCCCCTCCCTTAAACACATCATCGCCCCCTTCTGGACAAAAATTATCAACACCTCTCTCTCCACGGGCTGTGTCCCCACCTCCCTTCAACTGAGTCAAATGTCGCCCATAATTAAAAATCCAAACGCGGACCCAAATGACCTTAACAATCTCCGACCTATCTCCAACCGCCCCCATCTCTCAAAGGTCCTTGAAAAACGTGTCCTACTGCAACTTGACAAACACATCGAAAACTTTAACCAACTTGACCCCCTTCAGTCTAGCTTCAGGAGAGGCTGTAGCACCGAAACGGCAATGCTCAATGTCATTGATGACATCCATCAATCACTTGATAATGGAGAGTCCTCCCTTCTTATCCTCCTGGATCTCTCCGCAGCATTCGATACAGTCAATAATTCAGCCTTACTCAATGTTCTTATGACCCGTTTCGGTCTTAACGACACTGCCCTCAAATGGTTCACCTCATACCTTCAAAACCGAACTCTGAAAATAAAAATTCTAAATTGTCTCTCTAACCCCTCTCCCGTCTCCCTTGGAGTCCCCCAAGGTTCTATCCTCTCCCCTTCCCTCTTTAACCTCTTTGTGGAACTTCTCACTCTCATTCTTAAACAAGCTGGCATCAACTACCACCTATACGCTGATGACACCCAAATCTATTACAAGATTAAAACTCACGCTGACATCTTACACCTTAACAACTCCCTTCACAAGATCCAATCCTGGTTCCAGTCAAATCATCTCAAACTAAACACAAATAAAATTGAAATCCTCCTCTTCGCCCCTAAAAAGAACCGTCTCCCCATTCAATCGTGGATCTCAGACCATAATGCACTCAACTGCCCACTCACACTGTCCAACTCAGTCAAATCGCTTGGCATTACTATCGATAACGTCCTCACCCTAAACATTCACATCAAAAAATCTGCTAAAGGTGCCCTCTTCGCTCTCCATCACCTCAAGAAAATCAAACCATTCTTACCCATTGATGATTTTAAACTTGCAGTTAAATCACTGGTTCTCTCACGTATTGACTATGGCAACCCCATCCTCAACGGAATCCCCAAGGTCCACCTTGTTCCTATTAAAGCTGTGCTCAACCTTGCAGCCAGGCTCATCACAGACTCCAAACGCTTCGACCATATCTCCCCAGCTCTCAAATTGCTTAAATGGCTCCCAATTGAAGGGAGATCAACTTACATAACGACCGGCATTACCCATAAAGCTCTCCAACAAAACTCTCTGCAGTACATATCCAAGAAACTCCTTATCGCTGGTACCACTCGTCCTCTGAGAAGCTCCAACGCCCTCCTCCTAATCCCACCTTTGCACAAAAAGAAAGCAACACAATCTCGTTCCTTCTCTGGAAATGCCCCTACTATCTGGAACTCCCTCCCGAAAAACCTTTGCTGTAACCCCTCGTACGCCAGCTTAAAAAAAGGCCTCAAAACCCACCTCCTTAACTACTACTGGGGATCCCAATCTTGTGCCTGACTTCTGATCTCATCTCACTATACCATATCTGTCCCTGTAATATAGTGGCCTTCTTACTGTAATCCAATTACCTATATTACCAGTATTATACTGCTTTGTCCCCCCATTACCCCCAAACGCCTCAGGGGAAATTCTTGCGGTCAGAAGAGTAGATTGGATTGGGAGGGGACCGATGACAGTGGCAGGAGATACTATAGTAATTAACTTTAGGGACACCTCTGCTGTGGACCATATTTCTAATGCCCCGCCTGGTAGACCAAACACCCAAATGTATCCATTACATCTGTCATATTTTTACCCTACCCCCCACCAGACATCAATTTACACGAACAGGGCTCATTGCAGTAGGGGTCATTATGATCCACCAAATAGAAGGCAACATTGGCGATTGTCTGGGGAAGGCACATTTCCACACAACCCCACATACCCACTACAAGCCCATTGGAACAGGTTCAGCGTGCTGGGGGAGGTGGATTGACTACTACAGGATGGGAATTCTTCACTAGAAATTGTCAGTGAAGAGTTTACGAAAGGGCCTGAACTGAAGGGAATTATTCCAACCACCACCCTAGTAGTAAGCACGAGGGAAGCAGAGAGACGGGTGAATTGGAGCACCAACGGGGGACCCAGATCACAGCCCATGAGGAACCTAGTAAAGATACTTGGGATTTACCCAGCCCAGTTAAAAGGGAAGAGATAAACTTAAATAAGGAAACTGCCCCAAATTAAATAACGATTAATGAGGGAAATATGACCACCTACCCCGTTGGGGTTGGGCAAGTACTCTAGTTGGGCAGGACACACTAAAAATTGTGTCCTGGAATGTAGCAGGACTTGCTGCTAAATTTGAGGACCAAGAATGGAGGCAATACATCACTAGGTTTCATGTTATATGCCTTCAGGAGACCTGGATGATTGACTCCAATCACTTCTCCATGGAGGGGTTTAAGTGCTTCCCAGTCCCTGCTCAAAGGTCATCTTCAGGGAGAGCGGTGGGAGGGTTAATCACATATGTAGACCTTCGTATAGAAGGGGTCTGGTCCAATTTAAACTGGACATCACATAATATGCAGGCGATAGGTTTCCGCTCAAAAGGGGTAAACATCACCCTGGTTAATTGGTTCAACGCGGTGGGAGCAAATGGCAAGGGAAACACAGTAAAAGAACTGGACTCCTGCTTAAGTGCCCAGCTATCGGTGGCAAAGGCAGCAGTTGCCCCATCGGTGGTTCTTGTAGGTGATTTTAATTGCCATCTTTGTGGGATCCTAAGACCACTAAACAGGGACTGGTCACGGTGCACAGTGGAGAAAGGACCACACTTCCTGCATTCTCCAGAGGGGTGGGAGATAGATAGGGTGATGAAAAGCCATAATCTGGTCCATACCATGGACATGGTTGAAATGGGTAGCGGTGGGGAGCTTAATCCAAACTTTAAGGGCAGAGGATGTAATTCTAATATATATACTATATCATGGTCTCTCTTATACTAAAACATGGGTTAGTAGGGTGGATATTGAAAATAGCATATTTAGCGACCATAACCCATTGGTGTTGGAGTTAAAGGACTAAAAATTTAAAATGCACCATCTAGAGTAGGAACGATAGAGAGAATATCAGGCCAAGGGAGGAGGCTTAGATGGTCCAAAATAGATGGGGACAGGTTTTATAAAATCTTAATAACCACAGGGTCAGATGCAATAAATGTATGCCTCGACCTAAATAACAAGGGCGTGCCGGTAGTATCCGCATTTGAAGAGCTGGCCAACCTCATCGAGGGACTTTTAAAGACCACCACGACTAGGACAATAGCCACTACACCTCGATGGTTTGATAAAGAATGCTCAAAGGCACATAAAGATCTTAAATACAGCCTAAAAACGCATCCCAGGGATAACACTCACATAGTCCAATGTAGGTTGATATATAAGAAGGCCCTAAAAACCCGCAAAACCAGCCTCCAAAGGCTGGCCTGGGAGGACTTAAGGGAGGCGGCGAAGAGAAGAGATCTGACTAAGTTCTGGAAAATTATAAATAAACCATGTTTCCAGGACTCAAAACGCCCCAAAAATTCTGAATACCATTTTACCAGAGCAGTGGCATGCCCACTTCAATAATTTATCTAATCATACAGGTGAAATTAATAATGATGTGGGGCAGAGGCTACAATTGACGGCACAGCTAGAGATTACCCTGGCAGAAGTGGAAGGGGCAATCCTGGGGCTAACCAAAAATAAAGCACCTGGGCCAGACGGCATCCCTCCGACCTTTATCTTAGTAATGTAGAATTGTGGGCACCCATCCTCACAAGGCTCTTGAACGCAGCGGTGGAGGTGGGCCTGCCGCGCTCTTGGTCCACGGCAACTATAGTTCCAATATTTAAAAAAGGGAATCGGGATGACTCTCAATGCTGCCGCCCAATATCCTTGATTGATGTCACGGCGAAGGTGCTGGGCCGTGTCATCTTAAACCGCCTGTCTGACTGGGTTGACGACCACCAGTTAATAACAGATATCCAATATGGGTTTAGGGCAGGAAGGTCAACCACGGACCAATGCCTGAACCTCTATCTGTTGATCGCCAAGTATACTATAGCCAGCAAGGAGGCGTCTATCTGGGGTTCATGGACCTCTCTGCGGCATTTGACCATGTGAACAGGGAGAAGCTATGGGCCTTGATGATGGACCTAGGGGCAGAAGAAGATTTAGTTAACACCCTCAAGGCCCTGTACTGGAACACAACCGCGTCTGTCTGCTTTAATCAAGATGGAAGCAAGACCTCATCATTTCCATGCACTAGTGGAGTGCGGCAAGGCTGCATCCTAGCTCCATTTTTGTTCTCATTGTACATTAACAACTTGGACAGGGAACTACGAAAACTTGGAGTGGATTCCCCACAAATAGGTTCCCGCCCAGTCCCCGTCCTGCTTTACGCGGATGATGCGGTGTTGTTAGCCCGGATGCCGCGGGAGCTGCAGAGGCTGATCAACGGATTTGTAAGCTTTATGGCAACACTTGATTTGTCAGCAAACCTGGACAAGTCATATGTTATGTTAGCGGGGGCAAGGCCAGACACAAAATTTTCTTATAAGATAGGAACTTACAAAATTGGTCAGGTTCAGTCTTTTTCCTACCTAGGTGTATTATTTGATGGGCTCTTAAAGTTCAAACCTCTGGTGGACAAACGGGCTGCAAAATTGGTGGCCTCTGCTGGGGCGATAATGGGTTATGGGAGAAGGCTGGGTAGATGGTCCCTGAGCAAGTGATGAATTTATATAGATCAATATGCTGTACTAAAGCAGCATATGGGGCAGAAGTCTGGGGTTTCGCGAATACATACCAGGTTCAGGCAGAAGAAAATAAGTTCTTCAGAAGTATCCTGAAAGTACCACATAGTACGTCTGCCTACATTATACATGAGGAACTGGGAGAACCTTATATTGAAGACCAAATCAAGATCAGGCCGCTTTTGACCTGGGTCAAAATTTGGTCCAACCCAGAGGCTGGCCTGAGTTGGCAAATCATCACAGACTGCCTGAATCGAGACAAAGGGTGCTCCATCCCCTGGATAAAATATGTAAAATCCACTCTAGGGGCTATAGGTTGTAAGAACTTCTATACCGCGCCTGAAGCCCTTATTGCCCAGACTAAGACAACCGTTAAGAAACTGTTTGGTGAATGGACAACCATGCGCAGGGCAGCTACAGAAGAGCGTAAATCTACGGTTGTGTCCTATAGACTATTGAAAACGGAAAGCGGAAGGGAACCCTACCTTTCAGTGACTCCTACCGCACAGGACAGATTTTATATGACCCGTTTTAGGTTTAACATGTTTCATCACTTACTGTCTGATGCTCTTGGTTTTACCTTAACGGTTGAGCAGAAGGGTACCTGCGGCTGCGACAATAGGTCTCCGCAGGATACCCTTGTTATGTTATGTTATGTTAAATGGCGTTTTATATAGCGCGCGGCTACTCAAACAGAGTGTCCCGGCGCTGTACAGATCTATAGTGGGGGTCTGAGCACAACATAGCAAACTAAAGTCCAAAAAGCCATGTCTTGAGGTCCTTTCTAAAGGACAGAAGGCTGTCTGCTTTCCTCAAAGAAAGGGGGAGCTTGTTCCAGAGCTGCGGCGCGCACACCCTGTACGATCGACCTCCGGAGTGCGCGCGCTTTACTACTAGGACGACAGCTAGAGCTTGTGTGGCCGAGCGTAATGATCTGGAAGGGTGATAAAACTGGACATGCTTCCGTAAATAGGCTGCACCAATTCCATGCAGAGATTTAAAGGTCCCCTTCACTTTGTATTGTTATGCTCATTTTATTCATTACCTAGGCGTAAGTTCCTTGTGGGAATCCTGAAACGAGCTAAATTAAGACATGCCAAGGTAGCTCTATTGTTTTTGCAGAAGGCTACTGATGCTTATACATTGTCCTGTATCACGAGTTTCATCAAGATGGCAATGAGGTTAAGGAACTCGAGACAGATGAGTGGTTTGTAACGCCCTGTATATTGAGACACTGGATATATGGACATTATTGATAAGAATGTAATGTTTTTTATCTTTCTAACTTTTTAATCGGGTTTTTTATATTTCTCAATATTTTTATGTACTTTTATCGTATCTTTTGAAGTGCTGAATAAAAAAATTGAAAAGAATACTGCTTTGTCTATTGCTTCATTCCTCCTTGATTTTGTAATATGGTTGTTTTTTACTTTGTTATTATGCTTTTTTACTACTTGTGGCCTTATTCTATCATGATCATGTAAAGCGCTCTGATACCTCTGGGTCTAGCCAGCGCTATATAAAACTTTTAAAATAAATGAGTATAATAACTGAAATAAGAGCTTCACTCTGAGATGCAGTGACCCCCCCCCCCCTCCACAGAGACAGCCATATGTTTAAAATAGACACTATCACCTCGGGGGCGTAATGCTCCATGCCCTGCTGGTCTATGAGCTTAGGTATGTGGTGATAATATTCACAACTTCTTATTTTAGTGGCCACATTTCTGCCCGGGCGCCCTCCCTCCCCATAGGCTCGCACCACATGTCTGCGTGCAATGTAGCGGATCTCAGATTCTGCCAGTGAGTTGTATTCCCTTTTTTGTTCATGTATACGAGCTAGGGTTTCAGGACAGGGATTGTCTGTGTATTGCCGTACTAAACCTGTTAGTTTGTGTTCGGCCTGTGTTAGTTGGCCTCGAAGATCTTGAAGAATGCCCACTGTGGTGCTAATACAAACCCCTCTAATAGTCACTTTGAAAGCTTCCCACAGTGTGGATGCACTGTCCACCGTACCTGTGTTTACAGCAAAATATTGTTCAATGGCTTCCCTCACAGTATTATTATACAGTGGAACCAAAAGAGCCTGCGCACGGAAGCGCCATATGTATGGGCGATGTACATTAGTTGCATGTTTAAAGGAGAGCAGCATCGGATTATGAGCCGACGATGTGCGTGGGAGGATCGTGACATCCGTAACCCAGTCATTGGCCCTCTCACTGAGAAGCCAGTAGTCCAATCGGGACCAGCTATTGTGTGCAGGTGTAGTAGGCGTACCCTCCTTAGCTGTACCATTACGCAGTTTTCAGACATCTACAAGACCAAGTTTAAGTATAGCATCATTAATGCACTCTGCTATTTTGGGTGTACGTATCCCCAGCGAGCTTGATTTATCCAGATGAGGATCTAGGTATGTGTTTAGGTCCCCCCTCACACAATGACCGCTTCAGGCCAGCCGTAGGAAAGTGTACGGCTCGTCCGCTATTGGCCCATAAGTGTTTATGATGGTGACAAGGGAGGGTACAAGCTTACCTTGCCCCATGGCGCATCACACCTCTTTGTCCATGTATGTGTTAATAGGCGTAAATGCAATGCCTCTCTTCACTAATATGAGTACCCCTCTTGCATATGAGGAGTACGAGGAGGCTAGCTTGTATCCTGCCCATTTGCCTGCGATGTTAACCTCAGTGGACATACTCAGATGCGTCTCCTGCAGGAGGGCGATCTGTGCGCTGTGGCGGTCTAAGTAGGCAAACACTTGTGTGATTTCTTTTGGGGGGTATTAAGCCATTTGACACTCCATGTCATACAGTTATATTTCTTGCTCATTGTCATCACGAGGCGTTAAATGTAATTGTGTCAGTGTCCTGCCGCCAAGGTCAAAGGATGCAATCCGTGTAAGTTCAAGCGTCTCTGGTAACCAAGATGGCCGCTCTGTAAGAGCTCACTGCTAGAGCTCCAGGGGTCCAGGGTTCGGGATAACTAATTTATAGTTTAAATCCACGAGTAAACCCTACAGAAAACAACAACCACCTCCCCCCCCCACCCCCTCTAGGACCCGGACAAAGAATAACGTGAATCTAAGGAACTACGGCGACTTACCTCGGCAGGGGAGGGTCCGGAGTCCAGTTCTGACTGCTGCCCATCGGACTTCGGGTCGGCGCAGGGATCGTCTGCGGAGATCTTCAGGGGACGAAAGAAGGGAAGGCGGAGACGGCGGAGGGCCCACCGAGGAACTTGCACCGGATCACTGAGAGAGCCGGACCAGGAGCGAGGACCGAGCTAGGAGAGGAGAACGTGGACTGATGAGGCGGCGGGGAGCTGAGACGACGAGGATTGAGAGAGCGGAGGGACGACGACGAGCCGGGGAATCGGAAGGGAGCCACCGCCTGCAGCGCGACGTAGGTGGAGAGAACAACAGAACAAAGATAAACTCCAACACAACAGTGAGAAGGGCTGAAGCGGCGCGCCTGACCTTAAGATGGCGGCCGATTAGGACATAGTCTGGTTTCCTATCTAAGCACGCGACGTTTGGGAAAAGCGGAGAAATACAACCACACCTATGGCGAAGTAGGCAAGAATTATGTGCATGCTTAAAAGCTCATACAGCCTATAAGATTTAGCTTACAGTATACCACAGAAGTGGAAATACTCATTCACAAAAGCGCGTCGGATCCAAGCATGGCGGCTGTTCAGGACATCGAGAGACTAGAATGCTCGTGACAAGACTGGGAGAAACGGAGGAGACCCATCACATCATTAGGTGGAGCAGGCAGTGAAAGTCGTACAAGACTGTTAGAATGGCCCTATAGTGAATGCTGCAAGTGAGGAAACAGTGAGGAAACGTCATGCCTGACTCGCAAATAGTGACCGCATATGCCACTGAGTATCGCCCATAGAGATCTCATCTGCGTGTGGAGAGTCATTAGAAATAGAAAACAGGACCTCAATAACCTGCATCAAATCTAGTGAATAACCGAAGCAGGAAAGACGAACCATAGCAGGAAGACAAGGAAATAATATAGGGAATAACGAAACGCTGGACAGAGCTAACCAGGGCCGGCGCTAGGCATGGGCAGTGTGGGCAGCTGCCCAGGGCCTCGCGCTAAGCTAAAACACAGGGGGGCCACCGCATCCGTGTGAAAGGCCACACTTCCACAGTTAGCCGCCCTGCTCCTCTGAGGCCCCCTGCCCCACACTATCATATTACAAAAAGAGGTGCCTTGATCTTGCTGGTGAGGTAGTGGTGGCATTCCAGGGGTTGCAGTGGGGGAAGAGACAAGTATAATGGGAAGGGGCCAGCAATTATGTTAATTCACAGTGCGGGGACGGCGCAGCACCCCTGTTAAGTACCGGCCATTCTAGGTGACAGAAGGCCCCTTTGTTTAGATAAGGAGAGGGAGCAGCCAGATCGCATCACTTATACCGAATTTTATTTTATGGAAATGTGCCTGCTCGTTACTGCTCCGAGGCTCAGGGGAGAGGGGCCCCCTCCCCTGGGTCTCAAAACACTGGAGTATACTGTAAGGTCCAGCTGTGGGGGGCCCTTCCGTGGGCCTCTAAGCGCTGGAAAAGCTGCAAGGCCCAGGTGTGGTGGCCCCCTTCCCTGGGCCTCTAATCGCCGGAGAAGCTGCAAGGCCCAGGTGTGGGGGGGGGGGCCCTTCCCTGGGCCTCTAATCGCCGGAAAAGCTGCAAGGCCCTGGTGTGGGGGCCCCCTTCCCTGGACCTTATATCCATTTTGTAGTGCTGCTAAGATGCTAAGAGCAGATGAGCCCCAGGCATGTCATGATGGCCTGTAGATTTACTTCGAAGTATTTTGCCTGTCTTTAGGTCTCATGTCTAGAGCCTTGGGGGCATGCCCTTACTTCTTTAATTTAATATATTTCGTTCCCCATACTTTTTCATTTTAAACACGCCTCCCAGGATGGCAGAAATAGCCAAAGCCTATAGATAAGGCTTGGCTGTTCGGGGCAGGGAGGTCAGACTCTGTCATTTTCCTTCATGCCCAGAGAGGACAAGGACAGTGCCCACTTCTGCTCTGCCGCTGGCAGCTCCCCCCCCCTTCTTCCCCTCCTCTTTTTCTTTCTTGCTCCTCCGCACTTACTGAAAACCGTAACTTCAAGAAATGGGTATCACTCCCTCTTATCTCTTTTCCTTTATTTGTTCTTCAGTGAAATTAATCCAAAAAGAAAAACACTTTTGCTGGAAATTTCGTCTTTTTTAGAAGTTTTTCTATTCCAAAGTGCAGTCTCAGGACGGAGAGAAATAAGTTTCAAGATGGGAAATATAACCAAATAAAGCAAGACACAGTGGGTTGCAAAGTGGCCTGATTGATTTTATTCAAATCCAAACACATTAGCACCACATTACAGAGTTTACCAGTGAAGCGCTATTTTTGTTTTCTAGTCTTTCTTTGAACAACAATGTTTTCCCCGGTAGAGAAGTGCACCACTCCTGGAGGTACTGAAATACCTACTTGAAGGGTGGATTGGATAACAAAATGTCCCTTCTGGGACTTGTAGTCACATCCTTAACTTTTCAGGCAAAAGCACTCACTGAGTTCTGAATAATAAGTGCAAAAGTGTTAAGGTAACTAACTATGTTGTTCCTTCTTACATTTCGCATGTGTTTCTTAATCTTGCTTTCCATTGAGTGTTTGCTTTCTCCAGGATGTTGTAACTAATTGTTTTTTCAGCAGCATATTACTATTGTCTAGTGCATAATTTCAATTGAGTCACAACCAGGTGTTTATTGCGGGGCACAATTGGGTTGTAGCTGAAAGCAATGCGAGTTTCTCTCAGTGGGGCAGTATGGTGTTTAGTGGGGAAGAAGATGTGGCACAAAGGCCAGAGCTGCTGAATTTGTAACTGGGGAACCAAGTTCAGCCTTCATGACCTGTCCGCTAGACAACTCTCCTGAGGGAGCACATTCCCATGCTAGACTGTCGAAGGCCCTGCAAGACCTTAGAAGCTCTGGTGTCTTAGCACCAGCAGGTGGACCCTAACAGTGGCAAGCATGGGTTAACCTTGAAAGTCTGGCAATCGTAATCCATACTGAAGTTCACCTCCAGTTTTGCACGGAGGCCTACGAAGCAGCACATCATAGTGCGACTATGACTGTCACTGAGGTCAGAGAACACCTTGTGACTCTGGGCAATAGCTCGCTTAATCTTCCCGACGGCCCCCGGCGCCTTGACACCTTCGGGTAATTGTTTGCGCTTTATAAATACTGGACATTTACATTTACATTTAAGCAGGGAGGCTCTAGGGCGTTGCGACCGGTACAATCGCACCTGGCGCTGACTTCGGGTGGGGTGTCATGTTTGCAGGTATATTATGTTTTTGAAAAACACTTAATGCCTCCTCCTGGCCTCCAGCAATTTTCAGCAACAATAAAAATATAATGATAACTCTGGTGATTAATATTCTTCCTAGTCAGAGATAGAGTTTTGCTAAGTGGAAGTTTTGATTCGTGAAAAGGTAGTACAGACGGTTAATGTGCCTGCTGCAAAGGACACGTACTATGCAGAACACCAAGTGCACATAATATAAATAGGTCAGTGGGTTACTGCTTTTCTCAGAGAGAGCCTTTTGTTTGTTGCAGTTTATAAGTCAAAATCCTAACAAAGAACAGTGAGCTGTTAACTGTCATCTTAGAGTTTGATGCAAACTGCAAGGTATAAATTAGAGCATTATGTTTTTCCCCCAGTCTGTGATTATCCTAATGTTGCAAAATGAGTTCTTTTAGGTAGAAATCAATTCTGGTTATTAAGGAGAACCCTCAACCATGGTGTTACATTCTAAATTCATAGTTTGTGTTTCTCCTGACCAATCACTTTTAAACTATACTTCCTACTTGTATGGTTGTCATGTGAGTCCTTTGCCGTTCTTAACATTTCCTATAGAGTTATTTACACACGTATGATTGATTGTCTCTGTGTAATGTATGCGATATTAAGTGGGGGAGAGGAGTTGGCCTAACGGCTAGGGCGCTCGACCTCGGGATCTGGGTTCGAGTCTCGGTAACAACGCCAAACATCCTGCGATTCTGGGCAAATCACTTAATCTCCCCGTGCCTAACAAAAATGAATGTGTGTCCTCATGTAACGTAACTGGTGCTATGTAAAGCGCTCTGATACCCGATTCGGTTCGGGTCAAGTTTGCGCTATATAAAACTCTGCAATAAAAAAAGGAAAAATGGCTCTGACACCCTACACTGGTATCAGTGGCACTGTAAATCAAATTAAATGCATCTGACCGAGAGTGTGGTTATGGAGACTTGAGAGGCACTGCTAAAGGGTGTTAGTGAGGGAATCTGTAGCGGAGGGCGTCATTGGAGGGCACCAACAGACATTGTCGCACAGTGCTTCACTAGCGCTAAAGCCGGCCAGTACCACTTCCTACAGTTTAATACCAAATCAAAAACATTGATTTGAAAACCCCTTGAACCTACTCAGCATACCTTTACTTTAAACACACCCAGATACTAGACCTTCCCTAATGATTCAATACCAGGGAGCCACTCAACAAGAATAATCTAGAATGTTGGAGTTACCCTATCTTCATTGTTTGATTGCAATCTTTCCTTTTATCTGCTTTTTATAAGAAATGTAGATTTGCTCACTTGTTTTCCATGCTCTCATCACCTCAAGCCTTGTGAGGAAAAGTGAATAATTCTGTACTCTAAATCCAAAAGCACTGGTTCTTGGTTCTCAGCTGCCCTTTTGTGTTATGGTCAGTGAGTTACATAGCTTTCAAAGTAAAATGAAAAATACATGTATCTGAACTCAAATTAATCTTGCTTTATATTCCCTTTTGCACATTTTTTCCCAGTGATGCCATTCAATTTATTTTCCACAATGCTGTGGGATTTTTATCATGCACTCATCTGGAAACAATCAGTTAACATGGAGTAAAAAATATCCATTATTTTGAGACCTGCACTTAGCTTTTCCATCCAATGTGACAAATGTAATCCATTTTATACAGTATTAAAATATATGGACTTATTGCATTTGTATATTTATCTTTTTGTCCATGTTACTGATGTCCACATTGGGTCTCTTCAGTGACACCAAATAAGATCAATTATCCTGCGATGTCACTTTCTGTGATGTCAATCCTTGTGATGTTACATGCAAATTAGAGGGGCCTCACATCCTCCCTTTCGCCCGGGGCCCCAGAAGTCCTAGGACCGGCCCTGGAGCTAACACCCTAATCTTATACCGATAGGGGAAAGCTGAGACTTCATAATAAAATTACCTGAAAGAGAGGTCTACATTAACTATTCTATAACATCAGCAGGGGAAGAATTTAAGATACAAAGGGTGGAGACTCAACATATATCCTACAACTTGGCGCAAACATGGATGAAAGATACTCTGTGGCCTCTGGCACGAATGCCCTGAGCTTAAAATATCCAGCCAACTTATCCAAAAACGCAGCGAAAAAGTTTAAACATGATACCCTGAGGAAACACCCAGACACACTGTTCTCTGACCCATACTTTAATATAGACAAAGGAATTATAATGAACGACTTAATATTCTTCTCATATAAAACGGCTAAATGGTGTGATGCCTTCACAAATACGCTTAACATAAAAGCTATAAAGAACATCCCATATGGCACAAAAATAACGTCCTCGCCTTCAATAAGATGTGGAGCCGAACTATATATTACTATATATAAAACAGGGATAGTGCTGATTCAAGCAGCGAACAGCGAACTAGATAAGTTCGACAAGATGTTCCCATCCGTAAAAGAGCGGCTTGTGGGACCAAGACACCAACCAGATCTGAGCACACATGAAGTCGCCTCCGGAAACACCAGCTCTACCTCCAGAGACGCCAATCAAAATGGAGGCCACCAGGCACAGGGTCTGGCTATTAACACGAGTTATAGAAATGAAACAGGTCTGACAGTATCGAATGAGGAGGCTGAAGAGACAGGAAGGTCTACTAGTCACGAGAACAACGAACAAGACCTACTCCTTATGGAGGAGCCGACGCCAATCTCATATGCTGGGACTTCCGACGCTGGGCGCACACCTAGCTTGAAAGAACCACATAATGAGAATCGGGAAATAAATATGATCGAAGATAACAAGCTCCCGTTACCTCCTTCCGATACCATAAAAGACTCAGAGAGAGCATCGCCAACAAAAAATCGACTAGCATCTCCAAACCCAGATATCATACACAACATATCAAAAAGAAGCGGAACAAACAATCGAACAGTGAACATAATGAAAAAGACTACGACAGTAAGACCAGAACAAAAACAGAAAAGAGAAAAAGGCAGAACACGGGCAGGCAGGCTAACCATTTCTAAGAAGTCCCCCCAATATCGGAAAGATATCAAAGATCTTCAGAAACTAGTTGGCTACATGGCTCAAGACACAATTAGTTCTCGACTAGCGATTGAAAAAATACTGGAAATGACGGCAAGCACGCACTCCAAAGTCACGCATATACAAAACCTTGTACACTACTCGCAAAGAAGGAGCAACGAGATGGCCATGCCAGCAGCAAATAGGCACAACAGACCAAACAGAACAAAGCCCTGGTCGAAGGAGGAATCGCAGGCCTCACTCAGAACGTATGAACCCGCGATGCATATGAGAGAGGAAAGAATCAAAATAGTTCCAATCGACTCCAATAGAACATCCAGAAAGAACGATAGAAAACCGGACCTCAATAACCTACATCAAATCCAGCTAATAACCGAAACAGAAAGGATGAACCTTAGCAGCTCTGGGACTGCAATGAACTGCCTCCTACTCAATTGTAGCTCGGCAACCAAACATGCGTCCGATATAGCAGACCTCATCATCAACAATGGAATTGATCTGGCGATCCTCACAGAAACATGGCTCCCAGAATCATCATCGCCAACCCTGGATCTATTGGTACCTCCCCAATATAACATTATGAGACGAGATAGGCTGAAAAAGACCGGAGGAGGGATAGCCTGCCTCCATAGATCGGATATAGAGGTCAACCTAATACAATCGGACCCACTCGAATCCTGTGAATACTTAGGTCTCAATGTAAGATCTGCAACCAATCAAAGATGCAACTTGCATGCGTTCTATCACCCACCGGGAGAGAACACAAAGTTCACGGAACAGTTAATGGAGATCATTACGGCCAACTCCAACATCGATTCCAATAATATATACCTAGGCGACTTCAACCTACATTGGGAGGACTCCAATGACAAAATAGTCAACGCGCTTAAGGATTTCCTCGTCGAGCTAAACCTCAATCAAGCATGCACACAACCTACTCACTCGAAAGGAGCAACGCTTGACTGGATTATTTCAGGAGCCAAAGACACATCAATCCTCTCCATAGACCCGTGTGATTGGTCAGATCACCATGCCATATCTTTCTTGATACCGGTAGTGAAAAAGGGTAACACCGTTCAACCCTTCACACTCAGAAAATGGAGTCGAGCTACAAAAGAGGCTAATATGGAGCAACTCGTAGAAAGGTGTGAGAGAGACCTGAAGGTACCTAGCAATCTGCAGAAAGTAAATGAGATGACAGAACACTACATAACCACAGTCGGGAACATCGTCAATGACGCCATGCCACTAAAATTGAAAAGAGTCACCGAAAAGGAAAAAAATCCATGGTTCAATGGATCACTCAATGAAGAGAGGCGCAAATTGAGAATGGCCGAAAGAAAATGGAGACAACACCCGTCATCCCCGGAGCTGACAGCACTCCGAAAAATCAGAAACCTATATAACAAAAAGGTCATCAACTCCAAAAGGGAATATATAAGATCCGAACTGGACAATGCCAAAAACAGACCACGGAAACTCTTCGAGATCCTAAAGCAACAATCAAATAAGTTATCCAAAACCGCCCATGAGAACTCAAAAACTCCTCTAAGCTGCGAGGATTTCTCGACATTTTTCACGGAGAAGGTCAAAGCACTGGAATTGGAGCTCACAAGCGCAGCGGCTACCTTGCCAATCCAACCATTGACTTCGAACAAGCACGACAGGGCTATAGAGCGTAGCGAATCAAAAAACAAAGCATATTGGGATACATTCAAACTATTTGACCAGGAGAAGGTCCCCAAAACGCTCTCGGAAATCAAGCCTAATAACCACTATCATGATCCTCTACCTGCGAAGTGCGTAAAAGAAATCAACTATATTGTGGTCCCAATTTGGACCAAAATAATAAATGCATCATTATCACAAGGGAACCTCTCTGACTGCCTAAAAACAGGACAAGTTGTTCCCATAATCAAAAAACCTACAGCGGATGCAACAGATCCGAACAACTTCCGTCCAGTTACCAACATTCCTTTACTGGCCAAAGTAATTGAGAAATGTGTGCAGTGCCAACTGAGCAAACACATCAACAAGTTCTCCCTACTAGATGAATGCCAATCAGGATTCCGATCAGGGCATAGTACGGAAACTGCGATCCTCCATATTGCTGATGATGCGCTACAGGCCCTCGACCAAAACCAAGCTTGCCTACTAATTCTCCTAGACCTGTCCTCGGCATTTGACACAGTAAATCATGAAGCTTTACTGACCGGGCTGCGGAACAGGATGGGACTGGAGGGAAATGTTCTGAAATGGTTCGAGTCTTTCTTACAAAACAGAACACAACGATTCCTGATCAACCAATCAATCTCACCTATATGCCCTAACTCAATTGGAGTTCCACAAGGATCGTCACTATCACCTGACCTGTTCAACCTATATGTCGAACCCCTCACAGAAATTCTCCCAAACTCAAAGATATCCTATCACATGTATGCGGACGACACGCAGATATACATGAAGATCGCCTCCCTTGAAGACATTGAGCTAATGAACGAGACCTTAAATATGGCATTGCAATGGTTAAAGGCCAATCATCTGAAACTCAATGCTAATAAAACAGAGTTCCTATTAATCTCACCAACAAGGAGCCAAGCAGAAATAAAGGAATGGATCAAGCTGGTGACGGCGCTAAACTGCACCCCCACCCTAGTCAACTCAGCTAAATCGCTAGGAATAACTCTAGACGAAAATCTTGACATGAAAACCCATATTAACTCAATGGCTAAAAGTGCCCGCTTCCATTTGAATTATCTAAGAAAACTGAAACCATTCATCTCAGACGCCGATCTTAAACTGGCTATCCAATCCCTAGTCATCTCTCGGATTGAATATGGCTGCACCACCTTAGCCGGATTACCAAGCACGTCGACAGCACCACTAAAAGCTTGCCTGAACGCAGCGGCAAGACTCATCACGGGATCAAGAAAATTCGACCATATATCCCCACACTTGAAAGCATTAAACTGGCTACCCTTTGAAGCCAGAATCCAACTAAAGATAGCATGTATCACCCATAAAGCGCTCCACTACAACACGCCGAGATACCTAGCCAAGAAAATTGAGCTGTCAGGAGGTAACAGACCAGCTAGGAGTGCTAAGGAGCTGCTATTGAGGCCAGCCTTCTTCCGAAAGAAGAAAACCTATGACAGAGCGTTCTCGGGAGCTGCCCCCAGAATTTGGAACTCACTCCCCCCACGAATTAGGATGATCCAAAATACCTCAACTTTTAAACGGGAAGTGAAGAGCTTCATGATGAAGAAATTCGCCACATAGATTCGTTCGATTACAATGAAGTGCAGTCCGATTACTGAACTTTGTTGAGACGATATGAGACTGGTGACTCCACCGAGACTAAACTGTAAACAAAATGCTACCTCAAGTAAAGACAATCGTATATATCCACATCACTTTATATTTTATCACACTGGGTAAATCCAGATAATTCTTACCTTTATATGTTAGCGTAATAGAATACGATATAAGTTTTAGCCTTAACCTACCTCTTATCACATATTGCACATTTGGAATGGATATAGATCTATATGCACCCAAACCTTATAACTTTCTACCTCATACCAGTATGTTGTTATTATTGTGCATACACCGTTAACGTGTAACTTGCCCTTTATGTGAAGCGCTCTGATACCCTTGGGTCTTGTTCGCGCTATACAAAACTTTATAATAAATAAATAAATAAATAAAATTAACAAACCCAGATTTTGAAACTTGCCATCCCCCCTCCCCCACCCACTTCAGCCGCACCAAATTGCTATAGCCATCCCACAAACAAACTCTAGAACCTCCCTTCAAACAAACCCCATTACAAACAAGATGATAATGTGGTGCACACATGGAGGCGGGAGCCGCCCGCCGGAAACCCCAGTGACCTAGTCACACGGGGGGGGGGGTTGCTTAATCATCTAAGTTCCACCTTGCAGACCTCTGACCTCAGTGAAGAAACCACTTATCATGAAAAATGCAGACCACAGCACCAAGAAAAGCTCTACATCATGTGCATGCCCCCAAAGTAAAATTTCAGGAACCATACATCATGACGTGTGTTCATGATGTTTACTTATCTGTGTCCATGCAGCTCGTCCTCGGCTGCAGACACGCTGCAATGACCCAGTACTGTACAAGGGTCGAGGGGGTCCGTCAATCATTCAACGTCTGAAGTGTGTCCTTGCTCCTCCTGCACGCCCTTCGATGATTTTCTAAGTGGTACTGGCGCGCCCTTCAGCTGCAAAAATTTAAGGACCTCCTTAGGGTCATTGTAGTTTTTGTTTTTCTCCCCCTTCGGTGATCCGAAGCCGTGCTGGGTAGAGCATCGCTTATGGAATATTCTGGTCCCTCAGTGATTTCTTGACTGCTACAAACTTTTTCCGCGCCTCTTGCACTTATTGCGTGAAATCTGGGTATATGGAAATATTCATCCCGTCATGTGTTAAGGTTCCCAGCTCCCTGGCTTTTCGAAGCGCCGCAAACCGATCTCTATAGTTAAAAAGTTTTACAATGATCGGACGCGGTCTGGCCCCCGGCGGAGGCGGTGGGGCAAGTAATCTGTGTGCTCTTTCAACGATGAAGACATCCGAGAATGTGTCTTTGCCAAAAAAGGTCACTAGTAAATTTTTGATGTAGCGCTCCATGTTTCACATGTTTGTCGTTTCCCCTACACCCATGACGCGCAAGTTGTTATTGCGGGATCTCGCCTCTAAATCTTTTGATTTAGCCATGATAGCAGCCAATGCTTTCTTGACCGTTTCTCGTTTTGTGTCCATGTGGCATTGTGCGTCTTCTGAATCCGGTATCCGTCTTTCCAACATATCTATCCTCTCATTGTGGGATTGAGCCGTTCCGACATATGATCCACTCTATAGGTCAAGGTATCGATCTTCCCATCTATGTTAGTCAGCGTGGCTTGGATCGTCGTGAACATTGACTGAAAATCCACCGACGCAGCAGGGTTCGCGTCCCCCATAGGCGCTTGAGTGGAGGATTGTTCCGCTGTGCCTGAATCTGTTGTTTTCTTGGCTTGATCAAAATGTATTTTTGGCTGAGATTTATCCAGTTTCCCCATTGTGCGGCCTGTCTGAGGCCGTGCCGGGGTGCTGCATCTCGTGGGACCAAGATACTATCACTGTGTGGGTGGCGAGGGTAGTACTAGACGCAACGAACTCCACAACGCCGCTCCTGCAACGTATCCTCTGCAGCTGTGAAGAACAATAGGCCCCCAGTCAGCATGTGTGTAGTGGGCCAGGCACTGTGGTGCTCGGGCGCCCTAGATTAAACTTGGCGCTAACCGTGTTCAATGAGTGAAGGCCACCAAGAATTCAGAGCAGTGGTATGCCCGCGTCCGGAGACGCATGATGGTCCCCGGACAACACTCTCAGACAATTCCACCCTCCCGAGCAGTGATTGTGGGCCTCAGTAATGTACAGTTTCAGATGCCAGGTGGGGATTTCTCTGTAGCTCGATGCAGAGTCAAGTGGGAATACCTCTGTAGCCCCGTGCAGAGCCTCCCCCGATGTGTGCATCTCAGTTGTTGCCGCTGCTAAAGCTAGGTTTTGGGGAGGGTTTCAATCTCGCAGCCCAGTCCCTGTCACGGCTGTCTTCTCCCCTGTGTGCAACCGCAGTCATGGGGGAGTCACTGATTAAAACTGACTGCTATCACCCTCCAGCGCTCAAAGGATTCTCAGGTGTGTGCGAGCTCTCACTGCGGCATGGGACGTCGGCGCGTCTGTTACTTGGGGCAGTCCGACACTCGCTGCCGCATCGTGCCGATCGCTGGTTCTACTGAGTCCCCAGTCCGCATACACGCCGCATGGCTGCAACCTCTCAGGACCCAATACCACTCATGAGAGGGCGGGCACCTCCATCCCGTCGATCTCCTCAGTGGTCTCTACGTCGAAATTAGGCCATCCGCTCCACGGGGGCACAGTGCAGGAGGGTCACGGGGATCGCACAGCAGCACTTCACCTCCACTGCACGGCTGCAGACAACGATTTGATCTAGGGCCTGCGATCTCCATAGCTACGCCACCGCGGGCCACAGGGTCTCGTGCATACGCTTCTCCCAGGCCTCACGGCGGCCGCAAGTCGCGAGCAGTTGTCGGGGGGTTACAGGAGCCACGACGTCCGCCTTTGCTGGTAAGGTTTATCGCTGCAGTCTTCCAGCATCATTATCCGTTCGTCTCATCACCCGAGACAGACTGCTGTTGTAGGATAGTTGCAGGATTGTGAAGCGACCGCGCAAGCTCGCTTACAGAGCGGCCATTAGCAGGCGTGGCTAGCTCCGCCCATCCTCCAAGTGGGAGCTCACCTTTTTCCCCTGATCATACATCGTCTGCTCAAGCTTTAGAAGAGTGAGCTCAAGCCCAGTTGGTATAGATGGAGTTTAGTTCCCCCCCTTTAGGGCAGTGACCTTTCTTTGGAGGGGTTTCCTTCTGAGACTTTTATGCCCCCACAAGCTCGGCCTCCAATGTTTTTTCTGCAGCTCTTCGTTTATTCAGGGAGGAATTTAAAGCTATGCAATACCCCTTTAGCACAACCTTAAAGGCATCCCAAGTGTTTGAGGAAGGGGAGTCACCTGGTTATGTTAAGCTGGAAATATTTCCTGATCAATTTCCGTAGGTCATCGCGCCCGAGTTGATCCCGAACCAGTCCCCTACCGGTTTCAAGATCATACAGATCACTCCCAGTCTCATGGTGGGGGTAAGATTCCACGTTCGAAGGTCGCCCAAAAAAACCACAGTAATGCCAGTGGCAGTGTACGCTCGATAGAAATCAGGTGGCAACCCATCTCCAGGGGCCTTAGCTCCCGGGAGCATCAGTAGGGCCTCCTGTACTTCCTCAAGGAACTACTTTGCGTCTAGCTCTTTAGAGGAAAAATGAGGGGAGGTGCATCAGGGTCATTGTTTGCAGGAATGGTATGTATCGGTTCTCCCTGACCGCCGGGTCAGCTGCATAGACTGTCTGTCGGTGTCATTGGAACACCTCCAGGATTGTGGCCTGTCAATTTGCAGTGGTCAAGGTAGGGGCCTGCTCCCTCTGGAGAATCCAAGCTAGAAGGCGTACGGTCCTGTCCCCCTCTCTATGCAGCTTCTGCTGATACTGACGGAGCGTATATTTAATCTAGTCTTTCCCATATGTCACTGATGCGTGTACGTACAACCCACTCCAGAGCAGCAGCTGGTTTGGTCAGATCTTCAGCACGTGCTCCCGCTAATGCCATCTCCTCTGCCCTGAGGACTCATTGCAGCTGCCTGCGAACGCCGCATGTCAGTCTCATACAGGCCTCCCGTACCACCACTTTCAGTGCCTCCCATTCCGTTGCCCTATTGGTGGTCGCACCCTCCCAGTAGATTGTCATGTAGTCCGTCAACACATGGGATATGATCTCCTTCCCAACCAGGTCTTCTAGAATGTCTTCCGGCATTTGCCATGTTCTGGGTAGGTGAGTGGGAATGACCCAGCAGGCCACACAACTGATCAGGGCATGATCAGACAGCAATCGAGCCAGATGGGACACCTCCACGTTAGGAAGGCCTCCATCCCCGACACCAAGACCCTGTCCAACCTGCTGTGTGTGTTATGAGCAGGTATACGATTCGATTCAAAATCTTTATTCGGATTCAACACATCCATAAAAGCAATACATCATATAATCCCAAAAATAAAATAATTGGCCAAGGTACATTTAAAACCAACATATTAAACATGTTACAGATTTCCATATTTACATAGAACTTAGCAGCAATAATACAGGAGCTATATCAAGGATTTTCTATAGTTTTGCGTACATAGGTAATAACTCTCAGAAAAGTGCTGACGCGGACTATCAATTCATCGTTATCCAGATTGAGCAACATTAGATAGGACTGTTCCAGGGAAAGTGGTCTATGTTTCTTAAAATATGGGGCTAAAAACCATTTAATATATTTCAAATAAAATGTACACATAAAAAAAAGAAGTGTAGATCATTTTGTCGGCTCACTCCATCACATGGGCAAAATTTATTTTCAGAATTCATAGAGAAATAACCCAGTGGGAAGCATAATAAAAATCTAACAGTGCCTGCTCTTAGGCGAATCAAAAGTGACCTTTCCCAATTAGTCATTGGCAGAGTAAGATATAACGGGATTTGTTTATTGTTCAGGTCTCGATTTACATAGGACTGAACAGTTGATTAACACAGCTTCCCTTCCAGTCTCTGTTTGCTATAAAGTGCATACAATTCAAATTTTATTTCCCTTTTGTCTGTGGGCTTAATCCTAGATGGATCAGTAAAAAGATAACCTTTGCCCACACTAGCCAGTTTGTTGTAGACTCCGGAGAGCCATGGGATGTTCATCCCTTTTTCGCAGGTCAAACAATCCCTTAGAATATCATGAGTTAGGGAGGCGGATGTATTCCCCCAAATAGCCAACCAAAACAAGGCAGGCCTTGTTGCAATAAAATCAGATAAATAATGTAGATTTAGTTCACAATGGCAGATATACTCTGAGGTTGAGATAGGGGCTCCCAGAATTTTCCTGCAAAACCGATTTTCCTCGGTTTGAATACTGGGTGCTTTAACCATGCCCCATATCTCAGCCCCATAAGTGGCTACCGGAGCACACTGTAGTTTAAACATTTTTTAAATGGCTTTGGTAGCGCCTATTTTCTTAGGCCGTGGGAGACTAAGAATAGAGTTGATGGCTTTTGAGAACTTGCCTGTGGCGTGGGCCAAATGTCCACTCCACAGGCCGTTCGCAGCAAAAACCATACCTAAATAGGGGAAGGTCTTTGTAAAATGTAGTTTATCCTTCCGCACGGAAATAGCATAAAGCTGTTTTGTCCCAGGCCCACAAGACATGATAAAAGATTTTTAAAAATTTACTTTAAGATCTAGATTTTCCATGTATTGTACAAAGTTTTTGACCAGTGCACGTAAGGCATTTGGTGTAAGGCCCATGAGCACCGCATCATCAGCATAGAGCAGTGATGGTAACAGCCCCCCCTTATTTTTGGGACATCCATAGTTGCCTGTTTCAGGGAGTCACTCAGCCCGTTAATGTAGATAATAAACAACAGGGGTGCTAAAACGCACCTCTGCCTGACTCCTCTTTCCACCTTTATGGCCCCAGAGATCTCCCCTGCCATACCAATCCTCACTTGGGCTTTTGTGTCGGTATGCAAATAGGCCACAAAATGTACAAGGGGCTCATCTAGGCCGTAATCTAGAAGGATGGACCACAATTTAGACATGTTTACTAAGTCAAATGCGGATGATAAGTCCATAAAGGCTAAATAACTTGGTGATGACCTGGCAATGTTATATTTACCGATTATTAAGTTTAAATTCAGACACTGCTCTGTAGTCCCAACTTTGCTTCTAAAGCCCATTTGACAGCGATCTAAAACCCCGGATTCTTCAGCCCAGTCATTCACTCTGTTATATAGGACTCATCCCAGGGTTTTCAGGGTTTTATCCAACAATGAAACAGGTCTATAATTAGCGGGATCTGTTCTCTCACCCTTCTTGTATATTGGCACTATTATGCTTGTGGACCATGTATCTGGCATTGGTACTAACGGCAAGCTGTTAAAAACGTTTGTTAAAATTGGTCTCCAAAGTGCAGGTTTCCATTTGATAATGTCTATTGGTAAACCATCTGGACCGGGGGCCTTGTTGCCAAGGCTCTGATTGATGGCCATGGTCACCTCACCCAAAGTAATCTCTAGGGGTCGCAGTTGCCCAGGTATATAGTTGTCTTTGACATTAAGCGGTGTAGCATATATTTTGGAGAAATGTTCTTCCCACTGATGACTCGAAAGGGTGCAGCTAATTGTGGATAATTGGTTACCCATATTCCGCATGTTTTTTACTGCGGACCAGAAAGTCGCACCATTCCTCCCGGCAGCGGAAATAGTTCCTCCCAGTGCTCTGTCCAGATAGCTGCCTTTCCCTCCCCTATTGTTAGTTTATACTTCTGTCTTGCTGCCCTAACCTCCATTTGGCATCTAGGTTTAGCACTCAAGGCCTTACGAAGGTCCCTATTTCCGGCTGAGCAATTGCTATCGAACCACCTCGGATCCCTACTTATTCTCTGATTGGGCACGCTTAGAAGTGACTTTATGACGGTGCACAGACTAGAGAAGTCCTTAATTACCCTTAAATTATTCCCATCGGAGAGGGTGCATGAGTCAATTAAATGTTGGTGATTACTTATGAAAGAATGGACAATGCGTCCACTATCAACCCCCTCCGTTTCAGCCTCAAATTGTTTGTCGAGGGGGTGATATCCCTTGCTCCTGGGGTGCGGGTGAATTCAGTAGAAGGTCCCAGTCTAATGTTCACCACTAGTGCATTGTGATCCCCAAAGGCGGTTTCTAAAACTTTTTGTGATATTATCAATTAATTCTGGTGACAAAAAAATATAATCTATGATGGTAGAATAATCTCTGCCTCTAAAGGTCGGAACATAATTAGTTATAGGGGTAGGGCTTACATCCATTACATTAGTTAGGATATGATCCTGAATGAAGCAATCCAGTTCCCTGCCCCTTTTGGTTGCTCTGTCCATTTGGGTATTTCCCTCTTTGGAATTAAAATGTGAAAACTTTGCGTTAAAATCCCTGGCTAAAATAACCCTGTTGCCCACGCTATTATCTGATAACTCTACTACCTCAGTTAAATTTTTAAAAAGTTCTATGAAATTTTATTTGGGATTGAATGGAAATCGTTATTATAAAAATTAATCAAGTAGAAAGGGAACCTTCTTGTGTACTCAATGATCTGGATATTCGGGCTTTTAGTTGGTATTTTCTTTATGGTGCCACCTACAGTTATCCTAATCCCAATTAGTAGCCCACCAATTGGGCGGCCAAAATCAGGCTTGGTGGCAGTGCTACTATTGCAGTGAAAACCCTCTATATCGAAGTCAGCAGTAGCCCATGTCTCTTGCAGCATTATTACATCTTTGTCGGATAGGATCTTTAGCCAATCCTGATCCGACAATCGCTGTTGCAACCCTGCTTCATTCCAACTGAGGATCCTAAGCTCAGATTTAGTGGTCCTTTTTGGACAGGGTTTTTCAGGTTTCCTATGTATGGCCACATCTTTTAAAAGACTATAGTTGTCTGAAACACTATCTTCCTTATCTCCAAAACTACTGCTCCTTTCAGTTGCCACCCTTATAGCTGATGTCTTCTGTCTGATAGGAACTACATCTGTTTGTACAACTACGCCACTCTCTACAGGTGGGAGCCTTTGGTTACTAATGACCATCGCGTTTTCGCTCTCCTTACGCTTTCTGGGTCCCTTCCGAGTTCTGTTAGGGGACTCAGTAAGAGGTGAGAGTCAATCGACCATCCCCAGACAAATAAACCTGTTGAAGGTCGGGATCCCTTTGAATGTATCCCTAAATACTCAATTTCTCTGAAAGCTTCCTCCCCACTCTCCCCAATTACCTCCCTGATCCCAGTGACCTACCCTGCTCCAACCCCCATCAAATTCATGATCATAATAACCCGACCCGGTATGACTCCTAGGCGGATAGAAAAAAGAAAGACGCTTGGTTTCAATGCCTTCATTATACCCTTGGGTTCTCCAAGAGCATATGTAGTCTACCGTGCGTGGGTCCTCAAAGTTAATTATAACACAGTCACCCTGGGTTTTCTTCCTCTCTTGTCCCACCCAGGGCACTCTGCGCACCGTTAGAATTCTGCTTGACCAGTGAGGGGGTAATGGCCTGTTACGACTTAGCCAAGGTTGGACTTTATTCTGTAGGGACCAGGTAGGTTCATCGTTATGACCTGCCACCTCTGGGACCCCAGTCATAACTACCACAAAGGGGCCCGCATCTGGGGGCAAGTTAACTGCAGATCTCTCTTTACTTCCCCTATTCCAATCCTTATTTGGGAATAAAGTTTGGGGCAGGTATACAATTTCTGCATTGGGTGCCTATCTCTCCATATGTCCCTTATTCCCAAGTCCTGCATTACCTTCCAATGCCTCTTGGTCATCTGCGGCTTATTTCCATGTCTAGGAGGGTGCCTTTCCAAGTTTGGATGCAACACTCAATTAAAATCCCCCATCCAGAGAAGAGGAGCGTCCAGGTCCGGGGCCAGTATGTCTTGTATGGACTGATAAAAGCCTGGATCATCTACGTTCGGGCATAGATATTTAGGATCGTGTTATCCTGTCTGTCAAGTATCACCCTGAGTAGGACATAGCGGGCGTTCACGTTGGCTTACATGTACTGCAAGACAAACAGCGTCCTAGGAGCCACCCATATCAGTACACCCCTCGCATAAGTAAAGTAGGAGGCGTGAAATATCTGGCCTCTTCATTTTTTTTTTGGCTCCCACATCATCCAGGTAGGTTTCTTGCAAGCAGGCCACTCAGACGTGGTGTCGCTTAAGAAACGCAAGTACTCTGTTACATTTTGTACCCAATTCCCTTACATCTCAATAAGGAACTTAACCTCCATTGCCATAGTGATATCTAGCTTGGTGTTGTCCCAGTCCCCAGCTGTGCACTCCACCCACATTCCACATGTGCTGCATACAACAACGACTAACAAACAAAGAAAACTGTGCCATGCTCCCTCCACCCACCAAGGACCAGTAACGTGCAACAGCGCTATATTCAATTCCCTCCCCATGCTTGTTCCAGGATGTGCGCAGCTTCCCTTGCAGTTCAACAGGGGCCACTGAACTTCCCAAATTAACCAGCCTCACGACCTAGCCCGCCCATCACTATACCTACAAAATGCCCGTCGAGGAAAGTGTAGTCCAGCGGGGGTCCCCAATAAGGTTGCAGTACTCTCAATGTTCCATTGGATTGTCGTTTCTCCTCTTGCCACTCCAGGTACCTCCGCCACCCCCCCACCCCCCCAGGTTGTTCACGCTCATTCTGCCCCTCCCCCCACCACCCCAGTAGTAAATGTGTGGCCCACATGCACTTCATTCTTTAATTATGTTAAATTTCAGAGCAGCCAACAGTAGTTCAGTGCCTGTGTGAATGTCCCCTTTTTCATGTAGCTTCTGTCGCTGGAGCTGCTTCCAGGATGGTTTCAAGGACTATGTATGTCGTTGGGTTCAGTGTTTCCGGGGTATCCTCTGTGTCAGGCCCAGATTCAGTGTTCGGTGAGGAGGAGGCACCCAGCTTGATGGTTTTCAGATGCATGGTGCCGTCCTCGCCCACCGTAATTCTATGTTTATCTGGTGGGCCCTTGTCAGCGGACTGACCTGGGTACCTTTTATTTCGAGTTCTTCCACCTGACCAAGTGCCCCATCCCCGTCTTATGTTATGCTGTTCTTCGGGGGGAGGGCATCACCTCGTTTCTTCAGCCATTCACACACCTCCAGCATCTCAAAGAAATTGGCCCTGCCTTGTGCAATTACCTTCAGTTTGGCTGGATATAGCAGCAAGTACTGTAGTTGCATATCACAGAGCTTCCGTTTTACAGCCAGGAAGGTTTTCCGCTGCTCCTGAACCTGCTTGGTATACTCCAGTAGTATGACTATTTTACTGTTTTCATAGCAGAGATTCTAAGTCTCTCTTGCAGCCCAGAGGATACAGTCCCTATTTGATAGATCAATATTTAGGGAATTATTGCCTGGAAGGGAACCTGGGGGGAAGTAATGGGTAGGGCTGAAGGCACCAAGGCTCTGTGTTCTCTGTCCACTGCAAAGATTTCGGATAAGCCTCACGGACACAACTGGGTGCGTATCCATCGCTCCAGGAATTGCTTTTCCATGTCCTCCTCAACTTGTTCAGGGAACCCTATGACTCTTATGTTGCTGTGCCTTGCCTGCCCCTCCGCAACTTTGGCCCGGCACTCAAGGGCCCTTGTGACTGGACATCTGGGCCACGTGCTGCTTAAATGCTGCCATCTCTCCTTTTAAGTCCACTATATCTCCCTCCGCCGTGGATACTTTATCTGCTACTTTACATAAATCGGCTCTCAATATGTTCACATCAATAGACACAGTTTCAATTTGTCTTTCCAGGAGCTTCCTGTAACCCCGGAAGGCCGCCAGAGCTCCACACATGGTAGTTTGCAAGTTGCGCCATCTTCCCCCTCATTACCAGTGCCGGGTTGTCTTGTTATTCTTTGCGGGGGGGTGTCGAGGGGTAGTATACTGTGTGATTGTGTTGGCCCTAGCAAAGCAGGCCGTTTTGTCCTTGTCCATTGTGTTCACACCAGGTGCCCCGTGCTCTAGATCCAGGTTGCATCAACCACCTCAGTTCATCAGCCACCAAAGGCTTCTGCGTCTTTGTCAATCTGGGCACTGTAGTCACTGTACTATCCTCTCTGGAGTATGGTGGGGGTGGAGAAAGAAACAAGAAGGGGAGGCAGCTCTGTCTGACACCCCCTCCCCAGGCCGACCTAAATGACCTGCAGCAGTAGGACCAGGCCACGTGCAGCTCGACTGCAAACCCTTTGTGTCAAATGTATTGTAATTGCCTGTGATATTGTGCAGCATCCCATGCTCCGCATAGCACCCTCAAGGAGATGTTCGGTCCCCAGCACCCCAGGAGATTTCACCCTTTGGCCTTGCTCAGCAGCTATCAAGGCCCCACCTCTCTGCCCACAGTCCAGGGGGCCACAGGGGTCCAACGACAACTGTTCCTTGACTCCAGCATGGTCAAGAATATGCAACTGCACAATCTGCAGCCACCGCTGCAAAGGGAAATCGTCCTCGAGCTACACAGAGAGCGACATTTGGGACGAGACCGTCTGACTCACAAGCTCAAGATTTGGGGACAAAATAGGATCCCTCAGATGCATGGACTGCCTTATTGACATTGCGCAAGATACTGAATCCCTTTGTGGGTTGGAAAGATCACCACAAAAGAAAGGTCTTTATCAAAAAGGACATAGCCTTGAGAAAGTAGCGGGATGATTTTCCTTTGTAAGCAATGAAATACGTGTTGGCTGTCTGAAGCAAGACCAAAAGAATAAAAATTAAAAGAAATGAAATAACTTGTGTATAATTTGTGCTTACATCGTGCACTTAACAAATTGTGGATACACCTATGACTGTGTGCTGAGGATTTCTTTGTCCATTCAGTTTTTGTATTTCACCCACAACTTGAACACCGAAAGACGTAATCTAAGATTAGCAGAAAGAGCCTGGAGATCCTCTCCATCCATAGAACTTCTAAAATGCTTAAGATCAACGAGGAACACGTACAACAGAAGAATAAGCTATGTGAAAGCTAATTTCTTTAGAGCACAGCCTGACCAAGCCAGAAATGCGCCCCAAAACTATTTGGAATAGTCAAGCAGCAGTCACGCTGGAACCAGCGCCCTCCCAAACTGTGAAGAACTGGCTGCCTTCTTCATGGAAAAAAACCACAAAGATAGAAAATGAGCTACAACTAGTGAATGAACTACTACCGGCTTCCTCACTCAGTTTTTCACTCACCACGCAGTATACTGAAGGTAGTGATCCATCAGGCGCCCTTCCAAAAACAATGCCTCTTGCCTCACCTTCTCCTCAAAGAATGAAAGTGACATTTACAAAATCCTTTCATCATTAAACCCATCTAATCACTTCCCTGACGCTCCACCTCCATCTATATTCAAAGAGATCAACACCTTCATTCTCCCCTATGGTCTAAGATAGTAAATGCCTCGCTAAATCACAGCACTATCCCTGATTGCCTAAAAGCAGGACACCCCCACTTTTTAAAAAACCAACGCAGACTGCTCTGATCCTAATAACTTTCAGCCCAACTGCAACATCCCTACTCTTGCGAATCTCTTAGAAAAATGTGTCTAGATCCAACTCTGCAACCACATAGACAACTTTTAACTCCTTGACCAACACCAATCAGTTTTCCGTCAAGGTCACAGCACTGAATCTGCACTTACTCATTTTGTGGATGACATATTAATGCTGGATCTTAATGAATCATCCCTCATGATACTGCTCAAATTTATGGCTGCCTTTGATAGGTAATCACGATAGACTACTGAAACTATTGGAACAAAGGATGGGCTTATTAGGGGTCGTATTGCAATGGTTTTCCTCATTCCTCTAGAACAGATCTCAGAGAGTCCAAATGAATCCATCTCTGTCTAAGCCCCATGCAATCACTCTTGGCTTTCCACAGGGATCTGCTCTCTCACCCATTTTCTTCAATCTATTCCTGGAACCACTGGCAAACCACTCACAATCCGCTACCATCCACTATAATATGTACACTGATGACACTCTGCTGTATCTCAAAATCACCTTCCCAGAGGACATTATTTTCCTCAATTCCACTTTGCTTTTGGAGGGACCTCCGGATACAAAATTAATAAAGAAAAGACGGAAATCATGTAGTGGAATCAGGAGGTGGTGCTCCCTGAAGTGAAGTTACGGATGAGGTACCTTGGAATCCATTTGGTCCAGGACATCACATAGACATCGAAAGTAAATTTAGATAGAGTGTATAAGGATATATGTGGACAGTTACAGCGTTGGTCCGGGCTTCCATTAAACATCTTTGGGAGGGTTAACCTCATAAAAATGATAATACTGCTGAAGGTAACTTTTTTGTTTAATTCAGTACCCTTATCTTTTAATTGAAAGGATATAGCTAGACTACAAGGAAAAATCGGGTCTTTTATTTGGAACTCAAAATCGCCTAGAATTTCTACTAGGAAGCTAAGAAGACAATTGAAAATGGGAGGACTTGCGTTACCTGATATTCTCCATTATTGCCATTCTTTTCATTTTAAAAACTTCAGGTTAATGGCAGATAAAGCTGATACATCTTTTTTGGGACGTCTATTTCAGGCATTATTGCATGGTATTCCCCAAAGCCATGCATTTTTTCTGTTTAAGTTTGAAGACCCAAGATTCTATAAAAAGGTCAGACTAAAGATATTACTTACAGCTCTGAAGAATTGGGTTTTTTTCAGGAAAAAGCTAGAAATCTCATATTATGCATCCCAGGCCCCGATATGGGATTCGCCAGGTACTCCGGATTGTCTAAATGACCAACTGTCAACTCCACTTAAGATAGCTGGGTTGATTCAATGGAAAGACCTGCAAGATAATCAGCAGCTATTGGGATGGGATTCCCTCTTTAGGTTGACAGGAGGAACCCTTACTAGGTTTAAATAATACCAGTTATCAAGCTGGTGGTCTACTATAACATGGGATGATATATCTAACTCCAAATTTGGCCTAGTAAATAGGAAGGGGCGTTGGGATAAAGAGCTTTCTTATTGGTATGAGGCCCTGATTGAAAAGGATGGAGTTACTGAGGTGGAACTTAACAAGCTCTGGGGAAACGTAGAGGGCCTGGATAGCAATAACATAGTCGACCTATGGGTGGATTCCTTTAGTCTGTTGAACGCAATAGTAAAGCCAGCTCCTCTCAAACTGAATCATTTGTTTACTCTCTACAGAGTATATTTTCTCCGAAAAAACTGGCAAAGATCACAAACCTGCAATATGGCTGCCCACGGTGTAAATTACCAGAGGCTGATGATTTACATATGTTTGTTGAATGCCCAAGTCTTAATCCTTTCTGGACTAGAATTGAGGGTTTCTTGGTAGATGTGTTGGGCACGCAGATTGTGATATCATCTAGAACGATTCTGTTTGGCCTAGAAGCAGAGTACCATCTGAATGATTTGCAGACTAAATTTATCTTTTATGTAATTTTATTAGCAAGACAAGAGATATGCAAGATATGGAAGTCTGAAAATGCTCCCATTTTTTCTGAATGCCTGAAGTATATCATATATACTAGTGAGTCAGACATAGCGTGTGAGAATTCCTCTCAGGATAAGATTTGGGAGCTCCTAGTGGCATGGCCGAACCGATGAGAATATTCTGATGATTTCACCTGGGTACTGTTGGTGCTTGGTACTCAACCAAACCGAGGGCTGTCAAGTTTTGCAGGTTGAGGTGGATAAGCAAACAGTAAAGACTGGAGGGGGGTTTCTTCACCTCTCCCCATAGACATCAAATCATGTGGCCGGAATATTGAGATGTTGGGGAGGAGGAGAGGATCCCTTTCCAGAACACCCACTATTGGTATATGAGGAATAAAAAAATAAATAAAAAATTCCACTTTGCAAAATACACATCACTGGCTCACGGATAACCATCTCAAACTCAATACTGCGAAAACTGAATTCTTTCTCATCTCACAGCCCTCAACTGCTCTCCTCACATCATACACTCTGCTAGATCCTTGGGTATTAGATAAACATCTGAATATGCAGGATCACATTAGCGCAGTCACCAAAGGAGCAAATTAGGAGCTGACTATTCTGCGGAAACTTAAACACTACCTTCCACATGAAGACCTAAAACAGCAAGGCCTACCAGTGCTAAGGGTTCGCCCTTCTCTGCACATAAGTCCTCAGACCAGCAAATAGAAGTTAGCACGGAAACTGAAATGTCGAGATAACAATTTATTAAACCTCATGAGGTGGAACTACATTCACACATCACCCTTGGGCAGTATATGAAGTAGCACAAGGAGTAGAAGAACCATGGGTCTTTTATACCCACACAGGAGCTCAAAAGGAAGCGGTACAAGTTCACATAGGAAGAGTTTCATACATGTGGTCATACAGAGAATGCACAGTCAACAAAGAAGGAGGGGCGATAAGTTGCTGAATCCGGTTAAAACAGCCTGACAGTAACAGACTAGAGCAGGTGCATGGGCAGCTACAGATTCTTGTGAACATGTGCAGAGTAGCAAGGGCTAAGTATAGCCAGTTCTTGAGCAAAGCACAAGGGCCAGCAACAGCAAAGAAGGAGAGAGCACATGGTGAGCACATGGTCGGACAAGGTGGCTTCAGCTCAATGCTAACAGCGCTCTGCCAAATTTCCACAGACTTCCCTTTTAGCATTAGCTGAAGACATCTATAATCTAGGAGAGTCTTAAGTATACATCATGTACAATGATCTGCATCATTTCATCAACTTCTTTGTCTAGTACACATTGGGCATTTATTTGTTTAACATCACGTCTGGCAGGTGTACAAGCAGTGATACAGATGGAGCAAAGTATTGGACCACATTGTATACATAGGCAGCATGTCAGTAGAATTTCAAGCAATATACACAGAACTGTTAACAGTTTCCAGGTGACAAACAATGTACATAGCCAACCAGTTAAAGTTCATGTTCCAGTATCAGGGTGATTCTCAGCAGCAATCTTATGTAGTTTAGATATCGCATCAAAATCTGAAGGGGCATGATCTGGAATGTACACGCAGCAACTACTCCCGATGATGCGACATGCACCACCTCGATCAGCCAGGACTACGTCCAGGACCATACAGTTTTGGAGCACCACAATCCCCACAATCTGTAGTTCCTCTGTGATGTTTCCAAGTACCATAGCTGTCTGGTTGGTTACAACCTCTACGACCCGCGTCAAACGTGTGAGATTCCTACTGTTCAAGGCAGCACCAACAAAGAACAGCCTCAAATTAAAATCAACATATTGCTGTTGTGAGGTGTCAGTCTGATCCACCTCATCGTGATTTGCTGTCCTCTTAAATCTGTTTTTGGAAAAGTCATTAAACAGTTTTGAGTCCTTGTGATATGATGCAGGGCAATAAAAAAGGCACATAGCAAACTCCAGACCATCCAACAGGTAGATGGTAGTATCCCTTATTTCCACATATAAAATAGGTGTTATGTGAAGACGTGAAGCTACTATTATTATTACCAGCAATGTTCAGAACTAAAGTACATTCACTTTTCCCCACTGGAATTTTCCCAACACTACTCGCACATAGATCTGCTTGGGCTCTAGTTACAGCTATAACAAATGGTCTATTACCCATTGCAGTTTGAGTATTTGGGTAAACATAATGTCTTGAAGCATTTCCTCATCGGTACTCCTCCATCTCCCATTTAGTCCCTTTTAGCTTGCGGATCACCTTATTCATCAGGATAACACGCTTTATTAAGATAATAGATTAATCTCCCCACACCCATATCAGTAATATTAGTCACTTCAGAAGCAAATAAAAGTGCAAACCAGGCTTGACAACCGTTATGAGAAAATGGAAGAGGAATAAAAGGTGTTCCTCCCTTTTTACGCCTCGCTGAGCCAACGTGCATGTGTTGCTCTGCGAAAGTTAAGTAAGGGCTCTCAAAAATGCTTCCAAAGTCTGCAGGCGGATCAGGCACAGTGCATGTGCGCCGGGCGCGTGCACCATTTGTCCGCCTGCAGCCTTTGGGAGGACTTTCGCAGCCGCTTTGATGTTCTCAGTGAGCCGCTCGGCCACTGAGAACATCAAAGCGGACGCAAAAGTGCTCACCATTTGCCACCCCCTCCCTTATCCCACTTCCTACTTGTTGCTGAAAGAATCGTTCCTTAGTGAAGCGAGGCCGAAATGTTGGGGGTTTTCATGCACACACATCCCACCTTGCAAAACGGACAAAATCTGCACATCCCTTCGATACCAAATTAGAGGCAGCAGCGCGTTTTACATACGCAAAATAAAGTACAATGTGATATAATGTATAAAACTAATGCACTCTGGGAGTCGTCTTTTTTTTCATTTCAATGGACCCTGTTTGGGACATGGTGGCTGTTTGTAAAGTGAAAGGTCGTGGCTAGACAGTTGTGATCGCAATGACACCCAGTTAGTTGGCAAAAGTATCTCTTGTCTGAACTCTGGGGTCAGGCCAGGATGATAGCCACAAACAATCAAATGTGATTGTTCATGGCTTCCAGGAGTATTGATAATGTCCTAGATTGAGAGTTCACCTGTTTGCACCCCGTCTCCCATACAGAGAGTAGATATGCCTATCTTCTTTCACCCCCTCCCCTAGAAGAAGCAGTAATAATTAACATAAGTAGTGAAAGTGCGTCCTTTATATATGTAGACACCTATTTGCAAAGCGCGTTGCCAAAAAAATACTACGGAGCATTTTGAGAAAAATAACGGAATAGCCACGCTTGGTTTATAGAAATGGCAGCTTTGTCAATGCGAAGGGAGTTTTCTGAGAGGGTAAGTCTGAGGCAGGCAGCCGGGTTTTTGTGAGATCTCCAGAGTTTCTGACACACTATTCCATCTGAGAAGTTGGTGGGGCTGGGCAGAGTCAGCCACGTGTCAGGATTAAATGTATCTGAGTGCATTCTGGATTTTGAGATTCTGCTGATATATCTGTTATTAACTGGCACCAAGTCACAAAGCATGATTTTCATATATATGAGCCTCCTGGGAATGCCACTTTCATTTTTGTTAACAGCTGCCTACAAGTACCAAGATTCCCGGTGCTGTTTGCTGTAAAACTAGGATTGACTAAAAGCCTTCATCATGCCACGTGACTGGTAGACAGCTATATGTGTGCCCTGGAGAGTTCACTAGCCTGGAAGATGGTATTGGTTGGAGAGAGGCTGGACTCTAAATTTAACAATTTTTGCTCCAAGCACATTCCAATGCCTTCTGCTTCTTTGGTGTCTTGTATGAAACAGGGTTGATCTGAACTCTCATCATGCGACTAAAGTTTATTTCCTGGTGGCGACGAAAGAGAAGAGTTTTATTTAACCCAGAATTTCTTTCTCACTGCCATGTTTTCATCTACCATAGGGAACTGGGTTGTGGTAGTGGAAGTGATTTTGTTTTTTTTGTGGACAGATGGGGGACATGAGGTTCCAGGGACAATGCAAGTTTTGCAGCGTGAATCTTTCTGGATTCACTATGCTGTGCATTATTCTGCGGTCTTGTGGTTGGGTCCATAATCATAGCCTTTTTTTTTTTTTTTGTAGTCCAGGTGGGCGTCGACGTCCCACCTTTTGGTGTATTTCCGGTGACGTCGGCATGCTTCAGCGGAAGCTCCCACTCCTGGGCGCCATCTTCAGATTCTTTTTTCCGCTGTTGGGTCTGGATCGTTCCCGAAAGGGCTCCATACTTTTTGGGAGAAAGAAGATGAAAAACACGCAGTTTTTGGACGAAAAGATATTGGGAAGACTACAGGAGACTACATCATCGAAGAGGACGACGAAGGAAGAAAAGAACTTCAAGCACTTCGATTTCCATCGGGGAATGCACGCTCAGGGGGACGCCTGAACGCATGAGATGGACAACACTCCTTTCAAGTTCTGCTGTAACTGCCACCACAAGTACGCGCAGAAGGACCAGCACCCGGTTTGCAACCTTTGTCTACCGGTCGACCACGAGAGCGAGGACTGCAACGCCTGCTCTGCCTTCACGCAAAGACTCTTCGAGTTAGAGCGAGACAGAGGGTAGCCAACGCCAGCATGCAGGGCCAGGGCCAGCCACCGTCCCTTCGAGACCTGGGGCTATCATTAGACTCCCGAGAGACCCTGAGTCTCGAAGAAATGAGGCGAAAACCTTGAAAGCGCCGACGCCGTAGACTTCGGCGTCCGCAGCTACACCCAGGCCCAGTGAATCCTCTGAGAAGGACTCCCCGGCGCTGAGAGCTGAGGAAAAGACGTCAAAAAACGTCCCCGAAAAGGAGCGTTCGATGCTGGGGGAAAAAGACCCGAAGAGCACTTTGGCGCCGACAAAGGACCCAAAAGTCAGCTCAGCACCGAAACCTTGGACACCGAAGGTTGGCTCGGCGCCGACCTGTCCGCCGAAAAGGCCGGCTTAACCATTCGGCGCAGACCACGCTGCTGAAATGGAGAAAAAGAAAAGACGGCTCGAGGCCGAGATGGAGAACATCCTGCAGCGAAAGAAAGAATTCGACGCCAGGATGAAAGACTTCATAATCCTGACAAAGCCTAAGCTACAGGTGGTCGAGATAGCGGAGGAGGAGGACTACGACGTTGAAGGACAGTCTGAGAACTTCGAGGATTTTGACGATCCAGAACAAGAAGAAGCCTCCTACTACGACTATAAAGGAGACGACGACCGCAGGACGCTCCTCGGGTCTGCATCCTCGGAGACTCAGGAGATCCCAGAAGAGGGCGTCAACACGTATCCTTCGAGGCCCTCGCCGCCGGATGACATTGGGGTTTACAACACAGTCATCAGAAATGCGGCTGCAGTTTTCAAGGTAAAACTCGACGAAGAGAAGCAGAAGGCAGACTTCCTTCTAGAGACACTGCTCCCCACACAAACTAGGAGCCAGTACCTGCCCATTGTCGAAAGCGTAATGGCACAGGGGAAAGAGGCTTTCAAGGAGCCTGCAACATGCAAAGCCATCACTCCCAGGACGGAGAAAAAGTATAAGCATTCCTCCAAGGACCCACCCTACATCCAGGGATCGGTCTCAGCAGATTCCATCATTGCAGCCACGGTAAGGAAGAGGGCCAATGTGTCTACTACTTCAGGGCCACCTCCAGACAAAGAAAGCAGGAGAATGGACCTCGTGGGCAGAATTGAACGGAATGGCGCAATGCACTGGCGCATGGCAAATTCCAACGCGCTGCTCAACAGGCACCAGTACCAGATCCTGGATGAACTGGGCCAGTTAATAAAGAACATGCCTCAGGAATTCAAGCAAAGAGCTGAAAACCTTGTCGAGGAGGGGAAGAATGTGGCAAACTCTTGCATCAAAACCGCCCTAGATGGAGCAGACACCTCCAGCAGGCTCATGATGATGGGCATCACGGAAAGGAGACAAGCCTGGCTCAAGATTTCAGGCTTCAAGCCAGAAGTGCAACACAGCATCCTGAACACCCCGTTCAATGGAGAGACGCTGTTCGGGGCCCCAGTAGATGAGAAGCTCAGCCAACTGGAAAAGGATATCAAGACAGCAAGATCCATGGGAGCATTGCAGTTCAGAGGTACTAAAAGAGGCACCCCCTCGCGAAGACCTAACGGGAGGGGAGGTAACCAACCAGGAACTTCACACCAGGCGTTCCAACAAGTCCATCAGGCAGACACCCAGTCACAGCAAGGGCAGCAAAAACAGTCCTGGCAGTACCAGCAGAGAGGCCAGTCCTTTCGCGGGAGAGGGAATGGATGTGGACAGAATAGGAGAGGGGGACAACAACCCCCCTCTAAGTATCTTAATCAAAGTCCATGTGCCCACCCAAGCAAAAACTCCCAGGGTAGAGCACAAACACTACACACAGGAGTTACGCGAATTAAACACCCGCGAGCATGTAAGACCAGTGGGAGGAAGACTAAAGCACTTCTTCCAGGAGTGGAAGAGGATAACTTCAGACAAATGGGTACTCAACATCATACAGTTCGGGTACTGCATAGAGTTGGAAAGGAAACCAGCAAACAGAAAGCCAAAAAGAAGAAAGCTATCAAGGAAAGACCTAGAGATACTTCAAGAGGAAGCAAAAGATCTCCTGCAAAAGCAGGCCAAAGAACCAGTGCCTTACAGGGAAAGGAACATGGCCGTGTACTCAACATACTTTCTGGTGCCAAAAGTAGACGAAACGATGAGACCGATCCTAGACCTAAGATTCTTAAACAAATTCATAAGAACGCAAAAGTTCAAAATGACCTCCCTACAAGAGGTAGTTCCTCAATTGCAAAGCGGAGACTTCATGGTCACCATAGACCTCAAGGATGCCTACCTGCACATCCCATTGAACAGAGGGCACAATTATCTGCTCAGATTCATCATCGGAGAAGACCACTCACTACCAGTTCACAACCCTGGCGTTCTGACTCAAATCAGCACCAAGGTTCTTCACAAAGTGCTTCGCAACAGTCGCAGCACACCTACGAAGGGAGGGGATACACGTATACCCTTACCTGGACGACTGGCTAATAAAAGCAAGCTCATACAGAACGTGCAAGCAGCACGCACAGAGGGTGACAAGCACACTTATGAACCTGGGATTCTCCATCCACTGGGGGAATGGAACCAGAGCAAATAAAAATCTTCCTGGGAGCACAGATCGACACCTTACAAAGCAAGGTGTTTCCGAGCAAAAAGAGAGAGGCAGCACTAGTGAAGGAGACGCAGCTCTACCAGAATGTAATGTAAAGTAATGTAATGGACTCTTATTTAGCACAGACTTCACTCCAGGGAGTATCTTGGCGCTTCAGAAGGGGCAAGCTCGGACAGTGAGGACAGCGAACAAAATCATGGGCATGATGGCATCATGCATACACCTAGTGCGAAATGTACGGCTACACATGAGACCCTTACAGGAATGGCTGCAGGAGCAATGGTCACAAGCTACAGGTCGTTGGGAGGATCTAGTGGTTGTAACGCACTCAGTGCAGAAAGAGATGGCATGGTGGAACATGGGGAACCTAACAAGGGGGAAGCCTCTGACGCCACCAACGCCAACAGTGACCATCACCACAGGTGCATCCCAGAAAGGATGGGGAGCTCACATGGAGAAACTCAGAGTGAGGGGTCTGTGGACACCAGCAGATGCGGTCAGACACATCAATTATCTGGGGTTGAAGACAGTTTTCCTCGCTATAAAAGCCTTCCAGACAAAGCTGTACAACCAGAGAGTGTTGATACAGACAGACAACACAACAGCGATGTTCTACATCAACAAGCAGGGTGGGACGCAATCAACCCGCTTTCGAAGGTAACGCAGGAAATATGGGCATGGGCCATCCCACTCAAGATAGACCTGCTAGCCATACATCTACCAGGGAAGGCCTATGTAGAGGCAGATTAGCTCAGCAGACAGACGCCGGCATCCCACGAGCGGGAACTCAATGCACAAGAAACAAGGAGGCTGTTCGACAGGTGGGGGACACCGTCGGTGGACCTATTTGCAACACGCCAGAATGCAAACTGCCGAAACTTTGTATCCAGGCTACCCGGGGAGGGGACTCCGGGGAATGCCCTATGGATAGACTGGTCGAGGACATTTGCTTATGCTTTCCCCCCCCGATACCGCTGATGCACAAGGTACTCAGCAAGTGCAGAACGAGCAACATGACACTGATACTGGTCGCACCGCAGTGGGCCAGGCAGACATGGTATTCACAGATCATGGAGATGGTACAGAGTGCACCCCACAGGTTCGGGAGGAGAAAAGACCTACTCTCCATGCAAAACGGAGAGGTGCTGCACCCAGAGCCAGAGAGCCTGAGCCTAGTAGTGTGGCTCCTGAGGACATAGAATTTGCGCATCTGGAACTACCAAAAAACACCCTGAGGGTGCTTCGGGAGGCACGGAGGCCCAGTACACGAAAATGCTACGTATCAAAATGGAAGAGATTCACACTGTGGTGCAGAAGGGAAAGGCTGCACAATAAGATGCAGAAGGACTCAACAGTGCTAAAATACCTCACACACCTGCTCAACAAAACACTAAGCTCATCCTCATTGAGAGTTCACTTGGCAGCGATAGTCGCTTACACAAGAGGGGAAACATGTAAGAGTTTCTTCACATCACAGGTGGTTAAGCGATTCCCGGAGTGAGCAAAGAGGATTGCACCACCAAAAAGGGTGCCGCCACTTGCATTGAACCTTAACCTAGTCCTAACGGAGCTCATGAAAGAGCCTTTCGAGCAAATTCACAAAGCATCCCTAGAAATGCTAACCATGAAAACAGCTTTCCTGGTAGCAATCACCTCACTCCGCAGAGTGAGCGAGCTACAGGCGCTAACGCTACAAGAACCCTACATCCAGATTCACAACGATAGGGTGGTAATGAGAACGGACCCACACTTCATGCCAAAGGTGGTGTCAAGGTTCCACATGAACCAGACTATACAAATGCCAAGCTTCTTCCAGAAACCGGCCACAAGCGCCGAACGGGCTCTGCACACCCTAGACGCAAGAAGGGCAGTCATGCACTACATTGAGAGAACAAAGGGGCACAAGAAGACAAATCAGTTCTTTGTGCCCTTCGCTAACAGTTTCATGGGGAAACCAGTAACTAAAGGAACAATTGCGCAATGGATCGCCCAAACAATACAGTTCTGCCACAATCGGACAAGACAGGAACTAGCAGGGGGGACACGTGCCCACTCTACCAGGAAAAAGGGAGCTACAATAGCCGTCCTAGCCAACACACCCATTCAGGACATATGGCGGCAACATGGGCTTCAGTGCACACGTTCACGAAGCACTACTGTGTGGATATACAGATGAACAAGGAAGCACAAGTCGGACAAAAGGTGCTTCAACACATATTCAATAACCAATGCTCATCTTCCACCCAGCCGCCACAAACATGAGAAACCGCTGCAAAGTCTATGCACAGCATAGTGAATCCAGAAAGATTCACGCTGCAAAACGAATAGTTTCTTACCTGTCAGTGTAGTTTTGCAGCTTGAAGATCTTTCTGGATTCACTAGCGAACCCACCCACCTCCGCCAGAAAGATGAGGCTGAAGAGAAAAGGGGGTTTAAACAAAGACAATACTTGGAATAACAAACCTTGGAGGCTAAAGCGGTGAATAATTTGGTTGAACATTGCCATAACTTCGGTAACAGAACAAACACGAGAAAAAAGAATCAGAAGATGGCGCCCAGGAGTGGGAGCTTCCGCAGGATGCATGCCGACGTCACCGGAAATACACCAAAAGATGGGATGTCGACGCCCACTTGGGCTACAAAAAAAAAGAAAAGACTACGATTCCGGACCCAACCACAAGACCGCGGACTAATGCACAGCATAGTGAATCCAGAAAGATCTTCAAGCTGCAAAACTACACCGATAGGTAAGAAACTATTCGTTCAGTGCCATGTGCAAAACACACTAAAAACAGCCCTTGGCCCAAACAGAAGGGACTGGAACTCAGCAATTATATGGCTTGCTACTTCCTTTGCCATAGATTTCCCCAACGTCCCCTTTGCGCCACTCGTAAATGAAAGCGCGGGAAGTCTGTTTCCTGTGCGGTTCAATGTACCCAATTATAGATGTCTATAGATGGCTAATAGACACAAATACAGACTTATTTACAGATGTGACGTGTAGGAACTGGGTTCGCTAGGTCCCTGGGAGGGGTAGCTTGGACCGAGCAGGCAGGCACCCAAAGCTTAGGTGTTAAGTGACTATACAGCACACACATCCACTGAGCCAATAAGAGCACGCAAAGACTGAGTCCACACCAGAATGCTTGATTCAAATAAATAAGTTTTATCTGGGATTAGAATCAGGGCAGTCAAAAATCACAGCAGCATTAACTCATTGCCTTTCCTTTAAAGCACAGGCTTTGCATTACTCAGCAAAAAATACTTAAATAAATAAATATTAAATATCAAATAACTGTAGGCCTGGTAACAGCCTTGCTCCTAGTCAGCACCTGCAAGGAATTCCCTTTTAAGACATTTAAATAACATTTAATTTTTCAGCAGCAGTCACTAAATGGAGGGTAAACATTTCCTAGCTGCAAAGATAAGCCATTTATCAGCAAATGTAGTGCATTTCACCAGGCTGGAATAAAGCAATTAAATAATTAGAAATTAGCATTTCTATTGGTCAGAATAGGCAGGACATTACTCTCAGGAGCTAAGCATGACAATTCCATTAACAATCAGGCCACCATAACAGAATAACCTTTCCCCTACTAAGGGGTTAACTTTCCTTATGGATAGTCACAAGAGCCCCCTTTTAGGGCTCCACTAATGACACAGGGCTCCTGCCCAGTCCTCAGTACTTATTGGGGCCAACGGGGCCCAACTACAGCCTCCCGCGGGGAGGGCGGTCTTGGTCCGGGGTTTACCTTACTTCTTCGGCCCCTGTTTGGGCCCTTGCGAAGGTTCAGTACACTGAGGGGTGATTCCCGGAAGCGCGCTCTCCCTACTGCGCCCTGCGGTGGTATTGAAGGCTCTTGGGTTCCTTATGAGCCCTCCGGTGAAGTCGGGGCGGGCGGGGGTTCCGGTCCTCTTCGCAAGCCCCCGCGCAGGTGTCAGTGCCGGTCCCGGTCCTCCCTCATTGCCTGCAGGGACCGGGAACCAATGGGAGGCCAAGGCGCCCAGCGACCGCCAATAGCAGAGCGGCTCGCAGGGGCACAGCACAGGGATCCAATCAGCACACGGCGGAGGCGGAGTCAACACAGGCACCCCCGTCATGTGACGCCAGATCCCGGCTTCAGGTCTAGCGAGGCCTACTGCGGCCTGACAAGATTTCAATGCGGCCCTCTTCTGGCTCCGGGGTCCGCCGAGGGGTGCAGAAGGTGGCGCTGGCATCTCGGAGAAGGTGCTGGGCCGCAACTATGTCGACATGGCTCAAAGGGCTCCTGGGCTGAAGCAGTAGGTTCAGGAGCACGCTCGGTGGAAAGCGCAACAAGGGGGCACCGCTGAGGAGCGCCTGGTAGTTAAAGCGCTCGGTCCTCGTATCGCTTTGGGGGCAATTCACAATCGCGCCTCGGGCCGCACTCATAGGGCCCACCGAGCGTCTCCACGCAGTAGCGCTTCTCAAGGGGGGCACAGCGCTAGCCAGTCAGCAGTTCAAAGCGCTTCTCAAGGGGGATCAGACAGATTTGCAGGTCAGATAGCCCAGGACAGGCCACACGAACAGCAGAAGGGACCCAGGTGAAGTCAGGGAGCGCAGGGGGGTGACACAGCGCCAATACCTGGTTGATTTCCCACCAGTCCTGTGGGCAGTGAGAAGGTCTTTTTGGCCCTAGCTGGTTCCTACTCCCTTGGTAGAAGTTTCTTGAAGAGAGGTGGGGGGTTTGAGTTGAAGGCTGGTCAAGTTTCCTCAGCAGATCACTTCAGGTGGTCCCTGGGTTCCCCTCCCGCTGGGCCAAATCAGTGGGCTAGTTCAGTGTTCCTCACACAGCTTGGTGGACAGCGCCTCAACCCTGTCTCCCCCAGTAGCATAGGTTCCTGACTGGGCCCTACCGCCTAAGTCTCCTGCGGAGGGTCCCCCAGGTCAGTGATGCCCCAACTGACTAGAAAGTTTCCGTCCCTTTCCTTTTATAGCGACAGTTGGCAGTTGGTGTCTACTCCCCTATTCTGGAAGGTTCCAGGAGCTTCCTAACTCCAGCTATGGGCAGGCTGGCATTGCAACAATGTTTAAGGGTTCCAGCCAGCTCCTGGCTACTAGAGTGCACCTAAAAAGACCACGCCTCAGTAGCAGGGGTCAGTGGCAGCCATCTTAGGGGAAGAGAGCACCTGCACCTTAGCCTTGATTTTAACATCTCAACCTCACAAGGCCTATACAACTTCGTTACAATGGGGGGACATCCTGAATTAGGGGAGCGAAAAGCTAAATATTTCAGGAAAAAGGGCCAAGTCCAACATGATGTAATTTACAAATAATTACAGGTATTCGTAAACATACGAACTTTCGCTCATCATTTGTTTTTGAATATTGTGATACACTCTTTTTACCATCTCAAGTAATTATGTATAAAATGGCTAAGAAGCACGCACACATGAGCGTGTATGCGCACAAGCAAGTTGCTTGGCTATTCGAAGCCGTGATTACAGCGCTGTCACTTGAACAGTTCTAACCATCATATGATCCCACAGTAGCAATAAAAAGTTCTCATCTAAATATTCAGTGCTCAATATGCCTTCCACAAACCTAACTTGAAACCTACCCCCTCCCTCTCCCTCTCACACGCAAACACCCTCCTCTCTCATAAGTATGTATCGGTACCTTCAGAGGGGAGAGCGGGCATTGAAACTTAGCACGTCTGCCCAAATCACAGCACATTACTAGCATAAATCAGGAACTGTAGTTCTAGACTGAACACATGTATTGCATATAAACTTAGTGTCATGGTCTACACCCCCAAAAGCCCCACCCCGCCGCTCGCACACACACATATACACACATGCTCTTCCTCCTTTCTATGTCCCTTTTTAACACGCCTGCACACATGACACATCGTTCTCCAATCGCTTTTTTAAAAACGCACAGGTTATTTTTGTACCCCACTGACACAGACCCCCTAACTCTCTTTTGCTCACACACACACACACATGTTCCTTCTCACATGCATCCCAATCTCACACTCCTTCTACCATATCTTTCACTTCCACACACCCTCTTTGACTCTCACAGACCCACACTCTACATTTTACACTATTTTGTCTCCCTGACACAATTTCCCTCACACATAACTACACACTGTCTTTCACAGACATACAAATCTTCCTCTCTCACACCTATTCTCACCATCTCTCACAAACATACACTTGGATGCTAAGGTACACCCACATTATTTTGAGACACACATACACACACACACACACGTTCCTTCTCACACACATCCCAATGTCTCACACAGTCTACCATATCTTTCACTCACACACACCCTCTTTGACTCTGACAGATCCACACTCTACCTCTTACTTACTCACTATTTTGTCTCCCTGGCACAATTTCCCTCTTACATAAATACACGCTCACTGTCTTTCACAGACATATAAATCTTACTCTCTATCACACATGTGCTCTCACCATCTCTCACAAACACACTCTTATGCTAAGGTACACCCACATTATTTTGTCTCTCATAGACACACACACACTACCTTATCTTCCTCTCACAAAACGCACCCTTCACATGTCTTTCTCACTATCTTGTACATAAAGATGCACTACTCTCTATGCTCGCTCTTTTCTCTTTCACACACCACCTGCCTCACATGTATTCTTTCTATCTTGCAAGCACACACCAACTACCTCTGCCCTTACACACAAATACACGCACACACATATGTACCGCCTCAAGCTAAGTCTCTTGCTCTCATACATTCTTTCACTTTCACACACACTCCTCCACTTGACTACCGTCTTACACACACATAATATATTTGGTTTCTGACAAAAGCACACTCTACCTCACACACACATGCAGTTTCTCACAAAGAATCACAAACTCTCATACACCCACTAACCTCAATCTTCCTCTCTCACACACCCTCTGCCTCACGTATATACACATACACCATCCTTATGCAGACTCTATAGCTTTGTTCTCTTATCTCTCTCATACACACACACACACTACTCAATTCTTCTGTCTCCTTTCTCTCACACACACCAATATATCATTTCTGAATAACTTTCACACAAAGTTCTATTCTCTCACAGACACCTACAGCAACACTTTTCTGCATTTCTGTCTCACTCACACATTGACATATGCACAAACTGACTCAAGCTTTCTTTTACCCACACACATTACATTTTTCTCTTACACTCACACACACTGCACAATTATCTACCCCCTCTCTGTGGCCCACACATACAAACTTGTCTCTCACACATACAAGCACACATTTAGCTTTTATGGAAACTCCTATCTCAAATCAAAACAGCTGTATTCGGTGACAACAAGGCAAACACCATAAAAGCATGCTAACACATATGTATCTAAAAGAAAATACATTCTGTCTATATTTCAGGAGGTAAGATTAATTATGATAAAATATATGCAAATTTAGGCTTCAGGGGGAAAATAACACAATAAAATAACAAATCTATTTTTCAAAAATACAATCTACCACTAGTTCATACAATAAAGTGCAAGTGCGATCAGTGCAAAAGAATGCGATTAATGAAAGGTATTACTCATCTTTTTCATACAGCAGAGCGTCCAAAAGTGCATAATATTTTCTTTTTCTAATTGATTGTTGTATGAAGCAGATTACAGAGCTTATAATTTTATAGTGTCCAAGCTGCAAATAAAATTAAAACGCATCCTTATACTTAAAAAGCATATTTTTTTTAAATAGTGGTTTTAATACAGTTTTTCGAATATCCATATAAAAGGGCCAAAAGAGAATAAAGTGCAGAGTGGACTGTGAGGTTTTACCATCACATGGGCAAGGGGGCATAGTTCTGTGCCATTTCTCAGTTCATGGAAAGGCAAATAAATAATGTAAAGTGCTCATCCTTAGCCTGGTCAGATAAAATCTGTGCTGGACGTTCTGAACCAAGATAAGATATAACTGAGTACGCCTCATGTATGGGCGTTCACAGTAAGCTGCCACTGTCTGTTTTTGCCTAATCGTCCTATCCCTATCATGTTCTGTGGCAGTAATATATCTAAATTTCAGGTCACTTTTACAATATTCTCGTATGCTTATGGGGTTGTCTGTGCTTATTTCACATTTTATCAAAAGTTTTGAAATGTGACACAGCCATGGTATTTTCATACTATGATCTAACGCTAGACAATCTGTAATTAGATCCTTAGAAAATGTCGTTTTTTCCTTTGTATATAAGCCATGTCTCTTATCCCCCACTATCTCTTTCAGACATATTTCCCACATCATTTCAATCTCACTCCTATCTATTTGTACTTACACATGCATGAACAAATACAAACAAATAAATACAGTAGGAAAGAGCTGTTTCTATATTTTCATTCACTCTTTTTGTCACATCTCACATGCTTGTAAACTCCTGGAACCAGGTGAACAGCTTTTTTTCTGTCTTAGACGCTGTTTTAATAAATGGTGCGTTGCAGTTTCTCACCACCAATTCTGCTCTGCTAGGGGTGTGGGCTTCCAGAAACTGAGGAGTTGTGTTTGGAATATATATATATCCACACCATCTTGCTACCTCCAATGAGAAGACACAGCACTGCAGACTCGGATGCAGTTTAAACTTTCTTTATTTTCTTATTTTTTCCTTAGTGCAAAAAGACGTACAGCCTATGTATTTCGGCACCCAGCCTTCTACTGGACCATATAAATATACACACACACACACACACACACACCAAGTACTTCTGTAGAAGTTAAATTACAGAACGACACTCCAAGTAGTGGTACGTTGTTTATTCGGCACGGCCGATCAAAGAGTGTGCAGCGTCAGACGCATTTAAACTTCTAAAGCCTTTTTCACGACGCATGCGCACAAAAAGCACTTCCTATTTACACCAACACTTTAACACTGAAAATGGAAATGGATTCAATGAATCTGTAGTGGCCTTGTTGGAATACTCAAGCTCATATGTATTGTGCATAGTATGCTTATACATTGAATTCCTACTCGGTAACTGTAATTGTTGCTGGCTAATGCCGCAGTGGGCAACACGTTTTCATTTGTATTTTGTCATTGGGACAAGTAGGCCCAACCCCCTGCAGCAGAATCCCCTTGGCTGCCAGTTTACAGTACCACATTATGGATCAGGAAAGGGCACTGTCTGCAGTTAAGGTAATATTTTTGTCCAAGCTGTTCAAGCTTGTAATTATGGTTCATTAATTGAAAGCATTTATTATTAGGGTGAGAGTAATTGTTGTAAGCTCCAACTGCACTACTGACCGTGGTTCCACTATAGGAACGTGTACACACGTTTTCAAAGCTTAGCAATATGAGGCTACGTATAATGCCCCCAGAATGCTCTCTTATTTGATGCAAATATTTGCAGAAAATCGAAAGCAAGATTGATGAGTCTTTGCTTTCAAAATAAAATGTTCAACAAATAAATGAAAGCAAAAATAAATAAATTCGCTAAACTACTGTAACATTTCAGATACATTTTTTTTGCAGCTGCAGCATCGTTTAGTAACGTGTTGACGCACGCTAGTATTTCCCAATACAATTCATTATGGAAAATCAGTAGTTCCTGGCATTGAGCAAAACTACTGTGTGCCGATATGCTCCTTATGAAAGCAGAATGCTGTCACTCACAGTGAAGCCAGCCGATACAGAGAGAGAGAGATAACATTTTAAGAAACGCAAAACGTCCTGGTTAACGCCAGACCAAATTAGGGAACCAATTCTTAAAGAAAGTCTAAAAAGTGCACCCATGGGATATGACCATGGGTGCACTATTGAAGCTATACCGCTTTTGTGAATTCCCAAGTATTTTCAGAAGCAGGACAAAAAATAGTACTCGTAGAAAATATTTGTGAACTGCATTTTGGCATGAACAAATATGCATGTCTATCTTTGCTCATGCAAACATCTGAGCTTTGCAATTGAACTTTCCCTCCAACCACTCTTTTTCCCAACTCTGTAAGATTGTTTACGTCTGCCATTGTAAGGAGTAAATCTCCAACATTTCTCAGTATGGGATAAGATCAGAGAAGGGTTGTTGAAAAACCTAAAAACATGCAAGTTAGTAGGTTCGCACAGACTCAAAAGGGCATTCTAACCCTGGAACTATTGTGTACCACTACCTAAAGCCCCAGTATGTAGATCTGCGGAAATGTGGCAACATAAGGGGATCGCACATATTCAAACGCTATCATGGTATGAACCCTGGCATAATCCGAGAATCCATATCAGAGCTCTTATATATGGAGGTTGCTGCCATAATTTGTCACCACACTACATGGCACTAAAGGGACAAGTGGATTTTGTTACAGGACAAGTAGATTTCTGAAGCAACCTTCCTATGGACAAGTAGATATTTTATTAAATTCCACACCCCTGGTCTAGGTTATGTGACGGTATGGGGTCAGCTTTGTCTTTGGCATATTTAGCTGCTGATTGCAGTTGTGCAGTAAGCTTTTCATTGTCTTTTTAGGCTCTCTTTTTCTGTCTTGATTACCTGTGATGAAGGTGATGTCTTACTTTTCAGAGGTTTTTAGTACAAGCTATAACTCGTTGCACCAGAGAAGTATTTATAGCTATAGTGTGTATTTTATAAGTTGTTTGTGTGGTGAGGGTATGTTATGTAAATTGGCATAGGTCATCAATGTCCACCTCTAACATCTGGTTTGTTGTCCTGTTGAGGCGTATAGTTGTGTTTGGCAAAGGCATAGAGATCCATCTAGGTGTGCTTGATACTGTATGTCTGTGGTGGTTGGAGATCTATGCGGTCCCCTAGTTTCCTGAGCCGTAGTTATTTCAACTACCAGCGTAAGGTTGGCCATGATATTCCATAATTCTTTACTTATCTTGTCTATTGTCGACTCTAAGTTGTTAACACATGCTTGACCGGGAGAAGTAGCATTGTTTGTGGTGCTGGGAAGGGGAGACTCTTATGAGGGTGGGGATGCTTGTTCTTTGAGATATTGCTTGCCTGGTTTGGGGACTTGTGCAAAGAGGTATACCGCACAGTGAGTTGGAGGAAGTTTTGAGAAGACACTTGAATAGCTTACTGATGTGCACAAAAACTGTTCATCAGAATTTCCATCTTTAGACCTCAACCTAGTGTTCCATTGTTCTCAAGCTTTCTATCTCGAAAATTTCTAGAGCCCTCTCATCCCTCTCTCAAAATGAACTCAGAATCTGGATGTCTATATTAGCTAATAAATGTTATTCCTTTGTTCCAGTTTGCATTCTTTAACAATCTCTGGTTTTAAATCCACAGGTGATTGAAGAGTGGGCGTAGAAGACAAAATGGTAGTCAGTATTAAGCAAATAATTGAAAACTATTAAAGGACAGATGCTAAAGAAGTAAAGTTGCTTCAGAGCTCCAACAAGAGGAAAGTATCTAATGAAAAGATGTGGTGAGAAACGTGGATTAGAGTAAAATAAAGAATGCGAAAGCAGTTTCTCTTTATAGACTTCCTGCTGCTCTAATGGTATATGAAGAATGCCCTAGAGATGCTAACCCAGGGCAGGAAGACCATCTGTCTCAACCAGCGAGGACAAGCATCAGTCTAAAGTTCTGTCCAGTCCAAGAGAATATAATACACACAGAACAAGTGGGACTTGAAGAATTTTTAACAGACTTCAGCAAATGGAACACCTGAGCACCATATCCAGTGAATTCTCTTGATATCAAAAACAAATATCTGTTTGTCACTTATACAGTGTAAACGAAGCTGCTTAAAAGACAGGTAGTCCGCTTAGAACTAAGATACCTGTTAGTTACGAACTAGCGATGTGGGTATATCTGGGATAAAGGGAAGGAGAATGAGGGAGAAAAATGCACCTCTAGGACCAATGACCACCTTTTGCTTGTAGTTCAGGTCCACATGTCCACTATCATTCTTGCCCATTAGATATGACCTTGGGTACTTGTTACCGGGCAAGACCTGCAAAATCCTTAACATCCTCATTGTAGTTTTATATACAGACATAGAAGACATCTGTAAGAAGGGTGACTAGAAACAATGTGCTGCTACTGATGCACAATAGTATTCTGAATTTCATGACAATACATAATGTGAATATGTACCTAGCTTTGAAATACAGAACATCAACCAAAGACCTGATCAGTGCTTCATTAACTCATTAATAAATAAGTATGAGAAAAGGGTTAGAGAATCCACATGGATGTAATGAAGAGGCAATAATCCCATGAGAAGCTTCCCCATAAGTACCAGGGGCTGCTGATATTAAGGTTGTAGGGTGAATTAGGTTGCCTACGGAGATTTTAAACTGTGATCTCCACAGAGAAGTGATCTTTGACTAAATACATGTCCAAGTGTTAAGTTCAACAAGTGCAGCACATTTGAGTGGGTGATGCCAAACACATGCTGAATAAGATTTAGTCTTGTCTTATGGCATGTCTGCTAGAAAAATCCCAACTTGGAGATATTAACTTCAGAAAGGTATCTTATCTCATAATGGAATGTATACAAGACAAAACCGAACTTGGAGATATTCGCACCAAAAAGAAGTCTCATGCATGCTCTGAATGTGAGAAGAGCTTTAGTTGTCAATCCAGACTCAGTCAGCATGAGAAAATTCACACTGGGGAAAAACTTCATCAGTGCTCTGAATGCCTGAAACGCTTCATTCACAAACAACAGCTGACTCAACATGTGAGAATTCACACTGGGGAAAAACCTCATAAGTGCTCTGAATGCCACAAAGGTTTCAGTTTTAAATGCAGCCTTATTCGACATGAGAGAATACATACTGGAGAAAAACCTTTTCATTGCTCTGAATGTCTGAAAAGCTTCAATTGTAAAACCCTTCTCCGTCAACATGAGCGCACTCACACTGGACAGAAACCGTATCAGTGCTCTGAATGCCTAAATAGTTACCAATGTAAATCAGATCTCACTCGACATGAGAGAACGCACACTGGGCAAAAACCTCATAAGTGCTCTGAATGCCAGAAAACCTTCAGTCGGAAAACCATTCTCACCCGGCATGAGTTAACCCATTCTGGGCAGAAATGCCATCAGTGCTCTGAATGCCCAAAAAACTTTAGTCGCAAATACCTTCTCACTCAACATGAGAGAACCCACACCGGAGAAAAACCATATCACTGCTCTGAATGCCAGAAAAGATATTGTCTGAAAAGTGGTCTTAAATTCCATGAGAGAACTCACACTGGGGAGAAACCATATAAGTGCTCTGAATGTCACAAAAACTTTAGAGAAAGAGCTAGTCTCACTCACCATGAACAAACCCACACTGGGCAAAAACCTTATCAGTGTTCTGAATGCCTAAAAAAGTTCATTTATAAAATCAGTCTTATTATACATCAGAGAACTCACACTGGGGAAAAACCTTATCAGTGCCTTGAATGCCAGAAAAGCTTCAGTTATAAACTCAGTCTAACTTTACATGAGAGAACTCACTCTGGGGAAAAACCTCATCAGTGCTCTGTATGCGAGAAAACCTTTAGTCTGAAAAGTCATCTTACTGTTCATGAGAGAACACACAATGGGGGAAGAACCTTTTCGGTGCTCTGAATTCCAGAGAAGCTTTAGTTATAAAATAATTCTCACTCCACATATAAAAGCCCATCCTAGCTAAAATAATGTATGAGTGTTATGAAGGCATGTAAAGATTCAGTTGGATGGTCAAAGTTATAAAGGAAAAGTGTTTATTAGTGTTTTGAATGCCAGAAAAGCTTTATTCAGAAAATTAATTTCAATGAACATGAAAGAATGCATCCTGTGCCAAATCCTTATCACTGTTCTGAATGTCAGGAACACTTGAGTTGTAAAATTGATGCCCGTCGACATGAGGGAACCCCCACTGAGTGAAAACCCTTAAACATATACCCTTTGCCAGAAGCACTTGTCACACCCATTGCAGTGATTGTAAACCATCTCTACTAAGAGCAAAACTGGTTTACTTCCTATCTCAAAAAGCTGATGCTGATAATTCCTCAAATAGGTCTTTGGTTCTACCAAGCACAGTTCGCAGCCCCTCTTCTAAGATTCATGGGTTACCTTCGCAACAGCTTTTAGAATGACTTGATGTTTTCCTTTTTTCTCCTAAACATATCTTTATTGCACATTTTATAGCTTATGTTTTAACGCACCCCTCCAAGTGGACAGTCCATTCTTAAGATTAATTCATGTCACATCTTATACAAAGATCAAACATGTATACATATATTGCTATCTTTCCCACGTAGAAGACACCTGTGGAAAAATGTATCCAATTGACCCCCATTCCCACATCTTATAGTGAATATAAAGGTGCTCTACTATCCCTCTTCTAGTATAGCCACTCACCCGACAGAGGTGGCCACAACCTTGAACCTTTTCTCCTTGCCGCCTCTCCTTTTTAGATCGAGCCTCCGCAGCGCGCATGCGCTGCAAAGGAAAACAACCTGCTCAAGTTCAGAAAGAGCCTTAAAACATGGCTGTTCTCTGCCTAATTCCCCCTCATCGCAAGAAGTGAGTTCTGTAACGATAGCGCCGAGGCACCCGTACGGGTATTTGCGCGCTTTAAAAATTGCATTAAAAAAAAAAAAAAAAAAAAACCTTTTCCGAGCACTTAGGCTTTTCAACCAAGCACGTGCACGCGTTCTATTTCCTTCATTGGCAACGCGTATACGTCAGGAGATTCACTCGCGGGAGCATGCGGCCCATCTGGTCGCAATTTTCTATCCCGCGACTGAATCCCTTCTCCCTGCTGCCGCGCGAGCGCTTTTTTCTTGGTTTTTTTAGGAGCGCGGCCGCTCACTTCTAAAATGTTGGCTTCTTGTTACATTAGTTCTGTCTTGGAAAATGGCGAGTGAACTCCACTGTGCGCGCTGAGCGGAGCACCCTGATCTCGAGACAACATTCACAAGCAGCCACCTGCCAAGCAAAGCAGCTTTCTGGCCATTGCTGCATTTTTTTCTCAGACGGAGCGGTGATATAGTGCACACCACTAAAAAACAGACGGCATGCCTAGCCTCGGCGCCTGGAGTCGTGCACCAGGGCCCCTCCCGCCTCGGCTGCCACTTAAACTGGTAGTAATAACAAACCTCCCAGGACATCAATAGAGTCACTGTGTTGAATAATCACAGCGCCCAGGCAGGAGGCTTCCAGCAGGCGCAGCGGCGGCTCCGTCACCCGTGACATCACCGGTGGAGCTCAGACCGCTCTCCGAGCACCCGTCTCCAGGCTGTCCGCTCTCTCCGCGGCTCATCCGCGTCCACAGACCCCAGCACAGGAAGCTGCCTGCCTGCAAGGAGAGACGCTGGGAACGGGGAGAACCCCGAAGCCACGGAGCTTGGAAAGCAGGCGCGCTGCACCATGGATTTCATCTCTGCGTTTTACTTGCTGCCTTTTCTCCCGGCTCTGGCTCTCGGCGCTAGGTAAGTGAGATTTTGCAGAGTGAATCTTTCTGGATTCACTATGCGTGCATTATTCCGCATTCTGGTGGTTGGGTCCGGAATCGTAGTCTTTTCTCCCTTTTTTTCGTAGCCCAGGTGGGCGTCGACGTCCCACCATCTGGTGCACCTTTCGTGACGTCGGCATGCTTCCTGCGGTAGCTCCCACCCTTGGGCACCATCTTCAGATTCTTTTTTCCGCCATTGGGTCTGGATCGTCGCGTGAAGCTCCAGAAGTTTTGGAGGAGAAAAGGAGAGAAATAAGCGGATTTCTTCGGGAAAGAACATCAAGAAGACCAGGAGGAAAAGATCACCAGAGCCGGGACGACGAAGGAGTAGAGGAACCTCGCGATCTTCGACGTCCAACGGAAAATGCGTACTCAGGGGGCCCCCTGAGCGCAGTAATGGACAACACACTGTTCAAATTCTGCCGTAATTGCCACCACAAATACGCGCAGAGAGACCAGCACTCAGTCTGCAACCTCTGTCTGCCGGTCGTACACAGAAGCGAGGACTGCAACGCCTGCTCAGTCTTCACGCCGAAGACACTGAAGAATCGGGAGAAACAGAGGATAACTCACCATACGATGCAGGGCAAGGGCAAGGCCCCATCGCTGTACGAACTGGGCCTCTCCACCGACGACGAGGACAACATCGCCGAAGGTCCAGATGACTCCACGGTCGCAGAGACCGATAAGAAAACAGACAAGGTAGGAGAGTCTACAACCCGAAACCCTCGACAGGGCCTCGAAAACCTGAAGTTGACTCTCGAAAATCAGAGTAAGGAACCTCGAGGGGACCACCGGCGTCAAAAGCCTCGACGACTGGAGCTGCAGGCCTCGAAAAACAGCCCAGCGGAACCTTCGAGAAGGACTCCCAGGCGGCGAAGACCCGCGAAAAGCAAAGGTCATCGAAGCAAGCTCCCGAAAAGGGTCCCTCGACTTTCAAAGAGAAGGAGCCAAGAACCGCCTCGACGTCGATGGTGCCGTTGAAGAGGGCTGCCGAAACACTCGACGCCGAGCAGGCCGAGCAGATGGAGAGAAAGAAGAGAAGGCTCGAAGCCGAGATGGACAACATCATCCAGAGGAAGAAGGGTTTCAATGACAAAATGAGAAGCTTCAGAATTCCCTCGAGGCCCACGACGGCCCTCGAAGAGATAGAAGAACAGGAGGAGTTTGACGCCGAAGAGCCGCCGAATACTTCAGAGCCCTCGGAACAGGAAGAAGAGGAAGACCTCTATTACACAGAGGGTGACTATGGGGACCAGCATTCGAGCTACGACTCGGGATCCTCGACGGCGCAAAACCTGGATTGGCAGGACATCGAGGCCGAAAGCCCGGAGGAGGCTGTGGAGACATACCCCTCGAGGCCTTCGCCGCCAGATGACATTGGGGCCTACTATGAGGTGGCCAAGAAGGCTGCAGCAGCTTATGGAGTCAAATTGGAGGCGGAGAAAGCAAAGACAGATTTCCTGCTCCCCTCACAGACAAAAAGCCATTTCCTACTCATGCTGAAGAGTATAACGGCACAAGGGAAAGAGGCGTTCAAGGAACCAGCTACCTGCAGGTCTGCACGCCAAGGACGGAGAAGTACAAGTTCTCCTTCCAGGACCCCCCTTACATCCAGGGGACAGTCTCAGAAGACTCAATCATAGCCGCAACAGCCAGAAGAAGGGCCAATGTGCCAACAACATCTGGGCCACCACCTGACAAGGAAAGCAGGAGGATGGACCTAACAGGCAGGAAAATTGTGAGAAATGCAGCAATGCACTGGAGGAGGGCAAACTCCAACGCCCTCCTGAACAGACACCAGTACCAGATTTGGGACGAGATGAACCAATTGCTCAAACACCTCCCACAGGAATACCAGCAGAGAGCTGCTTACCTCGTGGTAGAGGGGAAAAGCATCACAAACTCATGCCTAAAGACCGCCTTAGATGGGGCTGAAACAGCCAGCAGGCTGATGGCTATAGGGATCACAGAGAGAAGGCAAGCCTGGCTCAGGATCTCAGGCTTCAAGACGGAGGTTTAAAATAACATCCTGAACACCCCTTTCAATGGAGAAACACAATTCGGGGCCCCAGTTGATGAGAAGCTCAACCAACTGGAAAAGGACAACGAGACTGCATGGGGGCCCTGCAATCCAGGGAAATGAGAAGAGGCACTCCGACGCGGAGGCCGAACGGAAGGGGTGGAAACCAGCAAGGACAGTCACACCAAGCGTTCCACCAGGGTCAACAGAGTGACAACCAAGGTCACCAGGGCCAGCAGAAGCAAAACTGGAACTACCAGAACAGGGGCCAGTCCTTTCGCAGGAGAGGAAACCGACGGGGCCAAAGGAGAGGCGGTGAACAACCCCCCCCTAAGTGACTTCACATGGAAAAGGGTGCTCAACCACTCAAACCCTCCGAGGGAAAAACACGGAAAAGCAAGGAGGAGAGGGTTACACGGACAGGACACAAAAGAGCATGTAACACCAGTAGGAGGCAGGCTGAGATTTTTTCTCCGAGAGTGGAGAAAAATAACCACGGACAAGTAGGTATTCAACGTTATACAGTTCGGATACTGCATAGAGTTGGAAAAGCGACCACCAAACAGAAAGCCAAAGAGAAAGCAGCACTCGGGAAAGGAGCTGCAATTGCTCCAAGAGGAAGCTCAAGAACTCCTCGTCAAAGAAGCCATCAAACCGGTACCATTCAAAGAACGAAACAGGGGAGTGTACTCAAACTACTTCCTGGTGCCAAAAGTGGACGAAAGCCTAAGACCCATCCTGGATCTACGGTTCCTAAACAAATATGTAAAGACTCAAAAATTCAAGATGACGTCCCTACAAGAGGTCATCCCACAGAAAAGGGCCGGGGACTTCTTGTCCACCATAGACCTCAAAGATGCGTACCTTCACATCCCTATGAACAGGCAACACAAGCACATGCTAAGATTCACAGTAAACAAGGATCACTATCAATTCACAACCCTGGCTTTCGGTCTAAAGTCCGCACCAAGGGTATTTACCAAATGCCTCGCAGCAGTGGCCGCACACCTACGAAGAGAGGGGATACACGTATACCCCTACCTTGACGACTGGCTCATTAAAGCAAGCTCTTACAGGACATGCAGGGATCATGCAGAGCAGGTCACAAGAATGTTAGCAAGCCTGGGGTTCTCCATACACTGGGGAAATTGCTCAATGAATCCGGAGCAAGTGAAGATCTTCCTGGGAGCTCAAATCAACACCGTCCAATGCAGGGTGTTGCCCAGCGAGAAGAGGACACTCAGCCTCCTGAGGGAGAAACGTCACTACCAGAAGGGGCGAGCTCTGACAGTGAGGACAGTGAGCAAGATCTTGGGAATGATGGCGTCATGCATACACCTGGTCCCCAATGTATGCCTGCAGATGAGACCACTGCAAGAGTGGCTGCAACAGCAATGGTCACAAGCTACAGGAAGTTGGGAGGATCTGGTGGTTGTAACGCACATGGTGCAGGAAGAAATGAAGTGGTGGAGTACATAACAATAGGGAAGCGTCTAACGCCACCGGACCCAACAGTGACCATCACCACAGACGCATCCCAGAAGGTCAGGCACATCAATTACCTAGAGATGAAAACAGTGTTGCTGGCCCTCAAGGCCTTTCAGAAACAACTGTACAACCAGAGGGTGCTGATACAGACAGACAACACCACAACAATGTTTTACATCAACAAGCAGGGGGGAACTCAATCATTCCCTCTGTCAAACTTGGCACAGGAAGTCTGGTGATGGGCAACACCACTCAAAATAGACCTGCTAGCCATACACCTGCCAGGGAAGGACAATGTAGAAGCGGATTGGCTCAGCAGACAGACTTCAGCATCCCACGATTGGGAACTCAACATACAGGAGACAGAGAGACTATTCAGGAGGTGGGGCACCCCGACAATAGACCTGTTTGCAACAAGCCAGAAAGCACAATGCCAGTACTTTGCATCCAGACAACCAGAGGCACTATCCCAGGGGAATGCCCTATGGATAAGCTGGTCAAAAACATTTGCCTACGCTTTTCCCCCTGATACCGCTGAACCCCAGGGTTCTCAACAAATGCATGACGAGCAATATGACGCTCATCCTGGTGGCACCACAATGGGCCAGGCAGACCTGGTACTCACAGATAATGGAGATGGCGCAGGGGCCACCCCACAAGTTCTCAAAAAGAAAAGACCTACTCTCCATGGAAAACGTAGAAATTCTACACCCAGAGCCGGAGAGCCTCAGCCTAGCAGCTTGGCTCCTGAGGACTTAGAGTTTGCGCACCTAAAACTACCAGAAAGCACCCTGCGGGTGCTGCGAGAGGCAAGGAGGTCCAGCACACGAAAGTGCTATGGAGAAAAATGGAAAAGATTCACTCAATGGTGCTGCAAGAAAAAACTACAGAGAAAGCTGACCAGAGAATCAACGGTGCTAATATACCTCACGCACCTAATTAAGGCCAAACTAAGCTCATCCTCGCTGAGGGTACACCTGGCAGCGATTGTGGCATACATAAGAGGAGATGATACAAAAGGGGATGATGGACTGAGCATTTGAGCAAATCAAACACTCGCCCCCAGTCAACTGATCTGGGTTTAATCCATCACCATTCTTTAGCTCACTCCGCCACCCCAGTTCAGACATGGCCATATGCAAATCAGTCTGACCCTGTGCCTCATGGGAACAGTCCAGTCCGAACTGCCAAGCCATATCTACCCTGGACCGGAAACAAGCATCCTGGGACAGGTTTCGGATTCATAATCCGCATCAGCCAGGCTACCTTGAATCCAGTGGCAAAGTGAGCAAGGGACTCACGTCTGAGCATACCCTGCCACACTTAGGGCGAACAAAGCGATACAAAAGGGGATGATGGACGGAGCATTTGAGCAAATCAAACACTCGCCCCCAGTCAACTGATCTGGGTTTAATCCATCACCATTCTTTAGCTCACTCCGCCACCCCAGTTCAGACATGACCATATGCAAATCAGTCTGACCCTGTGCCTCATGGGAACAGTCCAGCCCGAATTGCCAAGCCATATCTTCCCGGGACCGGAAACAAGCATCCTGGGACCGGTTTCGGATTCATAATCCTCATCAGCCAGGCTACCTTGAATCCAGTGGCAAAGTGAGCAAGGGACTCATGTCTCAGCATACCCTGCCACACTTAGGGCGAACAAAGCGATACAAAAGGGGATGATGGACAGAGCATTTGAGAAAATCAAACACTCGCCCCCAGTCAACTGATCTGGGTTTAATCCATCACCATTCTTTAGCTCACTCCGCCACCCCAGTTCAGACACAAGAGGAGAAACAGGGAGAAGCTTCTTTACATCTCAAGTAGTAAAAAGATTCTTGGAAGGGGCTAAAACAATAGCGCCACCAAAAAGGATGCCGCCTCCGGCATGGAACCTCAATGTGGTTCTGACAGAGTTCATGAAAGTACCTTTCGAACCCATCCACAAAGCAACACTACAATGGCTAACAATGAAAGCGACTTTTCTGGTAGCAATCACCTCACTATGCGTTGTAAGCGAGCTCCAAGCACCAACATGACAAGAACCCTATATACAGATACATAGTGACAGGGTCGTGATGAGAACGGACCCACACTTCATGCCAAAGGTGGTGTCATGTTTCCATATGAATCAGAGTATACAGATACCGAGCTTCTTCCAAAAGCCAACAACAAGCGCCGAGAGGGCGCTCCACACTCTAGACGCAAGAAGAACAGTGATGCACTACATAGAAAGGACAAAGGACCACAGGAAGACGAAACAGTTATTCGTGTCCTTCGCAAAAAAAAAAAAAAAAATCCTGGGTAGACCAGTGACAAAAAGCACCATCGCTCGATGGATCGCACAAACGATACAATTCTGCCACAAGCAAGCAGGGCAGGAACTAACAGGAGGGGCACGGGCCCACTCCACCAGGAAGAAAGGGGCAACAATCGCCTTTCTGGCCAATACACCAATTCAGGACATATGCCTGGCGGCAACATGGGCTTCAGTGCACACGTTCACTAAGCACTACTGCGTGGATATACAAATGAACAAGGAAGCACAAGTTGGACAAAGAGTGCTTCAACATATATTCAACAACCAATGCTCATCTTTCACCCAGCCGCCACAGATGTAACAAAACCGCTACAAAATCTATGTAGTTTTGCAGCTTGAAAGATCTTTCTGGATTCACTAGCGAACCCACTCACCTCCGCCAGAAAAGATGAGGCTGGGGCGGAATGGGGTGAAAATACAAGGAATATTCGTGAAAAACAAGCCTTTGATGGTTGAAAGCGGTGAATAACTTAGTTGAACATTGCCGTAACTTCAGCAACAGAACAGACACAAGAAAAAAGAATCCGAAGATGGTGCCCAAGGGTGGGAGCTTCTGCTGGAAGCATGCCGACGTCTCGAAAGGTGCACCAAATGGTGGGACGTCGACGCCCACCTGGGCTACAAAAATAAAAAAAAATAGAAAAGACTACGATTCCGGACCCAACCACCAGAATGCGGAATAATGCACAGCATTGTGAATCCAGAAAGATCTTTCAAGCTGCAAAACTACACCGACAGGTAAGAAACTATTCGTTTAGGATTTTGTTCCAACCCCTTTCTGGGTGCATAACTGCTCGCTTTCCATTGTTACTGTGCGCAGGGAAGGATACTGTTTTCTTTCGCGGGATCAATTTCCGCGTGTGGGACTGGTGTGCAGATGATGGGTACCGAGATCCCACCTGCACGGACACGCTGGTGTGTCAGTCAGCCCCATCCGTGGCAGGTGTAGTTCTTCCGTGACCTTTTAAATAGTTATGTGGCTGTAATTTGGCAAACAGCAAACATCACAAAAACAAGTGAATGCAGCGACCTGTCACAGGCGCTAATTAATCCTGTGACTTTGGAAACAGCCAGGGAAGCCGGCGTTCCCTCTGCTTGCCAGGCACAGCTTTCCTAGAATGCAACTCTATTTGGAAGGACTATTGCAGCATGCTGCTAGCATCAAAGAAGTATTTTCTAAGCGTGTGACGTCTTTTGGAAATAAATATTAATACATTGTAGAAGTAATATTTGTTGCAGTTTCCTAATATTAACTCTGGTTTGCTAGCAAGTATCCCTGACATATAGTTATAAAAACATATGCAACCTGCAAATCGTGCGTTGCTCGCATGTTTTTTGTTGGGGTGCCAGATTTGCAGGGCTTATGGCGAACAGTGTGTGCATGTGCTGAAGTGACAGATTGGGGCACTCTGGGTACGAGAAAAGGTAATCGTGGGTCTCTGGTTTGAAGGACTGGGCTATTCTAAGGCCCAGCGGTGCCAGGGGACAACACCTGAAACCTTCGCGGGTTACCTGTTCCGGCGTACAAATCACAGAGACACGGGACACTTCCTTCGGCATCAAAGATCAGCGTTTATTTACTGCAGGGATACAGAAATCGCTAGAAGTACAACAGAGTGTAGGTTCTGAGAGTCTGCTTCGAATTGCAAAAGTGGATCGCTCCTTTTATACACATTTTCGTCATTGAACAACATAGCGAACAAAAGGTTACAACTCAGTTCCCACAGTAAACTTCAAAAGGATTGCATTCATGTTTTCAGAAGCCCGGAACATAATTACAGTAACATTGCCGGTTCCCAACTGTAAAAGCACGTTATCTCACCATTAGGCACATTCCATTCTAGCTGTAAATGAGCTAAGAGAAGAGACAGAAACAGGTGCAAGGAAGACAAAGACAGACAACAGATTGAAAAGAGTGTAGGGGCAATATCGGAAGCGTGATCACAGGATCAAAGGATTCGAGCCTAATGCATGCAAGGCTGAAACAATAGACCGGCATCGCAAGATGAGCCTCGAGCGGAGCCATCTGCCTTTGCCGTGTCATCCCCCTAGTCATAAAGACACACTCAAAGGAATATGCATCTTCCGCAGGAGCTTGGGAATCCCAGGGTCATGAAGCGGACATTGTCCGTTCGCCGGCTACGTGAGGGCAAGAAACAAAATGGATGCCGTATCTAAAATGGAACCCGAGGGTTCAGATGGAGAAACCCACGAATAAGACGAACCCTGCAAAGTAGTGTAGCGAAAACGCGTACACCTACTAAACTCGTCATTTGCGGTTTGTAGATACCAAACTCGTCCATATCCGAACATGCCCAAAACGTCGTTACGATTCTCACGGAACCTCAGACGCTCCTTTTGCCCTCATGTAGGCAAGCACTAGTCGATATCAGAATCAATTTCGATATTCATCAGATCGTTCAGTTGTTGCTGGAACATTATTCTATCCATCAATGTCTCTTTGGTAACAGATGGCCTTCTTATACACGTTGTAGCACAGAGGCCACATAAGGCTGGACCACACTGTACACAAAGACAACACGTGAACAGGAACGTCACAACAACCCCTACAATCATCAGAATCTTCCAACCCCAAGTCGACATCAGACCCCAAAACCATCCTAGAAGCGTCCAATTGCAACTTCGAGATGGCTTGATAAACAGTTGGAGCGTTATCAGGTATGAAAATACAGCAGCTCGAATGGATCACCTTGCACACACCACCTCTATCTGCGAGTACAACGTCTAAAACCATACGGTTCTGCAACGTCATAAGTCTACCCGCTTGAAGCTCTGCTGTCAGGTTACCAAGAGCACTTGCAGTTATGTTAGCAGTCGATTCTACCACACGAGTCAACTGTCTCAGGTTCCTACTATTGACCATAGGTCCCCAAAACGGTAGGAAACCCATAAAGAAGTCTCCTGCTTCTTGACCGGCAGTGTCCTCTTTGCTAATAACGCCTCTCACAACTCTAGTCTTGTGATAGTCTGAGGCAACTGTAAAAGTCGGTGGCAAAAGATTCGCGATATAACATGTACCCGAGAAATCACGGGGCAACCACGTATAAGCGCGATCATAACATACAAAATAGGTACCCTTGGCAGTCAGGAAGACAGGGGAAGAGAGCATCGGTAAAACGAACGTTTCAGTACAAGCACTCTTCCCAAGCTGAGCTCTCGGATTTCGACCAAGACCTTGCAGGCAGAAATGACCAAGATGGGGTACGATCCAGATTGGAGATGAGCTCTTAAGCTGTCTATCACCCACTGACATACTATACTCAGCCTCACTCAGATCCTTGTATGCTCGCACCTCTTCCTCTGGAATAAGCGATGCATCAAAAATATCTCTATCTAGATCAGCAATCGCTATCGCCAAAGACTTGTGGTACGGGCCGGGACCAAGGTCTGCGGAGCGTGGCTCTCGACGGGGGTAGGAATCTAGTGCACTACAGAACATAGTTTGGAATGCTCGAGCTGATCCCTGGGAGCTATAAGGAAGAACCAAATACGGAATACCCTTATCCATGGTATGTGGCATTAACCCACACACCCAACAGTTGGTAGTATTCATCACCAACTGATGCTGATGCAGAAGTTGGACAAAGGAGTTGTTCATAAATTCCGCACGTCTGACTTGTTCATGTTGGGGCAGAAGATGAAAGAAATGTGGAGAAATAGTGGGAACAGAATTCAGATCATGAGAAGGAGAAGTAGGTGAAGTGTAAGGTAATAACGACTGAATCCCAAGATACACCCCACCCACCAGTAGCATAGAAACAGTTAGGAATAACATGAAAACCTGAAACAAAAAACATTTTGTTCGCAAAAGCTTATGCAATTTGGATCTTTGCGCCAACATCCTCTCTATTTCCGACAGCTTAGAGAACTCCATCCTCTAAAGACCGTCCGTAACGTTCTTGACGCACCTGGTTCTGAGTAGCGATTATCAATTCCCAGGAGTTCCCAGGAATCGACAAAAGTAACCGACCTAGTGTCAGAAACCTGCTAAACAGAAGTAGGTACCCGCACGGCCCTACGGCCAACCCGGATGATAGGTTTTAATCAAATAAACATTCAATTTAATATAAGTCTCCTAGCTGCACAGAAGAGGAACACACGTGAAAAAAGAACTCAAAAATCAGGAAAAAAAAATGCAAATGTCCACAATGTTCATAGCAACAGTGAGGGGGTAATGTGAATTTAAAAACAAAAAAGGAATTTTTTATTAGTCCTTGTCACGCGATCGAAGAAAATATCGACTTTTTCCAGGTCGAGTTTGCTCTTCAAACAACGGTTCAGATGGCAAAACAGTGTTTGATTGTTCAGATGACAGTTCAGAACTTGAATTCTCCAATGCTGAAGATGAAGGTACAGTTCCAGATGATTCAACAGGTGTATCTGACTGAACTGAATCGTTCTCTACAAGTTGAGCATCACTGAATGGCACGTAGCGTGGAAGGGCATCGGCCTCGGTCGGGGCAAATCCTTTCTTCACCCAGTTATCTGCTGGCAAAGGAAGCGGGACTTTCTTCGTATGGGTGGCATGCACCCAATGCTTCCTGCCGTCCAGCCGAACTGCAGTCCTCGTTGCCAGCAAGACTTGGTAGGGTCCCACAAACCTTGGCTCAAGATTACGTTTTCTCCCAAAGTTGCGGGTTACCACCCAGTCGCCAGGTTGGAGCCGATGACCAGGACCCTCTGTTTGTGCCGGTAGAGCTTCAAAAACCTGTTGATGAATCAAACTCAATTTAGCAGTCAGATCGTAAAGATAGTCAATCAACATTGGATATTCAAGACTGTCAAACTCTTTAGGCCTCGGAACTCCCCAAATGTTCACAGGACGGCCGAACACAATCTCATATGGGCTAAGCCCTACTCGAGAGTGCACAGTCGCCCTGGTCGATAAGAGAGCTAGAGGCAGTGCATCAGGCCATGACAAACCAGTCGTTGCTTGAATTTTGGCAAGTTTCAGTTTCAGAGTACCATTGTACCCTTCCACTAAACCCGCCGATTGGGAATGGTTAGCACTATGACATTTCTGACAGATTCCCAGGCCCTTACACACACTCTTCATCACACTTCCCACAAACTCACTTCCATTATCCGACCATACAATCCGTGGCATGCCGTACCTGGGAAAATATTCCTTGAGTAGAACTTTTGCTGTGGACAGGGCAGTATTATCCTTAAGAGGATAGGCCTCGATCCATCTGGAGAACGCGCAAACCACAACCAAGACATATTTCAGGTTATTGCATCTCTCCATATGGATGAAGTCCAACTGGATAACTTCAAAGGGGCATGTAGGAGGAGCAAAATGACCAGGTGGAGTGGGGGTGCCCTTGTCAGGATTATACATCACACATACCATACAGTTCTTAACCACTCTCTCAGCACACTTAGCAATCCCATCATTCTTCCATACAGGAGACAACAACTTACATATACCTTTCGCGCTAATATGTGACATGCCGTGGGCCATAGTAACAACGGCAAGCACATACGCATCCGGTAACATCCATCTCTGATATTCTGACAAATCAACCCAACATCCATTCACGTCTAACTTCCCCGTGCTTTCTTTCCACTTAGTCTTTTCAGTTTCGGTGGCCTCATTCTGAATCGCTTTCACACTCTCAACTGTGTCCTCACACATACCAGTCTCCGTCGGCCATCTCACTGAACTCGTAACATACATTCGAGTTGTCAGATTCTTAGCCGTTTCCTTAGCAATCTCATCCGCAAACGCGTTACCACGACCAACATCATCCGTAATCTTTCGATGCGCGCTGCATTTAATGATTGCCACCTGCTTAGGCAATGTAAGTGCATCCAAAAGATCGTTCACGAGCTGTCCGTGTTGGATCTTCGTACCATGCGACGTCATAAATCCTCTTTCTCTCCACAATCGACCAAAGCTATGCGCTACGCCACATGCATGCTGGCTGTCGGTAAACACATTCACTCGCTTCCCTTTAGACAAAACACACGCTCTCGTTAACGCAATCAACTCTGCCGCTTGCGCTGAATTCTGACTCAATCTCGCAGTTTCCACAACCGTACTCAGCGTCACTACAGCATATGCAGTCGTCACATCACCATTCGGCAACTTGAAGCATGAACCATCAACATACAAAGTACCATCGGGATCTACCAATGGAGTGTTTTTCAGGTCGATACGACCCTTCGTTTCTTCTTCAGTTCTTTAGTAACAGTCATGTGGTGCTACATCACCTGATTCCACATTAATCGGCAACAATGTCGCGATACTGTAGCAGTTTTGCAAATTTGCTCAGTGTCAGCAGCCACTAACAGATCATCAACGTACTGAATCAAGGCCGCACCAGCCGGTAACACAAATGCATCTAGTTGACTCTTAAGGGCTTGACTGTAGATCGATGGACTCTCACAGTAGCCCTGTGGTGCGCATTTAAACCTAAAACTGCGACCACCTAATGAGAAGCCGAATAGATCCCTGCTTTCCTCAGCAATTGGAATTCTAAAGAAAGCATTCTTTAGATCGATCACCGAGAACCAGGAGGCAGAGGCTGGAATCAGGGTCAGCAAAGCTGTAATGTCAGGCACCACGGGAAACTGTGGGATCACGATTTTATTCACTTCTCTCAAATCAATGACAAAACGGTACACAGGAGGCTTGGATGCGTCAGTTCGTTTCAGAATAGGTAACACAGGACTATTACACACATTTCCCCGAGTTTCTTCGATGACATCCTTTTCGATCAAATCATAAATGATCGCTAAGAGCGCTCGCTCGCCATCAAGAAAGATACGATACTGGGGAATACGTGGTAATCTCACATTCGATTTCAATTGGACGACATAAGGTGGAATGTCCAGTAGGCCCACATCATTGGGACCAGTTGCCCATAATGACTCCGGAAGGGAACTCAATTCCGGTGGGAGCTTATCAGTTGACAAGTACATAGGAGAGATCACTCTCTGACCTAATGTAAGCTCCACTCCCGTAGGAGAGCAATACAGAGTTGCATACTCTATTATTGGATGTTAATCTCATGGTGGCACCTGCCTAAAAGGCGCTTTTAAACTTATAATATCCACCATTCTTTAAAATTAAACTGTGGACGCAGGATGTATTTTCTAGCCTAAAACATATTTACATAATGCAAATATTCGCTCTTTTAGCTTAAAATATAATTGAATAAAGCACATATTATTTACCTTTATAGCATGTTGGATCTATAAGAATCCGGCACATTAAAGACCATTGCTCAAGACATTGTGAGATATACATCACAGAAACGTGACCCCCAACAGAAAGACGCTATTTGACACATTACAAGGTATATAATGTATTAGCAGACACATATTCATGTGTCTCACAACAAAATTTGTATGACACTCTGTTCTGTCTTGCATCACCATTGCACTTAAATTAAGGAGGGACTTTCCCATAATACTGAACAAATTGTATAAATATTTTTCATAGATATTCGTCACAATGGTTGCGAAAGTATACTAAGGAAGTGACTCACAATTAATCCTTCATGAGAAGAAACAGATAAGCCCTACTTAAATCCAGACAGTGACTTACCTGGTAAGAAATATCATGCATGTTCTGACTAGATTATGATCAATAGGGAAACATCCAACATCCAAAGGATTAAAGAATAAGGTGCATAGCTATAACAACAAGACTCTAATCTCTCCCTTTTATAAGAAAATGTCATGGTCACCTTTTTTAAGAAAATGTTATGATTACTTAAAGGTTCTCTCTTTTCAAGAAAATATTATGGTCACCTAAATGTTCTTTTTACTGCTCATTCCAGCATCGGTAATAATCTCTGCTCTACCCACCAGATCGTGAATATATATGTTAGCTAGTCCTGTTCTTATGCAAAGAATATAGAAATTTCAATCCCAAAATAGAACAAACTAGAAACTATGTTGGAAAGAAGGAAATGCTTCAGTGGAGTTGTTTTTAGTTCAAAACTGAATGTTAAATGAATGTAAATTATGTATAAAGTATGTAAATAGTATATATGTTTTTGGTTTTTATAAAAAAATAGATAGCATAAGTAGATTATGAAAAATGTATATATGTATAAATTGTAATTAATGTAGATATATGTGTCATTTGTAGCCCTGAAGAAGTCCTTTTGGACGAAACGCATAGGCACCGGCTACAACATTGTTTTTATGAAGACAGAATCCATGCTTTTTGAATCGAATAAAGAATTTACTATTCATCCACTGAAGACTCATAACTTACCAGGATTAACTGAATGAAATATTGTGACTCTATATTGTACATCAAAAAGAAAAAAAAATTCTTTGTTATTATACTATACAGAAATAGATCGTTCTTACATTGTTAAAGAGTGCTGGACATTGTGAAAAATTATGTTTGTTTGAGACTTCTTCAGTCTCAGGGAGACCTAGGGGTTCTGGATCTCCTGTCCTTAGCACCTAAAATTTGCAGATATTAGTGTGACACTAGTGGATAGGTGCAATATCGTATAGCCTCAAACCCCTGTGCTCGGTGTGTATAACAGAGTCGCATATAACCGCTTCAACAAATCCAGACCCAAAAGATTCTCACCACAACCAGTAGTTAAAATCAAAGGGGCCTCTAGCTCACGTGGCCCGATCATAAGGGACAAAGGGCTAGAAACTGGATTGCTAACCGGGGCGCCAGAGAATCCAACAGAAACATTTGTTAAGCCAGACAAAGGTGCGCCAGGGAGTTTCGAATGCATGATGGAACTTTTTGATGCACCAGTGTCCAACAGAAAAGGCTCAACTACGCCCGATGTGGCAACTGCGACATAAGACCCTCTCTGATCAACCGGAACTGATACTACTCCCTCTCTCTGTCCATGGCTGTCCTAGTAATTGTTGTCTGCATCAATCTCATGCTCGACATAATAGTCATCCACATGATACTATGCAGATCTACCAGACGATGTATTTCGTTGATCAAAACAATTGTCCGCGTCCGATGAAGGAGTAGAACGCTCATTTTGATTTTGAGAGGTGCCACGACCTCTACCTCGAGATGCCTGCTGAGGACCACTACGACCTCCTCGGCCCGAGACACCATTATTTCGGTCACGTAAAACAGGGCAATTAAACTTCAAATGGCCCTCACCCCTACAATATGCACACTGATTATACCCAAGCATAGATCTGGATGTAGAGGAGTCAGAACGCGACTGCATCCTAGAAGACTGCGCTTGTGGTCGATATTGCTGTTGCGAGTCATTTTGATTCGATCGCGGAGGATATGCTTGCTGCAATAAGACCTTAGTTTTAAGCTCTTTCGTTTTCTTATCTGCACGATCATTCTCTTCTTTTTCTCTATTTTCATAATATTGAGCTGTTGCTAATATTTGAGCAGTGGTTGAAACAGCCCATGCACTTTCAGAATTTTTCAATTTGTTGCATAGCTCAGGAAACAGATTTAATACAAACTTATCGACAAACAGTCGCTGACCTCCCTCAGTGCTCATATCCTGACCACTATGATCGATGAATGCCTCCTCAAATCTAGTTAAGAAATCGGAGACACTCTCGTCTTTCTTTTGTTTGCAAGCAGACAATTTATCCCAGTTCACCCTCATCGCTGGCATGAGCGTTTTCATGAGCGTAATAATTCTCTGGGGCAGGTCCATAATCAACTGTTCAGGCTTAGCCCCACCAATTTGCCGTCCGTCGGCCGCTACAAGAGCAGCACAATCACCACCCAACTCAGCTGCATGATTCTCTTGACGGATTTTCGCCCAAATCGGTTGCGGTACGACATTACCAAACAACATATCGATATCAGCAAGGTTCATAATAGAAGCATCCACAAGTTGGGATAACTCCTTGTAATAACCTGCCGGATTCTTTCGGGGGCCAGGCAAAGATTGTTTCACCTGCAAAACTTCCGATCGCTTCCATGGGAGGTGTATCCAAACTCTCTGGAAGTGTGGCAAAATTGGAGGAGCGACAGTAGCATCACCTGGCATCCACACTGGGGGAACTTCTCGCATAGGATACTGACCAGATGTCGCTTTCGGATCATCAGAGTCGTCATCAAACGACACTCGAGGAGGCACGGTAGAACTAAAAGCTAACAAACGCTCTAAGGCACGTCGTACATCACCGCCTACAATCATGCCGTTCGAAAACTGATTCTGAAGTTCAGTCATATCAGGCGGTACATTATCTAGCTCATCATTATCCCACTCTTCTCTCAAGGATTTACACATCTCCTCAAACACGAATCTCTGTGTGGGCTCATTAAACTGAGAAAACGTATTGAAAACTGCGCGGAGTGTACTTAGCAGGATGTCTAATCCACCTACGCGCCATAGTTACTAACGTCGCGCTTTCCCTTCCACCTGGAATTTGACTCCGTCTCTGAGAGATGTCAGCGGCATCGGACTCAAGTAACGATCCGAAAAGCGGAGAATAGAGAGTAGCAACAGTATGAGGTATACGGCTACGAACAGAAGGAGAAGAGGAGAGAAGTACAGGAGCAAAAATATTAGGAGTAAACGTAGGAACAGTAGGAGTAGCCAAGATAGCAGGAGTAGTAGTAACAATAGACTGAAAAGGTACAGGCAAAGGAGCAGTAGGAAGAAGGGGAGGTAAAGGAGCAGGGCCCACTTGAGGAACAAGGGGATTCGGAGGAACAGGACCAACAACAGGCTGACCAGCAGCCGCCGGAACAACAGGTGGGGGAACAGGAGGAACTACAGGGGCTGTAGTACCCTGTACATAAGGAGGTGGTGATTTTAATAAATAGGATAACAAAGGATCCTCTTTCGATTCTTCTCCCTTCTTTTCAGAACTTGACGGTAAAACCGGATAACATTTATCCACCACCATACGATGCAATCTGGTAGAAACATCCTTTTCCTTCTTTTCTTAGTCTCGCTGATACTGTTCTGCACTTTGCATCATCGTAATGATACCGTCTCTCTTATTTTTCTTTATCTGCTTGATTTCTTTCTGTCTGGCCTCTTTGCGCCATAACCGAAAGGAATCAAACATTGCTGGCCTAGCTTTCTTTTTAAACAATTTCGCTTCGAGATTATCTAAAATCTCAACTTCAAAACTACAATGGGGTGGCCAACTAAGGACACCATCGTTTTTCGTATAACGGATCCAACATTCATTATATACGTTAGGGCCCACTCCATGTCGACTATAGAGCTCATAAATCGGAGTTCCAACTGGAGGTATCGGACATGAGTCCTCCAACCGGGAATCCGTGTTGCAACATTTAAGGAAACCAAACAAAATACTACGGCCAGGCATCGTGCACACTAACCGAGTTTACAAACTTCAAGGGTTATCGAATTACGATATACTCGCAAAAATACGAGACCCTCGGTTTTTTGGCAATTGCAATCGTCAAAGAAAAACCCAAAGGAGAGAACCAACAACTAAGAACCACAAATGCAATGGAACCATGCAAACAACCAAGTTTCAACAACAACAACCAAGTATCAGAATACGAAGCAACACATGTTCCAAGAAGGAACCAAAGAGTTAACCTAAGAACTGGGAGCGACCCACAAATACTTACCTGAGAGAACAATGGCGTCACCAGGAAGGCCCGTCAATCGTCTCGCTGTACAAAGGACTACGCCAGGCGCCAAAACAGGTTGACAGTCAGGGCATCAGTCCGTCGCAGCCGTCAGGAGGCGGGAATCTTCGCGGGAAAAATCTTCGGACCACTTATGTCGACAACAGGATCGATGAAGCGGGGTGCACCTTCCCTCGGAGATTTCACACGAAGTTCCTCATGATCGTCAGGCTTTGGACCGGTACCGCTGATGTCGCCCCACGTTGGGCGCCAACTGAAGGACTGGGCTATTCTAAGGCCCAGCGGTGCCAGGGGACAACACCTGAAACCTTCGTGGGTTACCTGTTCCGGCGTACAAATCACAGAGAGACGGGACACTTCCTTCGGCGTCAAAGATCAGCGTTTATTTACTGCATGGATACAGAAATCGCTAGAAGTACAACAGAGTGTAGGTTCTGAGAGTCTGCTTCGAATTGCAAAAGTGGATCGCTCCTTTTATACACATTTTCGTCATTGAACAACATAGCGAACAAAAGGTTACAACTCAGTTCCCACAGTAAACTTCAAAAGGATTGCATTCATGTTTTCAGAAGCCCGGAACATAATTACATTAACATTGCCGGTTCCCAACTGTAAAAGCACGTTATCTCACCATTAGGCACATTCCTTTCTAGCTGTAAACGAGCTAAGAGAAGAGACAGAAACAAGTGCAAGGAAGACAAAGACAGACAACAGATTGAAAAGAGTGTAGGGGCAATATCGGAGGCGTGATCACAGGATCAAAGGATTCGAGCCTAATGCATGCAAGGCTGAAACAATAGACCGGCACGGCAAGATGAGCCTCGAGCGGAGCCATCTGCCTTTGCCGTGTCATCCCCCTAGTCATAAAGACACACTCAAAGGAATATGCATCTTCCGCAGGAGCTTGGGAATCCCAGGGTCATGAAGCGGACATTGTCCGTTCGCCGGCTACGTGAGGGCAAGAAACAAAATGGATGCCGTATCTAAAATGGAACCCGAGGGTTCAGATGGAGAAACCCACGAATAAGACGAACCCTGCAAAGTAGTGTAGCGAAAACGCGTACACCTACTAAACTCGTCATTTGCGGTTCGTAGATACCAAACTCGTCCATATCCGAACATGCCCAAAACGTCGTTACGATTCTCACGGAAACTCAGGTTGGCGCAAGTATTGTAGTATGTAAATGTAGTAGTATTTGTATAGCGCACCGAATCGACCCCTGAAGGGGTATATCAGGCGCTTGTACGCATACCGCTGTGGAACCCTTCCTGGCTTTTCCCTGTGAAATGCCCACTCATTGGCACCCCCAAGGTGAAGCCAGGCATCCCAGCGCTGTTGGGGCTGTTGTGGAGATTAAGCAAGCTATTGCCCAGAGTTGCAGAGTGGGACCCATGATTAGAATAGGCACAGAGGCGAGAATTATCAGGTCCGAGGAAATTGAGCCCAAGACCCGCCGAAGCGGGAATTGAACCCTGGTCCCGGGCCAGACCTCTGCATCAGGGTCTGCCGCTCTAACCATTGAGCCACACTTCTCCACTATTCACTTGTGACAAGCGGGAACCCTCTCCTCTAAGTCAGGGCAAAGGACTTACTCTCAGAAATAACCCCTGCTCACCCTCTAGGCGGCGTGGCGCGAGCAGACTAGGCTAAACTCCTGAGCACATACGGTTAAGCATTTAGTGCAACACACACAATAAATCATCATCAACCCACCACACAGGGACGGACACAAGACTAGTTTTGTAAAAATATATTCCTTTATATAGAAACTCTCAAGCAGGCTTGTAAATACAGTCTTAACGATTTCAGGATGATTCCAGTTACTCTTAAAATGCCACAGTTCTTAATATCCCAATGTTCAGTCTTTTGGAAGGGTTGAGTACCTCTAAACACCCCTTCACTGTTCTTTAGGCACTGTCTTTAGGGGTAATGTACTGTACGTTCAAGGTCTGGGCCCTCTGGAGCGCTCCTGTGCACTCCGTACGATCACCGGACAAAGGCCCTACTGAATCTCACTACTCCCGCGTGAGATACGTACGTTGCAAGTGGACCAAACAGGGTGTACGAGTCGTACCAGACTCGTGCGACTCGTACTACAGTGCGTTTTGAGCACAAGCACCGCACGGACACTGCAGTCAGGAGCGCGGGGTACGGTCAGGCGTACTTGGTGCAGATTTGTGTAGAGCGAGGCGGGGCGATTCGTTGGTTGGCAGTGAGACTCACACCTGGTTATAGCGTACAGTACATTTTGATCGTAGGGGTACGGGGCGGACACAAGCAGGCGTAGAGGGGACGTCCGACGTCGCGGTGCAGTCTTCCTTTGTGGCGAGCTACGGCTCGTGGCTCGGGAGGGCTGTGCTGCGTTGCGGCCGAGTCTTTTCTGCGGTGTGCTCTGGTTCTGAAAATAGGGGGCGGGCCCCGGGAAGCAGTGTGAGGGGCGAACAAAGGCCTCCACGAGTACATCGTGTACTCCTTCTCTCCACGCGCCGCTGCTGTTCACAAACAGTGGCAGCTGCGGATTTCAGGGCAGTTTCACCTCGGGGAAGACGGGCACAAGGCGAGGTCAGTTCTTGCGGTGCAGACAACAGTTAGGCAGGCGGCAGTCACGGTGCTTGAGCCAGCGTGGCTGGTCTTTGCGGTGTAAGCTGGGACTTGTCAGATAGCAGATGCTTTGCTCGACGGTACAGGGTGCCCAGGGCCTTTCGGAGGGCACAGCGATTTCCTCACGGCGCGCTCAGCTTCTCCTTGGTAGAGCTGCGGGGAAGATGCAACACTCACAGCAGCTTCTCTTTTCAAGGGGGGGAGCACCCACTGTTCCTGGGGCGCAGTTCAAGGGGGCAAGTTCACCAGCAAGCCCTTGGAGATTGTTCAAATGCACAAGTTGAATTTAAAAGTCTCTCAGTCTTTTCTTCCTCTCTCCTTCTTGCAGCAAGGCACCCACCACAGGCCAGTCTCTCAGGATTAGAGACAGTAGTCCTCCATGCAGCTTTCCCAGGTCCTTCTCTTCAGGCAGAGTTTCTTCTTGGCGTAAAAAGGATCTGATTTCTTAGGAGCAGGGCTCCTACTTTTATATGTCATTTCTTATGTTCTTGCAGGCCAGGGGGGCCTTTGCTTAGTCCAGTCAGTCTCTGAGCACTTTGTTTTGCAGGCTCTGGTTTCTCCTTTCAGTGTGCAGGGCAGGGACATCAGACACTCTGCAAGAGGTGGAGCCAGCATTGTGATGACAAGTACAGCCAGGAGCACTCTGTTGACAGTCTTCCCTCTTCCTGGACCAGGTGCAGGGAAGAGTCATTGGTCTCTCCCCAGGGGGCGGAGCCACATTGTGGTGGCAGAGCACAGCCCTATTCAGAGTCAAGGGGCACTCCCTCCACCCTTCCTGGTGTAATCCCTCTATTCACCACCTGTCATCCCTAGCCCTGTCACTCACAGAACCCAGAAAGCAGATACACATAAGAGCAGAGGCGGGCTGAAATGGTTAGGCAAGCAAGTGCTAACTTTCTAAAAGTGGCATTTGCAAACACAGGATATTAAAATAAACTTTACTAAAAGAAATATTTTATTATCCTGAGTTCAGGCATACTAAACTTGACTTTCTACCATGTTCCCTGAGCCTGCTGGGATTATAGAGTGTAATCATTCTAGCAGCCCATTCTGGCCTATGAGAACAGGTAGCCTTACAATCGTGAAAAACGAAATTGACTGTAATTCACTATTAGGACATGCCACACACATCAGCGCTTGTCCTGCCTTATGCTTACAATGCACCCTGCCCATGGGCCTACCATAGGGGTGACTAATATGAAGTTAAGGGAAGGTTTAGGGACTGGCAAGTAGGTGTACTTGCCCAGTCAGCATGACAGTACCAGACTGCACGCAGGTTCTGCAATGGCAGCTCTTAGACACATTTTACACAGCCGCTTCTGTAGGTGGCACAACCAGTGCTGCAAGCCCACCAGCAGCATTTGTATTTACAAGCCCTGGCACTCCTGGTGCACTTTACTGGGGACTGACAGTAAACCAAATAAGTCAATCATGAAAACCAATCACATATACATTTTACAGTAGGGAGAGCATATGCACTTTAGCACTGGTCAGCAGTGGTAAAGTGCCCAGAGTCCTAAACCAACAAAAACAGGTCAGAGAGAATATTGGAGGAAGGCAAAAAGTTCAGGGATGACCCTGCACAGAGGGCCAAATCCAACAGTGGTGACTTACGAGGCACTGCAAGGTCTGCGCTGCAGCTGGTACTAAATGCCACAGCTGCAGTGTTTGCGAGATAGCGTCATCATGTTACTGTGCAGGCATGGTGGGGAGATTCATTCATGCCTTCAAACTAAGTAGCCATTTTGGTCCAAACATATAGCCAAGGGCATTGACATTGCCCGGGGGATGGCTTGTGGGAGCTTGTGTCTTCTGAGCACCGCAGCAGCAGTCTAAGCGCTCCCAGGGGTACTGTCTCTTACACTCCAACACTAACCTCCGAACAGGGACAATGTTTGGGAAAAACAGTGAAGCTCCTTCGAGTTCTGGTATGATTGACAGGCTCGCCGGGACCTGCAATTGCAGCAGTGACAGGGGGAAGGCACCGGTTTCAGTTTCACTAGTGTTCATTTATTGTTAATAAGTACTGGTTAGTATCTTAACTGTTAAAGGTCCAGTTTAACCTGATTTCATGAAGTATCCGATCTATTTCAAAGCCTCCTTTTAAATGATGATGTCACAGTGCTGAAAATAATGTCCTTGTTAATTCTTGTTTTTATTTGCGAACTGTGCCAGCCATGCATATGAGTAGTGCAGGCTGAGTGGCAAGCAATCATGGGGGGTTTATGTTGGATCCACAAAGCCTTAACAGAACCCAGTTTAATATGCTGTCTTGTGATTTTGTTTTTTCTCTTGGAATCAAATTTTAAAACAATGAAACACGAAGCACTATTCCAGGGTCTCTCAGGTAGAAATAAATATAAGCTTGGAACTGTGGCTCAAGTATTCGTCTGCCCGACACAAAATTTGCAATGTACTGAACGCTATTCCGAATGCGTGCGCTCCTGAGTAATGCTTGAGGAACATTATTTAATCCCTTATGACATAACTATTGGGTGCCGACAAGATGAGGCATTGTGTGTACAGTTGTTACCTTGAGAACACCTGGCTTGAGTATGGTCCCTTTCTGGCATTACTCAGCAGTATTGATGCAGGAAATGCTGAATCATTCTCTGCTCTGTGTAGCAACATAAAGGTGGCGATTACAAGTCACACAGGGCAATATGAACTTCTGAAAAATAGATTCACTCACTGGGAAGTAATATTTCTGTTAACTGAAACAGCTCCACATTGCATGCAAGCGACGTGCCGCTCCTATAGTAGAGGTCTCATTAAAGTAACTATTGGCTGTGTCAATGGTTGTTAGTTGAATAAGATAAATAAGCAGAAACTATGGCTTGTATAAAATATTGAAAAAGCTTCCACTTAAAGCCCTGGTGACACCACAACAATGTTGCTGCTCCTGAGTTTAAAAAAGAGAAGGGAAATCCAGAGAGAAAATTACTCTCTTTAAAGGAATTCCCTTGCCCTCCAACACTCACCTGGCATGACCTCATGCTGTAACTTCTCCACTAATGAGCAGTGTGAGCACGTGCAGTCCAGACAAAGCACAGTCCGCCTGCGCCAGAGCATAAAACAGAGCTCGATAGAGACCCGCTTCGAGGCCCCCTTTAAACAAGCATTGGTATAGCCAATAGGTCTCGTCTTTGAGACCTTATAAGTGTTTTGCCATGCAACAGTTAATGTTGCAGTAAGGATATTGTGCTGCATAACAAAATACTTATAAGGTCCCAAAGGCGAGACCTATTGGCTATACCAATGCTTGTTTTGCATATACTGCCACTTCCGTATGATAAATAGCCATTAGACGAGCGAGCCATTGTTGGACCGATGGTGTAGGGACGTCTTGCCATGCCGTAGCCAAGCTTGGCCGAAAATCCATCATTACAATAAACACAAATGCCTGTGCCTGGCTAGGGATTGATTCATTACTAATCCCCAGTAATATAAATTGTGGGCTCTGTACTATACTTAGTCCCAGTCTTCCCTCCAGGAACTCAGTAATGTCCCCAATGAGGCAACCTTGGGCTGGGCAGGTTGCAAACAGCGTATCAAATGCACCCCGTGTGAATGACATTGGGTACAATGCTTTTTTCTGGTTCCACCCCATTTAGCTATTTCTCCCAGAGTGTAGTACAACTTGTAATCTGTTTTAAAATGCTGTACTTGAGAAAGGCAAAACTTAAGATTGTCTGTGCCAGATTTCTGGACTCTGAGAGGACGTCTGTTCCTGCTTGAACCTTCTCTTCCCACAACATTATCTGCTTTTCTATATCATCTGGCATGAGCTTATTCGGGTTTGCTAATCGACTCTATCCACCAGTTCAACCTTATAAATACCTTTGCGCCTCCTGCTTTTTTCATTAAAAAAATCAGAGCTGAAGATATTTTAAAAAACTTGTGATGCCCTAGATTAAACCTGTGCCGTAGGGTCTTAAACAATTCATATAAGAGTCCCAAAAAATTACCGGGAGATAAAATGTTTGTGTAATGCAGTGTAGAAGTTCATCCAACCCAGGCCTACTTTCTTCAGTACCGCGGCCCATATTTTGAACAAACAATGGAGGTTCTTAAATCGAATTCTTTTATAGTATCCATACTAAAGCTGCCTCCAAAATACACCCCATGCCGCATCCCCTATCAGAAGCCTGTACAGGATTAGTACTTTGATAAGCCTCTCATTTTATCCCCAATAAAATAGATCTCTGTTGCAGGGCAGTGGCCCAGTAGTAGATTGTTATGTTAGGTACCGCTAACCCCCTGCGCTCTCTCAGGAGGGTCAGATATTTCAGCACCATTATAAGCCTAGTATAAGCCCACACAAATCTAGAGATCGTCCCATCAATAACCTTAAACCATTGGTTCCCTACTTCAACAGGGATGGCCCTAAAAAGTAGAGTATTTTAGGGATCTTGATCAAATTGATTCTACCTATTAAAGACATTTGTAAGTTGTTTATTCTGCCAGATTCTACCCTTGTACTTTTTATTAATGGATCCAAATTTGTCTGTATAATTTTATCTACCTCAACTATGATTTTTACCCCTAAATAGGTAGCCCCCTCAACCACTCGCCAATCCTCCCATTCTACTTCTGTGTTTTTAACAATTTGGTTCTTATCCTGATTTAATGGATATCCAGAATATCTGCCGAACTGCTCAGCCTCTCCATTTATTTCTCTTAATCCTTCCCTGGGATCTGTAGTAACTACTGCCAAGTCATCGGCCAGTATTTTCCTTTCCCAATCATGCAACCCAATAGGCTGAATAAATTTTTTTTCCTATCCTCCTTCTCATAGGATCAATATCCTAGGCAAATAACAAGGGAGAGCAGGGACATCCTGTGTAGTACCTCACTGTATTTTTATTAGTTCTGACTGGCCTTCCATAATGGAAATCCTAGCCTTGAGATGCTGATACAATGCTTTCAAGGCCATTTAAAGTTTGGCCCCTAAACCAATCTGCTTGATCAGAGACCGTGCCAGGAGACCCTGTCAAATGATTTTTCAACATCCAAGTGTATTTGCACCATTGAGTCTCCCTTCACTGCTGCTGCGTCAAAGTTTAATTACCCGCCTGACGTGGTCAGTTGTTCCTTGATCCGGAACAAAGCTGTGTTTCCAAGCAGACACGATTTTGCTAATTGTTCCAGACAGCCTTGTAGCCCAGATCTTGGAGTAGATTTTAGAGTCACTGTTCATTAGGTCAATCGGCTGGTATGAGCCTAGTTCTAATATAGACTTTCCTTATTTTAGGAATACCACAATATTTATTAAGGCCCAAGACCCATGTGGCGCCTCCCCTCCCTGTACTATCAGCAAAAGTTCCAGCAGGTACTTATTAAGGCAGGGGGACAAAATCTTATAGAACTCTCCCGGAATGAGTTCCGTTCCAGCTGCCTTCCCAGCTGCGAGGGCGGAAGTTGCTAACTCAATTTCCTCCGCAGTGATTGGTTGACCTAAATATTCCTGGTCTTCCTCTCCTATATTCCCCATCATCACGGAGTTCAGATATCTTATCAAGTCCTCAGACTCCTCTCCCACATCCTCGGTATATACCTTTAGTAAAATCTCTAAAAGGCAGCCTTTATTCCTTCTGGATCTGAGACTATTCCTGACAAAGGATCTTGAACTTTCTGAATATGGGACTGGGTTATTTTCTGCCTAGCCCACACAGCCAACAGATGACCCACCCCTAACTATATTTAAAAAAATTATATTTCTGTGCCAGAAATGTGTCTGTGGCCTTCTTTGTCCAAAAACTCACTGTTGCTGCTTTAGCCACCGCCATTTTCAGCTGTGCCGTCTGAGTCTCCATACCCAAGGCCACTGTTTCCCTCACCATAGCTTCTTCGAGTGACAGCCTTTTATAGAGGTCACCCAGAAGGAGTCTCTCTTTTTTGACCGGCCCAGCTGTACCAGTCAGTCTCGCCTCGAACCCCATCATGGAAGGCATCCCAGATTATCCCAACGGGAGCACTACCCATGTTTTTGGCATAGAAACCAAAATCCATTCCTGCATGTAATTGAGGTATGCATCATCCAGTAACAGAGCCCGTTCAAAAGACCAACCCCACGACTGACCCAACTTATCTAGATTAGGGACCTCTAGTACCTACGGGTTATGGTCTGACGTGACTGGGGGATATTTCTCTATTCAGCAACCCTGCAAAAGATCTAGGGAAATAAATAAAAAATAGTCTAGCCTTGCATAAATGTTATGTGGAGCTGAAAAATTAGGGACTGATGCTAATCAGTCAGCCCTGGGGGTAGTCCCCGACAAAATTGCTACTCAAAAATGGAGAAAGAAGACCAGAACAAGCTGAACCGGCCAAGACACGGATACCAGCACTGCCCGCAAACTAAGATGGGACTATTCTACTACCCATCAGGTTTACAGTGAGGACGGGGGAGGAAAAAGCTTAACACAAGTTGGCTCTGGCAACTTCCCTGATCTTAAAGACCTCCCTCTATTGAACTTATTTACTCCACCTTAAAGCAAATGCAACTGGATGCCTGGTTGGAAAATTGTTGGGCTCACTAGGCCACAAAAAATTGCTATGGTCAACTTGGAAAATCTGTAAAACGTGCTCAGAAATGAAGAAGAGCGTGACCCTTGTAGAGGAAGGGGCCGAAGTAACAGAGGGGAAAGGCGGGAAACTATAAAAGCATAACGAGGCACATTATTCACACATGACGGATGTAATGTGGAAACTTGAGGAATTCGAGAACCAACATCACTGAAACAATCTAAGGTTTCTGGGTCTAGCACAAAGCATTGAAGGGAGTGATATCAAATGTATTATGGTGAGACTTCTTAAGGAAGTTTTTCCAGACTTACCTCAGTGGAGCTGGGAAGTTGAGGTGCAGCAAGCTCATAGTTTTCCGATGACGCTAAGAAAAAAACAAGTGGCAGGACAACCTGAATGGCCTCTGGCAGTTTTATTTTTCTTGGGTAACTTCCTACTCCGGTAAGCCATATTCAACAAGGCAGAAGGCAATCGCACCCGAGGTGCATACGTTCTTTGTCCGCTTGCACTTTTGCCACACTATTGTAAAAAGGCGATGCCGACTACGCCAGCTGATTTCATACTTTCAGGGACTTGGTAGAGAGGCATATCTGTTATATCCAGCCCGTCTTAAAGTCTCTAATGGGAGGGTGCAGATTTCTGAAATGAAGGCTGAATAGTATCTGAAGGAGATCAAAGCAGGTCCAGGTGCCAGGATTAGAATGAAAAGTTGCCCATAATATTAACTCTGTGAGGATTTCTGCAGCCGGCAGTCTATGGACTTTAAGAAGGGGGCTCTTTTTTTTTCCTTCTTCTTACTTATATTATATTTACCACCGAATCTCTCTTTTCCTTCGTTTGTCTTTTTTTCTGCCCTGATTTTTCCATGAGGGTTGGAGCCTGGGGAAGGTGGAGTGGGTGGCATCAACAGGATCAGATCTGATGTATTTGCTTGTTTCTGGTGGAGGTGGTCAGGGGGTGAGTGCCTTCGGGTGGGTTGGGGGAGATGTCGGGTGGGGTAGGGGCAGGGGAGGTCATCAGAGTAGACGGGGACAGTCATGCACAAGGGGGGTGACAATTGGTTTTTCACACATTATCAATGAGTCATTTTCAGATTGCAACTATTAACATTTATGGGTTAAATGACCCCATTAAAAGGCGTAGGGTAGCCCTTAATATGCTTTATCTCAAGGCAGGCATGTGTGCAAGAGACATATTGAAGGTCCTAGGAAGACACTCTTAGAGTGTTTAGGGTACCAAGTGGTCGGTAGTACTTCACAAGGAGCACGTAAACGGGGGTGGCAATTTTGGCGTGGAAAGGCGGGGCATGTTCCCAAGGGTTTGGGTAAACAAAAAAGGGCGCTGGGTCATCGCTCAGTGTCAGTTCCCCTAAGAGGGTTTTACACTTTGTTCAGTATATGGGTCAGTCTTAGATGACCCAGCGGTGTTTGTGTGTTTAAATTCTGAGTTCTCATTATGGCCACTCCCTCTTATCATGTGTGGGGATTTCTATATCAATTTGAATGTGGATTTGATAGGCACGGGCCCTAGAAAGTATAAAGGTCGTACATCTAAGGTTCTTCAGTCTCTGCTGGATCTAGGCACCACCCATGTTCTGAGGGACGTTTGGAGAAAGAAATATACCTCAGATCCTTGTTTTACATATTTGACGTGAAGTTTTCCAATGGCAAGATCATTAATATGCTCACTAATATAAATGTCCAATATTCGCCAGAATGAGATCATTGTCCTTGCAGACCGACGCCCCTTCTGGGATTTCAAGTACCGCCTAAACCTCCCCCCCCCCACCTCATCCGTGCATTCCCTAACTCTATCTCAGCAGCTAACCCTGCAACTCGAACTACCTCAAAGACACTACCTCAAAGACGCCCCTCAGGAGCAAGACAATTCTGTTAATCCCTGAACTCGTATGAATATTTGTCTTTTTGTTGTATTGTTCCACACTTGTCCCCCCAGATCGACTGTAAAGCGCTCCAATACCTTCAGGTCTGGTCAGCGCTATAGAAAACTCCAAAAATAAATAAAAAATAAATAAATTCCTGTGCCACACCTGTTGAAAGCATTTGTAAATAAAATCAACAAACTAAAACCTGTTACCACCTGCTCAAAAGCCTACAGTGCCAAAACCATTTAACATGACCAATATGCCTTCGTGACAATAATCACCATATTTGTCAAAACATCTCTGTTGGTAGGAAACATCTCAGACATACATGCTATTATAATGACACCTCTTGTAAAGACACCTGCCAGTGACCTGAATGTCCTTGCCAATTATAGACTGATTTCTGGCCTGCACCAGTATTACTAAATCCTGGAAGTGTCGTAGTGACTTCTAGCCAGTCATCAGGCACCAAAGACATATTAAAACTATCCTATTGAACCTCAGGTAAGCATCCCTCTCTGCCAGGGACTACAGTAAAAGCTGCATATTGATCCTCCTAGTCCTGTTTACAGCTTTGTATACACACAACCACATCATTCTCTCTTCTCAACTTTAGACCTCTTTTGGACTCAAATGTGTTTGACTCCAGTGGCTCTGATCGGATTTTACTAACTGCAATGACCAGTGATGTTTCTGAGGGTTCATCTCTCAGACCAACTCTCTTCACCGACAAAGACTCCACTCACTTCTATCCTCGACAACACCAGCAGTGGCTACCACCATGCTGACAATACCATAATACACATTAAAATCCTAAAAGAACTAGAGAAAAAAGGTAACTGCATCATTGCCTCCAACAAATACAGAAATGATTGACAAAGAATTGGCTATGTCCGAATAGCAGCAAAGCTATAGACTCTGTCTAGTTCCTCTCTCCCAACCCAATAAATCAGTTACAAACCTTGGAATCTTTTTCAACGATGAACTGTAAGTCTCCACTTGCATTGTCTTTTTTCTTCCTTGTCTGCTGCCTTTGTGGACATCCACCCTTTTGAATATCATGTCAAATTCAACAAACGGATGAGGATGCCAACATTTTATAACATTTTGACAATCACCATGCTGCCAAGTTGTTGAAGCTCCAACTAGGCGATCTGGTACTTGCCTAGTCGAGTATTCATCACAAGGATGATACAGATTTAGCCCCTCAGCTTTTTGTGATCACCAATGTCCATGGCACCATGACTGTAGCCTGGTGAGATGAACACACCATCACTCGCAACTCATCATATTTCAAAGCTCTACTAGGAGGAGAGCGTAAGTTAGTGATGAGAGATGACGTTAAAGATGACTCCAGCAACCCTGGAATACTTGATGCTGGAGGAGAAAATCATGAAGGAGCACGGGACCAACTACCAAACAAACTGTGCACCCTTACTTTGTTTCCCAGTCCTTGACGTCTTTGTTTTCTAATGGAAAAACAAGACCATAACTCCTAGAGTGAAAATAAAAAATAAAATTGGCACAGCATATCACGACAGGACTTGAGAAACTTTGCAGTTATAACAATGGCTAACTTGCTACCTTCGCCAAGCATATTGTGTCCTCTCTCTAAAAATTCACCTGCTCTGTTCTTTGTGTCCCTCTGTTTAAAACCTCTCTGTTGTAATATAATTATGTATTGCTTGTTCAAAACTTAGTTTTCCTTTATAAGGCATTCTCCACCCTCTATTTACATTCACTGTGCTTTCACTCTCAATTCTCTCTTCACTTTCTGTTTGGTAGGTGTTTATTTTCTTATGTGTTTGTTCCTATTTTTCCTTTGCTCTATTGCAGCGCATGCTCCATCTCCATTGTGTGTACATAAAGAGCTTCTGCCCGTAGGCTAGTCAGTTGCTGTTGTTTCCTGGCCTTGTATGTCTGCACAGGGACTGTAATTCCAGGAAACAATAAACTGCTTTTTCAAGACTTACCGCCAATGGCACAACTCTAAAGTTTGGTCACAAGTTACTCTGCAGTCCTTTGTGGTGTCCACACCCAGCACCACAACTGATACAGGTTTTTATGTCCTGTATTCACATCAGTATTTCTCATAACTGCGCTTTCCTGCTGGCTGATATTTTCTTCAAAAGTGGTTTCCTGAATCTTTGGCTGGACCGGTCAAAATTGCTTTGTGATGTTTAATTTCCTGATCAATGCATTTCATCAACTTGGAGGGGATGCACCCTGTTATTGCGTAGCAGTGTCACTTAATGTTTAAGTTGAATAACGCTTCTGGCAATTAATTTCAGTAAAGCTTTATGTGCCCTGAAATCTTAAATTTACAAGCTTTACAAACTCAAGTTGCTAATTTTCACATAAAGGTGTTCATTAAAAACAGTTAGCTTAAATGTGTGTGACTATATATATATATATATTCACTGGAAAAAAACATCGGTTTCAAGCAGGTTATAGTTAGGAATTATCATTTAAATAACCTTAGAAATTCACCAAAAAAAACATAAGTTTCAGTGGTGTTATAGTTAGTTGGACATTTCACTCGTACAAAACCATAGAAATTCCCCCGTTATAGTGATGTAATATGTGACCTCATCAGCAGTGCATTGCGGTCACGTGAGTTATAGTTAGCAGAACTAACTATAAAGGGGGAATTTCTATGGTTTTGTACGAGTGAAATGTCCAACTACCTATAAGGTTTTTTAAATGACAATTCCGAATTATAATGTTCACCACTTCTCCATATTTTCAACAAGAAGCCAAATCTGTACTGCTACCTAAAAAAACAGGCAATAGTTCCACTTACCACTAACAAATTAACATCAACATTTAACTAGTGTAAGGATGTTGACTATGTACTGCATGAATTACATTCAACTTATACCCATATTTAAAGAGGAATATGTGATAGAGGTACTAAGTATAAACTTTCGACACCCAACAACATTACAATACCCAGCTCCACCACCACTACAACCACCCTTACTGTCCCCTCCCCCTCTACTACCTCAGAGGCAGCGCAAAACAGGACAACGGACCTTCCCAAAATAATATATCCCCTCAACAGCACACTAGCTCAATGTTCAGAGATATGGCAACCAACTATGTATATGGGAAGGAACTCGCACATCAACAATAATCTACACAATGCCAAGACTACCAGTGAAATGCTATACATAACTCACTATAGAAACCAAAAACGTTTCCGTGTGTAGATATACTATTAATACATGTAGTGTACTGCACAGTGGGGGCAACCATACCTCAGATACTGGGGAATATTTCGGTCATGTAGCTGTATTGTCCCCCCCTCTTGAAGCAGAAGCGGAGTGGGCTGGTCCAACGTATGCAACGTCAGCTTAATACTATAAATAATTAGCCTACGCCTTGGGCGTGGTTGACTTCTGCAAAGAGAAGAGACTCCGCCATAGCGAAGGTCCCTATAACGGCCTAGCCTGTCTGATAGACACTCTTTTTTTGATTTTTGATTACTGACCGGGGAACAAGAGTGTCTGCTTACTCTCCCTACCTCTCTCCTTGTTATTTCGTAATATAATTATGTACAACTTGTTCAAATCTTAGTTTTCCTTTATAAGGCATTCTCCACCCTCTATCTCCATTCACTGTGCTTTCACTCTCAATTCTCCCTTCACTTTCTGTTTGGTAGGTGTTTATTTTCTTATGTGTTTGTTTCTATTTTTCCTTTGCTCTATTGCAGCGCATGCTCCATCTCCATTGTGTGTACATAAAGAGCTTCTGCCCGTAGGCTAGTCAGTTGCTGTTGTTTCCTGGCCTTGTATGTCTGCACAGGGACTGTAATTTCATTACAAGACCGGAGGCTACCATTATGCTTACAACTTTTAATGCAGACCCAAGCAGCCGCATATGTCACAAAGTAAAAGTTCTATACTAGAACACAACAGACCAAACAATAGCAGTAATCACTAGGCAATCAGCCTCTTTTAAATGCGGCTCCAAGCAGATAAGTCCTGTTTTCTTATCCTCCTTAACATTACTAGTTTTGTCTATCATTATTCGATTATTTATTTACTTATTATAGCCTATGTTAATTATATTGGTTGATTGTATAGCCTATATTGGTCGATTGTATAGCCTACACTTGTTTTGACATTTATCTAACTTTTTCAAGTAAAGTTTAGCTCGATTGTAGGACTGTTGTTCCCTCCCCCCTCCCTGATTCGGGCACCCGTCCTCCAATTTACGGAGGTCGGCTTCCATTTATGTTGTGTCCTTGTCTGTTTTATTTTCACTGGTAATCGCGCTCTCTTCGCTTCGCGCGCATGCCTTTTATTTTTGCCGATTTTGGCTCTTACTGTGCCTCTTCGTGAAGCTTTTCTCGGGCTTCCACTCTCATCGACGCCCATGTCTGGACCCGAGGAAAGACCGTTAGCTACACACGCGCTGCGTGTTTTGCTTCCTAAGGTACTTTCCTCGGCCCCCATGTTCACGGTGGCTGTCTCTAAGCAACCAGCTGATCGCGCTCGAGAAGACAGACAGTTTTCTGACGCGATCAGCTGTTTTTGAGCACAACTACCGTTTCTTGATAGCGCTGTTCCCAGATTTAACCTTTTACCTATAATTCATTTAAAACGATCGATTAAACGACCCTATCTTCATATTTTAACACTCTAAAAAATCCTTCCTTTACATACCGATTATTTCTGAGAGTCTCTTCGTCCTACTGGACCCTCCCCACCCTGCTATATTGAAATATATAAAAAAAAAAAAAAAAAAAAGTGGGAGTAGTGATTTATAAACCTTTGGCACTATATTTAAAAAAAAAATATATATTATCCTTTAAGGCATCAAGGCATCATATATTCTATTATAATTTTACTCATGTCTGATTCCGACTCAGATCAAGCTAACGCAGCTGAATCTAATTTTAATGATGAGTCCATCAGAAATCTTATACATAAAGAAATGAGATCTTGCATGTTCTCTACTCTCTCTCAGGTCATGTCTTCCAAAAGATCTTTCCCTCCCGGAGGAGATGACTTTAATAGCGATGACCTTGAAAATGAGAACACTGAAATAAGGGGTAAGAGGCATAAAAAATCTAAGAATATTAATTTTACCCCAGAGAGCACGGGAGGTCTTAGCACCTCAAATTTTACAGGAGGTAATCTCACCTCACTTGCCTCAGGTGTCCCTAGCGGCACAAAATCAAGAGGTGTCCTTAGCGGCACAAAAGTTTTGGGTGTCCCCCGCGACACATATTACCAAAGTGCTCAGAATGATACCAACGATGATCTCAATGATGATGCCTCAGATGTCCAAGATGAATATATCCTTGACCTAGATGAAAATGATGAAGATTTTGACTCACTTCTCTTTGATGACCTTCCGTCATCTTCTAAGGATAGTATTTTAGACCCCTTGGGAGAAGAAATGTTTTCCCCTCTTAATATTAAGCACCCTAGAAGTTCTGAATGGACCCCCCATGACCACATTTGTAAGTTTATTACTAAGTGGATCAGGAATCCTTTGGAGAGGGAGACTCGAAACCTTTTGAGAGCCGAATGCTCCAGACCCTCTATAGGGGGTAAGGTTTGCCAAACCCCAAATCTCGACCCCGAGCTAATCACTTATCTGTTCAAGCTCGGCAGGGACCCTCGTAAAGGACTGGACTAAAATAATTAACGCAGCAGAGGAAAGCTACCTCACCGACTCCCCTCTTGACACTATTTCAATCCGTGGTTGGAGTCAAAGAGCTCTAGTCTTGTTGGGCAATGCTAACGCAGGACTCAACTCCGAGAGGAGAAGAGTAGTCTTAACTAAAATTAGCCCAAAACTAACCGATTTGGCCGACAAAGAGCCCTCCCTTAATCCCAAAGGCCTTCTCTTCGGTGAAGACTTGATTAAAAGCCTTGGTAAATATGTCAATACCTTTACCGCCTTGGATAAGGCCCATCAAAACATGAAGAAAGTTTTCAATTCTAATAACCTTTTTGGAAGGGCCGGAAGAAGGGGCCAATCTTTCGGCCGCTTCAACCGACGGCCCTTTTCTAGATCCAGGGGTTATGGCGGAAGAGGATACCAACCCCCCAGCCAACCTCCCTTCTATCCCCCCAGAGGAAGAGGCTTTCGTTCCAGAGGTTTCAGAGCAAGAGGAGCTCCTGCCGACACCAACCCTCAAAGTGAGTACTCCTTCTCTTCCCCTTTCTTCGAATCCAAAAGTGGGAGGCAGGCTGAAGTTCTTTTACCACAACTGGAAACTTATCACACAGGATCCTTGGGTTCTAGATACCGTAGTTGGTTTCCATGTAGATTTCTTTCAAACCCCAGTTCAGAATTCAATTCCGAAAGCAATTCCACTTACTCTGGACCAAGAAAAAATAATAGAGGAAGAAATTTCCTCAATGCTTCGAAAAGGTGCTATCATAGAAGTCCCTATGGAATTTCTGAGGTTTGTAAGCACTCTTTTTCTTGTAGAAAAGAAGGACAAAGGTTGGAGACCCGTTATAAATCTCAGGGAACTCAACAAATACCTTGTTTACAGACATTTCAAGATGGAGGAAATCCATCTTCTCAGGGACCTCTTATTAGAGGGAGACTGGTTAGTCAAACTGGATCTGAAAGATGCCTACTTTACAATCCCCATGGCCAAGGTTCATCAACCTTTTCTTCAATTCATTTGGAAAAACCATCTATACCAATTCCAGGCCCTTCCTTTCGGCCTCTCCTCAGCCCCTTGGTGTTTCACCAAGGTGATGAGGGCAGTGACCTCCTCCTTAAGAGAAAAAGGTATTCGTCTCATCATTTATCTAGACGACATCCTTATTCTTTCTCAAGATTACGATCAGATCATTCAAGATCTCAAAACTGTTGTAGACCTTCTAGAAAGTTTGGGTTTTATTATAAACAAGGAGAAATCCATTCTTTCCCCCTCCAAAACGATGGAATTCCTCGGTTTCACAGTAGACACAGAGAATTGTCTTCTTCTCCTTCCTCAAAAGAAAATCTCAAAAATAAGGAAAGAGATAAAACATGTCCTGAAACAACAGTATCTCTCCTTGAGAGAACTAGCCAGACTCTTGGGCCTTCTCTCTTCTTCCATTCAGGCTATCTTTCCGGGCCCCTTGAATTATCGAGCCCTTCAAAGAATAAAGACCAAAGCTCTCAGATCAGGTCTCTGGTACGGCGACCGGGTTTCTTTGAACCAAGAAGCGGTCTTAGAACTGAATTGGTGGTTAGACAATTTGGACGCATGGAATGGCAGAGCCATCTTTGGTTCAGCTCCAGACTTTATTTTGGAATCAGACGCGAGCCTTCATGGCTGGGGTGCCTGTCTCCAGGATCAAAACACTGGTGGGATCTGGTCTCAAGAAGAATCCTTTCAACACATCAATTATCTGGAATTGACTGCAGGGCTATATGCTCTAATGAGTTTCAAACACTATCTTCAAGGCACATCAGTCATTCTGAAAATGGACAACATGTCCGCAGTTGCCTACATAAACCGCTTAGGTGGCACCAAATCGGAAGATCTGTCAAACCTAGCCAAGAAACTTTGGATATTCTGTCTGGAACACAAGATCTCTCTCAGAGCAGAATACCTTCCAGGGAAATCCAACCTCTGTGCAGATTGGAACTCGAGGTTCCTCATAGATTACAGCGATTGGAAACTCAACACTTCTGTCTTCAATTCCCTCAATCACTTCTGGGGTCCTTTCCAAATAGACCTTTTTGCCAGCAGACTAACTTTCCAACTGGAAAGTTATTACAGCTGGATGCCCGATCCGGGTGCTCTAGCGGTGAACGCCTTTCTCCAATCCTGGGAAGGGATCATCGGTTATGCTTTCCCTCCTTTTGCAATGATCCAGAGAGTACTTCAAAAAGTGAGACAACAACGCTCCTCAATAATTCTGATAACTCCGTTTTGGCCGTCCCAGGCATGGTTTCCCACTACTCTGGAACTAACTTACGATCTACCGTTCCTGATTCCCTCACTCTTAGACCTCCTTACAGACGTAGACGGTCAAATTCACCCTCTCGTTCAGACAGGGAGTTTGAACCTTCTTGCCTGGAAGGTGTCAGGAGATCTAACCATCTCGCAGGACTTTCGTCAACAGCTTCTACTCTCCTTGGAGAATCTTGGGCTCCCGGTACACATTACCGGTACAACAACATCTGGAAGATATGGTTACGTTGGTGCTTGGAAAGGCACCTGGATCCCGTGGAGGCACCTATCGTTGATATAGTTAATTTTCTGGGAGAACAATTTGATAGAGGTCTGAGTTACAGATCTATCAACTGCTATAGGTCTGCAATTTCTGCTGGTCATTCCCTTGTCAACAATAAGACGGTAGGTAAGAATCCTATTATTTGTAGAATTCTTAAAAGTGTAAGAATCAGAAGACCTCCCAAACCAAGATATCAATCTCTTTGGGATGTTAAATTAGTCCTTGACCTTTTCTGCTCCTGGCCTGAGAACTCTCTTTTAAGTAGAAAGAATCTCTCTTTGAAATTGGCAACTCTTCTTTGTTTAATTTCATGTTGAAGAGTTTCTGATGTTAGGGCTCTTGACATTTCATATAGTTGCTATGATATGTTTGGGGTCAAATTTGAACTACATAGGAGAACCAAAACTATGTCTGATAGTATCTTTTATCCACGTTTTGACATGTGTAATAAACTTTGTGTTGTTCACTGCATGAAAGAATATGATTTAAGGATGAATTCTCTTCGTCCTCTGGGTGTTGATCAATTACTTATCTCCTTTGTTAAACCTCATAAAGGTATTTCTTCCAGTTCTATAGCAAGATGGGTTAAAATTGTTATGGGACTTGCTGGCGTCAATCTGGATCTTTTTAAACCACATTCCATTAGAGGTGCTATGGCAAGTAAGTCTTTCTGGTGTGGTGGTAAGTTAGAAGACATTCTTAAATCTGCTGATTGGTCAAATTCTAGGACCTTTGCTCATCATTATTGCAAACGTATTACTCATATGTCTGATGCTGTTTTACATGACTACCAACAAGCATAATGGTAGCCTCCGGTCTTGTAATGAAATTGCGATTCTCCTATTAACATGACCAGAGAATCTGGATTTCATTAAAGACACGGAGGCTAACATTATCCCTCCCACCCATCCCTTGGGTGGTTGTGTTTAATTTCATGGTCGTATTTAATTCATTTTCTATTGCATTTGTATTTCATTCTCATGTTATACTCACATGCTTGCTTTATCCCTTTTTACAGGTTTTACCTTCAATTGCTCTATGATTTACTGCATAAAATTGTTCATATTTCTGAATTCATTTATACCTTTCTTCTTTTCAGATAACCTCTCATGAGTTTACTTTATGGCTCCTGTTCTACATCCTTTGGATTTGCTTCCTGTTTTTCGGATTTGCAAGTTCTTCTATCTTCATTCAAGCTGTACTTCGTGGATGCTCCTTGGACTTCCTTTGCTCCACATTTAAAAGAGGCTGATTGCCTAGTGATTACTGCTATTGTTTGGTCTGTTGTGTTCTAGTATAGAACTTTTACTTTGTGACATATGCGGCTGCTTGGGTCTGCATTAAAAGTTGTAAGCATAATGTTAGCCTCCGTGTCTTTAATGAAATCCAGATTCTCTGGTCATGTTAATAGGAGAATCGCAATTCCAGGAAACAATAAACTGCTTTTTCAAGACTTACCGCCTCTGGCACAACTCTAAAGTTTGGTCACAAGTTACTCTGCAGTCCTTTGTGGTGTCCACACCCAGCACCACAACTGATACAGGTTTTTACGTCCTGTAATCACATCAGTATTTCTCATAACTGCACTTTCCTGCTGGCTGATATTTTCTTCAAAAGTGGTTTCTTGAAGCTTTGGCTCTACCTGTCAAAATTGCTTTTGGTATTTAATTTTCTGATCAATGCATTTAATCAATTCATCAACTTGGAGGGGCTGCGCCCTGGTATTGTGTAACAGTGCCACTAATGTTCAAGTTGAATAACGCTTCTGGCAAATAATTTCAGTAAAGCTTTATGTGCACTAAAATGTAATATCTACAAGCTTTACAAACTCAAGTTGCTAATTTTAACATAAATGCATTCATTAAAAACATTTAGTTTAAATGTGTGTGTGTATATATATATATATATATATATATATATATATATATATATATATATATATATATTTATATTATATTACCTAGCGGTGTTGTCACTAGGAGGTTATAGATAGGTCTGTTTTCCTAGATAGAATGTTTTTGGGTGTTTTGGTAAAAACTCTGGCCTAATTTCCAACTTTCACAAAAAGATTTCATCCACCTCAGCTCCTTCCTGGAAAGTTTTTGGGTGACCCAGCAAGCAGTGGTCAAGATAAAAGGGAGTGTCACAAATCGCAAAATCCCCATGCATTTTTCATAGACTTCTTTAAGATGGGCTACAGCAAAAACTGCTTAATGGAATTACACCAAATTCTGCACGAAGCTAGACCTTGGTCCACATACTGTGCTCTTTGTGATTTAAAGTAAATCTATTCAGTAGTTTAAAAAAAATTAAGGTTAAAAAATGGTTGTATATCTGGACGGTTGGGTTTGAGGGACTCTTGCAAGAGTACCTTGAACCCAATATTAAAACATAGAGCATTCTTTTTGGACAATTAGCTCTTTTCCCCTTGGGCGAGTTCACTCTGCAAAAGTTTCAATTTGTTTTAAAAAAAAAACAAAACAGATCGTTTGAACTTTTAAATAAACAACAAAATTCACCAGTTATAGGTAGCACAGCTAACTATAACCTGTGCCCCCATCATGCAGTGCTTATGACCTCACATATTACATCATTCATGACATGTTTTGCAACATAATTTATGACAATACTGATGACAGCTCTCAAAGTATGTTAGTTTGTTTTATGGTTCACACAGTGGTGAGTAGTTACCATATTATTTTCTACCCAGTTTTGTACAGCCTGTATCTAGATAATGGGTGTGTTTACAAAACTCGTGCTCTTAATACATCATAGGTATGTAGAGGTATTGAACACTTTATAAATCTTTGCACTGAAGAATAATTCTGTGTGCAGATGACAGTTGACTCACATTTTTTGGTTCTACAGAGAATGATTCCAACAGGGTAAAGATTCTACTTAGTAGATACTACATATTGTAAGCAGGTCTCAGTTGGCACCAAGGCATGCACACCGTTGTAGGAAGGGGGAGGCTCTAGTTGGCGCAGTGCAACACTAGCGACAAGCAGGGACTCTCTCTTCCTCGTCAGGGCTGAGGGTTACCTTCCAGACAACCTCTGCTTACCCTCTAGGTAGTGTGGCTTAAGCAGTCGTAGGCTAATCTTTGGGGCACATAGGGTTAAACACTTGCAATAGTACACCTTTACAACCAACCCACCACACAACGAGACCAGACTGTATTCTGTAAAAATATATATCTTTATATAGATTTTAAGCAGGCTTGTGAATACAGTCAACGTACTTTATGATAACGGTTGCAAGTTTACTCAGTTCAGGTTACCACAGTTCTTATGCAGTTCTCGTGAGGCCCGTAGGCCGGTGTTAACCAAAGTTCTTGTGGAGCCGGAGGCTTCCAGGGGATCTGTCCCACGTCGCGTTGCCTTCCCGGGGTCGCTGATCGTTGCGGCTCTTCAGCCGAGCAGGTCACTGGTCATCCGGGGCAGCGGTGTTCTGTGGCGGCAGGGTCCTCTCCTTGTCGTTCGCTCCGACCCTGGAGGCGGCGGCTATGTGGCGGTGGCAAGTGGCAGTACGGTCCCCAAGTGCAGGACGTACCCAGCCAAGTGCCGGGGCAACTGTGGGCTCACAGCTGGGCTGTCGGGCAGGCTACCGACCTTGCGGATTCTCCCAGGGCAACTGTCCATCTTTGCAGGTGAGTGGCTGCTCGTTATGCAGTCACCTCGAGAGCTCGGACCGGACAGGTCCTCCTTCGCTGTGCTCTCGGGCTCCCGGTGCAGCTGCGGTCACGGTGTTCGGGCCAGCGGCGGCTGGTCCTTACTTTGCTCTCGCTTGTGCTTTGGGCCCCGGTCACGGTGGTCAGGTGGATGTCGTTGCCTTGGAGGAGATTCCTCCGTCGGTGCTGCGGCGATGGTCAGCACCCGCAGTCGCTTTCTTCCAAGGGGGTAGCGTCCACTGGTCCTGGGACGCTGGTCAGGGGGCAAGTTCGGTTGCAAGCCCTTGGAGATCTCTTTAGCAGAGTTTGGCACAAAGTAAAGCAAAAGTCTTTTCGTAGTCTTTTCTTCTTCCTCTCCTTCAGCAGCAAGGCACCAGACACAGGCAAGAGTCAGCACCCTTCCTTGTCTCTCACGGTCCTTCTCGTAGGGCAGAGTCCTTCTGTGGCCCAAACCGGATCTAATTTTCAAGGAGCAGGGCTCCTTCTTTTATAGGTCAATTCTTTTGTTCTCGCAGGCCAGGGGGGCCTTTGCATAGCCACTCTCAGTCTTTGAGTACCCCAGTGGGTGTACTCCGGCTTCTGCTTTCAGTGTGAGGGGCAGGCGCATCAGACGCCCCACAGGAGGTGGAGCCAGCATTGTCCGGACAGGGGTGGCCAGAGTACCTTGTTGATGGGGGCTGCGCCCTTCCTGGGCCAGGCGTCGGCAGAGTCATCCGCCGCTCCCCAGGAGGGTGGAGCCAGCATTGTGGTGGTCGAGCACAGCTACAGTTCGAGTCAAGAGGCACTCCTACCTCCCACTAAGGTGTAATCTGCGCATTCACCACCTGTCATCCCTCCAGCCCTGTCACTCACACATCCCAGACAGTCAGATACACATACCAGCAGAGGCGGGCTGAAATGGCTAAGCAAGCAAATGCTAACTTTCTAAAAGTAGCATTTGCAAACCCAGGATACTAAAATAAACTTGACTACAAGAAATATTTTATCATCCTGAGTTCAGGCATACTAAACATGACTCGCTACCATGCTCCTTGAGCCTGCGGGGATTATAGGGTGTAATAATTCCAGCAGCTCAGTCTGGCCTAATGGAGCAGGTAGCCTTCAATAGTGAAATACGGTCTTGGTTGTAAGTCACTACTAGGACATGCCACGCACATCAGGGCTTGTCCTACCTTACACCTACAACGCACCCTGCCCGCAGGCCTACCATAGGGGTGACTAACATGTAGTCAAGGGAAGGGTCGGTGCTGGCAAGTGGGGACACTTGCCCAGCTAGCGTGACAGTACGAGACCGCACGCGGGTTCTGCGGTCGCAGTTCCCAGACACATCTTTACGGCTGCTTCGGTGGGTGGCGCAACCAGCGCTGCAGGCCCACCAGCAGTATTGGCATCTACAAGCCCCGGCACTCTCTCGTGCACTTTACTAGGGACTAACAGTAAATCCAAAGAACCAATCATGGAGACCAATCGCATGTACAATTTACAGTAGGGAGCACTTGCACTGCGGCACGGATCAGCCGTGGCGCAGTGCCCTGAGTATCGGAAAACCAGCAAAACATCGGAGGCACATCAGCAAAAAGTGGAAGGGAGACTCACGCCAAGGTGCCAGGTCTAACATGTGTCCCCTCCAGCTGAAATGTGGGGGGAACTACCCTTCCCCAGGGAGTTCCACATCACTAAGGCGGAAAAATCTGGACAGACCGTCAGCGTTGGCGTGATCGGTGCCAGGGCGGTGTTCCACCGTAAAGTCCATACTCTGTAGAGAAATGGACCACCTCAACAGTTTCGGGTTCTCACCCCTCATTTGCATCAACCATCTGAGGGGCCTGTGGTCCGTCTGAACTCGGAAGTGAGACCCAAACAAGTAGGGTCTTAGCTTCTTCAGTGCCCAGACCACAGCAAATGCTTCACGCTCTATTGCACTCCACCTACTTTCCCGTGGAAGTAACCTCCTACTTATGAAGGCTACGGGTTGGTCAAAGCCCTCCTCAGTCATCTGTGAAAGAACAGCCCCTACACCATGCTCTGAAGCGTCTGTTTGCACTATGAATTCCTTGGAGAAATCAGGAGCCAGGAGCACGGGCGCCGTGCACATGGCAGTCTTCAGGGTGTCAAAAGCCTTCTGACAGGTGTCAGTCCAAATCACATTCCTGGGCTGCTTCTTCGAAGTCAGCTCTGTCAAGGGGGTCACGATCGTGCCATAGCCCTTGACAAACCTCCTGTAATACCCAGTGAGCCCCAGGAAGGCTCTCACTGCAGTCTGGGTCTTGGGGGGTTCCCAAGCCAGGATGGTTTCGATCTTGGGCTGCAAGGGTGCTACCTTGCCACTCCCAACTTGGTGTCCCAAGTACACCACTGAACCCTGCCCAATCTGGCACTTGCTTGCCTTGATTGTGAGGCCTGCTCTGCGCAGGGTCATCAACACTTCCCAGAGGTGTCGCAGGTGTTCGGGCCAGGTGCCGCTGAACACCGCGATGTCATCCAGGTAGGCGGCACTGAACTCGTCCAGTCCAGCCAACACCTGGTTGACCAATCTCTGAAAGGTGGCAGGGGCATTCTTCATTCCAAATGGCATAACCCGGAACTGGAAATGCCCATCTGGTGTAGAGAATGCCGACCTCTCCTTTGCCCCATCAGTCAAGGCAATCTGCCAGTACCCAGACGTTAAATCAAACGTGCTGAGGAACCGGGCAGCCCCTAGCCGATCAATGAGCTCGTCAGCTCTGGGGATGGGGTGCGCGTCAGTCTTCGTGACTGAATTGAGTCCTCTGTAGTCCACACAGAACCGGAGTTCGGGTGTGGCTCCCGGCGCAGCAGCCTTCGGAACCAAGACCACGGGGCTGGACCAAGGACTGCTGGAAGACTCAACCACCCCGAGGGCAAGCATCTTGGAGACCTCCTCCTTGATGCAGGCCCGGACCCTGTCAGTCACCCTGTAAGCCTTGTGCTTCACAGGTAAGCTGTCTCCAGTGTCCACATCATGGACGCACCAATCTGTGACACTCGGAACCAGGGAAAACAGGTCTGGAAACTGCCCCAGCAACTGGCGGCAGTCCTCCTGTTGTTCGGCGGTCAGGGTGGGTGAGAGGTTAACTCCATCCACTGACCCATCCTTCTCACAGGCCACCAAGAGGTCAGGGAGAGGCTCCGACTCCTCCTCCATTCCGTCATCGGTTGCCAACAACATGCCCACTTCGGACCTTCGCAAGTGGGGCTTGAGGCGGTTGACATGTAGGACCCGCAAAGGGTTCCTGGGCGTCTTCATGTCCACCAAGTATGTCAAGGGGCTCTTGCGCTCCACAACCTCAAATGGGCCTGTCCACTTATCTTGAAGGGCACAGGGCTCCACTGGGGCCAGGACATACACCTCTTGTCCAGGCTGAAGCTCGACCAGAGTGGCATTCTGATCGTACCACCGCTTCATTTCCTCCTGGCTCGCTTCCAGATTTGCCTCGGCAAGTTGTCTGAAGCGTCTGGTCTGGTTTCTGAAGGCCAGCATGTAGCTATATACATTCTGGGGAGGTTTCCTGGGAGATTGCTCCCAGCCTTCCTTTACCAAACTCAGTGGTCCTCTCACGGGGTGACCGTACAGCAGTTCAAAGGGGCTGAACCCTAGGGATTTCTGTGGCATCTCGCGATAGGCAAAGAGCAGGCATGGTAAGAGGACGTCCCACTTACGCCTCATCGGAACTTCCAGGCCCATGATCATGCCTTTTAGGGTTCAGTTGAATCTTTCAACCAACCCGTTACCTTGGGGATGGTAGGGTGTGGTGAACTTATACGTTACGCCACACTCCTGCCAAAGGGACTTCATATACTTCGATATGAAATTGGTCCCCCTGTCGCTCACCACCTCTAGAGGGAATCCTACTCGAGAGAAAATTCCCATCAGTGCACGCCCCACCACGGGAGCCGTCACGGTCCTCAGAGGGATGGCTTCAGGGTACCGGGTGGCATGGTCCACCAAGACCAGGATGAACCTGTTGCCCATGGCTGTCTTGGGGTCCAGAGGACCAACGATGTCAATACCCACTCGCTGGAATGGCGTACCGACCACAGGGAAGGGTTGGAGGGGAGCCTTGTTCTTCCCTCCCGTCTTCCCACTTGCCTGGCAAGTCGGACAGGTTCTGCAATACGCATCTGAACTCTTATGCATTTGGGGCCAGTAAAAGTGGGTGACAAGCCTGTCATAGGTCTTGTCCATCCCCAAATGTCCTGCTAAAGGCACATCATGAGCCAGACCCAGTAGGAAGGCTCTGAACTTCTGGGGTACCACCAGCACACGGGCTGACCCAGGTTCAGCAGCCTTAGGCTCCGAATACAGGAGGTCGTTCTCCCAGTACACGTAATGTGTTTTGGCCTGAACACCATTGGCCTGGTCTGCAGCCTGCTGCCGCATCCCCACGAGAGAAGGGCATTCTTTCTGCTCCTTGCAGAATTCCTGCCTGGAGGGTCCTCCTTCTTGCTTCCAATGGGTCAGCTCAGGCAGGTCCCCCAGTTCGGCGATCTGTTCCCCTGTAGGCTCCAGGGCATCCCCCTCAAGGTCTGCTTCCTCCTGGACCGTGGGAACTTCAGGAGCCGGTTTCCCGCGCCCCCTGCGCCTTCTCCCTAAGGCCGGTTCCTGGGCCTCTCCTTCAGGCCCCAGGACCTCTCGATCACCCCTACTGGCTGCCATTGACCGGGTGGTCACGCACGCCCAGTCAGGCAGACCCACCATCCGCAGGTGAGTCGTCTTCTCCACCTTTTCCCAAGGGGAGTGCTCCAAGTCATTCCCTAGCAAACAGTCAACAGGCATGGTTTTTCTTACACAGACCTGCAGAGTACCAGAGACCCCCCCCCCACTCGAAGGGAACTTGAGCCATCGGACACTGACTCTCTGAATTATCAGCATTGATAACCCTACAGTAGGCATGGGGTACAACCTGCTCTTGAGACACCAGGTGCTGCCTCACTGCAGTCACACTGGCTCCTGTGTCTCTAAGAGCCTCAGCTTCCTTACCATTGATGATCACCACCTGCCCATATTTCTTAGTGTTAGAGGGCAGGAAGTTCGTAGGGATCATCTCACTGTCTCCTAGCGAGACTAGGGTCATGTGAACGGGATCTCCACCCCCCGGGACCATCATTTCTTCTCCCAGGTGAACGCTAGTCACTTGTCGGGGCGGAGCACCAGTGGGTGCGGGTTTTCCAAACAGGCGACACTTGGGGTCACTGGATATGTGCCCAGGCTCGCCACATTTGAAACAATTGAAGGGCCCCTTTGGAACAGGTTTACCTGTCGGGGCCCCATTCTGCTTCGGAGGTGGGGGAGGCTGAGAACCCTGCTGCGGGCTCCCTTGGGAACTACTTTGGGGGCCTTTTTGGAACCCTTTCTGTTTTCCCCCTTTGTCCCCCCCATTCTTCTGCTGGGGACCCTGCCCACTCTTGGCGGAGTCTCCCACGGGACCCTTGTGGACCCTGGTGCTGAGCCAGCGGTCCGCCTCCTCAGCAAGCTTCCTCGGGTTGGACAGCTTGCTATCGATCAGGTGTTGGCGTAACTCCGGAAAACAGTGATCAGACAAGTGCTCCCATGCAATTAAATCAAAGAGACCTTGAAAATCATTAACTTTGTTACCTTTCACCCAACCATCCAGTGCTCTGCAAAAGTAAGTCACATACTCCACATACGTATTCCCAGGCCGCTTAGTACATCCCCTAAACTTCTGTCTATACATTTCAGGGGTAAGCCCGTACCTGTTCAGTAAAGCTTCTTTCATGTGGGCATAGGATCTCTGATTTTCTACGGGCAAATCTAGCAAGGTATCTCTCCCTTCGCTAAGGAACCTTCCCCACAACCCCGCTCCCCAATCCTTGTCAGGGACCCGGTGGGAGGACATGGCTACCTCGTATGCCCTAAACCACTGTCCTATGTCATCCCCCTTAAAGAACTCCTTGACTACGTCCTTCGGGATGTGCACTCTTGACTCTACCTGCACTGGCGTTGCGCTGCCACCAGAGGGAGGACGATCCAAGTCCCTCTCCTTGAGACTTATCTCCCTCATTTTTACTTCATAATCCATCTGGTGCTTCTGCTCTTCCAGCGCCATTCTTTTCGTTTCAAGCTCCAGCTGGATTTTCAATTCTGCCAACTTCCTTTCGTGATTCCTTGTTTCCTTCCTGTCCGCCAGCTCCTCTGGCGACAGGCCTTTACCAAAGCTGGGCTCGCTGTCTTGCCTCTCGAGGTCGATCAGATCCCCAAGTGCATTCTGCTCCTCCGTCGCATTCTGCTCGGCGAGGACATCTTGCTCCTCCGGGGTTTTCCGGGACTCTATCCAGGCTTTCAGGGTCTTGGAGAGCTGGGTCTTATTTTTGCAGCCAGCGTGCGGGACCTTGAGTTTCTTGCAAAAGAACTTCAGTTCGTCCCTGGAATATTTATCCACTTTGGTGGGGTCCCACTCCACCTCCAACACCTCGGAGGTCGTGGACTCCGCTCCATCCAGGCTCTTTGTGCCCGGCATGGTTCCTGCACTCGGAATCTTCTTTCGGCAAAATTCAAAAAGCAAAGTCTGTGGCTAAGTAAGTGGGCCGTAATCCTTGTGTAGTGGTCAGAAGCTCAGGTATAGATATCGCAAGTGTAAATTCGAAATCCTCACCGCTGCGTCCAATGTAGGAAGGGGGAGGCTCTAGTTGGCGCAGTGCAACACTAGCGACAAGCAGGGACTCTCTCTTCCTCGTCAGGGCTGAGGGTTACCTTCCAGAAAACCTCTGCTTACCCTCTAGGTAGTGTGGCTTAAGCAGTCGTAGGCTAATCTTTGGGGCACATAGGGTTAAACACTTGCAATAGTACACCTTTACAACCAACCCACCACACAACGAGACCAGACTGTATTCTGTAAAAATATATATCTTTATATAGATTTTAAGCAGGCTTGTGAATACAGTCAACGTACTTTATGATAACGGTTGCAAGTTTACTCAGTTCAGGTTACCACAGTTCTTATGCAGTTCTCTTGAGGCCCGTAGGCCGGTGTTAACCAAAGTTCTTGTGGAGCCGGCGGCTTCCAGGGGATCTGTCCCACGTCGTGTTGCCTTCCCGGGGTCGCTGATCGTTGCGGCTCTTCAGCCGAGCAGGTCACTGGTCATCCGGGGCAGCAGTGTTCTGTGGCGGCAGGGTCCTCTCCTTGTCGTTCGCTCCGACCCTGGAGGCGGCGGCTATGCGGCGGTGGCAAGTGGCAGTACGGTCCCCAAGTGCAGGACGTACCCAGCCAAGTGCCGGGGCAGCTGTGGGGTCACAGCTGGGCTGTCGGGCAGGCTACCGACCTTGCGGATTCTCCCAGGGCAACTGTCCGTCTTTGCAGGTGAGTGGCTGCTCGTTATGCAGTCACCTCGAGAGCTCGGACCGGACGGGTCCTCCTTCGCTGTGCTCTCGGGCTCCCGGTGCAGCTGCGGTCACGGTGTTCGGGCCAGCGGCGGCTGGTCCTTACTTTGCTCTCGCTTGTGCTTTGGGCCCCGGTCACGGTGGTCAGGTGGATGTCGTTGCCTTGGAGGAGATTCCTCCGTCGGTGCTGCGGCGATGGTCAGCACCCGCAGTCGCTTTCTTCCAAGGGGGTAGCGTCCACTGGTCCTGGGACGCTGGTCAGGGGGCAAGTTCGGTTGCAAGCCCTTGGAGATCTCTTTAGCAGAGTTTGGCACAAAGTAAAGCAAAAGTCTTTTCGTAGTCTTTTCTTCTTCCTCTCCTTCAGCAGCAAGGCACCAGACACAGGCAAGAGTCAGCACCCTTCCTTGTCTCTCACGGTCCTTCTCGTAGGGCAGAGTCCTTCTGTGGCCCAAACCGGATCTAATTTTCAAGGAGCAGGGCTCCTTCTTTTATAGGCCAATTCTTTTGTTCTCGCAGGCCAGGGGGGCCTTTGCATAGCCACTCTCAGTCTTTGAGTACCCCAGTGGGTGTACTCCGGCTTCTGCTTTCAGTGGGAGGGGCAGGCGCATCAGACGCCCCACAGGAGGTGGAGCCAGCATTGTCCGGACAGGGGTGGCCAGAGTACCTTGTTGATGGGGGCTGCGCCCTTCCTGGGCCAGGCGTCGGCAGAGTCATCCGCCGCTCCCCAGGAGGGTGGAGCCAGCATTGTGGTGGTCGAGCACAGCTACAGTTCGAGTCAAGAGGCACTCCTACCTCCCACTAAGGTGTAATCTGCGCATTCACCACCTGTCATCCCTCCAGCCCTGTCACTCACACATCCCAGACAGTCAGATACACATACCAGCAGAGGCGGGCTGAAATGGCTAAGCAAGCAAATGCTAACTTTCTAAAAGTAGCATTTGCAAACCCAGGATACTAAAATAAACTTGACTACAAGAAATATTTTATCATCCTGAGTTCAGGCATACTAAACATGACTCGCTACCATGCTCCTTGAGCCTGCGGGGATTATAGGGTGTAATAATTCCAGCAGCTCAGTCTGGCCTAATGGAGCAGGTAGCCTTCAATAGTGAAATACGGTCTTGGTTGTAAGTCACTACTAGGACATGCCACGCACATCAGGGCTTGTCCTACCTTACACCTACAACGCACCCTGCCCGCAGGCCTACCATAGGGGTGACTAACATGTAGTCAAGGGAAGGGTCGGTGCTGGCAAGTGGGGACACTTGCCCAGCTAGCGTGACAGTACGAGACCGCACGCGGGTTCTGCGGTCGCAGTTCCCAGACACATCTTTACGGCTGCTTCGGTGGGTGGCGCAACCAGCGCTGCAGGCCCACCAGCAGTATTGGCATCTACAAGCCCCGGCACTCTCTCGTGCACTTTACTAGGGACTAACAGTAAATCCAAAGAAACAATCATGGAGACCAATCGCATGTACAATTTACAGTAGGGAGCACTTGCACTGCGGCACGGATCAGCCGTGGCGCAGTGCCCTGAGTATCGGAAAACCAGCAAAACATCGGAGGCACATCAGCAAAAAGTGGAAGGGAGACTCACGCCAAGGTGCCAGGTCTAACAACCGTGCTGCAGAGTCTAACTTTCTTCCTGTGCACACAATGTCAGCCGATCACCTCCACAGTCCCAGGTTGCACCAAAGCACGCACACTGCTTCACTAAGACTTACTCCAACTCCGGTGCCCCGATATCCAGGCACTCTTCACAAACGCCTTTGGCTGCACCAAGACACGCTCACGATGTCCAAGCCTCACTTCGCCTCCGGTGTACTAGATGACCAGGCGCTCTTCACCAGCGCCTCTGGTGCACCCCGACACGCACCCTGCATGTCTGAGACTCACTCCACTTCCAGTGCAAATGTTGCCCAGGCACTCCTCACCAACGCCTCTTGTGCACCACGACACTCACCCTGCGCGTCCGAGACTCCCTTCACCCCCGATGCACACACTGACCAGGCACTCTCATCAGTGCCTGCGGTGCACCACGACACGCACCCTGCGCGTCTGAGTCTCACTTCTCCGATGCACACTCTAACCAGGCGCTCTTTTCCAACACCTGTAGTGCACCACGACACGCACCAAGCGCGTTCGATTCTTGCTTCTCCGTGTGTCCAAGATCACAGAGCACACCATCTGAGGGTCTCAAGCTGCCACAACGCGCACCCACCGCGTTGCTTGAAACTTTTCCGGAAACTTTTATATTCCTGTGTTTACAAAGAGGGAGCCAGCTCACCTTGGGCCCTTGGGGTAACAAGACCCAGCACAAAGCACAGTCTTCTTCAAGCAGGGGGACCCAGTGCACAAAGCACAGTCCCAACAGCCTCTTCATTGGTTAAAACAGCAAACTGCAGACCAGCCCCTGATCACAAAGCAGGGGTTGGTCCTTCCCAGCAGTCTCTTCAGTTGTTCCTTCCTTAGCAGAGGTTCCTTTTGACCACAAAATGGGTCCAAGCCTTTTCAGTCTCAATCCATTTCAATTCCGCCGTTCGGGGGTTTGAGCTCTCATAGTTATACCCCTAAATGTCTTTGAAGTTTGGTGTGCTCAGTGGTCCCTGACTCCTGCCTAAATCAGTTCTGGGTGTCTCCCTCCCAATATCACCTTTCTCCCTTTGATACTGAGGTCTGGATCCTTAATCACTCAGCAGGAGATGGGTCAATTGTTTTATAGCAGCAACCCAGGCCTTTTCAATTCCCGTACTTCTCTTCCACCGACTCCCCAGATGCAGGGCAGCTGGTGCCATCACAACCCCTCCCTGGGTCAAGACCTCTACCAGCTCCTCTCACCTCTCAGATCCAGACAGTCAATCCACATTCAGCAGAGACACACAGAAATGTTTAAAGCACAAAACTCAGCCACTTTCTAAAAGAGTGGCTTCTGAACACACAGTGACAAAACCACTTGCATAGAAAGATGTGTTATGACACTGTGAGTTCGTACATACTGAACTTCACCTCTCCATTTTAAACCTATGGGAAACTAGGCTAACAAACACAATACCCAGCCTTCCCCATGCAGTTCAATGGGCAGGTTGGCCTTTCACCAGTGAAAAATGAAATGGAGTGTTTGTCCCTGTCAGGACATAGCACACATCTCAGTATATGTCCTGCCTTTTACTTACACTGCACTCTTTCCAGGGGTTACCCAGGACCTACCACAGGGGTGCCCACTGTGTACACAAAAGGGAAAATGAGGCCTAACAAGTGGTTGCACTTATCAGTACAACATGCTAACTTAGCAAATTGCGCACAGGCCCTACACTGCCGCCTGAGTTCCCTTCTCCACACACCTCTGCATTACTAGCCCTGACACACAGTGCACATCACTATGGACTTTACTAGTAAGGCAAACATTCCAATCATGGCCAGTCAATTACCATTACACTTTACAAAGGGAACACTTGTACTTTGACACTGATCAGCAGTGGCAAAGTACCCAAAGCATCTAAATTGGCAACTCTATGTCAGGAAAACGGTGTAGGGGGAAAGCAAAACGTTTATGGAACTTTAGCCAAAAAGGCCAAGTCCTACATTTGCTTTCAAAATAAAATCTTCATAAAAAAATGAAAGCAGAAAAAAAATCATTTAGCTATATAACTGTAACATTTCAGGTACCGTTTATTTGCAGCTGCAGCATCGTTTAGTAACGTGTTAATGCATGCTAGTATTTCCCAAAACTATTCATTATGGGAAATCAGTGTAACCAGTTTCAGTAAGATTATGGGAAACAAAAATAAACAAGCATCGGCAAAGCCAGTAGGTCTGAAATTCCTGGTCAGTTTTTTAGTTTTGTCAATGTGCGAATTGTTTTGGCATGGTTTTTGTAAAACCTTATTGGTCTGGTAGCTGTCTGTCCCGCACCATTATAACAAACTTTGGCAAAAGCAACAATTGTTTTTGGTCTCAAATAGCATACACTGCCACAGTAGTTACTGGCATTGAGCAAAACTACTGTGTGCCGATATGCTCCTTATGAAAGCAGAATGCTGTCACTGACAGTGAAGCCAGCCGATACAGAGAGAGAGGCAACATTACACAAAACATCATGGTCAACACCAGACCAAATTAGGGGCTCAATTATTAAAGGAAGTCTATGTCCTTGCATTAAGTGCAGCTATACAGCTTTCCTGAGATCCTAAGAATTAGGACAAAAAAATAGTACCCCATGAAAATATTTGAACTCCATTTTGGCATGAGCAAATATGCATGTGTATCTTTGCTCAAGCGAACATCTGAGTGTTTGCAAGTTTACTTTCCCTCCAACCACTTTTTTCCCCAACTATGGAAGAAGGGTTACGTCTGCCATTGTAAGGAGTAAAGTTCCAACATTTCTCAGTATGGGAAAAGATCAGAAAAGAGTTATTGAAAACCCTAAAAATATACTAGTTAGTAGGTTTGCACAGACTCAAAAGGGCATTCTAACCCTAGAACTATTGCTTACCACTACCTTCAGCCCCAGTAGGTAGATCTAGATTCAGACCCTGTCTGCAACAACTTTTTAACTGTTTAGTGTCACTTTACTATTTGTAAGCACCGCTTTTAAAACTACCAGGCACGTTCAAAAAAGCATTCATTTGTACTCTACAGCGCTGTTGACGCTGTCGCGCTAACATTTCAAAAGCGGCCGCCATTGCACCTGGCGCGCTCGCCGATCACGCCCACTAGAGGCCACGCCCACTCTCCCTAGAAATGTGCCAGCATAGGAAGCGCAGCGGACGAGCGCAGCGGGAGCGCCGTTTGCGCGCCGAAGGCGCGCCTAAGGCAAGCCCGTCTGCGCCCGTCCGCGCTAAGACCGCGCCAGGCGCCAGACCCCTTGCCCAAACTCCTACAATCCTGAGGTACACCTCTAGCGACCTCTACCGACTCCGAGGTAAGCCCGACTGCCCCTGCAAATTCGACTTAGCTACAATACTAGTCTCCTCCACCTGCATGAATTGCCACTGGACCCTCAACCTAGAAGCAGAACGGTCAACCCCCCCCAATTCCTCACGACCTTTCTTTACAGGGGCCTTAATAAATGCCAGGTCAATGTGTAAACACAGCCAGGACATCCATGATCTCATCATTGATCACGACCTGGACTGCCTAATGATCACCGAAACCTGGCTCACTGATGACAGCAACCCTGACATTGCCACTGCCCTCCCTCCGGGTTTCGCCTTTCATAGACAAGATAGACAGAAGGGTAGAGGAGGTGGGATTGCAGTTATCGTTAGGAACACCTTTAACTGCCACACCTTCAGCCTCGATCCCCTCACCGACGCAGAAGGTTTAGGTTTCTGCATAAACCTTAGCAAAACGCTCTCCTTTACCGGTGGCCTCATCTATCGTCCACCTGGAAATGCCACGAAATTCCTAGACTCGCTAGACGACGCTCTTGGTAGTTTCCTCCTTCACTACCCACACTTCACCCTCCTTGGAGACTTTAATATACATCTTGAATCCATAGCAGACCCGCACTCCAGAAATTTTCTACAGTCGCTGGACGTTTTTAACCTTCAACAAAGCGTCAAGCTTCCCACACATTCCCTAGGTCACACCTTGGACGGTATCTGTTCTAACCTCCCGTCCCTCTTCTCCCTATCCCCTATTCCGCTAATCTGGACCGACCATTGTCTAATCCCCTTTCATATCTCTAATGGCGTCATCCCCACTGGCAATAAACGTTTTCGCCAGTCCGCCCGTTCCATCAACTGGAATACTGTCCAGAAAAACCTCACTCTCCACCCCTTTTCCCCATCTAATGCCCCTCCTCCCTCTGGCGATATAGATAGAGACGCTATAGGCCTCAACAACTGGCTCACTCACGAATTCTCGACTCGCTGCCCCCCCAACAAACGGGACAAGGCCACGAAATCAGTTAAACTCATGGCCCCTTGGTACACACCGGACCTTACCGCCGCCCATCTCCTTTGCAGAAAAGCTGAGAGGAAATGGCGTAGTACCTACGACAACTGTGACCGCAGGAACTACATCCTACAAAGGAAAACCTATCTTGCAGCTATCAAAATAGCAAAAAAAATCTACTACGTTAATGCTATTAATAACGCTAGCCAAAGGCAAAAAACGCTTTTCTCTATAGTTAAATCCTTTACCAAACCCAAAGCTCTTCAACCGGAAATCCCCCCATCCCAAGAATTCTGTGATAAAATCTCGGACTACTTTGATGACAAAATCACTCTCATCCACAATAATTTCCCTTCCCCATCCCCAGTTCCCTTACCATGGGACCCTGACCATTCCAACCCGCCCACTAATAGTCTCAAAAGCTTTACTCCGGTTACCTTGTCCCAGACCAAGGACGCAATCCTTGCTTGCAAATCTGGCTCCCCCTCTGACCCCTGTCCACCTAGGATTCTCCACCTTATCATCGACGAAATTAACCCCTCCATCAACACCATAATCAATCAATCCCTCTCAACCGGCTTAGTACCATGCTCTTGGAAACAAGGGGTGGTCAAGCCGCTCTTGAAAAAGGCGAACAAACCCCCCACCGACCTGACCAACCTTCGTCCGATCACCCTCCTACCTGCACTAGGTAAAATAACAGAACAACTGGTCCACAAGGAGCTTAAAACCTTTCTGGACTCAAATAATTCACTTCACCCCCAACAATCCGGGTTCCGGCCGAAACATTCCACTGAGACGGCCCTGATCGAGCTGACCGACACAATTAAAACCCTTCAAGATCAGAGGAAGAAGGCTATCCTGATCCTTCTCGACCTCACGGCAGCTTTCGACACTATTTCTCATTCTATCCTGATCAAGAGACTCTCAGATATCGGCATTTCCAACACTGCCCTATCTTGGATCAGTTCTTTCCTTAGTGACAGGTGCCAGACCGTCTCACTTGGCCCCTATCAATCCAAGGAGAAAAAGGTGTTCTGCGGCGTCCCCCAGGGTTCAATCCTGAGTCCCCTCCTCTTCAATATTTATCTTATCCCTCTCCTTACCCTCATAGAATCGTTCGGCATAACTGTCACTTCTTATGCCGACGATACGCAGCTGATCATCCCCCTTGAAGATAATACCAACACGGCCGAGCTCAACCTGAAACACTGCCTTACAGCAGTCTTCCAGTGGATGGACACCAATCACCTTCGCTGCAACTCGAACAAAACCGAGATTCTCCCCATCGGAAAGGATGCATCCTTCTGCCCTGCCCTGTGGTGGCCGGACAACTCTGCCGCCCCTCCCCAAACTGTCTCATCAGCTAGGAACCTTGGTGTCCTTTTCGACTCCGAGCTATCCTTCGACCTCCACGCCTCAAACACGGCAGGTAAATGCTTTGGCATAATAAAATCATTAAGGAAATTCTTTGACTTCCTCCCGCTCGAAGCGAGAAAAACCCTCATCCTGTCCCGAGTTGACTACTGCAACGGACTCATGGCAGGGACCAAAAAATCGACCCTCGCCAAACTGCAAAGTGTCTTGCACACTGCCGCCCGGCTTGTCCTGAAACTCCCACGTAAATCCTCCATCTCCGCAGCCCTTAGGGCACTTCACTGGCTCCCCCTACACAAGAGAATCCTTTTTAAAATTCTCATTGTAGCTTTTCGAGCCTTCAACAAAACTGGCCCTTCCTATTTAACCAAACGTTTCCCCCATTACACTCCGTGCCGACCTCTAAGATCTTCACAAGACAACCTCATGACCTTGTCTAAAATCAACCTTAAATCCAAAGGCGGCAAAACCTTAAGCAACTTAGCCATAAAAGCCTGGAATAATATGCCAAGGCATCTCAGGCTTCAAACATCTGAGAAACCTTTCCGGAAGCTGCTCAAAACCTGGATCTTCACGCTTCCTGACGATTGGTCTAAAGCCGCCATCTAGCTTCCCCCACTCCTCCCCTTGACTGGAATCAGGTCCTACAGCGCCATGATGCTCCTTCCGGAGCGACCGCTTGCGCTTAACAAATACCAATCCAAATTCCAAATTCCAAATCTGCAGAAGCGTGGCAACATAAGGGCATTGCAAGTATTCAAACATTACAGGGGCGCTAGGTGGCGCCAAACCAAGATGGACGCACTGGAGTGAAGCTCCCGCCAGGCCGTGCACTCATTAAAATCCTGCAGTATCCTGAATGACCGAACGGACTCAAAACCAGCACCACTGGGTCCATCGGAGCAACACCAAATTCGTCCAGTTTTGCCCGTGGGGAACTTTACAAATTGCCGTCTAACCGCCAACGGGAGGGGAGAGCTGACCGCGACCTGCTGAACGCCGGGGACGCCCGCCAGGAAAGGCCGCTGCTTTGAGGCCTGCGTGATGGCCGCGAGAGACGAACATCGCTGATTTGGGCCTGCAGTCATCCGGTGTGGCCGATCCTTCACTAACCTCCCCACTGGCTACTGAGGTGAGCGCTGCCCCTGCACAAACCCTCTCCTCCCGTGCCGAAGACCCGACCCAAGGGCACCCTCCGGAAGGCCGGTAACTGCCGCATGCGGCCCACCCTCTGCCGGACACCCTGAACACTTAAGCAGGGCCGATAGGTGGCCTTCCTGCAGTCATCCGGTGTGGCCGATCCTTTACAGACGGTTTGAGGTGAGCGCTGCCCCTGCACAAACCCTCTCCTCCCGTGCCGAAGGCCCAACCCAAGGGCACACTCCGGAAGGCCTGTAACCGCCGCAAGCGGCCCACCCCACTGCCGGACACTCTGATCAATTCAACAGGGCCGACAGGCGGCATTCCATAATTGCAGCATGACCCCCTGCCACTTACAGCTGCCTGGGAGCCCACACTGCCCGACCGCCGGGGCTGCGAACCTGCTGACACTCACCAGACCGGCAGAGCATCACGAGACCCCCGAGGCTTTGCGGCCTAGAAACGTGTTATGTTATGTTATGTTATGTTATACTTGGTTTTGTATAGCGCGCGGCTACTCAAAAGAGTGTCCCGGCGCTTTGGTTTGCACACCTATCTCATAACATAACAAGAAAAGAACAGATAAAAACAGAGAATCCAGAAAAGAAAAAAAAAAAACAGGAAACAGCTAAGAAGTAAAAAGCCAAGTTTTAAGCCCCTTCCTAAAGGCCAGCAAGTTAGAAGTACTGCGCAAGGCCACTGGCAACGTATTCCATAGCTGGGGAGCCAGCAATCTAAAGGAACGGCCTCCAATGCGTGCCCTCTTAACACGAGGAGCTGCGGCGAGGAACAAGGATCCTGACCTCAAGGGTCTGGCTGGATGGTAAAAAGCCAGCCTTTTTTTAAGGTATTTCGCTCCGGTGGCATGCAGAGCTTTATGCGCCAGAGTCAAGGTCTTAAAAATTATCCGCTTCCGGACAGGAAGCCAGTGCAGTGCCTGCAGGAGGCACGGCGAGATAGTCCAAAAATTGCCCGTGCTGCCGAGTTCTGGACCACCTGTAGCCGTTGAAGCAGATATTCTGGCAGGCCGAGATAAAGAATGTTTGAATAATCAATTCTCGAGCCAATTATCGCCTGCACTGTGATCTTCCTGTGCTCCTCCGATAGTAAAGGGAGAAACTTACGCAACATCCGGAGCAGGCCAAAACAAGTGCCGGTAAGGCAGATTATCTGTGAGCGCAGTGTTAGGCCGTTGTCAATCTTAATCCCTAGGTTTTTAGCCACCTGGGACGAACTTGCTGGTGGAAACATGTTCTCTGGTCACCACACCTTCCAGTCCGGATCTGAACTGCACCCAAAGAAGAGGACCTCGGATTTATCCGAGTTGCACTTGAGGCTGTTATGTTGGAACCACTGAAAAACAGCCTCAAGGCAGCCCCGGATCCTCTCTCCGTCGAAGTCCGCACCCCTCTCACAGGTGAAGAGGAGCTGGGTGTCATCAGCGTAGGAAACGATCTGAGCCCCGAAAGACTCCGCCAGAGCCGCCAGAGGGGTCATGAAGATGTTGAATAGAGTCGGGCTCAATACTGAGCCCTGAGGGACTCCGACACCAAGTGGCGACATCTCGGCGGAGCAAGCAGAGGCCCAGATCGTTTGTCGACGGCCCGCCAGAAACGAACGAAACCAGTTGAACACCGTCCCCCTAAGACCGATCTCAAAAAGCCTTGCGAGGAGACCCTCGTGGGGGACGGTGTCGAAGGCCGCCGACAGATCTAACATCACCAGCATCGCCCTGCCACCTGAATCCAGCACATCCTTAATCGCCTCCGAAACTTCCAGGAGTGCTGTTTCGGTGCTAAGATTGGTGCAGAATCCAGATTGAGTGGGGTGCAGTAGATCATGGGACTCCAGATAATCGGCGAGCACCTTATGCACATGTTTTTCAATAATCTTAGCGAAAGCGGGCAAAAGCGAAATAGGCCTGTAATTCGCCAGCACCTCCGTGTCCAATCCGGGCTTTTTGAGCAGGGGAATGATCATCGCCTGCTTCCAGGACCGAGGAACCACACCCTGTACAAGAGAACAATTCAGCAGGGGGTTCACATAAGGATTAATGGCTGCTGCCATTTTCGCCATAAACTTGGCGGGGCAGGCATCCCGAGGAGAACCTGATTTTAGACAAGCCATCAAATCCAACGAAGAGGCCATAGAGAGAGGAGGAAAGACTGCCAGAGCCGGACCTGCACTAGACAGGATGGCTGAGACATTCTCTGCCAGGCAGTGCACCTCAGGCTCCTGCACCGGGAAGGAGTCCTGGATCAGTCGGATCTTGGAAGTAAAAAAGTCAGCAATCGCACTGACCCAAGGCTCAAGGGGGGAAGTCTGAGTCGACGCAGCACGTGGAGTCGTAAACTCCCGCACAAGCTCCTTACAAGAATTAGAGGCAGCTTCAATTTTCCTCGCGAAATAACTCTTCTTCTCAGAGAGAATGTCTCGATGATAAGCTTTCACTAAAGGCACATATTGGTGCCCTGGAAGTGGGAATTTCGCCAACAGCCGCCGAATATTTAACCCGGACACCGGAGACCACCATGCTGCTTTGCCCCCCCGCCCCCTCCCCCCTGCGGCTGGAACTCCCTCGGACATAGCGCCCTGAAGCTCTGGGGCACCATGAGCTAGTGACTTCAAGGGGCACCATCTTTCCTGCGTAGCCTTAAGTTTATTCTGCAGGGTTGAGGCCGTTTGGGCAGGACAGCGCATCACAGCACTCCAAGTAACTGCGGCCTAACAGCAAATGGTGCATTAACGGAGCCGGGGAAGAAGGGTACCCTCCAGCGGCTGCCGCACGAGGATTCCGGCCATCAGCACACATCCTTCTGAAGCAACCCCTACGGCTTCTGAGTTTCACACTGTCCGGGGGCACTGAACAACGCCGCCATCTCGCAGGGCCTACCTTCCCGCTCAACCACCAGCCCCTCCCCGATAATCGGAGCTTCTTCGGCCCCCCACCGATCCTGTGGAGGTCATTGCTGCCCCTACAGACATCACCCTATCAGCCAACCCTAACGCGGGGATACGGAGAGGCCTCCGGGAGATACTCTGAGGCCGGAGGCATACCAGCGTGACCCCCCCCACTGACGGGCTTGACCCAATCGTGCCAAGAAGCCCACGCCCTTGTAGCTACAGCCATCTGACCCAAGATTAAGGGCATCCGAGGTCCATCTGAAGAGACTGGAACCCCCCGCCACCTCTATTGCATATCGACGGGATACCCCCCTGTCTTGCCCAGGAGACATCCGGCGAGACCGATAGCACCACAAGACTCTGCGCCCTCCGGTCTCCCCGACCATTGCGCTCCACAGCCAGGAGGCTAAAGGCACTGCCTAAACATCACCCTCGCACTCGGAGTAAAGGACAGCAACTACCCCTGGTGCTCGACTACAACCGTGTCAGCTATCTCCTCCACTGCCTTTGACACCGTCCTGGCGACCACTTTCACGGCGTCGTCTCGGACCCCGAGGCGAGACATGGGCCGCAACGATGCTAAACAGTCCAAGATACCCTTCGAAACTCGAGAGACTGCCAAAACTACGCCGGAGACGAATGGCAGCCCTGGGGCCTCAACCCCCCAGGATGAAGACGAAAATCTATTCTGCTAAGTATGAAGCCAAGCCTATCAACGATAGACACCAAAATCGACGCCATAAATACTCGCATGGATAGCGTTGTGGCCAAACTTGAACATCACGATACCCGCATAAAGAAAACCGAGGACAGAATCTCGGTGGTAGAGGATGGGGCGACATCTACCACTAAGCAAGTCACGCAAATGGAGAGGCTGCTTAAGATAATTGCTGACAAAAATGAGGATTTAGAAGCGAGGTCCCACCGCAATAACATCCGCGTCCTAGGCCTTGCGGAGTCCACCAACACGGGCAAAATGGAGGTCTTCATGGAAACCTTAGTCGTGGAACTTTTCGGGAAAGAACCCTTCTCCTCACACCTCATTGTTGAAAGGGCCCACAGATCCCTAGCTGCACGACCTCCTCCTGGCGCCCAGCCCCGTCCCATCATAGCCCGCTTCCTAAACTACAGGGATAGAGATGCAGTGCTTCGGCGGGCGCGAGAAACTGGTACAGTGAAGTACGGAAACACAACCCTCTCTTTCTTTCCAGATTTCACCCCTTCTGTCCAAGACGCCAGGCGCAAATTCGCAGTGGTCAAGAAGAAACTACAAGCCCAGGAAATCACCTATGCCATGTTGCACCCGGCCAAGTTAAAAATAACATACCACGGTTCGCCACATTTCTTTCACAACCAGCAACAAGTAGAGGACTTTCTCAAACAACACAGACGGGAACAATCGAGGGATGAAGGGGAGAGGAATCGCTCAAGGTCGCAGTCCCCGATGTCCCACCAAGACTAGCTGGCATCAAGACTTTTCTGAACGCTAAGGTATTGTGCGCTGCTCCCATAACATCTGGACAATGAAGACTCCGATGAGGTACCATATTCTGTTGTATTCTCTCATCGATTGGAGACACTGTTGAGTGCTTGGCCACCCACCTCCGTCCCACATAGGTCGGCTAGGCTCTGTCCTGGCTGTAAGTGGGTGAAAGTGTGGAGGGCAGGTCTGGCGCCCCTAGATTCCGTCCCTAATGGGCGAGCCCCTAACCGCCTCTTTCCCTTCTAGGGCAAGAGCAACGGTATTGACTGTTTTGACTTTGGTTCTATTTGGGTTTAGGGTGGTGGGAGGGTCATTGACTGCCCGGCTAGTTGGGGATGCCGGTGTGGGAGGGATGACACTTTGCTCCGAATCTACAACACAAGATACACCATTTATAACGGAGATGTACTTCAATGTCTTGGTTGATAGTCTAATGGTATACCGGCCAGTTGGGGAGGCCGTGAAAGTTAGGAAAATAAACTGCTTCCAGTATGCTGGACTCATTTCCCCAGATACCTAGAACTGGGGGGGAGGGAGGGAGGGGACTGAACTATGCTCTAGTCGGAAAGTGCTTTGATTACTGTTTAACGTCGAATGCTGCAAAGTTGGCCATTGTTTTCACTCAATGTGGGGATGGGGGGGATAGCGGATGAGCAACCATCGCTCCAACTCCAGGTGATGTCGTGGAACGTGCCCGGACTAAATAATCCTAGGAAAAAACGTCAGGTGCTGGGATATTTGGACAGGCATGGGGTGTCTATAGCGATGCTGCAAGAAACACACTTAGCGCCTAATTGCCCTCCCTAGTTTGCGTCCAGATGGGCATCGCACAGAGTCTTCTCATCCTACTCAAACTACGCCAGAGGCGTTACAATCCTGGTAAAGAAAGGGGTGGGCTTTACCCCAGCAGGCACAGACACGGACCTGGGAGGCAGATACTGTATGATCTGGGGGAAACTACACTCTCATGTGGTACTCTTTGCCTGCTATTATGGTCCCAATACTGACGACCCGTCAACACTTCTTACCATGTGGGGCAAGATCCAAACACTAGGTATAGCCCACGTCATAATAGGGGGAGACTTCAATACGGCTGTGAAGCCTGCTGAGGATAGGTCACACCCGCAGCCAGTACATTACACGGCGGGATGCCTGGCTTTCACCTTGGGGATACCCTGTAGGGGCTATCTCGCAGGGAAAAGCCAGGACGGGTTCCCAAGGCAAGCGCGGAGATACCCCTTCGGGGGTCGATTCAGGCGCTATATAAGAAACATAATAATAATAATAATAATACCCAACGCACCCTTCTCGGCATCATGGAGGACCAGCGCTGGACTGATGCTTGGAGACAAACACACCCCATCCAAAGACAAGGTACACACTTCTCGGCGGTACACTCCACCTGGGCACGCATAGATTATTTTTTTCTGACTGCAGGCCTCACTCCTTGGGTGGTCAAGGCTCTGCACCCGGCCCGCACCCTCTCGGACCACTCTCCTGTCCTTCTCACCCTGCGCGCCCCTTTGGACGTATCTCCCTACCTAAGCTGGCGCCTCAACCCTGCGCACCTCACAGACTCGGCCTTTAGGACAGAACTTGAGCTAGACATACAGGATTTCTTTGCCGTGAGGGGATGGTGTATATCCAAAGGGGGGGTGGGTCCTTAAATCACTTCGGAGCGATCTCCATAAGCTCGAAACTGAAATACGCACACTTGAGCGTAATATTCCTTCGGGACGGGAGGGACGCGAAAGGCAAGCACAGATACGGGAGAAGGTTAACGAATACACAGAGGCTGCAGATAGAGAATGTAAATTCCTGGGGGAACCCTACACAGCACGCACATTTCGTGAAGGTTACAGGCCGGGCAGAGCTCTGGCTTCGGCTGTTCGACCCCCCAGGCACCACAACTACGTAACTACCCTGCTCGATGAACACAAGATACCACAGAACGACATACCTGGACAGCTCCGGGTACTTACCGACCATTACACATCACTTTACACCTCCCAGAGACAATCGCCCCTTGCCCTACTCACGTACCTGGAAGATACTGCGATAGCCTGGTTAGGACCAACACAACAAAAATTCTTACATCTCGAATTAGAACTGGATGAAATAAAAGATGCTATTATGTCCATGAAATCTGGCAAATCGCCTGGGTCGGATGGCCTTCCAATAGACTTCTATAAAACCTACATACACTTGCTTGCCCCTATACTTAACCAGGTATACTATACAGCACTCGAGGAAGGCGCCTTACCAGCCAGTATGCGGGAAGCCCTGATAGCGTCGCTACTCAAGCCGGGCAAACCACCAGAATTGTGCGATTCCTACAGGCCACTCTCTTTATTAAACACTGACGTCAAAATACTAGCAAAGGTCCTAGCGACACGCCTGAACCTCCTTATGGACCGACTGATACTTCCGGATCAGGCCGGATTTGTCCCTAACTGTGCGACCTCCCACAACCTCCGCACCTTGCAAGCTGTACTTCAAGACATTGACCCTAGATGCGAGGCAGCAGCTGTCTTCCTAGACTCCACCACGGCGTTCGACTCCCTGGAATGGGACTATCTACTGTCATTAATGGAGAGGATGGGTACTCCCTTTAGCTTCCTAGACTGGATCAAGCTCTTATATACTAAACCCTGCGCCTCCATTCTACTGAATGGTTCTCGGTCCGCCCCCTTTGAAATACAAAGAGGCACTCGCCAGGGATGCCCACTATCCCCAGTGCTCTTTGCCATAGCTACCGAACCCCTAGCAGCAAAGCTCAGGCAACATCATAATCACTGCTCGCTAATTTACCCCGAGCGACAACTGCTCATTTCGCTATACGCCGATGACATGACTCTTTACATCTACAAACCGCAAGAAAATATGAACCCCCTCTTGCGGGAAATAACTAAATTTGGAGCCATAGCGGGGATACAGATAAATTGGTCGAAATCTGCCCTGTTCCCCCTAACAGATAAAACTCTGCAGTTCCCACTTGACTACCCTCTAATATGGGAAAAGAACAAGATAAAGTACTTGGGAATCGATATAACTAGGGACCGCGACACCCAAAATAGGGCAAAACTATGGCACTGTCCTCGATAAACTGACGGAGAGCGTCACTAAATGGATCCACCTCCCGCTGTCCATGGCTGGACGCATATCCCTGATAAAGATGGTAATCCTCCCCAAACTGCTATACCTGTTCACTACCATTCCATACAGTCCTGGCACGTATTTTTTCCAAGCGCTTGACTCCCAGTTGTCTAGACTGATTTGGGGGGGGGAAACAAGCCAGGATGAAATTAAAGACACTCATGTTGCCATAACACCAAGGTTTCGAGGTACCCAACTTTCGATTATATTATGACTGCGCACAGGGTCATTTCGCTGCCTACTGGCTTCACCCTCCTCCCTTCATGGCCCATTTGGCCGTAGAGGATGGTTACATGAGGCCGGAAAAGCCATCAGGATATCTTTTTTCTGAGGCACATATCACGGTCCGGGACCCCACCACTGTAGACTGCACGGTACTAGCCTGGCGAAGACTAGCTGCACGAATGGACGTTGCCCTTTTATACTCCCCGCGCATGATCCTAGCCCATGACCCCAGATTGAGCATAGCCCGTGAAGAGATAGGCCGCCAACTACTTACCAAACTGGGCCTTCATACATGGGGCGATTTGTTTACACAGGGGCAGTTTCGCTCTGCAGCTCAATTTTTTGGGGAACACGCGCCCTCTGTCATGGACACGTTCCTATACGTACGACTGAGACAAAACATAAAATCTGTCACTCCCAATTTCCCAGATGAGCCGGAAGTCGTGGCCCCCTTGCACTCTCTTCTCCAGACTGATACCGCGAAACATGTAGTCTCCATGTTATACCAAAATGCTTATACAGCCTCTACTCCCCCGGATCTCAGTGCGAGACGCGACTGGGATGAGGACCTGGATGCCCCGCTCACAGACGACCAATGGGAGGAAAGCTGTGCACACACGAATTCAGTAACGGGTAATGCCCGGCCTTAGACTGGTCCACTTTAAGTTCTTGCATCAACTGTATTACACCCCTGCCAAACTCCGTCGATTTGGCCTGCGTGACGTGGACCGCTGTCCAAGATGCAAACAGCCGGGAGCGGACTTCATCCACCTGGCATGGTCCTGCCCCGCTGTGGCCTCCTACTGGATAAACATTTTCGAAGCCATGTCTGAAATGGTTGGAGTGGCAATTGATCCCTGCCCCAAAATTGCTCTGCTGGGCCACTCCTCTCCAGCGCTTAAGAAACACCGAAAATTCTTCGCGCTCGAATTTCTGATCGCGAAACGTCATATCGCCTGCAGATCGGGCAGAGGGAGAGCCCCTAAATTCAAACTCTGGTTGACCACCATGTCTACTTGGCAGGAACAGCTACATAACTATGCCGATCTGTTACCCCATAAATCACGCCCTAAAGACCTCTGGGGCCCTCTCACTGCCTATCTCCTCAAGACCCTACCTGGGGATGAACCCACGCCGGACAATCTAACAGGCGCTGGCCACAGTGCACCAACCTCTGTCCTCAGAGATGTTGCTGATCCCCCCCTGTCGGGCGCTGCAACACCTCCTCCCTCCGGCCCTTCATTCCACCACTGGATGTAGGTTTCAACACTGATACTGATGCTGCACATGGGCATGGGCACAATGACTCGGACGCGCAGCGACGCACTACATCAGCTCTGAGTGATCGGGAGGTGGACTACCTCCACCCCCACCCCTGGCTCAGTCGCTGTACCCCTCCCCGCGACACGCACATCGTACTACAAATGGTTCCAAACGCGCAGCGTTCTACCTAATGCGCTAACAGAATCGCAGATGGCACTTCCATCCCCCCCCACAACCTTCATGTTGGTTCATAAGCGGCAGAGCACACCCACTCAATATGACCACAAATCCTAGGATTGGGAAATCAGACACCCTTGCGCTGCACCACAAGCTCCTCATAGCCACATACTAAGTATGGTGGACAACTATAGGCATAGATCAACTATCTAGGTTCTCACAATCGACTACGAGAGGTTTACAGTTCAACCAACCAAAAAAAAAAGAAAAATGACCTCCAATGTTTAATATTTGTTGGTATTTTGCTATGTTCCTGCTGTTTTTCATTACAGCTCCACACTATTTAAAACGCGGCCGGCCCGGATGGTACTGAGGAACAATGTGACAAGGATTTGGGTAACATTTTGATGTAATTTTTAACTGCCACTGTTGAGAGATAAGGAAGTATGCACAGGGATGAAAATATAAAACCCGGCTGTTGCATTGATGGCTTTATTGTAATGTTCTCTTGAATATAATGCAGCTGTGAATAAAGTTCTTATAAAAAGTATTCAAACATTACTATGGTAAGAGCACTGGCATAATCAGAGAGGCTCTATCAGAGCTCCTATATAAGGAGATTGCGGCCATAATTTGTCTCTACACTTCATGGCACTAAAGGGACAAGTGGATTTTGTTACAGGACAAGTCGATTAATGAAGCAACCTGCCCCTTGGAAAAGTAGATATTTTTATTAATTTCCACACCGCTGGTCTAGATTATGTGACAGGATGGGGTTGGCTATGTCTTTGGCATATTAAGCTGCTGATTGCAGTTGTGCAGTAAGCTTTTCAGTGTCTTTTTAGGCTCTCTTTTTCTGTCTTGATTACCTGGGAAGAAGGTGATTGGTCTTAATTTTGAGAGGTTTTTAGTAGAAAATATGATTTGTTGCTCCAGAGAAGTATTTATAGCTATAGTGAGTATTTTATAAGTTGTTTTTGTGTGGTGAGGGTATGTTATGTAAGATTGGGAAAGGTCATCAATGTCCACCTCTAACATCTGGTTTGTTGTCCTGTTGAGGCGTATAGTTGTGTTTCGCAAAGGCATAGAGATCCATCTAGGTGTGCTTGATACTGTATGTCTGTGGTGGTTGGAGATCTATGCGGTCCCCTAGTTTCCTGAGCCGTAGTTATTTCAACTGCCAGCTTAAGGTTGGCCATGATATTCCATAATTCTTGTCTTATCTTGTCTATTGTCGACTTTAAGTTGTTAACACATGCTTGCCCGGGAGACGTAGCATTGTTTGTGGTGCTGGGAAGGGGAGACTCTTATGAGGGTGGCCATGCTTGTTCTTTGAGATATTGCTTGCCTGGTTTGGGGAGTTTGCAAAGCGGTATACCGTACAGTGAGTGGGAGGAAGTTTTGATCAGACACTTGAATAGCTTACTGATGGTTACTGATGTGCACAAAACTGTTCATCAGAATTTCCATCTTTAGACGTCAACCTAGTGTTCAAGTGTTCTCAAGCTTTCTTTCTCGAGAATGCCTAGAGCCCTCTCATCCCTCTCTCAAAATGAACTCAGACTCTGGATGTCTGAATTAGCTAATACATGTTATTCCTTTGTTCCAGTTTGCATTCTTTAACAATCTCTGGTTTTAAATCCACAGGTGATTGAAGAGTGGGCGTAGAAGACAAAATGGTGATCAGTAATAAGCAAATAATTGAAAACTATTAAAGGACCGATGCTAAAGAAGTAAAGTAGCTTCAGAGCTCCAACAAGAGGAAAGTTTCCAGGAAAAAGATGTGGTGAGAAACTTGGATTAGAGTAAAATAAAGAATGTGAAAGCAGTGTTTCTAAATAGATTTCCTGTTGCTCTAATGGTAGATGAAGAATGCCCTAGAGATGCTAACCCAGGGCAGGAAGACCATCTGTCTGAACCAGCGAGGACAAGCATCAGTCTAAAGTTCTATCCAGTCCAAGAGAAGATAATACACACAGAACAAGTGGGACTTGAAGAACTTTTAACAGACCTCAGCAAAATGGAACTTGAGCACCATATCCAGTGAATTGTCTTTAAATCAAAAATAAATATCTGTTGGTCACTTATTCATTGTAAACAAAGCTGCTTTAAAGACAGGTAGTCAGGTTAGGACTAAGATATCTACTAGTTACAAACTAGCGATGTGGGTATATCTGGGACCAAGGGAAGGAGAATGAAGGAAAAAAAATGCACCTCTGTGACCAATGACCACATTGTGCTTGTAGTCCGGGTCCACATGTCCACTACCATTCTCACCCATTAGAAGTGAACTCAGGTATTTGTTACCGGGCAAGACCTGCAAAATCCTTAATATCCTCATTGTAGTCTTATATGCAGACATAGAAGACATCTGTAAGAAGGGTGACAAGAAACAATGTGCTGCTACTGATACACAATAGTATTCTGAATGTTCATGCCAATACATTATGTGAATATGTACCTAGCTTTGAAATACTGAACACCAACCAAAGCCCTAATCAGTGCCTCATTAACTCATAAATAAATATGATAAAAGGGTTAGAGAATGCACATGGATGTAATCATGCAATAATCCCATGACAGGTTTCCCCATAAGTACCTGGGTCTGCTGATATTAAGGTTGTAGGGTGAATTAGGTTGCCTACAGAGGTTATACACTGTGAACTCCACAGAGAAGTGATCTTTGGCTAAATAAGATTTCATGTGTTAAGTTGAACAAGTGCAGCACATTTGAGTGGGTGATGCTAAACACATGCTGAATAAGATTTAGTATTGTCTTATGGCGTTTCTGCTAGAAAAATCCCAACTTGGAGATATTAACTTCAGAAAGGTATCTTCTCTCATAATGTAATGTATACAGGAGAACCCCGAACTTGGGGATATAAGCACCAAAAAGAAGTCTCATGCATGCTCTGAATGTGAGAAGAGCTTTACTTGTCGATCCAGACTCAGTCAGCATGAGAAAACTCACACTGGGGAAAAACCTCATCACTGCTCTGAATGCCTGAAACGCTTCACTCGCAAAGGCCATCTGACTCGACATGTGAGAACTCACACTGGAGAAAAACCTCATAAGTGCTCTGAATGCCACAAAGGTTTCCTATGTAAATTCAGACTTATTGAACATGAGAGAATGCACACTGGAGAGAAACCTTATCAGTGCCCTGAATGTCCCAAAAGGTTCACTCAAAAATCCCATCTCAGTCGACACGAGAGAACTCACACTGGAGAAAAACCTCATAAATGCTCTGAATGCCAGAAAACCTTCAGTCGGAAAAGAGTTCTCACACGGCATGAGTTAACCCATACTGGGCAGAAATCCCATCAGTGCTCTGAATGCCCCAAAAACGTTAGTTGTAAATACCTTCTCACTCAACATGAGAGAACCCACACTGGGGAAAAACCATATCACTGCTCTGAATGCCAGAAAAGCTATTGGCTGAAAACTGGTCTTATTTTCCAAGAGAGAACTCACACTGGGGAGAAACCATAAAAGTGCTCTGAATGTCACAAACCTTTAGTGAAAGAGCTAGTCTCACTCACCGTGAACAAACCCATACTGGGCAAAACCTTATCAGTGCTCTGAATGCCTAAAAAAGTTCAGTTATAAAAGCAGTCTTATTGTACATCAGAGAACTCACACTGGGGAAAAACCTAATCAGTGCCTTGATTGCCAGAAAACCTTCAGTGTGAAAAGTCACCTTACTGTTCATGAGAGAACACACAATGGAAGAACCTCTTCGGTGCTTTGAATTCCAGAGAAGCTTTAGTTATAAAACAATTCTCAATCCACATGTAAAAGCCAATACTAGCTAAAATAATGTATGAGTGTTATGAAGGCATGTAAAGATTCTGTTGAAAGATCCATGTTATAAAGGAAAAGTGTTTATTAGTGTTCTGAATGCCAGCAAAGCTTTATTCATAAAATTAATTTCAATGAAAATGAAAGAACACGTCCAGTGCCAAATCCTTATCACTGATCTGAATGTCAGGAACACTTGAGTTGTAAAATGGATGCCTTTTGACATGAGAGAACCCACACTGAGTAAAAAACCTTAAAAATATACCCTTTGCCAGAAGCACTTGTCATATCCATTGCAGTGGTTGTAAACCACTTAAACTAAGAGTAAAACTGGTTTACTACCAATCTCTAAAAGCTGATGCTGATAATTCCTCAAATCGGTCTTTGGTTCTACCAAGCACAGTTCACAGCCCCTCTTCTAAGGTTAATGGGTTACCTGTGCAACAGCTTTGAGAATGACTTGATGTTTTCCTTTTTTCTTTTAAATATATCTTTATTGCACATTTTATAGCTTACGTTTTAACGTACCTCTCCAAGTGGACAGTCCATTCTTAAGATTAATTCATGTCAGGTCTTATACACTGATCAAACATGTATACATATATTGCTATCTTTCCCACGTAGAAGACACCTGTGGAAAAATGTACTCAACTGACCCCCATTCCCACATCTTATAGAGAATAGAAAGATGCTCCTCTATCCCTCTTCAAGTGTAGCCACCCACCCGTCAGAGGTGGCAACACCTTTGACCCTTTCCTCCTAGCCTCTCGCCTTTTTTTTGCATATACTGCCACTTCCATTTGATAAACAGCCATTAGACGAGCGAGCCATTGTTGGACCGATGGTGCAGAGAGGTCTTTTTTCTTTTCTTTTTTCTTTTTAGTCCTCATTTCACCATTAGCGTCTTCAAGGTTAACAATAAAAGCCATTCCAACCTGGGCGCCCTGGGCCTATGTTATTGCATTTGCTTTATGCCAACCAGGCCAGCTTCTTTTGTGCGAGGCTTGGTGTAATCATTGGACCATTGAGACCTTAGACAAGCCTCCTTTCAGTGCCCCAAGATGTCAAGGGTGGCCAGATATTTTTGTCACTGTCATTTACCAGGCCCTGATCCAATCTTGCCATGCCTAATGCCGCACCCAACCAGCTCTCATACAGCGGAGGTCTAGGGTCCTTCCACAATTTGCAGATCTCCCTGCGAGCAATCAGGATCGAGCAAAGAAATAATCTCACTTGCACGGCTGAAAGCTGGCTTGTAAAATCAGAGTCCAGACCCAAACTTGAGCTAGGTTTAAATTCAACTTGAACTTAAAAATACCTTCCACGCTACATGCACACTGTACAACGAATGTATGCCCTATGTTTTCTCGACAAAATAATAAAAATTGTTTTAAAATAAAAAAAAATGCCTTCCAGGGCACTCTCCACATTGTGCCAAAAGTCTCTTAAATAAACACATTAAAAAAATGTATGTTGTCCGCCTCAACTTGATCACATCTAGGAAACTTGGGAGGTGAGCAGGGAGCAAACCTTGCAATTTTCTTGGGCGTGTAATACAGCCTATTAATTACATAAAAATGATTCTTTTTAACCCGTTGGACGCTCATGACAAGCCCAGCTCATCATGAGCCACGGTGGCCGTGTGCTCATGACGAGCTGAGCTCGTCATAACCGTCAGAACCCTCGCACGCGGGGCTAATTCCCCCACTGTGCTGAACGTTCTGAAGAAATGGGTGTGGCCGTGATGAGCTCAGCTCGTTAGAAGCACACGGCCACCGTGGCTCATGGCGAGTTGAGCTCGTCACGAGCACCAGGGTGCTGTGTGCGCCCCCCGCCACCCAGCACAGCGTGGAATTACCCCCGCGGCCAACGGGTAAAGTGAAGCCGGTTTAACAAAGTTGTATAAGGTTTGAAGAGATAAAGCATATAAATTTACAGATGTATCTCCCAAAACAGAGGAATTCCATACTAGATGCGAGGGGGGGGAGCTCTACATCCTCAGCATCTAATAGACTCCCATACCAAAATCAAACCTCCCTCTTTTTTGGATTTGCATTCTGAAGACTGTACTCAATCTCCCAATTTCCGCCTATATGCTACTTCTCTGCTGAAAACCAAGAGCATAATTGCACATATTTAAATCTAGAGAAGGAGTCACCAATTTTAGATCTTAAAACCTCCCAAGGAAGAACTCAGTCGGATGATATTAGGTCGAACCAGATCATAATTCCTGCCTTATTAATAGGGAAAGCTAAATTGTCTTCTAGACACACACAAACATATATAGCATTTAAATGAGTTCAACAAACTATAGACAAACATGTACCATCACCAACCAATTTGTTCTATCTGACATTGTAATTTCATGATCAATGCTTCTATTAGATGCTGATATTACTCTATAAATTGTAGGTAACTCCAATTGTAAACCTACTCATTTACGAGTTTCTTAGAATAAGTAAAGAATAATAGGAATAAGTATTCTTGAATGTATACTTTAACCGCGAAATAGTAGGATACTAAACAATCCTGAAACAAACATAACACAAGCGCCCGTTTGTTAATTATTTATTGGTCGTCATTCAAGTCGATTCTTTAGAAAATAAAAACAAACAAAACTAGTCCTTTTCACTATGTTAAATATACAATTTGATTTGGTCGCGCCTTTTCCCCCCCTTTTAATGAAACAGAGTAATGATATATTCTGCATCACCTCCATTCACAACTGTTAAGGTCGGTAAATTGCATATTACAAGATGGCCGCTACTCTCCTTTTAGAGGAGATAAAGAATGGACACATCTCGCTAGTCCTATTTCCACTACCAAACGAACAGGGTATAAAAACCATGAGGCGAGAGAATTACAAGTTCTCTGCCGAATTGCTGCTGCCTGTTGAACTGCGAGGATCGCCTTGACCTTTGTTTAACCAGGTAAATGGTATATCTTTACAACTGAGGATCTATAGTTGAGAAACTAGTTTAATGTCCTTTGAGCTAGTTTAAGCCTGGGCACCTCATAATATTTATGGTGATCTCCTTATTATCATTTGTAGGACCGCCGTTTTAAGTGAATTTCATTTAAAAGTGATCGAGGGCCTGCAAATCACTTAAATACACAGGTATGTTAGTCCTCTAACATCGATATCTTACTAGGCTAGTTTTCTGTATGTGGTAACTTTAACATTTGAGATAAAAAGTCTTAGTTGAAATGATATGTGACAAGTTCTCCTTGATTTATCTCCATTAGAAAACTGAAGTATAGACTGTCCGTGCGTTTTCATCAGCAGCGCCACTTCCAAAGTCACACAGGGAGATATAAAATCAGTTGATTCCTGTCTTTACAGGTAAACCTTTGTTCCCCATGTCGTGGCTGATATAATTAATGGCTGACATGATAATTTTTAATGTGAGCCGTATGTGTCAGTTGAGAATCTCTGCATCTCTTACAGCAACAACACCGTTGTTTCATATATGTATACAGATATGTAATCAGTTTGCCCACCATAACAAACAGATGTGACAAATATTGAAGACCCTTTGGACCAGAATGTAATATATGGTCGACTAAACACACATGATAATGTCGAGAGGTAGCCATACCCTTGTTGCAGTAAATAGAAAATAAGGCCAAGAATATGATTTTTTTTTGAGAATCTAATGTGTTGATTCCTTCACTCAACTTTAATAAAAAATAAAATAACTTTTTATCAGCAATAGTTTGGCCCTAATCTTCAAATAATGCATTCAAGTTATACTTCAATTAAAGGATCGATATGAATGCATTAATTAGTCTATCCTGATATTTGTTCTACCATGAACAAGGGTTACATATAATATATGCTCTATAAACAACTTATGGAAAGGGGCGACCACTCGGTCCCCCCGAACGTATGGCGGAGTGCCTCGATCCCCCCGGGAAGCCATTTTTGGGCGGGAGGCGCGTCTCGGCTGGTATGCCCGAAGCGGCGTAGCCAGGGCGCGCTTTTTCCCGCCCTAGAGTGGGCTGGCCTAGACACTGACGCAGCCAGCCACGCCCTCGGGGCAGGCAGGGGCGGGTTTTCGTCCGCCCTGAAGACGGATAAAAAGGGACGCAAGACCAGAAGACGTCCTCTTGTTCTTGTGCTCTGAAGCTGCACCTCCTCGCTACACGTGAGCTTAGGACAGAACGAAGAGCCAATTTTGAGCGTTTTGATCTTTTCTTTTGTCTTCTAGATACTTTGTCGGAAAGATGCCCAAGAAAGGCGCGAAGAAGATGACGACTGACCAGATGGTTCGGGTCCTCGTTAAGGAGATGTCCGAAATAAAGAAGCGACTGGCGGAGCGAGACGGGGAGGAGGGATCGGGGCGTCCACCGGCTGGAGGGAAACCCAAGAGGCCAAGAAGGGGTCCGGCCGGGGGAGACGTCCCGGTTCCCTCTGCCCCGCTCGAGGCGCCGACCCCGGTACCGATGGAGGGGAATCCGATCCCCGTTGTCGTCACCCCGACATCCAATGAGGATATGCCCCCCGAGCTGGCAGCACAGCTAGCAGCGTGGTTGGGCGATAGTAGTGAGGGCGCCACGGCTGCCGAGGCACAGGCGCTGATGAAACAGTTGCGTGAAAAAAGAGATGCAGCCAAGGTGCCCGCGCCGGCTGCGGTGATAGACAAGCCACAAGTGGCGGAAGCAGCGTCCAGTGCAGGTAAGCGGCCATTGCCGATCGCGAGGGATGAGTCAGCACCCTCTCGTAGAGAGAAATTGGGGCAGCATGTTCCTTTGGCAATAAAGGAAAAGATTTGGGCGGGGGAGTATGTGAACATTTTCTCCTTGCTTGTCGATCATTACGAAGTGGAGCATGTTAAGAGTCAGAAGGACCTAATGCATCCGAGTGTTTGGCGCGCAAAAATGGCCGCCTTTAAGGTAAATGAGAATATTGGCAACTGGGGCAATGCGTGGGGTATTTTTACATCGATTTTGGGGGAACGTAGGCCTGAGTTGCTTCCTGAGTTTCCAATTTATCAGTCACGAATTATGGGATACTCGACATCGCATCAAGGTAACCATTGGTTCTGTTATGACAACCTTTTCAGGAAAGCAAAGGAGCATAACAAAAGTTTAACCTGGGACTGTTATGATTCTTTGACATGGGATAAAATGAAAGAGTCAGGAATGTTGAAAATGCCGTTGGTGGGGAGCAATGTTGGTGAATACTCCCGCCAAAATGCGGGGACGCCCTTTCGGTCAGGTACAAGTACCGACGATTACTCGAGACCTGCCGGTAATACAGGGAAAAGAGGTTTCTGCTTCAATTTCAACAAAGGTAAATGTACCAGGCCTCCGGGATCATGTAAGTTCAAACACGAATGTAGTGGTTGCGGGTCGTCCCATCCGGAGTCCTCGTGCAGAGCCAGAACGGGTGAGAATGGGGGTAGGGGAGGCGCCAAACAGGTCTAATGTAGTCCGAGGGGCGCCTTTACCAACCCCGATTGATACCTTGGCGATGATTCCCTGGCTCAGTGAATACCCAGATAGTACTTCTGCTGGGATGCTGCGGAACGGTTTTTCATATGGTTTCCGCATCCCGGTGGGGGACTTTCGGGGCGTAGGGACGTGCAAAAATCAACTTTCCGTCTTGCAGCATACGACCGTAGTGCAAGATAAGATCCGGAAAGAGGTTAGCCGGGGTCGGGTCGCCGGCCCGTTTAGTGTACCCCCGGTACCGAATTTTGTCTGTTCTCCGTTAGGGGTGGTCCCCAAGAAGGACCCAGGTGAGTTTCGATTAATTCATAATCTGTCAGCTCCACATGGTCTTTCGGTGAACGATGCAATTGATCCAGAGGTATGTTCGGTGCGGTACGCATCATTTGATGAAGCAGTGGCCATTTTGAATCGCCTGGGGCCCGGGACGTTAATGGCGAAATCAGATATCGAGTCAGCGTTCCGGTTGCTCCCGGTACACCCAGACGACCAGCGTCTTCTGGGATTCATGTTTCAGGGATCGTATTACATCGATAGGTGTATGCCGATGGGATGCTCTATATCCTGTGCGTATTTCGAGAAATTCAGTACTTTTCTGCAATGGGTATTCACGAAGAAAACGGGTTTCCGAAATGTAATGCATTACCTTGATGACTTTCTGTTCCTTGGGCCCGCCGGAAATCACGAATGCGGCCAGGCCTTGGCTGAATTTTGTGTGTTAATGGGTCAATTTGGCGTGCCATTGGCACCAGGTAAAACTGTGGGTCCCACGACTTGCCTCGAGTTTCTGGGGATCGAGTTGGACTCTAGTGAGGGTTGTTTTCGTTTACCAGCTGCCAAAGTGTCGAAATTCAGGGCAGCCCTGCAAGTATGTATAAATGCATCTAAAGTTACGCTGAATCAATTGCAACAATTGGTCGGGAAGTTGAATTTTGCCCTGAGGGTGATCCCAATGGCCCGCCCCTTTTCCCGTTCAATTGCCCAAGCGATGGTTGGCCTAAAGGAGGGTCATCATCGCACGAGACTATCGGCTGAGGTCCGCCAAGACATGCGTATTTGGTTAGCATTTTTGGCGGACTTCAATGGTCGAGTCGTCTGGAACAAACCAGCCGTGTCCTCTGAAGAGCTTGGTCTTTGGACAGATTCAGCAGGAAGCATGGGCTTTGGCGCCATCTTCGGCACAAAATGGTCAGCACAAAGGTGGCCCTCATGGTGGCACGAGGAGGGGCTGACGAGTAATATTGCTTTCCTTGAACTGTTTCCCATCCTGGTGGCCCTCAGAACCTGGCCCGAAGGGTTCAAGGATCATTCTGTCGTGTTTTGGTCTGACAATATGACCGTTGTAGAATGCATCAATAGTCAGGCAGCACGTTGTAAACTGATTTTAAGGCTGCTCAAAGAAATTGTTTTACTGTGTATGCAACTGAACGTGATATTCAGAGCAAAACATGTCCCAGGGGTGATGAATCAGGCGGCTGATGCACTGTCTCGTTTTCAAATGCAGGCTTTCTCGGGTTTCCTTCCCTCAGCGGACCCAGAACCGGCACCCTTCCCCGATGCTCTCTGGTCTCTCGGTGCCCCGAACTTCGTCACCTCGTGGGAGAGAGTCTAGCGCCAAGGACGAGGAAGGCATATGAAGGGGCGTTTCGGGCCTATTTAGCCTTTTTGGGGTCTGAGAGTGAGGGGCTTTGGGGTCAAGAGGAATGGGTAGTACATTTTCTGATGTCCTTGCGTAGGGCTGGGAAGTCGGTGGCTACGGCCCAGAGGCATCGTGCTGCCATTTCCTTTGTTGCCAGGGCCCATAATATCCAGGACCCGACAGCGTCTTTTGTGGTACAAAAGGCGCTGCGTGGGTGGCAACGCCTTGAGGGTCGCAGAGTAGATGAGAGGCGCCCGATAGGTCTGGATAGGTTGTCCCAGTTGCTGGCCACACTCCCTGCCACATGCTCGTCTCAGTTCGAGACGTGTTTGTTCCGAGCTGCTTTTACGCTGGCATTTCACGGGGCGATGAGGATAGGTGAGCTGGTTGCAAGGAACAAACAGGATGTGGTGGGGGGTTTGTGCCGGGAACACGTTCAGATCAGGGGTGAAGCGATGATTGTCTCCTTTGTCAGGTCCAAGACCGATCAAGATGGGATGGGAGACTGCACGATCATTCGCAGGATTCCCGGGTCCTCCATGTGTCCGGTACAGTGTTTAGAAGATTACCTAGCACGTAGGGTGGCATCATGGGGGGGGACATTGTTGAGACACGCGGACGCCACCCCACTGACGAGGTTTCAGTTTCAGCAGGTGCTTGCGATGTCAATTACCGCAGCGGGCTTAGACCCGGGCGAATTCGGGACCCATTCCTTTCGAATAGGGGCTGCCACTGAAGCTACAGCCAGGGGTCTTAATGTTGAACAAGTAAAACGAGTGGGGCGTTGGTCCTCCAATTGTTATAAGAGATATGTGCGGTTGCACATGTTGTGAAGCTGTAATAATGTACTCACGCTTCTTGTTTTTTGTTTGGTTTTCAGTTGCGCAAGCCTACGAGGCAGGGCGGACTATGCAGTCGACCCAACACCAGGCCAGCGGTCAGACATCACCGGCTGTGAGAAAGGAGGTGTGGGTCGTGGGCCACTCATACGTGAGGCGTGCCGCAGACGTATTCAAAGCAGGTGACATGATTCACGTAGCTGGGGAATACGGGTACAGGGTGTCCTTCTACGGAAGAGGCGGTCTCTGTATTGACCAGTTTCAAATATTCTTTGAGGGTTTGTTAGGGCGGATGAGGTCACCGCCGTCTATAGTCATAGTACATTTAGGGGGCAATGATTTGGTCACCACCGGTAGACGACTTCTCCTAGAGGCAATGCTTTCCACTGTAAGTTGGTTGGCGAGGAAAGTTCCGGGGTGCATAATTGCGTGGTCTCATATGATCCCACGGAGAGTGTGGCGGGGGGCTATCTCGATTCCTGCTTTGAACCATTCTGTTAGGAAACTTAATAACAAAGTGAGTAGGTTGTTCCGTTCCAAGACATTGCATTCTATCTCGCATGGTTGTATTAACGATGACAGTATGTATTTGGGGGATGGTGTGCATTTGTCGCGGGTGGGAAATGAGTTACTCATAGGAGACTTCTTAGCATGGTTAAAGACGTTAAAACATGACCTTTAGGTAGGAGTTTTGTGGGGGGTCCGGATAGCCGGTCAACTATCCGGACCTGTGGCGGTAAGGTCATGATCGGTGAGCACTAATTAGAAGATCCCTATGAGTGGGCGTCACCCAACACGGATGGGAGCGCTCGGGAGAGGTGGCCATTGGCCCCTCAATGGGGAGGCGGTCCCTTCTAAGGATGGGTCGCCGGAAGTAAAGGAAAGGCGGTCAAGGCCCCTTCCTGTGTAGGAGGGGTTACAGCCCCCTCCTGGGGGAATTTCCCGGGGCCAGTGTCATCTGCGACGGCAGATGCGGTAAGTTGTGTGGGGTTGGGGGGAGGTCTACGATACCTTCTAGATACCTCACACGAGTCTTCGAACGACCTTTAACTGGCGTCGAGTTCTTAAGTGCCCCCGTCAAGTCAAGGGAAATTGGTAGTAGTTGCACTTGAGGTAAGCCTCCGTGCTGTCGCCCCTCCCAAGTGGGAGGGGTAAGTCTGGTTAGGGATCTTGACACCGGTTATGACCTTGCCGTTGGCCCTTAAACGTTAGGATGTACAATTTCAATATTTCTAGAGAATGTTTTGTAGGATGCTAGTTCGGCTAGGAGAACCTCTGTATTAGTGAATATGTTAAGGTTAGCCAAACATCGCAATGTGGTAATGAAATTGTACATAACATGAAACGTTTAATGTTTTAATTTTGTTTTAATAAATACGGCCGGGAGGGTCACTCCCTCCACTTCCAAAAACTTCAAGAACTGTTTCCGGTTTCCCTCCTTTTGGGGATTGTGTTGAGAGGGGGTGGCGGGTATCTCAGCCATATGGAAAGGGGCGACCACTCGGTCCCCCCGAACGTATGGCGGAGTGCCTCGATCCCCCCGGGAAGCCATTTTTGGGCGGGAGGCGCGTCTCGGCTGGTATGCCCGAAGCGGCGTAGCCAGGGCGCGCTTTTTCCCGCCCTAGAGTGGGCTGGCCTAGACACTGACGCAGCCAGCCACGCCCTCGGGGCAGGCAGGGGCGGGTTTTCGCCCACCCTGAAGACGGATAAAAAGGGACGCAAGACCAGAAGACGTCCTCTTGTTCTTGTGCTCTGAAGCTGCACCTCCTCGCTACACGTGAGCTCGGGACAGAACGAAGAGCCAATTTTGACCCACCCACCAGCCCCCGAGGACAGCCAGTTGTTTGCATTAAAGTTGATCAATATTCTGTTTCTGTCTCGTTTACAGGTTGTGATAATATCATGTTGTGGTTGATTATAATAAAGAATGGTGTATGTTGCGTAGGTTTTTGCGATTAAAGTGATTCAGATAGTGTTGATTTTTTAAGCATGCTCTTTCAGTCGTAGTGCCCAATGTTTCGTAGGTTTTATTAGCATTGTCGTATTTATTTTGGTAGGCGGTAAGGTCATGATCGGTGAGCACTAATTAGAAGATCCCTATGAGTGGGCGTCACCCAACACGGATGGGAGCGCTCGGGAGAGGTGGCCATTGGCCCCTCAATGGGGAGGCGGTCCCTTCTAAGGATGGGTCGCCGGAAGTAAAGGAAAGGCGGTCAAGGCCCCTTCCTGTGTAGGAGGGGTTACAGCCCCCTCCTGGGGGAATTTCCCGGGGCCAGTGTCATCTGCGACGGCAGATGCGGTAAGTTGTGTGGGGTTGGGGGGAGGTCTACGATACCTTCTAGATACCTCACACGAGTCTTCGAACGACCTTTAACTGGCGTCGAGTTCTTAAGTGCCCCCGTCAAGTCAAGGGAAATTGGTAGTAGTTGCACTTGAGGTAAGCCTCCGTGCTGTCGCCCCTCCCAAGTGGGAGGGGTAAGTCTGGTTAGGGATCTTGACACCGGTTATGACCTTGCCGTTGGCCCTTAAACGTTAGGATGTACAATTTCAATATTTCTAGAGAATGTTTTGTAGGATGCTAGTTCGGCTAGGAGAACCTCTGTATTAGTGAATATGTTAAGGTTAGCCAAACATCGCAATGTGGTAATGAAATTGTACATAACATGAAACGTTTAATGTTTTAATTTTGTTTTAATAAATACGGCCGGGAGGGTCACTCCCTCCACTTCCAAAAACTTCAAGAACTGTTTCCGGTTTCCCTCCTTTTGGGGATTGTGTTGAGAGGGGGTGGCGGGTATCTCAGCCATATGGTTTATTTTTGCTTTTCTGAAAACAGATGATTGTACTCATCGCTACCATCTACTTGAATTTGAGGCCCATTAAAACTCCGTGAGCTTCATTTATCTATAAGAAAGGTAAAAGTTTCCGCTGAATCTACTAATTGTGACCAGGTTAAATGGATTAGAATTTTATTTCTTAATTGCAATTGGATTGTTTTGTGTTTCTATACAGACCATATCCACTATATGATGAATCGAGTGTTACAATGTATAACCGAACAATGTTGTTGGTTAGCTGACAATACCATCAAGAATGAAAAAATAATAATGAAATCTGTACAAAAGATAATGATGCCGTAATATGTCTTGAATTATGTTGACAATCTCCTTTCTTCTGAGTATTAAGGTGTCATTGAATGAAATATTATGAATCAAAAAGCAATATAGTTTGTTATTAAATCATGTAGAGAGCTTAGGGTTTTTAGGATAATATATGCAAATCCCTTGAATGGGAATAAAACAGTTTTTTAATTATCCTTTTTACTGTTTTTTAGGGTATTCATGATTTGATTTGTCTGTCCTGAGGATGGTCTCCATAACGCAAGTCTAGAGACCGAAACGTCGACTGCGCTTATTCCACTGATTTTAATGATATAACTTGTAAATAGGTGGATAAGCTACAACAATTGCTGCAAATAGGCTGTTTTATTGATATTTTTTCCTATAGTAGCTTTTGCAACAAATGGTATACCCATGTATATTTTATTTTTGTTTTGTGAATAATTAAAACAAACAGAACTTTTCCATACACCCTGCTATTGCTCTCTCTTTTTATTACCGTTTGGTATTAGCTCTATTTGTTTAAAAACTTTGTCTGACACAAATTGTGCATCAGTGGTGTCAAATGCTTAGGACCACAAAATAATATATAATTTTGAATACTCTACAGTTCAACAAAACCCTTGACGGCACAATTACCCTTTCATTCTAGACACACAGGCAGTCCCGGGGAGTCCCAGATTGGAGTGAAGTCTGAATAGTATTTTATCCCCCATCTCGCCTTAATTTTATGCCACACAACAAGGGCTGATTTTAATACCTTTAGGCGAACCTTCTTAAAAAAACCTAGGCGCCCCGAACTTATAAAGAGGTCCGATACCCCCTCTGTTAAATATTGCAGGGATTGGTTAGCATGAGCTGAAAGCCATTTTGTATTTTGGCAGCCATTTTTGGTAGCCATGTGCTCGCCATGTGCTCTGTCCTCCCTCAGTGTTGACTGTTCTTGTAATCTGCCTAGAAACTAACTATATTTAGCATCTTCCACCTTTGCACTTGCTCAGAAGGGCCTAGCTAGTAGAATGCACCTGCTCATCCTATAGAACTGTCAGGCTATTTTTGCTGCTATATGGAGAAGTGACTCTCCTCCCACTTTCTTGAGCAAGCAGATCTTGCATGCCCGTATTAGGCATTTTGCATACTTACATGTTCCAGGACTGCCCCTTGGTCTTAGGCTGACTATGTAACCCTAAGCATATATAAGACCCCAGTTTTCTGTACTCCTTAGACTGCCTCATTCAGTTGCTAAGGCTTCTGTGTGACGTAGTCTCCCTCATCTGAGGTGAATTGTATTATTTTTCTATTTCAGCTTCTGTGCCAATTTCTTCTTTTTTTGGTTTAACAGGACCAAGTATCAGTGAGACCCCTGAGAAGGTTTCTGTGTTCTTCACCTCCCCGAAGGTGGCCATAACCCTCAGAATCCTCCACACCAGTCCACTCCCTTCCTCCACCTCTGCACAGTTGGGGCCTTAGCCTGAGACCAGAACGTGGCTACATCTCTCTTTGCCACCGCCACTGCTGGTCCCAGGAATCTCTTATCAGCCCTAGAGCCATCGAGGCCATTGAACACTCCCAGCAGCAAGCGCTTCGGGTCATGGTGAACCTCCCATCCGAGGGCCTGAGTAAGTTTGAGTTCCACCCCCCTCCAGAACGGCGCCAGGGCCAGGCACTGCCATACCATGTGATAGAAATCTGCTAAAGGCAGACTCTCAGCGCGCGCAGGCTGGGGGGGTCGTATATGGGCCCGGAAAAGGCGCGCCGGAGTGAGGTATGCTGCATAGAGAAAGTAAAGTTGGACAAGGCGTAACTTTGAGGATGTTGTCAAGGTTTTGGGTGCCATAAGGGCATTGCGCCAGTCCGCCTCCTCCAAAGGACCCACCCAACCCTCCCAGCGGTCACAGAGCCTGTCTAGGGACGCAGGACCATTGTTAACCAGCGCCCGGTATATGCAGGAGACCCCACCCCTCCCCAGGTTCCTCATCATCACCTGGGCCTCCAAAGGGCTGAATTCTGGGAGAGAGACAGGGGATGGAATGTGAGTGTGTAGGGCGTGCCTGAGTTGGAGGTACTTATAGAATTGGGAAGGAAGAAGGGCGTGGTGTCTGTAAATCCACAAAGGACTGAATGTGGTCTCCCACCCACACGTCTTCCAGTAGCGAGATCCCGACTAAATCCCATCGACAGAAATCCTGCAAGGACGAGACCTCCCGCAACCAAGCTCCACTCCACAGTGACGTTTGCCTAGCCGCTTACCCCAGGGAACATCCCTCAGCCCGATACTGTTTAACATCTATGTGGCCTGCATCGCCCGACAGCATGACATCCACATAATGTACGCCGACGACACTCAACTGATCCTCTCCCTCACCAAGGACACCCTCACTTCCAAATCCAACCTCCACGAAGGAATGAAGTCCGTCGCTGACTGGATGAAGAACAGCCGACTAAAGCTGAACACAGACAAGACGGAGGTCCTATTCCTCGGCTCCAACCCTTCAGCCTGGGATGACTCCTGGTGGCCTACGACACTGGGGGCAGCCCCGTCACCCATCGACCATGCACCCAACCTGGGAGTCATCCTCGACTCAACGCTCTCCATGGCCAAGTAAGTCAACGCAGTCTCCTCCTACTGCTTCAACACCTTCTGCATGCTCCGCAACATCTACAGGTGGATCCCAACAAGAAGAACAGTCACCCAGGCCCTCGTCAGTAGCAGACTCAACTATGGAAATGCCCTCTATGCGGGAACCCTGGCCAAGCTCATCAAACGACTGCAATGCATTCAAAACGCCTCGGCACGCCTGATCCTCGATGTACCATGCCCCAGCCACATCACCCCCCACCTGAGAAACCTGCACTGGCTCCCCGTCGACAGGAGAATCTCCTTTAAACTCCTCATCCACGCACAAAAGGCACTCCACAAGACCGGTCCAGCCTATCTCAACAGACGTCTCTTCTTCTACATCCCCAATCGCCAGCTCTGCTCCGCCGACCTCTCCCTCGCCACCGTCCTCCATATCCGAAGAACCACTGCAGGTGGCAGATCCTTCTCCCACCTCGCTGCCAAGACCTGGAACACCCTTCCACTCGGCCTACGACAGACCCAAGACCTGCTGACCTTCAGGAGGCTACTCAAGACCTGGCTGTTTGATGAGCAGCGGCACCCCCCCCTCTTTCTTCCCTTTTTTCTCCCCCAGCGCCTTGAGACCCTTGCGGGTAAGTAGTGCGCTCTACAAATTCTGTGATTGATTGATTGACCATTTGGGCTTGTCATACAAGAAAATATCGTCAGGAATGCAATCTAGACCCGGTGCCCTACCACCAGCTAGAGCCCTCTGTGCGCCACTGACATCTGCCTCATCAAATACCCTAGCAGAGGAGATGGGATGGATCAAGAATGGTGCCCCATCATCAACTTCTTCCTCTGCATATTGAGTGGCAAAATAAGTTATTATTTGTTTAGTTAGTAGATCTTCCAGCATTTTTTATGTTGTGCTTGTATATAGTGCACTCTTGTTGTTTTGTTTAGTTATCATTTGGTCAATTTATATACCTCACAGTATTTATAGGTTATGCATGTTTATTTAATGCACTCTCATTGTTCTGTTGTTCCCCTTATATATATTTGTTTTAATGCATTTGTTGTAAAATAGGAACATGTCTTATAATCTCGTGCATCAGTGCTCGGGTGGATTGTGGAATGAGAGGCACTGGGCGGAGAGAATTGGAATGCCTTGGGAGTGAGTTGCATCTGCTGTGGGGGAGTCGCTTCAATGAACATATCAATCATATCATACTATGTGATCCTGTGTATAATGTGATGACTTGCGACACCGCGCATATTCGCAAAACTGTATTTTATGAGGATAGCAGTGAGTTATTGCTTTTCGCACAGAGATTCTTTTGTTTAATTGTGATACGTCTGCCTCACAGCCATTTGCGCTGAGCTGAAGGGGGGAAAGGGGCAGTGGTGCTGAATTGCTTGCGCAACAATAAAAATGTCAAGTTAACTCTGCTGAATAATGTTATTGCTGCAGCAAAATCAGCGTTTTGTCAAGAGGCAGTTTTCACTCATGATGAAATAGCGCAGAGTTAATATGCCTGGTTCAACTTACAAGGACACCGGGTTAGTGCCCTTCCATTTCTGGTGTTTTTCCGCAGTTTTAAAGATCTTCTTAGAGTTTTTCATTGCTCAAATGGGTGTCATTTCTGTTAGTTGCCTGTTTCCCTGGGCTTCACTGCTTAATTTTGCTCATGAGAAAGCAGGGGCGGCTCTAACACTTGTGGTGCGACAGACGTTTATGGCTCCCCTCAGCACGACTTCCTCCTCAAATCCCCTCACTACCACCCGGCAAAAGTGCCCCTCATCGCCCCATAGCCCATCTCTCACATACATTTAATGTGTTTTAAAGTGCTGGTAAAGGGTGGCTTTACTAATCCACTCAGCTATCCACATAAAATACAGACCTGTTCTTTGCAGCAGGAACATTGATCACAAGAGTTATCTTGTCATTGTTATTGCTGCCTGAAAACTGGAAGCACAAGAAACTCTGCAGGAGGTGCATTTAAATCTTAAGTTGTTACTAAACACAGTGTACTCCAGAGGTCAGTGCCCCCCTCCAGGTCTGTGTCCAGTGTGTCCGTATCGGTCGCAATGCCCAAAAGCCGGGCATGCGAGTAAGGGTCACTTCAGGTGCTCTTCATGTGGTCATTGAATGTCACTCATAAGTACACTGAAACTATGAAAATGTCACACATAAGCAATCTGAAACCTTGGCAGCTGTGAATGTAAAGGTTTCATTGATTGTTGTCATTTTTGCAGTAAGGATTGATCAGTTTAATCGTTCCTAATAGAATTGTGAATGCTGTAGGTGCATGTCCTCTTCGCAGCACGGTGATGCACTTGTGGGGTGTGAGGAGATCACTTGTGGGCGCTCCCAGGCACTGTTCACTTGGCCAGCAGGCGGGGCTGCCAGAGAGACCTGGGGCACCAGTAACCTTAACTGCCATCATTATCTCTGCAGCATCTACCTGCATTTGATAGTGGATCTTTATTAATTCAAATAAATAGTTCCCTTGATTTATCTGCTTCTGGATCCTTATGTACAGAGGCACAAGACCGGTCCCGGTGAGTCCAAGACACGAGCTGGAGCAATAGCGCGGGAGACATTGGTGCACTTGAATATTGTCTCCGAAGCACCCCCTGGCGCACCGCTAGCACGCAGAGATGCACCCACATATTCTCCCCGAGCACCCCTGGCCCACCCCAGGAGACCAGGGATGCACCTGAATAATTCTATGTCGGGACCGGACGCAAGATTGATACATTACTTTCTTCACTTCTAATTAGCAGCAGTTTCAAAGTTAAACAAAAAGACACTGTCCCAGTCCAACTTCCAAGAGTCCCTAGGTAGTGTCTATGACACCCTTTAACCAATAGCAATATAGTCCATCAATGCATACATATCCCTGTTGCCTGCAGTCCTTCCTCTTTCTTCACTGCTGTTATTTAAGTCCCTCATTCCACTTACAACTTTTTTGGGGATAAGGTGTTTGGGGGGATTAAGAGTGTCACTAGCATTGCACTATGTTGGTGGTTTACTTTGTTATAGTTGCTAGACCAAATTAACATCATTGTTGTGTGTGGACAAGAGGTTGACAAGACACATAGCAAGCTCCAGCGCATCATTGTCTCACACCGAGGGTCTGCTGGGGGTGCTGTTTCATGCTGTTTGCAGCCAGTTGGATGCATTGCGATCTGTGAGGCAGTGCACTATAGCCTTATAGCCCGCCGTAGAGCTATACCAGCTATTAGAGGCCCTCTCCAGCGTTGGCGAGGGCCTTTAACAAGTGAGAGGGGCTTTAATAGCCGGTATAGCCCTGCTACGAAGGGCTATAAGGACATTAGAACATTCTGCCACTAGAGGGCAGAATGTTCTAACAAAAAAACCAAAGCCTTATGGGAGCGTGAGAGGATTGGAATCCCCTCAGGCTCCCAAAGCCTTTGTTCACAGCCAGAGCTGAGAACAAAGAAACATTGGAATGTTGGAGCTCCAGGCTTATACCAGCCATTATAAGCCCGGAGCACCCCATTGTTTTCAATGGAGCTCCCAACATTCCGATGTTCTAATATGCTGTAGAAGGACTCTCCTGACTTGTGACTCATGCTAGGGAGTAGAGAAGGGCATTTCCACGGCTGCATTGCCGTGTGACCCCCCCTTCCTACCAACCCTCGCAAATCACTGCGAGTGCGGTAAGAGTACAGCCTATAGGCTGCATAGAGATTGAGACCAGGGTTCATTCTCCCATTGGAGCACCTACCAGGGGTCTACCTCTGTATATATGGAGTGATTTAGTGCCCATACCCTCTATGTATATGGATCCTTTCAGGGATCATGAGTATTCACCTGTTTAAGCCTCTGAGGAGGAATGGCCCACATAGCGCTACCTTCCAGCAGGGGTGGACATGCTGCTTTTGCAGGCAATTTTTAAGGCATTGGCGCTTCTGAAAGAATAGACTAAAGTCCCACGTCTCTGGAGGTTCCAGTATCTTTGGAGCCATGGGGCAGAACCTAGCGACGTATCCACATCTACCGCTCTAAAGGCCCATAAACAAAATGTGGGGCACCTGGAAGCTTTTGACTGCTTAACGGACGACTTCCGTAAGAGAGCACACACGTTAAAGAATGCACCCTACCGGGAGGAAGACTAACCCAGGAATACTGGTGACACTGTCGCAGCAAATCCTGACCCTGATAATGGGTACCGAGATCTGGGGGAGGGTGTTACAGAGGACTGGGGTAGGCCTTAGCATTCCAGGTCGATGGCTTCAGGTGTCAGGATTATGGGCACAGTCACTGACTTTGGATTTAAGACAGCTGCAAGGCTTAACTGTCGCAAAAAGGTCCCAGCAGTTCCCCGTGGAAGAAGGGGTTTCATTGTGTCAAAACTCATGGTGAGACAATGTTTACGGGCACTCAGTAATCCCTCCCAGTATGGCAGCCGAAAGTCCAGTGGTAGCTGTCCAGCAGCAGCTGTCTAGTGCTTTTGATTTAGTGCCTGCTGAACCGCTTAAGGGCTGATTAGAACGTTTGAATGACGCACTTCAACTGTTTTCGCACTGGAACGGGTGCGTTTTCTTTGAAGTCTGTAGTTCTTGTGAAAATAGCTTTCCTTGCCAAGACCTTCGTGTTTCCAACGTGTTCTCCAGGCTTCCAGGAGACACGCTGTGTTGAAGCCTTCGATAAAGATTAGAGTTGGTAGAGGCGGCCCTTATCAAGGAGGCTACCCTACCTTGGGCACTATCCCCAGCCAGGAGATCGGTATAATTGGATCTACCAGGTCGAACTCCAAACGCTAACACTCCACGCCCTGACGAAGTTTGGGGAACGAAACGCGTTGGCTGTTGCTTTTTTTATTGTGGGATTTTTTAAATAAAAAGACTGCTTATACAACTAAGCATGGGATCAAGCTTCTTTATTACAAACTTTGGGATATCCGGTTGTGCACCTCTCCAATGTTGCAATTGACTTTGGTGTTCTCCAGACTTCAGCATCTCTTCAAGCAAGTCGCATGCGCAACAAGGGAGTCTTCAAGCGCCACGCTGTAGTCTGAGCTGTGCGAGCTCATCTAATACGGATTTAGCACAGGAGTCGGGTGCCCTCTGCAGGTATTTATTGGAAATACTGTTTACGGATAAAGACTTTGTTGTTAGTAGGATTCAAGCAGCAAGACTTTCTAGTGCATAAAGACTTCGTTGTTAGTAGGATTCAAGCAGCAAGACTTTCTAGTGCATCAAGTTCCTTGGGTGTAAAGACTTTGTAGTTATAGTTGTTTAAACACCAAGACTGAGGGTAGTTCCAATTCTTCAGGGGTATTCTCAGTAGGTGTCTTCACATATATCGTTTTGGACATTTTCAAAAACAGTTGAAGACGTATTCAACTAGATTCACTGTTCTTCTGGTTGTCTTAATAGCAGCAGTTAAAACTTGTGCTGGTAAGTACAGGTTCAGGGGCTGGTTCTAGTGGAGGGGTAAAACCAACGCACTACAGTAGAAATAATTGTTAATCTATATATATTTGGAGACGCAGAGCAACATTATAGAAAAGAGCTTAACAGTCAGTCATAACACCTTTTAAGAGAGAAGCAAATGGCCAAGTCTTCCAGGTAATACTAGTCTCTATTGGGTTTTTCCTTGTATAGTACTAGTGTAATAGAGAGAGTTAAGTGTGCGTCTTTACTACAGGTGCCAGTGTCATCTACAGACGTTGGTAGAAGACCAGAGGAGAGTATCATCTACCAGGCTGTCTCTCTTTTTATCCACTTCCCCTTTCCCCCCTGCTTCAGTAGTGGCCTAGATCTATTTCTGGCAGCTCCTGAGGTGGACAGGCATTAGGAGCATTGTCAGCTTCGATGGACTAGGTGTGAGCCTTCTGACATCGGGCTCCTTTGAAGTGGACTCCACCTCCGCTGACATGTTTGAACCAGAGGGTATATACCATCTGCGATCCTCGGAGCGGCTCCCAGACCAAAACTCTGCAGAGTATGTTGCTTGTAAAATACACCAACCCCTGAACAAAGGAGTTTGCAACCGGCTTTGGGGGGGGGGGGGGGGAGTGCCCTAGACTGTCCTTAGAGGGGAAGGTGGCGGCCACCACTGACATTAATCCCAAGCTGACGTAAATAACAAGGACCCCCTGCTGGACAACTGGATATGTTATGCAGGGAAAATAGACAATGTAATAACAGAAAGCAAGTAGATAATAAAGCCAGGGAGAAAAATCAAGTAGGAAGCACAGAAACAAATTAAAAAGTACAAAATTGAATTTATTTATACAAGTACATATTTAAGGTAAAAACATTTGAAATTCCAAAAAATACAAAAAGATGACAAAGGTGATTAATCCCAAGCTGTGCATATTCTTTGCTAATTATATGAAGGACCCTAAGAAGGGCATTGACCGCACCTGGAGGGCATGTCAGGATAAATTACTTGATGGGGTAGGCCCACTAATGAAAATTATTGAACTGGCCGAATGCTCCAGACAGTCAGGTAAACCCTTGCCCACAGATATTGTTGCCGGGTGGGTGCAACGGGCAATGTGCCTTTTAGGCAATGCCAATTGTGCCCTGTCGGCAGAAAGGAGATGCTCCCTCCTTCTAAAAATCAACCCAAAACTGGGGGAACTCTCCTCATCTGAGGCAGGGCCATAGCAAAGGGCAATTTGTTTGGTAAGCCTTTCGTGAAGGAGCTGGGTACATTTGTGGCCAACTTTTCAGTGCTTGGTAAAGTGCAGACCTCCATCAAAAAGATTTTTCCGGGGAGGCTCTTTGCCGGAAGAGGCAGGGGTCGCTTCTCTGGCCGCTCTTTCCAGTCAGGCTTCAGCAGTTGGAATGATGGCAGACAAGGCACCTTCTAGCCCAATCGAGGAATCAGAAAGGGCAGAGTCAACAGTGCCAAAGGTGGGGCTAACACTCACAGAGGCTTTAACAGTAAGCAGCATCTTTTCTTTCCCTGTTGAACTAGGGGGAAGACTGCAATTGTTTTCATGCAGGTGGAAGGCAATCACGATAGAGCCGTGGGGCCTGGAAACGGTAAAGGGCTTCTACATAGAGTTCTAGGGAACTCCAGTCCAGTCATCCAGACCACGCCCTTTGTTTTTTTCGGAGACAGATATGTCGCTGATCCACTAGGACTTGCAGGAGCTACTCTCCAAGGGAGCCATTCGGAAGTCGGTCCTGCACCCTTGGGGTTTTCTCAGAATCCTCTTTCTGGTAGAAAAGAAATACAAAGGTTTCTGTCCTGTCATAAATCTAAGGGGCTTCAACGAATGGTTGGTGTATCTCCACGTAAAAATGGAGGGCATCCATCTCCTAAGAGACCTATTCCTACAGAATGACTGGATGGTGCTCTAGGATTTCAAGGACGCCTATCTGACGGTCCCCATCTTTACACCTCACCGACAGTTCCGGCAGTTTTCTTGGATTTATCAGGTGTTTGCGTTTCAGTCCCTCCCATTCGACCTATCCTGACCACTGTGGTGCTTCAGGAAGCTCCTCAAACCATTGGTGAAGATTCTCAGAACTAAGGGCATAGGACTGATCATCTATCTACACAATATCCCTCCGAAAGACCAATCACGCACCCATCTAGTGACTCACCTGAACATGACCATTGCATTCCTGCAGGAGTTGGGGTTCGTGATCAATGCCCAAAAATAACAGCTGACCTCGTCACAGAGCATGCTATTCCTGGGATTTCTCATAGATTCCACTTAAGCCACTCTCAGCCTTCTGGAGGAGAAGATATTGAAGATCAAGAAGGAGTTGAACAAGGTCTTGTGAAGGGACAGACTATCCCTCTGACAACTGGCCAGGATTCTTGGCTTATTGACTTCTTCAGTCCAACCCATCTTCCAGGGCCCGCTCTGCTACTGAGCATTACAGAGGTTGAAGGCAGTACATCTTCAGAAGGGTCTAACATACTCAGAACTGATTTCTCTGACGAGTGAGGCCATGATGGAACTGCAGTGGTGGATGGACCACATGCTAACTTGGAATGGGAGTGCGTTCTTCAGATCCCTCCCGGACCTGGTGAGAGGGCCAGATGGCAGCCATCAGCGGGACGATGGGTGGATGATAAACTGAGCATGCACATCAACTACCTGGAATTCTTGGCTGGATCCTTTGAGATCCATTCATTGACAAAGGACAGATTCTCCTGCTATGTGCTATTGAGGATGGACAACACGACAGCGGTCCAGAACATCAATTGAATGGGAGGTACTAGATAGAGAGCGCGAGCGGAGATTGCTAAAGATCCCTGAATTCAGTACCAGACTGGAATTCCAGGCATTTCACAGATACATCAATTTGCAGTTGGATCTTTCGGGCATTGATCGACATGTGGGGTCCCTGGTCCATAGGTCTGTTCGCTTCCAGACTAAATGCACAGCTCCCTTGGCATATCAGCTGGAGGCCAGATCCGGGAGCCTTGGTGGTGGACACTTCCATGCTCAATTGGACGACGTGGCAGGCTTATGCATTATCGTCGTTTCTTCTGATCCCCAGAGTGGCAGCTCAAGTTCGACATCAGAGGACGCCTTTGATTCTGATGATCCCCGTCTCCTGCTTGGAGAGCATTCATGGGTGTACTAAAGGGTATCAGACTGTCTAATTTGCCAGAGCCTAGATATTCGCGCTTGTAGGATGTGAACCTGGTGCTGCGTCTTTTGGTAGGACAACCAGTATCTGTCTAGGAAGGAGATTTCAGTGAAACTGGGCATGTTACTCTGTTTCATTTCATGCAAAATACTGTCTGATATTAGAGCCCTTGACATCATGTGTCTTTACCCCAGAGGGGGTAACACTTTCCATTTCTAGGAGGACTAAGACTAATACCAGGTTGGTAACTTACCCTTCTTTTGAGGCTGCTCCTAAAATCTGTGTGGTAAGATGTATAAAGGCCTACAAGGAGATGATGGCGGAGGTGAGACTTCCAGGGGAGGAAAAACTACTGATCGTTCTAAGGAAATCATTCAAAGTAGTCTCTTTTACCTCCATTGCCAGGTAGATACGTTGGATTATGGCAGAGGCCAGACATTCATTGTTTTGGAGCTCACTCGACTAGAGGAGCAATGGCTTCCAAAGGTGTTCAAGTAGGCGGTAGATTGGAGGACATTATGAATGTGGAAGATTGGTCCTCAGAATCCACCTTTAAAGGTTTTACTTTAAACATATTTATGAGGCAGCATCCTTGGTGGTACGTATTCTTTTAACATGCATTTTCCTCACCTCCAGTCCTGACATAGAATGACAAATTTCCTAGATGCAATGAAGGAAACTTTTAATTCTATTAAGGATGCTAAGACGATGATTATCCCACCCGGATCACATTGGGAATATGTTCCGGGTGCTACTGTTTAATTCCATTTTAAATACTGTTGTAATAATTATTTTTACTCATTGGGAGCTGTGTTCAATGCTCCGGTGGTGGGACACGAGGGAGCTGTGCAATAGCTCAGGCAAGGGCTCACATATTCTAGACGCTGGGTCAGCGTTCTAGCGGCTGGACCCGACGCACAGCTGATGACATAAAAATGCCAGATGGCGCCACCGCGCAGCGCTTAATAGAGGGGTTACTGCCCTCTCTGAACAGGATCGCTCTACTTTTCTGCTGCGCCACCTTTTTTAAAACAATAGCTGTGTTGTGGACGAATCTAGGACTCTAATTTAATATTCCTGATTTATGCCCTTATATAGTTATATCATATCATATCCTTATAAAGGCATAACAATCATACCCATATTAAGACATAGCCAATTCAGTCCAAATACGGCAGGGCTACTTTCAAAGATTCCTAGAAATCACAACGAGTTCTTGGAGAGACCAAACCTCCAGCAGTCCGGGACTTCCCCCTGCTTCTATATTTTGATCTGTCCTAGAACTACTGGAGTCCTGAAAAAACTGCGAGTTCTTGTGACGTCTTATGTCCAACCTTACGTCAAACTCGGCACCTTCCAGGTATAAATATACCAGCATCTGCCCTAGCAAAACACACAGTGGTTTGGAGCCGATCGACTAACTACTTGCCCGACGCCCTCCTGTAGTAACTACCGAAGGAAGCCGACCCTCCCGCTGACGCACTGGGAGAGACGCTGTCTTTTCTCTTGCCGAGAAATCCAGCTCCGGTGTTTCCCACCTACCCTTGCGGGTTACTGGGAGATTGAGTCCTGAGAGAGAGATACAAGACCTCCTACATTCTATAAACCAGGTACGGAGCTGATTAGACCCTTAGAGAATTCTTGGTTAGATTCTTGGCAGAAACGATTTCACTTTAACACTACTTCTCACTTACTCCTTCCCATGTACTAGGCTTAGGTTAGGTACACCGGGGTAGGCGTATCTTAGAAGCACCAGTTGAGTAAGTTTAGTCACTATTTATCATTGTATGTATTTTATCCAATTTAAGTATCGTATGGCTTAGAAACAATACCATGCTTTTACAGTATTTTTTTATAATACTCTTTTTACTGTACGCACTTTACTTTATGACCAGTATTGCGATTGTAGCAATTCACTTCTCTTGCATGAGAAAGAAGACTGCTCAATAAATAACCACTTTTATTGAAAACACCCGTCTCTCTGTATTTCTCTGCACTTCTGATGAGACTAAGCATGCACGATTGACTGAGTGAAATAGCTATCTATTGTTTCCGCGACTCTGGAGCTATACTCCTTTTTCTTGGGGAGCAAAGTTGTCATGTTTATGCGGTTGTCAGAAACTAATCCCTTCTTGTGTATTTGAGAAAGTTTCTAGTGACCTCTGAGCTAGCTGGCATTCATAATTAAGTGTAACATATTCAATAGAGGCCTAGTCAACTTCAGTCCTACGTCTAAACTATCGTTTGTTATTCCAATGCGCAGAGCCTATTGGGAATATAGGAACTACGCTACATGGCGCCCAACGTTTGGTAAGGCGATAATTTAACCCTAGATACTAGAGTAACTTAGTCGTGCTTTTCACACAGACCCCTTTTCCCGTAAAAACTCCAATAGACGTCTGGAGGGGGCGAAAGGTTAATATCCGCCAGAACTAAGTAGGATGAGAATCCTATGTATTAGTTTTTGGTTTGTTCAACGTTGAAGGATAAAGTGTTCCAAAATATTGTGCACCTAATCTTGGTTTCCTTGAAATTTGCTCTGCAAACTTACTGTCAACAAAATGACGGAAATTGACGACGAAAGGGATAGAGCGGTTTTGGCAGCTCAACTATTGGCGGAAGACACAAGTCTCCAACAAAACTTTCCGGATGCAATAATCATCCCAATAAATGTAAGAAGGAGTGTAACTTACAAACTTATAAATAACAGAGTATCATCGAGAGGTGGTACAATTATCTTTGTAATAGAGGCACATGAGTATCGGCAGACAGAGGTATTCTATTCATGAATAACTCTTCCAGCAGCAAATGCTGTAACACGGGAGTTCCACTACTACAAAACAGAGGAACTTCCAACGGACTATTTTCCTTTTGAGGACATTGAAATTCCACTAACTTACTAGGAGCATCAGCTCTGGTTTAATGGCGCCCTAAAACATCACAATAAAATTACCAGGCTCGGTCCACTAGGTAGACCAGGAGCTACATGGCCGGTATTAGCTGGTTACACACCACATCCTGACATCGAGAGCATGTCAAACAGAGAGCTGTTATTTCAATTGAAACATTTAATTAAAATACATAGACAATTGGTCCAATATGTCAGGCAGACTTTAACAGTCCAACCAGCAATAAAAATTACGCAGCACACCCCTCACCAGGGGAACACAAACAAAATTACACCACAGACAATACAATCAGTAATTGGCAAATTACCCGCAAAACGGGAACAAATTCCATTCAGGTTAGCTCAAAAGATTACCCAAATAGGGGCAGTATTCCCTGATAGTACACCTCATGAAAAACACAGAATTCTGACAATCTGTTTACCAATGGGGATCGCACCACATGTGGAGGACTGTGACATTTTGGGAAGAGTCTTTGCTTCAATCTACACAAAAACACAGGGTGTTCCATCAATGGCGGTGATACCAGATGCTCTGAGACAGATTCAAAATGAATACGGTCCAAAACCTGGTTTAAATTTGTTATGTTATGTTATGTTATGTTATATTTATTTTTATATAGCGCGCGGCTACTCAAAAAGAGTGTCCCGGCGCTTTAAATAATGAGACCTACAGCAAAATAACACAACACAGTAATAAAAACAAAGTGGAAAGCAGAAAACAGAGAGAGACAGAAAAAAAAGCCTAGAGGGCAAACAGCCAGGTTTTGAGGCCTTTCCTGAATGCAAGTAAACTAGTAGCTCCCCGGAGTGTCAACGGCAAGGTGTTCCACAGCTGTGGCGCCAGCAGTCCAAAGGAGCGGCCTCCAATGCGAGCTCTCTTCACACGCGGCACAGCCGCCAGAAACAGAGATTCTGATCTGAGAGAGAGAGCCGGATGGTAAAAGGCAAGTCTCCTTTGGAGGTACTTAGCTCCCACAGCATGAAGAGCTTTGTAGGCCAAAGTTAATGCCTTGGAGGCAATCCGTTTACGGATAGGCAGCCAGTGTAAGGTCTGCAACAGGCCAGCAGCACTGGCTCGCCTGTTAAGGCCATAAATGGCCCTTGCGGCCGCGTTCTGCACAACTTGGAGCCGCTGCATCAGATACTCTGGCAGGCCCAGGTAAAGGACGTTGGAATAATCCAACCTAGAGCCGATCAGAGCCTGCACAGTGAGCTTCCTGTGTTCCTCAGACAGAAGAGGCAAAAACCTCCGCAGCATCTTAGGTATGAAATTACTGAAAGACTTAAAGCAAGACCCGGCTATACTTCTAGCCAATATAAGAGGTGAAGCAGCATCTGTGGCGATCAGGCAAAAATTAAAAGAAACAGAATTAGCAAACCAGCCTTTTGAACTTGCCAGAATAATTGAAAAGTGCTATGAAGAATTAGCTAGAGATAGTTTGGGTGGGAAACCACTAAAACCACAACTACCAGAAAATCCTGAAACATCTTTTATCAAGAATAATATCACTACTACAAATAAGAAGTGGGAGGGTAATAAACAGACTCTTCCCAGAGAAAAACAGTTTCAGTCCTTCCTCACAGAAATCGGAAAGAAGAGGATGGTCAGAACATAAATAAAAGCGCGTCAAGTCCAAAGACAAGGAACCTGCTCATCAAAGTAAAAAATCACGAATTGCCCATCTCACTGTCCTATTTCTGGTATATGAGTTATCAAGTGAAGGCAAAAGCCTAGCAGACAACTTCTTAGAGAAGTGTGCAGTGCTCCAAGCTCCAAAAACGCTGAAAAACTTACAATCAAATCTAGGTTTCTTGAATTTTGGATGGACATACATTCTAAACTACACATAGAGGGTTAAACCTCTCTACAAATTAATTAAACCTGATTTCAAACCAAATAATTGGACACAGAAACACACAGAAATTTTACGTTCAATTCAAACAGACCTGTTAACAAAAACAAAGCTGCAAACACGCGTAAACAAACTCAACCTTTTAATCTGAGTCATCCCAGGAAGATGCGGATTTACGTACCTGACCTCTAAAGAGGGAGAAACTGCAATAGCTTACAATTCACACTTGTACAAACAAGCTGAAATGAAATTCAGTTCTACTGAAAAAATTCTGACAGTGGTTCAAACTGCTGTAGCAAAAGAAAGAGCCCTCGCACAGGGCAAACGTATAATAATATTTACACCTGTACCTGCCCTGGAGGCAGTGACAAGAGCAAGCCTTCCAAATGCTAAAGCTTTACATCCGAGATAGATACAGTGGGTTAATTCTCTTGCTGCATCAGAAGTAGTAGACGAATTTGATCCTAACTTAAAATCACAAGAATTTCTCCAATACGAGTATGAATGTCCTCTGCCGACCGAAATTCTGCCTCCGGAACATTACAGCCGTATAATATATCCAGACGGATCAGCACAGCCTGCAGTTGGGGGTAAACGAGCTTATAGTGTTGCGTGCGCGATTGTTAAAGGTCGTTGGCACAAAGGTAAATTCAGATCTCTGGTCACTAAAACTCAATCACTCAGACACTTGCCAGCTCAGCGAGCTGAACTACAGGCTTTAAAGATGGCACTTGAAAATGCTGATCGCGAATTCCCCACACTAATAGTGTGCGATTCACATTATTGCGTCCATTCTTACAATGATTTCTTGCAGACCTGGATTCAAAACGGTTACAAAGATGAGAAAGGTAGCACAATAAAGCATAAAAGCTATGGGAACAATTAGTTCTTTTACAGAAAGAACTACAAAAGACTCACGTGATACATACGCTGAGTCATCGACGTGATGCCGTTCACGTTGCAGGGAATTCATTGGCTGATAAAGCGGCAAAGGCAGCTGTTCAACCGGCTTCCGTAGCTACAGTTAAGCGTTCTAAAAAACGAATAGATGGTGAAACAATGCTGGCAGTAAAAGCCTCACTGGAAGGCAATTATGCGGCGTTGCCTCTATATTATCCACTCGGAAATACATACATAATTGATGCAAACTCCGTTCCTTTTGCTCAAATCCCTGGAGTGGGGGACAGAGTAATTCCAAACAGGAACCGGAGGGCTTACTTGATTCAAGGAGCACATATGGGAATGGGTCTGAGGCATCAAGGGATCTTAAAATCTCTAATAGAATTACAAACGATGTACTGGTGGCCGGGAATGAGCGTGCAAGTTTATAACTTTGCAATGGGTTGTCAGGACTGCAACAGAGATCGCAGTTGTGAACCGGACCAGATAACTGACTCAAGCACAGTAGGACCAGCCCAGACACCTCTATTAGATAGCATTAGACTATCAACACACAGACGTCTGACCGGACAAATGCGGTCCCATAAAAATTAAGACGACATTCATTTGGATGTGGCCCCAGCGCTCGGCTGACGCCGGAACTGTTATTAAAGATCTGCGAGTCTTTATCAGCACATATGCAATTGGCACGCTACATTCTGACGAGGGTCCTGTGTTTAGCTCTCGAGCTTACAAGGAGGCCATGGCCAGCTTGGGCATTGCTTTGCGGTACTTTAGCCCCTTCCATCCTGAGGGTAATGCGGTAGTAGAGAGAAAAAACGGTGACATAAAGCAATCTATAACAGCGAGGGTATTAGGTTTGGGTGATGGGTGGGTCAAACATCTAATAAGTGTCCAATGTAGTCTTAATAATCTGCCAAGACATTCTCTGGGTGGAATCACTCCGTATGAACTTTTGTTTGGTACTAGAATGTTGATCGAAGACCTCCATCGTCAGACTTCAGTGGTGGAACAAAAAACCTTTGATATCAAAGATCGTTTGGCTGTTTTACAAGACTTAAATGAAACAAGAAGAAGTCTAAGTAACACAAAGCAAAAGCCAGCGACCACTGAAGAAAAACCACCTATCCCAACAATCAATGTTTCCATTGATTGTTGACTTTATCTTCTTACTCTAACTTTTTTACAGTGTATTATTTTCTTGGCTCATTGATTTATCCATATGTCCCTTTAACTCATTCTATATTTATGCTCTTGTATTACTCTTTCTTCGGTATTCCCTCTCTAATTTAGACATTCCACTCCCTCGCAAGCATTGTTGTTGTCTTCTACCTATCTGCTCTTATCTGCCAATTGTTTATCTATTTGATTGCAAGCTTTGCTGCTGGTATACTGATCTGCTCCATTTGTGCCGATTGTTTATCTGTTTGATTTGCTCCATGCTGTCTATATAATTTATTTATCTATTTGATCTGCTCCATTTTGCCGATTATAATTCCTCACTTGTCTACCCTATTCCTTGTCTAGCCCCCATATTTCTACCCCTCACTCTCCGAGTGCCCCCCTTAGTTCCCAATTCTCCTCTCCTGCTCTACCCCCCATTTCCTTAACTTCCCTCTCTCCACTCTCTCTTCCTCTCACGTCTACCCAACATGCCCCCTCACCGCATTGACCATCACCACCAGGACTCTACTCTATCCAAACATGGCCACAACTCCTGGACCATTCTCTACCCCTCCAATCTCTCCAAACATGCTAAGGAAAACTTCAAACATAAACTCCGTATCCGTAAACCTGAAACACATATTGTTGATAACTACCTCAGCCTCACCGCCCCCATTATAACCAACTACATCTTTTTCTCCAAACGTCCTTCGAAATAGAAAAACATCTTCCTACAACACCTCCCAATCTCTAAATCAACTAAAATACCATATGGATTCAAAATATCCACTGCTCCCTCCCCAGCCTTTCATGGTGATATTGATATCTCCATCTTCAAAACAGGTAACAACCTTGTACAAGCCACGGTATTCCACCTTTCCATCTTCGAACCCCACTTCAGCATTATGTCTATCCTCCTTGACCACTCTGTACCGAACACTCCATCTCCCCAAATGAATAGTGCCCCTCCAACCTCCCCCTCCCCCTTGCTCTACCTCCAGTCTCAACCATCCAGCTAACACCATCCTCCAACAATTGACTTCACCATCACTCTCCCTGGACCTCTCTACAGCAATCGACATCCCCCAACCACAGTTACCTATTTCTCATCCACCTCTAATTTCCCTCTCTACCCCTAACTAACGGAACTCACACTCCTCGGACCCCTCCACTAAAAACGGTTGCCCCCAATCCCTCCCATCTACATATCATTCCCCTACCATGACCCCCTCTTCCTGACCCCACAACCTCTCTCCCCCTACCCAAATACTCACGTTCTCCACCGTCCTTTCCCCTCAATCCCCTAACACAACTCCTTACTCCATCCTCTTCCCCATCCTGAACACCCTCTTCTCCTTCCCATCCCCCTATCCTGCCCCTCCAGGCCCTTCTAACTCCACCTCCCAATCCTTTATCCCTACCCCCGATAAATACGCAACCCCGCCACCCCAATATATCCGCTCTCCACTAGCTCTATGCCCTTTTATCCTATATGGTCACATCTCCTGAAGTTCTTAACCTCCTGTCTAACCTAGCCCAACCCCCCACACCTAACAGCCCCAACACCCCCCACTCCACACCCACAACCCTAGCTCCTCCCTTACACATCAGTTCACCCTCCGCAACGAACCCAGACCATTCCCTACTCTCAGATAATTCCCTTCCCCCTCTCCACGTCCCTTCAGTACCTCCCTTTACCCTAATTGCCCAGAGCCTACACAACATTGAACTCGACCCATCTAATTTGATTACTGAACCCCTCTCACCTAACAGCCCTGTCACCCCTCACTCTACTCGCACTATCCTATCTACCCCCTCACACATCAGTCCACCCTCTGCAACTAACCCAGACCATTCCCTAACCCCGCTCACGACCCTTCAGTACCCCTTCACCCCAATTGCCACGAGCCTACACAACATTGAACTCAACCCATCTAATTTGATTACTGAACACCTCACACCTAACAGCCCCATCACCACTCACTCCACACCCACTACCCTATCTCCCCACACACATCAGTCCACCCATCCACAACTAACCCAGTCCACACCCCCTCAGTACCTCCCTTAATTGCCCAGAGCCTACACAACATTGAACTTGAACTATCTAATTTGATTACTTAACTTTCTCAATTCAGGAAAGATGTTATCTTCCTCAGCTCCAGAACCTTCCCCCACCATAAACTCCCTGCCCACCCCCCCAAACAAATCCGTAACACCAAACACAATCATTGGAGATCGAATCCTCTCCGCTGCCGTATACATAGACCTCGCCGCACCTCGAACCATCTCTTCCCAGTCTGACCTCTCCGACCTATGCAACTCTTACCTTCATAGTTTACCAACCACCAATCCTCCACTCCCCTACTTCAACATCCCTGTTATCCTAGGGACTAATAGAATCCCCTCCTCCCCCGCTTTCTCCTGACCACTGCCCCAACTCACGTCGATCCACTCTTGCCCACCAACCTTATGCAACCCCACACCACTTACATGTATGCTTGTCAACTGTCACTCCGCAGTCCAACACGCAACATACATTTCAGAAACTATCCTGAGTGAATCCATTGACATTGCATTCCTCACAGAAACCTGACTCAATGACAACTCAACAAGCATACTCGACCACTCTCCCCCCTGGGATACTCTATTCTTAGAAAAGATAGCCCTGACAGAGTTGGGGGTGGTCTAGCCATTATCTTTAAAAATGAACTTCAGCTATCCCTTGTCAATAATTCTGGCTACTACTCCTGCGAATACCTGAAAGCTGAACTGACAACTCAAAATTCCCCACCCAATTCCTCTACACAACATCTATCGCCCTCTGGGACCCCCCCAGCCCGTCATCGAGGACTTATCTGAGCTCCTGACACAATGACACAATCCTCATTATCCAACTAAAAAATATCTCTATTCTTGGGGATCCTCACCTCCATTGGAATGACTACAATGATCCTACTATCTCCCTCCTCACTAAACTACTTAAGATCAATGAACTAAAACAACTATGCCTGTTCCCGACACACACCAAAGGAGCCATTCTTGATGACAGTCTTTCCAATGAAGAACTGGCCTCCGTGACACATATCATCTCTATTGACTGGTCCGACCTTCACTTTATACTGTTCACCATTGCTACCACTGCAAATCTCCCCATCTCCAAAATTAACAGACCTAAGAAATTGACCAGAAATCTAAAATATATCCCCCCGGGTGTTCTTGAGTCTAAACTCCAAGCTCAACTTCTTCTCATTCCCCCTCACAAAATTCTAATGAGCTCACTGAACACTTTACCAATACTGTCACCGGTATTCTTGACCAATTAGCCCCGCCTAAACTCAAAATCCAAAGAAACACCCCCTCCAACTCATTGTTTAACACTGATCTTAATAGCGAAAGACGGTTACTCAGACTGTCGGAAAGAAGCTGGAGACACCATCCCTCTCCCTCCCATCTTGCACTCTTCAGAAATGCAAGATCCGCGTACAAAAAACACATCTTCAAGGAAAAGACATCCTTCTTCCGCACTCAACTTGATTGTGCCAAAAACAGGCCTAGGGAATTCTTCAAAATCATTCGAAACCAAACTTCCCCGCGCGCCCAAATCTCATTGCCTCCTCAGCCAGATGTGAAGAAACTTCTCACTTCTTCTCAGAGAAAATAGCCAAAATTGATCATTCTTTCCTTCCCACACAACTCCCAATGCAAACCTGTCCTCACCTCTAATGCCCACTCCACATCCCTTCGACCAGTTAACCCCTTTTCTCTTTCGCACACTGTTAGACCTGTCTGCCCCTGTGAGCTCCCTCACAATTATTATTTATTGTGTCCCCTTTGGCCTTCCAGAGCATCCAGTTATGTTTTTTTGTTTTAATGTCCATCAGAACTTTTCCAGTATTGTCGCAGGGGCTAGGTGTTCCTTGAATCGGTTATTCTTGAAAGGCCTAGTCTCCCTCAGAACAATTACCACTGTTAGAGTCCTACAATGGTGGCACCAACTGACAAAACTGTCACCTTCGGGAGGTTGGCCCATTGACTTGCATTAGGGAGGTTCTAGAACCCTTCAGCACCTTCCAGTAGCCAGGACCCAGCCTATATAAGGCCGAGAGCAGGGTGGCAAATTTAAGGTGTGAAGTGACCGGAAGGAGTGCAAGGTGGACCAGGGCAGGAGGGAGGCAGACTTGTGAGGAGGACAGCGCTTTCACCAGTAAAGATCGTCCTGTGGGTCGGCTGAATACTTGTATTGACGCTGCCCCTCTGAGACTGACCAAACCTTGACCTAGAAGTGGATTTCTACTCCTAATGCAAGACCCACACTTTTCACGGAAGTCTGGTGTCTGGGGAAGTAAATCAAGGTCTGCCTGCCATCACGCAATTACAAGTTCCCCTCATAACCCTGTGGTGGAGATTGCCCAAGGAATAACAGGGTCGCAACGTGTGTGGAGATTCCCCACTTACTGTGAAGAGAAGACGGCGCTTCGCTGGCATACCGGTGGCGTGGGGATTCCCATCTCCTCGGGTCTGTGGTCAATGGTAGTGGAGGTGGAGGCGTGGCTGGACGGAGGCGCCTGGGGCGGAAGAAGGAGGTCCGAAGTGACGTCGAGGAAGAAGTCGGGCGGAGACAGAGCCCTGGCCCAAGGTGCCTGCAGAGACGTGGAAAGCGGCTGAGCCCAGAGCGACGGAGGCCGGGCGGAGGCGGAGCCAGCCTTCAAGAGTTCGCCGTGAGAAGCACCCGCCATTGTCGCACAGCCGGAATAGCACCACTGGAGAAGATCGGAAGCGCTCACATGACTCCGAGTGAAGTAAACCCTCTCCGGTTACAGAGCGAGGGAGCGACGCTCGTCAGAGACTTCCGCTGTGAGGGTCCGACACCGCTAAAGTAAGCTGAGGGAGTTGACCGGGAGAGGGAGGCGGAGCACTATTAAGGTGTGATTACGTCCACCGAACAGTAGTGACACTACAGGAACAGCCTGACAGTGGAACTCTACCCTTCTAGGACTGGTCCCGATCTAAAAAGAGGGCTAATGAATTTCTGAGGAGTGTGAAAAGGTGAGACGTGGCCCAGAGTTCATTGATCCCTAGATCGTGTGGTAGGATATCTCTAGAGGGATATCCCAGAAGTCTTAGGGTAGTAGCTGATTAATCCATCAGCGTGAAGGGGGTTATTGAGGAACCAGGTCACCACTGATAGGAGCCAGGCAGTTGTAATGTGTTGAGAATATTCCAATAATATATCTGTCTTCTCTCAAACTTATAGTTGGTGGTGACATTGTTCAGGATAACTGTGGGGGCGGTCTGCTGTTCAACGGAAGCCTCAGGCTAATGCTGAGACTGCGTACCAAGGGTAATGTACAATACAGATTAAACGTTGAGGTGCATTTACGTAGTTTTTAGCCTTTGTCACCTGCTCATTTACTGCTAGGAAAAGTCACTGCTGTTGCTACAGATGATCTATATATGATATGTAAAAGAAAAGTATTGAACAACTCTGTAATAAGAATGTAAATGAATGCTGCTTAGTGACACTGCAAAATTCTGCTTGTAATCAAATGTAAGCAATAATCTGATTTAAAGAAAAAGAAAAAGGTACAAAGAGAAACTTTTATAAAAGGTACTGGTATTTTTCTACATTGGTGTGGTGTCCTTTAATTTTAGTGGTAGGCATTGAGTTACTGTGAGTGAATTGTAAGCATTACACGCAAGCCTTAGAGTTCTAGCAACTCCCGTTCTGTGCCAGAATACCCTATGTAGTCTAGGTTTCCTAGGTCTAACATAATTGGTGTTTCAGCGGCGGGATAACGAGTTTGTGCTTACAACCACTTATTAGTAACACAGTGCTTACCACGGGCCTACACCTGGAGTTTTCTCCAAGCGGACTCCCTAATTAAACTTTTGCTTTTCCAAATTTACTTCTAGCGGTGGGTGGAGGTTGTCCTTGCATTACACCCTTCCTTGTTTCCTTCTGGACACCTGTTGAGTACACCGTGACAAAATGGAATTTGACCTTGGGGAACTGGAGACATACACTGTGGCCCAGTTGGGGGATTTTTGTCAAAAGAAGGGGGTATTCTACAAAAGGGGTGCGAAGAAAAGTGAGCTTCAGACAAGTGTGAGGGCCTGGATGGAGGCTCACTTAGAGGAGGAGCTGGAAAAGGAAGAGGTGGATAGAGACACTGTCATTGGGGCAGAGATGTTGTACCAAACTGAGGGGTGGGAACCTTGTGACAGGACCTAGAATTATTATTATATAAAATTTATAACGCGCTCAGTTACCCAGGGGCATCCCGGCGCAGTACAGAACAAGAAAGAAGCACCGCTCAATCACTACACTGGAAACAGATGGGTCTTCAGAAGTTTCCTAAAGAGTAGGATCTTAGGCTCTGAACGGATCTTAAAGGGAAGGGAGTTCCACAGTGCCGCCACTTGCACTGAGAAACGCCTGCCCCCAGAGCGAGCTCTCTTTACTCTAGCTGACTGCAGGAGATGTCTTTGGTCCGAACGCAGTAGACGTGTGGTCTTATAGGGGCGTGCCATGGTGGAAAGGATAGGGGGGCCCTTACCATGCAAAATTTTATGGGCCGTGCACAGCGCTTTAAATTTCACCCGTTCCCTAACGGGGAGCCAGTGAAGAGTTTTCAGGGCCGGGGCAGCTGAATGTCTTCTGGGAACATCCATCAACACTCGAGCGGCTGCATTTTGTACCTGTTGGAGGGTTTTAAAAGTCGCTTCGGGAGCACCGAGAAACACCGCGTTCCCGTAGTCAAGCCTCGACAAGATTAGACCACCAATCAGAAGCTTCCTCGCTGAATCAGGGAGCAGTGGTAAAACCTTGTGAGCTGACCGCAGCAAACCGAAGCACACCCCTGCGGTCTTCCTGGCATGGGTCCTAAAGGACAGATCTTCCTCCAACCAAACTCCCAAGGTCTTGATCTCCTTCTTGGGAGATGGTGGGTCACCCAGAGACCGAGGCCAGCAGCTAGCAATGATAGAGGGACTGGATTTACCTAGGAGCATCAGCTCAGTTTTCTCCCCATTGAGCTTTAGGGCAGAGTGGGACATCCAACGATGGACATTGGCAAGGCAGTCATGAAAGACTTCAGGTTGTTCCACCAACTGGGTGAGGCCTACCACCAGCTGAGTATCATCAGCGTAGCTGATGATCTTCACTCCTGAAGGGGCGACCACTCTTTCAAGCGGAGTCATATAAATATTAAATAAGGTAGGGCTCAGAGATGAGCCCTGCGGGACTCCACATTGAAGAGGGAACAAGGTCGACTGCTCTACCCCTTCCCAGACTTAGTAAAAACGGTTGGAGAGGAAGGATTCGAGCCATTTCAAGGCCAACCCTGTCACACCCACCTCCGACAGGCGTTGGAGGAGCACCTGATGGCTTACGGTGTCAAAGGCAGCACTCAAGTCCAGGAGGATCACTGCCACTGACCCCCCTGAATCTAGAATGCTCCTTGCTTCCTCCACTACTGCCAGTAAAGCTGTGTCCATCCCCTGACCAGGGCGGAAGCCCGTCTGGGAGTCTCCCAACAGATGATGGGACTCTAGATGGTAAGAAAGCTGACGGTTGACCAACTTTTCTGCGACTTTTGAAAAGCCGGGCAGAAGTGAAATAGGCCTGAAGCTGGCCAAATTAGAGGAATCTAATCCTGGTTTTTTCAATAGTGCTTTTACCACTGCCTTTTTCCATCTCTGAGGCACTGTGCCCTGGTTGAGTGAAAGATTAATGAGGTCAGTAAGCGGAGTGGACAGAGTATTTGCCACTAGTTTAGGATATTTCATGGGCACTGGGTCACTAGGAGACCCACTCTTCATCCCCTTCAAAACTTTTATGACCTCCTCCTCTGAAAAGGGGCCGAAAGAGGACAGCTCAGCGGGGCATATTACTGGGCTAAGGTCCAACTCCGGGAGCTGAGAGGTCGCCGGCAGTGAGAATAGGATCTTCTCTATTTTCGAATGAAAGAAGTCCGCGAGTTCTTCGCATTTTTCCTGCACAACTGGGGGGACTGGGGCTTTCAGGAGTTCCTTAAAATTTTTAAAGGATTCCCCTGGTGAGTTGCTTGCCCTCTCGATCCTATCGCTGAAGAAGTTCCTTTTGGCATCCTTCAGCGCGTTTTTATATTTCCTCACCGCTCTCTTATAATCCAGCCGACATTCTTCCATCCGCTCTCTCCTCCATGCACGTTCTAGTCTCTTACATAATGTTCTGAGACCCCTGAGTTCGGGAGTGTACCAGGGAGCGGAGCCAACTCTTCTTTCCCTAATGAGCCTTCTCTTTTTTGGAATCAGTGAGTCCAAGGTATTAGTCAGCCAGTTTCCCATATGCTGGTCAGCAATGATGGGGTCAGTGACAGGGGGAGGAGAGGTTCTTGCTAACTCTGTCGCCCAGCTATCCACTGGCAACCTCGACCAGAGTCGTTCAACTGTATACTGTCTAGGTGCAGGGTCTCTCCCCTTCCCCAACTGCCATCTAAGAGGGACTAGATAATGGTCCGTCCAGGGGAGAGCCAACTGCTGGAGGGCTTGCAGGTTCTCTGAGTTGGCAAAAGCAACATCCAGCTGATGACCCCTATTGTGGGTGGCACCGACATTAACAAGGTGGAGATCAAGTACAGCCAGCATACCTTGTAGGTCTCTCGCCACTACATCAGAGGGATCATCGAAATGTAGGTTGAGGTCCCCGAGGACTACAAAGTTGGAGGACGCGGCAGCCAATGGTATCACTGCCTCAATAAAAGAGTCTACGAAATTACCCAGCATTGCGGGAGGCCGATACACAAGAAGGCCAGATATAGAGATAGTAGAAGATATGCGTAGGGAAAATTGACAGCCTTCCGAGTTATTAATGCTGCAATCTCCCGCTTTGCATACGTATTCATCTCTATACATTATGGCCACTCCTCCCCCCCTCCCGTCCGGCCTATCCAGATGATACATAAAGTATCCCGAAGGAAGGGCTTTAACAATATCTGGACCAGAACAAGAGGCCAGCCAAGTTTGCGTAAGGAACAAGGCATCCAAGTTATGATCTAAAATCAGGGAGTTAATTTCCGTGGCGTGACAAGGTAAAGACCTGCAATTGAGCAGAGCCATAGAGAACAAAGTCCGATCCTTACAGGAGTTACCTGCGCCACATACAAGACATTGAGCAAACGTGGTACCTTCTACCCACTGATAGCTGCAACTGGTATGTCTGGGAGCGCGTAACGACAACAGAGTATCCCTAGAGTACCTAAGTGTAGGGTCCATATAGGCATCGGTATTGAGCAGAGTACCATGCCCTATGCCCGTCTGGGCCCGGACGGGCACAGACAGGCTTAACTCTGGCGAAACTCCAGCGATATTCCGGTGATGACGCTGCATCATGACGCTGCGCGTCAGCATGGCTGACTTTATGTTCGCCGAGCGCCTGAAGACTATCACGCTAACCGTGCAGCCGGCAGTGTCCCCCCTCCCAAGATGGCCACCACAACAAGACAATGGGCAGGGACCCGTGAAAAAACGCGGTGATCTACCAATTAGAGTGAGGGGAGACTCTCAAGGGAGGGCAGCAGTGTCTCAGTGAGGAGTTTAACCGAAGCTGAACTAGCAGACAGGAGGGAGGAAAGGAAGCTAAAGTGGGAGTTAGCTAGGTTGGAGTTGGAGAGGGAGGAAAGGAGGTTAGCTCACGAGTTGACACTTAGGGAGCTAGATCTCAAGGCCCTGCAGATAGGGTCTCCCAATCCAAACAATGGTGGCAGCGAGAAAAAGGAGGAAACCAGGGAGCTCAGACCAAATTTACCCAAGGATGTATTGCTAGCTATAGTGCCGGCGATGATATTGCCAAATGGCTGGCCGCATACGAGGTTTCCCTCAGAGCTCATGGAATCCAGGAGAAATACTGGGGGGGGAGGATTATATAGGTACATGCCGCCTGCAGGAAGGGATGCCTTATTGGCCCTCGAACCGGACGAGCAGACCCATTACCCCACCATGAGAGTGGCGCACATCAAGAAATTTGAACTAACCCCCGAGAAATATAGGCAAAAGTTCCGGAGTAGTCACAAATTGGGCACACAGAATTGGGTGGATTTCCTTGATTATGCGAAGAAGGCCTTGGAGGGTTGGGTGAAAGGCAGTGAGGTGGGGGATTATGAGGGATTATATGACCTGATCCTCAAGGAACACCTACTGGAGAAATGTCCTCCTGAGTTACGACAACACTTGGTGGATAGCAAGCTGACCAGCCCCCGGAAGCTTGCTGAGGAGGCGGACATCTGGGCTAGTACCCGGGTGTCCTCAAAGGGGACTGGAGGGGATTCCCAGAAGGCCGGACAGGGCGCTCCCCAGAAGAAAGAGGGGGGAGATAACAAGAGGGAGTTCTCTAAAGGTCCCCAAAATAACTTTACGGGAAAAGGATTCACCCCTAAGGCTAACCCACCCCGAAACCCTAACCCTGGCCAAAGCCAGCAGCCAAGGGTTGTCCATTGCTTTGAGTGCGGTGGTGTTGGGCATTATAAGGGAGACGTGAAATGCCCAAAAAGACCACCCCCTCCCACTGGAGGAAAGGCCCCGGGAGTAGCTAGTGTAGTGCTCGGGGAGGAGTTGCCCTTAGATAAGGGAGGGGAGTGGGCGGGTGTCACCTTATTGTCCCTGGGAGATCGGGAGATGGTTCCAAAGATCCAGTTGCCCTCAAATACTGTCAAGTATGAGCAATGGGTCACCATCAATGGCCAGAGAGGGGAGGCTCTGAGGGACACAGGAGCCGGTATGACTATGGTAAGGAGTCATCTGGTGTCTCCAGAGCAGATACTTCCAAATGTACTCCACCCGCCGCGTTGGCTGACGGCACAATGGGTCACTATCCCGTGGCTGAGGTTCCATTTGAGTGGGAAGGGGTTGCAGGTTTACTTCGAGTTGCCGTAAGCCCTGCCGTGCCAGTCGATTGTCTGTTGGGGAATGACATGGAGCACAATGCTTGGAGGGAGGTGGAATACCGGACTCATTCTAAGATGCTGGGTACACCTGACTGGGCCTGTGTCAGCACAAGGTCCGCGACTACCCGGAGGGGGAGTTCGCTTATGCTGGAGCCTGGAACAATGGCCCAGCCAGCTGCCAGAGAAGAGAAGGACAGTAGGCAGGAGGAGCCTGCCTCAACATCCCCACCTCGTGAGATGGATAGGCCACTGGCGGTGGTGGACCTGGAGTCCACGGAGGAGGATGTTACTCCATTGGAGAACCTACCCATCCCTGCTAGTTGGCATGTGGAGGTAGGTCCTACCAGAGAGGAATTCTGCAAGGGTCAGAAGGAGTGTCCTACTCTTGAGGGAGTGAGGCGACAGGCCGAAGCCCAGGCAGCAGGAAACGTTACAGGGCACTACCATATTTACTGGGAGGATGGGCTCCTCTACAGTGAACCCAAGGCACCCGTGCACAGTTCATCACGGGCCTTGGTGGTCCCTAAACGTTATCGAGCCTTTCTTTTGGAACTGGCTCATGAGAAACCCTTGGCAGGACACTTGGGTCAGGACAAGACCTTTGCCCGTCTTGTCCTCCACTTTTATTGGCCTCAGATGAGGGTGGCGTCCGATACCTATTGTCGGACATGTGTGTCTTGCCAAGCCAGTGGGAAAACAGGGGTGAAGCTGAAAGCTCCCCTGGAACCACTTCCCGTCGTTAGCACCCCCTTTGAAAGGGTGGGCATCGACATTGTGGGGCCATTGGATCCACCAACTTCAGCTGGTCACAGGTTTATCCTGGTTCTGGTGGATCATGCCACACGGTACCCAGAGGCAATTCCTCTGAGGACCATTACTGCACCTGCAGTGGCAAGAGCCCTAATGGGAATCTTTACCCGAGTGGGATTCCCCAAGGAGTTTGTGTCCAACAGGGGTACCAACTTCATGTCAGCTTACATGCAGGCTATGTGGAAGGAGTACGGAGTGACTTACCGGTTCACTACTCCTTATCACCCACAGGCCAATGGCCTTGTGGTAAGGTTCAACAAGACCTTGAAGGGCATGATAAGAAGTCTGTCTGAGAGCCTGTGGAGGAAATGGGACTTCCTCCTACCCTGTCTATTGTTTTCTTACAGGGAAGTGCCACAAAAGGGAGTGGGCTTCAGCCCCTTCGAGCTTTTGTATGGGCACCCTGTACGCGGACCTCTCAGCCTGGTGAAAGACGGATGGGAAAAGACTCCCAGGAAGCTTCCCCAGGATGTGGTGAGCTACATGCTGGCCTTCCGGAGCCAAATGGCTAAGTTGTGGAAGCAAGCTTCTGACAACTTGGAAGCCAGCCAAGCAGTAATGAAGGAGTGGTATGACCACAATGCTCACCCGGTGGAGTTGGAGCCTTGCCAGAAAGTGTGGGTGATGGAACCTGGAGAGTTAAGTGCTCTCCAGGATCGCTGGACAGGCTCCTTTGAGGTGATGTAGAAGAAGGGTAAGTCCACTTACTTAGTGGATCTTAAGACCCCCCGACAACCCCTACGTGTGCTACATGCCAATCGCCTCAAACCACATCACGAGAGGCCCGAGGTTACCTTAATGATGGTGACTGATGGAGCAGAGGAAGAGGAAAGTGAGCCTCTCCCTGACCTTTTTTCGTCTCAGGAAAAGGATGGGTCGGTGGAGGGAGTGATTCTCTCCCCATCCCTAACTCCTGAGCAGCAGAGGGATTGCCGCCAGATCCTGGAGCAATTTTCCTTGCTGTTCTCCCTTGTCCCGGGAAGAACCCATCTGTGTACTCATGATGTGGACACAGGAGACAGCCCACCAGTGAAGTCTAAAATCTACCGGCTGTCAGACAAGGTGAAGGCCAGCATCCATAGTGAAGTCACTAAAATGCTGGAGCTAGGAGTGATTGAACCTTCTAGTAGCCCCTGGTCCAGTCCGGTGGTTCTGGTACCAAAAGCTGCCCCGCCGGGCACCACCCCAGAACTGAGGTTCTGTGTGGATTACCGGGGACTAAATTCAGTGACAAGACTGATGCTCATCCGATACCAAGGGCAGATGAACTCATTGACCGGCTGGGAGCTGCCCAATATTTGAGTACCTTTGACCTTACTTCAGGGTACTGGCAGATTTCCCTTATAGATGGAGCAAAGGAAAGGTAAGACTTCTCCACGCCTGAGGGTCACTACCAGTTCTGTGTGATGCCCTTTGGGCTCAAGAACGCCCCTGCCACATTTCAGCGCTGGTGAACGAGGTCCTCTCTGGAATGGAGGCCTTCGCTGCTGCTTATCTGGATGACATTGCGGTCTTCAGTAGCAGATGGGAGGATCATTTGCAGCATGTGCAAACTGTTCTCCAGGCCCTGAAACAGGCTGGCTTGACAATCAAGGCCAGCAAGTGTCAGATCGGGCAGGGGTTGGTGGTGTACCTAGGCCACTTGGTGGGCAGGGGATCGGTGCAGCCCCTCCAGGCAAAGATCGAGGCTATCATGGCCTGGGAGCCCCCAAGACCCAAACAGAGGTCCGAGCCTTCCTGGGCCTCACAGGATATTACCGTCGCTTTGTGAAGGGGTATGGCACCATCGTGGCACCCCTCACAGAACTTACATCAAAGAAACAACCCCGACGGGTAGTCTGGACAGAGGCTTGTCAGCGAGCCTTTGACAATCTGAAGCAAGCAATGTGTACTGCTCCAATACCCAGGGCTCCTGATTTTTCAAGAGAGTTCATTGTCCAGACTGATGCATGGGAACATGGCATTGGGGCAGTGTTATCGCAACTCAATGAAGAGGGCTTGGATCAACCTGTTGTCTTCCTGTCCAGGAGACTGCTTCCCCGGGAACAGAGGTGGAGTACAATTGAAAAGGAAGCCTTTGCGGTGGTCTGGGCTCTGAAGAAGCTGCGTCCATACCTGTTTGGCTCGCACTTCCTGGTTCAGACTGACCACCAGTCCCTTCGTTGGCTGATGCAAATGAAGGGGGAAAACCCCAAGTTGTTGAGATGGTCTATCTCCCTACAGGGAATGGACGTCCGGGTGGAACATCGGCCTGGAGTGGACCACACCAATGCTGATGGTCTCTCTAAGTATTTCCGCCTTAGTGATAAGAACTCCCAAGGAGTTGGGTAGCTCTCCCCACTTTCAGCTGGGAGGGACGCGTGTTAGACCTGTCTGCTTCTGGAGGTCTCTTACCTTTTATTATTTATTTTGTCCCCCTTGGCCTCCTAGTGCTATTAGTTTTTTTTGTATGTTCACCAGACTTTTTCAGGGTTGTCATGGGGCTAGGTGTTCCTTGACGTGGTCCCCTCACCTTTATTTGTTTAGGCCTAATGACTCACATGAAAATTGAGAAAGACAATGGGACCTAAAATGGTGGCCAGTAACTGCCATAATGGCTATCTTAGGGAGGCTGGCCCATTGGACTGCATGGGCAAAGCTCTAGAACCTTCTAGCAGGTTCTGGTAGCCAGGTGTCAGCCTATATAAGGCCGAGTCCAGGGCAGCCATTTTGAGTAGAGTGACCAAAGAGCTGGGTTGTGGATCTAGCTCAAGGAGGAGTGAGGCGTTAGCTTGGGGAGGAAGGCACTGAGGGGAGCCAGATTGCCCTGTGGGCCAGTGGCTATTCCTGTCTGATGTGACCCCCTATCTACCGACCAAGCCCTACCAAGAAATTGCCTCTATCTCCTTACCATGCTCCTGGGCTCATGAGAAGTTATCTCCAAGTAACCCCTGAGCGCTGTAAATGCTGGCTTGAGAGAAACTAGCAACAAGGAATTATCCTCGGACGGCCTGCAGCGCTGTGAACCTGTTTTTAGGCCGTTGAGGAGAAAAGCAGAGTAGCGGTCCCATTCGGAGTGACTTACTCACCGCGAGGAAGGACCCGGTGCGCTGTGCGGAAAGCATCGCATGAAGGCTCCGACTCCTGCGTAGTGCCAGAATTGCCTGTTACGAGGTCCCTCGGCGGAGCTGACAGGAGGAGAGCCAGCGGTCGCGGAAAGGAGGCGGGTTCGTGGACGGAGGAGGCGGAGAGAAGTAGACGGAGGCCGGCTGTGGGCGGAGTCCGACAGACGTGAGGTAAACACTCCGGATGATCCGGCTGTCAACTCGTCGTTCAGCAGTGAGAAAACTGCCGTCGAATAGCAAGGCGAGTGAAGGTAGAGAGCAGCGGAAGCCTTCACCTGGTCCGTAGGTGTCAGGTCGGACATCGGAACAGAGACAGACTGGCAATTACCATAAGACCAAGTAAGCGGGGAACTTGACGGGCGGGAGGCGAGACTAGTACTCAGCCCTGAGCACCTCTAACCTACCGAACTGCACAAGGGACAGTGCGTTATAAATACCTAACTGACTCCTACCTCTATTTCCACATTTGAGCGGACCGGCCCTGTGGGGGAAGTCACTGATTACTCATTGTTACATGCCGAAAGAGTTCAGGGTTGCGAAGTAAGCTTAGAAGAGAGAGGAATGGGATGGGAGGGTATTTAGGGCACCGACCCCTGTAGTCTGTTAGGTCTGAAGAGTTCTTCTCAACTATAGTCTGTCAAAGGAATGTTGACTCAAAACAAATGAACCAACTGTGAATTCTGACCTAATATTCTGTTTGCCTCTATTTAGAAACCCAGCTAACTGAAACCACTTGCAGAGATACCATTGGGGGGAAGAAGGGAAATGCTGTGCTGCTGTAATCCCTAGCTAATGTTGACCGTGTGTCCCCACGGATAAGGTATCTGTTGACATTGAAGTAAAAGTGTCCTGATCTTGCTGTTTACGCTAAACTTGGAATCGGTAAAATCCTTAAGGGGGAGATAAGTTGTAGATATTTTTGCTGATTCTCTTTCAACCAGGGACAATAAGAAATATTGTGTAATGTACTACAAAGCCTTGTTTTTAAGAGTCAATGTGTGAATGAAAATACATGCATTGAACAAGGCTTCAAGAACTGCTAAAAGTGAAAGATAATTCTCCAAAAACTTTTATAAAAGGTAACCGTATTTTTGTAAACTGGTGTGGTGTCTTTATTTTTAGTGGTAAGGCATTGAGTTACTGTGAGTGAATTATAAGCATTACACAAAAGCCTCGGAGATTAGCTGTTTCCACTCTGTGCCAGGCTACCCTATGTAGTCTAGGTTTCCTAGGTCTAACAGTGTGTTTAATGTATTAATATAAATGGAAGTTCTACAGAAGCCACGTTGTTGAGTTTAAGTTACTTTTGAATCAGCACTGCCGATATGACATATGAGGGTCCACGCACAGAACAGTCACTACTATATTTGTTCTTCAATTCTGTGGAGTTTTTTTTGGTGCAAAATAATCCTAAAATATGCAGCCTCACTTATCATGCGGATGACATGTGCTGCTGTATAGTGTATTGATGATGCGTTACAGAATTTTGCCAGTCACAATAAATTGTTGCGTCGTCGCCACCGAAAGACTCTCTTCCAGACGAACATTTTAATATACACCGAAAGGTTAATCATTTTATTTCACCGACTGTAAATTGGGAGACAAGGCTGAAGATGCTGCTCTTTTAAAGTTGCTGTATAAAGGCTTTCATGTTTATGACTTATTAAAAACCATCATCCGATTTACCTAAAATACGCCATTAAGCCTGGACCCGTTAACTAACAGGTGGCCAGTATGCACATACGGTTTCTGTAAGGTGTTTTAAAATAGAAAATACACTTCTCAGACTGCAGGCGAGAATAGCAGGTTCAATGCACGGCACAGCTAGTTAGTGATACTTAAATAAGTGTATCGGGTTATATTTTTTGTGTGCTTACAGTGTAATTTGAGGTCTCACATTTTGTTAATACGATTTTTCGTGTTTTAATTGAGGTGCATCACTCTGTTAGCCATCTAGCATAGTTAAAAAAACCGAAGTAAATGCAATTAAACGTGCGTTAAAAATTCCTCAGTTTCAAAAACAAATGACGCAATATTTTAATTTCAAAACCTTTTCATTATGTGAAACTGCCTGGACGAAAACATCAACAGTTTACAACCTTAGACATTCCCAACAGTGCACGAGCTCGTGGACGAGCTTGCCTGATCCTTCCCCCTGCCAGCAGCATTTGGCACATCAAAGCCTTCGCTGCCCCGCTCCTCGCCGTCACTTATTGACGGCCGCAGGCCGTGCCTCGCTTCCCGGCTCTGCTCCTCCGCGCCCCGCCACGCAATACAGAGAGCTTGTTATCCTTTGCCCTTCGATCCCTCTTTCCCCTTATAATTGTATTCCTTCTGCCTCTTGTTTTTTTAGTTTTTACTGCTCCTATTTCTGCAACCACTCTTTCTCATAGCCCTCGGTGCGTCAGGCAAATAGCAATGTCCACAGGTCCTCGGGTGCAGCGGGCGCCGTATATCATGCTACCAGCCTTTTCTACCGGTTTCCGTCCCCTTGCCGTACTCAGGAAAGGCTTGTCTGTGGAGTTCTTAAAAGGAAAAAAAGCCCAATTGCCGCCTTGGAAACTCTCTCTCCACCGGAATCCTCTCCTTTAGCACCGATCACTTTCCCCACTCTCCCTACCTTTGCTGAACCCTCCAACTCCAAATCCACCCTCCAAAACCACCCTCCAACTCCAAATCCACCCTCCAACTCTAACTCCCACCCTCCAAATCCACCCTCCAACTGCAAATCCACCCTCCAACTCCACCCTCCATCTCCAAATCCACCCTCCAACTGCAAATCCACCCTCCAACTCCACCCTCCATCTCCAAATCCACCATACAACTCCAACTCCACCCTCCAAACCTACCCTCCAACTATAACTCCACCCTCCAACTCCAAATCCACCCTCCAACTCAAAATCCACCCTCCAACTCAAAATCCACCCTCCAACTCCAACTCCACCAGGCACACACACCACCAGCCGGCAGTGCACACTTCCACCTCAGCACCACTACAGCATCACTCAGGGGCACCACAACATCAATATGCGCTACCAGAGCATCACTGAACACCTCAGCATCACTCGGCACACCCACAACATCATTCTGAGCCAACAAAGCATCAATATGTGCAACAATTCAACATCAACTGTGTTCTCTCAATTTGTCAAAATTTATTAAAAATGTCACCCAAAAAATGTAATCTTTCACTTCTGTTCTTGTATTTTCATCACTATAAAAAACAATAAACATAATCTTCCACAAAATTATTTGCAAACGTTTAAGCTATTGCCATTATATATTACAATATCTTTAATTTAACTATTGAATATTGAAAAAAAAACCATTGCAAATTTTATTATTAACCCCTTCGATGCTCATGACGAGCTCAGCTCGTCATGCAGTACACTGGTCGTGTGCTGATGACGAGCTGAGCTCGTCATGAAGCATGGGGATCAAAATATTTCAGCACCCAACGGGAATTGCCTTAGCAGCCAAGGTGTTAATACATCTAAGTCATGTAAAGACAACACATATTGCATTACAAATGCTATAGGTGTCACATTTCCACAAACTAACACTATTAGCATTGTAAATGACAAAGTTATTAATTTCCAAAATTTCAAAACAAAAACATAAATAATAAATTTGTCATTTACAATACTAATCCCTCAAACTTTACTAATGCGAGCCCTATTGCATTGCAAATGCTTGTTGTATTATGTATGTACGGCGTGATTATGAGAATGCTTACATTAATTCAGGAGTGAAGTTTTAAGTGTGATTGCATATTTCATGCTGTAAAACATTTTTTTAAAGGATTGAACATTTCTGTATGAAATACAGATTGTGAGGATGGATTTTGGATGGAACTGACCAAGATTCAACCACTCAGATGTTTCATAGGTGGGGATTTTCCCACAGATACACTGGACATCTTGTGGTGCTCTCCATGCCCAGAGGCTCCAGGTGTTGTACACTTTTTGGGGTGTCTTTTTAGGTCTTGCCTAAGCAGCGCACATGCCAAAATTGGGAGGTAATCATGTTTCGTGCCTATTATACGCGGATGATCTAGTGATTATGGACCTGACACAGATAGGCCTCCAGAGGAAATTAAACATGTTCAATGAATACTGTCGGAATAAAAAGTTAACAGTTAGGAGTAAAACTAGCTTCCTGTGGTATCTGGATACAAAGCCACTCGAGAGGGTGAACAAATACAGATACCCGGGAATCTGATTTATGAGTAACCTTAAATGGTATACCCATCTGGAGGCTCTCAAAATGAGGGCATCTGCCTCTGTGAAGGGGCTAAAAAGATTTAATAGTGTGTACGGAGAAACCTCAGATAGGCCGGTCATAAAAGCCTACCTAGCAATGGTCCCCCCCAATTCCTGTATGGGGCAGAAGTGCTCTATTTAAGTGGGAAAAAAGGGTGGGATAAAGAGGAGGGAAATATTTTAAAAAAACCTGTTCTCTTTGCCTAAATCCTCTATGGTACAGGCTGCAAGACTGGAGCTGGGAATTACCTCCTGGGCAGTAACTGCCTGTATGGCACTAATCCGCTTTTGGCAGCACCTAGGGTCTGGAGAGCACTTAAAAATTTCACAGTGGTGTAAAAGTGAAATTGTGGCTAGCGAACTGACCTGGGCGAAAGAAACAAGAGCCGCACTAAGTGAAGCCTATGGTGTGTTGGGTTTAAAACTATGCCCGGAACTGGGTCATCCACGTATAGCTAGGAAGGAACCGAGGTCATTGGGAGCCGAGACGTCCCGCACATATGATAGAGAGTATCTCTCGCAGAAAGTTTCGGTGTCATATATGACCCGGGCCTGGGAACTTAACCAACAGTACCCCTACTTAGACAGATTGCCCAGCTACCGCCTAAGACGTGAGGTCCTAAAAGTGCGAATGGGGATAAACCCCTGCTATGGGAACAAGGAAGCCAAAAATGTTATGTTGAATAATAATGGAACCTGTACTTGCGGGTTGGGTACCCACTGCGATATTGTACATATTTTACTAGACTGTATGATGTTTTTAGATTTACGAAAAGAGATTTTATGCCCGATTTTTAAAAAATACAGGATCAGAAATAGGATGCAAGCTGCTAGCTTTATAGCTGAAATGAGGTATCTAGATATTGCTTGTGCTATGGGGAAATTTTTGTGTAAAGTCAAGTTGTTCCTAAAGTGTTCAGAGTAAATATCTTAGGCGGCGCTCATGGGGGGAGGATGAGCCTGTACATGTAAAGGTTAACGTTATGATTTGGAACCTTTGGAATTGATTTGATGCTGATGGAAATTACCTGACTTAATTACCCCTAGGGGTATTTTTGTATTTAGTACGAAGGAACGTACTATTTTACGGGATGTACAAATGCCATGTTTTTAAAATGATTTGTTTAAGTTTTAACAGTAATTTTATGTATAGGGTATACTTTTAAGGTTGTAATTAACCAAATAAAGTTTTCTTACTGACTGACTGACTGACACAAGCATGAGCGTGTTCTTCGAAAAAGAGAAGACTACTCTCCAAAGTGCACGCCTCGCTCCGCCTCTCCATCTTGTTCACACTTCTTGTTTCACTTTCCCTTCGTTTGCACTTTAAGGTTTATTCTTTGCGAATGCATTTTTCATACGCTTAAATTATTCTTTGACGTTTGCAGATTAAGACTCACTCATTGTTCACAAGCTCATACAACTTTATTGAGGCTTTGAGCTAGCGCACTAGTTGAAATGAGCACTGCACCTTTAAGGTCTACCAGGATTATGACGTTCGTGTCACGTTTTCACGTCCTGTTTCTACATAAACACACTATGTTGTCTTGCGCGCATTGACTACTTTGTTGGTTTCGGGTTATATATGGATGGCGGTCACAGATGCACCGGTAAGGAACGCTTTTATGTCTTTTTTTCTGAGACTTTTTCACTACTGTGACTTGGTCTCATTTTCACATTTGTTGCCACGTTGAATTAGATTTGGGTTAAGCCAATCTCCAATAATAATAGCTTTTATGGGTAGCGGTCACGCATTTTTTGTTAAATTATACAAGTATTCCTAGACTCTTGTATTTACTACTCTGGTCTGCATTTTTACAGGGTGGAATATTCCAGCTGTATTGTTTTCTGTCTTTTGATCAGGTTACTGCGCATCCCTGTGTCCCCTTACCAGTTTCTGATTTTTGCTTAAGAATTTGGGGACTCGGTGTCCTTTGCTGGTGAGTTTGAGCTTCCTACGGATCATTTCACCATTGGGTTCATTCCAATTCTCTAGTAACATTTTATGGCCTATTTGTTTTCAGTTGGAATGGGACATATGATGTCCCATTCTGCCTTTCATCCACGTCGAGTTCCTTAGGTATTGTAGTACAGCGATTAGCATGGCCAATAGGTCTTGCTTTTGGGACCTAATAAGTATTTAGTTGTGCAGCACAAAATCCTTGGTGCAACAACATCAACTGTTGCATGGCTAAACACTTAAAAGGTCCCAAAGGCAAGACCTATTGGCTATGCCAATGCTTGTTTGTTCTTGATGCAACAGAGTTCTTGATGAGAAAGAACCTGTTTGTTGTGGTACATTTTTGCTTTTGAACTAAATAACCGAACATGAACTGATGAATACTCTTGGAGATGGTCTTTTGGCATGAATGGTTCAGTGACTGGTTTTGGTTGTGGTTACTCTAATAATAGTATTTTTGGTAGATTTTGTTGGTAACTTTTTACATGTTGTATGGAATTCTAGCCCCAATGACTTTGTATCAAGAAAAAACAATTGTTGTCTAGAGGTCTAATAAAGAAGAATTTGAACATTTAACGGTGACTGGACTATCACACATCAAATTACTGTAGACTTGGAGTGCTCTAAGGATAATTGTTGAATTTAAAGTGACATTACGGTTAGGCTTGAGAATAATATCTTACTTTACGTTAATAAAACTAGGAAATTCACTGTGCAAAAACCTTAGGTTAAATTAATAGTTAGATGATAATGTCAGTTATAATGTTACATTTGAAACTTAGAAATTACTAAAGTTCACAAGGTATAGTTTACTGAGCTAACTATAACTCTTGCCCCCCACCAATAGCGATTCTCTTATTAACATGCCTAGAGAATCTAGATTGCATTAAAGACACGGAGGCTGACATTATGCAATGACTTTTAATGCAGTTCCAAGCAGCCGCATGAGTCATAATACAAAGGTTCCAAAAGAACATTGAAACAAGCTAAGAAACATATAAGAGAAGAGAGTTCTCCCAGATACTTTCAGGTCCAGAGGGGGGAGACAAACCAAATAGAAAAGAGAAAGCCTCTGAAGGACCTATATTTCTTTTACCATTGAATATATCTAAACATTTTTGAGAAAGATGCCAAAGGAAACTTTAAAGTATTATTCAAACATGAGGAATTTATTTAACTATTTTTTCATTTTCAACATTTTTTTAAAAACACTTGTGCAAAAGTACATTTCATTATTGTAGTGAAGAGCACATTCTTACATACAGGTTTTAGTAGTAGTGATCCTATCATTCAGGAATTGCCCTCTGATAGCGATTTATCCTAATGATCATACAACACAGACTCATACATCAGTCATACATTTTCTAGGAGGCAAAAATACAATTCTAACAAACTAGACACAAAGACAATATAGTACAGAACATTGGACCAACACAAATGATAGCTCTAAGGTGTACTTAGTATGGTACGTGTAGGAACCTAGATGGTATGGTTCTACTGGTAGTGATGAAATTTAACCAGATCGTATCCCGGACAGTAGATGGTAGGCCGACGTACGTTTCGGTGAATGTCACCTTCCTCAGGGCCAAAGACAATGGACATACAAATAATTCATGTACTGTATTTAAAAATATGAGGGCTTGGTATAGAGGTCTATGATGTAGAGGATCTAGGCGTTTCATAGAAGACAAGCTGGCTGGTTTCTTTAAGGCATTTGCTCAGAAACCAGAGTGCGCTCCTGTTAAGTATCTTAGTTTTTGGGCCACCTGGCGGACTTCTGTGTAGCAACAGAATTAGCTGATCGTGCGAAATGCGCGATGACTTTCTAAAGGGTACATTGGACGTGTGGTGCAAAAACCACCTAGATCTGATTTTTAACGTTCCAGTAACGTGATCGATACCTCCAGGGATGCAGCTCACCACGGGGAGAAATCGAATGCTTTTGTTTGCAGCCTCTTTTGTTTAGGGCGCTATTGCCGCAACCGGGGGATCTGGTCAGTTTTCCCTGCATGATGCAAATGAAGAACTCGAAGGCTGACATCCAAAGGAGACGTGAAGAAGGTAACCAACCAAATGAAAATCCACAAACGTAGCTCACGAACAAGGATTATCTGAAAAGAAAGAAAGCTGTGAAAAATTGTGATGAAAGGTCCACCAACAGAACAAAATAATCACAAAATTGAATCAAGGTAAAACATGTCAATGAGAAACAATTGAAACAATTGAAATAACATGTCAATGAGAAACATATGAGCAACCAAAGTATAAGTGAGAATAAACAGGGAGTCACCAAGCACCAAACAGGGGAATGGGACGGGTGGGATAATGTCAGCCTCCGTGTCTTTAATGAAATCTAGATTCTCTAGGCATGTTAATAGGAGAATCGCAATTTCATTACAAGAACGGAGGCTACATTATGCATGTTAGTAGCCTTGTAAAACGACATTAGACATGTGTTCAATTGGTTTACAATAGTGTCTAGCAAAGGTACTAGCGTTAGACCAGTCAGCAGCTTTAAGAAGATCATCCAACTTACCTCCGGACCATAGTGACTTACTCACCATAGCACCTCTAAGTGAATGAGCTAGAAACCTAGCTACGTTAATACCTGCTAGATTCAAAGCAGACTTAACCCATCGAGCAATGGAAGTCGAGAAAATGGCCTTATGGGGTTTAACGACGGAAATAAGGAGTTGATTCTCATTAATAGGCCGCGTGTTGACATTTTCTGATCATACGCTTTCATACATTCAACTACACAAAGTTTCAGGCAAGGGTTGAAACGAGGATAAAAGATTGAGTCAGACATGGTTTTGGTTCTTCCGTAGAACTCAAATTTAACTCCAAATAAATTATAGGATCTGTTGGAGACCTCCAGAGCTTTAACGTCAGAAACTCTTCGACAAGAGATAAGACAAAGGAGAGTAGCGAGTTTAATGGAGAGAATTTTTCTATTCAAAAGAAAATTGTCGGGCCAAGAAATGAAAAGATCTAGAATCAAATTCACATCCCAGAGGGTATCATATTTTAGTTTTGGGGGTCTTTTGAGACGAATGCTCTTCATAACTCTACAAACAATTACATTTTTACCGACTGTCTTTCCATTAACAAAAACATGACCTGCGGAGATAGCCGATCTATAGCAATTAATCGATCTATAACTTAAACGTTTATCAAAAAGTTCAGCAAGAAAGTACACTACATCAACAATAGGTGCCTGTATGGGATCCAAATCCCTTTCCAACAAAACCAAGATTTCCAGATATTATTGTATCTGTAGTGAGTTCCAGGTGCCCATGACTCTCTGAAGAGAGTAGCAGCTGATGTCGAAAGTCCTGAGACTTCGTTGGATCTCCTGACACTCTTCAAGCAAGAAGGTTCAAACTCCCCAATAGGGTCAGGAGGTGAGGATCTCCGTTTACGTCGATCCTCTATAGAAGGTATCAGAAAGGGAAGTTCGTATGTTAGCTCCAGAACTGTGGGGAACCATGCTTGTGCCAGAAGGGAGTTATCAGGACTAGAGAGCATCGGTCTAGTCTCACTTTCTGCAAAACTCCCTGGGTCATTGGAAATGGGGGAAAGGCATATGCATTGATCCCTGACCAGGGTTGAAGGAATGCGTTCACTGCTAGAGCACCAGGATCCGGCATCCAGCTGTAGTAATGCTCCAGTTGAGAAGTGAGACGGCTCGCAAAAAGGTCTATCTTGAAGGGACCCCAGAACGAATTCAGCGAGTCGAAAACAGCGACCTTGAGCTTCCAGTCGCTGAAGTCCGAAAGGAATCTGGAATTCCAATCGGCAGAGACATTTGAATTCCCTGGCAAGTACTCTGCCTTGAGGGCAATTTTGTGTTTTAAGCAGAACATCCAGAGCCTCTTGGCTAGGTTGGAAAGGTCGGCAGATTTCGTACCTCCCAAACGATTGATGTAGGCCACTGCGGAAACATTGTCCATCTTCAATACGACCGACCGCCCCTGCAGGGAGTGTGAAGCTCATAAGAGCGTACAGGCCAGCAGTTAGTTCGAGGAAATTTATGGGGTGAGATGTTTCCTCCGGAGACCATACCCCTCCCGTATTCTAGTCCAGGAGGCATGCACCCCAACCATGAAGGGAAGCATCCGATTCCAAAACAAAATCTGGTTCTGATCCAAAGATTGCTTTCCCATTCCAAGCCTCCAGGTTTTCCAGCCACCAGCCTAGTTCTGCTTTGGCCTCCAAATCTAGGGTGATTCGGTCTTCGTACCAGAGACCGGACCTTAACGTTCTGCCTTTCATCCTTTGCAAGGCCTGGCAAATCAGAGGGCCTGGAAAAATCGCCTGGATGGAGGAAGATAGGAGACCTAGGAGTCTGGCCAGCTCCCTTAAAGGGAGATCCTCCTGTCTTAAGACATGCTGTATCTCTTTCCTGATCTTTGAAATTTTGGAAGGTGGTAAGAGAAGAAGACACTTGGAAGTGTCCAGAGTGAAACCCAGAAACTCCAGAGATTTTGAGGGTGTTAGGATGGAGTTCTCTTTGTTGATAATGAATCCTAGACTTTCTAGCAGATTCATGACCGTTTCCAGATCTAAGAGAATTTGTTGGAGGTCTTGAGACATTATCAGGATATCGTCGAGGTAAATGATAAGACGGACACCTCGCTCTCTCAGGAAGGAGGCTACTGCTCTCATAACCTTGGTAAAGCACCAAGGAGCGGAAGAAAGCCCGAAGGGGAGAGCCTGGAACTGGTAAAGGTGACTCTTCCACAGAAATTGGAGGAATGGTTGATGCATTACCGCCATCGGAATCGTGAAATTCGCGTCCTTTAAATCCAGTTTGACCAACCAGTCTTCTTTTTGTAGAAGATCTCTCAGGAGATGTATTCACTCCATTTTGAAATGCCTGTAAACAAGAAATTTGTTGAGGTTTTTTAGATTTATAACTGGTCTCCAACCCTTTCCTTTTTTCTCTACAAATAATAGTGTACTTATGAAAGTTAAAGAATCCAAAGGAACCTCCATTATTGCGCCTTTTTGGAGCATTGAAGTGATTTCTTCCTCTACTATTTTCTCTTTCTCTAGAGAAACAGGAATGTCCCTTGGTAGGGTAGTTTGAAACGGAGTCTGAACAAAATCTATCAAAAAGCCTTTTACTGTGCATAGAACCCAAGGATCCTGGGTTATCTCTTCCCATCTTTTCGACAAAAGCTTGAGTCTGCCTCTCACCTTTAAGGGGACAGAAGGAGAAAGTAAGAGTGGAGGACTTACTGGGAGGATTGGAGGTGAATGAAGCACAAGGTCGTGTCTCTCTCGCTCGGTTTCCTCTTCCACGAGTGTAGAAGTAAGGGGTGTTGTATTGTTGATAGCCTCTTCCGAAGGCGCGTGATCTCTGGTAGGGCCTCTGGTTAAATCGGCCGGAAGAAAGGTCCCTTCTTCCGGCCCTGCCTTAAAGATTATTATTAGACACCCTTCTGATGTTATGTTGGGCCTTATCAAGGGCTGTGAAAGTAGACACGTACTTTCCGAGTGATTTGATAAGCTCCTCCCTAAAGAGGAGGCCTTTTGGGTTTGAGGAAGGCTCTTTTTCGGCCATGTCAGAGAGTTTGGGATCGAGTTTATATAAAATCAGTCTACGCCTTTCGGCGTTAATACTCGCATTAGCGTTGCCCAGAAGAATTAGGGCTCTTTGACTCCATCCTCTAATTATATCCGTATTAGGAGGGGTACTGTGAAGGTGGCACTCTTCTTCAGAGTCAAGTATCCTAGTAAGGGGGCCGAGAACATCTAACAGGCGGTCTAGGCAGCCCTTGAATGATTTCTCTAGCCCCTTCCTGGGATCACGCCCAAGCCTGAAGAGGAACTTTATCAGCTCAGGATCAAGATTAGGGGTATAACACGCCTTTTGATCAATGGAAGGGCTTGAACATTCCGTTCTTAGTATATTCCTAGTCTCCCTTTCAAGGGGAAATCGTATCCATTTCTTAATAAACTTTGAGACAGGGGAGGGGGAAGAGGCTGCTGAGGAATCCGGGAGCGGTAAAGAGGATCTTGTGGAGCGTGTGTCGGGGGACTCCGTGGAAGCATGTCGGATTCCCCACCCTAAAGGTAAGGGGAGAGGTGGCCGCAGAAGGGGGAAGACGCTGTCAAAAGTGCAGTCGAGCCCGCCCGCTCCCGCTGCGAACCCATCTGCAAACAACTCTTCACCCCTTCGAGGTAAGAAAGCCTTTTTATATCTCTCAGCTGAAGTTAAATCTAAGTGTATAATGTCTAACACCATCAGAGGTAAAGCTAAACATAAAAAGAACCTTAACACTGTGTTGGATGTCGGTTCAAAAATAACTCCATCCCTACGCTCCTATTTCAAAGTGATACCCCAGGTGCTTCACCTCTCAGAGGTCCAGGGCATGTCTACTATTTTGATTGAAGAAACATTGATTGAAGAAACACTCCTGCCTCGCACTCCTTTTAATTTTCCTTAAATAATTACTCCATTTCATTTGATTTCATTTGATTTCTTCTGTAAATTTTTTTGCATTTTCAAGTTTCATACATTGTATTGTTCCAAATGCATTTCAAGCATAGCGCCCTTCATCGAGTAGCGAGGAGGCGAGGGTAAAGACGACTACAAGCTTGAAAGCATCACAACGATATCTTTCAAGACAAGGAATCCCCTGATGAAGGGCGCTATGCTTGAAATGCATTGGGAACAATACAATGTATGAAAAATGTATGAAAACAATACAAAAGCAAAGCAATGATGTTCGCTACAACTGTTGAAAAAACTTGAAAATGCAAATAAATTTACAGAAGAAATCAAATGAAAGTGAAGTAATTATTTAAGGAAAATTAAAAGGAGTGCGAGGCAGGAGTGTTTCTTGAGTCTCAGGAACCACACAGGCTGCACATATTTGACATTTACCCTAACAGCTCAGTAGGGTCATCTACCTACGCACCACCGACTCGGATGAAATATTACTGACAACAAATACACGATAAATTACACTGAGTGCGGAATCATGTTCCAATTGGCAGATTCGTACTACTTTGATTGAGCCAGAGTCTGTTGTCCAAGATATCGCAATACCGGTCTCAGCTCTTCCTTATCCTCCTGATGGTGCGCCGGTCCCTGTATTGGATCCTGCTCCAAGGTCTGATTGTGTTACTACGGCAGTGCCTGTTCTGTCCTTGCCTGTAATTTAGAGTACTGAAGAGATTACATCTCCCACGGGCTTGGCTGCGTATCCACTAGAAGAATCACAGGGGGGTGGAGGATTGCCCATCAGAGTCAGTTGCGATAGGCTGTCGATGGAAAACTGCTATGGCAGCTATGAGGCAGGGGCACAGGATGCAGTAGAGGACAGGGCTGGGGGGGCTGTCGGTTCCCATTGCCCCAGTGGAAACAGGGTTGGGGGACGAGGATGAGCACGGTTTCCCTCAAGACCCTGCTCAGCAGCAGCAAGCATTGGGCTCTGCTTCAAACATTGACGCGGGGGTTACAATGACTAGTATCTCAGTCACCTCTTTGCTTGCAATTTTCTCTACTCTATCCCGTTACATAAAGAGGGGTTTTGAGGAGTCCGCTGCTAATCAGTTGGAGATTCGGAACTATTGCGAATCCCTTGATAACAAGATAGATGGGCTAACCTCAAGGACGGGGAAATTGGAGGAATCTGTATCAGTGATGTCGATACATTTGGATAAAGCTGAGGAGGACATTGTTAAGCTTAAAAAAAGAGGACCAGGCCCTTCTAGACAGGAAGGAGGTGTTGGAGAACAACGCTAGAAGAAGTAACATCTGTATTCTTAATGTGCCCGAAGGATCAGAAGGTTCGGATGTTAAACAGTTTATCACCAACTTATTGAAGGACTCGTTATGTTTGGCTCAAACCTTGGAGGAGCTGGCCACGGATATCCAAATGGTTCACAGAGATCCATTTAGGCGGAACCCGCAAAGGTCCAAGCCTCGTAAAATACTTTTAATTTTCATACATATGCCCTTAAAGAGCTGATTCTCAACCAAGCTCTAAAGCAGAAGTCCCTACCTGGTAAGGGGTTTACCTTCCTTATCAGGTCAGATCTAGCCAGAGTCACGCTGGAGAAGCAGTGGGAGTTCGGTTGGCGGCTGGATGCCTTCAGGAAGTTGGGTGCGACCGCCCAGCTCATGTTTCCGGCGGCATTAAAGGTGATGCACAATAACAAGATGTTTAACATTAGGACAGTGCAAGCTGCTGATGAGCTCCAATTAGATTTGGGTAACAAGGCTTCGATAAATAGGATATGTCCCTCAAAGCGAACTAGGGCGACCAGCTCCAACTGGTTGATTAGGATCTCTATTATGGGAAACAAAACTTGTGAGTATTAGTACATAATTAGAGGTGTGTATAATCATCATTAATAGGTTAAAAAGGGAAAAAATAACAGAACAAACATACAATCTTAAAAATAGGAATGCACTTATTGGTTTTTTGATATAGCTAGGTTATTTGGGCAGAAAATTTGGTTTAGGGGTTGGGTGGATTAGCGGGAGCTTGAGGTGGGGTGCTATCTACTGGACTTGATCCGGTTAGATACACCAAGGGTTCTCCATGGGAGGAGGGAGGGGGTAGGGGGGAGCACGGGGTTCGGGGCTAAAATCACATAAAAAATTCCTGTTGCCATTTTTGTGGTTTACGGGTCCACGTTGATCATTTGATCTTCTATGTTGTGTTGCCTTGTCTTTTATGTTTAGGACAGGATAAAGGTATCGTTTGCTTCCAGTTGAGGTTGGGCGGGGGTTGGGTCAGTGATTATGGGTAAAATAAAAATAATATCCTGGAACGTTAATGGCCTGCGCACTAAACCTAGGGCCAGAAAGTTGTTACAATATCTTCGTGACTCAGATGCACAGGTCATCATCCTCCAGGAGACTCATTTGATTCAGGCCGAAATTGACGGATTAATAAAGGGGAACAAGTGGATTAATTTTGCAACCTCCACCTCTCAGTCTATTTCTTCTAGGGGGGTATCTCTCATCTTTAAGAGACAGCTTAAAGCTAGGGTACTAGATTCCAAGGTAGACCCAGGTGGCAGATGGGTTATCGCATTTCTCTCTATTTTGGGTGCTCAACTGACTATTGTTTGGTATTATGGTCCTAACCAGGAGGATTCATCATCCCTGGAGATTATCTTCTCCCATCTTTTGTCCTTTCCCGAGCCAGTAATATTTTCAGGTGATTTTAAAATTGTGTTGGACACAGTTTTGGATAAGTCTCACAATAATCGGTCCCTGATCCCTTCGGAATCAAGGTCCTTTCTGTTGAATGCAATGAAACAGTATGGGTATGTGGACATTTGGAGATTAAGGGCAGGCAATCAGCAGGGCGTCTCCTTTAGGAACTACAAATACCACCACCAGTCGAGAATAGACTTTGTATTAATTAATCAGAGGCTAGTTGATTTTGTTAAGGACATTAAATATCTTCCATTACATCTTTCCGATCACTCTGCCATAGTTGTGGAGCTTACAACCCCTCTTAATGCCCCTGTTAGGGGCTGGTAATTTGACCGCTCGCTACTCTCCCATCCTGATGATGTCCTGTTCCTTAAAACCGAAGTCCTGCATTACTTGAGGGTAAATGTGGGATCTGCTGGTAATGGAGTGGTGTGGGATTCTCTTAAAGCATTTTTGAGAGGTCTCATCACAGGTAAAGTGTCTTATAGAAGGAAATGAAATGAAATGAAATGAAATGAAAGGGGTTTTATAGAGCGCAAATCTACCCGAAGGCCTCGTAGCGCTAAAGTTGCTTACTTCTGGGGAGACTTACTGAATTATGTGGAAAAAAGAAAAGTTTTAAGAGATTTACGGAATTTTAACAGATTGGGCTCATTACGGAGGGCAGGAGGTAAGGAGTTCCAGGTAGTGGCAGCGTTAAGGGAGAAGGAGCGTCCGCCCCACCTGGCTCGTTTAATTTTCCGCGCTGTTGCCAGAAAAGCAGTGCTTGACCACAAAGATCTATGGGGGTGGTAGGGAGTGGCCAAGGCGCAGATCATGGCGGGAGCATTTTTCCTCATGGCCTTATGCATGATGCACATTGCTTTGAACTTAACTCTGGCTTGAATGGGCAGCCAGTGTAAGTTTCTCAGAGCCATGGTGCCTGAGTGGCTACGGGACAGGCCCAGCAGCAGACGCGCGGCAGCGTTCTGGGTGACCTGTAGTGTTTTAAGTGTGCTACTCGGTGCACCCAGATAAAGGGCGTTCCCGTAGTCCAGGCGAGACAGGATAATGGCCTGGACCAGTATCCTGCGAGCCTGGAAGGGGAGGAGAGGCAGGACTTTCCGCAGCATGCGCATCAGTCCGAAGCAGGTGGCGGAAAGTGTGGTGGCTTGATGCGTAAAAGTAAGGGTGTTATCTAGCCACATGCCCAAGCTTTTAATTTGCTTTTTTGGTTCAGGGGGAGAACCCATGCAAGGTGGCCAAGGTAGGATGGGGCTGGGGAGGGCTGAGTTTCCCAGAAACATGAGTTCTGTTTTATCCCCATTTAATTTGAGATGGGAGGAAGCCATCCAGTTTGTGACCGCTATCAGACAGCTACTCAAGTTCGAAAAAGTGTGGTCTGGCTGATTCAAAGCTAGCACCAGCTGAGTGTCGTCAGCGTAGGTCACAATGTCAAAGCCAAATGGACGGACGATTTCTGCCAGAGGTTGCATGTAAACATTAAAAAGCGTTGGGCTCAGGGAGGAGCCCTGAGGCACGCCTTGGTTGAGAGGCCAGGTTTTTGAGTGGACTTCACCCTCTACCACCTGGAATGTGCGATTTTCCAGGAAGGATTGAAGCCATAGAATGGCGTTGCCCGTTACTCCAAGGAAGGAAGGAGTACAGAGAGGCTGTAACCTCAGTAGAGGCGGACATAGACCCAGCTCGACATCGATACTAATTCAGCCTCCACGGATGCTGTTTTGTCACCCCTGTATGACAGTCTACTCTCCTTAAAGGGCCATTTAGCTTCAATTCTAAATCAGCATACACAAGAAAGGTGGGAGGCTAGTAAAGTTGCACACTTCCAGTATGGTGAGGGAGCGGGGAAGCTATTGGCATGGAAAGCCAAAACGGACCAGGTCCGTAATAACATTGAGTCGATTAATGTAAATAATGCTTCACTTTCCCTAGATGCTGATATTAGATTGGCTTGTAGAGATTATTTTCAAACCATTTAGCACGAGGACAAGATCGCCGATCCTGAGTTTATTAAGGTTTGGTTTAGTAGAATTTCTCTCCCAAATCTTTCTACTGAACATAGTGAGATGCTTGATAGCGAAATCTCGGAAGAGGAAGTCAGGAAAGCAATTCATAATGCCAAGAAGGGGAAGGCGTCGGGCCGGATGGCCTACCTGCTGAAATTTATAGAGTACTGGAGCAAGAACTTGTCTCTTTCCTGGTAGTAATATTCAACCACATTTTACTGGATGGCGTGCGTCTTCCAGTTTCATGGGATAGCGCGTCGATAACACTAATATTAAAACCAGGGAAGCCTCCTACGGCATGCGGTTCGTATAGACCTATTTCAATCTTGAATGTAGATTATAAAATATTTGCCACAATTCTTGCCAATAGATTGGCTCTAGTAGCCCCCGAGATTTTGCACCCAGATCAAAAGGGGTTTGTGAAGGGTCGGCAGCTATATGAGCTAACCTTTGATTTGATAGGGGCTATCGATCTGGCTGCTCTGGAGTCCCTTCCCTTGGCGGTTCTTATGTTGGATGCCACCAAGGCCTTCGACAGGGTCAACTGGTCATAACTGTCAGAGGCCCCGGCAAAGTTCAACTTTGGAGGGGGGTTTCGTCGGGCAATCAGCCTTTTATATCAGAGCTCTAATGCCTGTGTTCTGGTCAATGGAGTTCCATCAGATCCTTTTAACATCTCGAGGGGAACACGGCAGGGCTGCCCGCTCTCCCCATTGTTATTCGACCTATATGTTGAACCGTTTGCCCAATGTCTAAGGGACAATGCTAATATTAAGTCGTTCACATATAGAGGTTGGGAGAGGAAGGTGGCCCTGTATGCGGATGATATCCTAATTTTCACGTCTGAGGCTCATACGGCCCTTCCTGCAATACTTAAAGGTGGCTTCTGAGTTTGGGGAGGTATCCGGATACGAGATCAACGCCTCCAAGACCGAGATGATGGCATGGAATATTGACCAGAACTTATTTAACTCTAGTATTCGTCCGGGCTGTAAGATGAGGTATCTGGGCCTTAGCATAGTAGATAAAATTGATCAGATTGCCACAACAAATTTCACTATGGTTGCGAAGGACTGTCGTAAGCTACTACAATCATGGGCACATCTCCCTTTATCATTATTGGGAAGGGTCAACTTGGTTTAAAAAGTCCATTTTACCCAAGATTTCCTTTTTATTTAATACTATTCCCTTATACTTTGACCCATCCCTTATTAAAAAGCTACAGGCCGAAATCAGTAATTTTATCTGGAATAAACATCTTCCAAGAATCTCTTGGAAAAAGCTTAGGAGGCGTAGAGAAAAGGGGGAGCTTGCAGCTCCAGACCTCCAGGTGTATGCCTGGGCGTTCCAGTTATCTCATGCCAGGATGCTATTAAAAAAAACATTTGAGTTCGGGGTGGGGATCCTGTACTCTACTTTGCTCAAGGGTGAGGGTGTCAGCCAGTCAGGCTTTCTTTTTAAATTTGGTGACCCCAAGTTAAAAAAAAGAAAATTAAACTAAAGATCTTGCAGGGAATGGCAAAAATATGGGCCCAGTTAACAAAGTCTATTAGAATAGGGTACTATGGTAGCAAGTCACCTTTAAGGGATCTTCCTGATAGCCCGGCTTGGCAGGGGGACAGTCTCACAGTCCCGATCAGGGAAGCTGGGGTTGAGGTTTGGGGCGACCTATTTATTGATGGGGTCCTGCTCTCCTGGGATTGTTTGAGTAACAAAATCGGCCCAAATCTGGCTAGGCTCAAATATCTGCAAATATCCAGCTGGTCCCGTTCATACATCGCCCAGCCCACTCGAGGAAGCAAATTCCCCATAGGAGGATACGGCTAGGGCGCTCGACCTCGGACCTGCGGAACCCGGTTCGAGTCTCGGTAATGTCGGTAAACCTCCTGTGATTCTGGGCAAATCACTTAATCTCCCCATGCCTAACAAAATGAATGTGTGTCCTTGTGTAACGTAACTGGTGCTATGTAAAGCGCTCCGATACCCGGTTCAGTTCGGTTCTAGTTCGCGCTATATAAAACTCTGCAAATAAATAAATAAATAATAACCCTTCTAGTTGACAAGAAGGAGATTTCGTCCTGGTACAACTTGATCTTGGAGGAAATGGATGGTGCGTTTCTATTACCAGATGAGCTTTGGTCACCACATGTGAGCAACTGTAACTTGCAAGATCTTTGGAGCTCGTCGTGTAGGATGTTGTGGGATGTGGTTAAACCGGTGTGGCTGCGTAGGAACCACCTTTTTACCATTCACAGAGCTTACTATTCTCCCCTCCGACTCTCAAAATTGGCACCGAGGAATATGGTAGCCTGTCCGAAATGTGGGCTGGTGGCTGCCTCGGACGCCCACATGTTCTTTGAGTGCCCCCACTTGTCCTTATTTTGGGAAGCCATAAATAAAACCCTTTCGTCATCTGTAGGCTCCAACATCGTTCTGGACCTTTCGCTGGTGATTTTTGGAATGTTAGAAGGGGTTTCCACTTTGGCGAGGAAGTTAGTCTTTTACTCTATCCTGCTTGCTAGAAGGGAGATATGCAGAAAATGGAAAGACCCTTTACCTCCCTCTATTAATGACTGGTATGCCTCAGCGCTGCAGGTCTCTAGGTTGGACTTAGTTAGATCTGGAAACCCAGATAAAAGAGCTTTCTGGCATCTGCTGAAGTGGGTTCACTGAGTGACCGGGGTTTTTTTTTTCCCGGGTCCGATGATTATGCCATCAAACCCACACTTGGGTATAGCTGTGCTCTGGTGGCTAAACCAGTAGCATCCTGGCTGTAATTTGCACCCTCCTCATGGTTTTATCTAGGTGAGCATTGCTGGTTGAAGCACTATTGCTGAGGGATGAGGCCTACACTCCAATTCTGTCCCTGCCAGTTGCAAAATACTGAGGCAGCATGTTGCTTGTTAACCTACTGATTTCACCACAAAAAACCTAGGTGGCAAATGAGGACAATAAAAAATAAAAAATAAAATAAACTTTGAGACATGGTCTTGGGGGGACCATTGTGAGGAACGAGGATGCTTTAAATTCAGGGGGGAAAACATCTCTTCCCCTAGGGGGTCCAGAATACTGTCTTTTGAGGAAGTAGGAAGTTCATCCTCTGTGTCAAAGATGCCAACATCCTCATCATCCAGGTCTAGCACGTACTCGTCTGGATCGTCAGAATTATCATCATTGGAGTCCCCCATAATATGCTGAGCACTATGAGACAATGAGCCGCCAAGGGCATCCGAAATATTTGGGCCGCGGTGGGCACCCAAAGATGATGTGTCGCTAGGGACATCCTTCTGGTTTGAGGTGCGAGGACCTCCAAATTGCTTCGAGGTGCTAAGACCACCCATACCAGTAGAGGTGCTAGGACCTCCTGTGCTCGCAGGGACGTGAGATACAATATTGTTCGATTTCTTAGTACGTTTGCCACTCACAGGTAAACTATCGCAGCAAGGAATCTCATCAGACCCATCCTCCTGAGAGGGCAAGGGTCTTTTGTAAGGTACGGCCTGGCCAAGGGTCTCCAGCATACATGACCCCATCTTCCTTTGGATCAGGAGTCTAAAACCTTCCCGATCAAAATTAGGGAGTGTGGCATTAGTCATTTCCGACTCAGAGTCAGACAGATGCTCCATTCTCTTTCCATTTTTTTTGTACAGAAAGCTTCAAACGCTCCTAATTTATCTCCCCTTCTTTTTTTTATGTGAATAAACGCTTAGTGCGAGGAGCAATAAGGCAAACTTACCCTCTTTATATATATATATATATTTTTTTTTAAATGCCAGGATCGCCGTGAAATTAAGCAGAAAGAATTTCCTCGAAGGCAGAGATGAACGAGCAGCTGATCGCTCAACTGCCGAACAAGGGAGGCGAGGAAAGTCCCCTGGCAAGGCACGCTCGAAGAGTGTCTCTCGCCAGGGGCAATTCCTCTAATATCGCGCTTCTTACGCGATGTGTGAGAAATGAGGAGAGAGAGCGGGCCTGCCGCGGTGTACCTTTTCAGGCGGTAGGAAGCGTCAAAATTATGCAGGGATAGCATTGAAAAACAAAGGCAAACTCGCCCATAGCTGTGAAGGCAAAGAGGTTAAACAACACCATGACCATGTAAATTGTACATATGCCTAAGGACACAGAGAAAGATGCAGGGTAAGGGAGAAGATCTCCATAATTTGCAGATCATTGGGAGGGGAGGGGAGAGGACAGAGGTGGGGAGAGGGCCACCAATAACCATAAACACCTAAAAATATCGATATATAATCAAAACAGTTAAAAAATAGCGAAATAGTCAGAGAAGATAGTAGGCTATTTATCTGCTTGGAGCCACATTTAAAAGAGGCAGATGGTTGTCATGTTATGTTTCTTAGCTTGTTTCAATGTTCTTTTGGATCCTTAGTATTATGACTCATGCGGCTGATTGGAACTGCATTAAAAGTCATTGCATAATTTAGCCTCCAAGACCTCACATATTACATCACTTATGACACATTAAATGACATCATTGATGACATCTACAATAATGAACACACATTTTTTTTATTAACTTTGCGCCAGGTGTGGGAATTAGATTAGGGTATTCCTACCCTGCCCCCTTATGTACTATTTTTTGTGACACGTAAGGCACAGGAACCGAGTCTCTATGTCCTGTAAGTGCGGCCGCAACATTTCTCTCGATGTTGCAGTCAGACAGTCACATCGCTCACCCCCACGGGACCAGTCTCAAGTTGACCAACAAGAAAAAAAGCCATCTCAGCTAATTAGAATGCTTTGTTTTAAATTCCCAGTTGATCTCCATCTTGAGCGCCGTGATTCACCCTCCATACTGAAGTTTTTGGGCGACCTGGAGGCATGCCAGCTTAATCAGCTGGTTGCTGGGCCGTCTCACCAGGCAGGCCACCTATTCGACCCGGTGTTCACAAACATCCAGGAAGCTACAACGGCTACCCCCAGTCCCCTCAGCTGGACCGATCACTTTCTGGTCCCCATCCTGATCAAGATCCCAGCTAGCGGCAGGGAGAAACTCCCCCCCTTTCTCTGGAGGCGTCCCTGGAACAAATTGGATGATGTCCTGTTTGAAGCCGGACTGAAAACCTCCCGCCCAGTCTGACCTGGCAATATGGAGGAGGCGGATATAGCTTATAGGGAGTGGATAAACAAGTCACTGGATCATTTCATCCCTAAGAAACGGTCGAGGCCAAAGCGCGACCAGTCCCATCCCTGGTACTCTGAGGCGCTTGCAGATACAAAAAAGCAAGGCAAGTTTCTTGAGCGCATCTGGAGACGATCATATGACCCTGTAGCTAAAACCAACTGCAGATCCGCTACTAAAGCCTACCATAAACTTATAACCCTCCCACCCATTGAACAGACAGAGATGGAGCTCCTGGCTTTAAAAGTAAAGTCTGGATCCCCGGAAGATCCCGTCAAACCTGAAATGTTTAGATCATTCCATGACTCCTTTTTGCGGGAGGGGACGGAGTTGATTAATAGCTCTCTACAGTCAGCCTCTATCCCCAAATCATGGAAACATGCTAAGGTAGTCCCTCTTTTAAAAAAAACATCGTTGGACCCTTCCAGGCCAGATAGTTTTACACCTATCTCTTTACTTCCGTACCTTGCTAAAGTGGCGGAAGCTCATGTCAATTCCACCTTGACCATCTACCTGGAGTCCAACGGGATCCTGGACGAGTCCCAAAATGGCTTCCGTGCCAAACTTAGCACGGAGTCTGCCTTATTGGCGGTCACAGAACATCTAAGGGTGGCACAGGACCTGGGCACAACCTTGATTCTGATTCTGATGGATTTGAGTGCTGCCTTTGACACGGTCTCCCACAGGATCTTACTCGAGAGACTGTGGGAGATCGGAGTCAGGGAGAGAGCCCTGGATTGGTTCGTGTCATTTCTATCTGACCATTCCTTCCAGGTGCACGCCCCGCCGTGCTCATCCAGCAGGCTCCCTCTTGAATGCAGGGTGCCGCAGGGGTCTGCGATCAGCCCCACATTGTTTAACATGTATGTCCGCTCCCTGGCCATGTTGGCTCGGGAACGCAAGATTAAATTAATAGCGTATGCGGACGACACGCAACTCATTTTTAACTTCTCAAATGAAAATGTGGTGGACCAAATTAAATTTCAAGAAGATATCCTGGCCATATCAAGCTGGCTGTCAAACAACTGTCTCCAGTTAAATTCATCTAAAATTGAGGTACTTCTAATTGGCAGCGGCACACAGAAATGGGATGAGCATTGGTGGGCCCCTACTCTGGGACCGGCTCCCATTCCTAAGGAGGTAGTTAAAAATCTGGGTGTGATGCTGGATAACTCACTTTCCCTAGAGACCCATGCCAAAAAAGTGGCAGGCACCTGTTATGGCCGCCTTCGCTCCCTTAAACCCATCCTTGGCTTCTTTGAGCCCCCCACTCATCAGATCATAGTAAATGTAAATTGATACTTGTATAGCGCACTACTCACCCGCAAGTGTCTCAAGGTGCTTGTACGAATACCGCTGTTGAACCCATCCTGGCTTTCCCTGTGAGGCGTCCACTCCTGGGCACCCACAAGGTGGAGGCCAGGCATCCTTAGCGTTGTGGGGGCTGTTGTGGAGATTAAGCAAGCTATTGCCCAGAGTTGCAGAGTGGGACTCCATGATTGGAATAGGCACCGAGGTGAGAATTATCAGGTCCGTGAATTTTTGAGCCCAAGACCCGCCGAGGCGGGGAATTGAACCCTGGTCCCGGGCTAGACCTCTACATCAGGGTCTGCCGCTCTAATCATTGAGCCACACTTCTCCAGTCCAGGCCCTAGTCTTATCCCTCCTAGACTATTGCAATGCCCTCATGCTTGGCTCCAACTTGACTGTGATAAATAGGCTGCAAAGAGCTCAGAAAGCTGCCGCTCGTGTTCTGTTTGCTCTACCAAAAACCTGCCACACATCCCCAATTCTGCGGCGCCTGCATTGGCTCCCGATACAGCAACGCATTCAGTTCAAAACTCTTTGCCTTACCCATAAAATTCTGCATTGCGCTGGCCCCCAAGCCCTGCAGGGGCTTTGTTCCTTCTATGCCCCCATGCATGCCCTCCGCTCAGCGGACCTCTTCCTTGCCCGCACAATCAGGATCTGGAGGAGCAGAGCTGGCGGCCGCTCCTTCAGGTATCTAGCTCCAAAGCTCTGGAACTCGATCCCATTACGGGCTCGGTCTACCACCAATCACACGCAATTTCGAAAACAAATTAAAACCTGGCTGTTTTATTCCATCTAACATACTCTCTTTGGTTGCTAAGTGCTGTCATCCGTTATGTCCGCAAGCACTGGGACGCCCCGTTGCTGGGGTAGCCATGCGCTATACAAACAACAATAACATAACATAACAGATAACATCAGGATTCCCCCCAAACCAACTGTCCCGATATCAAAAGTACCCAACAAATTTACACCAAATCACAACATGCTTTGACAAAGCAGACCGGTCATGGCTGCATTGTGTGTCCTGGCTCACAAATGAAAGAAAAGCCTGCTGAAGTGAAAAAAACGAAATAACAAGGATTGCGTTCAGTACACAATGCAATTATGAGATTTAAAAAAATAATGTGATAATTAAATATACTTATCAGATGGTGAAATAATCCGCCATCCATTGCAAAGGAAATATTCCATAAGAGGAGGAATAATCACACTAAAGAGCCAATGGCATGAGGTGAGAAGGATATTCTCCTTTGGGTGGAGCCAAAGCTCACTCAATGCACAACTTGATAACAGCAGGTACAGCCGCGGCCCGTGCAGGTAACAATGGTGCGGCGGTGAGGTCAGGTTGGGGTGTATTTCGAGGGACGATGCTGAGGGAAAACTAAACAAATAACTAAGTTTCCTTCAGCATCGTCCCTCAAAATCCCTCCCAACCTGGCCCCACTGCCCCACCGCTGTTACCTGCACGGCCCGCGGCTAACCAGGTGTGCAAAAACCAGCGCCATCAAGATAGACCTAAAAAGCATAAGACACCATGGTTAGTTGTTCAGGGGAATTATGTCTGAGTAAAACAAACCCTAATGAAAGAACTTTATTATAAAGAACACATATAACAAATTATTATAACTCATGCACCTCCATACAGAGTGTATTCAGTAGCCAAATTACACTAACTATAACTTGCCACTCTACCATGCACTCTGTTCTCACAAAAGATTTGATCTGCAATGTAATTTCTGTTCTTGTAAATACTAATATTGTAGACAGAATAAGCGAGATAATATAAAACAGTAGAAGTAGTTCATGGAGAAGGCACGAGTTATAGTTACTGTAGTGTGTCTACTGAATCAAACACTCTGGGCCAGATTCACACAGGTAATCTGAGAAAAAAGTCTAACTCTACAACCTTTGGTGTTCACAGAGGTAATTTAAGAGTCGTATCCTTTTGTCCGCAGTTGGGCAGGAATCTCCGGCTTTGGCCGTACTCTCCGCAGCCAGGCTGTACTCTCCGGCTAAAGTCGTACTCTCTGGCTTAGGCCGGATGAAGTGTAATCAGTGGGTTGGAATGCAATTTTTAGAAAAAGGAACATTAGCAACGTGTGGTAAATGGTAATGGAGGCCATGAAAATCAGTTTGTGCAGGGAAAAGAGTGTGGCCGGATACTACATCATATCCCAGAAAAGTTTGCTCCTTTGCGTCATGGTACATGCAGTACACAGTTTGGGCTCCCCACAGTGATGGCTGTAGAATCAGCACTACAGTGAACGCTAAGCGGAGATTCTGGCCCGACTTCGAACATAAAGATACGAATCGTAAGTTACCTCTGTGAATACCAATAGTCGTAAAGTTAGATTTTTGTCTCAGATTGCCTTTGTGAATCAGACCCACTGTGTATGGAGGCGCGCAAGTTTTTAAATAATTTGCCGCTGTTGTGTCAATTATAAATGAAAGGTTTACGTTTAGAAATTTGGTTTCTGTGTGGTTTCAGTTTGGTTTGCAGATAAAGAATAAATACATTTATATTAAAGGTGGTATCTAAATTATAAGTTTGAGGCACACCTACAACTTAAGAATTGGTAAGGCTTTTGTATTTTCCTTTTGGTGTTTATAGAAAGAACATTTTGCTAACTATTAAAAAGGTTTACCCTTTTGCATTTTCTAAGAATTTCAATTGTGATTTATTTTTAATAAAAAATATGTTTCAGATCATACAGTTTACTGTTGTCAAGTGGACTGTTAGTAAGTGGAGTATGGTAGAGCAGAGTGGAGGAGAGTGTGGTACTGTGTACCTTCATAGAGTATAGTGTTGCGGAGTTGTGGAGTAGACTGGAATGTGGTACAGTGGAGTGGCTTACAGAGGAATACTGTAGAGTGGAATGGTGTACATTGGAGGGGGTAGAGTGGAGTGGTGTGCAGTGGAGTGGAGCATTGTAGAGTAGAGTGCACTGGCAAAGTGTACAGTGGAGTAAATTGTTATATAGTGTAGTGGCATTGTATATAGTACAGTGGTGTGCAGTTCACTAGATTAGCAGGCATAGTATAGAGGTATGTAAATTGGTATACAGCGTAGTGGCATGGTGTAGAGTAGCAGGCATTGTATAAAGTTGAGTAAATTGTTATAAATGGAGTGGAGTAGTGTTGTACACTAGGGTGTAAGGGCATAACGTTGAATAGAGGGATGTGCACGGTAGTTGAGGTGCATAGAGAGGATTAGTTGTTCTAAGATGGAGCGGTGTTTTCTACAGTATAGTGAAGTGCAGTGTTTTAGAGTGTTGGAAAGTCAGAGAGTGTTGTACACTGGGGTGTAAGAGCATACAGTGGGATAGAGGGTTGTTCAGTGCCATAAAGTGGGTAAAAGTGTCCCCTACAGTGAAGTAGAGTGTAATAGAGTCCAGTGGAGTGCTGTAGCATAGAGTGGAATAGCGTGCTCTAGAGCACAGTCGCATGGAGATGTTCTCAGTTAACGGCGTAGTGTAGGGTGGAGTAAAGTGTTGTAGAGTGGAGTGGTATTTGGTACAGTGGAGTGGATTGGTGTGTTGCAGATTGTCACAGAGTGGATTAAAGTGTTGTACATTGGAGTTGTGTGGAGCAGAGTAGAGTGCGGTACAGCATGATAGAGTTGAGTGGCATTGAGTAGCGCACAGTGGTGTCACATAGAGTGCAGTAGTGGACTTGAGTGAAGTACAGTTCAGCAGTGTCTCATATTAACTGTGGTGGAGCAGCATAGAGGGAGTTGTGTAGAGTGTCATAGAGTGGAGTATAGTGGCGCAAAGTGATATAGCATTAAATAGAGTGCTGTGCAGTGGCATTGAGAGGCTTTACATTATTGTACAGTGTAGTATAGTGTGATAGACACTGCAATTGCGTACAGTGGAGTGGCGTAGAATGGTGTGGCATACACTGGAACACCATAGAGTGGAGTGGGGGAGAGTTGAGTTACCAACAATAGAATAGCGTAGAGTACAGGGGAGAAGTGTAGAGTAGAGTGGGGTAGAAGGGAATGAGGTACAGTGGAATAGTATTGAGTAGAGTTGTGTGGAGGGGAGTTGCTTCCAGTGAAAAGCATACAGTATAGAATCATACACTAAAATTGGGAACAGTGGAGTAATGTAGAGTGGAGTAGCATACACTGAAGTGCCTTAGAGTGGAGTGGCATAGTGTGGAGTGGCGTACACTGAAGTGGCGTACAGTGGAATAGTGAACACCGGGGTGGAATTAAGGGGAGTGGCGTAGGGTGGAGTGGGGTAGAGTGGAATAGCATAGAGTGGTGCACAGTGTAGTGAAGTGTTTTACAGTGGAGTGGGGTAGACTATAGTGCCGTACAGAGTAATATGGTGGGCTTTTATATCATTCTGCAGCGCCTGCCGTAGCTTCTCTATCCCAAGGAGCCTCTCTAAGGGAGCGAGTAAGGATTTAATTAGCAATGTCAAGGTACATATTGTAGGGTCCTCCCTTTCTGCTCGTGCATCTGTACTATTAGCTGTATTACTGTCAGAGAAGATGTCAGCTAGTGTATCATCTAATGTGCGGTCATCTAGAATAGTCAGGGGCATTGTCTTTTGCAGGCCCTCTTTCTTCTCGGAGTCAAGCCCATTAATTTCCCCTACTGCCTCTTTGCTCCTGTCCTCCCTTACACCGCCCACTTTAGCTGCTTTTACTTTCTTGCCAGTTTGGTTATTATTGTTGGTACATTTGTTTTTTGGGATTGCCCTCTCCCTTTTCCCTCTTATTTGACTGTTTAAAGTCTCGGCCTGCGTGTCTAAATGTTCCCCGGTCGTGGTGTTTTCCATAGGAAGTAATAGTTGAGAATCAAGAAGGATCAAATCTTGGGTAGTAGGCTGAGCACAGGCGGTATTATGTACCTCCGCGTGTGTCTGCAGGGGGATAGATTCAATTAAAGCATTTTCAGGGCTACGAGCCGCGGCTATGTGGCCCAAGGACGACCTCTTAGCAAATGCTAAGTGTTGGGAAACCCTTCTCTCCATTGGTACAATCCCTTGATCTATCAAGGAGTTAGTACCTACTATGAAGTCATCGAGTGTTCCCGTCAACTTTACCCCACCAGCCGCAGCCTTACTTCTAGTTTCTCGGGTACTCATTTTATAGGGGGAACAGATGTCAGGTTACACAGTTGGGAAGGGAAGTATGTTTAAACAGGGCTGTTTTAATGTATATGCAACAACAAGTGCGATGGTCAGAAGCTATCCCAACTGGAAGTGATAAATGCTAATATCTACTAATACAAGTTAGGGGGCATTAGCTTACAGCCACAGTTCGTAACAGGCACAATATGCTGTAATGCGATAGCAAGGGGTTCCAGAGAAAGCAAACTGCCAGGTATGGAATTAATAAATTAAGTGATTAGCTTATAGTTCCATTTATCCTTGAACCTGTTGATAGAACCAGGGTGTATGGCCCAGCCCAGTCTCCTCGGGCCTCTGAGGGCCCGCCCTTTGCCCGGGCTTAGCCCTGGGCGACACGCGCGCGATCCCGCGTCGCGGTATTTTCCGGTGCTTTAATCTGCCTCCAGGAGGAAGTTGGTCAAGATCAGCCGCTTGGGTTTCTGGAGGATGTAGTTTCCCACCTCCTCTCAGCGGCCGCGGGGTGTATCAGCAATCGCGGGAGGGGGAAGCCACGAGTCTCCTGCTCTGTGCAAAGTCCTTGGTAAAGGAGGAGAACTGCCGGGTAAAATGTCTCTAGCAAAGGTGAGTGCCTCTAATTAATACACTGAAGTGGCTTAGAGTGGAGTGGCATAGTGTGGAGTGACGTACACTGAAGTGGCTTAGAGTGGAGTGGCATAGTGTGGAGTGACGTACATGGAAGTGGCATAGGGTGGAGTGGGTAGAGTGGAATAGCATAGAGTGGTGTAGAGTGGGGTAGAAGGGAATGAGGTACATTGGAATAGTGTTGAGTAGAGTGGTGTGGAGGGGAGTAGCTTCCAGTGAAATAGCATACAGTATAGCAGCATACACTAAAATAGGGAACAGTGGAGTAATGTAGTGTGGAGTGGCATACACTGAAGTGCCTGAGAGTGGAGTGGCATAGTATGGAGTGGCGTACACTGAAGTGGCGTACAGTGGAATAGTGAACACCAGGGTGGAATAAAGGGGAGTGGCGTAGGGTGGAGTGGGGCAGAGTGGAATAGCATAGAGTGGTGCACGGTGTAGTGAAGTGTTTTACAGTGGAGTGGGGTAGACTAGTGAGGTTCCGTGACAATTGTAAGTGGTGTTTTCGACTCGCCCGAATATGGTCGAGTCTGGTATCTATGAACCACAAATGACGAATTTAGTGGGTGTGCGCGTTTTCGCTATGCTAACCTAAACCGTTCGTCTGTTTCGTGGGTTTCTTCATCTGAACCCACGGGTTCCATTTTAGATACGGCATCCATTTTGTTTCTTGCCCTCAAGTAGCCAGCGAACGGACGCTGTCCGCTTCGTGACCCTGGGATTCCCAAACTCCTGCGGAAGACACGTGTTCCTTTGAGGGTGTCTTTATGATGAAGGGATTGACACTGTAAGGCAGATGGCCCCGCTCGAGGCTCATCTTGCCGTGCCGGTCTATTGTCTCAGTTGTGTATTCATTAGGCACATCTCCTTTGATCCCTGCAATCGTGTTTCCTGATACCACCCCTTTTTACACACTCTTCGATCTGTTCGCTATCCTCGTCTTCCTCTGCACCTGTTTCTGCCTCTTCCTTGATTTGTTTACAGCTAAACGGAATGTACTAATGGTGGGAAGATGTACTTTTACAGTTGGGAACTGCCAAATGCTACTGTAATTATGTTCCGGGCCCTGAATACATGAAAGCGACCCCCTATGAAATTTACTGTGGGAAGCGGGTTGTAACCTTTTGTCTGTCATGTTATCCTATGACGAAAAACTGTATAAAAGGAGCGATCTACAGATACAATTCGAATCAGACTCCGTGAACTTACATGCTATGTACTTCTCGTGACTTCTGTGTTCCCTGCAGTAAATAAACCTCGAATCTTTGACGCCGAAGGAAGTGTCCCGTGTCTCTGTCATTTGTACGCCGGAACAGGTAACCCACGAAGGTTTCAGGTGTTATCCCTGGCACCGCTGGGTCTTAGAAAAACCCAGTCCTTCAGTTGGCGCCCAATGTGGGGCTGCATCAGTGGTACCGGTCCAAAGCCCGACGATCGTGAGGAACTTCGTGTGAAATCTCCGAGGGAAGGTGCACCCCGCTTCATCGATCCTGTTGCCGAAACAAGTGGCCCGAAGACTTTTCCCGCGAAGATCCCCGCCTCCTAACGGCTGCGACGGACTGCTGCCCTGACTGTAGACCTGTTTTGGCGCCTGGCGTAGACCTTGGTACAGCGAGACGATTGACGGGCCTTCCTGGTGACGCCATTGTTCTTTGAGTTAAGGATTTGTGGGTCGCTCCCAAAGTCCTTAGTTGTTGTGGGTGCTTAGTTGTTGCATGGTTCCATTGCATTTGTGGTTCTTGGTATTTTGTTCTTCGTTGTTCTATTTGACGTCTGCAGTCGCCAAAAACCGAGGGTTTTTGCACTTTTGCAGGGACATTGTAATCCAATAACCCTTGACGTTTGTGAAACTCGGTTAGTGTGCACGATGCTTGGCCGTAGTACTTTGTTCAGTTGTTTTAGAGGTTGTGGTGCGGATTCCCGGTTGGAGGACTCGTGTCCGATACCTCCGGTCGGAACTCCAATTTACGAATTATATAGTCGACATGGTGTGGGTCCTATCACATTCAATGATTGCTGGGTTCGCTACACCAAAGATGACGGTGTCCTTAGTTGGCCACCTCATGGTAGTTTTGAGGCCCCGATTTTAGATAATCTTGAAGCTAAATTGTTCCAAAGAAAAGCAAGGCCGGCCATGTTTGATTCCTTTCGGTTATGGCTCAAAGAAGCCAAGCAGAAAGAAATCAAGCAGCTTAAACGTAATAAGAGAGAAGGTATTGTTACAACGATGAGAAATGCAGAGCAGTTTCAGCGAGACAAAGAAGAGAAGGAAAAGGAAATTTTTGATAGATTGCAGCGTATGACAGTGGATAAATGTTATCCCGCTTTACCGACGGGTACGGAAAAGAAGGGAGAGGAAGCAGTAGAGGACCCTTTGTAGTCCTATCTACTGAAGTCGCCACCTCCGTATGCACAGGATACCACAGTTCCTGTGGTTCCTCCTGTTCCTCAACCTGCTGTTCCGGCAGCTGTTAACCAGCCCGGCGTTAACCCCGCTATTGCGAATCCTCTTGTTCCTATTCCTCTACCTGCTACTGTCCCTACTGCTCCTCCGTCTATACCTTCTCAATCTACTGCTCCCGCTACTCCTACTCTTGTGGCTACTCCTGCTGCTCCTGTTCCTCCTGTTTTTGGTCCTCCTATTGTTACCCCTTTACTTCTCTCTTCTTCCCCGTCTGTTCGGCGACGTATCCCTAATATCGTTGCGAACTTCTACTCTCCTCTTGGACCGATTCTTGGTTCTGGTGAATCTGAAGCTCCCCAAAGACGAAGTCAGCTTCCTGGTGGTAGGGAACGTGACACGCTATATAAAATGGCGAAAAATTGGATTAGGTATCCCCTTAAGAATCCTCCACGTATAATTGTTGACACTTTCTCTCGATTCAATGAGCCGACACATAGGTTCGTGTTTGAAGAAATGTGTAAGCTCTTACGCGATGAGATATCGGTTGATGCGGCAGATGATGTACTGGCTGCTCTGACTGAACTTCAGCTGCAGTTTTCGAGTGGTGTACTAGTGGGTGGCAATGTTCGATGTGCAATCGAGCACCTATTATCTTTTCGTTCCACTATTATGCCTCGTGCATTATATAAAGATGAGCAAGAGGAATGGATATCAACGCCTGGTCAGTATCCCATGCGAGAAGTTCCACCAGTGTGGATGCCAGGTGATGCTAATGCTGTTCCTATTATTCCTCCGCATTTCCAGAGAGTGTGGATACATCTTCCGTGGAAACGATCAGAAGTTTTGCAGGTTAAGCAGACTTTGCCCGACCCTCGCAAAAATCCTGCAGGGTACTATAAAGAATTGTCCCAGTTAGTGGATGCTACGATTATGAATCTTGCCGACATTGATATGTTGTTCGGCAATGTTGTACCGCAACCTGTGTGGGCGAAAATACGTCACGAAGACCATGCAGCCGAATTAGGTGGTGATTGGGCTGCGCTTACCGCGGCTGATGTATGACAAGTCGGTTGGGCTAAACCTGAACAACTCATTACCGATCTTCCTCAGAGAATAATTACCCTTATGAAAACGCTTATGCCAGCTATGAAAGTTAACTGGGACAAATTGTCCACTTGTAAGCAAAAGAAGGATGAGAGTGTCTCTGATTTCTTTACAAGATTTGAGGAGGCGTTCATCGATCACAGTGGTCAGGATATGGGCACTGAGGGAGGTCAGAGATTGTTTGTGGACAAATTTGTGTCGAATTTGTTGCCGGACCTAAGCAACAAATTAAAAAATTCAGAGAGTGCCTGGGCTGTTTCCACTTCTGCTCAGATATTAGCTACGGCCCAATATTATGAGAATAGAGAGAAAGAGGAAAATGATCGTGCAGACAAAAAGACGAAAGAACTCAAAACGAAAGTGTTGTTACAGCAAGCATATCCTCCGTGCTCGAATCAGAATGATTCGCATCAGCGGAATCAATCGCAGTCGCAGTCAAATAGGTCACAATCGCGGAATGACTCTTCTTCGCAGAGATCTATGCTTGGGTACAATCAGTGTGCCTACTGTAGAGGCGAGGGTCATTTGAAATTTGATTGTTCGGTTTTGCGTGATCGCAATAGTGGTAATTCATCTAGAGGAGGCCGTAGTGGTCCTCAACAGGCTTCACGACGTAGAGGTCGTGGTGTTACGCAGAATCAAAATGATTGTTCTAATAATTCCTCTGATTCTAATAATTGTTTTGATCAGCGTGGTTCCTCATCAGGTAGATCCGCACAGTACAATGTGGATGACTACTACGTCGATCAGGGTACTGACGACGGTAATTACTAGGACAGCCATAGACAAGGAGAGGGAGTAGTATCAGTTCCGGTTGACCAGAGAGGGCCTTACGTCGCAGTTGCCACCTCGGGCGTAGTTGAGCCTTTTCTGTTGGACACTGGTGCAGCGAAAAGTTCCATCATGTATTTGAAACTCCCTGGCGCACCTTTGTCTGGCTTAACAAATGTTTCCGTTGGATTCTCTTCCTGCATCTTTGTGGGCAACAGGTCCCAATGACGTGGGCCTGCTTGACATCTCTCCTTATGTTGTTCAACTGAAATCGAATGTGCGATTACCACGTATTCCCCAGTATCGTATCTCCCTTGATGGTGAGCGAGCGTTGTTAGCGATCATCTATGATTTGGTCGAGAAAGATGTTATTGAGGAGACTCGGGGAAACGTGTGTAACAGCCCTGTGCTGCCCATTTTGAAACGCACTGATCCATCTAAGCCTCCTGTTTATCGTTTTGTTATTGATTTACGGGAGGTGAACAAAATTGTGATTCCTCAGTTCCCTGTGGTGCCTGACATTACGGCTTTACTGACTCTGATTCCAGCATCTGCGTCCTGGTTCTCAGTGATCGATCTGAAGAATGCTTTCTTTAGCATCCCGATTGCTGAGGAGAGCAGGGACCTTTTCGGTTTCTCTTTAGGTGGCCGCAGCTTTAGGTTTAAACGCGCTCCCCAGGGCTACTGTGAGAGTCCATCGATATACAGCCAAGCCCTGAAGAGCCAACTTGATGCGTTTGTGTTGCCGGCTAGTGCGGCCTTGATCCAATATGTCGAAGACTTATTGGTGGCTGCAGACACGCAAGAGATTTGCAAAATTGCTACGGTGTCGTTGTTGCAGCATCTCTGTGATTTACATCATAAGGTGTCACCGTCTAAATTGCAATATTGTTGTCAAGAAGTAACCTATCTAGGTCACTTGTTGTCAAAGGAGGGAAGAAGGTTGACCCCAGAGAGAATTGCAGCGATCGCTCGAATGACTGTGCCAACAACTCAGAGAGATGTGCGTGCCTTTCTAGGTATCACGTCATACTGCAGGCAGTGGATTCCAAATTTTTCATTGCTAGCGAAACCATTGGTAGCTCTTACGTGCAAGGATGTTCCAACTCCTTTGCCATGGACGGAAGAGTGTCAGAAAAGTTTTTCTGAACTGCGTGATGCGTTGTGTTCGGCCCCTGTGTTAGGTACTCCTGACTACAGTAAGCCGTTTACACTATACGTTCACGAGAGGGAAGGTTGTGCGTTGAGTGTTTTGACGCAACAATTTGGCGGTAAGCAGCGTCCATGTGCATATTTTTCCTCGACCTTGGACCCAGTAGCTAGAGCATTGCCGAGTTGTTTGAGAGCAACAGCGGTGGCTGCGGTGTCCATCTGACAATCTGCAGGATTGGTCATGGATAATATGCTTACGGTGATGGTTCCGCATGCAGTTGACACTCTTTTGAATCGTACGAAAACCCAACACTTGACGAGTGCAAGGTTGTCTGGTTATGAGTTGACGCTTCTGGCAAGTCACATTCAAATAAAGCGCTGCAATGTCCTAAACCCGGCGACTTTGTTGCCAACTAATATGGAATCAGATGAGGTAGCACCACACGATTGTTACTTACGAACTGAGGAGGAAACAAAGGGTCGTGTTGACCTAAAAAACACTCCATTGGAAGAACCCGATGGTACTTTGTATGTGGATGGTTCGTGTTTCAAGTTGCCGAATGGTGATGTGACGACTGCGTATGCTGTGGTGACGTTGAGTACGGTTGTGGAGACTGCGGGATTGAATCAGAACTCTGCACAGGCGGCAGAGCTAATTGCCTTAACCAGAGCGTGTGTGTTGTCGCAAGGGAAACGGGTGAATGTGTTTACGGATAGTCAGTACGCGTTCGGTGTTGCACATAGTTTTGGACGATTGTGGAGAGAGAGAGGTTTCATAACATCGCATGGTACGAAGATCCAGCATGGACAGCTTGTGAATGATCTTTTGGATGCACTTACATTGCCCAAGCAGGTGGCGATTATTAAATGTAGTGCACACCGTAAGGTAACGGATGATGTTGGTCGGGGCAATGCTTTTGCTGATGAGATTGCTAAGGAGACTGCGTGAAACCTTACGACTATAATGTATGTGACGAGTTCGGTAAGGTGGCCTGCAGAAGCTGGTATGTGTGAGGATACTATTGAAAGTGTGAAGGCAATTCAGAATGAGGCCACCGAGACTGAAAAGACCAAGTGGAAGGAGAGTACGGGAAAGCTGGATGCGAATGGCTGTTGGATTGACTTGTCGGAGAATAAAAGGTGGATGTTGCCGGATGCATATGTGCTAGCTGTTGTGACTATGGCACACGGTTTGTCACATATTAGCGCGAAAGGTATTTGCAAGCTGTTGTCCCATGTATGGAAGAATGATGGTATTGCTAAATGTGCTGAGAGATTGGTCAAGAATTGCATGATATGTATGATGTACAATCCTGGCAAGGGAACTCCTACACCCCCAGGCCATTTTGCTCCTCCTTCATGTCCCTTTGAAGTGATTCAGTTGGACTTCATCCATATGGAGCGATGCAATAACCTAAAATATGTTTTGGTTGTGGTTTGTGCATTCTCCCGATGGATCGAAGCCTATCCTCTCAAAGACAATACTGCTCTGTCCACAGCGAAAGTCCTACCGAAGGAATACTTTCCTCGGTATGGAATGCCACGGATTGTATGGTCTGATAACGGAAGTGAGTTTGTGGGGAGTGTGATGAAGAGTGTGTGTAAGGGCCTTGGAATTACACAGAAATTCCATAGTGCCAACCATCCCCAGTCAGCAGGTTTGGTTGAGGGGTACAATGGTACTCTCAAACTAAAACTCGCAAAGATTCAGGCTACGACTGGTCTCTCGTGGCCTGACGCTTTGCCCTTGGCTCTTCTGTCAACTAGGGTGACTGTACACTCTCGAGTAGGGCTCAGCCCATATGAGATTGTGTTTGGCCGCCCTGCAAATATTTGGGGGGTTCCTAGACCCAGTGTGTTCGCTGATCTTGAATATCCAATGCTGATCGATTACCTGCATGATCTGACTGCTAAACTGAGGTTAATTCATCAACAGGTCTTTGAAACACTGCCGGCGCAGACGGAGGGTCCGGGCCACCAGCTCCAACCCGGAGACTGGGTGGTTACGAGGAGTTTTGGCCGAAAACGAAATCTTGAGCCGAGATTCATCGGACCCTATCAGGTGCTCCTTGCCACGAGAACTGCTGTTCGTTTGGAAGGCCGTAAACACTGGGTGCATGCCAACCACACCTAGAAGGTACCTATACCTTTGCCAGCGGACTCGTGGGTGAGGAAGGGCATCGCCTCGTCTGAAGCTGAGGTTTTGCCGAACTTTGTTCCATTTAGCGACGCTCAGCCTGTGGGAAATACTTCAGTGCAGCCGGACGATACTGTTGAACATTTGTCATTGGAGAACTCAAGATCTGAACTATTGTCTGATCGACAGGATTCTGTTTCATCATCTGACCAACTGTTTGAAGATCAGACTCGTCCTGGGAGAAGCAGATATTTTCTCCGTTCCAACACTAGAGACTAATAAAAAATATTTTTGCTTTCTCCCCTGACATTCACGTTACCCCATTATCACTCTGAACATTTTTGAATAACTGAAATTTTTGTATGAATTCTGAGTTCTTTTCTGCATATGTGTGTTTTGTTTCCACAGCTAGGGGATTTTGTATATATATATATATATTGTTTAATTAAAAAGAACCTTACATCCGGGTGGACCGTAAGGCCGTGCGGGTACTTCCTTCTGTTTAGTAGGTCCTGACACTAGGTTGGAGACCGTCGATTCCTAGGAACTCCTGGGGATTGACTATTGCTACACAGAACGAAGTGCGTCAAGAACGTTGCGGACGGTTTTAGAGGATGGCTTTCTCGAAGCTGTCGGAATTGGACAAGACTCAATCTCAAAGATTTTAACTGCATAGGATTGCACGTACTAAATGCTTCATGTTTCAGGTGTTCCTTCTGTTCCTAACTGTTTCTTCGTTATTGGTGGGTGGGGTGTATTACATGATACAGTCATTATTGCCTTCTGCCTCACCTACCCCTTCTTCTGAACCTAAACCTACCTCCACTGTTTCTCCTCATTCCTTCCACATCTTACCCCAACACGAGCAGGTTAGACGTGCGGAATTTATGAACAATTCCTTCATTCAGCTCCTTCATCAGCATCAGTTGGTGATGAACACTACCAATTGTTGGGTGTGTGGGTTAATGCCACATACCACTGATAAGGGAATTCCGTACTTGGTCCTTCCTTACAGTTCCCAGGGTTCAGCTCGAGCATTCCAAACTATGTTCCTGTAGGCTTTTCGGGGCGAGCAGGATTCACAGTGAAGGGCAACAGTCGGGTTTTGGTTATTGCGGGTTTTATTGAGCTCAACAAATGATCTGAACAAGTCCTTCTCAAAACGGGTGTTCTCCTGGGGGATCGGCTCCTCGACCTTCGCCTTCGCCGGTTCTCTAGCAGGGTCGTCCTCCGAAGACCTGTCAGGCTCCGTCGGGTCGGGGTTGCTTCGGGTTCCGTCTTGACCTCGCTTCCTCCCAGGTATCCAAAAAGAAAACAAACACAAGGGCACTCGTGAGAGCTATGTTCGGCAATCCGCCGTGTCAGGGAAAAGGGAGTGAGGACTTCAAACCACGCGTGCTCCCAGTCTTCAGTGTCAGGGAAGTGGCGTGAGGGGAAAGGACCGGTGCTTGTGATAGTGAAGGGGAACCGGGACCCAGGGAAGATTCACGGGACAGGATTACCTCCCTTGCGTCCCACCCAACCCCTGAGACGATTACGCACCTGCACGAGCCACGCACCTCCCCCGGGTGAGTGGCTGGGCGACACGTGGGGTCGTTGGCCTCCTGGCGTCTCCAGGTCCGTCAAGGCTCCTCGTCCGCTTCCTGCCGTTTCCTTCGTCTCCTTCTCGTCTCGCTCTCGTCGTTCTCTCCCTGCCTCCTCGCTCCAGGTGTACAAGCACACCTCGTCCTTCCTCTCGTCCTCTTTTGATGACGGACGGTCGTTTCGGGACTCCCCCCACTCAGCAGCTCCGGGGCAGTTAAAGGGCCAGTCACCATCATCCTCCGGTATCACGGAAAAGTCCTCCCCCGAGCCTCGATAGTCCGTCTGCTGAGTGACAGAAGAGGGGTTAGTGCAAGCCTCGTTCTTAGACATTCCCTCCTGTTCATAGTCCGCACTCGGAACGGGGTGCCAGGCCCCAGGTGCCCCGTTACATACCTCCCCCCTAGGACGCTCACGTTCGGGGAGCGGATGTCTGGACAAGAAATCAGCACCCACGTTATCAGTCCCCTTCTTGTGCCTCACCGTAAAGGAGTACGGTTGGAGGGATAAAAACCAGCGCATCACCCGCGCATTATTTGACTTGTTTCTGGCCATCCACAGGAGGGGGGCATGGTCAGTGAACAGGGTAAACGGATGACCCTCCAGGTAGTATGAGAGTTTTTCCACCGCCCACTTAACAGCCAGGCACTCCTTTTCTATCGTGGCATAGCGTAGCTCGCGAGGGAACAACTTACGACTAACGTACACTACTGGGTGGTCCCTACCATCCTGACCCATTTGTGACAGCACAGCCCCAATCCCATATTCAGACGCATCCGTATGCAGGGTGAATGGCTTCGTGAAATCAAGGGAAGTCAGCACGGGAGTGGAGGTGATGATATGCTTGAGGCGGGAGAAGGCAGCCAACATAGCCTCAGTAGGATGGAGGGTCGTGGATGACTTGCCGGGGAGACGCAAGGCGTCAGAAAGGGGTGCAGCTACATGGGAAAACTGGGGAATGAAGCGACGATAGTACCCCACCAGACCCAGGAAGACTCTCAGTGGTTTTCGGTTGGTTGGGAAGGGGGTGTCGGCTATCGCTCGGATCTTCTCTATCTGAGGCTCGATAAGCCCGTGACCCAATATATAGCCCAGATATTTCACTCTCTGATAGGCGACCTTGGATTTCTTTGCATTCACCTTTAGACCGGCTTTCTCCAGGGCCAAGAATACCTCATGTAGGTGTTTTAGATGTTCCGACCAAGACGGGCTATGCACGACGATGTCGTCGAGGTAGGCCGAGGCAAAGTGGGACACGTCTTTCAGCACCGTGTTCATGAACCGCTGAAAGGTGGCCGGGGCTCCATGCAGGCCAAAAGGGAGGACGGTGAATTCATAATGTCCTTCATGGGTGCTGAAGGCCGTTTTCGGTCGATCCTCCTCCCTTAAGGGCACCTGCCAATATCCCTTGGTGAGATCGAGCGTCGTTATATATTGGGCATCCCCCAGTCGCTCGATTAGTTCGTCTACTCTAGGGAGGGGGTAGGCATCACAACAGGATATCTCATTCAGGGCTCGAAAGTCCATACAGAACCTGCGAGACCCATCGGGTTTTGGGATCATTACTATTGGGCTAGACCAACTGCTCTTGGACGGACGAATTACCCCCAGGTCTAGCATGTCCTCCACTTCTTTCTGTATCGCTCTCGTTCTGGATTCGGGCACTCGATAGGGTCTTATTTTCACCGTTTTCCCAGGAGCGGTGTCGATGCTGTGTTCTGCTAGGGTGGTTCTACCCGGTAGGTTGGAGAAGAGCGTGTCATGGTTTGATAACACGGTATTAATATCGTCCTGTTGTTGTTCCGTCAGTTCGTCATTGATCTGTAGCTCCTCTCGGGTGGAGTGTCTGGTTCTTGGGGTAACCACATGTACCGCGGAGGGAGCCGGCCCTAGCCACTTCTTGAGAATATTGATGTGGTAAACCTGCGTTTTGTTGGGTCCCGTCTGTAGGCGATAACTGGTGTTCCCTATAGTACCAACTACTTTGTGGGGTCCTACCCACTCGGCTCGAAACTTCTGGGTGGATGATGGAAGCAGGATCAGGGCCCAGTCATCAATTCTTAACCGTCTCCATTTCTTCCCTTTGTCAAAATACGTTTTCTGTCGCTGTTGTTGGGTTTCCAGGTGGGTATAGGCCAGGTCTCGCAGTTTCCCCAATCTTGACTTCAGGCTTTGAGCATACTCTAGTGTGCTAGCGGTCTCTTCAGGCAGCTCGTTTTCCCAGGCGTCTTTCGTCATTTCCATCAACGACCTGGGTTGTCGGCCATATAGGAGCTCAAAGGAGGATACCCCTAGACTGCTCTGTCGTTGGCCTCTTATGACATATAAAGCCAGAGGCAAGAGATGGTCCCACTCGGCGCCGCTAACCTCCAGCATTTTCCGCAAAGTTGTTTTGAGGGTACGGTTATACCTTTCTACAAGGCCGTCCGTTTGCGGATGATAGGCGGAGGTGCGGATCTGGGTTATGTCTAGGTTCTTGCATACTTCACCCATCAGTTTGGAGACGAAAGGGGTGCCCTGATCCGTCAGGATTTCCTTCGGGAATCCGACTCGACTGAACACCTCGATCATCTTCTCGGCTACTTGTTTGGTGGTGGTGGCAGTTAGGGGGAAGGCCTCAGGAAACCTAGTCGCATAGTCGACCAGGACCAAGACATGCTGATACCCCTTTCTCGTTTTTGGGAGGGGGCCAATGATGTCCATGCCTACCCTTTCGAATGGTTTCCCTATGATGGGTAGGGGTTGTAGGGGTACCTGCGGGGGCCGGGTCATATTTTTCTTCTGACAGATGCTACATTCCTGACAGTACACGGCCGTGTCCTTATAAATACCCGGCCAGTAAAAATGTCTCAGGATGTTTTGAGTGGTCTTTTCCCCTCCCGTGTGTCCCGCTAACAAATGGCTATGGGCGAAGAAGAGCACTTGATTACGGAAAGGCAGGGGTACTAACAGTTGTGCCTCCTCATTGGGATTTCCTTCCCTGTATAACAGGTCGTTTTTGATGGTAAACCTGGGAAACCTGTCTGGGTCATGCCCTTGTCCCTGATGGGCCTGCTCCCATGCGTTGAAAAGAGAGGGGTCACTTGTCTGTGCATATCGGAAGCTCCTGTCTATTAACCAGGGTTCGGGGGTGAGCAAGGCCGGACAGGGGTCCCGCTGACCGTTTTCAGTAGCAAGGGTTCTATCTAGACGGTCGGTGTAATTCTTAAACAGCGACAAAAACCGGGGGTTGTCAGTGCCAATGATGAGGTCCTCGGGCAAAGAGGATAACACTCCCACCCTCACTGTCTGGGTATCCCCTTTTCCTATCTGTATCGGAATGTTGGCCACAGGGTAGGGACGTACATCGCCATGGACACACCTAATACTGACCATTTGCCTGGGGATATACTGGGACAGAGTGACATGCTGTGTTTGTATCACTGACTGCCTACACCCGGAATCAAGTAAGGCAGAAATGGAGGTCCCGTTTACCCCGACACTTACTCTGTAGGTGCCTCCCATCTCGGCGGAGAAAAGTACAGGCTTTGGAAGGTATCCAACTTCCATAGGTTCGTCCGGTGGCCTTCTCTTGGGGCAGTGTCTAGCTATATGGCCCCAGTTCCCGCAGTCAAAACACTGTGGCCCAGCAGTTCCTGGAGTCATGGGTTGCCAGGGCCTAGGTCTAGAGAGTTCTCCTTGTCTTGGCGGTTTCTTCTCTGGTTTGGGGGGGGGTCTCGGGGCTTTCTCCGGTTCCCAAGCTGGATTTCGGGGCTGGGCCCGGGCGAAAGAAGAGGCCATGTCGATGGCCTGGGCTGTCGTAAGGTTGTGGTGTTGCCTAAGCCACCTCTGAGTTGGGTAGGGGAGAGCCTCAAGATACTGCTCCAAGTAAATGCGGTCCATAATTTCCTCTTTGGTACTTATCGAGGGAGTCAGCCACTTGTCAGCAGCCATTCGGAGACGCACGAACAGGGTTCGGGGGTTCTCCCCAGGGGCACCTCTCTCCTTCCGGAACCGCAGGCGATACGCTTCAGCATCTAAGCCCAGGTGCTCCAGGATTACCTTCTTTACCTCTTGATACGAAGTGTCTCCCGTGGGGTTAGCCACCTGGTAGGCGGCCTGGGCTTCCCCCACCAGTAGAGGGGCCAAAAAGAACGGCCATTTCACCACCGGCCATCCGCAGGCCCGGGCGGCACGCTCAAAATTTAAAAGAAATGCGTCCGGATCCTCCCCCGGTTGATACTTCTGTAGAGCGATGGCGGCTGAACCATGGGGAATGACTCTCTCAGTAGTTCCGCTGGACTGTACAGGATCCACCCAAGGGGCCGGGGCCCTCGCGGCCAATGCCTCCTTCAGCAAGTCTCTATTGGCTTGAGCTGCGGTCAGCTGCTGTTCGGCTACCCATCCTAGCCTTTCCTGGCCTTTAGCAAGTTGTTCGAGCACGTTTTCCATCTTCTGCTGGCAGACGGCGTCTATGCCCACATTCTCCACCACTGTAGGCTTTTCGGGGCGAGCAGGATTCACAGTGAAGGGCAACAGTCGGGTTTTGGTTATTGCGGGTTTTATTGAGCTCAACAAATGATCTGAACAAGTCCTTCTCAAAACGGGTGTTCTCCTGGGGGATCGGCTCCTCGACCTTCGCCTTCGCCGGTTCTCTAGCAGGGTTGTCCTCCGAAGACCTGTCAGGCTCCGTCGGGTCGGGGTTGCTTCGGGTTCCGTCTTGACCTCGCTTCCTCCCAGGTATCCAAAAAGAAAACAAACACAAGGGCACTCGTGAGAGCTATGTTCGGCAATCCGCCGTGTCAGGGAAAAGGGAGTGAGGACTTCAAACCACGCGTGCTCCCAGTCTTCAGTGTCAGGGAAGTGGCGTGAGGGGAAAGGACCGGTGCTTGTGATAGTGAAGGGGAACCGGGACCCAGGGAAGATTCACGGGACAGGATTACCTCCCTTGCGTCCCACCCAACCCCTGAGACGATTACGCACCTGCACGAGCCACGCACCTCCCCCGGGTGAGTGGCTGGGCGACACGTGGGGTCGTTGGCCTCCTGGCGTCTCCAGGTCCGTCAAGGCTCCTCGTCCGCTTCCTGCCGTTTCCTTCGTCTCCTTCTCGTCTCGCTCTCGTCGTTCTCTCCCTGCCTCCTCGCTCCAGGTGTACAAGCACACCTCGTCCTTCCTCTCGTCCTCTTTTGATGACGGACGGTCGTTTCGGGACTCCTCCCACTCAGCAGCTCCGGGGCAGTTAAAGGGCCAGTCACCATCATCCTCCGGTATCACGGAAAAGTCCTCCCCCGAGCCTCGATAGTCCGTCTGCTGAGTGACAGAAGAGGGGTTAGTGCAAGCCTCGTTCTTAGACATTCCCTCCTGTTCATAGTCCGCACTCGGAACGGGGTGCCAGGCCCCAGGTGCCCCGTTACAGTTCCGTAGCGCACTAGATTCTTACCCCAATCGAGAGCCACGTTCTCCACACTTTGGTCCCGGCCCGTACCACAAGTCTTTGGCAATAGCGATTGCTGATTTAGATAGAGATATCTTTGATCCATCGCTTATTCCAGAGGAAGAGGTGCGAGCCTATAGGAATCTGAGCGAGGCTGAGTATAGTGTGTTAGTGGGTGATAGACAGCTCAAAAGCTCATCTCCAATCTGGATCGTACCCCACCTCGGTAATTTTTGTCTGAAAGGTCGTGGTCGAAGCCCGAGAGCTCATCTTGGGGAGAGTGCTTGCACTGAAACGTATGTTTTACCCATGCTCTCTTCCCCTGTTCTCCTGACTGCCAAGGGTACGTACTTTGTATGTTACGACCGTGCATATACATGGTTGCCCCTTGACTTCTCGGGCACCTGTTATATTGCAAATTTGTTGCCACCGACTTTTACAGTTGCCTCAGATTATCACAAGACCAGAGTTGTGAGAGGCGTGATTAGCAAAGAGGACACTGCCGGTCAAGAAGCGGGAGACTTCTTTAAGGGTTTCTTGCCGTTTTGGGGGCCTATGATCAATAGTAGGAACCTGAGACAGTTGACTCGAGTGGTGGAATCGACCGCTAATATCACTGCAAGTGCCCTTGGTAATATCACAGCAGAGCTTCAGGCGGACAGGCTTATGACGTTACGAAATCGTATGGTTTTGGACGTTGTCCTTGCAGATAGAGGTGGAGTATGTAAGGTGATCCATTCGAGTTGCTGTATTTTCATTCCTGACAACGCTCCAACTGTCTATCAAGCCATCTCGAAGTTGCATAAGATCTCTGAGTCCATACACGTGGACGTAGGGGATTGGACGCTACTAGGGTGGTTTTGGGGCCTGGTGTCGACGTGGGGTTGGAAAATTGGAAAATTCTGATGATCATTGGGGTTGTTGTAGCATTTCTGTTCACGTGTTGTCTTTGTGTACAGTGTGGTCCTGCCTTATGTGGCCTCTGTGCTACGACGTGTATAAGATGGCCACCTGTTACCAAGGAAGCGCTGATGGATAGAATAATGTTGCAGCAACATCTGGATGGTCTGATGAATATCGAGATCGATTCTGATTCCGACTAGTGCTTGCCTACATGAGGGCAAAAGGAGCGTCTGAGGTTCCGTGACAATTGTAAGTGGTGTTTTCGACTCGCCCGAATATGGTCGAGTCTGGTATCTATGAACCGCAAATGACGAGTTTAGTGGGTGTGCGCGTTTTCGCTGTGCTAACCTAAACCGTTCGTCTGTTTCGTGGGTTTCTTCATCTGAACCCACGGGTTCCATTTTAGATACGGCATCCATTTTGTTTCTTGCTCTCAAGTAGCCAGCGAACGGACGCTGTCCGCTTCGTGAACCTGGGATTCCCAAACTCCTGCGGAAGACACGTGTTCCTTTGAGGGTGTCTTTATGATGAGGGGGATGACACTGTAAGGCAGATGGCCCCGCTCGAGGCTCATCTTGCCGTGCCGGTCTATTGTCTCAGTTGTGTATTCATTAGGCACGTCTCCTTTGATCCCTGCAATCGTGTTTCCTGATACCACCCCTTTTTACACACTCTTCGATCTGTTCGCTATCCTCGTCTTCCTCTGCACCTGTTTCTGCCTCTTCCTTGATTTGTTTACAGCTAAACGGAATGTACTAATGGTGGGAAGATGTACTTTTACAGTTGGGAACTGCCAAATGCTACTGTAATTATGTTCCGGGCCCTGAATACATGAAAGTGACCCCCTATGAAATTTACTGTGGGAAGCGGGTTGTAACCTTTTGTCTGTCATGTTATCCTATGACGAAAAACTGTATAAAAGGAGCGATCTACAGATACAATTCGAATCAGACTCCGTGAACTTACATGCTATGTACTTCTCATGACTTCTGTGTTCCCTGCAGTAAATAAACCTCGAATCTTTGACGCCGAAGGAAGTGTCCTGTGTCTCTGTCATTTGTACGCCGGAACAGGTAACCCACGAAGGTTTCAGGTGTTATCCCTGGCACCGCTGGGTCTTAGAAAAACCCAGTCCTTCACTATAGTGCCATACAGAGTAATAGCGTACTGTGGAGTGGAATACAGTGGAATAGCGATGTGAGGGGGTTAAGAGGAAAGTGGCACAGCGTGGAGTGTCACACAGTGAAATAGCGTACCGGCCAGTGTTGTACATTGAAGTGGCATAGAACGGCACAGAGTGGATAAGCGTAGAGCTTAGGGTTATAGAGTGGAGTTTCCTAGAGTAGAATATTGTACAGTGGAGAATTGTGGAGAGGAGTGGTGTGGAGTAGAGTGGGGTAGAGTGGAGGGTGGTACAGTGGAATAGCGTACAGTGGAGTGGTGTAGAGGGGATGATGTAGAGTGGAGTGGCATACACTGAAATATCAATTAGTGAAGTAGCCAAGAGTGGCGTGGCATACAGCGGAGCAGCATACACTGGAGTGCCTTAGAGTGGAGTGGTGAAGCTTTAAGATAGCGCACACTGGAGTGGCATACAGTGGAGTTGTATGCAGTGGAGTTGAGTACACTGCAGTGGTGTACAGTGGAATAGTGTACTGTGGAGTAGCTTACAGTGGAGAGTGGAGTGGCATGGCATGTTGTAGACTATAGTGGTGTGGAGTGCCATAGCATACAATAAAGTAAAGTGTCATAAATTGGAGGACCATTTTGAACAGTAGAGTGTGGTGATGTGTTGAACAGTATTGGAAAGTCTTGTAGGCAGCAGTAGAGAAGAGTGGCATACATCCAATAGTGCTTTGAAGGGTGGAGTGGTGTAAAGTACAGTGTTGTAGAGTGTTGTAGAGCAGATTGGCAGTGCTATGAGGTACAACGACAGAGTGGCGTACAGTGGAGTGGAGTACTGTGTTATGGAGTAGAGTGGAGTAAAGTGGTGTACAGTGGCATACAAAGAGTTCCTTACAGTGTCAAATAGTGGACTATAGTATCATAGAGTTGCATAAAGCAAAGTAGAGTGTTCAACAGTGGCTTATAGTATAGTACAGTGTTGTACAGTGGAGTGTTGGAGCATAGACTGGAGTAAGGTGTCGGAGAGTGGCATATGATGAAGTTGAATGTTGTACAGTGGATTGCGTAGAGTACAGTAGTGTGCAAAACAGTGGATTTTTGTACAGGAGCGTAAAGGGAGGTAAAGTTTAGTACAGAGAAGTAGATTTGAGTGGAGTGGTGTAACCTAGTGTGGAGTAAATTATAATAGTGTGTGTTGGTGTGTCACAGAGCAGAGTTGAGTGGAGTGGCATACGGTAGGTAGTAAACTCTTATAAATGTAGTGGGCTCTTGTACAGTAAAGAGAAGGGCTGTGTCATAGAGTATAGACAAGTGTTGTATATCGGACTAGAGTGTTGGACAATGGAGTATACGTTCATAGAGTGGAGTATAGCGTTGGACAAATGTGTGTATGGGGAAAGAGTAGAAGGTCGTAGAATGCCATGAAGTTCATATTACTCTGCCACAGCATAATGTTCACTGCGCTATTTCTCCAGAAGTAAGTCTTCAGTTGGTTCACATGAAACACCCTTTGAGGTTACAGTGTGTTTGGTTACTAGGATAGTGGTAATTTTACTAGGTATTGGCGCCACTGAGGGATGTGCACCTGTCCACACTTTAGGTACTTAATTATAATATCTGCACGGTGCTACAAGGAGAAGAGAACCACTTCCCTCTTCTAGTAAGGCGAATGCCACAAAATGCTTAAGACCCCTTAGCACACGTTTAGTACATTATATTTCATTCATATACATGTGTTTCCACCATTTGGTACACGCTCAAAATCAGTACGTATACGGAGCAGAAGGGACGTATTACCTCCCATAAACGAACACTACGATAAGCCCACCAATATTGAATCAACATTTTGGTCAATACTTGGAAGAAAATTCCGCCACATCAAACCCACAAGAACCCCTCTAAGGGTTGGAATTATCACCTCAAAATATAACTACAGAAACAGTGGAGAATAGCCTTGAAAAAGTCGGGGGTTACATTCCCCATATCGACGAAACACGTGTCGGCTGTGACGTCTCCTGAAATAAAACAACAAACTAAACCTGAACAAAAGGATTGAGAATTTGATTTTGAGCGTGTACCAAATGGTGGAAACACATGTATATGAATGAAATATAATGTACTAAACGTGTGCTAAGGGGTCTTAAGCAGGTTACAGTGTGTTACCTGTGTCCAGCAAACAGTTCACATCAGACACTTTCCGCTTCCATTTGTATGGTCCATACCACTTATCCTCCAAAGCTTTCAGATATATGGGCTTTCACACCAACACCCCCAGGCCCTTCTAATACCCAATAAGCATTGCTTTCTTGAAATATCACTCCTTTTATTAGCTCCCGACTAGCCTGAAGGTTTTTCATCGCCTGATCCATGTATTGCCCCATCAAACATCTGAGGCCAATCACAGAGTCGACCACATAATTTTGTGCGAACTTGGAAGTTCCTTCCACCCTTTGCTGTTCAACTTGAGTGGGCCCCAGACTGGGTGCTCACACAGAAGTCAAAGTGACTGAAATCCATGCCCTTGTAGGGAATCTCCTCGTTAGTGAATAAGAGACATGGCAAGAGAAGATCCCTCTTCCTCCTGAAGTTAAATGCCCACTGCATTCAAGCCAGACAAAATGATAGGGGCTATTCATTCCATCAATCAAAAAAGACTTAAATGCACGCCAACCAATCTAACATCTCTGACAGAAACTGCCCTTATATTACATAACACGCTACAATCAAATGTGGTTGGGCACATTCAATACTGGGAGCTATACACTGAGTCTCTGCTACGAGATCTGGCCACCAAGCCCATCCAAAAAAGCAATCTTCCTAATAAGGGCACCACATCCAACTTAAAAAGAGGTCAGAGAGCACAACTAAGGTCACACAAAAAACAAATTAACTCGACCCTACGGAAGCTAAGATCATCTGCAGAGAAAACAAACCTTCGGATAGAGCTGAGGAAACAAAGAGCGGAACTCAAACGCACAAAATGGAACATAAAACAAGAGGTTGAAAACGAAACATGGGCAAAACTGCTATTTGATACCAAAAGCAGTAATAGCGCACGCTTTTGGCAATCGGTGAATAGGATTCTGCGTCCAGAATATAAAGAACCAGGCTCGCACATCATGGAACAGACATGGATAAACTACCTTTCCAGCCATTTCAACAATCACCTGGAACAGGCAGGAACCCAAGAATCCAACAAAAAAGAGCCCCACCGCATAACGCCCTCGTCGGAGTCTCAGATTAAGAAGGAGCAAGGCCTACAGGAAAGCATCATGGTTGCATCAGCCTCTCAGCAAATAACACAAATATCAACACAAATTCGCAAGGGCAGGAAAGAAGGCGCTCCAGGTCCCAATGGCATACCGCCAGCTTTATTCAAGGAAAAGAGCACAGAATGGGCCACTATCATGCAACCGCTATTCTGTGAAATTAGACTTCTAAATAAAATCCCAGAATCCTGGAGAGGGTCGACAATCGTCCCCATATATAAAAAAGGCGATAAAACTGATCCAAACAACTATCGTCTAGTAGCCCTTCTTGACAACGAGGCAAAATACTTTGCGGGTACAATCTTGGAGGAGATTGTCTCATGGGCGGACTCCAATGAGATTATACCTTTGAACCAGACCGGCTTCCGTAAAAACACTGGAACAACCACAAATATTCTGGCCACCTCACTAATGATCGACGCAGCAAAAACACGGAAATTGCCGCTGCACATGTGCTACATTGATTTCAGTGCGGCATTCGATAACATCGATAGAGACAGTCTCTGGAGGAAACTGGCACAATGGGGAATACTGCATTCCACGTTAAGCATGCTGAAGCTTCTCCATTCCGACACCTGGGTGCAGGTGAAGCTAGGAGGCGGCACACATTTATCATCTAAAGTCCGCACCACCAAAGGCCTTAAGCAAGGGTGTGTGCTCGCCCCAACACTGTTTAATCTGTATATGGCGGATCTACCAGGCGTATTAAACTTTTGCAATTCCCATCCCCCGAGGATGGGAGGGAAACCCCTGAGCAACCTTCTGTACGCAGACGATGTCGTGCTACTGAGCCATACCTACATCGGCCTCAAGCAACTACTAATTCAAATGCATAGTTATGCCATGGAAAACAAACTAAAAATAAATTTAAGCAAAACTCGCACTATGTCAATAAACATACACAAAAAGCCGCAGAAGATATGGACACTGGGCGGCCAAAATATTGAGCCAGCTTCGGACTATAAATACTTGGGAGTCATCTTCGACCAAGATGGTTCATTCTCACAGCAAATGCTGGAAGCAAAAAGGAGAGCGCCTTGTATTGCCGCCACATTAAAAAGCATAGCTAACCAACTAATAGGACCAATTTTGACTCCTTACTTGAAAATCATCCAGGCTAAGCTACTACCATCCATCTGCTACGGCAGCGAGGCTCTACGTGGGAGAGATGCCAAGAATCTGGACGTAATCCAGACAAAAGCCTACCGAACAATGTTTTCGCTCCCATCCTATACATCGCCCGCCCAACTCAGGCTGGAATTTGGACTACAAAAACAAGCTCTTGCAAGACAGGGAGCTTACATCATCTGTTGCCACAAACTTCGTTCTGCTATTACTAACACTTTAAATGAGCTGTTATGGCAAGACATTCCAAGCAGGGACGCATCTCAGGCAAGATCTTACCTGAAGAAAGCCTTGGGGACTACCAAACTAACTGCGATCTGGGATTTGCAACTCGGCCACAAAGCATTTAAAAAACTGGTCTGGAAAACTGTCAAAACTCTTTCACTACTAGAGGATAAAGAGTCATTCGCTAAAAGAAACCATGCATGGATGACCATAAACACATATACATCCCTGACACCTCAACCATACTTCAGCCAGGGTTATCCCAAGACAATAAAACTGAAGTTTCTGAAATACAGACTAGGGGTCTTGCCTACCAGAGAGCATTTGCCACCATGGCTAAGGAGCAATGGCCACGAACCCTGCACCTTCTGCAATACAGAGAAGGGCGACATACTTCATATGACTTGCCTCTGCCAAGAGTTCAGGCCAGCACGCCAGCTGTTCCTAAAGGACCAACTTAGACAGATAGGAACTCGCACTAGAAGGCAAGCAGTACTGGCTTGTCTTAACCCTGCAAACACAAAACTGAACTGCAGGTATGTAAAGTTCCTTGCGCTAATTAAGCAGAAACTGCCAAAAAACATTACACAGCATATAGACACTAATTTGAACTTAATGACACCTGCTCTTACCCAAAAGTAACGCATCTGGAAATTTGTATTGGGCTTTTACTGTTTGCTCTTTTAATGACGTTTTAAAGACACAACTTCTTTTATGATATTTAATCTGTTTTGTAAAATGTTTGCACTGGTTTTAATTAACTATGCATAATAAAATTACCTTACCTTACCTCCTGAAGTTTTCTGATAAAGCTCTCATTATACTTTTAAGGGTTTTGTTAAACTTCTCGACTAATCCCTTGGTTTGTGGATGGTTTGCAGTAGAGAAAGGTGACACACCAGCTTGCTATCACATCCCTGTATGTTCAAGAGGATTTGGAATGGGTTCCCCCGGTGAAAATCACAGTCTTTGGAAATACAGTCCAGAAAAGATGCCCAGGGAGCCATAACTCTCCGCTATGCAATTGTGTGTTTCAAAGGTGCCACTTCTTGACACCTTGTGCCATGATCCAAAGGCAACCAAAATGTACCGATGCTGAGGGGAGGTGTATGGAACCTCTACCCTGGGCTGCTGGGTAGTTCATCAAAGGGAAGAGAGCTAAACGGGAAAGACCTGTGCCATCAGCTCTACTAGAGTGGGGTGCAGGGGGGAGTCATCTAGACAGTGACTTTGAGGTTTGCTTTAAGCTTCCTAGAGTGATCATAGATCTTTACTCTTTCTGGTCCCTATACCCCGGGAAAGAACACACATGTGAGTAATCCACAAGATCAGAATCAGCTTCCTGTCTGGTCATTGTACTGCCAGCCACGCGCATTGCTCGCATTCTGGTTGTCTCTTTGTACCATATGTTATCTTAACAGCATCTGTCTAGCATTTTCTAGCTTTACTATTGCACCAAAATGCTTTCTTATTAATGTCATTCTTTTTTTGAAAGGCTCTTGGATTTATATCCAAGGGCTGTGTTTGGATGCTTATCACTGGAAGAGATTTCTAAAGTATCAGGTTTCAAATTGGTTATGCCACTGATGGCCATACGAACCACATATTCCTAAACATAATGGGGTATTTGATGAGCCAGTGTGCTTCGCTCTTAAACCATGCAATGAGGTGCAAAAGCGATGCATATCTTAAATGCAACTCATGAAGCCATGCAAGGCCACTTTACATGGCCCTGAGTGGCTCCATAAATCTGGAGAAAAGCAAGCAACACAAATCGCTGCATTGCTAACTCTGCCCGGGGTGGCGTTCCATGGGCGTTGCGTGGGTGTTCCCATGAACCTTTTTTTGACATATTCTCAGATTTACACAAACTAGTAAAACTGGGAAAGTGCCAAAAAATATGCCTTCCCAAGAGAGGGGTAATGTGGGCTAATATCTTTATTTCTCCTCGTTGCTTCCTCTTTCAGAATGCAGCACACATCGAAAGAGGAATGTGCCTCTCAGGATTGTTTTCTTGTAGGAAGGTGCCCTTTTCTGCATAAAAGAAATCCTGCATACAACTGCATTGGTGCTAGGCTGCGAAAAGGGAAAAGAACAATTGATGGACAGAATGCAGAACAATGTCAAACATTCACCCCAGTACAGAGAGCTGGGCCTAAATCCAGTTTTTTTGCTCACCATGCCATTCCAGTTTGGACTCAGCCATATGCAAATCAGCCTTGACCCTGTGCCCAATGAGAACAGTCCAGCCTAAACTGCCATGCCAGGTCCCCCCTGGAATGGAAACATACATCCTAGGACCGGTTCCGGGCTCAACCCTCATCAGCCAAGATAGCTTGACTCCAGTGGCATGGAGAGCACAGGACCCATGTCTAGGCATACCCGTCCCATTCAGGTGACAAATGGAAAAAGAACAATTGATGGACAGAATACAGAACAATGTCATGTATTCACCCTAGTACACAGTTTTGAGCATAATAAACTGTGACCCGTGTGCCAATTATTTACACCAATGACAACACAGATTCTCAAAATAATTCAGTGACTTCTTCTCAGAATCTCAGCAGAGTTTTTCACTAGTGTGTCAAGTAAAAAAGACCAACATCATTACAGACTACTTACTTACCCATATCTTGGACCGGTTCACGAGGGCTTTTAGCTTCATTATAGCCAATTATACATTGAGAGTTAAGCTTTCACAGGACTATGTTATGTTATGTTAGCTACATTTGTATAGCGCACAGCTGCCCCAGCGAAGGGGCGTGCCGGCGCTACAAGGAAGCAAACAAACATTGCAGAACACAGCGGCCAGTGCGAGACCAAGAGAAGCTAAAGACTACAGAAATAAAAACGTCTTGATGGCCCGCCTAAACTCCAGCAGGTCGTTAAGGGCACGGATATGGGAGGGGAGGGAATTCCAAAGTGCTGCCGCCAACACCCGGAAAGAACGGCCCCCCGCCCTACAAAGTCTGAAACGTGGGACAACAACCAAGTTTTGGCCTGAGGAGCGCAGAGAGCGCTTGGGCTCATAGGGTACCAACAGATTGCCAACAATCTGCGGGGAGGAATGATGGAGAATCTTAAATGCCAGGCACAAGGCCTTGAAATTGATCCTTTGCCTCACAGGTAGCCAATGAAGGGATCGAATGGTGTTGGCTGCCGAGCTGTACCTAGGGAGGCCCACCTCCGCTCTTGCGGCGGCATTTTGAACACGCTGGAGGCGTACAATTTCAGCCTGATTCACCCCTAATAAGAGCGAGCTCGCATAGTCTAGCCGAGAAAGCACCAAAGCTTGGAGGACCAACTGTCTAGTAGAAGAGTCAAAAAATCTCAGAATCGGCTTGAGACCGCGTAAGATGCCAAAGCAGGTTGCGGCCACCCTTTTAGTGTGGCAGCCAAGACTGAGGGCAGGATGGAATTATTCCCCAGAGGAACTCACAGAATTTTTTAACAATTTACATAGGACAACAGCTCAAGCAGGTCCTACTTAGTACGCCAGTGGAGTGGCTACATAGATTGCCTTTGCTAGAATTTTAGCACTGTATGTTCTTACCAGGGGCTCTGAAGAACAGCCTTCCATATTAAGAATAAAGCTTGAAACTCTCAGTTAGTCAGGGACATAGGTAAACCAACATTCTGGATATGATCGTTCCATGAACATTTCAACAAAAAGAAAACCCTTAGATAACCTTCGCTTCATCACTGTTCACTCTTCCAAGGTGCTCACAGCTTTCTGAGAAACTCTTTGTACTCGGCGCCTTCATTCTACATCCATCACAGACACCGTTGTTCTAGATGTAACACAAGTGATCACTCAGTAGATGAGGTAGCACTAAATAAGAACCGTTTGAATATGAAATGTACATTTAAATCCCTCTTGTAGAAGAATATATTCAAGTACTGAACATTTTGTGGCATTTATATTGTTTATTAACAAGGGGAGTGCCAGAACACATATATTTTTAGTTTTCCTCAATAAATGAGGTATTGGTTTGATAAAAAGGACTGAATTAGTAGGAGTGAAGCCCAGATGTCTGTATTATAAGTAGCACTTCTCCCTTCATCAACACGGGAGAGCTAGTACCATCTCAAGAAAAAAACCATCGCCAGCCCTGGGAACACTGAAAGCAGAGCCATTCTGGGAGCAGTCACACTTTCGAACAATCTAATTTCTTTACAATCAGCAGTAAAATAACATAAATCCAAATCATTTTTTTTTGTTTTATTACGTATCCAAAACATACATTTCTTTTTATCATGTAAAATCGAGTAATTATTGTGTACGTTTTATAGCGTCATGATTGGTTCTAGGAATATAACAGCTTGGTGCAATCAATCTCTTTTTTTTTCATTCCTTTTGTGGATCAATCATTTCATAATTTGGCTCCATCTGCCATCTACAATTGTTGTTCAATAATGGAAAATTGTGATTTTGTTCACTTTGTGCTCGGTCTGGCTATCACATGGTGTGAGGCTCTGTGACATATGTTAATGATCCCTCACTCTTTTAAAGAGATGCATTGTGGTCGGCCTGGCTATCACACCGCTGCAGCTCTGAGACCTTCATTATTGATCCTGCACTCTTCTGAAGTGTGCTCGGCCTGGCTATCACACAGCTGCAGCTCTGTGATCTTCATTATTGATCCTGCTCACTTCTGAAGTGTGCTCAGCCTGGCTATCACACAGCTGCAGCTCCGTGACCTTCATTATTGATCCTGCATTCCTCTGAAGTGTTCTCGGCCGGGCTATCACACTGCTGCAGCTCCGCGACCTTCATTATTGATCCTGCACTCTTCTGAAGTGAAGTATTTGTCCTGGCTATCTCACAGTTGCAAGCCCGATACCGACTTTATTGATCCTGCAGTCTTTGAAGTGTGCTTGGCCTGGCTATCACTCAGCTGCTGCTCCGTGACCTTCATTATTGATCCTGCACTCTTCTGAAGTGTGCTAGGCCTGGCTATCATTCAGCTGCAGCTATGTGACCTTCATTATTTATTCTGCACTCTTCTGAAGTGTGCTCGGCCTGGCTATCACACAGCTGCAGCTCTGTGACCTTTGTTACTGATCCTGCACTCTTCTGAAGTGTTCTCAGCCTGGCTGTCACACAGCTGCAGCTCTGAGACCTTCATTATTGATCCTGCTCTCTTCTGAAGTCAAGTTATGTGATCAACCAGGCTATCACATAGCTGCAGCTCTGCGATCTTCATTACTGATCCTGCATTTTTCTGAAGTGTGCTCGGCCTGGCTGTCACACAGCTGCAGCTCCGTGATCTTCATTATTGATCCTGCACTCTTCGAAAGTGAAGTACTCAGCCTGGCTGTCACACAGCTGCAGCTCTGTGACCTTCATTATTGATCCTGCACTCTTCTGAAGTGAAGTACTCAGCCTGGCTGTCACAGCTGAAGCTTATATAAAATGAGGGATCCTTTTTGCTTGTAAACACAAAGCCAGAATATAATTTCAGTGAATAATGAATTTCATTCATGTTTCTTCTCTTCTAAACACAGATTTATTTTTTCAGGCCAAGGGTCTAGAACTGTAAAGCAGAGTTCTGAATTCTATTTGTTAAGCGCTGGAATAATTTGCTGTTCAAGATTCAATTTTTACTTGAACGTCAAGCTTTCAGAAACCTGTGAATAACCAAGGGCCTGATTTAGATCTCGGCGGACAGGTTACTCCATCACAACGTTGATGAATATCCCGTCCGCTGAAATATTAATCCCACTGTTTCGGCGGATGTTATATCTGTCACCGTTGTGATGGAGTAACCGGTCCGCCGAGTTCTAAACCAGGCCTTAAATGTTTCAACTTCTCGGTCTCCTCGGATTTCATTGAATGATGATGGAAATGATCATCATTTGTTCTACATCAGAGCTTCAGAGGTAAATGTCAGCACTGAAAGGGTTAACTCAGAGAGCTGCAGCTCACATTCTCCTGCTACAGAGGTAAATGTCAGCACTGCAAGGGTTAACCCAGAGAGCTGCAGCTCACATTCTCCTGCTTCAGAGGTAAATGTCATGCACTGCAAGGGTTAACCCAGAGAGCTGCAGCTCACATTCTCCAGCTTCAGAGGTAAATGTCATGCACTGCAAGGGTTAACCCAGAGAGCTGCTGCTCACATTCTCCTGCTTCAGAGGTAAATGTCATGAACTGCGAGGGTTAACCCAGAGAGCTGCAGCTCATATTCTCCTGCTTCAGAGGTAAATGTCACGCACTGCGAGGGTCAACCCAGAGAGCTGCAGCTCACTTTCTCCTGCTTCAGAGGTAAATGTCATGAACTGCGAGGGTTAACCCAGAGAGCTGCAGCTCACATTCTCCTGCTTCAGAGGTAAATGTCATTCACTGCAAGGGTTAACCCAGAGAGCTGCAGCTCACATTCACCTGCTTTCACTTCTGCTCTTCTAAACTGTTCTCTGGCCGCTGTCAGAGAACCATTAATGATGCACTAAATGAGCAAAACCACAGCCAGCTCTGAAGAATATTTATTGTGTGCTTGTTAAATTGTTTTGAGTGTGTTGGGTTTAAATGCTTTATTACTAATCACTAAAATTAGCTGAAAATACCCTTGTTAGTCCAAACAATGATCATGGAGTTGATTTTACAGGTAGCATGGCCAGGTGTGCTTGGATTTCTTTTGTTATAAGTCTCTCACAGAATAAAAACCAACAATGTTTCTTTACTTTTAGTCCACTTTGTGCTAGTCTCCCAAAGGGTTTCCTGATATTTCAAGTTTTTCCTAGATTTAGGGAAATAAACAAAAGCAGAGAATAGACAATTTTATATTTTTCAAAATATATATGTTTTCTTCTTTACTACTAGTTCAGTCTTCTATCCTCTGCTTTTTAGCAGCTGGTATTTGAATATCCTGCATTATTGTAATTTTATAATTTTGTATAATTTCTTCATCTCGCAATAACTGTACTTTTGTCCTTCAGTGTATGCCCACAGATAGGTCAGTAGTATTGTTAATGTTCTTAAATTATTACCAAATTCACTCAGCTCTATGTTTATTTCTATGTGTGTTCTTATAAACAACTAAAGAGAATCCCTAAACATCTAAAAAGTTACTGATGAGATGAGAATACCACCAATAGTTCATGCATTCCCTATATCACCAAATACCATATACCACATATTATAAAGTTGTGTCAACAGGTAAGTGATAGTATGCCCCGTGAGGAAAAAGAGAACCCTCAGGCACCCACACAAGGCAGGTAGCCAGTTGTCGTCATTGGGTTCTGGTTGTTAGTAAATGTGATAATTTACAAAACACTTTAAAGGTGAGGTTAAAATGAGTATCAACCACTCCTAACAAGACCTTTATTAGAAGGGTGGTTCTGACTCAATTAAAAACAGTGTGAAAAATAAGCGGACAAATAGGGTTGTGTGATCTGAACCCCAATATCCTAAAAAGAGGTCGACATATTTCAGCTATTTGGTCAGGTTCTGACCTAGCATTCCTCAGGACCTATCAAAAAAAAGTATATTTTCACCTGGATGGAGGCGCACCCCAAGGGACCTACTCACCCCAGGTGGATACAATCAAACAGTGATTTGGAAGAGTTTACCAGTTAGTAGTCGCCGCACTGGAAGGTGCAATTGTATCCCTGCTATTTGCAAGTTTAGAATTTATTATATGACTACTTCCAGTGTAAAGAAAAGTAGAATCTCTCTCTTCAGGACTTCTTATTGTCCCAAGGCGTACTTCCTGGATATGCGGCGGAGTTTACGGACTGCGGCGGAGTTCGGATTAGGTGGGACAGCGGAGAGCCGACAGCATGTCGATGCTGGCGTGAAGATTTTCCACCGCCGCATATCCAGGAAGTACGCCATGGGGCAATAAGAAGTCCTGAAGAGAGAGATTCTCCTTTTCTTTACACTGGAAGTAGTCATATAATAAATTCTAAACTTGCAAATAGCAGGGATACAATTGCACCTTCCAGTGCGGCGACTACTGACTGGTAAACTCTTCCAAATCACTGTTTGATTGTATCCACCTGGGGTGAGTAGGTCCCTTAGAGTGCGCCTCCATCCAGGTGCGAATATACATTTTTTTGATAGGTACTGAGGAATGCTAGGTCGGAACCTGACCAAATAGCTGAAACATGTCGACCTCTTTTGAGGATATTGGGGTTCAGATCACACAACCCCATTTGTCCGCTTATTTTTCACACTGTTTTTAATTGAGTCAGAACCATCCTTCTAATAAAGGTCTTGTTAGGAGTGGTTGATACTCATTTTAACCTCACCTTTAAAGTGTTTTGTAAATTATCACATTTACTAACAACCAGAACCCAATGACGACAACTGGCTACCTGCCTTGTGTGGGTGCCTGAGGGTTCTCTTTTTCCTCACGGGGCATACTATCACTTACCTGTTGACACAACTTTATAATATGTGGTATATGGTATTTGGTGATATAGGGAATGCATGAACTATTGGTGGTATTCTCATCTCATCAGTAACTTTTTAGATGTTTAGGGATTCTCTTTAGTTGTTTATAAGAATTATTTGATATAAGGGTGTAAGAGATATCTCGATTTACCCTTCCTCTCCTGTTGTTTAAATATATTTCTATGTGTGTTCAGTGATGGTGGTGTGTTCGCTGATGTCTTTGTAGGTTTGAAGATTGACTGAAGCTTTTCACATAGTCATTACACTGGAATGACTTTTCCCCTGTGTGTGTTTCCTGATGTCTATGTAGGTTTAAAAAGTAACCAAATCTCTTCCCATATTTACTGCACTGGAATGATTTTTTCCCCTGTTTGTGTTAGCTGATGCAGGTTTAGGCTTGATAAATATATATAGCTCTTCCCACATTCATTGCAATTGAATGGTTTTTACCCTGTGTGTTTTCTCTCATGGTGTTTTAGGCTTGATAATCGACAAAAGCTCTTCACACATTCACTGCAATGATATGGTCTTTCACCCGTGTGTATTCTCTGATGGACTTTTAGATGTGATAAATATATAAAGCTTTTCCCACAATCGCTGCACTTGAATGGTTTTTCCCCTGTGTGTGTTCGTTGATGACACATTAATGATGAAGAGTAACTAAAACTACTTCCACATTCAGTGCACTTGAAGGGTTTTTCTCCAGTGTGTCTTCGCTGATGAGTTCTCAATGATGAAGATTGACTAAAACTACTTCCACATTCACTGCAATGGTATGGTTTTTCTCCAGTGTGTGTTCGCTGATGAATCCTTAATGTTGAGGATTCACTAAAACTACTTCCACATTCACTGCAATGGTATGGTTTTCCCCCAGTGTGTGTTTTCTGATGCTGTTCGAGGCGCGTTAATCGACAAAAGCTCTTCACACATTCACTGCACTTGTATGGTTTTTCCCCTGTGTGATTTGTCTGATGGTATTTCAAGTCTGTTAATCGACTAAAGCTCTTCACACATTCACTGCAATGGTATGGTTTCTCACCAGTGTGTGTTCGCTGATGATTCCTTAATGTTGACAAATTCCTAAAACTACTTCTACATTCACTGCAATTATATGGTTTTTCCCCTGTGTGTGTACGCTGATGCTTTTCTAGGCCCGATAATTTACTAAAGCTTTTCAGACATTCACTGCAATGATATGGTTTTTCGCCCATGTGTGTTGTCTCATGGAGTTTTAGGGCTGATACATTTATAAAGCTCTTCCCACAATCGCTGCACTTGAATGGTTTTTCCCCTGTGTGTGTTTGTTGATGATACATTAATCCTGAAGAGGAACTAAAACTTTTTCCACATTCACTGCAGTGGTATGGTTTTTCTCCAGTGTGTTGTCGTTGATGTACCTTTAATTTTGATGAGACACTAAAACTACTACCACATTCACTGCAATGATATGGTTTTTCCCCTGTGTGTGTTTTTTGATGTATTTTTAGGTGTGATAATTGACTAAAGCTCTTCAGACATTCACTGCAATGGAATGGTTTTTCTCCAGTGTGTGTTCTCTGATGGATTTTTAGTTCTGATAAACATATAAAGCTCTTCCCACATTCACTGCACTTGAATGGCTTTTCCCCCGTGTGTGTTCCCTTATGCCATTTTAGGTGTGCAGATTGACTAAAGCTCTTCACACATTCATTGCATTTGAATGGCTTTTCCCCTGTGTGTGTTCTCTGATGCAGTTTAAGGCTTGGTAAATTTATAAAGCTCTTCCCACATTCACTGCACTTGAACGGCTTTTCCCCCGTGTGTGTTCGCTGATGCAGTTTAAGGCTTGATAAATTTATAAAGCTCTTCCCACATTCACTGCACTTGAATGGCATTTCCACGGTGTGTGTTCGCTGATGATTCCTGAGTTTAGATGATTCCGTAAAACTACTTCCACATTCACTGCAAGTGTATGTTTTTTCTTTCATAGTTAGTGTCTCTGAGTCGGGTATGTATTTTCCTACATCTCTTGACTGTGCTTTCTGAAGGGCCAACATGACCGATAAAGCACTTGTGTTATTCTCACACAACCTGTATGTGTGTGGTATTTTGCTTATTTTCTTTCCAACTAAACACTAAAGTGCAAAGGTCACCAAATACTTGCCACATTCATTTTTTTTTTTTCAGTTGTCTGGCTTCACTCCATTGTGATTTTTGCTGGTTGCTGTGGAAAGGCCTGAAAGAGTTCACAAAACACCTCTAGCACTGAAAGGTGGTCTGATATCACTTTAGGAAGCTGAGCACTGCTGTAACCAATTCATGATCAAAGCTGGTATTGGACACATTTACACAAGGAGTGTTTTTTTCTTCTTGAGACACAGAGGTGCACAGCTGAGACCCGTAGAACCACAAATTGCCCATGACGGTACTTTGAAGATCTGTCAGTTTATGTTCAGGTTCGGCTGTCTCTGTCGGCAGTTATGTTTTCCTGAATACTGGAATGTAATGTTTCTGACTTTGCTCTTGCAGATTTACAGTATTAGCTTCATTATTCTCAAATATTTTGTACAATCAAGGATTGTTTTCTGTTGGATGAAAAGAGATTTAAATTACTTAAATGGAAAATACTGGAATTGATTGTAAAAGGATCTCATTTATTATTATTGTTGAAACTTATGAAGACATATTTTACCATACAGAGATATTTTCATAAAAGTTCCTTTGAATATGCCACATCTTATTTATTTCAGCAAAGGTGTTCATAGAGAAACTTAGCAAAAAAAAAGGGTGCTCGCATAGCACTCATATCCTAGTTACAGGTTTAGGTAGATGCATATGGTCAAGGTTTTTTATAAAATAAGAACAACTCTTGGAGTAAGAGATGGATCTGAAAGACTCAAGACAGCAAAGTGGACATCAAAATGCTTTGTTATACATCAAATCTTATTGTCCACGGAGGTGCCTGGTTTCATTCACTGCTAACTATTTTTTCAAGAGTATTACCTTCGCTGTTTTCTCAAAGCCTGATTAAGTGGGCCTTTTGTGCGCTGATTGTGTTTGGGACCCTTGGGGCTCTATCTGGGCATTGTAGGCCCTGCATCATATATCGACCCTCTCCCCATATAAAGCGGCGCCTCTAAGACTCTAGAAATCTAGATATTGACCTAAGATTTAGCATGTCCCTCTTATGGACATGAAAGAAAGACTATCATGTTCTATAGCTTCAAAGTATTTCCATGCTGGCGGCCATCTTACAATGATGCTTTTTACTAATTCTGCGTAGATTTCCAAACTGGTTCGGTCTATCGAATTTCCAAGTGTATCTAGGCCACTGTTCATCCCATCTCTCCTATCCCTCTAATTCGGATTCTATCTTCCTAATTGCATAATCTAGTTTGACCTAATGTATTTCAACTTCCCTTTTTTTGTAATCGCACCTGGTCCTTCCCTTCAGGATTTGCTGATATCCACCTAGTAATCACATGCATATAACGCTGGGAAGCCCAGAACAGAAAAAGTACCTTCTTCTCTCTGGACATCTTCTGTCATGATGCTGTTGTTTAAGGGCTGCCTTTGTAGAATGGAGTCATGGAACTTTCCTCCAGTTACCCCATGATTTGCCCCATCCCTTCCTTACTTAATATGACCATACCCCTTTCCCCTCTCTTCCCCTCAGCTTCCCCCCAAGTGAGCATTCTGTAACCCGGTCCCTCCCCTCTTTCCACTCTGGAAATTTGGAGCCCTTAGCCATGGATTCCCTTTCTCATAGATCTCTAGACTCCAACTAGCTCCAGACGGTTGTAATTCTTACACTATCATATACCCTCCTAAACTATGTAAACGCGTTTTCTCAAACTTCAAATACAGGCTTCTCAAATTTCAACTAGAAACCCTTATTTCCAGCCCCTATGTTTGCACGACTAAAGGAGCTAGCATAAGTTACGAGGGCCAGATGCATCAACAAACCGTTTAGCGATTTCCTAATTGCGAATCCTTGCGAATCCTTGCGATTCGCAATTCGAAAATCGCAAATCAGATTGCATGAAAGTGTAACACTTTCTGCGATACCTAGGGGATTGCAAATGACCTACCTCATGAATATTAATGAGGTAGGTCGCAATTTGCGACCTCCTATGAATCGCAAAAATCACAGGAATGGTGGCCTGCTGGGGTCAACAAACCACCATGTCCGTGATTGCTTTTAAATAAAGCAATCTTTTTTTGAAAAGCAGCCCCGTTTCATTAAAGGGAAACGGGATGCTTTACAAAAGAGAAAATGAAAACGTGTCCTTTCATTTTCTAAGAGCAGGCAGTGGTCCATGGGATCACTGCCTGTTCTTAGAAAATGCATTTACAGACATTCACAAAGGAGAAGGGGTCCCTTGGGGACCCCTTCCTATTTGCAAATTGATTACCACCTACTTGAAGTAGGTGGTAGAATGCAAATGTTTTGTGAATGTTTTCCGACCACATTTCGGTCGTTAAACATTCATGCATACGCATGCTGTTTGGTATTAAGAAGGGATGTCCTAAACATGCCCTTCCGCCTTTCTCTACCCCAATTCCAACACGGTTGACGGGTTGCTACTCCTGTATTTTTGTTCAAAACTTCCTAATAGGGAATCATAAACCCGTTTTGCGAGTCGGTAACAGGTTACCCAAAATAGGGTTTGCTGCATCAGAAGAGCATTTTTTTGCGTTCGCAAACGGCTGATTCTGTGAATCGGCCGTTTGCGAAGGGAAAACATGCTTGATGCATCTGCCCCATTATCTTTTACACTACAAGATCAGCACAATGAAGGAAAGCCCTTTGCTCTCTGCTCCGGATCACTGCATCCACTAAAGCCCCCCACGGTCTCAGTCTCTCGGTAACTCCCTCTATTGTTTGCAAAGCAGAGGCAACCATCGCTCTTCATAGTAATGGGATTATCCTAATTCAAGTATCTGAACGAAGCCTAGAATTACTTGATGACATTTTCCTCACTCATCAAACTCTCCCAGACCCAAGCTCTTCCTAGCCCTTTAGGCATCCCACAGGTACCTTGTTCTGTATCCCCCCTCTCCCCAATACTTGTATTGCTCCATTCCTTTCCCCTCCTCCACATCCATCTTCATCAGATTACCCAACAGCATTCATTTACCATTACCCTTTCCATATGATTCAATGACAGTTGTCGTCATAATAGTCTGAGCTGTCTTCACACCCCTTAAGCAGAGACCACTGAAATACATGACTCGATACTAACACCTTCACCTTATCTCTGCCCCTTACCCTGAACATTCCCTTGCAGTCACCACTGATGCGTTTGTGACACCTCCTTTGGACCCGCTAACTTGACCAATAAGAGCTGATCTCTGACCTTTTCTGTCAACAAAAGAGCCCTACCTAGTCCTGAAACATCACTATACTGACCCTGTGGGTAAGGATCCAATATAATTGTTGGTACCCTCGGTGTGTCGCTCACCTCAGTTCCCCAGGTCAAGATGCTACATTTACAAAAAGCAACATGTAAGCACAGGTCACCCCACACAGGGTACAGAAAAAGTGTGAGAGAGCAGAGAGAGTGCCTCACGGACGTATCACCCGAGGGGGTTCCCGGCTAGCAATTGCCGGTATACCCTCTTCTCATCATTGGTCACTCTCTCTGTGTGAAGAACAGAACAAACACAACAAATTATAACTGTGCATATGTGAGAATAGACAGAAATAGACAGACAGTGTACACATACAAATACTACTGTAAACCAAGGTGTGTGAAAATACACCTAAGACCCCAACAAAAGAAAAGGAGAGGTAAAACCGGTGAAGTTTTGCTGGCTGTCTGTTTTATTCCGGTGCTGCAAAACTTCCCATTAAAAATGGTTAATTATGTACCACCATTATCTGCTTAGAATGGACCGACATGTTTCATTGTTCCTGTGTCAGCAATTTCATCAGGGTGAAAAATGGGGTCTCTATTCTCAGTCTTCACTTCAATAATCAAGGACCTTGTGCTTGCCAAGTCTTCACATACCGGCAAGTATCCAGGACTCCGTGTCACGTGATCACGTGTCCGTCACTGGCTCTACCAATTTCGAGCCACTGCAGCCGCTTTCCTCTGGCGCTTCCGACGATCCTCTGTCCTTCTCTGCCTGCCTGCGCCAAGGGGACTCCATCCCCTAACGTGCCCTGCGGCAGATTCGTTTAGCGCCAGGAGGCGCTCAAATTCATCACAGGGCTCCAGCAGTGCAGGGCACAGGCCGTCGTGCCCAGGCGACGCCCAGGCCAAGGGCGGGCCATTTGCACCCTTCAGAACCAGGAAGAGGCAGGGCCACATCCCATGGTTCTGTCGCGAGTGGTCGACGTGGACTGCCTGATTGACTGGCTGCCATGCTATTGAACTCTGCATTTTAAATGTACTGTTGGATTTACGGGGGACTCACTGTGGAAATGTTGTTCCTCACACTAGTACTGTTCCTATACCATTGCTTTTTGGACAGACTGGATCAATTGTATCTAGTGGATTCACAAGGGAATTGGGAAAGGGAGGGGGAGGGGTTCGTCCATTTTGGTTGGATACAGTGATTTGTTGTCAGTAACTGGGTAGGGTGGGAGTTCAGAAGAAGCATCTGTCCCATCTATTACCCCCCTTAAGGGCATATAGAATCATGGGGAAAAGTAAAGGGCAAGATAAAGCTCATGGAGCTCTCCGTTCAAAAAAGAGGGGCACTTGTGGTATCTGCCATGAATCAATAGATAGGATTGAGACCTTGTTTTCGGAATGCTATGAGATAGCAACCTCAGAATCTACGATGCCCCCTGCCCACGTGGAAAACTCTCCCAGCATTGACCGCAATCCTAGTTTAGTATCAAATTTCCCACCCATGCACCAGGAAGTAAAAAAAAAAGTGTACCTGTAAATTCCACCTATGTTAAAAAATGTCAATACTGGTAAGAAGCCTAGAAGCTGCCCCCTCAGTTTAACGCCAAACACAAATATAGTGACACAATCTAGCGATACCCAGGACACGAGTGAGGATTATATGTACCTTAAAAAGAGTGCAAAAATAGATTCGAAGCCCTCATGGAAAGGGCTAATAGGGAAGTGGTAGGTAGGGCGGCTGACCAAGACAGTGGGAACTCCGAGCTAGCTGGTGTGCTTCAGGCTCTAAAACCCACCACTGAGTCTTTGCGAGAAGAGGTGGCTGTCCTAAGGAAGGAGATCACAGATCTAGCAGGAAAGGGCAAGAGCGATAACCCAAATATGAGGGAAGTTGATATTGGTTATCCACCTATTCTCTAAAGGAACCCTTCACTCCTAGACTCTGGGCCCTTTGAGGGGGAAAGAGGAAGGCCTATCCCTCTTAGTTCAAACAAGATCCATCATGACCCATGGCCTAGGCCCATCTTGAATCAATTCGTCCACGAGAAAAATTACTTGGCTAGTAATGCATATGTATATAGGTTGAGGTCCGTACCTGCCCTCCACAGGGTAAGGAGGAGGATAGGGGGTTTCAAAGAAAGTAACCCCACCATCAGATAAATGTTCTTGTATGTTTGGTTCTGGGGGTCAGTAGGTATGGGCAAAATAGTAAATGGAATCTATATGGGACCTCAGCAAGACAAAAATCACGAAATATATCTAAGAAAAGTCCCTAGATTGCTAAAGGCTGGTCGGAAGATCGCGAATTACTGCAAAAATAAGGTCATTCATTGCTTTAGGGAAATTAGGCACTCCTCAATTATAAGAGAAGATATAATAAATGTTAAATGAGTAGCAGTCCCAGGCTCAGCAAAGGATGTAGTTATCTCATTTTCCTCTTTGGCCATTGTCGATGGTCTTATGTCAATCGACTCAAGTACTATACCCACAGCTATCACATCTATTATGATGAGATACAGCCTTCCGGCAGAAATAGATCCAATTATTACCGGGTCTGTACTGAGATTGTTATACCCAGATGAATTTATGTGTCAGGAATTGCTCCTTCCCCTTCGTCTTTTGCAGCATAAGACGGAAATCGGAGCTTGAACGGACTACAAGAACCAGAAGGCTAAGTGCAGAGCAAGCGTGATAGCATCTGCCCATGAAAGAAGCCCATGATGGAGAATGAGCGTTGGATATATTGAATCCTGCCTGCGCACGTCTTGTTTGGAGTTTCCAAGTCACGGACAGCAGAGGTTGCTGTGTTCATAGACCGTGTATTGTCCCAGTGAAAAGGTAAGATAGAGTGGCTGCTCTCTTACGCTTTGATCAGATTCCTCGCGGTTGAGTGTCAGGCTTGGCGCTCCCGTGGAGGCTCGCAGAGACGCACGCCAGGAGGTGTTTTCCTGCGTCTATGTAATCCCCCTTGAACTATTGGCATCTCAAGGTTGAGCGGAGGCTCCCTTGGGGTTTCCTTGCGTAGAGACGTGGTAGAGTGCCAGGCTTGGCAATCCCGCGGTTTCCGCAAGCTAACGCTCACTGAGGAAGGTGTTCCGTGTTTCCGAGCGCACCCACTGCTATCGTTACTCCCCCAAGATAGAGTGGCTGCTCTCTTGGAACGACGTGCCACTCCCGCAGTTGAGTGCCAGGCTTGGTATTCCCGCGGTGGATGTGAGGTGTAAGGAACTACATCACGTATTGAATAATGAGTTCCCTTGGCTACTGGATAAACAGGGAAGGCACACGAGCATCATTGTCGGCCGTTACTTTGCACAGTGCCCTCCGTTGGCGAGTACCAGGACTGGTACTCATGCAGAGGACGGTTGGTTCTGATTTAAGTTACTCATTTGTGCAGACTGAGACAGAGGGGATGAGAGACTACACAACCAGTGGTATCGTACCTATGATTAACTATAGATCCCTAATTTCGAGACTATCTGCTTTCATTTTGCCATAGGCGATCATAATCAGTGTGTACCTTTCTTCACCATTAAAACACCCCTTTTACCTACGATTGGTGTTATTCTGTATCTGTTCGTCACAGTGTCGCTAAATCGCTCCTGAGGAATACCGGGTGATTACATAATATCCGACATACGTACTTTATCTTCCTCCTGATCGGCTTGGCGACACAAAGCCAACATGGATGAAGTCTTGGCTGCGCTGGCGGCCATTCAGAGCGAATTGGCTACCTCACGGCAAGAAACAGCTGACTTGCGGACCAGAATAGAAACTTTGCAAAGGAACCCTTTCAGTGCTGGTACTCCTTCACAGGTCTCTCCATCTTCTGTGGTGGTGGAAATACCCGTATCCATTCCTCTTGCCACACCAGAGAGATACAGCGGGGATCCCAGCATGGTGCAAGTGTTCTTATCGCAAGTGGCCTTACATCTCTCCTGTAAACCGAAGTCGTTTCCCACTAACCAAGCAAGGGTGGCATTCCTTATCTCATACCTGGTAGGAAACGCCGCCCAATGGGCTGTTCCGCTGGTGAGTCGTGACGACCCCCTCCTATTTGACTGGGCCGGCTTTCAGGAAGAATTTGCGAAGGTGTTCGACCGAAGGGCTAATTCATATACAGCTGACAGAGAACTGCTGGAACTTCGCCAGGGCAGTGGCGATCTTTTGCAGTATTTGAACAACTTCAGGCGGTTGGTGGCAGAGACCAAGTGGCCCTCATCTAAACAAACTGCGCTCTTTCACCAGGTGTTGAACGATGAATTGAAAGACGTTATTGCGCAAATCGACCCACAGCCCAAGACCTATGAGGATCTCATTAGTCTGGTACTACGCCTGGATCATCGATTGGGCGAGCGGAGAGGCAATCACAAGAGAAAGGGGAAGTCAGCGCCCCCATTAGGGTTGCAAGGACCTACCGACGCTCAATCGTCTCCCCGGGCTGAACCGATGGATATTGGGGCTATCAGGGCTAGTCTTATTTCTGCTGAAAAAGAATCGCACCGCAAACAAGGTCTCTGCCTGTATTGTGGAAAGAAAGGACATTTTGTGAGGGAATGCCCAGCGAAACCGAAGTTCAGTAGATATCGGACTAACAGATCGGTGACAGCTGTGGTGGATGCTCCGGCGGAAAACTAACGGACTCCCTGAATAGCGAAGGGGCATCTTGGAGTCACATTAGCATCCCTTCTTTGTCCCGCATGGTTCGCGGGCGTCTCCAGCATCTATTCATTGACATTCAGGTGGGGGTACAGGCGGACTGCGTTCCTGTGGTGGCCATGGTCGATTCTGGGGCCACCGGTCAGTTCATGGATGAAGCAGAGGCGCAACTTCTGGGTATTGACCTTCTTGCCAAGGAGTTCCCTGAGGACGTATACGCTGTGGATGGGCGTAAGCTGGTCTCAGGTCTGATCTGTCAAGGCACTGGAGGTGTTCATGTATGGTTTGGAGACTGGCATGAGGAGGTGATCGACTTTAGCATCATAAGAGCTCCTCAGTACGGAATAATTTTGGGGTTGCCATGGCTCAGGAAACACAACCCATCCATCAACTAGGACAACGGTGAGATACGCATGGACTCTCCGTATTGTCTCCTACGCTGCAGTATGGCTCCTGAACACCCTGTCCAGGATACTAGTAGTAGTAGTAGTATTTGTAGCTTATAAAGCGCAACTGTCACCCCCAAGGGTATCCTGGCGCTGAGACCGAACCGTGCATCAATAAAAAACAACTACATTACTCTGGGAAACAGATAAGTTTTGAGGCTCTTTTTAAAAGTGAGCAGATCAGGGCAGCTCCTTAATGCCAGGGGGAGGGTGTTCCACATCGTGGCAGCCGCAAAGCTGAAAGCGCGACCACCCATTCTCGTTCTGTTAATTTTAGGACCTTTTACCAAGAACGCCGAAGATGACCTTAAAGGTCTGGCTGCCTGATACCAGAGGAAGAGGGTCTGAAGAGGTATTGGTCCCAGTCCATGCAGGGCCCTAAAAACAAGGCAGAGAGCCTTAAACGCAATTCTCTGCTGGACTGGAAGCCAATGTAGATCGGCTAAAGCTGCCGATGAAGAGGCGGACCGTGGTCGAGACAAGGCCAGTTTAGCGGCCATATTCTGTATCCTTTGGAGCTTTAGGATCAGAATCTTCGGGGCACCCAAAAGTAGTGCGTTACAGTAGTCGATCCTACTGAGAATGGAACTACGCACTACCTCGGCTCTGGAGCCCCGTGGAAGAAGTGGCAGGATTTTCTGTAACGCACGGAGCAGACCCATGCAAGTTGCTACCGTTTTATTTACGGAGGCATCAAGCTGCAAGTTGGGTTCGAATAGAACTCCCAGATTGCGAGCTGACTCTGCCGCCTCCACCGATCCCGGAATGGACATAGGCCAGAAATCGGCCGGTAGTGTACGGGGAGTTCGGTCTAAGGAGCAGTGGAGTACCTCCGTTTTCGATCCGTTGAATTGCAACGCCTCAACACAGATGGTAGCCACGGCAGCGGAAAAGGCTGTGGTCCTTCCCGTTGAACTATCTGGGTTATACGGACGTGTTCGATGATATTCAAGCGGAGGTGCTCCCCCCGCATCGGGTGTGCGACTGCCAGATCGACTTGGTTCCTGGGGCAAGTGTGCCCAGCAGGAGGTTCTGCACCTTGATCGAACCCGAAAACCTCCATCTACGCTCCTACCTGGATAAACTGCTTAGTCTTGGATTCATCAGGCCGTCTAAATCCCCAGCAGCCTTGCCCTTTTTCTTCATCCTTAAAGCGCATGGGGAATTGAGGGCCTGTGTAGACTTTAGGGCGCTGACCGCTGACCGCCAACACGGTCAAGAACAGATACCCCTTGCCTCTCATAAACGTCCTGTTGGAACAGGTAAAAAAGGCCAAGATCTATACCAAGCTCGACCTCAAGGGGGCCTACCATCTCGTGCGCATGAGGAGCGGCGACGAATGGAAAACTGCATTCAAAACCAGATTCGGACTCTTCGAATACCTTGTGATGCCGTTTGGGCTCTGCAATGCCCCTGCGGCCTTTCAATACTTCCTAAACGATGTGTTATGCGATATCCTGGATATATATGTCGTCGTTTACATCAACGACATTCTCATCTATTCTGACACAGTGGAGGATCACGTAAAACACGCATCTACAGTATTAAGAATACTTCGGGAGAAAATGCTGTTCTGCAAACTCAGCAAATGTGATTTCCATGTCACATCTGTGGAATTCCTGGGAGTAATGTGGAGTCCTTCTGGACAGGAGATGGCACAACGCAAAGTCAAGGCGGTGGAAGACTGGCCTACCCCTCAGTGTGTTAAGGATGTGCAGTGTTTCATCGGGTTCGCCAACTTTTATAGGAGGTTCTTCGATGGCTTCTCTGGGCTTGTGGCTCCTATCACGGACTTACTGAGGAAATCCCAGACGTTCAGGTGGATCCTCGAAGCACAGGAAGCTTTTGTGGCCCTGAGAGGGCGTTTGTTACGGCTACCGTTCTAGCCCATCCTGACCCAGAGCTGCCTTATACGGTGGAGGCGGATGCATCCGAAGTTGCTTTGGGGGTCATTCTTTCGCAACGACACGCTCCCTCTGGTATACTCCACCCGGTGGCCTTCATGTCCCGAAAGCTGAACGACGCTGAAAGAAATTACCACATCGCAGAAAAGGAGCTGTTGGCTATAAAGGATGCCTTCACTGAGTGGAGGCATTTATTGATGGTAGCCAGACACGTGGTAACTGTATATACGGACCATCGGAACCTACAGTTCATGACGGCGGCGAGACACCTTTCCCCCCGTCAGATGAGATGGATGCTGTTCATCCCCGGTTCTCATTTCCACATTACATACAGACCCGGTAAGGACAACAGGAAAGCCAACGCTCTTTCCAGGCAATCAACCATCGCTGCGCCGCTTCCTGCCCCCGTCCATTCCATACTCAGTCCGGAGGTGGTGTTGGGAGCTATACAGTCTGAGGCTTTTCTTAAAGGGGTTCAGCTTGGTGTTCGCTCTTCCACTTGGAGAACATGGCTTAAGTGCCATAAGGAGTGGCAGGTCAGAGATGGCATACCTATGAACGGTTGCCGCCTGGTGTTACCGACGCCACAGCTTCGTAAGCAAGCATTCTGCTGGTGTCACAATTCCCCTTGCGCAGGGCATCTTGGAATCGAAAAGACAACTGATAGCCTGGGCAGACAGTTCGGGTGGCCTTCCATGAGAGCGGACGTCAAGAATTGGGTCGCTGCCTGCGAGATCTGCGCAACCATGAAAACGGACCATGGGCGCCCGCAAGGGCTGTTGCAGCCTCTGTCAGAAGTTGGACTGATATATGATGTTCACTAGTTCTAGTGATCACCTTGTATCAGTCCAAACAACCCTTATGGTGATTTGTTGTAAATCAACCTTATAGACCAGCTATCCTAGAGGTAGCATGGACAGAGCAATCTTAGGCTAAACTCTTTTGGCATGTGAAGCCGGCTGTATTACCATATGTAACCCCTTGAACACCAAGTGAAAGGACACCACACAGGATATATATTCAAAATATATATGTATTTATTACTATAAATAGTCCCCTGAACTCTTTATGAGCACAGAAGCAAACATGTTAAAACAATTCAATTGATAAGTATAAAAAGTTAAACAAAATATGGATAGGCCCTGGTGGCCCCTAAAACCATATACTGAAGAAGTGGTATAAGTACCACGAGTCGAAAGGAAATAAGGCCTAGGGCCTTGGGAATTGCTGGGGCTACGAGGATCGAACTACAGTTAGGAACTAGGAGGCCCACGAGATCTGGTTTGCAGTGCGCAAAGTTAGAAGCAGTTCACATTGAAGTCAATGGATGCGGAAAAGTTTTAAAGTTAAAGGCAGGAAGTCTTCTGGTCAGTCTAGAACTTAACCCTTTGGAATCTGGACACTAGGAGAGCTAAACTACTCGGGAGCACCGGAGTGCCAGCGTTACCTCACCCACAGGAAGCGGGTGCAGTGGTGCCAATGTGTGTCGGGATTCTGCAGGAGTTCAGATGGAGCCTTGGAGTGTTGAAGCTGCAGGTGACCTGATGTGAAGAGTTCCGATGGATCCAAGGGAGGATCTGAAGAGTTGAAGACCTGAAAGCAGAGGGGACATGTTCAAAGTCACTAGCCAGTGACCGGCATGGAACCAGGAAGGAACCAGGCGTTGTTGGGTGCAAACAGGTGATGTCGTGAAGCTTGTCTCTTCAGCCACGTGGACCAGGCGATGACGACGACCAGGAGTCACTCACGAGCTGTCCTATAAAGGCTCTAGCTGTTGGCGGCGTTGGGTTCTTGATCGGAGCAAACAGGCCTTGGCTAATGCAAGCCACGCAGGAAACAAAGAAGGCTTCTCACTCTAACCAGCAAGGTAAGAGGGGGTGCTGCTTTTAGGAGCAGCAAGGGCCAGTCTGGAGAAAACAGACCAGTGGTAGAAAGTTGTCGCTTGGCCGCCTAAATGGGCACTAGCCAGCGGGCCAGCAACCAGGAAGGCGCGTCGAGTGGAACAAAGCAAAAGGGTCCCACGCAGATCTCGTCAGAGCTGGAGGGCTGGTCCTTGGTGCAAATGTAGCTCGGTGGTGGGGCTTCTCAAGACCCCAAGCACAGCAGTGAGGGTGCCTCAGGTGCTGCGCAGTCAGCTTCTCTTGGACTTTCCAAGAGGTCCGGTCCCACGTCGCAGGTCGCCTCCACTCGTCTCAGCTTTGCAGGGACTGTGGATCGGGCTGTTAGATGTCTGGGAGTCTGGTTCTTGTCAGGCACTGGGCTCGGGCTCCGGCAGGAGGCGGCGGCAAAGCAGTCGTTGATCGCTGGATGGTGCCTGTATTCACAGGGTGGTCACTCCTTGGCCACAAAGGAGATTCTTCAGTCTTCTGAGCAGCAGAACGTCGAAGGTCCAGGGTGTCTTCTTATGTAGTCGAATTTCAGGGTAATCTGCAGTCTTGGGACTCAGCTCCTACTTTTAAACCAATTCTAGGGGCTGGACTACCTACTAGGTCCCTCCTATGGGTGGGACCAGGAAGGGGGGTGGTTACACCCCCTTTCCTTTGTCCAGTTTTACGCCAGAGCAGGGGCTGGAGAGCCCCGGCACCGGTTTGAACTGCCCTATGCACGTGGACACCTTGTGTGCCCCGGGCATGTCTGTTTCTATTTAGTCCTACCTAACCAGATATACAAAATCATGTCTGGGGTGGTGCTAGCACCTCCCAAGGCAGGAAACCCTTTGTCCAAGCCTCCCTCGCTGGAAGGACTCCCAGCAGCAGGAGGTCAGACTTGTGTATGTGGTGGCAGCATCCATTTTGTGATGCTGAGGCTCTATTTAACTTTAACCGGGGTTCAGTTTCTGTACATGTCATGTCCCTCTAGAAGGGTGGAATGTACCCCCGTCGCCAGAATTGGCGAGGGGGTAGTATTCCAATTCGTATGACACCTTACTCGACATGTTTTGATAATGTCAAACCAGAGTTAGCATTTAACCGCGAGGTTCATAATGCACTTAAGAGTATATGGTATGACGCTATCAGGAAACAGCTAAAGGACATGGTTCCGAAAGCTGCAGACGGGCTCAGCTAATGCTAGAGCACCATCTCACACATAACCAAGCACTCTGCCTCCAGGACTGATAAGGCCTGCCATAGGAGTGACTTATAGGTTACTGTGTGTCCTTGTATATGTTAGATATAGAGATACTATACCTAAAGCAAAGGGTGATTACACCACCTTGCCCCAGCTGAGAGATCAGCCAGTTGTGTCAAATTGTAAGGCCAGGCCAGGGGTGGCATAATACATGCTGTAGCCCCTGGTAGGCCTTGGATGCACCTATGCCCTTGGTACCTAGGGTACACTGTACAGGGGCTAACAAGGTGATCCATGTTCCAATTGGTAATGCACCTAAAGTGCATTGGCATAAATTTAGAGAGAGAACAGCAGGCTGTGGGTCTGATTGGCAGGCCCACAGCCACATTAAGTAAAAAACCAGTGAAGCAAAAAGCAAAAGTTGGGGTGACCATAGGATAGCAGACTCTACTCTCCTACACAACCCCCCCAAACGCAGGGACAATAGACTAACCTTGACCAGTTGTGTCTTCTTGTTCTAAGTGGAAGTACCTGGAGAGACCATCTGCATTACCATGGTCAGTCCCTGGGCGGTGCTCCACTGTAAAGTCCATCCCCTGTAGGGAAATGGACCACCTGAGCAGTTTGAGGTTTTCACCCTTCATCTGATTTAGCCACAAGAGGGGCTTACGGTCGGTCTGAATCTTGAAGTGAGTTCCAAATAAGTATGGTCTCAACCTCTTCAGGGCCCACACCACAGCAAAGGCCTCCCTCTCAATGGCTGACCAACGTTTCTCTCTAGGGGTCAGCCTTCTGCTAATAAAAGCAATGGGCTGGTCTTGACCATCTACATTAAATTGTGAAAGCACAGCTCCCACCCCCAACTCAGAAGCATCTGTTTGGACAATGAACATTATGGAGTAGTCAGGACTCTTTAAGATAGGTGCAGAGCACATGGCCTGCTTCAGGTCATCAAATGCCTTTTGACAGTTTCCTGTCCACTGAACCTTTTTGGGCATCTTCTTGGATGTCAAGTCATTAAGAGGAGTCCAAATGGACCCATAGTTCTTAACAAACTTCCTGTAGTACCCAGTCAGGCCTAAGAAAGCTCTGACCTGAGTCTGGGTGGTTGGAGGAGCCCAGTCCTTGATGGTCTGGATCTTACTCTCCAGTGGTTGAACCCGACCTCCACCTACAAGGTGGGCCAGGTATACAACTGTACTCTGCCCTATCTGGTACTTAGTAGCCTTGATAGTGAGGCCTGCCTTTTGCAGAGACTCTAGTACTTTTTCAGGTGGCTCAGGTGATCCTCCCAGGTGGAGCTAAATACAACTATATCGTCTAGATATGCTGCACAAAAGTCATCCAACCCAGTAAGGACTTGGTTCACCAACCTTTGGAAAGTGGCAGGTGCATTCTTCAGACCAAAGGGCATCCCCACAAATTGGTAATGACCTCCTGGGGTTGAGAATGCTGTTTTGGCCTTAGACTCCTCAGCTAATCTGATTTGCCAATAGCCAGCTGTCAGATCAAACGTGCTCAAAAACATGGCAGAAGCCAGTCTATCAATGAGCTCATCTGCCCTTGGAATTGGGTGTGCATCTGTCCTGGTGACAGCATTGAGACCTTTGTAGTCCACACAGAACCTCATCTCTCTCTTGCCATCTTGTGTGTGAGGTTTGGGGACCAGAACCACTGGGCTAGCCCAGGGGCTCTCTGAAGGCTCAATGACACCTAACTCCACCATTTCCTGCACCTCAGTCTTTATACAGTCCCTGACATGGTCAGGTTGCCTGTAAATCTTGCTTTTCACAGGAAGACTGTCACCAGTGTCCTCCACATGGGTACACCAGTTAGTCTGACTGGGTGTCAATAAGAACATATGTCGGAATGACTGTAAGGCTTGTCTGCAGTCATTTTGCTGATGGTCAGTGAGGCTGCCACCTAAGGCCACACCATCAACTGAGAAATATAACAAGGACCCCCTGGTTAGGATACAATTCCTGGGCCAGGGAAATTAATTTAATGCAAAGGTAACAACCCAGGCAAAATCACAAAACAAGAGCTGGCTTGACAGATACATATAAAGAGAGAACTACAATGATGTATAAAAATGTAATTATATTGATATAAAAGATTCATATAAACATTTTTTTGGGATACAATAACAAGCATTTGCAATGCAATAGGTCTCGCATTAGGAAAGTTTGAGCTATTGGTCTTGTAAATGACAATTTCTTTTATTTATGTGTTGGTTTTGAAAATAGCTAAATTAATAGCTTTGTCATTTACAATGCCAATAGTTATAACTTTCGCAAATGTGACACCTATAGCATTTGTAATGCAACATGTTTTGTATTTACGTGACTTAGATGTATTGATATTACAAATTACAATGGCTTTTAATTTTTTTAAATAATTAATACTTAAATAAAAGTGATTTTAATTTATAATGGCAATAGCTTAAACTTTAAGCCCAAAACCAGTCCTGGGATGCTTGTTTCAAATCCAGGGAGGACCTGGCCTGGCAGTTCGGGCTGGACTGTTCCCATTGGGCACAGGGTCAAGACTAATTTGCATATGGCTGGGTCCAAACTGGAATGGCATGGTAAGCAAAAAAAACAATTGATTTAGGCCCAGATCTCTGTGCTGGGGTGAATGTATGACATTGTTCTGCATTCTGTCCATCAATTGTTCTTTTTGCATCTGTCGCCGTACAGGCAAAGTGCTAGCTGACCCGCAGGATGTGCAGTGAGCCTGTGGGGGCAGGAAATGCTGAGGAGCTTTGTCGGTCATGTTGTGAAATAAAAGAGGGGGCGTAACCAGCAGCGGAAGGGCTCGCTGCAGCATCCGCATATGGTCAGCCCTGATTGACAGGAGCAGTGAGTGACGCAGTTAAGTGAAGAATAAGAGTTACGGTGAAAGGAAGTAGATCGGAGCATCGGTCTACTTCCTGCTCTACCCCGTGAAGAGAAACCCGGCCCCGGAGGTAAATACAGGGTCATGGGGAAAGAACTGCCACTGTAAGCGGAGTCAGCCTAACATGGGGACAGCAATTGGCACCAAAGGTCAGGCACCGGAGTCTTTGTGGGTAGCTCCATTCTCCATGTGGCACATGAGGTGTGAGAGTGCCTGCCGTGGAGTGGTGAAAGCAACTAAAGAAATAGTGAGCTGTTGTTGACCACACAGACCACGCATTACGGGCAGGGAGGTGGCAGCACTACATTACCTGAGATGCTGCTGAAGCCCGTATAATCAACCCTACCCACAGTGAAAACAAAGCCTACCTGGAAGGAGATGAGGTGCTGCTGGGCGGTGGGAGGATCTCCCGTAGCTTGGATAAGGTTTGCAGCCTTCGAAAATTGTGCCCCACCCACGGGAGGTGAGAGCACGGGCCATCAGGATTCCAGGGCAGACCTGAATGAGCGCGATGCTTGGTCTGTAACGCAGATGTGGCAGGCGAAGAGGAAGTATAGATGGGCTGGTGCTGCAAAGCGTAGTAGCAGCGGGTCAGACTCTTGGCCCAAAAGAGAAATGACCCGCACAAGAGGGAAGCTGCTGGGCCTCAGGACAAGTGCTGTGCTAGTGGCGGTGTTTCAGAACAGCACTAAAGAAAAACTAGACGATCCCTATAAAAAACGAGTTTGCAGTTTTAACAAATAAAACGAAGGTAATTTTACCTCGTATGCTCAGAACACAAGACACTTATCACTAGAACAGACTCAGAGACAGTGCGAAACCAAGCTTGCTCCCCGAAGAGATACTAATCACTCAGACATGCTCAGCCTGGCGTGCACAATCCTGGGCGGAAGTCAGGCAGGCCGGGGGCGGGACGTCAAGACACACCGGAAGCCCAGGCAGGAGCCTACCCAGCACTGGGACGTGTGAGCAGGAGGAGAAGGGCAGCTGGCGCTAGCGGGGCTCCCGTGAGGTGAGAGAGCCCCGCACCGAAGGAAGAGACCGCCGCCTGCAACGAGCCCTCGCATGGAGAGCTGGAGACGAGTACCGGTGAGTGGGGGCCTTTGCTGAGCTGCGGGGGGCGGGGGGCATGTGTGTGTGCGCGTGGGGCGGCGGGGAGCTCTGTATGTGTGTGAGAGTGCGTGTGTGTATGTGTATGTGTCTTGGAGTCTGTGTGTATGCGTGTGTGTATGCGTGTGTGTATGCGTGTGTGTATGCGTGTGTGTGTGTTTAAAAGAGCCCAATGACTGTGGGGGGGGAGGGTGTGTGTGTGTGTGTGAGCGAGCGAGTGTCTGTCTGTGTGTGTATGCGCACGCATGTGTGTATGTGTGGGGATGTGCACGGCGCGGGAATTGCTGAGAATGTGGACGGAGCCGACGTGCGCGTTCACGCAGCCATATCCAGCAGCAGAAGCGCGTGGCACCCTATTGTCCCTAATTCCCCCGTAACGGACAGCTATAGGTCTCCTAGCAGGACGCATCCTTCGGATGCTAATCCAGCGAGACCTAAAGAACATATATTGGTTAAAAAGACATTTGTTTCAACTGATAGCACTTAGAGAATGATACAATATATGATGATCTCTGTGAGACCTGTCTGCTTCTGAGGGTCCTCTCACAACTATGATTTATTTTGTCCCTTTGGCCTCTGAGTGTTATTATTCTTTTTTTTTTATGTCCACCCAGATTTTTGGTTGTCAGCATTGATTGTGGGGCTAGGTGTTCCTTGAGTAGGACGTTGTGCCTTACCCTTGAGGCCTAGTCATCCACATGAAAATTTAGTGAGATCCCAGAAACCTAAAATGGAGTCCACCAACTGACATAACGGTCATCACAACCAAGCTGACTCATTGAGTTGCCTGAGGAAGGTTCTGGAACCAACTGGCAAGTTCCAACGGACTAGGGTCAGCCTATAAAAGGCCAGTACTCAGGTGGCCATTTTGTGTAAGCCTGTGACCAGAGAGGTAGCAGTGACCAGTATGGAGAGAGGAGAATTACAGAGGAGAGCTTTGCACCAGTAGGGGCGCAGTTGTCCTGTGACCGACTGTGTCCTACTTGGATGTGACCCCCTTGGATGTGACCCCCTTGGATGTGACCCCCTTGGATCTGACCAAACCCCACTGAGTCTGAGTATCAACTTCGCACCTGGACTTTCACCTCAAAGACACCGGAAATCCCCTTGGTGTACTTTGATCTTAGCGGGGGTTCATATACCCCTGGGTCGCTCCTGTCAACATTCAACTTAATTACCCCTTTTGAAACGGCATTAACGTGAAGAAGGAAGAGGAGCTGAAATTACAACCGCTGTGTCTGACTTCACAACAGGCGAGGCACACTTACCGTGCAAAAGGAAGAGTAGCCTGTGGCAGCGGCCGAGGAAGAGATCATCCGTCCCACTCGGAATCACCTGAAGCGGCATTGGTGTATCTGAGGGCCTGCACTTCCGAGGTTCTGTAGTGGTGGAAGACGGACCAACGCCAGCGAAGGCGGGGCCGAGGAAGAGCTTCTGAAGGAGAGCCGAGCGTCATCGGTGAAGGCAGTCCTACGCAGAGGAAGGTACAGCGCTCGCACTGGTGAGGAGATCGGGAGGAGTTGTGACGCGCTCTGTCAACACCGCCGGTGGACGTCCCGCCCTTGACCCGGTCGCTGTGGAGAAGTGTCGCATGCCGACCCCCTGACCCCTGAGGTGAGGCGGTTCCCGAGACTGTTTCGTCCAAGCCGACGAACTCCGGCAGTGTCAAAAGTAAGCTGGGGCATTGCTGGGGAGAAGGGTGGAATCGGTTCTTGGAGGAGCGGTGCTTGAAAGGGTGACGGGCGATTCTCGTATGAACTAGAAGCCGGCCAGAGTATTTCCCTGAACTTGACTTTCACAATACGAGTAAGCCAGTAAAGGACCAAGTCTTATAAACACGAGGAGAGTGAGAGGATAGAGTGGAACTCGTGGGGGGCTGTGGGTTAGAAAACAAGGAGTTGTGGGGAGATAGGCACAATCTCTATCATAGGGGAGAGTGTAGATACCGTCCTACAATCTGAGGTGACAGTGTAAGCAGAACCTACTAAGCTGCCTGTATGTCAGCAGGGGTGATGTTACTGGGGCCAAAGTGAAATGTGATGTTAATTTGCCTATTCTTTCCTAGTGAAACAGCCGTGCCAACCCTTGTGAAGTATTGTGTACAGTGAATGTTAAAAGTGATCTGAACCTGAAGCAGCGGGGGTGAAGTATACTCTGGTTCCTTCTTAGGAATCGTCTAACTCAATAATCTTTCTGTAAGCAACTGAATTGTATTGATTTCTCTAAGAAGAAAAAGGAGGGTCATGTAAACGGATACTGAAACGTGTAATGTAATGAAATGTAAGAAGTGATAAGAACTGCATTCATTTGAAAGGTGATGTACTAATGTAATAAGAGAGCTATCAAACCAAAGAGAACAGAGTCTATTTTAATAAAGTACGAACCTTATTTTCCTAACAAGGTTTAGTGTCATTTTTGGAATGGATGGGCGCTGAGTTCCTGAGGGGTTTTACGCAAGCTTACACATTTAGCCTTTGGAATTAGTCTTCCCCTCTGTGCCATACTACCCACGTGTTGGCTAGGAAATCCCTAGGTTTAACATATTGGTGTTTCAGCGGTGGGATACTACTTGTGCTTGCGTATACCTTGCAGTAATTCAGGGTGCACAATAAACCTAAACCTGGAGTTTTCTCCAAGCGGTCTCCCAAATTTATATTTTGATTTTCCAAATTTACTCCTGGTGGTGGGTGGAGGTTAGCCTCAGATTACGCTTCTTAGTTCTCGCCTGAGTGCCCATTTGATACCATATTTAAAAAATAGAATGAAACCTTGAAGAGATAGAGACCTACACTGTGACCCAACTTAATGAGTGGTGTCAACCACAGGGGGTGTTCTTCAAAAAAGGTACCAAGAAAAGCGAGTTACAGACAAGCTTTGAGGGCATGGGTGGAAGCTCATACAGAGGAGGAACGGGACATAGAAGAGAGTGATAGAGACACTGTCCTTGAGACAGGAATGCTGTACCAAACTGAAGGGGGGAATCTGCTGACAGGTCCCAGGACACTTTCAAGGGATGGCAGCAGTGTCTCAGTGAGGAGCTTTACTGACGCCGAGCTGGAAGACAGGAGGGAAGAGAGGAGACTGAAATTGGAGTTAGCTAGATTAGAAATGGAGCGGGAGGACAGGAGGTTGGCCCACGAACGAACAATAAAGGAGCTAGACCTTCAAGCCTTAACATTAAGGTCCCCTAATCCAAACAATGGTGGCAGCGAAAACAAAGAGAACACCAGAGAACCCAGACCCTATTTACCCAAGGATGTCATTGCTAGCTACACCCCAGGTGATGATATTGCCAAATGGTTAGCCGCTTATGAGGTCTCCCTAAGGGCCCATGGGATCTTGGAAACCCACGGGGGGTGGGCTGTATAAGTACATGCCACCTGCTGGCAGGGATACCTTGTTGGCTCTGGAGCGGGATGAGCAAACCCACTACCCTACAATGAAGGTGGCGCTGGTGAAAAAGTTTGGACTAACCCCCGAAAAATACCGACAAAAATTTAGGTCATAAATTAAGTACACAGAATTGGGTGGATTTCTTAGATTACGCGAAGAAAGCCTTGGAGGGTTGGGTGAAAGGCAGCGAAGTAGGGGATTATGAAGGTCTATATAACCTCATACTCAAGGAACACCTACCCGAGAAATGTTTTCCCGAGCTGCGACAACACCTGGTGGACAGCAAGCTGACCAGCCCCAGGAAGCTTGCTGAGGAGGCGGACATCTGGGCTAGTACCCAGGTGTCCTCAAAGGGGACTGGAGGGGATTCCCATAAGACTGGACAGGGCGCCCCCCAGAAGAAAGAGGGGGGAGATAACAAAAGGGAGTTCTCAAAAGGTCCACAAAATACTTCACAAGGAAGGGGCAGAGGATTCATCCCTAAGGTTAACCAACCCCGCAACCCTAATCCTGGCCAAAGCCAGCAGCCAAGGGTTGTCCATTGCTTCGAGTGTGGTGGTGTGGGACACTATAAAGGAGATGTGAAATGCCCAAAAAGACCACCCCCTCCCACTGGAGGAAAAGCCCCGGGAATAACTAGTGTAGCGCTCGGGGAGGAGATGCCTTTGGATAAGGGAGGGGAGCGGGCGGGTGTCACTTTAGTGTCACTGGGGGATGAGGAGATGGTGCCAAAGACCCAATTGCCCTCAAATACTACCAAGTATGAGCAGTGGGTCACCATCAATGGCCATAGAGGGGAGGCTCTGAGAGACACAGGATCCAGTATGACTATGGTGAGGAGTCATCTGGTGTCTCCGGAGCAGGTCATCCCAAATGTACTCCATCCCGCTGTGATGGCTGACAGCAGATTGGGCCACTATCCCGTGGCCGAGGTACCCTTTGAGTGGGGAGAGGTTGCAGGTTCACTTCGAGTTGCCGTAAGCCCTGCCGTGCCTGTTGATTGCCTGTTAGGAAATGATATGGAGCACAATGCTTGGAGGGAGGTGGAATACCGGACTCATTCTGAGATGCTGGGTACACCTGACTGGGCCTGTGTCAGCACAAGGTCCGCGACTACCCGGAGGGGGAGTTCGCTTACGCTGGAGCCTGGAACAATGGCCCAGCCCGCTGCAGGAGAAGAGAAGGACAGTAGGCAGAAGGAACCTGCCTCAGCATCTCTACCTCGTGAGATAGATGGGCCACCTGCGGAGGTGGATCTGGAGTCCACGGAGGAGGAAGTTACTTCCCTGGAGAACCTACCCATCCCTGCTGAGTGGCATGTGGAGGGAGGTCCATCCAGGGAGGAATTCTGCAAAGCTCAAAAGGAGTGTCCTACTCTTGAGGGGCTGCGGCAACAGGCCAAAGCCCAGGCAGCAGGGAACATTGTGGGGAACTACCAGATTTACTGGGAGGATGGACTCCTCTACAGTGAGGCCAAGGCACCCGGACATGGTTCCTCCAGGGCCTTAGTGGTCCCTCAATGTTTTAGAGCCTTTCTACTAGAACTGGCTCATGAGATTCCCTTGGCGGGACACCTAGGACAGGACAAGACCTTTGCCCGGCTTGTCCCCCACTTTTACTGGCCTCGGATGAGAGTGGCGTCTGATACCTACTGTCGGACGTGTGTATCTTACCAAGTCAGTGGGAAAACAGGGGTGAAGCTGAAGGCTCCCCTGGAACCACTCCCCGTCGTTAGCACCCCCTTTGAAAGGGTGGGCATCGACATTGTAGGGCCATTGGATCCACCAACTTCAGCTGGTCACAGGTTCATCCTGGTTCTAGTGGATCATGCCACACGGTACCCAGAGGCAATTCCTCTGAGGACCATTACTGCACCTGCAGTGGCAAGGGCCCTGATGGGGATCTTCACCCGAGTGGGTTTCCCCAAGGAGGTTGTGTCCGACAGGGGGACCAACTTCCTATCAGCTTATATGCGGGCTATGTGGAAGGAGTGTTGTGTTACCTATCGGTTTACAACTCCTTATCACCCACAGACCAATTGTCTTGTGGAAAGGTTTAATAAAACCTTGAAAGGCATGATAAGAAGTCTGCATGAGAGCCTGCGGAGGAAATGAGACGTCCTCCTCCCCTGTCTCTTGTTTTCCTACAGGGAAGTGCCACAGAAGGGAGTGGGCTTCAGCCCCTTCCAACTTCTGTATGGGCACCCTGTATGGGGTCCTCTCAGCCTGGTGAAGGACGGATGGGAAAAGACTCCCAAGAAGCTTCCCCAGGACGTGGTGAGCTACATGCTGGCCTTTCCGGAGCCAAATGGCCAAGTTGTGGAAGCAAGCTTCTGACAACTTGGAAGCCAGCCAAGCAGTAATGAAGGAGTGGTATGACCACAATGCTCACCCGGTGGAACTGGAGCCTGGATAAAAAGTATGGGTGATGGAGCCTGGAGAGCTAAATGCCCTCCAGGATCGTTGGACAGGCCCCTTTGAGGTATTGGAGAAAAAGGGTAAGGCCACTTACTTGGTGGACCTTAAGACCCCGAGACAGCCCCACCGGGTGCTTCATGCCAATCGCCTCAAACCACACCATGAGAGGCCCGAGGTTGTCTTAATGATGGTGACCGATGGAGCAGAGGAAGAGGAAGAGGAAAGCGAACCTCTCCCTGATCTTTTCTCGTCTCAAGAGAAGGATGGGTCGGTGGAGGGAGTGATTCTCTCACCATCCCTGACTCCTGAACAGCAGAGAGATTGCCGCCAAATCCTGGAGCAATTTTCTTCACTGTTCTCCCTTGTCCCGGGTAGAACCCACCTGTGTACCCATGATGTGGACACAGGAGACAGCCCACCTGTGAAGTCTAAGATCTACCGGCTGTCGGACAAGGTGAAGGCCAGCATCAAGGATAGAACCTTCCAATAGCCCTTGTTCCAGTCCGGTGGTTTTGGTACCAAAAGCTGCCCCACCAGGCACCACACCTGAATTAAGATTCTGTGTGGATTACCGAGGACTAAATTCTGTAACAAAGACTGATGCCCATCCGATCCCCAGGGCGGATGAACTCATTGACCGGCTGGGAGCTGCCCAATATTTAAGTAACTTTGACCTTACTTCAGGGTACTGGCAGATCTCTCTTACTGATGGAACAAAGGAAAGGTCAGCCTTCTCCACGCCTCAGGGTCACTACCAGTTCTGTGTGATGCCCTTTGGGCTCAAGAACGCCCCTGCCACTTTTCAGCGGCTGGTGAACAAGGTCCTTTCTGGTATGGAAGCTTTTTCTGCTGCTTATCTGGACGACATTGCTGTCTTCAGTAGCAGCTGGGAGGACCATTTGCAACACTTGCAAGCTGTTCTTCAGGCCCTGCAACAGGCTGGCTTGACAATCAAGGCCAGCAAGTGTCAGATCGGGCAGGGGTCGGTGGTGTACCTAGGCCACTGGTGGGCAGAGGGACGGTGCATCCCCTCCAGGCGAAGATCGAGGCTATCATGGCCTGGGAGCCCCCCAAGACTCAAACTGAGGTTCGAGCCTTCCTGGGCCTCACTGGATACTACCGTCGCGTCGTGAAGGGGTATGGCACCTTAGTGGCCCCCCTCACTGAACTAACTTCTAAGAAACAACCCCGACGGGTAGTCTGGACGGAGGCTTGCCAGCGAGCCTTCGTGACTTTAAAACAAGCATTGCGTACTGCTCCAATACTCAGGGCCCCTGATTTTTCAAGAGAGTTCATTGTCCAAACAGATGCATCAGAACATGGCATTGGGGCAGTGTTATCGCAACTGAATGATGAGGGCTTGGATCAACCTGTGGTCTTCCTATCCAGGAGACTACTCCCCAGGGAACAGAAGTGGAGTACTATAGAGCGGGAAGCCTTTGCGGTGGTTTGGGCTCTGAAGAAGTTGCGTCCATACCTATTTGGCTCGCACTTCCTGGTTGAGACCGACCACCGGCCCCTTCGTTGGCTGATGCAAATGAAGGGGGAGAATCCCAAGTTGTTGAGGTGGTCCATCTCCCTACAGGGAATGGACTTCCGGGTGGAACATCGGCCTGGAGAGAACCACGCCAACGCAGACGGTCTCTCTAGGTATTTCCGCCTTAGTGATGAGAACTCCCAAGGGATTGGGTAGTTCTCCCCACTTTCAGCTGGGGGGGACGCGTGTGAGACCTGTCTGCTTCTGAGGGTCCTCTAACAACTATGATTTATTTTGTCCCTTTGGCCTCTGAGTGTTATTATTCTTTTTTTTTTATGTCCACCCAGATTTTTGGTTGTCAGCATTGATTGTGGGGCTAGGTGTTCCTTGAGTAGGACGTTGTGCCTTACCCTTGAGGCCTAGTCATCCACATGAAAATTTAGTGAGATCCCAGAAACCTAAAATGGAGTCCACCAACTGACTTAACGGTCATCACAACCAAGCTGACCCATTGAGTTGCCTGAGGAAGGTTCTGGAACCAACTGGCAAGTTCCAACGGACTAGGGTCAGCCTATAAAAAGCCAGTACTCAGGTGGCCATTTTGTGTAAGCCTGTGACCAGAGAGGTAGCAGTGACCAGTGTGGAGAGATGCGAATTACAGAGGAGAGCTTTGCACCAGTAGGGGCGCAGTTGTCCTGTGACCGACTGTGTCCTACTTGGATGTGACCCCCTTGGATCCGACCAAACCCCACTGAGACTGAGTATCATCTTCGCACCTGGACTTTCACCTCAAAAGGCACCGGAAATCCCCTTGGTGTACTTTGATCTTAGCGGGGGTTCATACACCCCTGGGTCGCTCCTGTCAACATTCAACTTAATTACCCCTTTTGAAACGGCATTAACGTGAAGAAGGAAGAGGAGCTGAAATTACAACCGCTGTGTCTGACTTCACAACAGGCGAGGCACACTTACCGTGCAAAAGGAAGAGTAGCCTGTGGCAGCGGTCGAGGAAGAGATCATCCGTCCCACTCGGAATCACCTGAAGCGGCATTGGTGTATCTGAGGGCCTGCACTTCCGAGGTTCTGTAGTGGTGGAAGACGGACCAACGCCAGCGAAGGCGGGGCCGAGGAAGAGCTTCTGAAGGAGAGCCGAGCGTCATCGGTGAAGGCGGTCCTACGCAGAGGAAGGTACAGCGCTCGCACTGGTGAGGAGATCGGGAGGAGTTGTGACGCGCTCTGTCAACACCGCCGGTGGACGTCCCGCCCTTGACCCGGTCGCTGTGGAGAAGTGTCGCATGCCGACCCCCTGACCCCTGAGGTGAGGCGGTTCCCGAGACTGTTTCGCCCAAGCCGACGAACTCCGGCAGTGTCAAAAGTAAGCTGGGGCATTGCTGGGGAGAAGGGTGGAATCGGTTCTTGGAGGAGCGGTGCATGAAAGGGTGACGGGCGATTCCCGTATGAACTAGAAGCCGGCCAGAGTATTTCCCTGAACTTGACTTTCACAATACGAGTAAGCCAGTAAAGGACCAAGTCTTATAAACACGAGGAGAGTGAGAGGATAGAGTGGAACTCGTGGGGGGCTGTGGGTTAGAAAACAAGGAGTTGTGGGGATATAGGCACAATCTCTATCATAGGGGAGAGTGTAGATACCGTCCTACAATCTGAGGTGACAGTGTAAGCAGAACCTACTAAGCTGCCTGTACGTCAGCAGGGGTGATGTTACTGGGGCCAAAGTGAAACGTGATGTTAATTTGCTTATTCTTTCCTAGTGAAACAGCCGTGCCAACCCTTGTGAAGTATTGTGGTCAGTGAATGTTTAAAGTGATCTGAACCTGAAGCAGCGGGGTGAAGTATACTCTGGTTCCTTCTTAGGAATCGTCTAACTCAATAATCTTTCTGTAAGCAACTGGATTGTATTGATTTCTCTAAGAAGAAAAAGGAGGGTCATGTAAACTGATACTGAAACGTGTAATGTAATGAAATGTAAGAAGTGATAAGAACTGCATTCATTTGAAAAGTGATGTACTAATGTAATAAGAGAGCTATCAAACCAAAGAGAACAGAGTCTATTTTTATAAAGTACGAACCTTATTTTCCTAACAAGGTGTAGTGTCATTTTTGGAATGGATGGGCGCTGAGTTCCTGAGGGGTTTTACGCAAGCTTACACATTTAGCCTTTGGAATTAGCCTTCCCCTCTGTGCCATACTACCCACGTGTTGGCTAGGAAATCCCTAGGTCTAACAATCTTAGATTACAAGAATAGAGCTGTAGTATGTCAACGCGTTTCGACACTTGTACTGTGCCTTTATCAGGACAGAGCTTTCAGCTGAATTCTAGAAAAATTAATAAACAGTTTTAAGATTCTAGACTTTAATACAGTATGTCATATAGCATTCATTGTGGTGCATTATACATTCTTTTCGTACAAGTTAGCCAGACTTGTGGTTGCAAAAACTGATATGTTGCTAAAGGGAGACAGATTCTTGACATTGGTCCAAGATTTTACGCATTAACATTCTATACAGAAGTATTTACATACATTTATGGCTGTATCTGCAGTATTTTTTAAAAGATCCTGCATATAGCAAAAATATACATACATAAACAAGCAGAATATGGGGTTTGGTTAGAGTAGAAAAGAGATGGTAAAGACAAGATGTGTAGCTATTTTGTACGGTACCTGGTGTAACTATTTGGGTTCCTAATTCATCAATTTACTTATATTTCATAACTGGGAATATTTATGAGTGTGTAATACCCATATGCTTGATTTAGTTATATCATTACGCCGTCTTAGTAGCTGGTACACCAAATTTCATTTCTTATCTGGTTCATAGACGTCGCTTACCTTAAGTTGAAAAATGGGATTAATTCTTTATTATTCCAGGGTTGATTGATAAAAAATAACCTTGTTGCGCGAAAATGATAATAGAGGCAATTATTGGGCATTTAATGACAGGCAATTATTTAAGGTTACATGTTAAATTTCCTTCAATCGCAGCTAATACTTGATGTATTCGGAAAGTTTGCAACACATTTGTTATAGTCTTTTTTGCCCTATTGTCGTTTTGCTCCATTAATGTTTTTGCCCTAGATTGAATTTTGACCTGGATTAGTATATTCCTAAAGTCTTTCTGTTTTGGACATGGTTTCTATGTTAGGCATACTTTACACATTTCTGTTCAAATTTACCTGCAATGTTTGGGTTGTGCTCCGTTGGGTCGCGCTAGTTGGGAGGCATAGAATGACTTGTTTACGTAGAAGGTTCACGATGAGTCCTGTTATTAATAAGAGTAAATGACGTTCAGTTTTCCTAGAGTTACGGGCGATGTTATAACTTCATGCCTACGCGATTATTACTTACATATTTTCATGTGCCTAGCTGTCTTAGCGTGTCAATTCAGATATTTGGGGTGGGGCACCTTAGTCCTACGGGCTGATAGCGGTATATGAATCTATTAAGGAGCAAACAAAATTATCGCGAGTACAAGCTTTAGTGCTTGATTGCATTAGTATCTCAATTTGCATAGTCTTGCGGTATAGTACCTCCATAGTAAGATTACACTGCCCGCATCCCACTAAAGAGCCTGATGTACCTATTAAGCGATTTTCAAAGTTAAAAACAGGTTTCCGGGGTTCTACACAGGAGACAAATGGGTAAGTTTAAATAAATATGTTGTCACAAAATAACGTGCCTTACAGTATTCATCATAAGTTGTGGTATTCTTTTACAAGAACGGCTACCTGATCATGCCGCAGACTTGGTTCCTTGCTGTTAGAAGTCGCTATTTGATGGCGATTCAAAGGAGAGCCGGGCGTTGCTACCTGCTGGTCGTCCCTGTTTTTTTAAATTGGCAGATAATCATAAATATATTGTAAATTAGCGTCCTTAGGAGCCATGAATCGTTACATACGCCCGAAAAGGATTAGCATTTACCTGATAGTATTGCCGTGTCTAGGCGGGTGTAAAGCCTGCCCGATGCCGCGTTTTATAAGAACGGGCTTAGTTTGCTGATGGTGCTGTAGGGTAAAGGCGAAGTTATATCTAGGGGTAGGAAAAGAAAATATCAGAAGCGCGTAGGTAGTTCATGGTTTAAAGCACTTTTGCAGTTTTTAATCTTAATGCGGCTATCGCTTTTTCTTCTCTTTCGCGCTTACCGTCTCAAACTCCTGAGAGCTGGCGTTTCCTGGCGGGTAGCTTGTTTGAATCAGAAAAGAGTTTGTAAGCTCGTATCTGATTCGTTTTTATATCCGCTCACCTCAGTGCAATACCAATGAGGTGACACCCTCTTTTAAAGGGGAATGCCTATGTGGATGTTACATTGCATTCGTGGACATATATTTATATTACTTGTTAGTATATATGAGAAAGCGATGCGACAGGTGTATATCAGCACAAGGGTGATTTGGGTTAGCAAGGTGTAAGATGAAAGGTGAAATCTGTCATGCAGATTCGTGCTTGACAAATTGCAAGTCACACGCATTTGGCGTCTAAATTGTCATGGCTATTGGTTCCTGACCTTTAGTTCTTTTTATATTAAGATATTTGGTGTTATTATATACCTTTCTATAAAAGTGATGGCTGTATAGTTTGGGATTATAGAACTGGTTGGCTGATTATTTTTATTCCTAATTCACGTCGTATGTATGTAATAGTTCATATACATATATAGAGGTGAATACTGGGTCTGAGGCAATTATTTAAGAATTATTGCGTTGTGTTGTGTCTCAGGTAGTTCTGTAAACGATATTTATGCTATAGTATTGCGTTTTCTCAAGGCAGTTCCTGGTTAAGTTCATGGGGAAACGTTCCAAGAGTAAAAATCCAGTATACTTCCTTTTTCCTTCTCACCTTATCACCTTGAGGAGTGGGCTGGGGGGTTTTGAAGAAGCGATGAGGAGATCTTGTTGATGGTGATTTTGTTCCAGTTTCTTTGCAGAGTGGGTTGAGGGTGGTTGTTGGGGGTGGGCTTGTTGTAGGTGAAGTGGACGCAGCTGTGGTCAGTCCAAAGGAGAGCTGTGGTGTGGCTGAAGGAGACATGTTTGCTGGAGGTGAAGATAGGGTCGAGTGTGTGACCTGTGATGTGGGTGGAGGTGGTGACAAGTTGTTTAAGTCCGAGGTTGGCGAGGTTGTCCAAAAGGGTGGTGGTGTTGCGGTTGTTGTTCTTTTCAAGGTGAAAGTTGAGGTCTCCCAAAAGGATGTAATCCTTGGAGGGGAGCGCGTGTGGAGTGATGAAGTCCGCGATGTCTTCACTAAACTGTGCGCGGGGTCCTAGTGGCCTGTAAAGGAGGGTGCCTCCGAGTGTGGTTTTGGGGTCGATGTGGATCTGGAAGTGAAGGTGTTCAGAGTTGGCGAGATTGACGTCTGAGCTGGTTGAAATGCGGATGGATTTCTTATGGACGATAGCGATACCTCCTCCTATGTGGTCGATCCGGTCCTTGCGTATGATCTTATAGTCTTCCGGGATGGCAATGGTGATGTCTGGGGCTGATGTGGCGTTCATCCATGTTTCTGTTAGGAAGGCGATGTCCGGAGAGATGGTGTCTAGTAGATTCCAGAGGACAATGGCGTGCCTGTGGACTGATCGGGTGTTGAGCAGGATGCATTGTAGGTGGTTGGGGTCGGATATCTGGTGTGTGATCGTAGGTAAGGAGTTGTTCTTGGTGCCGTCGAACTTGCAGGAGTTGCAGGAAAAGGGTCCATGGGTGTGTCCAGGGGAGGCTTGAACGCAGTTGGGGGAACGGCCGGAGTTGAGGGCTAGGAGGGTGGTGGCATCATAAGTAATGCGGGAGGGGTGGACATTACGAGGACCAGGGGGTCTGGCGCTGGGCGCGGTCCGGGCGTAGACGGGCTTACCTTCGGCGCACCTTCGGCGTGGACGTAGCGCGTGGACGCTGCAAGTTGGTGCATCTGACATAAATGGAGAGTGGAGGGGGCGGAGCGTGGGAGGGTCAGCAGGGAGGCGGGGGCGAGGTTGAGGGAGGGCTCGGGTCAACCTGGGAAATGGCCGACCAACAACAACAACAAGGAGCAATGGAGCGCTATGAGGGTCAAAAGATGCGAGTTCGTGCGCGGAGACAGTGGAGATCGTGACACACTTTAAATAAGTACACAGCCAATGTAATGCAGACAATGCGCAGCTACAATTATTACAGGTACTGCACGGTGAAAGCGATATCAGTTACCAATCAGCAAAGCGCTATGCAATTAAATAAACAACAGTGCGCGCTAGCAAGTACAAACACAGTGCCCAGTCAGCAAGCAAATGTAGGCGCTACAATACCACAGGTGAGGGAGGAAGCGGGGGAGCGACCACTCGCGTTGGAGGCAAGATGTGCCTGTCGCCCCGGAACTGCCCCACAGAAGGGAAAAAGATACAAGAAGTGGAGGAGGAGAGAAACAGACACACCCCCGGACACCCGGTACCCCCCGCCGGCAGTGACCCCCCAAGACACCTTCATCATCAATCAAAGCAAACAGTCGACATGATCACGGGGGGGGGACAGTCACCAATAAACCCCCCCCCCCACCTCACCCCTGGCCCGGTGAGATACTCGGTGCTGTACCGGCAAAAGTGAACTAAGCAATCACAGAAATGTAAAAGTCAACCCTGCAAGCTTCACGAGGAGATCTATCGCCAAAGTCAGAACAAATGCAATCAAAGGGAGCGTCTCAGGTGGTCCGAAGCAGTGGCAAGGAGCGAGATCAACTCAAAGTCAAAGGCAGCCCTGACCAGTGCGAAGCCATACCGGAACACATTTCGACCAAGCCACATCCATCCAGAGGCAGACAAAGCGTCGATTTTTGTGAATTTTTGGTACTCTGTATATGCAGGACACTTTCTTCTCTGATTCATTCAGAAATGCATGTTCTTTTTCATTTATAATGCCTGCATCACGGGCTTTGGTGGTTATTTGGTTTATTGTCTTTATTATTCGTTCTGTAGGGTTCAGTCTAATCTTTTTATAAAAGGTGGAGTCATTCAGCATTTGAATCATGTTAGTTTCATAGCTCAAAGAGTCCATCACGACTATGCCACCCCTTTTGTCACTACTTTTAACAATGACCGATTTATTATTTTTTAGTTTAGTCAGGGAGTCATGTTCTTCTTTGGTAATATTGTACCTAGGTTTGGGGACAAATCTTAGTGCCTGTTCCAATCGTTTTAGGACTACCTTTTCAAAGATTGCTGTCTCTGGACCTATTTGGTCTAGTGTAGAAGTAAAAGTGGAAGGAAGGGACACTATGTTATAGATTCTATTTTCTGATTCTAAGAGTTCACTGTCAGAGAAGAATTTTTTTAATCTAATCTTTCGGAAGAAAGAGTGGATGTCCTGGTATAATTCGAACAGATTAACTTTGTCGTGGGGGACAAATGATAGTCCTTTTGTCAAAAGAGACAGGTCGGTGGGCCCAAGAATATGTGAGGACAGATTAAATATCGGTATTACATCACGTTCCTCCAATATTGCTTGCTGCGGGTTTCCAGATATTGTTGAGATTCCTGTGTATATTGGTGGTTCTGATAGTGTCACCTTGTTTGGTTCTGGAACCTGACCCTTTGATGTCCTTGTCTCCCCCCACGTTGGCCTAAAAAAAGCTGGCGATTGTTTCTTTGGCCATTTCGAGGGTCAAATGGTCCCTCATCTTGGTATCCCATACTTCCTTCTCCATCATACTCAGGGTCTGAGGAGTCAGAGAAGGTGTTAATTTTCTGATGAAAGTTGTAGTTGGGTGCTCCAGGTTGGAAGTCTGTTTTAAAGAACCCATCTACAATATAGGGATACGTCTGTTCCAAAGTATAAAATCTTTTTACAAATTTTTCTTCTTTCCTTTTTTTTAAGTAATCTGTGAAGGATAGAATATCTTTATTTACTAATTGCAATTGTTTATCTGCCTCTTCTAAGGTGGTGGCTTTTTTGATTTTGTCCTCCAGTTCCTCTATTTCTTTTTGTATATCTGCTGCTAGTTCCTTTGATGTAGATATTATTAGGATCATAAGATCTCGGGAGCAGCGACTAGCAATCATGCTCCATTTAATGAGGAAGGTTTTGATGTCTACAAAGAGGCCTGGGATATTAAGGACCCTAAGTCCTAATGGAATTATGCCAGCCTTGAGGTAATTAAGCATGAATTCCCCATGCGCTTCTATTCTGATTAATTTCTTTTGTAGGTTTAACAGTTTATTGGTGTCGCTATTATTGTGGGGATTAGTTGTAGAGCCATTACCAAAAGTTGCACTGGTGCCTTTCAGTGTAGCGAAGTCCTCATCTGAAAAACCAAATGTTTGGAGCTGAGCCATGTGGTTTTTTTCTTTAGTGTTACACCAGTACCTGAGGATATATAGAGAAGAGAGGATGATGGACAGAATTATATTGTCATAAAGCAGAGAAAAGCTTGTTAGTTGGAAGGACTCGGATAATCTTTTAGCAACAGGAAAGATACTAACAAGCTACGTCCCACACGGGTGCACCGTGGGTAAATTGAGAAATATAACAAGGACCCCCTGGTTAGGATACAATTCCTGGGTCAGGGAAATTAATTTAATGCAAAGGTAACAACACACCATCAACTGAGCCATCTTCAGGGTTCTGAGACAGCAGGTCTGGGAGAGGGTCACTCTCTTCCTCCTGCCCCTCATCTGTAGCCATGAGCAAGCCCATGTCTGCCCTGTCGACATATGCCTTTAGTCTCTTGACATGGAGCACCCTGTGGGGGCTCCTGGGAGTGCCTAGGTCCACCAAGTAGGTAACCTCTGCCTTCTTTCCAACAATTGTGTGAGGTCCAGACCATTTGTCTTGGAGTGCTGCTGGGGCCACTGGCTCCAACACCCACACCTTCTGTCCTGGCTGATACTCAATCAAGACAGCCTTTTGGGCATGCCAGGCTTTTTGGAGTTCCTGGCTAGCCTCAAGGTTTTTAGTGGCCTTCTTCATGTACTCAGCCATCCTGGAGCGGAGACCAAGTACATAGTCCACTATATCTTGTTTAGGTTGTTTGAGAGGTAACTCCGATCCTTCCTTCACCAGACATAGGGGTCCCCTTACAGGATGCCCAAACAGAAGCTCAAAAGGGCTGTAGCCAACCCCCTTCTGTGGAACCTCTCTGTAAGCAAACAGAAGGCAGGGTAGAAGGATATCCCATCTTCGCCTAAGCTTTTCAGGTAACCCTTTGATCATACCCTTCATGGTCTCGTTGAATCTCTCAACAAGTCCATTACAATGTGGATGGTAGGGAGTGGTGAACTTGTAGCTAACACCACACTCCTTCCACATTGCTGTTAAGTATCCTGACATGAAGTTTGCACCCCTGTCAGATACTACCTCCTTTGGAAAGCCCACTCTTGAGAATACTCCCAGGAGGGCTCTTGTTATGTTATGTTATGTTAATTATATTTTTATAGCGCACAGATTCCCCAGCAAAGGGGCGTCCTGGCGCTAGACAGGTACTATAACATAACACACAAAGGGAAAAAGAAGAAAATGGCAACTACTCGGAGGCGGGAAACAAAAAGCGCCTTGAGACCCTCTGGGTATGTAGCGCGCTATATAAATTCTTTGACTTGACTTGACTTGGATAAACAGGGAAGGCACACAAGCGGCATTGTCGGCCGTTACTTTGCACAGTGCCCTCTGTTGGCGAGTACCAGGACTGGTACTCATGCGGAGGACCGTTGGTTCTGATTTAAGTTACTCAGTTGTGCCGACTGAGACAGAGGGGGCGAGAGACTACACAACCAGGGGTATCGTACCTATGATTAACTATAGATCCCTCATTTCGAGACTATCTGCCTTCATTTTGCCATAGGCGATCATAATCAGGGTGTACCTTTCTTCACCATTAAAACATCCCTTTTACCTACGATTGGTGTTATTCTGTATCTGTTCGTCACAGTGTTGCTAAATCGCTCCTGAGGCATACCGGGTGATTACAGTATGATGCCCCCTGGTCAATCTTGGGAAGGGCTGGCTAAACAAGTGGTAGAAAAAATGGGGGTTCCCGCTAGTACGGCAGAAAGTAGTGTGCAATGGATTTGGAGGAGCAGAGGGGATCAATAGTTTTCTAAATGTTGAGCTAGGGGAAATCGTTGCGAACAATTCTAGCTGTATTCACACAATTACAGTCTCGACAAATGTTAGAAATTTGACAGAAGATACAAGGGTGTCTGTTATTTTGGCGAGAAGTAGGGAGCAAAGAAGTGGGGGAGAAGGAGAGGGGGTTAACAGTTTACCAAATGATGAGCAAGCGGAATCTGTTGAGATTAATCCCAGCTATACTCTCTCAAGTACTTGTACCACAAATCTTACTTTTCCATTTCCAGACGGACCATCTATCCCCGGATATCGATTCTAATATCGCCAGGCTCAACTCCGCTCTCATCAACGCTATTGACCACATTGCCCCCCAGAAACTCATCACTTCCACTAGATCCCGTCCCTCCGCTCCCTGGTTCTCCACCTCCCTCCGCGAGGAAAAAAGTAGCTGCAAAGCACTCGAACGGAAGTGGAGGCTAAATTACGATCTTGAAGCTAAGCTTGCCTACAAGGCGGCCTTGAAAAAATTTCTCAAACATAAAAAAACAGCCATGAAAGACCACTTCTCGCTCCAAATTGCCAAGGCCAAAAACTCATCAAAAACCCTCTTCTCCATCGTTAAAGATTTTATTACCCCTCCGGCCAGGACCACTCAGGTCTTAGCTAGCCAGAAACTATGTGAAGGACTCTCGGACTTTTTCCTCGAAAAGATCGATAAACTCTGCGTTTCCTTCCCTAAAGGGCCAATACCTCAGCTTCCGTCTACTGATCCCCCTAACTCTCCGTCCCTTCTTGCTTTCAATAAACTTGCCCAGGAGGATGCTATCAGACTACTCATTCATTGCAAGTCTGGTGCACCCTCTGACCCCGTTCCGGCCAAAACTATGGGTGAATTGGCCCCCCTGCTAGCCGACCCGTTCCTCTCCATCTGGAATGCCTCTCTGCACCATGGCTTTTTCCCTACCACCTGGAAGGAAGCCCTGGTGATCCCAATTCTAAAAAAAGCAGATGCCGATCCCACTGTATTCTCCAACTACCGCCCTATATCCCTCCTCCCCAAACCTGCTAAGGTTTTGGAAAAAGCTGTGCAGTTGCAACTCACGGAGTACTTGGAGAACAACTTACTACTGCACGACTCGCAATCTGGATTTCGGGCGGGATACAGTACGGAGACGGCTCCGCTGGAGGTCTCGGAGACCATTCGAGAGTGCGTGGACAGAGGCGAGGAGGCCATGCTGGTCCTCCTCGACCTGTCCGCGGCATTCGATACTGTATCCCACTCCATCCTCTTTGACCGACTACGGCATATGGGCATTGGCGGCACTGCCATCAGCTGGATCGAGTCCTTCCTCTCTGGAAGAAGTCAAAGGGTGCTGTTGCGGCCTTTCTGATCGGAGGAAAAACCCTTATCTTGCGGTGTGCCACAGGGCTCGGCCCTCAGCCCTCTGTTTTTTAACATATATCTTGCCCCACTGGCCAGCGTGGTGGAGTCCTACGGAGTCAGGGTGGTCTCTTATGCTGATGATACTCAGCTAGTGTTCTCCTTTAGAGGCCACTCTGACTCCGCGTTCTCCAACTTCCGCCGGTGCCTTAACAACATCAGTGATTGGATGTCTGAAAACCATCTAAGACTCAACGCAGACAAAACAGAGGTGCTGTTTTTTAACCAGAAAAATTCCATCCCCTCCTCCTGGTGGTGGCCCACGGCACTCGATCCCGCTCCCTCTCCCGTCCATTCGGCCCGCAACTTGGGCTTTCATTTCAATGACTCTCTATCATGCAAGACTCAGATTCAAAAAGTGACCTCGGCCTGCTTCCTGAAGCTACGCATGATCAGGAAAATCCTCCCCTATCTCCCTTTGGATTCCCGCCGGACAGTTACCCACGCTCTCATCACGTCCCACCTGGACTATGCTAATAGCCTTTATGCCGGAGCTCCCCAATACCTGATTGACCGGCTGCAGATTGTCCAGAATGCGGCGGCGAGGCTGATTGGTAATATTTCTTATCGTCAGTCAGTTGCCGCATATCGTAGGGAACTGCACTGGCTACCTGTGGCCAGCCGAATTCAGTTTAAGATCCTCACTCTGACTCATCGAGCCATTAATGATCGCGGACCAAACTATCTAAAAAAACGAGTTTCAATATCCCGGTCCATCAGATCTTTGAGATCCAATGACCTATGCCTTCTGATCTCTCCCCGCTTTAGACTATCCAGAATGGGTGGCAGAGGATTCAGTGTCATTGCTGCAAAACTATGGAACTCCCTGCCAGTCGATCTCAGATTCTGCCCTTCTGAATCTGTCTTCCGGGCCAGACTCAAAACCTGGCTCTTTTCTAGACTTTGATTTATCATGTCACTTCCCCTGTCCGTTCCTTCTTTCCCCTCTAGGACTCAGGTTCCAGCGCCGGGACACCCCTCCGGGGGTAGCTGTGCGCTTTATAAGCTACATAAAATAAATAAAATAAATAAATACTTTTCCAGGAAACTTGGAGTCTGCATACCCCATATCGGAATGGGTAGTCAACCTATGGTCTGAATGCTAATAGGAAAAAGAAGGGGAGGCCATTGGGAGGCTTAACAATTTGGAAATACTTTAGGCCTAAAAATAAAACTGGTTCATATGGACTCCCCTGATATATTAGCTTTAGATCTACATATGCCTGGTGATCTAAAAATTAGGATCTTGAATGTGTATACTTGAGTCGATCGGGGATTCCGATGATGCCAATACTATCAGAATTTTAGACCAGGTATTATCTGAATCCAATGAGAGCGTGAGAGCCATGGTAGCAGGGGACCTACACTGTACCTTTGAGTTTTTAACTAGGATTCCTAGAGACCTGACCGAGGATTGGGATACGGTCTGGCAGGTCCCCGAGGTCGAACTTCCCCCAGTCAGATGGTCTAAGAGAGTAGACAGGTGTTGGCTCTATCGTTACAGCAAGACCTGAGAGTCACCAACGGGAGAACAAAGTCAGACCCAAAAGGGGAGGTAACATATAATAGACCTGGTTATGCCAGTAGGATTGTCTATTGCCTGGTTGCACTTAGACTCTGGCCCCTAGAACAGGACACAGTAGTGGTCAACCACCTGGACAGCGATCACAATGCCTTGACCTTGTCCCTAATGAATCCGGGTAGCAACAATTCTGAAATAGGTAGTTGGGGTAACAAGGACCTAGGAGTACTTTCTATGACTAATAACACAAAAAGTATTAGATTGAACTGGGTGGAGACCCATACCGAGTTGGAGGCACCCCCAGATGAAAGAGGAAAAACGCTGGATGAAGCTGTGGAGGCCCTTGTGTTCTCTATGGAAGAAACCCGGGTGGCAATTGGCTCTAGTATTGCAGCTAAAGCCCCAGGACCTGATTGCATCCCTAATGATTTGTACAGAGAGGACTTAACAGTCTGGGTCTCCTATATTAATATGATCACAAATGCCATTTTAGCAGATCTGGGTATTCCCACGTCATGGAATATGGTGGAGATTATTCCATTTTTTAAGAAGGGCAACAGAGCTAATATAGCCAACTATTGGCCTATAACGTTAATTGATTCATTGCAAAAAATCTTTTGTACACAGGTTTGCGACAAGTCCAGGATTGGATCTCAGAGCACCATATTCTGAGCGATATCCAAGCAGACCTTCGTGCGAACATTAGCACATTGGAGCAGATTTTATGTTTTTATGTATTTATTGGAGGGAGGTTAGCATTCGAGGTGGCAAACTATATGTAGCCTTTGTGGACTTACGTACAGCATTTGATTTGGTCCTGCGCGCAAAGCTGTGGAGAGTGTTGACCGAGATGGGGTTGCCACGTAAACTATTAGAAATCCGATTGCACTCCTCAAACACAAGTTAGGTCGGGGGACGATAACCATGTCACTGAGCAATTCCCTGTCACCTGTGGAGTGAGACAAGGCTGCGTTTTAGCACCCACACTTCTCTCCCTCTTTATTAATGGTGTCATTGTTTACTTGGATATGGATGGATGTGGTGCTCCAAAGGTGGGGGAGTGAAGAGTTTCAGCTTTACTCTTCTGGCATGACACCCTTTTAATTTCCAAATCTCCCCTTGGCCTGCAACACCTATTGAATCATTTTATAACATTTTCTAAGGAACATGGCCTAGTATTAAATGAGGCAAAAACTAAATATATGATATTCTCGAGGGGGAACTCCAAGCCATCCAAGAGACAAATGTATGTAGGAGAATGTCCCCTCGAGCAAGATTTTGCATTTGACTATTTAGGTATTCATTAAATCACAAATTTAAGTTGGGCACCTCAAATCGAAAAGGCACAAGCATCCTTCATCCAACAAACCGCACACTGAGGTAAGATACATTAAAAAATGTGTCCAGGAAAGTGGGTTCAGCTCTAGAGATTTATAATACTAAAATACTGGGGGGGAACCTCTATGGGGCTGAATTGTAGAGCACTGGAAATGTAAACTGCCTTGTCTCTGTAAAAAACACGTTATTTTGATCAATGCCTAATCTTCCGATTAGCACACCCATAGTACCCAAGTGTAAAAGAGTATCATCTGCTTCTTATAGTTAACCCCACTTTATGCTGATGTTTCACTGATTTTCAACTTTAGTCTGATTGGGGCCCTGCTTTCAAGGACTGCAGCCTAGCTGCTTCCTCTCTAAAATGATTCCATGTACTTTAGGTACACTCCAGTTTGGGTACTGACAGGCCTCTCCTCCTCTGCACCCATGGACAGGCCTCTTCTCCTCTGCACCCCTGGACAGGCCTCACCTCCTCTGCACTCCTGGACAGGCCGCTCCTCCTCTGCACCCACTGGACAGGCCTCTGCACCCCTGGACAGGCCTCACCTCCTCTGCCCTCTGGACCGGCCTCACCTCCTCTGTCCCCTGGACAGGTCTCACCTCCTCTGCACCCCTAGGCAGGCCTCTCCACCTCTGCACCCCTGGACAGGCTTCTTCTCCTCGGCACCCCTGGAAAAGCCTCTCCTCCTCTGCACCCCTGGACATGCCTCTCCTCTTCTGCCTCCTGGACAGGCCTCACCTACTCTGTCCCCTGGACAGGTCTCACCTCCTCTGCACCCCTAGGCAGGCGTCTTCTCCTCTGCACCCCTGGAAAAGCCTCTCCTCCTCTGCACCCCTGGACAGGCCTCTCCTCTTCTGCCTCCTGGACAGGCCTCATCTACTCTGTCCCCTGGACAGGTCTCACCTCCTCTGCACCCCTAGGCAGGCCTCACCTCCTCTGCACCACTTGGACAAGCCTCACTTCCTCTGTACCCCTTTGGAAAGGCGTCACCTCCTCTGTAACCCTGGTTAAGCCTCACCTCCTCTGCACAACTAGACAGGCCTCACCTCCTTTGCACCTGGTCAGGCCTCACCTCCTTAGCACCCCTGGGACAGGCCTCACCTCCTCTGCACCCCTGGGACAGGCCTCACCTCCTCTGCACCCCTGGGACAGGCCTCTCCTCCTCTGCACCCCTGGGACAGGCCTCTCCTCTTCTGCACCCCTGGACAGGCCTCACCTCCTCTGTACCCCTGGACAGGCCTCACCTCCTTTGCACCCTGGACAGGCCTCACCTCCTCTGCACCCCTGGGCAGGCCTCTCTTCCTCTGCACCTCTGGACAGGCCTCACCTCCTCTACACCCCTGGACAGGCCTCTCCTCCCCTGCACCTCTGGACAGGCCTCACCTCCTCTGCACCCCTGGACAGGCCTCTCCTCCTCTGCACCCCTGGACAGGCCTCTCCTCCTCTGCACCCCTGGACTGGCCTCTCCTCCTCTGCACCTCTGGACTGCCTCACCTCCTCTGCACCCCTGGACAGACCTCACCTCCTCTGCCCCCCCTGGACAGGCCTCACCTCTACTGCACCAAGGGACAGGCCTCTCGGTGCTTCTTACAGGAGTTCTCAGTGAAGCGCCTCTGACTCCGCCCTGAGCGTCGGGGCGCTATGCACAGGCCCCGTAGAGAGACACTGCTCCCCTGGACCTGCCCAGAGGCGCCCAGGTATTTTTGACTTTATTATTTATTTATTTATGCATTTTTATATAGCGCGGACTTTACCCGAAGGCGTCAGAGTGCTTCACAGTAGGAACAGAAAAGATACAAGATGAGAACATTACACGAGAACAGATTACAAAGGCAGACGTTACATTACATACAGTAAAAGTGAAAATTGTGAGCAAACTAAATACATGAGGTAGTAAAAATTGTGAGCAACCAGAAATATGTTACGTTACATAAGGTAAAAGTGACAATTGTGAGCAACCAAAATACATGAGATAGTAAAAAGTTGTGAGCAACCAAAAAATACATGAGGTAGTAAAAAGTGTAAAAGAGGAAACAGTGACAAGTGTGCAGGTTACAAAAGAGAACAAAGTATAAATTGAGGTATAATACTGCAATATGTGGTAGACACTCAGGCCCCAGAACAAGCGTTACGTGGGCAAAGGTGGCACTTGTGCAAGTATCAAAGGAAGAAGCATGTGAGGTAGCAAACCGTGTGTTACAAAGGCAAACTGAAGTGTGCATGATTACAAAAGGGTACTAAACACAAGTACATGGAAAATACTGCAAAAAGGCAAACACTCCAACCACAAGAACACACTGGGAAGGCACTTCATGGTCATGTAAAGTAGAACTTATCAGTAGTGGGAGGTATTCCTTCAAATAACAAAGAGGACATGAATTACTATTGGAGGTGTCTCTGGAGGAGGAGAACTTTGAGGTCCCTTTTGAAGGCCTGGGAGGAGGCGGTGGTCCGAAGCTGAGGCGGCAGGGAGTTCCAGATTCTCACTGCGCTGCCTGAAAAGGATTGGGCCATCGTTCTTTCCTTCTTGAAAGTGGGAGGTTCAAGCAGTAGATTCTCCGCATTGCGTGAAGGTCTAGAGCCTCCTTTCAGTTTATTCGCCAGATAGCGAGGAGAGGAGGAGTGCAAGGCTTTGTGGGTGATACAAGCGGTCTTGTAGATAGCTCTAGCCTCGAAAAGGAAGCCATCGGTGTGATGTGATCGCTTCTTTTGGCCCCATAAATGAAACAAGCTGCTGAATGGAAAACAGACTTAAGTGGGGACAGGTGAGATTTGGGGAGGCCAGTAAGAAGAGAATTGCAGTAGTCTAGTCTGGAGAGGACCAGCGATTGCACCAGGATTATAAGGTCCTGCTCCGGGAAGAAGCGACGGACTCCCCAAAGAAGGCGCAGTTGGTATTGAGCAGATTTTGCAACGGAATTGATGTGGGGAGTTAGATTGAGTTTTTTGTCTAGAATGACACCAAGGGATTTTGCGTTGTCGACAATGATGGGTTTATTGTTTAGTAGATTCATCTAATCCATCCATGATTGAACCGGGGGAGGGGAGAGTGAGGAGGAGAAGAGGAGGAATTCAGTTTTGGAGGGATTCAGAATCAGTGGGTGAGTTGACATCCAGTTTTGAATGGAGTCGAGAGTAGAGCTTAGGATGGAGAGATCGTGAGTGGAAGCAACCTTGAGGTAGAGTTGAGTGTCGTCTGCATAGAGATGATAGTGAATCCCAGATTTGCTTAGGAGATTTCCCAGTGGTTCTAAATAGAGATTGAACCCCGAAGTGTCCTCTCTGGGAGGGGGCAGATCTCTGGGGTATTTCTGACTTGTGGTGATGATCGTGTCTTGTTTCTAGAAAAGAAGGGGGGTCCAAAAGAGACTCCAAGGCTATATCAGTCTTCACTTAGTTTGTGTAAGAGGGACACACTCAAAAACTCTGGACCTCTGAGTTTTGAACAGATAAAGTCTTTAAGGGGGTTGTGAGTGTGCTTACAACAGTTCTTCGTTTCATCAGGCTGAATCCTTAGTCATATAGATTGAGTCAAAAGTCCATTTTTTAATATAGAAAGGCGATCTTTATTGATTCGAATAAAAACATGAACAGCCGACACGTGTTTCGCCCCCTTTGGCGATTCGCGCCAGGGCTTTTTCAAGGCTATTTACATATAAGTCTGCTCATTGCAGTTCTTCCTCATTATTATGCTGGTTTCCAACAAACATCCGATTTTTCAATAGTATAAATTTGTGAGGGGAAATCCCTAAGTTCCGAAGTCAGGAGCCTGCAGGTCGTTCCTTCCGCTTTCGGAATCGGATCGTGTCTTGTGCAGCTGACACAGCACCCCACTGTACCCCACTCCTGATGTCTGTCCCTCTGGGGGTGTTATACTGCGTGTGTCTCTTCTTGTGCACAACTTGTGATAATAAATGTTTAATCCGAGTGACTTGACTCCCCACGGCCTCGTTCACGCTTTATAAACAAAACTGTTGGACAGGCCTTGTGGAAGGCCCCGGACCCCTGCTCCTCCTGTGTCCTAGACAAGAAATATCCCGGCAACCCACCGGAGCAACCCACGGTCCGTCCCCGACGGAACTCCAGCTCCTGAACACCCCGGTATCGGCTTGCCCGGGCCCCTTCCAGAACCACTGCCCCCGGCCCAGCCGCCATTTTGGACACTACACGACAAGGCCACGTGGCCTCGGATCGACCCCAACCCCGGGCCTGGCCAGGCCCCGACATCGAGGCACCACCATCCACCCAGGGGGTGAAGAGACCACTTGGCAGGTAAATGGGAGAAGGAGTGTCGATGGCTCCCCTCCGCCAGGTGTCGATCGCCCCCAGCCTCCCCGGGCGCTGGCTCCACCCCCCTGCTGGGTGTCTGGACTCCCTCATCCCGGACCTCCCGACCTCCAAGTGCGAGGGTCCGGACATCAAAGGGCGCCAGACCTATAACTGGGGCAGCTCCAGAGCAGGAAGGCAGTTGTATCCTGGAGTCGAGAGACACCAAGACGAACTCATCCTTGGAGGCCTGCTGGCGCTGCCGCGGCTCCTTCTCGTGAACCATCTTCCAGGCCTGCTGGCGCTGCCGCGGCCCTCCTCATCGTGAAACCATCTTCGAAGCCTGCTGGCGCTGCCGCGGCCCTCCTCATCGTGAAACCATCTTCGAAGCCTGCTGGCGCTGCCGCGGCCCTCCTCATCGTGAAACCATCTTCGAAGCCTGCTGGCGCTGCCGCGGCCCTCCTCATCGTGAAACCATCTTCGAAGCCTGCTGGCGCTGCCGCGGCCCTCCTCATCGTGAAACCATCTTCGAAGCCTGCTGGCGCTGCCGCGGCCCTCCTCATCGTGAACCATCTTCGAAGCCTGCTGGCGCTGCCGCGACCCTCATCATCGTGAACCATCTTCGAAGCCTGCTGGCGCTGCCGCGGCCCTCATCATCTTGAACCATCTTCGTAGCCTGCTGGCGCTGCCGCGGCCCATCCTTGCGAACCCTCAAGCTCGAGGATTGTGAGCTCCATCTCCTGCTGCTCCCGTACCGGCCCGGTACTAAGACTGTCCCGCTACCCCTTTTCCCCAAAGAGACTAGAATTGGCAGGATCCTCGTATCCTGGTCCCGCTGTATCGTTTATCACCTTGCCTCAAGATTTCTATATAAAGTGTGCAGAACTCATCTTTGTGTGGTGTCCATCTGTGGGGGGGGAAGTTACTTGTCTGTACGAACACCGGAGAAGGCCCTCACCGGTGTACTCGGCCGACCCTCCGGGTCTCCGTCTAACAAAAACTTCTTAAAATAAATACAGAATAAACCCCTCCCTGGGGGACTGCTGCTGCCTCCTCCTTGGGGCGCCTGTAGAAGGATAGGAGGGGCCCCTCTGCTGCTCCTTGTGGGAGGGGCACCTCTGCTGCTCCTTGTGGGAGGGGCCCCTCTGCTGCTCCTTGTGGGAGGGGTCCCTCTGCTGCTCCTTGTGGGAGGGGTCCCTCTGCTGCTCCTTGTGGGAGGGGCCCCTCTGCTGCTCCTGTGGGAGGGGCCCCTCTGCTGCTCCTCTTGGGAGGGGCCCCTCTGCTGCTCCTCTTGGGAGGGGCCCCTCTGCTGCTCCTCTTGGGAGGGGCCCCTCTGCTGCTCCTCTTGGGAGGGGCCCCTCTGCTGCTCCTTGAGGGAGGGGCCCCTCTGCTGCTCCTCTTGGGAGGGGCCCCTCTGCTGCTCCTCTTGGGAGGGGCCCCTCTGCTGCTCCTCTTGGGAGGGGCCCCTCTGCTGCTCCTCTTGGGAGGGGCCCCTCTGCTGCTCCTCTTGGGAGGGGCCCCTCTGCTGCTCCTCTTGGGAGGGGCCCCTCTGCTGCTCCTCTTGGGAGGGGCCCCTCTGCTGCTCCTCGTGGGAGGGGCCCCTCTGCTGCTCCTCGTGGGAGGGGCCCCTCTGCTGCTCCTCGTGGGAGAGGCCCTTCTGCTGCTCCTCGTGGGAGGGGCCCTTCTGCTGCTCCTCGAGGGAGGGGCCCTCTGCTGCTCCTCGAGGGAGGGGCCCTCTGCTGCTCCTCGAGGGAGGGGCCCTCTGCTGCTCCTCGAGGGAGGGGCCCTCTGCTGCTCCTTGCGGGAAGGTCCCCTCTGCGTCTGGGAGGGGCCCCTCTGCTGCTACTTGGGGGAGGGGCCCCTCTGCTGCTCCTCGAGGGAGGGCCCCTCTGCTGCTCCTCGAGGGAGGGGCCCCTCTGCTGCTCCTCGAGGGAGGGGCCCCTCTGCTGCTCCTCGAGGGAGGGGCCCCTCTGCTGCTCCTCTTGGAAGGGGCCCCTCTGCTGCTCCTCGTGGGAGGGGCCCCTCTGCTGCTCCTCGTGGGAGGGGCCCCTCTGCTGCTCCTCGTGGGAGGGGCCCCTCTGCTGCTCCTCGTGGGAGGGGCCCCTCTGCTGCTCCTCGTGGGAGGGGCCCCTCTGCTGCTCCTCCTGGGAGGGGCCCCTCTGCTGCTCCTCCTGGGAGGGGCCCCTCTGCTGCTCCTCCTGGGAGGGGCCCCTCTGCTGCTCCTCCTGGGAGGGGCCCCTCTGCTGCTCCTCCTGGGAGGGGCCCCTCTGCTGCTCCTTCTGGGAGGGGCCCCTCTGCTTCTGATTGTGGTGGGGGGGGAAGTTAGGTGGCTGGAAAGAGGAAAAGAAAGGGGAGGCTGGGACATCTTAAGGATTTTGGGGGCCCTGGACCAAACATTTTGGGCCCCTGCTCAGAGCAGTTGTGAATTCCTGATCCAGTCAGACTGCTCCAGACTCTAAAGTGTGTCCAATGACTCAGCAGCAGCTCACTGACGTCACTGCACACAATCCCTGCCACCCACCTGTAATACAAATATATGAAAACAAACTGTATTTAAAAACTATTCAAGGTCATCGGGGCAGGGCTGTGTGGAGAACAGAGCCAGGTCTATCAGGGGCCCCTGAAAGGCTGGGGCCAGAGCCAGGTCTATCAGGGGCCCCTGAAAGGCTGGGGCCCGGGGCCAGAGCGCACTTTGCCAAGGCCTTAAAACGACTCTGGGAGGAGGGAGAGGGCGAAACAGGGGGAGGGGAGGTGGAGAGAAAGCAATCAGAGAGAGGAAAGAAGTGGAGATGGGTGTATGGATTGATGGGTGGATGGATGGATGGATGGGTGGGTGGGTGGGTGGGTGAATGGATGGATGATGGAAGGGTAGATGGATGGTAGGGTAGATGGATGAATGGGTGGGTGGGTGTGTGGATGGTTAGATGAATGAAATGGAAATTATGTTTATAAAGCGCTCGCATGCCGAGGCGTCTTGGCACTGAAACAATGAGACAACAGTGCACTGACAGTTGCTAAAGCTAGTTAAGACGGAAACAGCCAGGACTCCAAGCAAGTTAGTTTGCAGCCTCATGGCAGTTGGCATCTAATTCCATAATTTGGAGGCACGATAGGCAAAACCTCTGCCCCCCCAACTGGCTCTGCAATATTTCGGTGTTTGAACAAGACCCCCATTCGTTGATCTTAAGTTCCTCGTGGGAACATACCTTGGGAAGAGTTTCTGGATATCGGCTGCTCGGCCACCGTAAAGTGCCTTATGGACCTGACAGAGAGCCTTAACCTCCACTCTGTGCTGGGTGGGAAGCCACTGGAGTGATCTGATTCCAGCTGAAGTGGAATGAATGGCTTTTCAGAATATTTAAAAGCAAACGGGCAGCTGCGTTTTGAAGAGACTGTAATTTTGCCAGCTGAGCTTTATGAATGCCCACAAACAGAGCATTACAGTAGATAATATTGGTCAAACAGGAATGAAAACTGATGTCCGGGACTTCCGGATCTCTTGATACGGATATAATAATTTGGGAATCATCCGCATAGGAGACCAGGGTGAAGCCACGCTCTCCAACAATTGTGGCTAGTGGGGTGACTTATAGGTTGAAAATGGTGGGTGATAGAGCTGAGCCCTGCGGCACCCCACAAGGAAGGTGGGAGGTGTCAGATTGCAGATGACCCCAGATGATACTCTGCTCTCTGGATGCAAGGAAGGAGGTGAGGAGGGCCAGGGCCATCTCCCCAATCCCCAAAGTCTTCAGCCGCTGCACTAACACCGTTCGATTCACGCTGTCAAATGCTGCCGATAGATCTAGGAGGGTGAGGATGACCCAGCCGCCCCTTGTCAACCTGACCACAAATCCCTTCTGTAGCCATTATCAGCGCCATGAACGGAAGCCATGCTGGCTATAATCTAACAAATTGTTACATTCAAGGAATTGAGTCAGTTCCATATTCATTGTTTTTTACAGGATTTTGGCTGCTGGTGGCAAACAGGAGATTGGACGGTAGGGCAGGTTTCTTTAGGATTGGCCTGATACAGACTTTTTTCCAGGCACATGGAAAACTCCCTGAGTCAAGTACTTTGTTAAGAAGGGGGGTTACATAAGCACTAATTGTGTCTGGAACTTAATGAAGAATTGCGGGAGGACACGGATCATTAGGTGAGCCTGACTTGGTGGTTAAAAGAAGGTGCTTCACCTGCTGTGGTGTGAAACTTAAAAAGCTTATGAGTTGGCTCTGAGAGCTGACCACGTCCTCTGATAACTTAGAGTAAGCAGTTGTAGTGGTTACGGTAGGAAGGAGCTCGTCATAAATATTTTGGACTTTTGATTGAAAAAAAACTAGCCAGCTTATTACAAAAGGCTTGATCAGGCTTAAACTGAGGGATGGGTCGGTGGCTGGATGGATGGATGGAAAGAGAGAGAGAGAGATTGCACAAGAACGTTAAGAGAGCGAAGCTGATTTGAACATTTTTGCCAGGGTCGCTGCTGGTTGCCAGTCCCGTCCGGCTAGGAAGGACCACGCGGAGGCAGGAGCTGCTGGTACCACAGAGTCCTATATCACTACCACTGGAGCGGGGGTGTCACTTCTTCTTGTCCTAATAACCCCCCTCCTTTCTGTCCCCCTCCCCAGCAGAAGTAATGTCCAGGTGTCTGGGGAGGGACAACTCTCTGTTGCTGCAGAGTCCTGCTTTCCTGTGTTGTACACTACTACATACAGTGCTTAATTTGTAAAAGAATGAGAGCCGGGCCCAAAGTTGTACTCAGAAGCCCACAGCCGGCGCTACTGAATGTCGGGTGCTGAATACCAAGGCTGAGCAGTCTGGATTCCACCTCATGGTTCTTTAATCCAGATAATCTCGCCTCCTTAATCTCACTCCTGTAGGTCCCTGCTTTCTCCCTTTGGCACTTTTTTCATCGTTCTCCCCCCTTGTGTGTTTTTCACTACCTCATTATGGGTCAAAGTCTGATGAGGAAAAATAAGTGCCGGCCCCCAAATAGAGAGTGCTGATGGGCCCCATCTGTGACCACCTGCTCAAATAAGCCCTAAACATTATCTTACCCCACGGTTGACAAATGAAAGAATTTAGGGCCATCAGGAGGGGTGAGGGGAAGAAGAAAAACAGACAGGAAGGAGAAGAATGAAAGGAAAGAAAACACGAAAAAAGTGTGCTGAGGAAGAGAATACACACAAGCCACTCCATGACCACATCTGCTCGACCCATCACTGTGGACTTCTGCGTTTTAGCTGTTGCTTCAAATACTATGGTGGTCTCATGGTCCTCGGGAGGGGGGTAATCTGGCCTGGCTCATGGTGGTCTGGCTCATGGTGGTCTCATGATCCTACGGGTGGTCTGGCTCCTGGTGGTCTCATGAGCCTACGGGTGGTCTGGCTCCTGGTGGTCTCATGAGCCTACGGGAGGGGTGTAATCTGGTCTCACTCATGGTGGTCTCATGATCCTATGGGTGGTCTAGCTCATGGTGGTCTAATTAGCCTACGGGTGGTCTGGCTCCTGGTGGTCTCATGAGCCTACGGGTGGTCTGGCTCCTGGTGGTCTCATGAGCCTACGGGAGGGGTGTAATCTGGTCTCACTCATGGTGGTCTCATGATCCTATGGGTGGTCTAGCTCATGGTGGTATAATGAGCCTACGGGTGGTCTGGCTCCTGGTGGTCTCATGAGCCTACGGGTGGTCTGGCTCTTTCTTCCAAACATCTTGTGTCGGTGTAGATGCGGCCAAAGAATGGGATCTCTTCTTTTTCTAGTTTACGCTTGACTGGATTCAGTCAATCCAACGCCGTCCTGCTGGAGGTCTCGCCTACTCAGCCAGGAAGCCCAGACTCTGGGCCTCATTTATGAGGTTTTGGGTAGGGCAGCACCAAAAGGAATCTTGCTGCACTGCTCTATGCCAGAACAAAAGGGCAGGAATGTGCCGTATCTATGTGATACAGCGCATTCCTGTCCTATCCCCCAGCGGAGGCGCACAATGGGCTGCCATCCGCCAATACAGGCATCCTTTCTCCATGGTGCAATGCAAGGGTGCCTGCGTTGCAGGGTTGATTGATTTTGTGAAGGAAGGGAGACCTTCCTGCACAAAGTCAATCACAAGAGGCGATTTCCTTTGTCTATTAGTGCGGCAGACTGCAGCACTAATAGAAAAAGGAAAGCATGGGGGGGGGGGGGGGACATAAAATAAATCTCCTTGTTGTGCCTCCCTAATGCCACCCCTGGGGTGGCGTTAGATTCTGTCATATTCCCAGGTTCACAATGTATCGTACATCAGGGAATGCGTCAGGTTCCATGAGTGTTGTGTGGGAACACCCACAGTAACACCCATGGAACACCCTTTTCATGCAGTGTTCTGAGTGAAAGGGGCACATATTTATAAGGAGAACAAAACAGGGTCCTGACTCTTAACCAGCAAGGCTTAGTCAAATTGATCAGTGCAACAAAACAGCTGCCAGTGCTGGACACAATTAAATCAACTTATTGTAAAAAGACTGTTACGAACAAAACAGATCAGTCGGTTGTCACTAACGTCACTAGTTTATTTTGGTAAATGAATTACTTCATCAATTTATTTCTCATTTTCTCTCAAAAAGCATTTTTTATGCATATATACAAGATATACAAAATGTTCAAACAGTAGAAAACAAATAAACATTTACAATTTGTCCTCACATCCACTCTCCACACTGTTTACACCATACATTCATTCAACACTCACCATGCATACAACATAAACCACTGAGGTATAGACCTTTGTCAAAAAAAGCAATATTTAAACCAACCAATTAATTAGTGGATCCAATAGTTACAATACTTTTTCTATGCATTTTTTCATGACAAATCTTTTTTGGACTGAAACCTGTAATATCGTATTACAGGACTTGTAGTAATTTTGTTTTAACAAAGGTCAATTTAGGTCGACGCTTTTCGAACCCCGTACTGCGGGGTTCTCGTCAGGACCAGAAAGATTTCTACAAAACAAAAGACAACAATTTCCATATTAAAAACCTATAACATTGCCAAACTCTAATTAACAACAAAACAGCCACCAGTCGGCTCCACCACGCCTACCTTGACAATCCCGCTATTGATGTTTCTTTAGTTGTATGATAAATATTGTGTTTTGAAATTCTGCATACAGGAAGACAAGGACATAACAATAATGACTTAATATTCATTGCACCGACCACTACATGTCCTATCTGCACATCCAATGTGCACTCTGGCACTGACCTTTTAGATGAAGTGCGAATCCTGACCAGTACTCGTGATGGCAAGAACCATTATTCCAACTTGTAAAGGGTAATTGGCTTGGCCGCTGAAAGTTGGCTGCTAGTACTCCACTTGCCCTGTAAAATGTAACAAACCATCTAACATCCACTTAAGTCGAGTTCGGATGAGGTAATCTCGTCCATGGTTGTAAAACGGACTTACTTTTGAAATTGGCGTGGCGCGCCTGGTTACATGCAGGCAGTGTGCCTTCCCACGTGTTTGTTTACTCAAAGACGCCCGTTTCAAGGAACATAATAAAAGGCAGCTTTAGTTTCTATGACCCCCGAACGGCTCTATCTCGTAAACTCCCTAGAGCGGAGAAGTGGTCTTCCAGCATGCTTCTAGCGCCCCGGGTCCGATAGCGCTGCTTGGTAACTCGTGACGAAGCATTCCCTTACCTAACAGCGCCTCTGTTGCGATCTCGCGATGGCTCCTCATCCGCTTCCTGCCTCGTGTAGCGGTCATGTGATCGGCACTTGCGATCTCGCGATGGCTCCTCATCCGCTTCCAGCCTCGTGTAGCGGTCATGTGATCGGCACTTGCGATCTCGCGATGGCTCCTCATCCGCTTCCTGCCTCGTGTAGCGGTCATGTGATCGGCACTTGCGATCTCGCGATGGCTCCTCATCCGCTTCCAGCCTCGTGTAGCGGTCATGTGATCGGCACTTGCGATCTCGCGATGGCTCCTCATCCGCTTCCTGCCTCGTGTAGCGGTCATGTGATCGGCACTTGCGATCTCGCGATGGCTCCTCATTCGCTTCCAGCCTCGTGTAGCGGTCATGTGATCGGCACTTGCGATCTCGCGATGGCTCCTCATCCGCTTCCTGCCTCGTGTAGCGGTCATGTGATCGGCACTTGCGATCTCGCGATGGCTCCTCATCCGCTTCCTGCCTCATGTAGCGGTCATGTGATCGGCACTTCTTAAAGGGACATATACCTCTGAAACATTGTCCCCGAACAGCGCATGCTCTGGATGATAGTTGAAATCATGATTGATTGGACATACTGTAATGATTTAGTTTTTGGGATTATATGTCAATCCGTCATTTTACATTTGATTGAAGGACTTCTGGTCCCCAGTTTAAACGTGGGTGCACCTCACTAGAATTTCACATAGGCGAAAGTACTGAAACATCATAGCACCTCATCCCTCCAAGTCTGCCAATCATATAGTGTGTGGTTGATGCAGTCTGTCTCCTATTAACACTACCCTCGCTTGTGCCATCCGTACTTGAAACCAATGGGATGACAATACTTTTTCTCCTTCAAACATCATCGTGCATGTATAGTGAATGCTAAGCTCAGAAACGTATCGATCTTTAAATGCCACAATGTGACACAGTAGCCTCCCCTGGTTTAGTCAAATGACCCATTATCATGAGGTCTTTCATTGATCTGCTGAATGAGTGATTCAAGGGGTCCCCTTAAACACTTCCGAAATTTCGTTAAGTCCAGTAATGGCAGTGTTATATTTCATGATAAGTAAGGCCTCTCTTTGTGCCAGTTTAGCCTCCGTGCCGCTGCCTCTAGGATCCTGCTCAATGTCCAGCGAAGGTCTTCCTCTTTGTGTTTACACACTTTCCAGTGTTGAACTAATGGCGCTTTTGGAACTGCTCGTCGTATCCTGGACTTATGCTGAGTAATTCTCTGCCTTGCTTCCTGGGAGGTTTTGCCAATATACAATTTTGGACAAGGACACCATACCCCATACATTATATTCATCGTTTGGCAACTGGTGAACGCTTCGTGTTTCCAATGTATTCCATTGAAAGTGAAAACGGAACCCTCCCCCGTTGAATCACAACATGTGCAGTTACCGCACCTGTGGTGTCCAACTACTGGGGGTAACCCCAACATCCCTCTCAGTGTAATTTTTGGTTCACGTGGAAGGGCTGCTCGCACTATATGATTTGCCACACTTCTCTCTTTTTTATAGGCGAACAACGGAGGTTCTTTTAAATCACCATGTAGGTCTTTAACCAGGTGCCAATTTTGCATGACCAATTTACGCAACTGATTTGTATTTGGTCCAAAGGTACTTACACAGACAATCCTTTTTTGGTCCTTTTTCGTCTTTTTCTGTAACAGTTTCTCTTGGGACCCACCATGCCCTTTTTAATGCATGTTTTATAAGTTTTTTAGGGTAGCCCCTTTCCAATAATCATTCCATAAGGCCATTCGCATGGATGAAATACTCGTCTTTGTTGGAACAATTTAGTCGAATTCTCAGAAATTGGCCAAACGGCAGGTTCTGTTTAATCCCCCTTGGATGATGACTGGAAAAATGCAATGCTTTATTCCTATCCCTAGGCTTGCGAAACAATGTTGTGCCTAATGTGCCTTCGGTTGCATAAACTTGTACGTCCAAAAAAGTGATATTCCTAGTGGACGCTGAATGGCTGAATTTTATATCTTCCGTTCTCATATTGAGCCTTGTAACAAACTCATTTAGGCTATCCTGGGGTCCTGACCAAATAAAAAACACATCGTCAATATAACGCATGTATTTAGTAATATATTCAGCAAAAGGATTGTTGTTGTACACGAACCTGCTTTCATAAAGGCCCATAAATAGGACCGCTAGCTCCGGTGCGAAGGGGCAGCCCATGGCTACCCCCTTGGTCTGATAGTAAAAGTCATTGTCAAATTGAAAATAATTTTTTTGTAAGGCAAATTTCGCAAGTTTCATGATGAACTCCGTTGGTACCCTAGTGGGTTGTTCCCGTTGTTCCAAAAAATATGTTAATGTTTCTAAAGCCTGTTCCTGAGGTATTTGCGTATATAAAGACACGATGTCCATGGTCACCATCAGTTGGTTAGTTTCATCAAATTGAATAGATGTAATTTCATTGATGAATGCTGTTGTGTCTTTAAGGTGTGCAGGCACCTTCTCTATCAATGGTTTCAGGAAGTGGTCAATGTACTTTGCCACTGGCTCGGACAGTGAATCACACCCTGAAATTATTGGGCGGCCGGGGGAGTTTACTGCATCCTTATGCATCTTCGGCAGAACATAAAACAACGGTGTTCGTGGATGCTTGTTCTGAAGAAATACAAATTCTTTTGGTCCTAGGATCCCAATATCATGTCCTTCCTGGAGGATGTTGAAGAGTTCATTTTGTAATTCCTTGACTGGGTTATGATTGATCTTTTTATAACAAGTCGGATCTTCCAGTTGATGTCCCAAAGGACTACAGCCCCTCCTTGATCCGCTTGTTTTATAATAAGCGATCTGTCATTTTTTAAGGAAGAAATGGCATCCTTTTCATTTTTTGTTAGGTTGTACTTTACAAATTGTTTCTTTTGCTCCATAGTAGTAATACCTGATAGGGTTGTCCTCTCAAAGGTAATCACCTCTTTTGGAAATTTTGATGAAGGAGGGCAGAATAATGATTTTTTCCGAAAGCCCGTTTCTTCCATCAGGGCCGGCTCTAGGGTCATGGTGGCCCTGGGCAAGGAGAGTAGGTAGTGCCCAGAAGAAGGGGTCCGGACGGGGCGGAGCGCGCAGGCCAGTAAAGAGGGGAGGGGGTCAGGGTGTTTAGAAGTGGAACAGAGCGGAGGCCGCAAAATCCCTGCCAGGGGCCACCACGCAAATATGTATCCATCCTCAGAGGATTAATATATTAAGGATATATATTGGCGTGGTGGCCCCTGGGGTTTGGTGGCCCTGTGCAGGTGCACAGCTTGCACATGCCTAGAGCCGGCCCTGAGGTTTAATATTGTGAGAAGTTGGCCTGGTATATAATGCTCACTAATTCTTAGTGATCACTTTGTACCATGCCAAGCAACCCTTATGATGATGGTTGTAATTCAACCTTGTAGACCAGTTATCCTAGTGGTAACGTGGACTAAGCAGTCTTAGGCTAAACTCTGAAAGGCATGTGAAGCCAGCTGTTATACCATACACAACCCCCTTGAATACCAAATGAAAGGGACACCACACAGATATATATTGAAAATATATATTGATTTATTAACTATAAAATCCCCTGGACTCTTTATGAGCACAGAAGCACAAGTGTTAAATCACAAGACAGTTTAAAATACACAAAAGTTGCACAATATGGATGAGCCCTAGGGGCCACCTAAACCATATACTAAGAAAGTGGTATAAGAGATACCAATAGGAAAGTGAACAGGCCTAGGGCCTCGGGAATCGCTGGAGCTATTCGAGACTAGCAGTGACTAAGTCGGGAGAGGCCCACGGGACTCGGGTGCAATGTTTAAAGTGCACGCACTTTCCAATGTAAAGTCTATGGTGCGTAAAAAGTACAAAGTTAGAAAGTTAGGAACCTTCCGAGTGACCTACGGAGTTGAAACTTAAGACACAGGCCCTTGAGATGTGTACCAGTGCAGGAGCACCGGCGGAGCTGAGTTACCTCACCCACAGGAAGCGGGTGCACAGGGTCGAAGTAGTGTCGGGTTTCGTCACGCTGGTCGATGGTGCTTGGAGCTGAAGATGCTGCAGGCGGCTCGATGTAAAGAGTTCCGGTGGATCCAAGGATGGATCTGAAGATGTGAAGACCTGAAAGCAGAGGGGACAGTGTTCAAAGTCACTAGCCAGTGACTACCGTGGAACCAGATTGGAACCAGGCGATGTCGGGTGCAAACAGGCGTTGTCGGGTAGCTTCTTTCTGCAGCCACGTGGATACCCGGAGTCGAGGACGTCCAGGAGTCGGTCACAAGCTGTCCCACGTAGGCTTCTCGCTGTTGGCGGTGTCGGCGACCTGATCGGAGCAAACAGGCCTTGGCAAATGCAAGCCACGCAGAAGTTGAAAGATGCTGATCACTCGGACCAGCAAGGTCAGAGCGGGTGCTCCTTTTTACAGGAGCTTGGGTAGGTCTGGAGCAACCAGACCTGCTGTGTAAATTGTCGGTTTCGTCGCCAAGATGGCCGCTGACCACGTGGCTAGTGGCCGGGATGGCGCGTCAAGTGGCACGATGCAAAAGGGCCCCACGCAGATCGTGGAGATGCTGGAGGGCTGATCTTCGGTGCAAGGGCTGCTCGGTGGTGGGGGTTCTCAGTCCCCAAAGCACAACATCGAGGATGCCTCAGAAGCTGCGCAGTCAGCTTTTCGAGTGTCTTCCAAGAGGTCCGGTCCCACGTCACTCGGTGCCTCCACGGGTCCCTTCTTTGCGGGGACTGTGGATCGGGCTCTGAGAGGTCTGGGAGTCTGGTTCTTGTCGGGCTCTGGGCTCGGGCTCCGGCGGGAGGTGGCGGCAAAGCAGACGTTGAGTTGCTGGTTGGTACCTGTGTTCACAGGGTGGCCACTCCTAGGCCACAAGGGAGATTCTCTTCAGTCTTCTGTGCAGCAGAATGTCGAAGTCCAGTCTTCTTCTTCGTGTAAAGTTGATTCAGGATGATCTGCTGTGCAATGGCACTGCTCCCACTCTTATTCCCAATCTGAGGGGTGGATCACCTACTAGGTCCCTCCTCTGGGAGGAACCAGGAAGGGGGGCGGTTACACCCCCTTTCCTTTGTCCAGCTCCTCGCCAGGACTGGGGCTGGAAAGCCCCAGAACCGGTTTGGACTGGCCTATGCACGGGGACACCTTGTGTGCCCCGGGCATGTCTGATTCTTTTCAGCCCTGTCCTACCCAATACACAAAACCCTGTCTGGGGTGGTGCTCGCACCTCCCAAGGCAGGAAACCCTTTGTCCAGGCCACCATCTGCCGAGTTTCGGTCAGCAGCAGGAGGCCAGACTCGTGTCTGTGGTGGCAGCATCCATTTTGTGATGCTGAGGCTCTGTTTAACTTTAACCGGGGTTAAGGCTACACACATGTCGTGTCCCTCTAGAAGGGTGGAATGCTATCCCCGTTGCCAGAACTGGCGAGGGGATAGTATTCCAATTCGTATGACACCTTACTCGACATGTTTTGATAAAGCCAAACCAAAGATAGCAAATAACCGCGAGGATTATAATGCACTTAAGAGTATATGGTATGGCAATATCCCGGAACAGCTTAAGGAGTGGTTCCCGACAGCTGCAGACAGGCTCAGCTCATGCTAGAGCACCATCTCACATATTTCCAAGCACTCTGCCTCCAGGATTGATGAGGCCTTCCATAGGAGTGGCTGATAGGAACATATGTGTCCAGTTTAGGGTTAGGCACAGGCATACTGTACCTAAGTAAGAGGTGATTACACCAACTTACCCCAGCTGAGTGATCAGCCAGTTGTGTCAAATGTGGAGGCCAGGCCAGGGGTGGCACAATACATGCTGCAGCCCCTGGTAGGCCTTGGATACACCTATGCCCTGGGCACCTAGGGTGCACTGATACAGGGGCTCATAAGATGAACCAGTTCCAATTCGTAATGCACCTAGAGTGCATTGGCAATAATTTAGAGAGAGAACAGCAGGCTGTGGGTCTGATTAGCAGGCCCACAGCCACATTAAGTCAGAAACCAGCGAAGCAAAAAGCAAAAATTTGGGGTGACCATAGGATAGCAGACCCTACTATCCTACATAACCCCCCCCCCCCAAACGCAGGGACATTAGACTAACCTTGACCAGTTGTGTCTTCATGTTCTAAGTGGAAGTACCTGGAGAGACCATCTGCGTTGCCATGGTCAGTCCCTGGGCGGTGCTCCACTGTAAAGTCCATCCCCTGTAGGGAAATGGACCACCTGAGTAGTTTGGGGTTTTCACCCTTCATCTGATTAAGCCATAAGAGGGGCTTATGGTCGGTCTGAATCTTGAAGTGAGTGCCAAACAAGTATGGTCTCAACTTCTTCAGGGCCCACACCACAGCAAAGGCCTCCCTCTCTATAGCTGACCAACGTTTCTCTCTGGGGGTCAGCCTTCTGCTAATGAAAGCAATGGGCTGGTCCTGGCCATCTACATTAAGCTGTGAAAGCACTGCTCCCACTCCCAACTCAGAAGCATCTGTTTGGACAATGAACTCTCTTGAGTAGTCAGGACTCTTCAGGATAGGTGCAGAGCACATGGCCTTCTTCAGGTCATCAAATGCCTTTTGACAGATTTCTGTCCACTGAACCTTTTTGGGCATCTTCTTAGATGTCAGATCATTAAGAGGAGTCACAATGGACCCATAGTTCTTAACAAACTTCCTGAGTACCCAGTCAGGCCCAAGAAAGCTCTGACCTGAGTCTGGGTAGTTGGAGGGGACCAGTCCTTGATGGTCTGGATCTTACTCTCCAGTGGTTGAAAAATATTGGTGGGAAGGCCCTTATAAATATGCTCAATACATCTAGCAAATGATGTAAGAAAAACTTTGCAAAACCCTTAACGAAGTGGGCAATTCACTATTGGCGATCAACATTGATTTTTTAAGCCCAGATGCTGTGTTTATATGAAGGAGATATTTAGATATGCCTTTGTATAAAGAGATGCAGAAATCCATTCTTGATAGAATTAGGACTAGACTCAGGACTTTCCTAGACAGAGCTGCCAGTAACTTCATTCTGACAATGGGACTGGACGACCCCCTACAGTGGACATCGGATCTGGTACGGTATCTTGGTATGCGTGCAAAAGTCCCGGACACCGGCAACACCCCGCACGCAAAGATCCACTCCAGCCTGCACAATGGGGAAACCAAAAATCACGCAGAACCTGACTGTACCTGAGACTGCACCGGAGAATCATCCGAGCACCCGCACATTGGCTAAGCTGGCAACTATAGCCCACCAGATCCATGGGAACTTCCTGCCGAACTACCTTCCCCCTACCCCTCCTCGCTCTACTCCTCTCCACTTTCCTGCTGCTGACATCTGCCTTCACCTGTCCTGGCCCTTAGTCCCCACCCTGTCCATCTGTGAATTTTACCTCGTCTTTTGAGATCTAGCTATTTTGTCTGATGCCCGATGGAGCTACCTGGTTTAGCTATAGGGGAGATGGGCCGTGGACTCCCTCCTTGGTCGTCACCTACCCAATCGGTGTTAGACAGACTTCATTTTGTCTCTCCCTGTTGTCTCTTCCCTCATCCCCCCCTTTCTCTCCTTCCATGCCCCTCCCCTCTACGCTCCATTTATTTTGCCCTCCATGTTATTTAAATGCTTTCCATTGAGACCTAGCTATTTGGCCAATGCCCGGTGGAGCTACCTGATAGCTATAGTGGAGATGGGTTTTGGGACTTCCCCTCGACCGTCACCTACCCAGCCGGACTTTGGATAGACTTTCCTTTCGTCTCTCTGCCGTATCTCCCTCCCACCCCTTTACCCCCTTCCTCTCTACACTTCAATCATCTCGTCTCCTATGCTCTTGCATTTGTTTGTCTAGCATCTGATGTAAATTGGAACTGATGTAATCTTGTAATATTTGTGGAACCTCATGTAAAGCGCTCTGATACCTCCGGGTCTAGCCAGCGCTATATAAAACTCTTGAATAAATAAATAATAAATAATTAAATAAAGCTGGGATTGACAACTTTCAGCATTTGGGAGCTTGTAGAACAGGTGATTTTCACCTCCTTTGCAATCCTGAGTCGGTCTACAGGCTGGCACCATTCTTACGCCTCGCAAGTGAACTCTCTGAGCCTTTCCTCACCGTACCTCTCCACCGGGGGCTCCGGCCCTCTGGTCAGGGGCTGGGGGTCCTCAGCGGTATGCTAATGGCACGTGAAAGGGCCCAGTATAGAAATATGACACCACCCCAAACACATACACACATGACTCCCAGTTCTTTCAAGGTCACGTGGCACACACTACCCTCTTCAGGTAACGACGAAAAGAGCTCATTTCTACATTTAAACAAGCATTGGCAAGGGCTAGTAACGAACGCGCAATGCTTGCAGGGAATGCACGTCTGTCATGGATGCGAAGGGACCCTGACACACTCCTGTTGTGTAGAGAAAAGACAGCTCATGTCTGTCGGATTGAGCAGGGATGAGGCCGGACACAGGCGCAAGAGGCACCAATACGCGCTCCCGGCCGGGCTGAAACGATGGACACTCACTGTTCCCATAAAGGCGAAAGTTCAACATCACGCAGTCTCTTGGGCCTGCACAGTAAGGGGTGCAGCAGGCAGGAACAGAGAGCCCAGAATGAGACGGTGCCCAGAGAGACCGAGTGAACAACGGCCCTGGGGGCTGATGGACCGAAGAGGGGCTGAACCTGCCCAGAGCCCGGGGTGGCCTGGAGGGGACAAGAAGGAGTGCGGAGGGAGCTTGGGTGGCAGAGGTCTGGCCGGGCAGTGTGGCTGCAGTAGGGCCGGAGGTGGCTCCGGAGGGAGCCTGGGTGGCAGAGGTCTGGCCGGGCAGTGTGGCTGGAGCAGGGCCGGGGTGGCTCCGGGAGGAGCCTGGGTGGCAGAGGTCTGCCCGGGCAGTGTGGCTGCAGCAGAGCCGGGGATGGCTCCGGAGGGAGCCTGGGTGGCAGAGGTCTAGCAGGGCAGTGGGACTGGAGCAGGGCCGGGGGTGGCTCCGGCGGGAGCCTGGGTGGCAGAGGTCTGGCCGGGCAGTGGGGCTGGAGCAGGGCCAGGGGTGGCTCCGGAGGGGGCCTGGGGAGCAGAGGTCTGGCCGGGCAGTGGGGCTGGGGCAGGGCCGGGGGTGGCTCCGGAGGGAGCCTGGGGGCAGAAGTCTGGCCGGGCAGGGTGGCTTCAGCAGGGCCGGGGGTGGCTCCGGAGGGGGCCTGGGGGGCAGAGGTCTGGCCGGGCAGTGGGGCTGGGGTAGGGCCGGGGGTGGCTCCGGAGGGGGCCTGGGGAGCAGAGGTCTGGCCGGGCAGGGTGGCTTCAGCAGGGCCAGGGTTGGCTCCGGAGGGGGCCTGGGGAGCAGAGGTCTGGCCGGGCAGTGGGGCTGGGGCAGGGCCGGGGGTGGCTCCGGAAGGGGCTTGGGGAGCAGAGGTCTGGCCGGGCGGCTTCAGCAGGGCCGGGGTTGGCTCCGGAGGGGGCCTGGGGAGCAGAGGTCTGGCCGGGCAGTGGGGCTGGGGCAGGGCCGGGGACGGCTCCGGAGGGGGCCTGGGGAGCAGAGGTCTGGCCGGGCAGGGTGGATTCAGCAGGGCCAGGGGTGGCTCCGGAAGGGGCCTGGGGAGCAGAGGTCTGGCCGGGCAGTGGGGCTGGGGCAGGGCCGGGGGTGGCTCCGGAGGGGGCCTGGGGAGCAGAGGTCTGGCCGGGCAGGGTGGATTCAGCAGGGCCAGGGGTGGCTCCGGAAGGGGCCTGGGGAGCAGAGGTCTGGCCGGGCAGGGTGGCTTCAGCAGGGCCGGGGGTGGCTCCGGAGGGGGCCTGGGGGGCAGAGGTCTGGCCGGGCAGTGGGGCTGGGGCAGGGCCGGGGGTGGCTCCGGAGGGGGCCTGGGGAGCAGAGGTCTGGCCGGGCAGGGTGGCTTCAGCAGGGCCAGGGGTGGCTCCGGAGGGGGCCTGGGGAGCAGAGGTCTGGCCGGGCAGTGGGGCTGGGGCAGGGCCGGGGGTGGCTCCGGAGGGGGCCTGGGGAGCAGAGGTCTGGCCGGGCAGTGGGGCTGGGGCAGGGCCGGGGGTGGCTCCGGAAGGGGCCTGGGGAGCAGAGGTCTGGCCGGGCAGGGTGGCTTCAGCTGGGCCGGGGGTGGCTCCGGAGTGGGCCTGGGGAGCAGAGGTCTGGCCGGGCAGTGGGGCTGGGGCAGGGCCGGGGGTGGCTCCGGAGGGGGCCTGGGGAGCAGAGGTCTGGCCGGGCAGTGGGGCTGGGGCAGGGCCGGGGGTGGCTCCGGAAGGGGCCTGGGGAGCAGAGGTCTGGCCGGGCAGGGTGACTTCAGCAGGGCCGGGGGTGGCTCCGGAGGGGGCCTGGGGAGCAGAGGTCTGGCCGGGCAGTGGGGCTGGGGCAGGGCCAGGGGTGGCTCCGGAGAGGGCCTGGGGAGCAGAGGTCTGGCCGGGCAGTGGGGCTGGGGCAGGGCCGGGGGTGGCTCCGGAAGGGGCCTGGGGAGCAGAGGTCTGGCCGGGCAGTGGGGCTGGCACTATAACGCTGTATACGCTCATGAGGCGGGGGGGATGCTGAGAGGGGGGCCCCTAAGCGTGAACGGCAAAAAGGCTCATGGCCGCGCACGCTCACAATATTAGCCTTTATCGGGTCACATTCAGGGTCAGTCACATCGGGTGTTTCAATGTCCCCAGAGGGTCAATCTCAGGCTGTTGATGTGAGATACAACGCCTAGTGGCCTCTGGCGCCTCCTTCAAGGAACACAAGCGGAGTCCGTGACAATATACCAGGGATAATTCCAGCTGTTGTCGTTTTGAACATCTGCTTTTGCGACAGGCTGATGGAGCAGGGCCGGGGGTGGCTCCGGAGGGGGCCTGGGTGGCAGAGGTCTGGCCGGGCAGTGGGGCTGGGGCAGGGCCAGGGGTGGCTCCGGAGGGGGCCTGGGGAGCAGAGGTCTGGCCGGGCAGGGTGGCTTCAGCAGGGCCAGGGGTGGCTCCGGAGGGGGCCTGGGGAGCAGAGGTCTGGCCGGGAAGAGTGGCTGCAGCAGGGCCTGGGGTGGCTCCGGAGGGGGCCTGGGGGGCAGAGGTCTGGCCGGGCAGTGGGGCTGGAGCAGGGCCGGTGGTGGCTCCGGAGGGAGCCTGGGCTGCAGAGGTCTGGCCGGGCAGTGGGGCTGGAGCAGGGCCAGGGGTGGCTCCGGAGGGGGCCTGGGGAGCAGAGGTCTGGCCGGGCAGTGGGGCTGAGGCAGGGCCAGGGGTGGCTCCGGAGGGGGCCTGGGGAGCAGAGGTCTGGCCGGGCAGGGTGGCTTCAGCAGGGCCAGGGGTGGCTCCAGAGGGGGCCTGGGGAGCAGTGGTCTGGCCGGGCAGTGGGGCTGGGGCAGGGCCAGGGGTGACTCCGGAGGGGGCCTGGGGGGCAGAGGTCTGGCCGGGCAGTGGGGCTGGGGTAGGGCCGGGGGTGGCTCCGGAGGGGGCCTGGGGAGCAGAGGTCTGGCCGGGCAGGGTGGCTTCAGCAGGGCCAGGGTTGGCTCCGGAGGGGGCCTGGGGAGCAGAGGTCTGGCCGGGCAGTGGGGCTGGGGCAGGGCCGGGGGTGGCTCCGGAAGGGGCTTGGGGAGCAGAGGTCTGGCCGGGTGGCTTCAGCAGGGCCGGGGGTGGCTCCGGAGGGGGCCTGGGGAGCAGAGGTCTGGCCGGGCAGTGGGGCTGGGGCAGGGCCGGGGGTGGCTCCGGAGGGGGCCTGGGGAGCAGAGGTCTGGCCGGGCAGGGTGGATTCAGCAGGGCCAGGGGTGGCTCCGGAAGGGGCCTGGGGAGCAGAGGTCTGGCCGGGCAGGGTGGCTTCAGCAGGGCCGGGGGTGGCTCCGGAGGGGGCCTGGGGGGCAGAGGTCTGGCCGGGCAGTGGGGCTGGGGCAGGGCCGGGGGTGGCTCCGGAGGGGGCCTGGGGAGCAGAGGTCTGGCCGGGCAGGGTGGCTTCAGCAGGGCCAGGGGTGGCTGCGGAGGGGGCCTGGGGAGCAGAGGTCTGGCCGGGCAGTGGGGCTGGGGCAGGGCCGGGGGTGGCTCCGGAGGGGGCCTGGGGAGCAGAGGTCTGGCCGGGCAGTGGGGCTGGGGCAGGGCCGGGGGTGGCTCCGGAAGGGGCCTGGGGAGCAGAGGTCTGGCCGGGCAGGGTGGCTTCAGCTGGGCCGGGGGTGGCTCCGGAGTGGGCCTGGGGAGCAGAGGTCTGGCCGGGCAGTGGGGCTGGGGCAGGGCCGGGGGTGGCTCCGGAGGGGGCCTGGGGAGCAGAGGTCTGGCCGGGCAGTGGGGCTGGGGCAGGGCCGGGGGTGGCTCCGGAAGGGGCCTGGGGAGCAGAGGTCTGGCCGGGCAGGGTGACTTCAGCAGGGCCGGGGGTGGCTCCGGAGGGGGCCTGGGGAGCAGAGGTCTGGCCGGGCAGTGGGGCTGGGGCAGGGCCAGGGGTGGCTCCGGAGAGGGCCTGGGGAGCAGAGGTCTGGCCGGGCAGTGGGGCTGGGGCAGGGCCGGGGGTGGCTCCGGAAGGGTCCTGGGGAGCAGAGGTCTGGCCGGGCAGTGGGGCTGGCACTATAACGCTGTATACGCTCATGAGGCGGGGGGGATGCTGAGAGGGGGGCCCCTAAGCGTGAACGGCAAAAAGGCTCATGGCCGCGCACGCTCACAATATTAGCCTTTATCGGGTCACATTCAGGGTCAGTCACATCGGGTGTTTCAATGTCCCCAGAGGGTCAATCTCAGGCTGTTGATGTGAGATACAACGCCTAGTGGCCTCTGGCGCCTCCTTCAAGGAACACAAGCGGAGTCCGTGACAATATACCAGGGATAATTCCAGCTGTTGTCGTTTTGAACATCTGCTTTTGCGACAGGCTGATGGAGCAGGGCCGGGGGTGGCTCCGGAGGGGGCCTGGGTGGCAGAGGTCTGGCCGGGCAGTGGGGCTGGGGCAGGGCCAGGGGTGGCTCCGGAGGGGGCCTGGGGAGCAGAGGTCTGGCCGGGCAGGGTGGCTTCAGCAGGGCCAGGGGTGGCTCCGGAGGGGGCCTGGGGAGCAGAGGTCTGGCCGGGAAGAGTGGCTGCAGCAGGGCCTGGGGTGGCTCCGGAGGGGGCCTGGGGGGCAGAGGTCTGGCCGGGCAGTGGGGCTGGAGCAGGGCCGGTGGTGGCTCCGGAGGGAGCCTGGGCTGCAGAGGTCTGGCCGGGCAGTGGGGCTGGAGCAGGGCCAGGGGTGGCTCCGGAGGGGGCCTGGGGAGCAGAGGTCTGGCCGGGCAGTGGGGCTGAGGCAGGGCCGGGGGTGGCTCCGGAGGGGGCCTGGGGAGCAGAGGTCTGGCCGGGCAGGGTGGCTTCAGCAGGGCCAGGGGTGGCTCCGGAGGGGGCCTGGGGAGCAGAGGTCTGGCCGGGCAGTGGGGCTGGGGCAGGGCCAGGGGTGACTCCGGAGGGGGCCTGGGGAGCAGAGGTCTGGCCGGGCAGGGTGGCTTCAGCAGGGCCGGGGGTGGCTCCGGAGGGAGCCTGGGTGGCAGAGGTCTGGCCGGACAGTGGGGCTGGAGCAGGGCCGGGGGTGGCTCCGGAGGGAGCCTGGGTGGCAGAGGTCTGGCCGGGCAGTGGGGCTGGGGCATGGCCGGGGGTGGCTCCGGAGGGGGCCTGGGGAGCAGAGGTCTGGCCGGGCAGTGGGGCTGGCACTATAACGCTGTATACGCTCAAGAGGCGGGGGGGATGCTGAGAGGGGGCCCCTAAGCGTGAACGGCAAAAAGGCTCATGGCCGCGCACGCTCACAATATTAGCCTTTATCGGGTCACATCAGGGTCAGTCACATCGGGTGTTTCAATGTCCCCAGAGGGTCAATCTCAGGCTGTTGATGTGAGATACAACGCCTAGTGGCCTCTGGCGCCTCCTTCAAGGAACACAAGCGGAGTCCGTGACAATATACCAGGGATAATTCCAGCTGTTGTCGTTTTTAACATCTGCTTTTGCGACAGGCTGATGGAGCAGGGCCGGGGGTGGCTCCGGAGGGGGCCTGGGTGGCAGAGGTCTGGCCGGGCAGTGGGGCTGGGGCAGGGCTGGGGGTGGCTCCGGAGGGGTCCTGGGGAGCAGAGGTCTGGCTGGGCAGTGGGGCTGGGGCAGGGCGGGGGGTGGCTCCGGAGGGGACCTGGGGAGCAGAGGTCTGGCCGGGCAATGTGGCTGGCACTATAACGCTGTATACGCTCAAGGAACAGGGGAAGGATGCTGAGAGGGGGCCCCTAAGCGTGAACGGCAAAAAGGCTCATGGCCGCGCACGCTCACAATATTAGCCTTTATCGGGTCACATTCAGGGTCAGTCACATCGGGTGTTTCAATGTCCCCAAGGGTCAATCTCAGGCTGTTGATGTGAGATACAACGCCTAGTGGCCTCTAGCGCCTCCTTCAAGGAACACAAGCGGAGTCCGTGACAATATACCAGGGATAATTCCAGCTGTTGTCGCTCTGAACATCTGCTTTTGCGACAGGCTGATGGGGCAGGGCCGGGGGTGGCTCCGGAGGGAGCCTGGGTGGCAGAGGTCTGGCCGGGCAGTGGGGCTGGAGCAGGGCCAGGGGTGGCTCCGGAGAGGGCCTGGGGGGCAGAGGTCTGGCCGGGCAGTGGGGCTGGGGCAGGGCCGGGGGTGGCTCCGGAGGGGGCCTGGGGAGCAGAGGTCTGGCCGGGCAGAGTGGCTGGCACTATAGCGCTGTGTACGCTCAAGGGGCGGAGGGGGATGCTGAGAGGGGGCCCCTAAGCGTGAACGGCAAAAAGGCTCATGACCGCGCACGCTCACAATATTAGTCTTTATCGGGTCACATTCAGGGTCAGTCACATCGGGTGTTTCAATGTCCCCAGAGGGTCAATCTCAGGCTGTTGATGTGAGATACAACGCCTAGTGGCCTCTGGCGCCTCCTTCAAGGAACACAAGCGGAGTCTGTGACAATATACCAGGGATAATTCCAGCTGTTGTCGCTTTGAACATCTGTTTTTGCGACAGGCGCGCGCAGGTCCCATGACTCTGTGGTTATGTCAATAAAAGCCCCGTATGCCCTGCGCTGCTCCAATGAAAGATCACACACAGGCCACTCGCCTGAGCGCAGGAACACATGGAAGCAGGGCTGCACCTTAAGGGTATAAAGTACTCGACAAGACAAGAAGACAATCACTGGCAAAGCCAATCCGTCCCAGCTGCAAAATGACGAAATCTTGGCCTTGGTAAAGCTCTCCCCTCAAAAGGCTGGAGTCCAAAGGCATGCGCGCACCAGACTGGCGGCCAGGGGTGGGTCTTTATGAAAGGAAACCCTTCAAGAAGCCAACACTGCTTTCAGTGAATCACAAGCTGACATGTGCTGAGGGAGGCTGTGTACACACTGCTTTCAGTGAATTACAAGCTTGCATGTGCTGAGGGCAGGCTGTGTACACACTGCTTTCAGTGAATCACAAGCTTGCATGTGCTGAGGGCAGGCTGTGTACACACTGCTTTCAGTGAATTACAAGCTTGCATGTGCTGAGGGCAGGCTGTGTACACACTGCTTTCAGTGAATTACAAGCTTGCATGTGCTGAGGGCCGGCTGTGTACACACTGCTTTCAGTGAATTACAAGCTGGCATGTGCTGAGGGCAGACTGTGTACACACTGCTTTTAGTGAATTACAAGCTGTGCTGAGGGAGGCTGTGTACACACTGCTTTCAGTGAATCACAAGCTGGCATGTGCTGAGGCAGGCTGTGTACACACTGCTTTCAGTGAATTACAAGCTGGCATGTGCGGAGGGCAGGCTGTGTACACACTGCTTTCAGTGAATTACAAGCTGGCATGTGCTGAGGCAGGCTGTGTACACACTGCTTTCAGTGAATCACAAGCTGGCTTGTGCTGAGGCAGGCTGTGTACACACTGCTTTCAGTGAATTACAAGCTGGCATGTGCTGAGGGCAGACTGTGTACACACTGCTTTTAGTGAATTACAAGCTGTGCTGAGGGAGGCTGTGTACACACTGCTTTCAGTGAATCACAAGCTGGCATGTGCTGAGGCAGGCTGTGTACACACTGCTTTCAGTGAATTACAATCTGGCATGTGCGGAGGGCCGGCTGTGTACACACTGCTTTCAGTGAATTACAAGCTGGCATGTGCTGAGGGCCGGCTGTGTACACACTGCTTTCAGTGAATTACAAGCTGACATGTGCTGAGGGAGGCTGTGTACACACTGCTTTCAGTGAATAACAAGCTGGCATGTGCTGAGGGCAGGCTGTGTACACGCTGCTTTCAGTGAATAACAAGCTGGCATGTGCTGAGGGCCGGCTGTGTACACACTGCTTTCAGTGAATTACAAGCTGGCATGTGCTGAGGGCAGGCTGTGTACACACTGCTTTCAGTGAATTACAAGCTGGCATGTGCTGAGGGCAGGCTGTGTACACACTGCTTTCAGTAAATCACAAGCTGACATGTGCTGAGGGCAGACTGTGTACACACTGCTTTCAGTGAATTACAAGCTGGCATGTGCTGAGGGAGGCTGTGCACACACTGCTTTCAGTGAATCACAAGCTGACATGTGCTGAGGGCAGACTGTGTACACACTGCTTTCAGTGAATTACAAGCTGGCATGTGCGGAGGCAGGCTGTGTACACACTGCTTTCAGTGAATCACAAGCTGACATGTGCTGAGGGCAGGCTGTGTACACACTGCTTTCAGTGAATCACAAGCTGACATGTGCTGAGGGCAGGATGTGTACACACTGCTTTCAGTGAATCACAAGCTGGCATGTGTTGCGGGAGGCTGTGTACACACTGCTTTCAGTGAATCACAAGCTGTGCTGAGGGCCGGCTGTGTACACACTGCTTTCAGTGAATCACAAGCTGGCATGTGCTGAGGGCAGGCTGTATACACACTGCTTTCAGTGAATCACAAGCTGGCATGTGCTGAGGGCAGGATGTGTACACACTGCTTTCAGTGAATCACAAGCTGGCATGTGCTGAGGGCAGGCTGTGTACACACTGCTTTCAGTGAATCACAAGCTGGCATGTGCTGAGGGCAGGATGTGTACACACTGCTTTCAGTGAATCACAAGCTGACATGTGCTGAGGGCCGGCTGTGTACACACTGCTTTCAGTGAATCACAAGCTGGCATGTGCTGAGGGCCGGCTGTGTACACACTGCTTTCAGTGAATTACAAGCTGACATGTGCTGAGGGCCGGCTGTGTACACACTGCTTTCAGTGAATCACAAGCTGGCATGTGCTGAGGGCCGGCTGTGTACACACTGCTTTCAGTGAATCACAAGCTGACATGTGCTGCGGGAGGCTGTGTACACACTGCTTTCAGTGAATCACAAGCTGGCATGTGCTGAGGGCAGGCTGTGTACACACTGCTTTCAGTGAATCACAAGCTGGCATGTGCTGAGGGCAGGATGTGTACACACTGCTTTCAGTGAATCACAAGCTGACATGTGCTGGGGGCAGGCTGTGTACACACTGCTTTCAGTGAATTACAAGCTGTGCTGAGGGAGGCTGTGTACACACTGCTTTCAGTGAATTACAAGCTGTGCTGAGGGCCGGCTGTGTATACGCTGCTTTCAGTGAATTACAAGCTGGCATGTGCGGAGGGCCGGCTGTGTACACACTGCTTTCAGTGAATCACAAGCTGGCATGTGCTGAGGGCAGACTGTGTACACACTGCTTTCAGTGAATCACAAGCTGTGCTGAGGGCAGGCTGTGTACACACTGCTTTCAGTGAATCACAAGCTGACATGTGCTGAGGGCCGGCTGTGTACACACTGCTTTCAGTGAATCACAAGCTGACATGTGCTGAGGGAGGATGTGTACTTACTGCTTTCAGTGAATTACAAGCTGACATGTGCTGAGGGCAGGCTGTGTACACACTGCTTTCAGTGAATTACAAGCTGGCTTGTGCTGAGGGCAGGCTGTGTACACACTGCTTTCAGTGAATTACAAGCTGTGCTGAGGGCAGGCTGTGTACACACTGCTTTCAGTGAATCACAAGCTGACATGTGCTGAGGGCCGGCTGTGTACACACTGCTTTCAGTGAATCACAAGCTTGCATGTGCTGAGGGCAGGCTGTGTACACACTGCTTTCAGTGAATTACAAGCTGACATGTGCTGAGGGAGGATGTGTACTTACTGCTTTCAGTGAATTACAAGCTGACATGTGCTGAGGGCAGGCTGTGTACACACTGCTTTCAGTGAATTACAAGCTGGCATGTGCTGAGGGCAGGCTGTGTACACACTGCTTTCAGTGAATTACAAGCTTGCATGTGCTGAGGGCAGGCTGTGTACACACTGCTTTCAGTGAATCACAAGCTGACATGTGCTGAGGGCCGGCTGTGTACACACTGCTTTCAGTGAATCACAAGCTTGCATGTGCTGAGGGCAGGCTGTGTACACACTGCTTTCAGTGAATTACAAGCTGACATGTGCTGAGGGAGGATGTGTACTTACTGCTTTCAGTGAATTACAAGCTGACATGTGCTGAGGGCCGGCTGTGTACACACTGCTTTCAGTGAATTACAAGCTGACATGTGCTGAGGGCCGGCTGTGTACACACTGCTTTCAGTGAATCACAAGCTTGCATGTGCTGAGGGCAGGCTGTGTACACACTGCTTTCAGTGAATTACAAGCTGACATGTGCTGAGGGAGGATGTGTACTTACTGCTTTCAGTGAATTACAAGCTGACATGTGCTGAGGGCAGGCTGTGTACACACTGCTTTCAGTGAATCACAAGCTGTGCTGAGGGCAGGCTGTGTACACACTGCTTTCAGTGAATTACAAGCTGGCATGTGCTGAGGGAGGCTGTGTACACACTGCTTTCAGTGAATCACAAGCTGTGCTGCGGGCCGGCTGTGTACACACTGCTTTCAGTGAATTACAAGCTGGCATGTGCTGAGGGCAGGCTGTGTACACACTGCTTTCAGTGAATTACAAGCTGACATGTGCTGAGGGAGGCTGTGTACACACTGCTTTCAATGAATTACAAGCTGGCATGTGCTGAGGGCAGGCAGTGTACACACTGCTTTCAGTGAATTACAAGCTGGCATGTGCTGAGGGAGGCTGTGTACACGCTGCTTTCAGTGAATTACAAGCTGGCATGTGCTGAGGGCAGGCTGTGTACACACTGCTTTCAGTGAATTACAAGCTGGCATGTGCGGAGGCAGGCTGTGTACACACTGCTTTCAGTGAATCACAAGCTGACATGTGCTGAGGGCAGGCTGTGTACACACTGCTTTCAGTGAATTACAAGCTGACATGTGCTGAGGGAGGCTGTGTACACACTGCTTTCAGTGAATCACAAGCTGTGCTGAGGGCAGGCTGTGTACACACTGCTTTCAGTGAATTACAAGCTGGCATGTGCTGAGGGAGGCTGTGTACACACTGCTTTCAGTGAATCACAAGCTGGCATGTGCTGAGGGAGGCTGTGTACACGCTGCTTTCAGTGAATTACAAGCTGACATGTGCTGAGGGCAGGCTGTGTATACACTGCTTTCAGTGAATCACAAGCTGGCATGTGCTGAGGCAGGCTGTGTACACACTGCTTTCAGTGAATTACAAGCTGGCATGTGCTGAGGGCAGGCTGTGTACACACTGCTTTCAGTGAATTACAAGCTGTGCTGAGGGCCGGCTGTGTACACGCTGCTTTCAGTGAATCACAAGCTGTGCTGAGGGAGGCTGTGTACACGCTGCTTTCAGTGAATTACAAGCTGACATGTGCTGAGGGCAGGCTGTGTACACACTGATTTCAGTGAATTACAAGCTGACATGTGCTGAGGGCAGGCTGTGTACACACTGCTTTCAGTGAATTACAAGCTGTGCTGAGGGCCGGCTGTGTACACACTGCTTTCAGTGAATCACAAGCTGACATGTGCTGAGGGCAGGCTATGTACACGCTGCTTTCAGTGAATCACAAGCTGACATGTGCTGAGGGCAGGCTGTGTACACACTGCTTTCAGTGAATCACAAGCTGACATGTGCTGAGGGCAGGCTGTGTACACACTGCTTTCAGTGAATCACAAGCTGACATGTGCTGAGGGCAGGCTGTGTACACACTGCTTTCAGTGAATTACAAGCTGGCATGTGCTGAGGGCAGGCTGTGTACACACTGCTTTCAGTGAATCACAAGCTGACATGTGCTGAGGGCAGGCTGTGTACACACTGCTTTCAGTGAATCACAAGCTGACATGTGCTGAGGGCAGGCTGTGTACACACTGCTTTCAGTGAATTACAAGCTGGCATGTGCTGAGGGCAGGCTGTGTACACACTGCTTTCAGTGAATCACAAGCTGACATGTGCTGAGGGCAGGCTGTGTACACACTGCTTTCAGTGAATCACAAGCTGTGCTGAGGGAGGCTGTATACACACTGCTTTCAGTGAATTACAAGCTGGCATGTGCTGAGGGCAGGCTGTGTACACACTGCTTTCAGTGAATCACAAGCTGTGCTGAGGGAGGCTGTATACACACTGCTTTCAGTGAATTACAAGCTGGCATGTGATGAGGGCAGACTGTGTACACACTGCTTTCAGTGAATCACAAGCTGACATGTGCTGAGGGCCGGCTGTGTACACGCTGCTTTCAGTGAATCACAAGCTGACATGTGCTGAGGGCCGGCTGTGTACACGCTGCTTTCAGTGAATCACAAGCTGGCATGTGCGGAGGGCCGGCTGTGTACACACTGCTTTCAGTGAATCACAAGCTGTGCTGAAAGCAGGCTGTGTACACACTGCTTTCAGTGAATCACAAGCTGTGCTGAAAGCAGGCTGTGTACACGCTGCTTTCAGTGAATCACAAGCTGACATGTGCTGAGGGCCGGCTGTGTACACGCTGCTTTCAGTGAATCACAAGCTGGCATGTGCTGAGGGCAGGCTGTGTACACACTGCTTTCAGTGAATTACAAGCTGGCTTGTGCTGAGGGCAGGCTGTGTACACACTGCTTTCAGTGAATTACAAGCTGTGCTGAGGGCAGGCTGTGTACACACTGCTTTCAGTGAATCACAAGCTGACATGTGCTGAGGGCAGGCTGTGTACACACTGCTTTCAGTGAATTACAAGCTGGCATGTGCTGAGGGAGGCTGTGTACACACTGCTTTCAGTGAATCACAAGCTGTGCTGAGGGAGGCTGTGTACACACTGCTTTCAGTGAATTACAAGCTGGCATGTGATGAGGGCAGACTGTGTACACACTGCTTTCAGTGAATTACAAGCTGGCATGTGCTGAGGGCCGGCTGTGTACACACTGCTTTCAGTGAATTACAAGCTGTGCTGAGGGCCGGCTGTGTACACGCTGCTTTCAGTGAATCACAAGCTGGCATGTGCTGGAGGCAGGATGTGTACACACTGCTTTCAGTGAATTACAAGCTTGCATGTGCTGAGGGCAGGCTGTGTACACACTGCTTTCAGTGAATTACAAGCTTGCATGTGCTGAGGGCAGGCTGTGTACACACTGCTTTCAGTGAATTACAAGCTTGCATGTGCTGAGGGCAGGCTGTGTACACACTGATTTCAGTGAATTACAAGCTGACATGTGCTGAGGGCAGGCTGTGTACACACTGCTTTCAGTGAATTACAAGCTGGCATGTGCTGAGGGCAGGCTGTGTACACACTGCTTTCAGTGAATTACAAGCTGACATGTGCTGAGGGCAGGCTGTGTACACGCTGCTTTCAGTGAATTACAAGCTGGCATGTGCTGAGGGCAGGCTGTGTACACACTGCTTTCAGTGAATTACAAGCTGGCATGTGCTGACGGAGGCTGTGTACACACTGCTTTCAGTGAATCACAAGCTTGCATGTGCTGAGGGCAGGCTGTGTACACACTGCTTTCAGTGAATTACAAGCTGACATGTGCTGAGGGAGGATGTGTACTTACTGCTTTCAGTGAATTACAAGCTGACATGTGCTGAGGGCAGGCTGTGTACACACTGCTTTCAGTGAATCACAAGCTGTGCTGAGGGCAGGCTGTGTACACACTGCTTTCAGTGAATTACAAGCTGGCATGTGCTGAGGGAGGCTGTGTACACACTGCTTTCAGTGAATCACAAGCTGTGCTGCGGGCCGGCTGTGTACACACTGCTTTCAGTGAATTACAAGCTGGCATGTGCTGAGGGCAGGCTGTGTACACACTGCTTTCAGTGAATTACAAGCTGACATGTGCTGAGGGAGGCTGTGTACACACTGCTTTCAATGAATTACAAGCTGGCATGTGCTGAGGGCAGGCTGTGTACACACTGCTTTCAGTGAATTACAAGCTGGCATGTGCTGAGGGAGGCTGTGTACACGCTGCTTTCAGTGAATTACAAGCTGGCATGTGCTGAGGGCAGGCTGTGTACACACTGCTTTCAGTGAATTACAAGCTGGCATGTGCGGAGGCAGGCTGTGTACACACTGCTTTCAGTGAATCACAAGCTGACATGTGCTGAGGGCAGGCTGTGTACACACTGCTTTCAGTGAATTACAAGCTGACATGTGCTGAGGGAGGCTGTGTACACACTGCTTTCAGTGAATCACAAGCTGTGCTGAGGGCAGGCTGTGTACACACTGCTTTCAGTGAATTACAAGCTGGCATGTGCTGAGGGAGGCTGTGTACACACTGCTTTCAGTGAATCACAAGCTGGCATGTGCTGAGGGAGGCTGTGTACACGCTGCTTTCAGTGAATTACAAGCTGACATGTGCTGAGGGCAGGCTGTGTATACACTGCTTTCAGTGAATTACAAGCTGGCATGTGCTGAGGCAGGCTGTGTACACACTGCTTTCAGTGAATTACAAGCTGGCATGTGCTGAGGGCAGGCTGTGTACACACTGCTTTCAGTGAATTACAAGCTGTGCTGAGGGCCGGCTGTGTACACGCTGCTTTCAGTGAATCACAAGCTGTGCTGAGGGAGGCTGTGTACACGCTGCTTTCAGTGAATTACAAGCTGACATGTGCTGAGGGCAGGCTGTGTACACACTGATTTCAGTGAATTACAAGCTGACATGTGCTGAGGGCAGGCTGTGTACACACTGCTTTCAGTGAATTACAAGCTGTGCTGAGGGCCGGCTGTGTACACACTGCTTTCAGTGAATCACAAGCTGACATGTGCTGAGGGCAGGCTATGTACACGCTGCTTTCAGTGAATCACAAGCTGACATGTGCTGAGGGCAGGCTGTGTACACACTGCTTTCAGTGAATCACAAGCTGACATGTGCTGAGGGCAGGCTGTGTACACACTGCTTTCAGTGAATCACAAGCTGACATGTGCTGAGGGCAGGCTGTGTACACACTGCTTTCAGTGAATTACAAGCTGGCATGTGCTGAGGGCAGGCTGTGTACACACTGCTTTCAGTGAATCACAAGCTGACATGTGCTGAGGGCAGGCTGTGTACACACTGCTTTCAGTGAATCACAAGCTGACATGTGCTGAGGGCAGGCTGTGTACACACTGCTTTCAGTGAATTACAAGCTGGCATGTGCTGAGGGCAGGCTGTGTACACACTGCTTTCAGTGAATCACAAGCTGGCATGTGCTGAGGGCAGGCTGTGTACACACTGCTTTCAGTGAATCACAAGCTGTGCTGAGGGAGGCTGTATACACACTGCTTTCAGTGAATTACAAGCTGGCATGTGATGAGGGCAGACTGTGTACACACTGCTTTCAGTGAATCACAAGCTGACATGTGCTGAGGGCCGGCTGTGTACACGCTGCTTTCAGTGAATCACAAGCTGACATGTGCTGAGGGCCGGCTGTGTACACGCTGCTTTCAGTGAATCACAAGCTGGCATGTGCGGAGGGCCGGCTGTGTACACACTGCTTTCAGTGAATCACAAGCTGTGCTGAAAGCAGGCTGTGTACACACTGCTTTCAGTGAATCACAAGCTGTGCTGAAAGCAGGCTGTGTACACACTGCTTTCAGTGAATCACAAGCTGACATGTGCTGAGGGCCGGCTGTGTACACGCTGCTTTCAGTGAATCACAAGCTGGCATGTGCTGAGGGCAGGCTGTGTACACACTGCTTTCAGTGAATTACAAGCTGGCTTGTGCTGAGGGCAGGCTGTGTACACACTGCTTTCAGTGAATTACAAGCTGTGCTGAGGGCAGGCTGTGTACACACTGCTTTCAGTGAATCACAAGCTGACATGTGCTGAGGGCAGGCTGTGTACACACTGCTTTCAGTGAATTACAAGCTGGCATGTGCTGAGGGAGGCTGTGTACACACTGCTTTCAGTGAATCACAAGCTGTGCTGAGGGAGGCTGTGTACACACTGCTTTCAGTGAATTACAAGCTGGCATGTGATGAGGGCAGACTGTGTACACACTGCTTTCAGTGAATTACAAGCTGGCATGTGCTGAGGGCCGGCTGTGTACACACTGCTTTCAGTGAATTACAAGCTGTGCTGAGGGCCGGCTGTGTACACGCTGCTTTCAGTGAATCACAAGCTGGCATGTGCTGGAGGCAGGATGTGTACACACTGCTTTCAGTGAATTACAAGCTTGCATGTGCTGAGGGCAGGCTGTGTACACACTGCTTTCAGTGAATTACAAGCTTGCATGTGCTGAGGGCAGGCTGTGTACACACTGCTTTCAGTGAATTACAAGCTTGCATGTGCTGAGGGCAGGCTGTGTACACACTGATTTCAGTGAATTACAAGCTGACATGTGCTGAGGGCAGGCTGTGTACACACTGCTTTCAGTGAATTACAAGCTGGCATGTGCTGAGGGCAGGCTGTGTACACACTGCTTTCAGTGAATTACAAGCTGACATGTGCTGAGGGCAGGCTGTGTACACGCTGCTTTCAGTGAATTACAAGCTGGCATGTGCTGAGGGCAGGCTGTGTACACACTGCTTTCAGTGAATTACAAGCTGGCATGTGCTGACGGAGGCTGTGTACACACTGCTTTCAGTGAATCACAAGCTTGCATGTGCTGAGGGCAGGCTGTGTACACACTGCTTTCAGTGAATTACAAGCTGACATGTGCTGAGGGAGGATGTGTACTTACTGCTTTCAGTGAATTACAAGCTGACATGTGCTGAGGGCAGGCTGTGTACACACTGCTTTCAGTGAATTACAAGCTGGCATGTGCTGAGGGCAGGCTGTGTACACACTGCTTTCAGTGAATTACAAGCTTGCATGTGCTGAGGGCAGGCTGTGTACACACTGCTTTCAGTGAATCACAAGCTGTGCTGCGGGCCGGCTGTGTACACACTGCTTTCAGTGAATTACAAGCTGGCATGTGCTGAGGGAGGCTGTGTACACACTGCTTTCAGTGAATTACAAGCTGAAATGTGCTGAGGGAGGCTGTGTACTTACTGCTTTCAGTGAATCACAAGCTGACATGTGCTGAGGGCCGGCTGTGTACACACTGCTTTCAGTGAATTACAAGCTGGCATGTGCTGAGGGAGGATGTGTACTTACTGCTTTCAGTGAATTACAAGCTGACATGTGCTGAGGGCAGGCTGTGTACACACTGCTTTCAGTGAATCACAAGCTGTGCTGCGGGCCGGCTGTGTACACACTGCTTTCAGTGAATCACAAGCTGACATGTGCTGAGGGCCGGCTGTGTACACACTGCTTTCAGTGAATCACAAGCTGGCATGTGCTGAGGGCCGGCTGTGTACACACTGCTTTCAGTGAATTACAAGCTGGCATGTGTTGCGGGAGGCTGTGCACACACTGCTTTCAGTGAATTACAAGCTGACATGTGCTGAGGGCAGGCTGTGTACACACTGCTTTCAGTGAATTACAAGCTGGCATGTGCTGAGGGCAGGCTGTGTACACACTGCTTTCAGTGAATTACAAGCTGGCATGTGCTGAGAGAGGCTGTGTACACGCTGCTTTCAGTGAATTACAAGCTGGCATGTGCTGAGGGCAGGCTGTGTACACACTGCTTTCAGTGAATCACAAGCTGGCATGTGCGGAGGCAGGCTGTGTACACACTGCTTTCAGTGAATCACAAGCTGGCATGTGCTGAGGGAGGCTGTGAACACGCTGCTTTCAGTGAATTACAAGCTGACATGTGCTGAGGGCAGGCTGTGTACACACTGCTTTCAGTGAATTACAAGCTGGCATGTGCTGAGGCAGGCTGTGTACACACTGCTTTCAGTGAATTACAAGCTGGCATGTGCTGAGGGCAGGCTGTGTACACACTGCTTTCAGTGAATTACAAGCTGTGCTGAGGGTCGGCTGTGTACACACTGCTTTCAGTGAATTACAAGCTGGCATGTGCTGAGGGCAGGCTGTGTACACACTGCTTTCAGTGAATTACAAGCTGACATGTGCGGAGGGAGGCTGTGTACACACTGCTTTCAGTGAATTACAAGCTGGCATGTGCTGAGGGCAGGCTGTGTACACACTGCTTTCAGTGAATTACAAGCTGGCATGTGCTGAGGCAGGCTGTGTACACACTGCTTTCAGTGAATTACAAGCTGTGCTGAGGGAGGCTGTGTACACACTGCTTTCAGTGAATTACAAGCTGGCATGTGCTGAGGGCAGGCTGTGTACACACTGCTTTCAGTGAATTACAAGCTGGCATGTGCTGAGGGCAGGCTGTGTACACACTGCTTTCAGTGAATTACAAGCTGTGCTGAGGGCCGGCTGTGTACACGCTGCTTTCAGTGAATCACAAGCTGGCATGTGCTGAGGGCCGGCTGTGTACACACTGCTTTCAGTGAATCACAAGCTGGCATGTGCTGAGGGCAGGATGTGTACACACTGCTTTCAGTGAATCACAAGCTGACATGTGCTGAGGGCAGACTGTTAACACACTGCTTTCAGTGAATTACAAGCTGGCATGTGCTGAGGCAGGCTGTGTACACACTGCTTTCAGTGAATTACAAGCTGTGCTGAGGCAGGCTGTGTACACGCTGCTTTCAGTGAATCACAAGCTGGCATGTGCTGAGGGCAGGCTGTGTACACACTGCTTTCAGTGAATTACAAGCTGTGCTGAGGGCCGTCTGTGTACACACTGCTTTCAGTGAATTACAAGCTGACATGTGCTGAGGGAGGCTGTGTACACACTGCTTTCAGTGAATTACAAGCTTGCATGTGCTGAGGGTCGGCTGTGTACACACTGCTTTCAGTGAATTACAAGCTGGCATGTGCTGAGGGCAGGCTGTGTACACACTGCTTTCAGTGAATTACAAGCTGGCATGTGCTGAGGGCAGGCTGTGTACACACTTCTTTCAGTGAATTACAAGCTGGCATGTGCTGAGGGCAGGCTGTGTACACACTGCTTTCAGTGAATTACAAGCTGTGCTGAGGGCAGGCTGTGTAGACACTGCTTTCAGTGAATTACAAGCTGACATGTGCTGAGGGCAGGCTGTGTACACACTGCTTTCAGTGAATTACAAGCTGACATGTGCTGAGGGAGGCTGTGTACACACTGCTTTCAGTGAATTACAATCTTGCATGTGCTGAGGGCAGGCTGTGTAGACACTGCTTTCAGTGAATTACAAGCTGGCATGTGCTGAGGGAGGCTGTGTACACGCTGCTTTCAGTGAATTACAAGCTGGCATGTGTTGCGGGAGGCTGTGCACACACTGCTTTCAGTGAATCACAAGCTGGCATGTGCTGAGGGCAGGCTGTGCACACACTGCTTTCAGTGAATTACAAGCTGGCATGTGCTGAGGGCAGGCTGTGTACACACTGCTTTCAGTGAATCACAAGCTGTGCTGAGGGCAGGCTGTGTACACACTGCTTTCAGTGAATTACAAGCTGACATGTGCTGAGGGAGGCTGTGTACTTACTGCTTTCAGTGAATTACAAGCTGACATGTGCTGAGGGCAGGCTGTGTACACACTGCTTTCAGTGAATCACAAGCTGTGCTGAGGGCAGGCTGTGTAAACACTGCTTTCAGTGAATCACAAGCTGGCATGTGCCGAGGGCAGGCTGTGTACACACTGCTTTCAGTGAATCACAAGCTGACATGTGCAGAGGGAGGCTGTGTACACACCGCTTTCAGTGAATTACAAGCTGTGCTGAGGGCCGGCTGTGTACACACTGCTTTCAGTGAATTACAAGCTGGCATGTGCTGAGGGCAGGCTGTGTACACACTGCGTTCAGTGAATTACAAGCTGACATGTGCAGAGGGAGGCTGTGTACACACCGCTTTCAGTGAATTACAAGCTGTGCTGAGGGCCGGCTGTGTACACACTGCTTTCAGTGAATTACAAGCTGGCATGTGCTGAGGGCAGGCTGTGTACACACTGCTTTCAGTGAATTACAAGCTGACATGTGCTGAGGGCAGGCTGTGTACACACTGCTTTCAGTGAATCACAAGCTGGCATGTGCTGAGGGCAGGCTGTGTACACACTGCTTTCAGTGAATCACAAGCTGGCATGTGCTGAGGGCCGGCTGTGTACACACTGCTTTCAGTGAATCACAAGCTGGCATGTGCTGAGGGCCGGCTGTGTACACACTGCTTTCAGTGAATTACAAGCTGACATGTGCATAGGGAGGCTGTGTACACACCGCTTTCAGTGAATTACAAGCTGTGCTGAGGGCCGGCTGTGTACACACTGCTTTCAGTGAATTACAAGCTGGCATGTGCTGAGGGCAGGCTGTGTACACACTGCTTTCAGTGAATTACAAGCTGACATGTGCTGAGGGCAGGCTGTGTACACACTGCTTTCAGTGAATCACAAGCTGGCATGTGCTGAGGGCAGGCTGTGTACACACTGCTTTCAGTGAATCACAAGCTGGCATGTGCTGAGGGCCGGCTGTGTACACACTGCTTTCAGTGAATCACAAGCTGACATGTGCTGAGGGCAGGATGTGTACACACTGCTTTCAGTGAATCACAAGCTGACATGTGCTGAGGCAGGCTGTGTACACACTGCTTTCAGTGAATAACAAGCTGGCATGTGCTGAGGGAGGCTGTGTACACACTGCTTTCAGTGAATTACAAGCTGGCATGTGCTGAGGGCCGGCTGTGTACACACTGCTTTCAGTGAATCACAAGCTGGCATGTGCTGAGGGCCGGCTGTGTACACATTGCTTTCACTGAATTACAAGCTGTGCTGAGGCAGGCTGTGTACACACTGCTTTCAGTGAATTACAAGCTGGCATGTGCTGAGGGCAGGCTGTGTACACACTGCTTTCAGTGAATCACAAGCTGGCATGTGTTGCGGGAGGCTGTGTACACACTGCTTTCAGTGAATTACAATCTGGCATGTGCTGAGGGAGGCTGTGTACACACTGCTTTCAGTGAATTACAAGCTGTGCTGAAAGCAGGCTGTAATATCCTACTGTGTACACACTGCTTTCAGTGAATTACAAGCTGGCATGTGCTGAGGGCAGGCTGTGTACACGCTGCTTTCAGTGAATTACAAGCTGGCATGTGCTGAGGGCCGGCTGTGTACACACTGCTTTCAGTGAATTACAAGCTGACATGTGCTGAGGGCAGGATGTGTACACGCTGCTTTCAGTGAATCACAAGCTGGCATGTGCTGAGGGCAGGCTGTGTACACACTGCTTTCAGTGAATCACAAGCTGACATGTGCTGAGGGCAGGCTGTGTACACACTGCTTTCAGTGAATTACAAGCTGTGCTGAGGGCCGGCTGTGTACACACTGCTTTCAGTGAATTACAAGCTGGCATGTGCTGAGGCAGGCTGTGTACACACTGCTTTCAGTGAATTACAAGCTGGCATGTGTTGCGGGAGGCTGTGCACACACTGCTTTCAGTGAATTACAAGCTGACATGTGCTGAGGGCAGGCTGTGTACACACTGCTTTCAGTGAATTACAAGCTGTGCTGAGGGAGGCTGTGTACACACTGCTTTCAGTGAATCACAAGCTGGCATGTGCTGAGGGCAGGCTGTGTACACACTGCTTTCAGTGAATCACAAGCTGGCATGTGCTGAGGGCAGGCTGTGCACACACTGCTTTCAGTGAATTACAAGCTGACATGTGCTGAGGGAGGCTGTGTACATACTGCTTTCAGTGATTTACAAGCTGTGCTGAGGGCAGGCTGTGTACACACTGCTTTCAGTGAATCACAAGGTGGCATGTGCTGAGGACCGGCTGTGTACATACTGCTTTCAGTGAATTACAAGCTGACATGTGCTGAGGGAGGCTGTGTACACACTGCTTTCAGTGAATTACAATCTGGCATGTGCTGAGGCAGGCTGTGTACACACTGCTTTCAGTGAATCACAAACTGTGCTGAGGGCAGGCTGTGTACACACTGCTTTCAGTGAATTAGAAGCTGGCATGTGCTGAGGGCAGGCTGTGTACACACTGCTTTCAGTGAATTACAAGCTGACATGTGCTGAGGGCAGGATGTGTACACGCTGCTTTCAGTGAATCACAAGCTGGCATGTGCTGAGGGCAGGCTGTGTACACACTGCTTTCAGTGAATTACAAGCTGTGCTGAGGGCCGTCTGTGTACACACTGCTTTCAGTGAATAACAAGCTGGCATGTGCTGAGGGAGGCTGTGTACACACTGCTTTCAGTGAATTACAAGCTGTGCTGAGGGAGGCTGTGTACACACTGCTTTCAGTGAATTACAAGCTGGCATGTGCTGAGGGCAGGCTGTGTACACACTGCTTTCAGTGAATTACAAGCTGGCATGTGCTGAGGCAGGCTGTGTACACACTGCTTTCAGTGAATTACAAGCTGTGCTGAGGCAGGCTGTGTACACACTGCTTTCAGTGAATTACAAGCTGGCATGTGCTGAGGCAGGCTGTGTACACACTGCTTTCAGTAAATTACAAGCTGTGCTGAGGCAGGCTGTGTACACGCTGCTTTCAGTGAATCACAAGCTGGCATGTGCTGAGGGCAGGCTGTGTACACACTGCTTTCAGTGAATTACAAGCTGTGCTGAGGGCCGTCTGTGTACACACTGCTTTCAGTGAATAACAAGCTGGCATGTGCTGAGGGAGGCTGTGTAGACACTGCTTTCAGTGAATTACAAGCTGTGCTGCGGGCCGGCTGTGTACACACTGCTTTCAGTGAATTACAAGCTGGCATGTGCTGAGGGAGGCTGTGTACACACTGCTTTCAGTGAATTACAAGCTGGCATGTGCTGAGGGAGGCTGTGTACTTACTGCTTTCAGTGAATCACAAGCTGACATGTGCTGAGGGCCGGCTGTGTACACACTGCTTTCAGTGAATTACAAGCTGGCATGTGCTGAGGGAGGATGTGTACTTACTGCTTTCAGTGAATTACAAGCTGACATGTGCTGAGGGCAGGCTGTGTACACACTGCCTACAGTGAATCACAAGCTGTGCTGCGGGCCGGCTGTGTACACACTGCTTTCAGTGAATCACAAGCTGACATGTGCTGAGGGCCGGCTGTGTACACACTGCTTTCAGTGAATCACAAGCTGGCATGTGCTGAGGGCCGGCTGTGTACACACTGCTTTCAGTGAATTACAAGCTGGCATGTGTTGCGGGAGGCTGTGCACACACTGCTTTCAGTGAATTACAAGCTGACATGTGCTGAGGGCAGGCTGTGTACACACTGCTTTCAGTGAATTACAAGCTGGCATGTGCTGAGGGCAGGCTGTGTACACACTGCTTTCAGTGAATTACAAGCTGGCATGTGCTGAGGGAGGCTGTGTACACGCTGCTTTCAGTGAATTACAAGCTGGCATGTGCTGAGGGCAGGCTGTGTACACACTGCTTTCAGTGAATCACAAGCTGGCATGTGCGGAGGCAGGCTGTGTACACACTGCTTTCAGTGAATCACAAGCTGGCATGTGCTGAGGGAGGCTGTGAACACGCTGCTTTCAGTGAATTACAAGCTGACATGTGCTGAGGGCAGGCTGTGTACACACTGCTTTCAGTGAATTACAAGCTGGCATGTGCTGAGGGAGGATGTGTACTTACTGCTTTCAGTGAATTACAAGCTGACATGTGCTGAGGGCAGGCTGTGTACACACTGCTTTCAGTGAATCACAAGCTGTGCTGCGGGCCGGCTGTGTACACACTGCTTTCAGTGAATCACAAGCTGACATGTGCTGAGGGCCGGCTGTGTACACACTGCTTTCAGTGAATCACAAGCTGGCATGTGCTGAGGGCCGGCTGTGTACACACTGCTTTCAGTGAATTACAAGCTGGCATGTGTTGCGGGAGGCTGTGCACACACTGCTTTCAGTGAATTACAAGCTGACATGTGCTGAGGGCAGGCTGTGTACACACTGCTTTCAGTGAATTACAAGCTGGCATGTGCTGAGGGCAGGCTGTGTACACACTGCTTTCAGTGAATTACAAGCTGGCATGTGCTGAGGGAGGCTGTGTACACGCTGCTTTCAGTGAATTACAAGCTGGCATGTGCTGAGGGCAGGCTGTGTACACACTGCTTTCAGTGAATCACAAGCTGGCATGTGCGGAGGCAGGCTGTGTACACACTGCTTTCAGTGAATCACAAGCTGGCATGTGCTGAGGGAGGCTGTGAACACGCTGCTTTCAGTGAATTACAAGCTGACATGTGCTGAGGGCAGGCTGTGTACACACTGCTTTCAGTGAATTACAAGCTGGCATGTGCTGAGGCAGGCTGTGTACACACTGCTTTCAGTGAATTACAAGCTGGCATGTGCTGAGGGCAGGCTGTGTACACACTGCTTTCAGTGAATTACAAGCTGTGCTGAGGGTCGGCTGTGTACACACTGCTTTCAGTGAATTACAAGCTGGCATGTGCTGAGGGCAGGCTGTGTACACACTGCTTTCAGTGAATTACAAGCTGACATGTGCGGAGGGAGGCTGTGTACACACTGCTTTCAGTGAATTACAAGCTGGCATGTGCTGAGGGCAGGCTGTGTACACACTGCTTTCAGTGAATTACAAGCTGGCATGTGCTGAGGCAGGCTGTGTACACACTGCTTTCAGTGAATTACAAGCTGTGCTGAGGGAGGCTGTGTACACACTGCTTTCAGTGAATTACAAGCTGGCATGTGCTGAGGGCAGGCTGTGTACACACTGCTTTCAGTGAATTACAAGCTGGCATGTGCTGAGGGCAGGCTGTGTACACACTGCTTTCAGTGAATTACAAGCTGTGCTGAGGGCCGGCTGTGTACACGCTGCTTTCAGTGAATCACAAGCTGGCATGTGCTGAGGGCCGGCTGTGTACACACTGCTTTCAGTGAATCACAAGCTGGCATGTGCTGAGGGCAGGATGTGTACACACTGCTTTCAGTGAATCACAAGCTGTGCTGAGGCAGGCTGTGTACACGCTGCTTTCAGTGAATCACAAGCTGGCATGTGCTGAGGGCAGGCTGTGTACACACTGCTTTCAGTGAATTACAAGCTGGCATGTGCTGAGGCAGGCTGTGTACACACTGCTTTCAGTGAATTACAAGCTGTGCTGAGGGAGGCTGTGTACACACTGCTTTCAGTGAATTACAAGCTGGCATGTGCTGAGGGCCGGCTGTGTACACGCTGCTTTCAGTGAATCACAAGCTGGCATGTGCTGAGGGCCGGCTGTGTACACACTGCTTTCAGTGAATCACAAGCTGGCATGTGCTGAGGGCCGGCTGTGTACACGCTGCTTTCAGTGAATCACAAGCTGGCATGTGCTGAGGGCAGGCTGTGTACACACTGCTTTCAGTGAATTACAAGCTGTGCTGAGGGCCGTCTGTGTACACACTGCTTTCAGTGAATTACAAGCTGACATGTGCTGAGGGAGGCTGTGTACACACTGCTTTCAGTGAATTACAAGCTTGCATGTGCTGAGGGTCGGCTGTGTACACACTGCTTTCAGTGAATTACAAGCTGGCATGTGCTGAGGGCAGGCTGTGTACACACTGCTTTCAGTGAATTACAAGCTGGCATGTGCTGAGGGCAGGCTGTGTACACACTGCTTTCAGTGAATTACAAGCTGGCATGTGCTGAGGGCAGGCTGTGTACACACTGCTTTCAGTGAATTACAAGCTGTGCTGAGGGCAGGCTGTGTAGACACTGCTTTCAGTGAATTACAAGCTGACATGTGCTGAGGGCAGGCTGTGTACACACTGCTTTCAGTGAATTACAAGCTGACATGTGCTGAGGGAGGCTGTGTACACACTGCTTTCAGTGAATTACAATCTTGCATGTGCTGAGGGCAGGCTGTGTAGACACTGCTTTCAGTGAATTACAAGCTGGCATGTGCTGAGGGAGGCTGTGTACACGCTGCTTTCAGTGAATTACAAGCTGGCATGTGTTGCGGGAGGCTGTGCACACACTGCTTTCAGTGAATCACAAGCTGGCATGTGCTGAGGGCAGGCTGTGCACACACTGCTTTCAGTGAATTACAAGCTGGCATGTGCTGAGGGCAGGCTGTGTACACACTGCTTTCAGTGAATCACAAGCTGTGCTGAGGGCAGGCTGTGTACACACCGCTTTCAGTGAATTACAAGCTGACATGTGCTGAGGGAGGCTGTGTACTTACTGCTTTCAGTGAATTACAAGCTGACATGTGCTGAGGGCAGGCTGTGTACACACTGCTTTCAGTGAATCACAAGCTGTGCTGAGGGCAGGCTGTGTACACACTGCTTTCAGTGAATCACAAGCTGGCATGTGCCGAGGGCAGGCTGTGTACACACTGCTTTCAGTGAATCACAAGCTGACATGTGCAGAGGGAGGCTGTGTACACACCGCTTTCAGTGAATTACAAGCTGTGCTGAGGGCCGGCTGTGTACACACTGCTTTCAGTGAATTACAAGCTGGCATGTGCTGAGGGCAGGCTGTGTACACACTGCTTTCAGTGAATTACAAGCTGACATGTGCAGAGGGAGGCTGTGTACACACCGCTTTCAGTGAATTACAAGCTGTGCTGAGGGCCGGCTGTGTACACACTGCTTTCAGTGAATTACAAGCTGGCATGTGCTGAGGGCAGGCTGTGTACACACTGCTTTCAGTGAATTACAAGCTGACATGTGCTGAGGGCAGGCTGTGTACACACTGCTTTCAGTGAATCACAAGCTGGCATGTGCTGAGGGCAGGCTGTGTACACACTGCTTTCAGTGAATCACAAGCTGGCATGTGCTGAGGGCCGGCTGTGTACACACTGCTTTCAGTGAATCACAAGCTGGCATGTGCTGAGGGCCGGCTGTGTACACACTGCTTTCAGTGAATTACAAGCTGACATGTGCAGAGGGAGGCTGTGTACACACCGCTTTCAGTGAATTACAAGCTGTGCTGAGGGCCGGCTGTGTACACACTGCTTTCAGTGAATTACAAGCTGGCATGTGCTGAGGGCAGGCTGTGTACACACTGCTTTCAGTGAATTACAAGCTGACATGTGCTGAGGGCAGGCTGTGTACACACTGCTTTCAGTGAATCACAAGCTGGCATGTGCTGAGGGCAGGCTGTGTACACACTGCTTTCAGTGAATCACAAGCTGGCATGTGCTGAGGGCCGGCTGTGTACACACTGCTTTCAGTGAATCACAAGCTGACATGTGCTGAGGGCAGGATGTGTACACACTGCTTTCAGTGAATCACAAGCTGACATGTGCTGAGGCAGGCTGTGTACACACTGCTTTCAGTGAATAACAAGCTGGCATGTGCTGAGGGAGGCTGTGTACACACTGCTTTCAGTGAATTACAAGCTGGCATGTGCTGAGGGCCGGCTGTGTACACACTGCTTTCAGTGAATCACAAGCTGGCATGTGCTGAGGGCCGGCTGTGTACACATTGCTTTCAGTGAATTACAAGCTGTGCTGAGGCAGGCTGTGTACACACTGCTTTCAGTGAATTACAAGCTGGCATGTGCTGAGGGCAGGCTGTGTACACACTGCTTTCAGTGAATCACAAGCTGGCATGTGTTGCGGGAGGCTGTGTACACACTGCTTTCAGTGAATTACAATCTGGCATGTGCTGAGGGAGGCTGTGTACACACTGCTTTCAGTGAATTACAAGCTGTGCTGAAAGCAGGCTGTAATATCCTACTGTGTACACACTGCTTTCAGTGAATTACAAGCTGGCATGTGCTGAGGGCAGGCTGTGTACACGCTGCTTTCAGTGAATTACAAGCTGGCATGTGCTGAGGGCCGGCTGTGTACACACTGCTTTCAGTGAATTACAAGCTGACATGTGCTGAGGGCAGGATGTGTACACGCTGCTTTCAGTGAATCACAAGCTGGCATGTGCTGAGGGCAGGCTGTGTACACACTGCTTTCAGTGAATCACAAGCTGACATGTGCTGAGGGCAGGCTGTGTACACACTGCTTTCAGTGAATTACAAGCTGTGCTGAGGGCCGGCTGTGTACACACTGCTTTCAGTGAATTACAAGCTGGCATGTGCTGAGGCAGGCTGTGTACACACTGCTTTCAGTGAATTACAAGCTGGCATGTGTTGCGGGAGGCTGTGCACACACTGCTTTCAGTGAATTACAAGCTGACATGTGCTGAGGGCAGGCTGTGTACACACTGCTTTCAGTGAATTACAAGCTGTGCTGAGGGAGGCTGTGTACACACTGCTTTCAGTGAATCACAAGCTGGCATGTGCTGAGGGCAGGCTGTGTACACACTGCTTTCAGTGAATCACAAGCTGGCATGTGCTGAGGGCAGGCTGTGCACACACTGCTTTCAGTGAATTACAAGCTGACATGTGCTGAGGGAGGCTGTGTACACACTGCTTTCAGTGATTTACAAGCTGTGCTGAGGGCAGGCTGTGTACACACTGCTTTCAGTGAATCACAAGGTGGCATGTGCTGAGGACCGGCTGTGTACATACTGCTTTCAGTGAATTACAAGCTGACATGTGCTGAGGGAGGCTGTGTACACACTGCTTTCAGTGAATTACAATCTGGCATGTGCTGAGGCAGGCTGTGTACACACTGCTTTCAGTGAATCACAAACTGTGCTGAGGGCAGGCTGTGTACACACTGCTTTCAGTGAATTAGAAGCTGGCATGTGCTGAGGGCAGGCTGTGTACACACTGCTTTCAGTGAATTACAAGCTGACATGTGCTGAGGGCAGGATGTGTACACGCTGCTTTCAGTGAATCACAAGCTGGCATGTGCTGAGGGCAGGCTGTGTACACACTGCTTTCAGTGAATTACAAGCTGTGCTGAGGGCCGTCTGTGTACACACTGCTTTCAGTGAATAACAAGCTGGCATGTGCTGAGGGAGGCTGTGTACACACTGCTTTCAGTGAATTACAAGCTGTGCTGAGGGAGGCTGTGTACACACTGCTTTCAGTGAATTACAAGCTGGCATGTGCTGAGGGCAGGCTGTGTACACACTGCTTTCAGTGAATTACAAGCTGGCATGTGCTGAGGCAGGCTGTGTACACACTGCTTTCAGTGAATTACAAGCTGTGCTGAGGCAGGCTGTGTACACACTGCTTTCAGTGAATTACAAGCTGGCATGTGCTGAGGCAGGCTGTGTACACACTGCTTTCAGTAAATTACAAGCTGTGCTGAGGCAGGCTGTGTACACGCTGCTTTCAGTGAATCACAAGCTGGCATGTGCTGAGGGCAGGCTGTGTACACACTGCTTTCAGTGAATTACAAGCTGTGCTGAGGGCCGTCTGTGTACACACTGCTTTCAGTGAATAACAAGCTGGCATGTGCTGAGGGAGGCTGTGTAGACACTGCTTTCAGTGAATTACAAGCTGTGCTGAGGCAGGCTGTGTACACACTGCTTTCAGTGAATTACAAGCTGTGCTGAGGGAGGCTGTGTACACACACACGCAGGAGCGCAGACTTGGCATACAAGCATGTAAAGCAGACACAGCATGCAATATTTCACGGTGCACCATGGACGTGCTAGGCTGGTACATTATTATTAAAAACAAACATGGCTCCCAGTCCTCTCCTACTCTTGAATGCTGCAGCGGAATGAAGCCCGCGCTGTGATTACAACGAAACATTGTGAGACTTACTGTGTTTAAAGCAACAGTTGTGGAGCTTTCACCGTCGGTGCTGTCCAGGTGTGGCGTCGTGTTAAGAAGAGCTGCCAAATGCTCATTTAAGTAGCAAACTAGTTTGGAGGGGGCCGTGAAAGGGGCGTGTTTTTAAATAACAAAGGCCTCGCGCTCGCCTTTCGTCTCGCCAGAAGCTCGCGATGCTTTGCTAATGTTTCCTCGTCTGCCGAGGAGGTGCGAAGGCCACAGGTCAAGGGTGAAAGGGCAGGTCGGGGTTGTTCCACCTGTGCGGGTCGAGCACAGCAAGAGGCGGAGCCATGCCACAGACACAAGAAGGTGTAAAGATGGCGCTGCGTGTGGTCACAGGTCAAGGGTGAAAGGGCAGGTCGCCGTAGGATGTCACTTCGTGCAGGGATGGCTCCAACAGCGGAACTGCTTTACTACAAGAATCTTTCCAAACTTTAATACTGATCCCAAAATCTACAGCGATTTGATATAACCCCTCTGAAAAGGTGGTAAACATATTCACGTGTGAAAGGCATGAACTATGTTGAGTAACGCATGTGTAAAATGTTATTCATGAAATGATTACCATTGAAGCAAAACATTCCCACCCTTTGTAAATTGTTTTTATTGGGTCTAATGTTGCAAAGCTGGTCAGCGCATTTAGCGCCACGAAGCCTCGAGTAATGCGATAAAACTTATGTTGCCCATAAATCAACATGATGTGAATAAAAAAAAGCGTTTTTTTAGGCTGTGCTCTCTTCAGGTGTGCTGAGCCAATGTTAAGAAAAGAAAACACGCGCACAAATAGAGTGTAACAAACCCAAAAAAACCATTCTATTTTCCTTTTAGTGCGAAAGCAAATACAACACGCATTATACATCAAATATATTTTGTAATTACATAAGTATAGACATTATGTTTCGTATGGAAAGGTCCAAGAACTACAAGTGATATTTTTTTATTTTGAAATGTAAGTGAAACCAAAGCAAAACCAGTGTTAGCAAATAGAAGGGGATGTACGAACACGCATAGTGACGGTGAACGGGCGCGCCAAGCTGCAGCTCGAGGCGCTACTGATGAGTTGTAAATGGTGGCGCCGTCGATAAGAAAGACTCTACTTGTGACTGTCCCAAGGGGGCAAAAAGACATCAGACTGAACCTTCCACTTGTGCGGGACGAACCAAGCAAGAGGCAAACTGATGGCAGAGCGAGGGCCATTCACAAGAAGGCGCGTCCCTGCCTTGGAAAGTAGTTGTAAAAAACACTTAGCATGTCGACCGGAGATAAAAAATAAAAAAAAGAAGAAATGAGCACTACAAACCGACCGGAGCTGGGGAAAAACAAAAGAAATAAGGATTACAAAACATTACAGAGACAAATCTGCAATAGCAAACATAACATAGCGCTAAGTACAACTTACCTTGACATCGCTGCGCTCTGCCACCGCCATTCTGTGCAAGCGTCTCATTGGGGCACATTATAAGACCGGAGCTGGGGAAAAACAAAATAAATAAGCATTACAAAACAATAAAACTCGAAGCAAGCGGAACGCGGGTAGAGGAAAGCATTCACTCATTAAAAACAGTGGCGGCTGATGACATTTGAAAGTGGTGAGGCGTAAATGTTCAGGATGAGTGACTGGTAGCGAATGAGCTGACTGCCATAAGGAGGTTTCAGGGGGTTCTCCCCCACAAAAATATTTGAAAAAGAGTGGGCAAATCATTCATTTTCAAGCAAATTAGAGAAAGCAAGTAGGTTCATAAAGTGCTATCTAAAACTGCGTAATAAACCTGTTTTTGCAATATGTACAGCCTTTAGATATATTTCAGTAAGTTCTAATTAACACATGATGACGTGCAACACGGTCGCTGCCATTCATTCCTGTCCAACTTCTTGGAAGTAAAAAGCCATTTCAGTTCTGCATCTTATGTTGGCAATGTACAAATGACAGTTTACAGAACAGAACAGAACAGAACAGAACAGCTGTCCATTGCCCACACAACAAGTCTTAAGTACACGACTCCTTCGTTATAACTATTCAACATACCCATGCACAATAGCCCAGGGCACAATAGCCCAGTAAATGACCGTTGGATGTCAAACTTGTGCAGTGCTCCTCTACATAACATAGCCCTGCACTGTGCCCTGTACATTCATCCCAGCGCAATGGTTTTACAAAGACAGATATGGTACAATGCCTCAGCAACATGCCTCGGCGTAGAGCCAGTGCAACATGCCCTCTCACAAAGGCATCTCACAGTACCCCCTGCAGAGAGCCTCCTGCATGGACCTCCAGTTTGGAAACACTTCCTTAGGGTGTCTGCACATGGCCCCTCACTGGAAGCTGCACAGATGGCGGTGGCAGGGGCATGCGCAGTGACACTATGTTGTTGGTTAAAGTGTCATACTTGTCTGAGGTGTCCCAGGATCCAGAGGCAGATGTATGTAGAGCCCTTTTTGTAGGAGCACCCTAGGTGAACGGTGCCAGTGCATATATGGGTGCAACGGGTGCCAGCTGTAGAACAGGGCTGTGCACACCTCGCACATTACACCAACAGCACATAAGGGAGATATGGGGCCTCGTTCTAGTGAAAGTGCCCACAGAGGAACAAGAAAACCCGGTGCAAATCATTGCTTCGTCTCTAGAGCAAGATATATGATCCTGGGGAAATAGTTTTATCTCAGCGCTCTCAGCTGTCACAATTAGATGATTGGAAGCAGGTTAAACAACTCTCAATCAATCAAGCATTTGTAAAGCACGCTACATACCCGTGAGGGTCTCAAGGCGCGGGGGGGAGGGCTGCCGCTGATCGAAGAGCGAGGTCTTGAGAAGTCTTCTGAAGGCCAGCAGGTCCTGGGTCTGTCGAAGACTGGTAGGGAGAGCGTTCCAGGTCTTGGCGGCGAGGTAGGAGAAGGCTCTGCCACCGGCGGTGGTTTTCCGAATACGAGGAACTGTGGCGAGGGCGAGGGTGGCAGAGCAGAGGTTGCGGGTGGGGGTGTGGAAGCTGAGTCTGTTGTTGAGGTATGTAGGTCCGGTGTTGTGTAGCGCTTTGTGTGCGTGGGTGAGGAGTTTGAAGGTGATCTTCTTGTTGACGGGGAGCCAGTGCAGGCCACTCAGGTGGGGTGTGATGTGGCTGCGTCGGGGGACGTCGAGGATCAGTCGTGCCGAGGCGTTCTGGATTTGTTGTAGTCGTCTCAGGAGCTTGGTTGTTGTTCCTGAGTAGAGGGCGTTCCCGTAGTCGAGTCTGCTGGTGACGAGGGCCTGGGTGATGGTTTTCCTTGTGTCAAGAGGGATCCATTTGAAGATCCTGCGGAGCATTCGGAGGGTGTTGAAGCAGATCGAGGAGTCAGCATTGACTTGTTTGGTCATGGAGAGGGTGGAGTCGAGGATGACCCCAAGGTTGCGTGCCTGGTCGGTGGGTTCCGGGGCTGTGCCTAGCGATGTGGGCCACCAGGTGTCGTCCCAGGCTGATGGGTTGGGTCAGAGGATGAGGACCTCTGTCTTGTCTGAGTTCAGCTTCAGTCTGCTGTCCTTCATTCAGTCAGCTACGGCCTTCATTCCTCTGTGGAGGTTGGCTTTGGCAGTGTGGGGGTCTTCGGTGAGGGATATGATCAGTTGGGTGTCGTCGGCGTAGAAGATGATGTTGAGGTTGTGTTGTCGTGCGACATGGGCAAGAGGTGCCATTTAAATGTTGAACAGCGTCAGGCTAAAGGAGGATCCCTGAGGGACGCCGCAGATGATCTTGGCGGTTTTGGAGCGAAAGGGTGGGAGGCGGACGCTCTGGGTTCTGCTGGAGATGAAAGATGTGGTCCAGGCTAGGGCCTTTTCTTGAATTCCGGCGTCATGGAGGCGCATTGATAGGGTGCGGTGGCAGACCGTGTCAAAGGCAGCTGACAGGTCCAGGAGGAGGAGGGCGGCTGTTTCTCCTTTGTCCATCAGGGTCCTGATGTCGTCGGTGGCGGCGATGAGGGCGGTTTCGGTGCTGTGGTTGCTGCGGAAGCCGGATTAGGAAGGGTCCAGGATGTTGTTGTCTTCAAGGTATCGGGTTAGCGGTTTATTGACAATCTTCTCTGTCACTTTTGCCAGGAATGGGAGCAGGGAGATAGGCCGGAAGTTCTTGAGGTCCTTGGGGTCCGCCTTGGGTTTCTTCAGAAGGGCGTTGATCTCGGCGTGCTTACAGCTTTCCAGGAAGAATGCTGTCTCGAAGGAGATGTTGATTGTTTTCCGAAGGTGGGATGCAATGGTTGTGCTGGCTTGGTTGAAGACTTGGTGGGGGCACGGGTCGGATGGGGATCCAGAGTGGATGGAGTTCATGGTTTTGATGGTGTCTTCGCCGCTGACGTTGGCCCAGGCAGTCAGGTGACTGGAGTGGGTGGAGGTCACGGGGATGGTGGTCTCGTGGTGGGTGCGGGGGTGTCGCAGTTCAAGCTGTCGTGGATGTCGGTGATCTTGCGGTGAAAGAAGCTGGCCAGGGAGTCTCACAGGTCTTGTGATGGTGGAATGTCGTTTGTGTTGGAGCTGGGTTGGAGAGTTCTTTCACAATGTTGAAGAGCTCCTTGGTGTTGTGTGCGTTGTTGTCTAGGCGGTCTTTGAAGGCGGTTCTTTTGGCGGTCCTGGTGAGTTGGTGGTGTCTGCTGGTGGCGTTCTTGTGGGCTGCGAGGCTGTCTGTGATCTGTCGCGGTGCCATTTCTTCTCCAGCTTCCGACAGGTGCGCTTGGAGGTCCGGAGGTCTTTGGTGAACCAGGCAGCTTTCTTGTTGGTGTGGCTGGTTGTGGAGGTCTTGAAAGGAGCGAGGGTGTTGGCGCAGTCGTTGATCCACTGTTTGAGGTTGACAGCAGCGGTGTCGGGGTCGATGGGGTGGGCGGGTGGTCTGAGGGCGAGGGTGGTGGTCAGTTGGTCCTTGGTGACCTTGCCCCAGTTGTGGCGTGGCAACTGTTGGGTGCGGTGGTGAGTGGTGGGTTTACTGAAGGTGAAGTGGACGCATCTGTCGTCGGTCCAGTGGGGTACGGTGGTGTGGTTGAAGGGGATATGCGGACTTGAGGAGAAGATGGGGTCCAAAGTGTGCCCAGCGGCATGGGTGGGAGTTGTCACGAGTTGTTTGAGTCCGAGATTGTCGAGATTGTCGATCAGGGCGGTGGAGTTGGCGTTGTTGTTGGTCTCAAGGTGAAAGTTCAGGTCCCCGAGGAGGATGTAGTCCTTGGAGGTGAGGGCGTGGGTGCTGACGAGGTCGGCGATGGTGTCGCAGAACTGGTCGTGGTCTGGGTGTTCTGTAGACAAGTGTTCCTCTGAGGGTCGTGTTGGGGTTGGTGTGGACCTGTAAGTGCATGTGCTCGGCAGTGGGTAGGGTTGTGTCGGTGTCGGTCGAGACTCTGAGGGTGTCTTTATGGACGATGCCGATTCCCCCTCCAGCTCCGTTGGCGCGGTCTCTGCGGGAGATCTTGTAGCCCTGTAGTATGGCTATAGGGATGTCAGGTGCTGAGGTGGCGTTCAGCCAGGTCTCCGCCAGGAAGGCAACGTCGGGGGCGGTAGAGTCTAGGAGGTCCCAGAGTTCGACGGTGTGCTTGCGAGCGGAGCGGATGTTGAGGAGGATGCATCTGTGGTGGTTGGGTTCTCTGGCTGGTGGTTTGGCGGGCCGGATGCTGGTGTATCTGCAGTTCCGGCAGGTGAAGGGACCTTCGGTGTGCTTAGGGACGGCCTGGCAGCAGGAGTGGTGTCTTCTGGGGTTGAGTGCGTGGAGGATGCTGGAGTCGTAGTGCAGTCTGGTGTGGCGAGGGGTGCAGAGTGCAGGGGTTCTGGCGCTGGGCGCGGTCCAGGCGCGGATGGGCGCAGACGGGCTTGCTAGCGACATGCTCACCGCTTGCGTCCTCTGCGCCTCCGCGCGGCGAGCTCCATAAGAGGCGAAGTGGGAGGGAGGAGCAGCTGGGAGGCGGGAGCGGGGCGGCCAATGGGAGAGGGAAGGGACACAGAAGGCAAAAGGGGGTGGGGCCGCAGGGGAGCAGCGGCGGGAAGCGAGGGGCACAAAGGGCCAGGGGCGCAAGGAACGCTAACAGGATAAAATACACAATACAGAATACGGAATAAAAATGCAGAAAGCAGAGCGAAAAAACAACTTAGCAGAAAAATGCAGAGACAGTCACCAGGGGCACACGAGCGGCAGACTCCTGGTGGCGGCAGAAGAGGGGAGAGTCAGGGAGTACAGGAAGAGCCGTGCGGCATGGGGAGCGACCAGAGGTCAGGTCACAACTCTTATTGTGTAAATAAATGAACATATCTAGAAATAAATCACTTTTGATTTTAACATAGCTATTTGCACACATTACAGACAGATGACACACGCTTGTGGGTTTCTCTGTGTGCCAAAGAGGTACAACACACAAGCGTGTGTTCTCCCTCAGCCTCCAAGGTCCCCCCGTCCAGGTGCGCCACAGGAAGAGTCAACAAGTCCTTACCCTCACCTTCTGCTGCCTCTCCCCCTCCTCTCTGCCCTGCTGACCTTGAAAGGTGGGAAGGTGGTTGATTGACTTGGCAGAAAGCTCAGGCACACGCAAAAAAAATCTATTAAAAAAATGCCATAAAGGAGGTGCGTCAGACACACAGAACGGACCATGCTGTATCTATCCAAAATGGTTTGTGATTATGTATTTTATATGGCAAGTTAACAAGACACAAATTGCATTATGCGCACACACAGACTCAGCTCTACCCAAACCTCCTGGCTGTAATTTAGATTTCTAAATGTGGGGTGCTTGCAATCGGGAGGTTTTGCAGTTGGACGCTTCTAATTCAGAGGCCGAGAAGAGGTTTTGTCACCTCTCTGCAAACCGCCCTCCCCATCCCTAATCTGGGAAAGAGTCGACATTTACTTGGTTTTCCTGGCCAAATTAAACCCGACCGGTCGGAAACACTGCACAGGCCAGCAGCTTTTCTGACAGAGCAGGGGGTCCCCGCTTCGAAACAGACTGGAGAAAGAAAGGGTTTACTCCTCCGAACACCAAGTTACATGTGAGTGCTTAGACACACCCGACACTGCGGCTGCCTCAAATCGCCATCAGAGGCCTGGTACCCGCACCAATCCAGACACTGCTCTTTGCTTTATGTTATCAACATACAGCATAAAAGCAGTGTCGGGATTGGATTGGCAGGCGACGTTAGCGCTCATTAGGAGACCAGGGGGAATCAGCTGTGACTCCCCCTGGCTCACTGTTGAGCATGTGAGAGAGGCAGCTCGTGCTCACGTCCGGGCTGGGCGCTGAAAGGGTGTCGCCCAACCCGACATGGTCACTACCACTTTGAAGAGTGCGTGACTGGAACAACAGTGCAACGCGAGGCCTGTTTAGCCCCTCCCACCTTCATCAAGCACTTAACAACTGGCCCCCGGCTAAAAAAAAGCTGACGCTGCAGGCAAGAAAAAAATAATTGCGCGAGTTTTAAGTTTAATACTGGGGAGAGAGACCACAAATAGGGGCTGGGGGGCTACAATTAAGGGGGGCTACACCCCAACGCCCTCAAAGAGGAACCGCCCCAAATGAAAGAAGAAGCATGCCAGCTGGGGGTAGAGATCAAAGCAAAGGGGACAAAGGGAAGCATTCACGTGCGCAAAGGATGAAAGAAAACGCTTGTCAGCTAGGAGTAGACATCAAAGAAGCCGAGACAGCTGTGCATATTGAGGCACGCTTGTGCACATTCTAGCAAGCTGATCGCCGCAAAAGATCATTTCTTAGAGCCCCAAAATGTCTCGCACACAGCAACGCATGCGTGACTCAGGTGAGACCTAAAAATGTACAACAACAACAACAACCTCTATGTGGCAGGCTCTGCAGGTATGTGCATTGACAGGGGGTGCAGAAGAGAGAGCTGAAGAGACAAGGGTAAGGTGGCTTCCTCCCTCCCCCTCCAGACCACTTTAATATTAGCGGAACCGGTGTGGCACTTTATAAATAACAGCAGCGCGGCTCCGCTGACGTATCCTCTCCGCTTGACAAACGTGTGTGAAAGTGTTTGCGTGGTGTCCTGAAACAGCATGAAGCTTACAAGGCGCACCACTCAAAACGATTTTCTTAAGAATAACGCAGTACTTCTTTAGAATGTGATGCCAAAGGTACCCAGCTTCTAAGAGCTACACAGAACAGGCATTAGTTAAAGCGGCACCCAGTTTAACTCATTCCGCTGACCTTAGAAGGATGAAAGGCGGAGCTCACTCTACCGGGTTTTGAATATGTGATGGAATATTGCCCGCGAATCTTTGCAGCAGTTGTCACCCACTTGTTGTCTACTGCTTCAGAGAGCAATACAAGCAGCCAAAGAAATAACAGCACCTACACAACTGGAGTTTAGGTGGCCTGCAAGCATGGTTTTCCATGATATTGTTTATTTTTTATTTAGCCTCCAAAAATAAATTTCATTCCACAGTAAAATGTTTCTCAGCAAGGGCATTTTTTACATCGGAGACGGGTTCTCAGTTCATCAGTTTTATTTAAAATGGACTCGCAGCAGAGCATTTTATCGCAAAGCACTCGAATAAAGCGGTATGCTTCAAGACAAGCTGCCATGTTTGTCCTTTCAATTGCTCTAAAATGGTCTCCATCAACCCGGACCTGGACTCTTTTCTGTTTCATCTGCGTCCCAGCGCATTTTTTGCTAACCATTCATCGAGCTCTGATAAAAGCGGTTAATGTCTACTGGAACTTATAGTCCTGTTTTATAATGGAATACACAAGACTACAAGTCCGAGAATTCAAACCAAACAATTATTGGCATAGCTAGTAGGTCTCGTCTTTGGGACCTTATAAGTGTTTAGCCATGCAACAGTTGATGTTGTTGCACCAAGGATATTGTGTTGCATAACTAAATACTTATAAGGTCCCAAAAGCCAGACCTATTGGCTATGCCAATGCTTGTTTAAAGTGTGGTGAGGTGGGTCTGATGGGGCACCGGAGTGGATGGCCTTCATGGTTGTGGCAGCCTCGTTTGTGGTGATGGTGTTTAGCCAAGGTCCATTCTTTGGCTGAGATTGGAAGACTGGCTGCGAGGTTGATGGGGTCAGGTGGATGGTTGAATTTGTCTTATATGGATGAGATCTTGTTCCAAAAGGATTTACAGAGATTGATGCAGGGGTCTTGTAAGGGGTGGATGTTGCTGGTGGTGGCTGCAGGCATCATGAATTCTCTGATGATGGTGAGGATTTCTTGGCTGCTGTTGTTGTTGGCTTAGATGTGGTTGGCATGGGCTGTTCATTTGGCATTTCAGACTTACTGGTGTCTTGGCTCATTCACCACTTGCTTTCCAGTTGCTTACAGTGCTCCATCACCATCATGAGTTCTTCTGTGTGCTAGTTGGCTTGTGTTTGTGATCTTGAATAGTTTTGCTGTGCTTGAGGGGGTCCAGGGTGTCGGTGCAGGTGGTGATCCATTCATTGCTGTTCTTGATGTCTTCCGTTAGGTTGCTGCTGTGCTTGAGGGGGTCCAGGGTGTTGCTGCAGGTGGTGATCTTATCATTGCAGTTCTTTTTTTGAGTTTAGAAAGCTTTATTGAAGTAAATAAGCAATGTAAAAACCAATAATCAAAATATGAAAAAACATAGTAATAGAGTTAAAACGAGAGTAATAAAATATGCCAATTCAAGCAAATGTCCCCAAAAGGGTCTAAAACAATTCTAAGGAAAAAAGCTTTTAAAGATTTTGTTTAAGGAAGGAAATAAAGGAACAAGAAGGAGAAAGGGGCAAAAGAGAGAAAGAAAAGAAAAGGAGGGGGAAAGGAAAAAAGAAAAACAGAGAAAAAGATGGGATTAGCCTAACAAAATAGCTCATACATTTGGATGAAATTACAATATAAAAAACATTAGGAAGATAAAATAGAAGAGAAAAAGGTGCATCACATGGTAAGTAAGCTTCAAACAGATCTAGAAAGAAAATCGGTTAACGGCATCCCTTTTGATTAATAAAGTGGTTGTGGTGGCATAAGCACAATAAAGTCTATGATGATGACAAAGCAAGTTCCACCAGGCAATGTAAGATATTTTAGAAGTGTCTTTCCAGTTGGTGTTGATGACTTGGAAGGCAATTGCCAAAGCAAGGTCCATGAATTTACGAAAATTACAAAGAACATCCCAAATAGGCGAAGAGCCACCTAAGAAAATGTGTACAATTTCAAAAGGAAAAGTGGTATTCAGGATTTTGTTCAATTGCAACCAAACCTTCAACCAAAAAGAGTTAATAGGGGGACAATGAAAAAACATATGCATGAGATCAGCGGTATTATGAGAACAGTACCAACAAATTGGAGTCTCAAGTAATTTGAATCTGCATAATTCATGAGGTGGAAAAAAAAGTCTATTGTAAAAAAATAACATGTCTGTGTGGTACTAGCGGAACAGGATACAATATGTATTTTAGACCAAATAGCGTCCCATGTCTGAAATGAAAATTCCTGAGCTAGGTCCCGCTCCCAAAGTAATTCCAGTTTAGTTTTAGTTCTGGTAACGTTGGAAAAAAAGAGTGTCTTATAAACTACAGCTGCTTTGATCATTGCAGTTCTTGATGTCTTTCGTTAGGTTGCTGCTGTGGTTGAGGGGGTCCACGGTGTTGGTGCAGGTGGTGATCTATTCATTGCAGTTCTTGATGTCTTCCTTGAGGTGCTGCTGTGGTTGAGGGGCTCCAGGGTGTTGCTGCAGGTGGTGATCCATTCATTGCTGTTCTTGATGTCTTCTTTTAGGTTGCTGCTGTGCTTGAGGGGGTCCAGGTTGTTGGTGCAGGTGGTGATCCATTCATTGCAGTTCTTGATGTCTTTCGTTAGGTTGCTGCTGTGCTTGAGGGGGTCCAGGGTGACGGTGCAGGTGGTGATCTATCCATTGCAGTTCTTGATGTCTTCCTTGAGGTGCTGCTGTGGTTGAGGGGGTCCAGGGTGTTGCTGCAGGTGGTGATCCATTCATTGCTGTTCTTGATGTCTTCTTTTAGGTTGCTGCTGTGCTTGAGGGGGTCCAGAGTGTTGATGCAGGTGGTGATCTTATCATTGCAGTTCTTGATGTCTTCCGTTAGGTTGCTGCTGTGCTTGAGGGGGTCCAGGGTGTTGGTGCAGGTGGTGATCTATTCATTGCAGTTCTTGATGTCTTCCTTGAGGTGCTGCTGTGCTTGAGGGGGTCCAGGGTGTTGCTGCAGGTGGTGATCTTATCATTGCAGTTCTTGATGTCTTCCGTTAGGTTGCTGCTGTGCTTGAGGGGGTCCAGGGTGTTGGTGCAGGTGGTGATCTATTCATTGCAGTTCTTGATGTCTTCCTTGAGGTGCTGCTGTGCTTGAGGGGGTCCAGGGTGTTGCTGCAGGTGGTGATCTTATCATTGCAGTTCTTGATGTCTTCCGTTAGGTTGCTGCTGTGCTTGAGGGGGTCCAGGGTGTTGGTGCAGGTAGTGATCCATTCATTGCTGTCCTTGATGTCTTCCGTTAGGTTGCTGCTGTGCTTGAGGGGGTCCAGTGTGTTGCTGCAGGTGGTGATCCATTCATTGAAGTTCTTGATGTCTTCCGTTAGGTTGCTACTGTGCTTGAGGGGCTCCAGGGTGTTAGTGCAGGTGGTGATCTATTCATTGCAGTTCTTGATGTCTTCTGTTAGGTTGCTGCGGTGCTTGAGGGGGTCCAGGGTGTCTGTTTAGGTGGTGATCCTTTCATTGAAGTTCTCGATGTCTTCCATTAGGTTGCTTCTGTGCTTGAGGGGGTGCAGGGTATCGGTGCAGGTGGTGATCCATTCATAGCAGTTCTTGATGTCTTCTTTTAGGTTTCTGCTGTGCTTGAGGGGGTCCAGGTTGTTGGTGCAGGTGGTGATCCATTCATTGCAGTTCTTGATGTCTTCTGTTAGGTTGCTGCTGTGCTTGAGGGGTCCAGGGTGTCGGTGCAGGTGGTGATTCATTAATTGCAGTTCTTGGTGTCTTCCGTTAGGCTGCTAGTATGCTTTGGGCAGTGTGTGTAGGGGGCAGAAGCACAGTCCTTCTCTGAGATGTTCTTTCAGATGTGGCAGGACTTCCCGAGGTGGTGGGTCTCCTCTGGTCCAGGATGGTGATCTTGAACCTCATGAGGGCGTGGTAAGTTCAGGGGATAGGTGTTGTTTTGTTGACGCTGCTGTTGCTTAGTGTGAAGAAGATAGGGTCCTGAAAGTGTCCGGCAGTGTGGGTGGGTCTAGTGATGCGCTGAGTAAGGACGAGGTTCCCAAGGCTTTTGAGGAGGGCATTTGAGTTGGAATCATTACGATCCTCGAGGTGAAAGTCCATTTCTCCACGAAAGTGCTGGTGTCGATGATAATCCCAGATCTAGATTAATTCCGATTTCCAGTCTTTGTGTTACACGTACTTATATCTCTGTATTGCAAATGTCAAGAGAAGTCTTTTCCCATATTTCTTCTGCATTTTACTTTGGGACTGCTGGATTCTGGTAATTTACCTTGTCTTTAATCTACAAAGACAGAATAAAAACCTTAATCCTTTCAGCTACAGCCGGTGTGAACCAATGCTCCAACCTCCCAGCTAATGCCATTCCACCAACGACGAGAAATTCTGTTTTATCTCTGTTCATCTGAATATATTTAATAGTCAACAACAAAAATTCTCCAGGCACACAGAGATATAACTGAGGTTGTGGTTTCAATATTTGTTTTTTCAAGTTATATGCATTTTTTTTCCAACATGTGTTTCGTCTCAGGCTGTTCTTGTTACGGCAAACTTCATCAGGGCTTACTAGCTACTATAAAGTCAGATTCCAATTAATGAGGAGTATTTGTGTTCAAAAGAATATCCCAAAACCTGGGTCAGGTGACACTAGACATGCCATGAGATTTTTAGGGAATTAAGGGCGTGGTTACACTGGTTAGTGTGTGCCGAGATGTAGATTGGGTCACCATGTGTCATAGTTGAGAAATTCAACAAACAGTGTCTTTTGTATTGTGATGGGTCCCTTAATATTGTGTGTCCTAGTTATCAACGTGATGTTACAGGCTAGATATAGATGCGTTAATCACTCAGACTCTGTTCCTGAGTGATACTGGTGAAACATAGAAAATAGATTCTAGATAGGCACACAAGCTACAATATATTCATATTTAATACCTAACCACCTGATGGACAATTGCTGTGACTTATAACTTGAAGAAAAATAAAAGAACTATTGAAACCACAACCTCAATTCTATCTCTGTGTGCCTGGAGAATTTTTGTTGTTGATTCCAAGACCTCTCCAGCCGATGAAGAACGGATGGATCTTCCTTCTCTTGAGCGTCAGAAAATACTTGGACACTGAATGAATAGGACTTTGAACAATTTAAAGCTATGTGGTAGAGTGCGCTACTTATCTCAGCCATCGCACCTTTCTTATTTTCATATATTTAGTAGTCATCAGGGCATGAATGGCTGTCAAGCAGACCCCTCTACATGTGTAGAGAGGAAATGTATTGTCACATTTTAGTAACATAACATTTTCCCAGTGTGTATTGTCATTTCCCCAGTTTCCCTTAGAGAAACCCTTGTACACACCACCAAGTTTGGTGGGTGATCCATTTCCTTTACCGCCCTAGTAGGAGAGCTACCCCGGCATTCTGCTGAATAGAAATCCAACCTTCTCCAAGTTGTGAAAGCGTCAAATTGGATTTTGTACACATACAAAGTGACAAAGCAAACCGTGCCAGTGTATTCTACGCAGATGTGACTGAAAATTATACAGAGTCAAAACATTCACACCTGGCAGGTGTTCTTTTGTGGGTTGCTGTCAGGCATCAGAGGAGCCATCAGTGACTTTCTGACTGGACACTGAGAGGCTTGGTGCCATAAAACTCACTCGGATCACTTGAATGTTTATAACTTGAAATGCAGTAGCCGGGACTCAGACTCCATGAGTAGTCCAGCTTATATTTGGATCCACTTTCCAATTGACTAGTTTTGTTTGCAAACGTCGGAAGAGCTGCTGTGTCCTAAAGACTTCTGCGAACACCCAAGTACTGTCCCTGAGGTTAAGATTGGACATGGGACTCTGTTAGAGAGAAAATATTCTCATTGTTGGGTTACCACCACCGTCTGATACAGGAACTCTAAAAACAGATAAGACTCTACCACAGAGCGAGGAATTACAACAGCATTTATTGTAAACACACTCGAATGGAGAGAACGCACAGCATGGCTACGCTCAGAGTTCTCTGCCTGGAAGAGGGTCACGCAGATATTTATACATCTATTCGCAGGTACAAAGGGCAAGACACCTCTATAAAGTTACATGAAAGCATGGAACATTCCTAAGAGCATACCTTTAGTCACATTTGTCTGTTATCACACGGCACATATTGGATACTGCAGGAGGAGAGCTGAGTACGTAATCATAAGTTAATTACTATTTGTCTGGTTTACTCATAGACTCGCACAAGGCTATTTGTAGCTGGAAAAACATCATGTTTGGTTGAATTTCTTCAACACAGACTCAGGTTTCTTGTGATCAGCAAAGGAAAGGGGACGTAGGTGCAAGAACTGACAGAATGGCTATACAATGTGGGACGTAGGTCAAATGTTTAGCTGATGTTCACAATGTAGGCTACAGGTTAACAAATTAATGTTATTTGAGACATTTGCCTTATTGTGTCTTTTACTGTGTTGCGCTGTGTCTGATTTCTAACATGTTCCAGCTCATGCCTTGAATGCCTGGCCTTACTACTTCAAGAGTCAATTACTCCAAGGAAGCAGCCTGGTCATTCAGTTGAAGTGCTGTAGCATTGGTGTCCCTGCTGACCACTGTGCCTGCCTTTAATACTGCCCCATCAACACTGACTGATCACAGGACCCCAAGAAAAGGCGTCTCCAGCCCCTGTTTCCGATGGCTCCTGCCTGAGAGTGCCCAGGTGGAGTGTCCAGGAGAGTGTTTTCAGCTGCTCTGGTCAGCACTTACTCCTGTGAGAGCTGATGCGCCATATGATATATTTCCATCTTTGGGAGTCTCAGTCCGCCTGAAGTAGTGGCTTGGATTGTGGACATGGCCCGTCCTGGGGTCTCACCTTGCCACAAGTATGTTTTAAGGGCTGCGTCTATTAGGCATAGTTCTGATGCGGGGACCAGTATAGGCAGCACACTGAAAATGTAGTTAAACCTCGGGCTACCACCATGTTCACAGTTTGGACTCGTCCGCCACAGCGAGAATTGTGGTTTGCTCCATTTAGTGAACTCCCTGGGCATTCGATCAGTCAGTGCAGTCATATTGTCTTTGATCATCGTTGGAAAATCGGTAGGAATCAATATTCATGATATTTTTTATTTTGGTGGGGATTTACTGAAATGGACGTGCACGGAGGGCTTCCCTCGTGGTATAGATCCTCAAGGGTAAGACTTCACTTTTGGCCCAGTTCATTTTGTACCTGGTAAGTCCTGTAAACTCTGATATGGTGGACATCGGTGCTGGCAGTTGTCCACATACAGCTTCATTTCCAGGTTGCCGGCTATGACTTCAGTTTCCCAAAGGTCTTCAGAGCAGCTTATGGTGAATGTGAGGGGCTTTAGGGCGATCAGGAAGAGTATGGGTGAATGAGGACATCCCAGACTCGTGCTTTGACCAATGGGTTTCTTTCCCTCCCTTTCCCTTTTGCTCTTCTCCACTTCTTTTTTTTTCTGGCATCTATTTGTTCTCATCCATGTGCACACTTCACATTATCTGTTGTTTGCATGCTCAGAATTTAGATTTAGTGTAGAGTCAAAGTCTTACGTATTATGCATTACATCCCTAGCTTTAGCAGCATCCACTTTTTTTTTTTTTAAATAGTGTTTATACATTTTTCCTTTAACATTTCTGGCCTGTTAGGCAGTGGCAGGTATTCATAATATGCCACGACAGCTTAGACAGCAGTACATTTTCCACATCTGTTACAAACATGAAGCTGTTGACAGTTCTGTGGCATTCTATTGTACCACTATTACACAAAGCGAACTTTACAAACTTGAGTTTGAACTTGCTTACAGTCATGAAGTACCATGTGGGTTTGTTGAATGGGCTTATGGGCAGGTTATGTCTATGTATTCAGCGTGTTGTGGTTTGTCGGGTAGTGGGCTCTGTATCAGAGTCATTGATATTTATGCATGGGTGGGATTAGTTGACGGTGTGGTCATTTCGGTGCAGGCGTATATCAAGACTGCTCCTCGCCCTGTTTTGGAGGAGGGAGAGGCATGAGGGTGAAGCAGGGGAAGATGTAAAGTGCCGAACCGGGTCAGTCCCGGTTAGGGGGCGGCTGGGGAGAGATATCGGCAGGTTTGAGGAGTTGGAATAATCTTGTATGGGGTTGGTGCTGTGTTTGTTATGTTATGTTATGTTATCCCTTTGTTAAAGCGCAAACAGCTGCCCCAGCAACGGAGCGTCCCGGCGCTAACCTAACCAGTACCTGAGGAGTGGGTGGGATAACCAACAAGACTAGATGACAGAAAAGAGGTGGGTTTTGAGTTCCCTCCGGAAGACGGTCAGATTGGTTAGGGTGCGAATGTGTAGAGGCAGGGAGTTCCAGAGTCTTGCGTCCGCCCATTCTAGAGAGCTTGGTTTGTCGTGGTGAAGTTTTGATTCTTGTATGTTAAATACTTTTGCCAGCCTGGAGAGTTAGTACTTGTGAGGTCCTTTTGTGTGTCGTCTTGCAGCAGCGCGTGTTCTGCGATCAGTGCCCTATTGAGGTCTACAATCCATATGTATTGTATTGTATGTGATGCTTATATAGCGCAGACTGTCCCCCTACGGGTGTCCTGGTGCTGTAACTTAGCAGATCAATATAACAAAACGAACACCAGTGCTGGGAGCTTCACTTTACCACTGAACAGTTCACATAAGTAGCTGTTTTGAATTAAGCACAAACAACTTGCTTAAGAAATAGCAACATACACATTTTTTATATTTCTTTTTGATTTCTTCACCTTTTATAACACTATTTTTTGGTGCATGGAAATACAAATAGTTTTTTATGTACAATATAAACAACAATTATAGAAATAATACAAAAAAACATTTACACACTTCAAACATTCTTGGCCATTCAGTCATACAAAACACATTCACACAGATTAACTAAACAAAAATAGGTCTCCGTATCAGTTGGACTGTTGTTGTAAACAAATGGAGAAAATCCTTTTGCGCTTTTTCAATTTTTAAAGTCTTTATAGAACGCAAATCAAAAAGAGTGTCCACATCTCTTGCTAATGGTTAAGAAACCTTAGTAAACCAATAAGTATAGACCAGATAACGGGACCGAACTGGTCGACGCGTTTCAAACCCCTGTAAATGGCGGGGTTCTCCTCAGGACCAAAATGAGTTCTGTAACAATACAAAAACAACACTACTTTAGGATTGGTATCTTGAAAGAAAGAGACTTGGCCCCTATATCAGACAACAGCAGCACCCTTATCATACCTTAATAACTTGGCCAGTAGTCCAAACGTGAAAGGGTAGTATTTCCAAAATGAAGAAGGGTAGTATTTCCAGAATGAAGTGCGCGTGGGGGCTATATAGGGAACAAACAAAAAAGCGCGCTACATTGAGGGGCTCCCAGATACAAGGAGTTGCAGTAGTCCAGTCTACACAGAATTATACTTCTTACTACAAGGGATCTAGCCTCCTCAGGCATCAGTGGGTGAATCTGCCGCCAGGCTATTAATAGAGCAAAGCAGACACTGATGGTTTTGTTAGCCTGTGACGCCATTTGAAGGTTGTCATCTTCAGGACGCCCAGGTTACGTACGGTCTTACTGGGGCCAGAGGTTCATCCCCAGGAGTGAGTTTGAACTCTAGCGGCAACTGCTGTACCATTTTGGGAGTGGAACAGTATACCACCTCTGTTTTCCCCCCGTTGAACTGCAAAGAGTTTTCTTTGAGCCAACCGGAGGTTTGGCGCATGCATTCCTGGAAAGTATCCATGGACACTGCACACTTCCCTTCCAAAGAGAACACCAGTTGAGTCTCGTCAGCATAGTTTACCAGGTCAATCCTGAATGATTTTATGATGGGAATCAGCGGGCGCAGATATATATTGAAAAGAATGGGGCTTATTGCCGAGCCCTGTGGCACTCCATAATGAACCGGAAACTTACGGAGTCATGGTTACCACCTGTTGTTTCTCTGAAAGGTACGATTGCAACCACTTCAGGGCTCGGCCTTTCATACCCATTCTCTCCAGCCTTCCCATCAACACTGCATGGCTCACTGTGTCGAATGCGGCCGACATATCTAGCAACACTAACACAGATGAGTTGCCATTGTTGGATCGCATTCGCAGGTTATACATTACAGTTGCCAAGGCTGTTTCCGTCCCATGCCCTGGGCGAAAACCGAACTGATCCCTGTTCAATAGATAGGGCAGAAGGGATATGGGCCTAAAGTTTGCCGGGTTTGTTGGATCCAAGGAGGGTTTCTTAAGCAGGGGGGTAACACAAGGGGTGGGCGGACATCTCCGTTCCACCCACACAATATGCAGAGATTTGCCCTTCCGCCCTTGTGCAAACAAGGCGGAAATTTGTGGCAAAACTCCGCACATTCGTGGGCGGAACGGAAGTTGGCCACCCGCCCGCCTCCCGCCGGCCTCCAGCTTTCCGCTACCCTCCCGCCCGCCTTATTAAAGTATATTTAAAGGCTAAAATTAAACTGAAATAAAACTTACCTTATTGCAGCTGCAACCTTCCCCATCGTGGCTTCGTCTTGGAAACTGCACATGCGCGGGAGCCTGTGCATGTGCAGTCCTGGCAAGAAATGCGCATGCGCAGGCTCCCACGCATGCGCAGTTTCCAAAATGAAGCCGTGATGGGGAAGGTTGCGGCCGCAATAAGGTAAGTTTTATTTAAGTTTCATTTTAGCCTTTAAATATAATTTAATAAGGCGGGCGGGCGGGAAGCGGGCGGCGGGCGGGCGGGCTCCCGTAACGGAAATATCACGGAGAGGCACGGAGATTGGTTCAATCTCCGTGCCTCTCTGCGATAGTCCCTTCCGCGACTCCCGCCCACCCCTAGGTACCACTGCCTGCTTCACAGCCTCTGGGACCATGCCGTCTTCTAGGGTTTGGCAACAAATCTGTTGCATCCAAGGAAGTAATTCTTGCCCCCATTTCTTCCAGATCTTATGAGGTAAGGGATCTAGGGGGGACCCAGACGACACACTTAGAGCACACCTGTTAAAAAGCTCCTTGGTAAGGGGTTGGAAATACTCCAAGGATGTTTCTGCCCAGGGTTCCTCTGCTAATGTCTGAGGCCATTCATCCAGGCGACTAGCAACGCCTGGATCAAGACCCCCGACAATTTTGGCAATCTTTTCTTCAAAATGAGTGCCAATATCATTGTATAATTTCTGCGATGCAACCACTTTATTGCCCGTGCAGGCAGGACTAGAAAGATCCCTTATGAAATTAAAGAGGGCTTTTGTACTGTTCGGCGCATGTGCAATGGATTTAGCAAAGAAGAGTGCTTTGGGCTTGGCAATAGTCTCCTTGTATTGGGCCTGTGCTAATTTCAGCGCTTTCCTATCTAACTCAGAGTAGAACCTTCGCCACCTTGTGGTAAATAAAATTATTACCCTGTCGGAATTTCTATACATTAACAAGGGTCATGCATATAATGAGAGGCAGAGTCCGTGGTGTCCGATTCAAAAGGGCTTTAATTCAGTAACTCGAGTTAAGGGAGAATCGGGTTCCATCACCACTAAGGATCAGGAAAAATCGTCATCTAAACTTTATTCACAGAGTACATTATTTATACTTTAAACATACATTAACTTGCATAGAGAAGGCGGAGCAAGCGAAAGAGAGAGATAAGAGCACATGGGCATGAAAAGGGCGTGTAAGAAGGCGTACACGTGGGTGTTCCCATGAGGAGTCATAGGTGTGTCATAGGTGGGTGGATACATGGAGGGGGTCTGCGTGGTCAGCAGGAACCTTTACCCTACTTGTGTGCGTAACTTGGTCATGACGTGGAATTGACGTGTAACTGGGGGAAGCTGGGGGGAGCTGACTTTCGTGCTAGTAGAGAAGCCTTGAATGTCAGGACGACCTGCACTTCTGGTATTATCTGATATCTTGAGTTTGGAGGATGTATTATCTGAATTAAAGGTCGCTAGAGCAAAAGGCTGCTCATCATTAAATGCTAGTGTATGCATATATTTCTTTGTGCATTGCGTGGGGGCATGGGCATTCTATGGATGCGAGTTCTGTAAATCACTTGAATGGAGACAGAAAGGCTAGGCCCTATCTTCTGCAGGCGGGTTATGTTTACCTTCTTCATTAAGCAGGAATGTATTTCTGTGGAGCAGAACAGATAACTGTAAGCAAAATACTGTCTTGGCAGGCCGGGCTGGGCACCTCTCGTCTGAGCAGGAAGTATGTGAGAGGTCAGGGATACATAGCTAAACTGCAGCTTTCAGAGTGTCAGGAGGCATGGAGCCTGAATTCGGGTCCTGGCTCGGCTGAGCCACAACACGGGTTTATCTCGACTTTTAAACGTGCACCATGCAAATACATTGGCAACATAGGCCTCAGTGCAGAATTAACGTTTCTTTCATGGAGGGCTTGGTAACTGACATTCTAACATTGGACGGAAATGCAGAGGCATTATTATTACAGGCATGAGAGAGGAAGTGCATGGTGACATGGACATACATAGGGTACATGTAGGGGACACATTGGCCATATAAAATTTCTATTTCCTCATTCCCTCCTTGTCCCTTACTGTGCCCTTCAGGACACATCTATATTCATGATACCGTATATCTGATCATACAGCATCATTTGTTTGTCTTTTTTCTTTTGTATACGTGGATGGGGAATACAGGCAGTGGCACACAAGCCGCAAATCGCCGGGCCACATTGCAGACAGAGACAGCAACTGAATATAACGAGCAGTATCATTCCTAAGAACGACAATACTTTCCATCCCCATGCTGATATTACACTCCAGAGCCAACCGGACCAAGTCCATGTGCCTGGGTTTTGGTGTATCTCGTGAGCTATCTTGTGGAGTCTTGTTATTGCTGCATATACGGATGGCTCGTTATTAGGAATAAACACGCAACAACTGGAGCCGATCACTCTACAAGCCCCGCCCCTATCTGCCAGGATGACGTCAAGAACAAGGCGGTTCTGAAGAACAACAAGTCTCATGGCAGACTGCTCCTCCGTCAAGTTCGCCAGAGCAGATGCAGTCTCATTTACTACTGCTTGGAGAGTTCTGGTTAACCTGCATATTAGTTTACTGTTTTGGACGGGACCTATAAAAAAAAGAATCCTCTATTGAAATCTGTATATTGGTCCCAAGCTGTCTCAGTCTGATCAATCACTGGGGAATCGTTCTCCCTCTTATTTCTAACATGCACTAGTCGGGAATCTCGATGATAATGGGATTGTGCTAGGAAGACGGGTGGCAGCAGGAACGCTATATAACACGTTCCACCCCAGTCTAAGGGCAGACGTACATAGGCTGTCTGACCGCAAATGAAATAGGAATGGCGGGAAGCTTTGAAAGTAGACTTTCCTTTATCATTGAACTTGACTACAGTATTACAATCACTGTGTCCCAAATGCACTGACCCTTTCTTTCTAACACACAATTCACCCTTTACTGGTAAGACTGATATGAACGGTGGACCTGTATTTTTCTCGGACTGGACATTCAGAATCATAAAGTTAAGGGAAGCATTTCCTTGCTCGTACACTTCATTTTCTAGATCGGTCCCTTTCCTCTCGGGAAGACCGTCTTCGTCTGGAAAACATGCCTTATTCATTACTTTATTCAAATCTCCCCAAATCCAATCGCCCTGGGAAACTGTGAACTTTCTGTCTTGTGACGACATTAAAGCAAACCATGCTCCGCACGAACCATTGTGCGAGAACGGGAAAGGAAAAAGGGCCAGCACTCCCTTCGTTTTCTGATAAGGTGGAAATCGGACACATACCCAGCCATTCGTTACATTGCTGGTCTGATGAGAATGGTGCAACATTCGAATAAAAGTATTGTTGCGCAGTGCTAGTCGATATGACAGTTCATGGGGTGGCAGATCACTGAATGTGTGCTCTACAGTGTCATTAAAGGAAGAGTGTATATGTGAGGCAATAGGAGGAAAGAAAACATGTAGTGTCAAGCTGATACATATAATCGTTATACTTAGAAGAAACATAATAATCAGAGTTACTATACATCTACTGCGTAAAATCTTGCAGTATTTCTCTCTCATCTTGCTCTTTTTGCTATTCTGGTCTACGATCTTATACATGTCAGGAACCTGTCTAACCGATTCACCACCGAGTGGACTTAAACAATTAAACGCTGTCTGACTTACTAGACCGTAACTTAGACCTATACTCCTGTTGCGGAGTTTTTTCCGGCAAAGGGGGCTTTGAGTCTTTATTGTCGGGGCAGTCTTTAGGCTTGAGCAAAGTTCCGGAATCTCCGAAGAATTTCTTAATATGCTGGGCGTGGATCCAGCCTTTTTTTCGTCCCTCGACCTTGACGGCAGTTCTCGTGGTAAGCAGTACTAACTTCGGTGTTCTCCAGCGGGGCTCAAGAGGGCTTGAACGATCAAAATTCCGGATAAATACCATATCACCCGGGACGATGGTATGTTCTTTGACTTGGGTGTTGTCGGGGAAGGCGGCGGCAACCTGTGAACGACAAGAGAGTAGTGCAGACATCAAGGAAGCCAGGTAATCTGTCAGCATGTTACTGTCAACATCAGTAATTTTCTTTGGCATAGGCGTACCCCACATATTCGGTGGTCTACCAAAAACCACTTCGTAAGGGGATAGGCCTGTTCTGGAATGAGCTACCATACGCATGTAAAAGAGGGCGACCGGCAAGGCTACCATCCAATCCACGCCTTTTTCTGCACAGACTTTTGCTAATTTCGTCTTAAGTGTCTGGTTATGGCGCTCGACAAGTCCAGCTGCCTCTGGGTGTCGTACACAATGAAATTTCCACTGTTTTCCTAACAGAAGGGACACTTGTTTCATTAATTCAGAGGAGAATGGCTGACGTTATCTGAGTACACGACACAGGGCAATCCGTACCGTGAGAAAAATTCTCGTACCAATTGCCTGGCGGTGGTCACAGCAGTATAATCTGGGACTGGGTACGCTTCTGTCCATCTAGATAGTGCACATACAACTACTAGGACATATTTGTATCCTCTACATCTGTCCATCTGGATATAATCCATCTGGAGGGCTTCAAAAGGATGGTCAGGAGGATGAAATCCACCTTGTTCCACCGGAATGCCTTTGCCTGGATTGAACTGGCAACAGATCATACAGGTACGTACTTTCTGTTTCGCTGCTGCACGCAGGTGCTTGTTAAACCAAATATTCTGTAAACTGTCTAGCATTGCCTTTTCTCCTAAGTGTGCTGGACCATGTGCTGTGTTTATGATGACTTGTACCATAGAGTCCGGGAGAAACCATGTAGCTTTGCCTTTTGTCATCCAACCCTGGTCAGTCTGGACCCCTCCTTGTTCAGTCCATTTCTTTATTTCGTCTGGAGTGGCATGTGTCTGTATGTCGAGTACATCTTGTGAAGGATCCCTGACTGTCATGCTGTTTGTCAGTGATGGTAATTTTGTCTTTGTCGTGTCTGTTGGTGTCTGGGCTGTAAGTTTAGCTGTTCGATCTGCCAGGTCGTTACCCTGGGAAATGGTGTCTGTAACTTTCATGTGTGCTTTGCATTTCAGGATGTCTATGGCTGTAGGCAAATGTATTGCTTCTAACAGAGCCTGAATGAGGGGACCATGCTGAATTTTGGCCCCATGAGAGGTCAGGAAACCTCTCTCCTTCCATAACACTCCGAAGTCATGAACAACCCCGAAGGCATACGGTGAATCTGTATATATGTTCACTTTCAAGTTCTTGGCACGTATGCAGGCTTGTGTCAGAGCGATGAGCTCTGCTGCTTGTGCTGACAGTGTGTCTATTCTTTGTGTCTCTATGACTTCAGTATCAGTGGTCACGGCATATGCGGCCACTAACTCTCCTGTGCTTGTTCTCATGCATGAACCATCTACATAAAGTGTCAGGTCAGGATCTGTGAGTGCAATGTCTGTCAGGTCTTGTCTTGATTCCGTCACTGTATTAATTACTTCCACACAGTCATGTGGTGCAGTGTCTACTGTGCTTGAGGGCAAGAGTGTAGCAGGGTTAAGAATGTTGCATCGTCTGATCTCTATGTGTGGCTGAAATAACGTCAGTTCATATCCTGTCAGTCTCGCTACAGTCAGATGCTGTGTCTGTGTCCTGTTCAAGAGAACTTCCACTGCATGTGGAACCTGTACTGTCAGGGGGTGTCCTAACACTATGGAATCACTCTGTCTTATTGCTAGGGCTGTTGCTGCAACTGATTTCAGGCACGCAGGCAGAGCCTGGGCCACTGGATCCAATGTACTAGAAAAATAAGCACAAGGCTTGTGTTTTCCTGCTTGATCTTGTGTAAGGACAGATAATGCTGTTCCATCTCGTTCAGTGACAAAAAGCGTAAAAGGCTTGCTGTAACAAGGAGTCGCTAAAACTGGTGCTTGACATAAGGCTTTTTTCAATTCTTCAAATGCCAGGGTATGTTCTTGTGTCCAAGGGAGGACAGTCGAAGACGCTGCCTCCTGTGTTGTCAGCTGTATGAGTGGTTTGGCTAGATAGGCATACTGGGGAATCCATCGTCTGCAGTAAGAAGTGAGGCCAATGAAGGCCCGTACTTCCTTTTGTGTCTTGGGCTGTGAAAGGTTAGCAATTAACTGAATACGTTCTTGTGTCAGCTGTCTACCCCTCTTGGACAGCAAGTGTCCAAGATACACCACTTGCTGTGCACAGAATTGCAACTTTGAAGGGTACACTTCGTGCCCCTTGCCTGCCAAGAAGTGTAAAACTGTCAGTGATGCATGTTCGCAGTCTGGTTCTGTTCGCGCTGTGATCAGGATATCGTCTACATATTGGAGCAGTGCAGTGTTGGCAGGCATGTGAATACTGTCCAGTTGTCTCTTTAATGCTTGACTGTAAATACTAGGACTTTCTGTAAAACCTTGAGGAGCTCTCGTAAATTTAAAGCTGCGTCCATTTAAACTGAATCCGAAGAGGTATTGGCTCTCTGGATGAATTGGGACACTGAAGAAGGCGTTCTTTAGGTCAATTACAGTAAAGAACGTCGCCTCGGAATCAATTGCAGTCAGTAATGAAGAAATGTCTGGGACCACTGGGTATTGTGGAATTATGCATTTATTCAGTTATCGAAGGTCAATCACTAGTCTGTAGACTGGTGGTGCATTTGGGTCTGTCTGTTTAAGAATAGGGATGACAGGTGAATTACATACATTCGAGTCAGTCTCTACTACCACCCCTTGTGCAATGAGTTCATCAACAATTTTCAGTAAAGCTATTACGGCATCAGGTGGTAACTTGTATTGTCGGATGCGTGGCAGTACTACTCCTGGTTTGAGAGTGACACGGTGTGGCGTAATGTGCATGTAACCTACGTCAGTCGGACCTTGTGCCCATAAATGCTGTGGTACATTCCGGAGTCTGTGATCAAAATCTTTCAACACATAATGTCCTTTAAAATCGCGTAAGAACAATCGTACTCCTTCCGGAGAACAACATATAACTGCTCCTAGTTCTTTCAATGTCTTTATACCAAGCAAATGTTCTGGACATGACTTAGTAAGTAACAAGTCTGTGGTATGGGACAATGGACTGACCCCTAGGGAAACTGGCTTTGACACTTCGTTAACAATAGGCTTTCCTGAAAATCCCAGGGAAACATTCTGTGAGCCTGAGAGGGGTGCCCCTGGAACCTCGTCATGGCTGATGGTAGTTCTGCTCGCCCCTGTGTCAATCAAAAATTTTCTGTCTTTTCCCAATACACGACTATGTACATAGGGACCCTCTTGATCTACAGGAATCTCAATAAGGGGCAAGCCAACTTCCCTCTCTAGGCTGTTTCATGAGAACTGTTGGTATTCTGGATAGTCCGACTATGTGTACTGGTACATTTGTTGTGTGACTTGTTGTGTGGCAGCTGCTGGTGGGGGTGGAAAATTCGCTACTGTCTGTTGCGTGTTCTGTGGGGTGCTATTCTGTCTAGGAGGAAGCGGTCGTTCTTTTGTCTTGCCTGTAGCTATATTGTGTTTCAGGACAGCACATTCATTTACATAGTGACCTGGCTGCTTGCAATAATTACAGTTCCCTTTAACAGGTGTCGTGCCCTTTTTATTCGCATTAGGTGGTACCGATTGTGCAACCAGCACTTTCATTTTCGTATCTTTCATGCGTCTCTTTTCATGATCCTGTTCATATCTAATTCTGTTCTGGTGATATTGTAACATTTGCAACATTTGGGAAGGGCTATTTGCTTGCCAGGTACTCTCGACCTTCAGTACTCTATTCTTGATCGGGGGGTAAGGAATTCTCTACTAATTTGCTCACAAAGAGATGTGGATGTGATTCACTACTTGGCTTAAGGCCACTATTAATAGAAAAACATTTCTCGAATCTAGAATAAAAATCACTGGTGTCCTCGTCTTGTTTCTGTTTACTAGCTGAAATAGCATCCCAATCTTCCTTTTTAGTAATCAATAATCTCGGCAGAACCTGTATCAGGAGTTCAGGTAGGGCTTTAGCTTTGTCCCCAAGACCTACACCAGGGTGCTTGTCTTTATCCTCTGCTTCCAATTCTGCCCAACTTAACTTTTTCTCTCCCACCTCCCAGTCTTTCTCTTTAAGCTTTTCGTAAATACCACCAGGCAACAGTACTTTCAATAATTTTATAATGTCAGCGTACGTGTAATCCCCTATGCGGAGAATGTCTTTTAATTCACGGTGGAACCCCCCCCGGGTCTTTATCATGGCAGGGCAACATCTTTTTCATTTCCAGTATTTCTAGTTTCGTCAAGGGTGTGTAAACACACTCGCTGAAGGTTACCTGCTGCATTTTTGACGGGATGTACCTCTCGTAGGGGGTTCTGTCTGTCTATGTGTAAACTCTTTCTGTTGTGGTGTGGGGCGGGAATCATGCACGTGGTCAGAGAAGTCAAGTACCTATGTCGTTGGTCCAGAATGACATTAATTAATTCAGTACCTAGGTCTATCCATCTATCTAGAAGTATATCGTCCAGTAATTTATACAAGGGACCGGGATCAGAATATTGACTCTCGTACAACGTTATCAAATGTTGAACCATGTAAATACCAGCCAAACGCTGTTCGTTCGGAGGAAGGCTCAAAAAGGTCTGGGCCACTACATCACTGTTATATATGTTAGAATTAGACACCCATTGTACGGCTGACCGGGCTAATTCCTGTTCGTGTGGGGTGTGGGGTCTATCGCACTCTACCCGTCTTTTCAGTGCGTTCTCAGTAGCTTGGAATAGATTTTCGATGGAATATTTTTCTTTTATAGGAGGTCCCTGTTTGCGGTAGTCGAGGCACTTGGGCCTGTCAAACTGTCGTGCTCTGCCTACGTAATTTATTTTATCCAATTCCTCAGTTCCGAGCTCTCCATCTTCTGATGGTGACTCATCTTTACCGTCAGACTCTTTCCTGTGTAATTTTAAGATCTCTTTTCGTATTTTCCTGTACATACATTCTGTCTGTCCCTGTTTATCATGTTTACCGGCAGCTATGTTGTCACTCCAATCAGTCAGACCTCTGTTTACTCCTTTGTCTGGTTGGTCTTGTTCCCTGATCAGACAGTTAATCAAAAAACGTAAAATCATGCATTTAACCTCCACCTTTCTTTGTTCCATGGCCTCTTCTATACTCTCGGGTCCCTCCCCCGTTCTAATCAAATGGTATATTTTATCTAAATTTTCCTTCATGCCTGGTATGGTGATCAAATAGTCTACAGCGTGTCTTAATCTTAGTGAGTACACGAGCATTGCACCTTCACCTGGTACTGGATCGTATATACAACGTGAAATAGTTACATTGTGCTTAAAGGGTGATGCTGTCATTTGTGGCGTTCGTTGTAGCCCTAACCCCAGCAGCGCTCGTGTTACTGGCGGTGTTCGTGGCGTTGTTGGTGGCCCGCCTCCCACTGCCCCTTGTCCTACGTTGTCTTTCACGGCCTGCGGAAGCCGCATTTGTAGAAGCAGATCCTGTGATGGGGGCGGAGGGAAGGGAGGGAATTCTGCGTTCACATAGTCCGGAGCGGGCTCTTCTAGATAGGAAGAAATAAAAGCCTCAGCTTCTGTCGGCTTCTGTCTACGTACTCTAAAGGGTACTAGTGGTGGTGGCAACTTACTGGGTACTTCTGAGGGGGTCGCTTTAGCTAGTTCTTCTGTGTGGACGGGATAAATACCTGCAATGAGGGCATTTATTTCTCTATCTGCTTGTTCTGCCTTGACCCGTTCCCCCTCTTCCTGTAGCTCTTTTTCTCTGGCTTTTTCCACTGCTTGCTTACTTCTCTCTGCTTTGTGGAATTCTTTCTCTGCTCTCCTATGCGCTTCTTTACGCCATAACTCAATGGCATCTTTCTGGGACGGTCTAACTTTCTTTTTCCATAGTGCTTCCTCTACTTTCATGATGCATTCAGCATCCCATGTTCCTGAGGCAGGCCATCTATACTTCTCTTCTAGATCCTTTGTGTAATCTACCCATAAGTCTAAAAACAGTATGGCATCTAACCCGTGTTTCTGATACATAAAATGACCAGGTGTGTCTCTAGGCGGGATGGGAACTGCCTCTTCGAGTATCCCTTTCCTGGTCCCTATCTGACGTAATTTCGAAAACAGTGGCATGTTGGAACTAACTTAACGAAAACACAATATACACAAAAAAAGAGACTGAAAACAACCATTCACACTACAACACTAAAACATTAAAAACAGATACATCCTAACTAGTACGTGGGAAAACATGAACTTGAAAACTGTTAACTTTATGTACTGCAACATAGTACAACCATACCGGTCTCATAAAGAGACACGTCTTTACCGTGCCCACTGAAAAGGACACGTCTTTACCGTGCCTGTGTACCCAGACACGTCTTTACCGAGCTCAAATAAATGAACCCGTCTCTATGCATTCCCAATAACGGTACTCACCGGGAAGCAGAACTTGAAGGCCTCGGAAGCTCGATACTGCGTGACTGTGGTGCTGTTACTGCTACTGTGCATGCGCCTCGGAACAGGTGGGCCTCTGGATACCTCGGACCTTGCTCTCTCACGGCTTGGGCTCTGGTTGGGATGGTCCGCAATCCTCACCGCCTCGTGTGGATGCCTGGTCGCAGTCTCCGTCTCCTCCGTAGGCCTGAGGGAGTAGGCAGGAAGTCCCGCTGTCGTGTACGCTTGAAGTCCGTCACGGCTGTAGAAGGGGGCAGGGGCTGGACCTATATCTCCGGCGCATGGGGAAGGGGACTTGTCCCTATTCGGGCGCCAGATTATGTGGTAAATAAAATTATTACCCTGTCGGAATTTCTATACATTAACAAGGATTATGCATATAATGAGAGGCAGAGTCTGTGGTGTCCGATTCAAAAGGGCTTTAATTCAGTAACTCGAGTTAAGGGAGAATCGGGTTCCATCACCACTAAGGATCAGGAAGGATCGTCATCTAAACTTTATTCACAGAGTACATTATTTATACTTTAAACATACATTAACTTGCATAGAGAAGGCGGAGCGCTCCAGGCGGAGCAAGCGAAAGAGAGAGATAAGGGGCACATGGGCGTGAAAAGGGCGTGTAAGAAGGCGTACACGTGGGTGTTCCCTTGAGGAGTCATAGGTGTGTCATAGGTGGGTGGATACATGGAGGGGGTCTGCGTGGTCAGCAGGAACCTTTACCCTACTTGTGTGCGTAACTTGGTCATGACGTGGAATTGACGTGTAACTGGGGGAAGCTGGGGGGAGCTGACTTTCGTGCTAGTAGAGAAGCCTTGAATGTCAGGACAACCTGCACTTCTGGTATTATCTGATATCTTGAGTTTGGAGGATGTATTATCTGAATTAAAGGTCGCTAGAGCAAAAGGCTGCTCATCATTAAATGCTAGTGTATGCATATATTTCTTTGTGCATTGCGTGGGGGCATGGGCTTTCTATGGATGCGAGTTCTGTAAATCACTTGAATGGAGACAGAAAGGCTAGGCCCTATCTTCTGCAGGCGGGTTATGTTTACCTTCTTCATTAAGCAGGAATGTATTTCTGTGGAGCAGAACAGATAACTGTAAGCAAAATACTGTCTTGGCAGGCCGGGCTGGGCACCTCTCGTCTGAGCAGGAAGTATGTGAGAGGTCAGGGATACATAGCTAAACTGCAGCTTTCAGAGTGTCAGGAGGCATGGAGCCTGAATTCGGGTCCTGGCTCGGCTGAGCCACAAAGCGGGTTCATCTCGACTTTTAAACGTGCACCATGCAAATACATTGGCAACATAGGCCTCAGTGCAGAATTAACGTTTCTTTCATGGAGGGCTTGGTAACTGACATTCTAACATTGGACGGAAATGCAGAGGCATTTTTATTACAGGCATGAGAGGGGAAGTGCATGGTTACATGGACATACAAAGGGTACATGTAGGGGACACATTGGCCATATAAAATTTCTATTTCCTCAACCTCCTCTCAGCCTGTCTACATGTGATTCGCAAAAGTTTCAGCTCCTCACTGTACCAGGGGGCTGAGGGTTTCCTTTTGTTCTTCGTCCGTTTTAAAGTGGCGCATAGATCCAGAGTGTTGATAATGTGGTTACAATAGGTTTGATTATTCTTATCCACAGGGTCCTCAGGAACAAAAAAGGTCTGACTCGAAAATATCGAATCTGGTCTATTTTTTATAATTTAGCCCAGACTCTTCCCTTGCGATAGGTCACTAAGCGATTTTTATTATTTGCTACATTGGGCATAGTAATCCGGAAATGGATTAATGAGTGATAAGTGATGAGTATTCTCTAAGTGGTGCAATGAGGGTTCTGGTAACTGGGCTTAAAGAGTTGTATAGCATAGCAATTGCCCTCCTGCCCGTTCCATGTGTTAGTAGAGTTTAGAGTGTGTTGGAGGTTTTAGGTCTGTCCTCCTTGGCACCCCATGTCCTAAATAACTGGTGTGTGAGCCATGCGTATAGTAGCAACGATCCAGGAGAGATTCCATAGTCATCCACAAGTGTTGTAAATTCACAGAGAGTGGATTTGACTAATAAGTTGCCCCAAGTCGTTAGGCCAGCGGAGGACCACTCCGCCATCTCCGGGCGTAACGTCCCCACTTTTGAAGCTGGAATTATCCCACGAGAGGCAAATCTGGGATGTGAGGTGGAGGTGAATGTCTAATCCATACATACATACCGGATCCAGCAGCTATGAGCCATGAACATTAATATATTTTCTGGGTTCTTCTGGATCACGGCATCGGAAACATTCAGCCATTCTAGAATCGTTGCTTAACAATGGTGGGTTGCCCAATGTCAGAATCCCCCCTCTGTGATTGGAGCATAAAGTTTTGTGAGGGCAACCCGAACTCTGGACTTGCGACATATTAGGAGTATTAGGAGTGATTTCCCAAAATAATTTGCTCGGCAATGGGAACGGGAGAGACGCAAAATAATACAACAGCCTCAGGAGTAGTAGCATTTTATATATGGCTATACATCCCATTGGGGAGTGTGGTAGTTCTGTCCTTAGAGAATGCCCTTCCCAGGGTGCCATCTATTATATCCGCCTGCGAGTGGTATACTTGGATCCCTAGGTATTTAAAGGAGTCGTATGTCCATGTGAGGGGGGTCTGTGGTAAGGCCGCCCTTTGTTCTGGGGATTGGGGGGTCATCAGGAATAGGAGAGATTTTTCCCAGTTTACTCTGAGTCCAGAGACACGCTCAAAGCATTCTAGCAGTTCCATCAGGTCAGCTAATACTGTCCGTTGTCTTCGGAGATAGATCAGAACGTCGTCTGCATAAAGTAAGATGATATGCCATTGATTGTCTACCTTGATACACCAGTACACTGCTCGTTTACGCATTGTGCATGCTAAGGGCTCCATCACCAGGGCAAAAATAATAGTTGATAGGGGATACCCCTGTCTTGTGCTCCATTCAATATTAAATGACTGAGATAAATTGACCTGTCTTGACCCTTGATTGTGTTGCATTGTATATAATCTGATCCATTTAAAAAAGTAGGGCAAATACCCCCAGTTACTTTGCTCTAAAGCTAGAGTGATCAGGAGGATGCAGACAACTGCGAAGTGCGAGTTCACTACTACTGAAACCCCAATCCTTCCATAAAAAGAGAACTGGCTGCGGAGCATTCTCAGGGATTGCACCGAAGATTTGGAACTCCCTACCTCCAGTGGTACGCGGAATCTCTTCCTTTACCTCCTTCAAAAAAGAAGTAAAAATGCTTCTAATGAACAATTTCACATCCTAAGACTTTAATTCTTTTGTGACCTCTAGTCATCTGTGCGATCCATATATTATTGCCTACATCTTTTGTATTGAAGGCGAATACCAAATGTATGTTTACTGCCTCAACCATCTAATGCTTAAAAACTGTGTATTGTGAAGCGCTCCGATACCCTTGTGGGTCATTCTTTCTTGACTACAGCTTCGTACACGTAGTATAGATGTATTACAAGGGATCATGATTTCCGCTGTTTTATATTCATTGAGTACTGTGTAAATTTTACTTTTCTGACTTATAATTCATACAGTATATGTATATAAATATCAAGATATTAACAGGTGTGTAAATCATTCTACTGATTTCAATTGGCAGACGGTAGATGAAGAACAACATCTGTCATAAGAAATATGTGCAACGGTTGGAAACACACATTTATTAGCTTAGATATTTTAATTAAAACTGTGTTTGTCTTTTTTACCATGTACTCCATGTTAGGCATTTTACATCTACAAGGCCTCTGGTATGCTGGGCATGTGACAAGGGACCCTCTTTCATTGACGGCATTATCCTTCTCATCCTTTCCCTTGCAAGTTGATTCCTGTCAAGCAGTGGGGTTTGTAAAATGGGATCGCTCATTGGGGAAGGAGACAAACACTTTGGCAAACACTCTTGCTAATTTTATAGGTGCATTTCAACAGTTCATCGTTCGTGGTCGGAACCATCATGTATAAATATGTTTTGCAAGTGCAAAAGAGTATTTTGTTATCTTCTAAATCACTTTTACTAGTCAGGAAAGCTTTTCCAACTTGTTAAAGGGCTAATGCTTCTTATTTCGAATCGCAAATAAAAAGGGGTGTTTGAAAGTGTCACCCTCTTACTTCACAAAAGTGCTGTGGGGCAGACGCTCGGAGAAAAGACTGCCTCCAATCCAGGGGCACACACATTTCTCTCTAGGTTCATGGACCCTCCGCGGTCAGCTGCTCCTGGCTCGACTTAGACGTTCACACATCCTGCAGGGTTTGTGCACTCCTTCCCTTTCAGCAGCAAGTTAGCTTCTAGGTTAAAGAGCAGTAAATGTTTCAGCACCCAGGCTAATAGGCTGCATAGCTAAATACATAGCCGTCCCAATGGCGATTCCGGTGCATTGCAAATGCTTGTTTTTAGATAGGCATAGTTACTGCCAGAACTTTAGAGATAGTTTTACTCATATGGATAGAGACGCACATATGTTTGTACCTCACTTTTCAATATATGCGATTGCATTAAGTACGCGCTCTTGCTAGAATTCTTACATCGTATACTGGTCATTTATTTATGACCAGTTTACTCTGTTACCTAATTATCAAGCGTGTGTGTGTGTGTGTGTGTGTGTGTGTGTGTATATTAATTTTTATCTACCTTGGTTGTGAAATTTTGTATGGCCAATCTGTATTTCGCACCTAAGCATGTTAGGTAGTGCGTGCTTTTTATAATAGGATCTCATGACTCATAATTCTATTGTTGGATATATGTGGGCCTTGATTGGTATGGTTATAATTTAGTTGCGCGTCGTGAGGTTTAGATTTTCGATAACCTGTCTTATAGATATTTTAGTTGATTGATTCATTTCTACTTCTCCTTTAGGGATATTGGATTATTGCAACTCTATCTTGATGTGGAGAAGTGTGGCTCACTGGTTAGAGCAGGCAGACCCTGAAGCAGAGGTCAGACCCGGGACCAGGGTTCAATTCCCGACGCAGCAGGGTCTTGAGCTCAAATGTCCATGGACTCGATAATTCTCGCTTCGGTGCCTGACCTAATCATGGGTTCACACTCTGCAACTCTGGGCATTAAGCTTGCTTAATCTCCACAACGGCCCCCCCGCGGCGGGATGCCTGGCTTTCACCTTGGGGATGCCCTGTAGGGCCTATCTCACAGGGAAAAGCCAGGACAGGTTCCCAAGGCAAGTGCGGAGATACCCCTTCGGGGGTCGATTCAGGCGCTATATAAGAATAATAATAAGAATAATGCAGCGAGATTGGCACCCTTGCTGTGTGCTTATGACCTGTTTGTTGCTGTGCGAGGGTTAGGGATTGGTCACACTGTTTGGCGCTCATTTCCTGGCAGTCATATTACCACGCTGCTATTGTATTTTAAAGCTGTTTATTGTGCATATTTTATACCTGCATTGCGGTGACTAATACTGCTGGACATCTCACACACTTGTCTCTGCCTCTCAGCTGGTCCCTGTTCCGCCGCGGCTCGTGCCGTTAGAGCGAAGGGACAGTAGGAGCTGATTGATTACACCTCGTAGCGTCATCAGAGCTGCCACGCCCCTTTTCCCTGTAAATCTGTTTTTAAAAGAGTGCTGCAGCGACCCCATACTTGCACTATAATTACAACCATACCCACCGCTACTTTGCGGGCTCGATCTAGGGTAGGTGTAGGAGCGCCATATTGTGTAAGCTCTTGGAAGCAAGACGCCGCCATTTTGGTGCGGGTCTCGGCGCTTGGACCGACAGGCAGAGCAGGCCTACATAAAGCTCCACTTATTTCAATGCACAGCGGTGACGCGCAGGGGATACACCTTCCCTGCGCCTGAGTCGTGCCAGAGTCCTGCCCGTCTGCGCTCGTCAACGTCTCGGTGGCAGACGGGGCAGGACGGCTGGCTTTTCTTCCTTTGGCTGCACTTCTGTGCTGCTCCGTAAGTATGATTACCTATACGTCGGCAGATCTACTTACTTTGCGCCTCCCTCGAGGCCTCTGCCATCATATTTTTCCTGGCGGCCAAGCTTTAAGAAAAGGCTGCTCGAATTGTGGTTGGCGTCTTCCGGACTCCAATGGACCCTCGCCGGTTAATATATCTGCTCATTTTCAGTGTCTTCTTCTCAATACCAGGTCTCTGAACTGCCATTCCCTTAATATCTGGAATCTGCTGCAGAATTCCAATATATCATGCTTATTTATTACAGAGACCTGGCTATGTGACTGCTCTGCACCTGACCTGGCTAACGCCATCCCTCCGGAATATAACATCTTCAGAAGGGACAGAGTATTGGGCAGAGGAGGAGGAGTAGCACTTATTGTGAATAAAAACATTCCCTGCTCAACCTTTCCAGTAGAGAATATTCAGGGATGTGAAGCCCTCGGGTTCACCCTTCATCTTTCTCCCCTTCAGGCTTGTACCGGGATTCTTTTGTATAGAACACCTGGACCCACGGGGCCTTTCTTTGATGAATTACAAGTAGCTCTCTCAGTTCCTTGTCTCAGATCAGATCACTGTATCCTTCTTGGGGATCTTAATGTTCACATGGACAATAAACCTGACCCTGATGCCATGAAACTTATTGATATTATGGCCCCGTTAGGGCTGCTTCCGTTCTTACAAGAACCGACACACAATAAAGGCCATACCTTGGACCAGGTCTTTTCAACGAAATCTATTAATGTATCCTCCATACAGCCAGTATTATGGTCTGACCACTTCTTCATTTCTTTTTCTTTGCTTGCTACCGCCCTTACTCGGGTGAGACCTACAATAGAGGCCACGCGGATTTCGCGGCCCTTTCATCTGCTCTCGGTGGATATGCTATCTGAGGCTCTCACTACTTTTCCATGTCCTCTTTTAGGCAATCTAGAGGAGAATCTTGTTCTCTTCCAAAAATGGCTTATAGCCAGATTTGAGACCTTAATCCCCGAGAAGAAGCCTAAATTAGGTGAGCGAAGAGCGTCGGCCCCGTGGTTCACTCCCCAGTTGAGGACGCAACGGCAGGACTGTAAAAGGGCTGAGAGAGTTTGGAGGCGGGCCTATGATCCGATTGAAAAACTGAAATTCAGAGCGGTAACTAAAGCTTACCACAAGTCGATCTGGGAAGAAAAAAAGGCCTATTTTGAACGCCGAATTGATGAGGCTGAAAATACCAGTAAAGAAATTTTTAAAGTGGTTCAGGATTTTACCTCTCCTGCCATGTGTACCCCTACTCATACTCACTCTGAATCCTGGATAAAACAACTAGCCACTTTCTTTGTCAGTAAAATTACAACTATTCAAGCCTCTCTTTCTTACTCCTGCCCACAGCTGGATTTGAGTCCTTTATCTCCGTCGTCTCTTTTGGAGGGTCAGGGCCCTTTTCTTTCTGAATTCCCCCGTATGTGCCTCAACACATCTTTGGATCTTCTGTCAGTCTGAAATCTGGCTCTCCACTTGACCTGTGCCCGGCTAAACATCTGGGAAAAGTGGCACCTGTCTTAAATGCCTTGCTGAACCCTCCTTTGAACTCCTCCCTGTCTACAGGTGTGGTACAGCAGGCATGAAAGCGCGCCATGATCCTACCACTGCTCAAGAAACCTACCTTAGACCCCCTCATTCATGCCAACTACAGGCCAATCTCCCTTTTCCCTGCTTTGGCGAAAGTGACTGAGAGATACGTGCATAGGACGATTTCCAGTTTCATCGAAGGAAACGACCTTTTACCCGCATCGCAATCCGGTTTCCGTGCTAATTTTAGCACGGAGACGGCCTTACTCGAGGTCACTGATGCCATCAGGGAAGTGCTCGACTCTGGGGGAAAGGCCATGTTAGTTATGCTTGATTTGTCGGCGGCTTTCGACACCGTTCCTCACGATGTCCTCCTTGTAAGACTCTGGGAATGTGGCCTTCGCGGAACGGTGTGGAACTGGTTCAAATCCTTTCTGGCCGGCCGCCGGCAAACGATCTGGGCACCCCCTTTCTCCGCTGACATGGCTCCGCTAGAGGTGGGGGTCCCACAAGGTTCCATTCTCAGCCCCATGCTTTTTAACATCTTTATGGCCCCTCTGGCGGTGGTAGGGGAGTCCTTTGGCGCCCAGATCATATCCTACGCCGATGACACCCAGCTCCTATTCACATGTGACAGGGGCGGGTCGTTTGATGGCATACAGATTAGGGATTGTCTTGGTGCGGTCTTTGAGTGGTTTAGGTGTAATGGCCTAAAGTGCAATTCCGATAAGTCGGAACTGCTCTTTTTTGGATGCGCTCCCGAGCTAAATTGGAAATCTTGGTGGCCACAAGATATGTTTCCCCCTGACAGTGTGTCTTTCAAGGCCAAGAACCTGGGAGTGATACAGTGAACTGTCCTTTGGGCCACATATTTCGTGCCTCTCAGGAAAGTGCTTCGGCATTCTGCAGATGCTGAGAAAATTTCTTCCTTTAGTGTCACTCCATCATAGGAAAATAATTGTTCAGGCCTTGATTGGATCTCGTCTGGACTATGCAAACGCTCTTTTCTTGGGTCTACCGAAATATCTTTTGACCCGTTTGCAAGTAGTACAGAACTGGGCAGCCCGAGCCATCTATGGACTCCCGAGAAGAGCAGGTGCCACTGTTTTACTGAATACCTTACACTGGTTACCTATCTCAAAGAGGATTCTCTTTAAAAGCCTGACACTGGCTTTCAAAGCTCTACATGGCACAGGCCCCAAGTACATTGGGAAACGCCTTTCCCGGTATTTACCCAGCAGGACCCTGAGGTCATCCTGCTTGTCCAAGATGACAGTTCCTGCCATTAGGCGCGTAAGAATGGGAGGTCGGTCGTTCCGTTACCTAGCCCCGAAGGCTTGGAACGAACTACCACTGTCCCTGAGACAGGCTCCCAGCCTTCTTGTTTTTAGGAAGGACCTAAAAACGTGGCTTTTTACTAAATAGTTTTTTTCCTTCTTCTGTCTGCGTTTTAGCTGTTATGTTGTTGTTCTACCTGCTGATATTCTTCGCCAAAGACCCGGGATGCTCCTAGGAGTAGCCGAGCGCTATAGAAGAAATAAATTAAGATAACATAACATAACATAACATCTTAAGACTATATTTTCTATGCTAAATTTTCCTAAGTGGTAAGTGTATGTTGATTTCATTATGAGCACTAAGTGGTGTGGTGGATTTGGTCTGGACTACCTTTTTTCACAATATCTCTTAACAATGCTGTTTAGTATAGGAGCACTTATGCATGGTTTTGGGGATGGTTTTCTTTTTCTGATTCTTACAACGCCTGTTCATCAATGGGTAAGATAATACGGCCGAGGGACTGTACCATCTATACAAGTCCAGGGTGTTACATATTGTAATGTGGCTGTTTGCTGTCTGTTTTCTTCCTGATGAAGTCTATGGCTTACTGCCGTACAGACAAAACACGTGTTGGCATGGTTTGTGGCTTGGACAACAAACGTTAAGAAGATTGGAATGTGGATGTATGACCTTGGAATAAAACTAGAAAAAACTAAACGGACTAAGAGCCAAATCTTTATATGTGCTCTTACTTTAGTGTTTTTGCCCAGGCTGCCAATTTTAAAATTTGTATTATATGTGGACTTTGTTCTACATTTTTACAATGTGGGGTAGTCGTTGTATGTTATCCTTGAGCATTCACACTTATTGGAATATTTGACCTGTAGAACCTCATACACTACCCTGCGCAGGATCTCCCATACTACATTCCTTTGTTAAGTGTTGCTATTGGAGGACCTATGCGGTCCTCTCTTCTAACACAGGTTGTGTCAGTCTTGGCATGACAGGGTACAGTTTGGGACCTGGGACATCCCCTTCATCTTCAGCCAGTATGAGACATCTACCGGTGTTTTGAAGATTTTTCAGGAACTGGTCTCAACCATTAGCGTCTGGCTATCCAGGTCTTGATCCATATGCTTCTTCTCCTGGGCCTTGTCCTCCAGTTCCCACTGGTAATGCTGTCTCTTCAGCTCGTTCTCGAGGTCAAAGTGCTGCTAGGTCATGTCCTAGTATTCTTTGTCCTCCTCGTCTTTGTTCTTGTACCTGAGACTCCTGGTTCTTGTCTTCATGGGTTATAGTTTCCTTCGTCTTCTCAGTCCTGCATTCCCTGGTTGTCCTGGCCCCTTAACCTCCTGGCCTTAGTCACTGGCCAACTGACTGCAGTCGTCATGGTCCATGTACACCTGGTCCTAGACCCCCTGGTCCTCTTAATCCTGCAATTCCTACGCCCTGTTCTGATCGTTCTTGTAGTGATCTTTATGACTATGATCCTTAGGAACCTGGAGGATTTCCTCCTGTTTCTTTTCCACCTGGTCCTGGTTCTCCCGGTGCCCCTCCTCCATAGCTAGGCCCACAATGACTGGTCTTGTTTGTCCTTGTCCATTTAACCTAGTGCACCTTCTCCTGATTTTTTTGTACAAGGCCAAAGCAGACCTATTTATATAGTCTCTGGACCTCCCTGATCTCACGCTCTAGTTAATGCAGGTCCTAGTGATGTGACTGCGGGCTTCCTGGACCTTGGTCAGCTTGGCCCATCTCCACCTTGCACTGGGCCTCATGTTCATTGTCCACCTGGTCATAGTTCTTGTTATCTAGTTCTATTTTTCTTGCCCCCTTGTGTTTGGTTTTCATTACCCTTTGAGACCTGGTTCTTGTCTACCTGTCCCTGGTTTCCTTGGTCACCTAGCTCTGGTTTCCATGGTCCTCGGTCCCTTTTCTCTTCCTAGTCCCTGTCTTCCTTTCCTTTACCCCCTAACATGAGCCAGATTTGCCCCCAAGTCTGTCACCAAAGTATTTTGTTTGGTTCTAGTTTTATTTTACTGAAGGGGAGCCGTCTACTACACAAAAAGAGGGACCAGCAGAGACCTCTCTCAACACCTGTTCTTTTGCTTTGCCAGTGCTCAACACCAGCATGACGTGGACCACTGCTAGGATGTGATGTGTCGGTCACAAGGCCAATCAAACTAACATGCCTGATATCCTTATGAGATAACCTGGCTGCAGTCTCATCTTCCAGCTAAATAAACATGACCTGTACGAAGTTGCAGTACCATGAGATCTACATCTCATTAGCGATCTCCAAACACTGACTGAAATCAATACACGTATATAATGAAAGACATCAACACTGCAAGCTGTTCTCCTACCAGACTGCTGGATTATCTCGCACCAGCCAGGATACAGATGTTTGTGCCAAGTCTGCCAGCATACCGCAATTGGCAAATGTGAAGCTGTTATCAGACTACGGATTGGCATATATTTTCGTTTGGTTGCAATTTTGTATTTGTTTCATTTGCTTGCATTTTACATTGTTTGCATTTTTGTTTCATGGCTTGCTCCTCCCTATGTTGACACTAAGGAATAGCTTTCTTTATTGCAGCAGGTTCAGTGGTACCAGGGCCGAGGCTGTGAGACTGTGGCCATCTTTTACTACCATGCACTCCGGCAGCAGTTTCTAATTTACTTGCTTGCTTTAAGCTCATAATATGCAACGGCCGCTTGAACTGATGACTGACGGGAGATAAGTGCCTTCACGTCCACCTTGGATGTATCCCAACTCCTGAAGGGGCTACCCTTTGCCCCAGAGGTTCCTGACTTGTTTGTCTGCTGTTTCCTCAGAGTTTTGCCACTTTGATGTATTCTATGCGGCTCTGTAGACTTCTGTTTACTATTACCCCTGCCCATCAGAGCAGGCTGGTCTCCTTCCTCACGGCTGCCCATGTAGGAGCTAACCCAAACCTCGGGGCCAGGGGCAACCACAATAGGGGAGGGGCTCATGACCACATATCTACATACCCAGGTTGCCAGACTGACGCCGAAGCCCTAGCCCTAGCCCTGACCCCTGGCATCAACTAATAGGGTGTTGCCAACAGCTGGCTGTTCTTTGGTACATGCTGTAGATAGTCCTTCGCTGCTTCAGATTGCAACACTTTGAAAATTGGGCGCCCAACATGCAATTTCACATGACATGTTACATTGAGCAGACCTCTTCCTCCTTATTGCTCTCCTGCTCTGGGGCATCCATATTGCTCCCCTTAGTAGCTCCGCAGGCTCATCGCCTCCCCCACAGCACAGTTCCCTTCCTTTTTTGTGCCATAGCGTTAGATAAACGAGAGCTACTCTGGAGCTGAAGATAGCTGGCAGCAGATCCTCTTGAACAGCCAGTCAGTCGGTCAGTCTCCATCAGCAGGTAGACAAAGGTTCTATCGGCAGCGGGCTGGAGCGCAGCGAAGTGCACACCCTCACGGGATCATGCAGCCATCCGCAATGGAGTAGATACAGAGAAAGGGACGGGCACCCACACAAATTCACACGCTCAAGTCTCCCAGCTGGATGACTAGGCTGAGCCGAGGGCTGGCAAGAACAGCGGCGGTCAGGTGCACGGCAGAGAACACACCCCCATCGGTGCGGTTCAACGCGCCATCTTCCTCCTCACGCCCACCATCTTCCACAACCACCAAACACTCTGGCAGCAGTTTCTAATGTCCTTCCCTGCTTTAAGCTCATAATATGGAGCTACAACGGTTGTCAGAAGGAAGGAAATGATATATCCAACTATTTATATTCTGCTTCACAACTTTGACCTTTCACTAAATAATTTCAAACACACAGGAGTCTGGTTTCCTACATATATTGTTATTCATAGGCAGAGGTTTACAGGAAAATAATTTATCAAGGCTGTCTTTGAAAGTGACATTGAAGGGAAGTCATCATCATGCAGTATGATCAATTGACTTTGAACACAACAAAAAATATATGAAAATAATTCATTCGATATAATGCCTATATTGTTCCGTAAGTCTATGAATAACAACGGCTAGTGTTAGAGTGAATACTTTGTGTTGTGTTTAGAGTAAATACGGGGCACAACATATGTATATAGTTGAAGTTTTGACCCTTGCTAGTAGTGTTTTCTTAAAACATAAGATTGGGTCTTCCTCAGTTCTAAAAACAAGTGCAGCCTGTGCAATACAAAAGATACATATTTTAAGTCCTGTGTTTGACATGATCGTAATTAAATATTGTAGTGAATGAATCACGACTTATCTGGAGTCACAGAAAGCTTGCCTGTCCAATGTGAATTCTGGATTAGAGATCAAGAAATGTGCATAGAAGTATAACAAGCATTTGCAATGCAATAGGTCTCGCATTTTTTGAGAGTTAGAGCTATTGGCGTTGAAAATGACAATGTCTTTTACCTATGTTTTTTGTTTTGGAGTGTAGTGGGTGTATGAAGAGAGACCGAGCTGCATCACAGCCTAGAGGACTTGGAATGAGGAATATCAGACCGAACCAGACAAGCAGCTAACAGCACTGTCTAGAGGACTAAGAATGAGGAATTACCACTGTCACCACAGAGACAGCTGCAGCACGGCCTAGAGGACTAAGAATGAGGAATTACCTGTGTGACTGAAGACACAGCTGCAGCACTGTCTAGACGACTTAGAATGAGGAATTACCACTGTGACCAGAGACACAGCTGCAGCACTGCCTAGAGGACTAAGAATGAGGAATTACCTGTTTGACCAAAGATACAGCTGCAGCACTGTTTAGAGAACTTAGAATGGGGGAGTTACTGACAAGACCAGATAAGCAGCTGCAGCACTGCCTAGAGGACTAAGAATTAAGGGTGGGCGTAGTTCGCGAAGTAGCACCACGCGAAGCTACGCGAAGTGCACTTCGCACTACGCAAACTTTACGTAGCACTACGCGAGCTGCGTAGTAGCATGTTCGCACTGTGCAAGATGCATTTTCAATGATTGCACAGTGCGAACAAGCATCCGGCACTGTGCAATCATTGAAAACTGCATCCTGCACAGTGCAAGCTGTAGTTTTCTGCCGCTGGAGTAGATTTTTACTCGAGCGGCAGCTTTCTCAACGCGAACTGGTAGTTTCTCATCACGAGCGGTCGCGAGCATGCACGACCACTTGCAATGAGAAACCTGACCTACCCGCGCTGAGAGTCTCGCCGGGATGTCATTTTGCTTGCTCGCGGTCGCGAACATGACGTTGAGGACCGTGAACAAGCAAAAAATGACCGCTGCACTACGCTACGCGTGTTCGCACTGTGCTACGTGCAGCTCGCATAGTGCGAAGTTGCGCAAACTTGGCAAACTATGCGAGCATAGCGTAGTGCTTCGCCCAGGGTGACCAGAGACACAGCTGCGCACGGTCTAGAGGACTTAGAATGGGGGAGTTACTGACAAGACCAGATAAGCACCTGCAGCACTACCTAGAGGATTAAGAATGATGAATTACCTGTGTGACCAAAGACACAGCTGTAGCACTGTTTAGAGGACTAAGAATGAGGAATTACCTGTGTGACCAAAGACACAGCTGTAGCACTGTTTAGAGGACTAAGAATGAGGAATTACTTGTGTGACCAAAGACACAGCTGTAGCACTGCTTAGAGGACTTAGAATGAGGAATTACCAGTGTGACCAAAGACGCAGCTGCAGCACTGCAAAGACTAAGATTGAGGAATCGCCCGTTTGACCAAAGACTCAGCTGCAGCTCTGATAGAGGACTTAGAATGGGGGAGTTACTGACACAGCACACTGTAACTGTCTGTCCTGAAAATTATGGCGCTGCAAAGGATTTAACACAGAACAGATGGGTAGTGCAGAAAATATTGTGCAAGCATAGTCCGTATCTAAGGGCCAGGGTCAGACTAATTTGCATATAGCCAAGTTCTGAGCTGGGATGGTGCAGTGAGCTAAAAAACGGTGATGGATCAAGCCCTAATCTTTGGACTGGGTAAGAGTGGTCTGCTTAATTCAGACACTCTGTTCATCACCACCCCCTTTTCTGAATCATTTGTGTCCACCATAAGCGTGGAAGGGTATACTCAGATGTGAGTCCCTTGCTCATTGCACCATCAGGATTCAAGCAAGCCGGGCCGAAGACGGCTGAAATGCCAGAAACCGGTCCCCGGAAGCTTGTTTCCTTCCCAGTATAAGAATTGGCTTGGTAGTTTGGTCTGCCCTGTTCCCATGATGCACTGGGCCAGGGTCAGACTAATTTGCATATAGCCAAGTTCTGAGCTGGGATGGTGCAGTGAGCTAAAAAACGGTGATGGATCAAGCCCTGATCTTTGGACTGGGTAAGAGTGGTCTGCTTAATTCAGACACTCTGTTCATCACCACCCCCTTTTCTGAATCGTAGGGTTACAGAGCGCTATACAAATGCTATAAATAAAATACACAGTTGCACGCCTGAGTAAATATTGCTGAGTCCTGCAGGATGGTAGGCTTATGCAACACACCAGACTGAGTGGCTTGAACAATAACTTATAGTCTGAAAGGCTACTTTGTGCTGTGATGTGCCAGGCTTTAAGTGTTGCCCAATCCCCCCTCCCCGCAGCATTCACATTGCAAGTTGTTGGACACTAGCCTTTAGATAACTGTTTTTAGTAACAGAAGATGGTTGCCACAGAAGCATCCCTTGCCATGACTCTGCTTCCCGCCTCCCACTGCTACTGGTGTGCGAGAGTTTTATAAACGTGATATTGCACTCAGTGGCAGGCATGCAATATATGAAGTACATTATATATTTGTAACGGTTTCTTATGTCAAAACATTGCACCAGAAAGTAGGTATTTGACCGCTTTCTCAATCATGGGGACACAGAGTCACTTCTGTTGTCTCCCTCAGGGATTCAAGAATAGTCCTGGGTTATTCTAAGCGAGGGTAACAGAGTTTCTACAAACTTATGATGATGAAGCATTGTCATATGTCGATGACATCTATCTGACAGATGATGACTTGGATAGGCACTTGAACAGGGTGAACACCATTATATTGGGCTTTGCCTATGAAGGGTATAAATTTAATTTTAAGAAATCAATTATTGCCCACCTCAATGTCCATTTTTTAGGATACGAACTTTCAAGTGAAGGCAAAAGACTGGCAGCAAACTTTCTAAAGAAATGAGCGCTGCTCCAACCTCCAAAAACGCTGAAAAACTAAGTCGATTCTAGGTTTTCTGAATTTCGGAAGAAATTACATTCTAAATTACGCAGAACCTCTCTACGCATTAATCAAACCTGATTTTAAAACAGTTAATTGGACACCAAAACACACTGAAATTTTGCGTTCATTGCAAACAGAGATGTTAGTGAGAAAACATTTGCAAACACGTGTAAACATATGTAAGTTAGTGATCCGAATCATTCCAGGACAATGCGGATTCACGTACTTAACTTTTAACGAAGGTAAAAAAGTACCAATAGCTTACAAATCACATTTGTACACACAAGCAGAAATGAAATTCACAGAAAAAATTGTGACAGCTGTTCAAACTGCTGTAGCGAAAAGATAGAGCCCTCGCACAGGGTAAGCGCATTATGGTCGTTACACCTAATGCTAAAGCTTTACATCCGAGATGGATACAATGGGTTAATGCTCTTGCTGCAACAGACGTTAACTATATTTTTGAGACTTATTTGAAAACACAAGCATTTTTACAATACGAACAAGAATGTCCTCTGCCTACTGAAATTCTGCCTCTAGAACAGTATGAATGTATCATTTATAGTGACGGATCAGCTCAACCCGCTACGGAGGGTAAACACGCCTATAGTGCGGCCTGCACGATCGTTAAAGGTTGTTGCCACGATGGCAAATTCCGACCAATGGTTACTAAAACTTAATCTCTAGGAGATTGTACAGCTCAGCGAGCTGAACTACAAGCATTCAAGATGGCGCTTGAGAACACAGACCGCGAATTCCCCACACTCATAGTGTGCGATTCGCATTATTGTGTTCAATCTTACAATGAATACTTCCAAAACTGGATTCAAAACGGTTACAAAGATGCAAAGAGTGGCACAATTAAGCATAAGTTGCTTTGGGAACAAGTAGTTCAGTTACGACAAGAACTACAAAACACTCATGTGATACATAGGCTGAGTCATCAACATGAATGCGTTCACGTTGCAGGGAATTATTTGGCTGATGAAGCCGCGAAGGAAACAAACCAGAAGGAAAATACTACTTACCAGTGTGCATCTGTTCTTGGCATGTAGAGCTGCAGATTACTACACTGTGCATTAGATCGCCACCTGGTGTTGGGCTCGGATGATTGCATGTTGTTGTCGTCTTGGAAGAAGTCTTTTGTAGCCACAAGATAGGTGACTCCTCCCTTGGACGATAGTGCGCATGGGCATCGGCTCCATCCTTAGATTGTTTTTCGCCATGATGGGAAATTATGGAGTTAGTAGAAGGAAATAGAAAGATGTCCATGCAAGTGCATCTAAGTAAGATGAAAACTGGAACAGATACAGGTCCCGGGGAGGCGGGAGGGCGTGTAGTAATCTGCAGCTCTACATGCCAAGAACAGATGCTTACTGGTAAGTAGCATTTTCTGTTCGAGGCATATGAGCTGCAGATAACACACTGTGCATCGATTGTGCAGCACTGTGTCCCTAGCGGTGGTCACCTGTATATGTTGCAGTAGTTTGAAAGAATTTTAAGGACAGCTTGGCCTACTGCAGCTTGCTGCTTGGCTTGCACATCAATACAGTAGTGTTTAGTGAATGTGTGTGTTGTAGACCATGTCGCTGACTTGCATATGTCTTCTAGGGGGATGTTCCCTAAGAAAGCCATTGATGTTCCTATTTTGCATGTGGAGTGTGCTTTAGGAGGAACTGTTAATGTACATTTTGCTTTTTGATAGCATATTTGTATACATTTGACAATCTACCTTGCAATTCCACTCTTAGAGATGGGGTTGCCTTTATGAGGTGGAGAGAAATATACAAACAATTGTTTTGTTTTTTAAAAGATTTAGTCCTATCTATATAGTAGAGAAGAGCTCTTTTGACATCTAGTGTGTGTAGAGCTCTTTCTGCTACAGAGTGATGGTTTTGGAAAAACACAGGTAACTCTACAGATTGGTTTAAATGAAAAGGAGTAATGACTTTTGGCAGGAATTTAGGATTAGTTCTCAGAACCACTTTGTTACGATGTAGCTGTAAAAAAGGTTCTTGTATTGTGAGAGCTTGTATCTCACTAACTCTCCTAAGAGAGGTAATAGCAATAAGGAAAGCTGTTTTCCATGTGAGGAATTGCAGTTCACATTTGTGTAAAGGTTCAAAAGGTGGTCCCATGAGTCTTGTAAGAACAACATTTAGGTTCCACACTGGAGAAGGTGGTAACCTGGGGGAATGATTCTTTTTAACTCTAAAAAGAGACTGATGTTATCTGTTTTGTAAATATGCTGCAATTGCTGCAAGGTGCAGGCTCCCCATCCTGTGAGAGATGCGTCTGCTGTGAGTACTATTTGTGGAACTGGTTCGAGGAACGGTCGCCCCCCTTGTCAAGTTTTTGGCGTTCTACCACTGCAGAGAGCGATGTGTGCGGCTGTCTACCAACACCAGGTCTGTTAGTTGCCCCTGAGCCTGGTTTCATTGTTGTGCTAGACATTCCTGTAACGGACGCATCTGCAGTCTTGCATATGGTACTATGAAAATGCAAGATGCCTTCATGCCTATCAGTCTCATGAACACTCTGGCTTGCAGAGATTGTTGATGTTGGAAGACTGTGACAAAGGACTGAATGCTCTGTATCGTTGCTGGACTGGGATACGCTAGAGCTGTAGACGTGTTTATTGTAGCCCCTAGACACAGATGTATATGAGAGGGTTGCAGGTGTGACTTGGTGTAGTTGATTGTGAACCCTAAGTCGTGCAATGTTTGAATTGTTTGATGTGTATGTTGAAGACACTGATTGAATGACTTGGCTTTCAGCAGCCAATCGTCTAGATAAGGGAAGACATGTACTTGTTGTCTCCTTAGATGTGCTGCTACTACTGATAGGCATTTTGTAAATGCTCTTGGTGCTGATGTAACTCCGAATGGAAGGACTTTGAATTGATAATGTTGTCCTTCTAGTACAAACCTTAGATACTTCCTGTGAGCAGGATGCATAGGAATGTGAAAGTAGGCGTCGTTTAGATCTAGTGTTGTAAGGAAATCGCCTTGTTGCAGCAGTGGGAGCACTTGTTGTAAAGTGATCATGTGAAAATGATCTGATTTTATGTAATGATTGAGGGGCCTGATGTCTAGAATTGGTCTTAGTGCCCGATCTTTCTTGGGTTTTAGAAAATACTGCGAGTAAACCCCTGTTTCTTGGTGTTGTAAATAAACTATTTCTATTGCGTCCTTTTGAAGTGACAGGACTTCTTGTTTGAGCAGAGTAAGGTGTTCTGCCGACATTGGACGCTGTCTGGGTGGTATGTGTGGAGGGGTTGCAGTAAGTTCCAGGCAGTAGCCAGACTGGATAATTGTCTTACCCCCTTGTCTGTTATGATGGAATTCAAGACAGGTAGGAACTGTGGTAATCTGCTCCCCACAGGAGTGGAATGCTGTTGGGGAGCAGAGGAAAGTCACTGTTTTGTGTTGGAGGAGGTTCGATCATTGTTGTTACTCCGACCTTTTCCTTTGTTGTTGTTTCCTCTATATCCTCCTCTAAAATATCCTTTGTAAGAGGATGTTTGTGTGTTTGATTTGAAGGATGTTGTATTGTCTGCTCCAGACTGTTTGGAGCCTCCTCTGTAGAAGGCGCGACGAAAGAAACTTTTAGCTTGTGTGGACTGTAAAGCTCCCATAGATTTGGCAGTATATGTATCCTTCTTCATCTTTTTAAGTGCTGTGTCTACCTCTGGTCCGAACAATTGTTTTTGATTAAATGGTTGATTTAAAACGGTAGTTTGCACTTCCTGTTTAAATCCTGAAATGAGTAGCCACGCATGTTTTCTAAGTATGACACTAGTGTTGACAGCTCTGGACGCAATGTCTGCCACATTAAGTGCACACTTGATTGAGGCATTGGAAATTAGCTTGCCTTCTTGTATAAGGTCGTTTGCCTGCGCCTTATATTGGTCCGGTAGATGTTCCAGTAGTTTCTCTAACTGATCATAATGAGTCCTATCATATCTTGAGAGGAGGGCTTGTGTGTTAGCTATACGCCATAGGTTAGAAGCTTGCGCAGCTATTGTTTTGCCTGAAGCATCTATTACTTTAGATTCTTTGTCAGGTAGGGGTGTCTCACCTGACGTTTGTGAATTTTCCCTTTTCCTAGCATTTGATACAACTAGTGAAACTAATGGTAGTTGTCCTTTAATGTAGGCTGGATCTGCAGGTGCAGGCCTATATTTTTTCTCAATTCTAGGGTTTAGGATCCTAGTACGTACAGGGTCTTAAAATATCTCTGGAGCGTGTTTGATGACCCCTTTAATCATAGGAAGAATTTGAACAGACCTTTGCGATTGTTCAAATGTGTCTAAACAAAAATCTTCCACTGCCTCATCAGAGTGCATAGTGACTCCATGGTAAATGGCAGCTCTGTTCAGTAGGTGTCCAAAACTAATATTATCTTCTGAGGGTGAAGGTTTTGATTGGTATGACTGTTGGTCAGGAATATCTGGTGCATTCTGTGGGTTCGGGTACTCCCAGTCTGTATCATCTATAGGGTATGGGATCGGCTTATCTGGGTCTAACCCTCTTCCTAAACTATACTGATCATTTTGAGGTAAGTGTGAAGACAGAAGAGGAGCATGTGGAGGGGAAAACTGTGGTGAATTGTTAAGAGGAACAGGGGATGAAGGAGAAGGAAGTATAGGAGAAGAAGGGTGATAGGAGATGTGGCAGAGTCCTTCTTCTTGGTAGGTACTACAGTGGGTGTTGTATCTGCCTTCCTCTTCTTGTGTGGTATGGTGGATACAGCATCTGTCTTTGGGTCAATGTAGATCTTCTTTTGCAGAGGATCAGTTTGGAAAAGTTCTTCTCCTTGTGTAACCTTGTTGCTTGTCTTTAGCCTTAGGAGGCGTTACAGTGCCCTTTGGCATAGTTTTCGGCACCGAAGGTGTTGTTTTCGGTGTGGTAGGCTGTTTCGAGCACTTGGGTGCATCGGAATCAGGGCTTGTCGGTTTCGATACCGAAGGTGATCATCAGAGTGGAAGCTGGTCTCGTCGGCTTCGAGGCGTCGTACGTTGGCTTAGCACCTTTGTCTTTAGAAGTCGACGGAGCCTCGACTTCTTTCGGTTTCGGTGTCGATGGAGCTGGTGGGATCGACACGCGCAGCTTGCTCGGTAAGGAGCTGCCGGAAGGCTTACTTATTTTCTTCGGAGCCGGGCTCGATGGCAGGGCTTTCAAAGTGATTTTTCGGTCTCAATTGGGCCCAGGAGGCGGAGTGTTGACCTTTGCCTTCAGTTTGGGTGCTGTGTGTGATGCAGGGGCAGTAGTACTCACACACTGACCCAATGGTATGGAGTCGTCTCAGCCGTCTGCCTCTGATATGATGATTTGGAGATCATCTGAATCCTCTTCGGGAACGAGCGGAACCTCCTCGTTGAAGATATCCACAGGTTCTGGAGCTGATCTCTGCATGTCGTGTTGATGGGCCCGCCGATCTCGGATGGTTTTCTTGGATCGAAAGGACGCGCAGGCTGTAGAGCTGGATTCGTCATGTTCTGGCGATAAGCACAGGTTACAGACCTCGTGGTGGCCACTGCATTGAAACTTTGCTCCACACAAGGGGCATTTCTTGAATGGCGTCCTTTCCATAAGGTGTAGGCCTCACGGCGTGGATAGGCCCAACGGCCCACGTCGATGACCCGAATCGAGCTGATGGAGTCGAAAACAATGTTAGTCGATATCGAAGGTAGTTAGGTGAAGTTTTAATAAGTTTTTGCGCTTCGAAGTACTTGAAAAGTAGATGTCGAGCCGGAGCGGAAAAAGTTCATCCGAACCCAGTGGCGGAAAAAAACAATCTAAGGATGGAGCCGATGCCCTTGCGCACTATCGTCCAAGGGAGGAGTCACCTATCTCGTGACTACAAAAGACTTCTTCCAAGACGACAACAACATGCAATCATCCAAGCCCAACACCAGCTGACGATCTAATGCACAGTGCAGTATCTGCAGCTCATATGCCTCGAACACTATGTTTTGGAATGTGAAATATGCCAAAAGATGAAAGTCTCTTCTGTAAAACGTCCTGCGCAGACGCCCCGGTTGATTTCAGATAAACCATTAGCTTGCGTTTGCGGTCCCATACAGAGTGATGGCAACTATAAATATATCATGATCGCAGTGGATTCTTGTTGAAGATTCATTTGGATGTGGCCTCAGAGCTCGGCTAACGCTCAAACTGTTATTAAAGATTTAAGACTCTTTATCGGCACGCTACATTCTGACCAAGGTCCTGCGTTTACCTTTCGAGATTACCAGGAGGCCATGGCCAATCTGGGCGTTGCATTGCGGTACTCTAGTCCATTCCATCCTGAGGGAAATTCGGTAGTGGAGAGAAAAAAACGAGACATAAAGCAATCTATAACAGCTAAGGTATTAGGTTCAGCTGACGGGTGGGTCAAACATCTAATAAGTGTCCAACGTAGTCTTAACAATCTGCCAAGAAGTTCTCTAGGGGGTATCACTACATAGGAAGTCCTTTTTGGGACCAGAATGTTACTGGCGGACCTCGATTGGTAGACCACAAACTCTTTGACATCAAAGATCGCTTGGCTGTTTTACAGGACTTAAATGAAATAAGAACAAAACAAAGTAATGTGTTCCTGAAACCAACCACCACTGAAGAGAAACCGACCATCCCAGCAAGGCCTGTCTGGATCCCAAAGCTTGGTGATCTGGTCAGAGAAAAGATCGCGGACAAGAAGGAATTTGGGCCTTCTTACTGACAACCAGTACCTGTCCTAGCAATCCACGGATCAAGAACAGTATTACTGCCGCCCCTTGCTGGGAAAAAGGAGAACAGGTTTGTGTCTATCAACCTGGTCAAACCACCTCATGTGGCCGATCATAAGCAGTAGGCCAAGTGGACTCCGCCAATGTAGCAGATGCCCAGCTCTGGCTACTATCCAAGAGGTTCAAACTGAGAGACTCATCACCTTTGAAGAATCTGCAGTGCGAAATGAAGGACTAAGCAACAAAGCTATGGAACTTGTACCTCTTGAAATCCAAAATAACAGTTTGTCAAGAAACGCCTGTCTACAATGAAGTAGCATCTAACAACACAAATTTTACAAGTAATCCTGAGGTTCCAGCGATTTCAACGAATCCAGATGCAATCCCAACAATTGACAGAACTGCCTCTGGCTATTTCATTAACTTTGATACATTTTCGAAGGATCCGAGCGAACCTAAAACTGCGCCAGTAAAAAGAACTTTGAAAGAACAAGCAACAGACCTTTTTCATCACCTGGAAAAGACCTATTTGGTTTCACCATGGATTGAACTTTGGATTGTGTTGGGTGTGCTTTTTCTTCTACTTTGGTTGACTCTGGTAATAACTTTGGGAATGCTGATAAATGGAAGATATGTCAAAATAGACACAGCAAGTAAGAACATCAACTTAATTCTCAAGCCACACAAATCATCTCATCGTGAACAAAGAGACTTGTCATCAGTGACCATCACAGCCGTTCCTATACCAGGGAGTATAGCTTGGGACAGAACTAATTATGACATTTTTGGCCCGTCAGAGCTGTTGAAGATTCCACACCAGTTCAAGATTTCCTTGAATGACTTTGTTTCATCTAGTACCTTTTCTGATGATTGGGACTTCGAGACTGTTAATAATATGATGTCAGACTTTACAAATCATGAATACTTAGAAGGTTCATCAGATTATGAACAAATGTATTGTTATAATCACTATGGTCATCATTTCTTGCACAAATCTGCAAATCCTAGAAATGTATTAATGTATAACCAATGGGAACATTGTCCTACGCCACCAAAGGGTAGCTCAAAAATTTTTTTTAGAAAATGTCCGTACTTTTCAGGGTTCAATGTATCCAATCCGGAATCATTTTACTTTAAAAATGTAAACAAAAACAGGAATGAAAAGTATGTTAACAAATACCAAGCAAATTTATTCTACAGCCTTTTATGCTCAACTGTCTTCACTAGGTTTCGAATCTTGGAAAGACAACATTGAGACAAAAAACTGTCTGGGGCACAAAATATTGGCAAGTGCAGAGGATAGAAGCTTAATTTAAAGCCTGCATCATCCCTGAGCAAATTATGTTTTTGAATGGCGTCGGACATATGACCCTGCAGCCAAGTCACTTTACAGACAGGCCCTTAAAGAGTTTCATAAACTCAAACGTCACTCTATGAGTGTTTACTTTGCAGAAACTATTGCCAATGCAAAAAACTCTACTAAGGCCCTCTTTAACATTGTTAAAGAGTTTACTAAACCCACTGCTCTGTCCGCCCCAGTTTCCCCTTCCCAAGCATTTAGTGAAGATTTATCAGACTTTTTTGCAAAAAAAATTGCCAACATCACGGCAACAATTCTTCAGAATGGTACAGAAATTACTAAAGTCCCTATCACCATCTGCACGAATGCATTCACTACTTTTAAACCACTCACCAAGGAGCATGCCCTGAACCTATTTTTAAAATGTAAATCAGGCTCACCATTGGACCCAGCCCCGGCTTTGATTATGAATGAAATTGCCCCGTTAGCTATTAACCCTCTGCTTGAAATCTGGAACTCCTCCCTATATTCAGGTGTTGTCCCTTCCACCTGGAAACACGCAATGCTAATTCCCATTAAAAAAAAAAGCAGGTGTCGATCCAACCTGCCTGAGCAATTACCGACCGATCTCACCCCTACCCAAGCAGCCAAGGTGCTCGAGAAGGCGGTACAAGAGCAGCTGTCCAACTATCTTGAGTCAAACTCGCTGTTCCATGACTCTCAATCAGGATTTAGGCCGGACTTCAGTACCGAATCAGCTCTACTTGAGGTGTCTGAGTCGATTCGGGAGTGCACGGATAGGGGAGAGGAGGCCATGTTGGTCCTCCTCGACCTATCTGCAGCATTTGACACCATCTCCCATGACATACTACTCACACGCTTGCAAGAGGTACGAGTCGGCGGGACTCCCCTCGCTTGGGTTAAATCTTTCCTTACGGACAGATTTCAACAGGTGATGCTGGGCTCCTTCCTTTCTACCAAGAAACCATTGATTTGGGGAGTTCCACAAGGTTCTGCCCTCAGCCCGCTACTATTCAATGTGTATCTGAAGCCACTGGCAAAAGTGGTGGAATCCTGGGGCGTCAGAGTAATTTTTTACGCTGACGACACTCAACTGGTGTTCTCCTTCAGGGATCACTCCGAAAATTCATTTCACAACTTTCACCATTGCATGGTGAATATTGCCGCCTGGATGTCTTCTAACAATTTAAAACTTAATACAGATAAGACGGAAGTCCTATTTTTCAATCAGAAATCTCCCATTTCTCCCAGTCTCTGGTGGCCGACTGAACTAAATCCTCCTCCGGTACCAGTCCAAGCTGCCCGTAATTTAGGCTTCAATTTGATACTGCCCTCTCCTGCAAGACCCAAATTGACAAAGTCACTGCGTCTTGCTTTGGAAAGCTCCGTATGATTAAAAAATCATCCCTTTTTTGCCATTAGACTCACGCAAGACAGTAGTCCACGCCCTCATTACCGCTCATTTGGACTACGCAAATAGTTTGTATGTCAAATAGCAAATAGCAAAGAAATTACTCAAAACACCAGACCCTCCCCCTTTAGTGGAACCCTCAGTCACCCGCTGCAATGAACTTGCAGAATTTTTTAACTCAAAAATCACGAAAATCATCAATTCACTCCCCCCTACCTCCCTCAATGCCCTCAGTGCCCCTTCTGACGTCAACTCACCCAATAATCAGTTGTCAGCATTCACTCCGCTCACTACTGACATTACTCTCCGTATACTCAGTTCCATTAAAAGTGGCAGCCCCTCCGACCCTGCCCCATTGAATATCCTGAAATTAGTCGGACCTACTATTCTACCTAAGTTGACAAAACTCATTAATGACTCAATCTCCCTAGGTATTGTCCCTCCCAGTTGGAAAAAAGCAATGGTGAGAGCATTGCTCAAAAAACCCCACCTCGATCCACTAGAACTGGGTAACTACAGGCCAATCTCCTTACTCCCAGGTGTCAGCAAAATAGCTGAGAAACATGTGAACCTAAATCTCTCTCAATACCTCGAGTCCAATAAATTATTGGAAGCCTCCCAAACAGGATTCAGGCCAGGCCAGAGCACCGAGACGGCTATATTGGCGGTAGTCGAAGAGGCAAGGAAGATCATAGACTCAGGGGGATCAGTGGCAGTGATCCTCCTGGACCTTAGCGCCGCATTCGACACCGTCAATCACTCAATCCTTATCCAAAGACTCAAACATCTCGGAGTCACAGGAATGGCTCTGGCCTGGTTAGAATCCTTCCTCAAAAACCGACTCTTTCAGGTGACAGAGGGCACCTTCACGTCCAGACCTACAGCCATCAACTGCGGGGTCCCACAGGGCTCGTCTCTGAGCCCAACCCTTTTTAACGTTTATATGTCCCCCCTCGAGAAGGTCGTCGCCCCATATGGCATCAAACTCCTGACATATGCCGACGACACTCAACTTGTGGTCTCTCTGAACCAGCAAGATCTCTCCATTCCCAATCTGCACACTTGCTTGACCGAAATAACAAAATGGATGAGCAGCTCCCACCTTAAGCTGAATAACGAAAAAACAGAGATTATGTTTTTAGGTAACAAATCTCTATACAGCTCCATCTCCATATGGCCGTCATCCATGGGCCCTCCCCCTGCATCCAAACCAGAAATTAAGAGCCTGGGCATCTGGTTAGATGAAGAACTTAACTTCTCAGCCCAAGCACGGAAAACTGCTGGAACCTGCCATGGTCTATTAAGATCAGCAAGGAAAATTCTCCCCTTGCTCCCTACTCAATCCCGCAAACTCCTTATCCACGGCCTTGTACTCTCCCGTTTGGACTATGGCAATGCCCTATACCTAGGGGCCCCCAAAAAAGTTCTAGCTAAACTCCAAATGGCCCAGAATGCGGCAGCCCGCATTCTCACAGGTACCCATCGCCACTGCTCTGCCAAACCATCTTTGCGGGCCCTCCATTGGCTCCCCATCCAAGAGAGAATTCAATTCAAGGCTCTCTGTACAACCCACAAGATTATGCACGGAAAGGCCCCTCCCATACTTCAAAATCTCATTTTACCCCATACCACCTCTAGAACTCTCCGCTCCTCCAACTGTAATCTAGCCTCAATCCCCAGGATCAGAAAGGCCCGCTCAGGCGGCCGACTGTTCTCCCTCAACGCTGCCAAACTTTGGAACTCGCTCCCCCCTAACCTTAGAGCCCAACCTAACCTCCTCATATTCCGTAGAGCACTCAAAACATGGCTGTTCCCATAAAAAACATCTCTCACTTGGTTCTTGTCTGTTAGCGCTGGGACGCCTATGGGCAGCCATGCGCTCTACAAATCTGTAAAATAAAAATAAAAAATGTCGGAGCCCCAGCGTATCTCATAAATCAACTACAGACAGTTCAGAACTCAGCTGCCAGGTTGATTTGCAACATCCCCTACCGTCGCTCCATCTCACCTCATTTGATCAAACTCCATTGGCTCCCAGTGAGACGTCGCATTCAGTTTAAGTCTCTGACCCTGGCTTTTAGAGCTCTTAATGATCGAGGCCCTATCTACCTGAGACGTAGAATGAAGTTCTCACTTGCACCCAGAAACCTCAGATCGCACCATCTCCGCCTTATGATCTGCCCCCGTTTTCGCCTTGTACGAACGGGAGGAAGGGCCTTTGCAGTAGCCACCTCCAGACTGTGGAATCACTTCCTACAGAACTGAGATTCCTGACCTCAGAGCCTCTGTTTCGAAAAAAACTCAAGACCTGGCTCTTTTCCCTAACCTAATCTACCCACTTCCTCCTGCATCCCTCTGAACCTTTTGAGATACTGTCTTCAGCGCCGGGACACCTCCGTCGGAGGTAGCTGTGCGCTCTACAAATCACTAAATAAATAAATAAATAAATGACACTGTCTAAGAGACGTCTTGTCTTGGGTTAGCCAAGATAAAAGACTTGAACAATCCGTCTATACCTACACCTACACCTGTTAGTGATAACACTTCAGAGGGGGTAGTCGACGTACATACTATTTTGCATCTCAACAGAACAGATCCAGATTGGAATAAATGGTTGATCTGGCCCACAGATAGATTCCTGAATAAAACAAAGGGGTTCACATTCATTAGGCCAGAACCAAGATGTTCAAAGACAGCATCCAGGAATAGTAACAACATACAGTGTAGGGAAACTTTGCCTTGATTGGATACATAGATCTACACTTAAGGATGTAAAGCAACACTTATCTTTACTTAAAGATGGCGCTGATCTTAGGGAATTGTTGCTAGGAACAAGAACACTGCATCATAAACATTTTATATATGCCAGTATCTTTGCTGCTTATAATGAAGCATGGAAAATTACGCAAGCAGAGACTGCAGAAGGAATACGAGAAATTGATCGTATTCATTTAGAGAAATCTCTCTCAGTGGTTGACAATGGGTTAACGACTCTGTGGTCCAGGATATATTCTTTAGATAGCATAGTGTCTTCTGCCATAGACATCATGGAACAGGACTTGGTCATGTTACAACATAGTCAGTCGCAAGTACGTTCTATCATGCTATTAGGCTGGACGTTGCAAAACCATCATTCAGGCTATACTACGTCACTGTTTTTAGAATTCAATCTCACTGATAAACAGATCAAATTGGTACAAAGGGGAGCAGACAATACGGTGCTGAGCATTGAAAAACTGGAAAGATTGCCATTTACTGTCGGTGAAAAGCCAGTTATGGAATGGATTATACATTGGAACATTCACTCAGTCTGTTACAATTTTCCATTTTCAATATTGCCTACAACATATACCAGCAGGCACACATAAAAGGTTGGGTGAAGAATACATCAAGACATCCTGGGAATTGCCGTACACATACAGATGTTGGAGTGGGGGTCCTGAAGTATTTCTTAGCGGAGAAAATTGTGAAAATGCACTAAGCGGTTCTCTCCTATGTCAGGGTATAAACTTACACAGGGCCTGCGATAGTTCCTCTAAAAACTTATCCTCCCACCTGCAAGGTTCACCAGCTGCGGTGATTGATCCAATTTTTGGACAACTCTCGAATGGGAGTTACCTTACGTTGAATGATCGCAGCTGCTGTGGCATGTTGCCAGGAATACCATATCTAGTAACTGTGTAAGCCAGGTTCACTTGCTGTATGCAAGTATTGTTTCCTAAAACTAAGACAGCCGGTAGTCGCCACTTTGGGCTTCACTGAACATCTCTTCTATACAAATGGATACTTTAAGCAGAATGAAAGCCATTCTTTTGCAAAAAACAGTGCCAATGACATCGGCCAAAGAAACCTATGATCTGCAAATCGCAAGGACTTCTGCAGAGTTACATGCCCTCTTAACTACACATTGCCCTATACATTTATCAGAAATGTTAAGTCGTATCTTAAACATGTCTGATACGAGAGGTATTGTACATGTATTTAAGACCGTATTTTCTGGACTGTCAGCACCTTTTGAAGCAGTCCTGGTAATATTTCCAAACTTTGTGCACTCTGTGTTCGGCGGATTGCCTCTCATTTTGGGACTCGCTGCAGGAATACTATTTTTGCTTCTATTGCTGCGATATGGCAAGTCATTTCACAAACGACACCTAGTTCTCCATGGAGACAACTCTACTGGCGATGAAGTGTCATGAGCGCATCGTCCAAATTTTGGGACTACCTCGTCTAAGAGAATTAAATACCACATGTTTTCTGTAATTCAGACCAATTTGGCAAGATTGCATCCTACCTGTTGTACGCTGCCTGCTATGAGGAGAAGAATGCGTGTCAGTCACATGTCTCACACTCCCATCAGTCATGCCAACGGATGTTGATACTTTGCTTGAACCAGTAACAGCCCATGCACTGTGTTGTCCCCAGCGGCTACCGATTCTGATGACGGCATTCATTGAGATCTCACAGACGCAAAAAGCTACTGCTGTAATTCCTGAATTTTTATCTTGTGTTCTGATTAACTTGGACATATTATATTTGTCAATCTGTAACTTGGAAGATGTTTTTCTTTTATAAAACCGAATAAAATTTGTTGATAATAATCAGTAGGGGATTTATTTACCGGGTAGCATGGTATCCCTCACACTAACTCCAATGGACATGCTTTGTTCCCCCTACTTCCAACCTTACATGTACCCCTAATCACCTGCCCAAACCTTTCCCTGCTGATGCCAATGTGGTCCTCAGTCATCCCACAGACCATATTTTGGCCGCTTCGAAACTGCCCATACAATAAAAATGCTGCAGTTTTAAATACATATCAACTACCATTTGAAACATTTTATTGAATAATAAAACCTAATAAACATAAGCTGATTATTAAAGCAAAACAAAACATCAGTTGCCATACACATAAGAGACAAAAGTAGTACATAAAAATCAACTACTGTAACACAGCAAAGTTATGTAGAGCACAATTCCTAATTTCGGGCAATCTTTAAAGTTCAACAATAGTAACGTTCATAAAGTTCAAAATCACCTGCCCAAACCTCTCCCTGCTGATGCCAATGTGGTCCTCCGTCATTCCATAGACCATATTTTTGGCAGCTTTGAAACTGCCCATACAATAAAAATGCTGCAGTTGTAAATACATATCAACTACCAAAATAAAATGTTTGAAACATTTTATTGAATAATAAAACTGTAATAAAATAACGAGGTACATTGAGGTAGAGTATCAGTCTCCTTTATTCCATCTTATCACCACCACAGGTTCCAGTCAGCTGGAGGCAGCTCTGGAATGTTCATGCATTATTGAGCGGACTATACCAACGGGGGCGGGAAGGAGAGGGGGGTCGTAAGGAACCAAGTGAGAATACAACACATCTCCTTATGGGAGAAGGGAAAGGAACGGATTGGGTACATTGCATAGATAAGAGAATTCAATACATAGAGTAAGCAAACAGGAGGCGGCACGCCAAAACACAGTAACCAGTGACGGAAGACTTATTTTGTGGTGTCGTAATCTTTGCTCCAGCGGGGTGCAACTGTGGGTCTAGACGACCTTCTGGGGGTCACGTGACTCATTCCTGGAGGTAACACTTGCAACTGGGGAACCTTGAATTCCTTGTATGGAACAATTCTATCCATGCTCCAAGTTTGACCATTGGCCAACTGTACCACATTCTTACCCACATTACTCACCACCATAGGATCGGAGAACCTGGTGGCACCTCTCCGTCTCGACCTGGGGAGATCAATGCGCACTAAATCACCTTCACGCACCTGTATGGTTTTAACATGTTTGTCAGAATTGTACCTTGCTACATACTTTTCTTGGTGGCTTTTGTAACGTTCACCAATCATCTCTCTGTCTACCAAACGACTGGTTTGTCTCTCAATAGGGGGAGAAAGTTTAGTTTTAGGATCCCTCCCCTTCAATGAAGTAAAAGGAGACACCCCCGTGACCAAGTTGGGAGTGGTGCGGTGCGCCCAGACTGTTTCTCGCAGAGCCTGTGCAGCGGGTGTGTTTAACGTTTCTGCCCGTTGTAAGCACTCTTTTACCACCCGGTTCATCCGTTCCACTAACCCATTGGCACGGGGACAGTATAAGGCAGATTTTTGGTGAACAATACCCATGTCTGAAAGAAATGCCTTCATCTCCTCTGATGTTAATTGCACCCCATTATCCGTGACTAGAATGTCCGGGATGCCTGCCTCGAAAAAGATTTTATTGAGGAAGCTCACGAGTGCCTTAGTGTCAATCTCGTGTACACATTTAAATGCCACCCACTTCGAGTGATAGTCCACCAACACCACAATGAATCGTTCTCTCAAAGTTTTCAAATTTAGTGGGCCAATTATGTCAAGTGCCAGTTTGGACCACGGCTTGTCGGGTATGGACACCGGAGACAGGGGTGGTTTCCGGGTTTGATGGGTTTTATCCGCCTTGCAACACTCCATGCAGTCTCTCACGACCAGTTTAGCCATGGCATCCATCCCCGGCCACCAGTAGTCCAACCTGATCTTACTCTTGGTTAAACTACGACCCAAGTGTCCCTCATGTGCCAGGTCCACAATTTTCTGTCTTAGGGACACAGGTGGGACAACCTTTTCTCCTCTGAAGACCATATCATCAAAAATGTTAAGTTCCAGTCTCACCTCCCAAAACCCACTCAATTCAGGCACTACCTTGCTGTTATCACTGGGCCACCCATTTATTACAAGGTCTTTGAGTGTCTGCAAGTGCCTGTCTTGGTTCAATCCCTGTTCCCATTCCTCCTTACCTAAAGAAGTGAGTGTCAACACCCGTTCCTCATCCTCCGTTATAGCTTCTTCCCCACCCACTTTATTAGGTGAAAGGGACAGGAAGTCTGCAACCACATTCTGAGATCCTGGCATGTACTTCACGATGAAATTGTACCCCTCCAAACCTAAAATCCACCTTGAAATGCGTGGTGTGGTTTTCTCTGAACCCTTCGTGGTGATGGCATACATGAGAGGTTTATCGTCGGTCCGCACAGTGAAAGGAATGCCCCATAAGAAAAAGCGGAAGTGTTTAATGGCCCATGTACAAGCAAGTGCCTCTTTCTCAACCACAGAGTAGTTAACCTCCGCTCCTTTTAGAGCGTGTGACGCGAAGGCCATTACCTGTTCTTTATTCCTGTCCATCTGTACAAGGCTAGCCCCCACACCCTTATTACTGGCATCAGTGAAAAGGATCGTGGGTTTGGTCGGATCAAATCTTCCCAGAAATGGGGCTGAGGCAATGCAATCTTTCACTGTAGTGAACGCCCCTTGACAACTTTCATTCCAAACAAACGGATTTCTTGCTTTCACCAACATTCTCAGGGGTTCCACAATACTGGCATAATTTCTCACAAATTTGGCGTAATACTCAGAAAGTCCGAGAAAAGACTTTAACTCTTCAACATTAGTAGGAGGTTTGGTGTCTCGAATGGCTTCCACAAGGTAAAGCTTGGGCTTAATGCCATCCACAGAAATGGTGTGGCCCAAGTACTCCAATGACCCCACCCCAATGCGACATTTCTCTTTCTTCAGGGTTAGACCCGCAGCCTCTAGTCTAACCAAGGCTCCCCTCAAAATGTGGTCATGCTCTTCAACATCCTTACCATAGATGAGGATATCATCCTGAAAGCATAACGTCTTAGGTAGACCCTCCAGCACATGTTGCATAATCCTCTGAAACGCAGCAGCGGCCGAGGCTAAGCCAAACGGCATGCGGATGTACTGAAAGGCACCCAAGGGTGTAATGAAAGAGGTTAAATGCCTTGAGTTGGGGTGTAACTCTACCTGGTTGTAGGCAGAGGACAGGTCGAGGACACTAAAACAGCTGGCACCTTTGATCAAAGTGAGGACCTCGTGTATGTGTGGTAGTGGATGCCTGTCTACCCAAATACTGTTGTTGAGGTCTCTAAGGTCCACACATAGCCTAATGTCCTTTCCTGTAGACTTGGTTGTAAGAACAATCGGGGCCAACCACTGTGAACTCTCAATGGGCTCAATTACACCTTGAGCTAGCAATTTGTCTATTTCTGCTTGAAGCGGAGCTTGCATCAAATGGGGAATAGGCCTTACTCTATGGGCCACTGGTTTCGCCTTCCCTTTAAGTTTAATAGAATGCTGATAGCCCTTGAGTAACCTTAATTTTTCCGTAAACACCTGGGGAAACTCCTCACACAGCCTCATGCCCCCTACGGACTGATCTACCAGGAGTACTTGGTCAGGGCTGTTGGGGTCTAGTTTGATGCTGAGCTCCCGTTGGTGTCTCCACCCCAATAAACAAGATCCTTTCTTTGTAATATACACCTTGCCCACCGTGCACCTTCCTTTAAACCCAATCCTCATGGTTGTCATTCCCACCAAGGGTATGGGGTCCTTATTGTCCCCCTCCAGGGTGTACATCTGCAGGTTGTAAGGTATGCTGTTCTGTGGGGAACACTCTATGAAATGTCTCCTCCTCAATTAAGGTATACGGAAAACACGAATCAGCAAAGACACTGACCTCCCTCTGATCTAGAGTAATAGTGCAAGACGGATACTTCTCTGCTACCTCTTCATCATCCACCTTGAACACCATCTTGACTTCTTGGTCTGTCTCCTGTTCAATAGAGTGAACTGATTTAGGTTGGAAATCTTTGCACAGTCTAGATAGGTGGCCTCTCCTCCCACACTTATGACATGTAACTGATCTTGCCGGGCAATTTGCGTGATTGGCCAGATGGTTAGGGCTGCCACACCTGAAACACTTAAGTTTGGTACCAGGAGGAACCGGACCCTGGCCTTTCCCCTTAGCCTCCCTGCTAGTTTCTTGTTTGCTAATAACATTGACCTCCGTGTTCTTCTGTCCCTCTCCCTTCATAGCTGCCATACAGTCTGCTGTGTGCTCAATGCCTACCGCAGTTTCTACAGATTGTTTGAGATCTGGATTGGCCACCAAAAGCCTTTCTTGAATTTTTTTTTATTATTAGTACACCTAACTAGCTGGTCTCTAATAAGGGAGTCATGTAAACTATCAAAATCACAAGTGTTTGCCAAACCCTTAAGTGCTGCAATGTAAGTTTTCACCTTTTCTCCTTTACCTTGCACCCTTGAGAAAAATTTGTGCCTCTCCAAAACCACATTAATAGTCTTGCCAAAATTTTTTTCCAGTCTGCCAACTGCTGCTAAGTACACATTCTCATCATCATCACTATCCTCCTCTGCCTCCGCAGTTATATTATCGTACGTTTTGTGCCCTTCTACACCTAAGTTATGGAGTAAAGTGTGCAATTTTCTTAAAGCAGAGAATTTCTCTCCCCCAATGGCTATCAAATAGGATTCTAAAATTCTTAACCACTGTTTCCAAGGTAACTGTGGTTCCCCCATCTAGTTCAAGAATGGTGGTGGTTGAGACATGCTCGTGCGTGCCATACTGAGGAAAAGATAAAACACAATCTTATGCTTAACGTGTAACTGTACTACCCCACCACACCACCATAGGCGAAATGACCCTCCGAACCATACAGCTCTTAACAATTCCAAAGTACAATTATAGTGATAATGTATAGGTAGACAGTACGTTATTATTTAAGGTTCTTGTCAAAACACTGAGAGAAAAAAAAAATTCCGACAGATTCTACACAGCTGTGCCCATATAGACAGGCCTCTTCGAACATGCAGGGCAAAAATTAGTCCAGCTGAGCCTGTCAGCGAAGGTGCGATCGGGGAATTGAAAGTACCTGTAGAAATGACGCCACCACTGTCGTCTGACGCCTCCTTGAAGAACCGGTGACTCCGCGCCGTTCCTTGACCCCAAAACCGTGTGAATGTGAACAGCTGTGCCTGTCAGCGAAGACTGAAGGCAACACCGAAAGGCACCAACAAAGGGTAAATATATTTTTTAAGGCTCCCGTTAACACTCGCGAGAGGGCACCGCTAAAGCTCACGTTGCTTGCGGATACCTTTGTGAGGGAAAAAACAGAGCGCAGGTGCCGTTTTCCTTGCCACCGCTCCCCGGCTCTGGCGCTATGAGGAAAGTTTAATGCGCAGATGCGGTGTGCCTCACACAGCTCCCCTGCTCTGGCGCTTGTGAGGAAAACTGACACGCAGGTGCGGCGCTGTAACGCTCTTCCCCGACTCCAGCACTGTGAGGAACTCAACTGCGCAGACGCGGCGCTCTCTCCACAGCTCCCCAGTTCATCCTGACAGAAACCGCGCTACTGGAGGAGACCACATTGCAACACCACAGAAAACAATTGTGCCTCACTGCTTTTCAACTCCTAGGCAGCCACCCCAAACTGCCCATGCCGTAACGCTGGTTGACTTCAAAGCTGTACCACGTTCTCAAGCGTACAAGTTCACTTTAAGGAGATGGCAAATAGGTGAGCAGGCACACTAGAGGCTGTAATTACCTTTGCCCCCGGGTACCCACCCAATCACATTCGACCTTAGACCACGGACAACTTGCTGGAAGACACAGCCGATGCTCGCGCAGGAAGGATCCCCAAAGCTCACCTCAGCATGAAGACAACAGCAACGCAGTGAGGATCTCGGAACGGACACCTCACCCTCTGCCCTCTACTTCCAAGGCGGGGAAGGTAAGTGAGGAAGCGTCTTCATCCCTTTCAGGTAAATTATTATCCTTATGCCATCATAATACACTTGCTGTTCTGGAGTATCACTTGGGGGTGATGGTGAACTGCCCTCACACAGTCTTCTGTCGCCAGTGTAATAAAATAACGAGGTACACTGAGGTAGAGTATCAGTCTTCTTTATTCCATCTTATCACCACCACAGGTTCCAGTCAGCTGGAGGCACCTCTGGAATGTTCATGCATTATTGAGCGGACTATACCAACGGGGGCGGGAAGGAGAGGGGGGTCGGAAGGAACCAAGTGAGATTACAACAAAAACCTAATAAACATAAGCTGATTATTAAAGCAAAACAAAGCATCAGTTGCCATACACATAAGAGACAAAAGCAGTACATAAAAATCAACATACTGTAACACAGCAAAGTTATGTAGAGCACAATTCCTAATTTCGGCCAATCTTTAAAGTTCAACAATAGAAACGTTCATAACGAACAGGAAAGGAAACAAAGAAGGTGGGATACAGTGATTTCATTAATGTAATGCTTCCTACATATAGAAAAACAAATACTAATTATTTTGCTTAAGCAATAAAGTCCTCACATTAAAATACTATGAGAAATTTATTGAACAATGAACATTTCATATGTAATTAGAATTCAATTTGAATATTTTAACCTCCTCAGCATTATTTGACTCATGATTACAACCTGAATGCTTTCTGGAAAGGAACCGCCTCATGGAGTTTAAAATCACATCTATTCCAACAATAGGATTCAAATGATAAACTTGAATTTCAATTCAATTTATTTATTTAGGCCACTTTGAAGATCAACAATTTGAAATATATACAAAATCCATACACTTTTGTAAAAAATGTCTCCTAAACTTGAATTCCATCCACTTTTTGATTATTAAACACTTCCCATTCCAGCAAGCATCACAAGACCACTTGTTGTTATCTTCCCAATTAGTGATAATTTTTCAGCTGGCAATAACAATAAATATGTTTAGAATGTTACCTCTGAAACAAAAACATGCCATTTCTGAATCATGGTGCACAGTAAAATGTAGGAACAGAAGGGCATCTTTTGGTGTAGCATTCATTAAGGTTTGACCAGGCTTGAAACTAGAATTCCTGATTTTTGGGACATTTAAATGTCATATTTTTGAAAGAGTTCTAACAGACCCAGCATGAGCTCCGCAAAAAATAGAAGATGACTGAATTGTACTTAGAGAAAATGTGCTGATAAGTAATCTACTGATGTAAAATACAGTGGGCAAGCAATGCTTGAGCATCTAATCTATTCAGATTTTAACTCCATAGTTTGTTCAATAAATTGACTGAGCAGAATACTTGAAGGTCCATCTCTCAGATCAGTTCTATTACAGTTTTAGTTGCGATAACACTAATACAGATTATTGATAAATAGATTTTAAAAGCCATGGGTGGAATTGATCCTTGGTCTAAATCTAGATTATTGACTGCAATGAAAACCAGTACAAACAGGTCAAATCTAAAATCATTGAATATGTTTAATATAGTGGTTTAAAGTAAACCCAGAAGACACACATTGTTCCTGAAACTCAGAAAATGTTCTAAAGATTATGATTACATCCTATTTTATGTCCAGAGACTGCTTTAGCTGCTTTCCTGTTTAAGTGACATTTGCAAATATATTTAACAAAACATTAACGCTGGATGTCAGAAATTCTGTCTTTAAGTATTGTGTAAGAGTTATGTGTGATGGTTTTTATTTGATCTGAAGCAACACTAACACTAAATAGGTACATGCACCGGTTATCATTCAACTAACATTATTAGCAAACGTAACTTGGAGGGAATTGAGAAAAAGTGCCTCATGTTTTATTGTTAAAAAATCTACTGGTTCAAAAATTCACAGAGTTTGCAAATGCTAAACCCCTTTTTGAAATGTACTAAGCTCATTTAACAATTCAGAATTTGGAAGGGGAATGTTAATAGTTTCCCTTCTGAATATTTAATACATTGTTAAGGTATGTATTGAGCTTTGAAACCATATGTGGACTGAAAAACAGTAACAGGAGGTAGTAACCCAAGGGGACGTTTGTGAATCTGAAAGTAAAATGGGGTGCATTAAAAATGCCTTTATTTAAAAGCTATCACAGACAAAGTAGTGTGCTGACTCTACAAGCAACCACTTTTTACCAAGTGGATTATTAGTACATGAACCTCAGTATATCCTATATTGCTGAAATTTAGTCTCTAATATTTTTGTAATGTCGTGTAAATATTTGTTCCTGTTAGTTCAGAATTTCAATATTCTCATGAAATGTACCTATTCTTTTTGTCAAACATATTGAAATATCTTTATCACAATTTATGGGGCATTCTAAAAAGTGTTTTCACTCTCTAACTTGAAGCTTCCTAAGAAAAATACTGACGCCAGTTCCTGGTTTCTCCTAGATCATTTAGCTTTCTCACTAAAACAAGCGCAATATATTAATTTGAGAGAGGTGATTATTGTAGTCATACGCACTGGGGTTAGTTTAGAAAAGACCAATTCCTTAATCTTTCGAAATAATACTTGGAAAAGTTTATGTTCAATAATTTCAGATAACTTACTGATAAAGATATCAGATAAAGATCCCCAAATTTCTTATACCTTGTGGTATCAAAAATATGCTAGAATTAACATTCTAGTTATATTTGCGATGATCAACTTTCTGTTATTTTAACACATTTTGTCAGTGCACAGAGTATTTTCCCTACATAGATCACATTTTATGCAATGGTCTGTGCTTGAACGTACAATGAAGGGGTAAAAATGCATTTCTACCACAATCAAGAAACCCTTGGGTCTCTGAGGATTACTGTTGCAAATGAAGACCTAGCTAAGATGAAATATCCCTTTAAAAGGACAATTTCCCTCACCCACCATAGTTGGCATGCTTCCTTATTGGGAATCTCCTTGCACCATGAAACAACCCCCTCACTGAGAGGGAGGAGTTCAGGCATATTTTGTTATAGAGAAAGGTATACTAAATGCCACAATAATGAGCTCAGGGTAGTGGGGGCAGCAGAGTGAAAGTTAAAACTTGCTAAAGGGTATGTGGTTTCCATTATTTGTAAACCCCTGGGCCAGGATTAATAATAGGACACTGTGGGAGAAATATATATGCACTGTTAGAGTCAATAAGAGGTCAACATGTTTCAGCCTATTAACCCTCCAAATAGGTGTTTGCGGCATTCTTCAGGACTTAATCAAAAGTTCTGCCGCTCAATGTACTCAATCAATAACAAGCATTGTCATAGCCAATAGGTCTCGCCTTTGGGACCTTATAAGTGTTTAGCCATGCATATTCAGTAACAATGTGAAATAATTACTATTAAAAAAAGAAGACTATAAAGTAACTAAGCTAGACGTGACTTTATAACTGGTTAATCAAACGTTTCTGGAGGTTTAGTATATATAAAGAACTCCTTTTTTCTATGGTGTGTCAAATAAAGTTGATGCTTTAAATTTTGGTAAGAGTACACAACGTCAAAAAATTCAATACTGCATTTATATTAATATACCTTTGAAAGCTTGAAGTGAAAGACAATTCTAAGTGGCATTTGGTTATGAGTAGGCGCTAATGACTATTTCCAGATGACAATGTAATTATCATTTTTTGTATAAGATGTGTTAAAAGTATGGGTAGGGAAAATGGCTATTTTGGCCAAAGGCTGCCCTTTCTATATGCATGCTAGTTTTAATTTGTAAACAGAATCACAATTTGTTATGTGGTACACTATAATGTTAGATGAATCTGTTTTACCCTTCTGATAAGCAAGGGATGAAGATGAACCGTTTTTTCGTCCCTAGTTTTAAATGGATTCAGGTTGGAACAGAAGAGGTGTTATTTGACTTTACCTCAGAAAATGGTTGTTTCCCGCATGCTGCTTTCATGCGACTTAAATCCCTTCAGAGGAAGAGGCGGCTGCATGCCTGCATATATGGCCAGATCAGTACTTGGCTGTTTCGGTTCTCCAGTGGGGCTAGGATAGAAGCTGTTAAGGGCAGGGGCTTAGCTTCCCATTGGTGCAGCAGGTGCAGTGACACCAGGTCCCAGATGCCTTAAAGGCTCACTGAACCCTGATAACCGCTGTTTGTCACAGTTCAAACAGAGGCCTGAGGAGCCCACAGAACAATGATTATTGCTGTTTTCCACAGTCCAAATAAACGGCAGAGGTCACATTTCCTTTCTTGCCTTGGGGCCCAAGGCACACTGGCTAGGCCACTGGTTAAGGATGCAGTGGGAAAGAAGTGGCGAGACAGGTGGATTATCTAAACAGCTCGAGGATGACTTCATGCCTGGGTATTAAAGTATTCATTACAAGTAAAGACTTAAGCAGGAATATATATCATAATATAGGAAGGCCAATGTACAAATGCAGCTCGATTAGCAGCTGCCTTTAAATTCTCACTTATCACCTCTCCTAATTTACAGTTTTATATTAGATGCAGACATAAATCGTGACCTATGAATATGTTTATCTATCTTTAGGTTCAAATGACCCATCTTTTCCATATGCAAGTATCAGACAGGTCGGAAACGCCTAATGGCTTTAAACTTGATAAATTAAACATGAATCTGTAGCACTCCCTCTCTTGTCTTATATCAGATTTTTTGTAGCTGTTTATCTAGTTTAGTGTGCATGCACTCGAGTGTGCTCTGCTCCATTTTGCACACTAATACTGTCCGTACTTGAACAATGGCCCGCTCCTTGCTGGTCATAAACGAGTTGCACAGCTGTATACACTTAGTGTTCCAAATGATTCACTTTCACCATAGTTTTTCCATATTTAATCCATTTTATTTCCAATTTTTATCCAAAATTCATTGTCACGCCAGGGATACGAAATTCATTGAAACTTCTGCAAATAAATACTTCATGATTGCCTATCCAGGCTTAAACATGAGCATGTACTGAATTTCAAGTCCTCCAAATTATGCAAAAATTACATCACACCCAATGCATTTCGCTTTACGCTTCGTCAGGGGTATCTACGATAAAAAATTCACATGTTTCCATTACTGTTTGATTTACACTTTCAACATATTTCAACATTGTTGTTTAAATCCACTCCCCACACTATAATTCGAGTCCTCCAAATTATGCAAAAATTGGATTAAGTATGGAAAAACTATGGTGAAAGTGAATCATTTGGAACACTAAGTGTATACAGCTGTGCAACTCGTTTATGACCAGCACGGAGCGGGCCATTGTTTAAGTACGGACAGTATTAGTGTGCAAAATGGAGCAGAGCACACTCGAGTGCATGCACGCTAAACTTTAAAAAACTTTAAAAAGTTTAAACTTGATAAAGCAACATTAATCACTGGTCTTGAAATACAAATGGCAGCATTAGGCACGCAGAGGTGTAATCTACGTAATCTCATTATGTTCAGGGTACGGGAGAGTATTTAGGGCATAAAGCACTTTGACAAAAACATTTCTGCCACCATAGAAATTCAATCTTCCTTGTCCTACCCTAGTATACAAGTAGTACCACATTCTTTGTATACCTGAATTAAATAGGCACACAAAATAGTACCGTATTTAAAGGCCCAGTACAGAATTACAAGGAAGGTGCACTGTCCCAGACTACACAACGGTGAAGTTTTCAGTGGGTGCTATCATCCCACACAGGGAGGAGCACACCAGATTAGGCTGAAAAAAACGTGGTGCCCCAACGTAGGCGCAGTTGTAAACCACCAGTTTGCTTACATAGTAAAGCATCTGGCAGCTATTAAGTGAGGTGGCACGTTTCCCCTGCAGGTGGTTGGGGTCTGTCACCATCCTGTCAGGTGGGGGTATACAATCAGTGCGCCTCCTGACTGCTTGTTTGCCTTTTCGCCCGTGTCAATAATACAGTGGAGTCCTTGGAGGAGTAGTCAATTTGTATTCATTAAAGACACTTGTGTTTCTCGGATGTGTAATCCCCAGATGATGCCTGAACTGTTCCCCAATGATCTATTTGTACATCGTATTGAATTGTATGGTCTTATGAGGACTGTTAATAATAATAAGAAAGATTTAGTGAGTGTTTATTGCCCTCTATGTCACTCTACTTCTAAGCACCTAACAACACTTCATCAGGGGTAGCAAGCGCTATATAAATGCAGAACCTTCCCTCTTCTATCCCCCCACAATCTTTCTTAATCCAACTAACAGACCAACATGTCCAGCTCTCATATACATTTTATATTTCCCTATACTAATTCACCACTAATCATTTTTGGATCCTAGAGTAGTTTGCTACTCGCCGAAAAAGCGTTTCAAAGTTCGTATGGGGTAGTAAGTGTTATGTAAATCTAAATACATTACAATTACTGTTTACATCGGGCTGCACTAACAGGAGGATAGAAGTAGAGTGGGGATTAGAGTTTATCTGCCCAGAACAAAGCATACTACAGAAAGTGTGTGAACAGTCTATATGTTGTGCACCTGGCAGAGAAAAACACAACAGAGGTGGGAAGAAGGTAGGTAATCTGATGGTCAGACCTATGTGGAAAGAGGCAATCACTTTGGGCAGAAAAGAGGGCTTACACGGAGGACTACTTTGTTTGGACGAACAGCAAGAAAGTGAGGTCTGGAAGATAAGCCTGAAGCTCACTCATCCTGCAAGCAGAGGTGATGGCAAGCAAAAAACTAGTCTTCTAAGGAGGCGAAGATGACAATTATGTAGGCGCTCAAAGGGAGCACACATAAGATAAGTGAGGTCAACTACCACTAGGGTATTATGAAAGGAGAAGGAGGAAAGAGATGAGTAATGCACTTCAGAAATCTGTTAACAATAGGATCGAAGGCCATGCTCAAGAGCTCGGGGTACCAGACTTGGGACTGATCGCGTTTGATCTTCTTCAGCAATCTTGGCAGAAGTGGTACAGGAGGCCGCAACTTCACTCGCAACGAAAAAGGTCGCCGAGCGAGAGCCGCTTTGGAAACTCTAACACGCAGAACTGCTGACATTGAGCGTTCTCTTCGGTGGCGAATAGATCTAACCAAGGCTCTCCCCACTACTGAAAGAGAACTTGCACGACAATTGGGGGAAGATGCCATTTGTGATCCATCATGCACTGGCGGCTGAGTTTGTCCGTCCTTGCGTTAAGTGAACCTGTTAAGTGTTGAACTACCAGAGATATGCCCTGATGTTCCAGCCATGTCCAAAGGCGAAGAGCCTCTTGACATACGGACCACGACCCCACCCTGCCCTGTTTGTTGCAGTACCACAAGGCCGTGGTGTTGTCCGTCAACACCTGCACCACGCTTCCTTTGACAGAAAGAAGGAATGCCTTCAGTGCAAGATGAATCGCCCGGAGCTCCAGAGGGTTGATGTGGTGCCTGGACTCCGCCAGAGACCAGAGGTCTTTGATCTCCACCATTCCCATATGGCTGCCCCAACCCAGGAGTGACGCATCCATCACTACTGTGAACTCCGGTTGGGGAAGGTAGAGGGATCTGCTGTTGACCCAATCCTGGTTCGTGAACCACCACTGCAACTGACTTGCAGTCCCATCCGAAATCTTAAAGTCATCGGAAAGATTCCCCTGGTGCTGCCCCCCTGAAACTTCAGGTCCCACTGCAGAGCACATATATGCCATCTAGCATGATGCACCAGCAGGATGCAGGAGGCCATGAGGCCCAGCAGCCTCAGGGTCATTCTCACCGAACACCGGGATGGAGGCTGAAACATCGGTATCATAGCCCCAATATACTGGACTTGCTGCTAGGGAAGATAGACCCAAAACTGTGTTGTGTCTAGAACCGCTCCGATGAAAAGGAGCTTATCGGATGGAATCAGGTGCGACTTCAGCACGTTAACTGAGAACCCCAGTAAATGCAGGAAGTCCGTCGTAGTCTGGAGGTGGGTGCCTTCAACAGCCAGTCGTTGAGATAGGGGAAGACTGGAACCCCTGATCTGCGCAGATGAGCTGCGACCACCGCCATCACTTTCGTGAACTGAATACCCGGGGGAGGGGGGGCTGGTAAGATCAACGGGAAGCATGGTAAACTGAAAATGCGTGTGGCCTACCGTGAACCGTAGGTAATGCCGTTGGGCAGGCAAGACGGGGATGTGAAAGTAAGTGTCCTGCAAGTCCAAAGCTACCATCAAATCTCCAGGGTCGAAGGCAGATAAGACCTGAGCCAAGATTAACAACCTGAACTTCTCCTTTCGGAGTAAGCGGTTGATGTCCCTGAGAACTAAGCTAGGATGCAGGCCTTTGTCCTTCTTGGGTACCAAGAAGTAGTGGAGTAGCAACCCCGACCTACTTCTGGCACAGGGACGCGTTTGACAAAGAGATCCATAACTTCCTGGAAGAGAAGGGCCAAATGATCCTCCGACATGGGATTAAATCACCACAAACTGCATGACCCTTACGCACTCCGCTGCTTGCGGAACTCCGCGTAGACCGCCAGAGTTTTTTTGTCAATTTGTGGAGTTCCTCACTGAGGAACTCCGCATAGGCTTAATCTTATCATGAAAAAATAGATATCAGTCATATGTTAAGAAACAAGGGTGAGTAGAAACCATTTGGGTGGAGTAAAATTTAAGACATTATTATTGTAATTTTTTGGGCAATTAGTTGATTTTTGCAAGCACTAACACTTCTCTGTGTAAAGTAAAGACCTTGAGAGTTTTGTAACTTTCAGATACTCAAATTGTGGATTCTGTTGCAATGAAAAATATTTCCAGGCCTGAAATTTCTTTGGAGGTTGCATGTGGGCAGCCTAAGTTATCCTGCAAGAGTTTCTTGATGAATTCTATTGCAACTACAATACGTGCTCTCTCATGTAAAGTCAGGTTGAAAGAAGCTTTTCTGCAACTCAAGATACGCCTTACTTTTCACCTGGTGTGGATGCATTTCTCGTGTTTCGTGATATTTCCTTTCTGAGCATAGCGTTTCTGGCTTTCCCCTTCTGTATATGGCTTTAGTCCAGTGTGAATTCTCTCATGTGAAATGACATTGTATTCAAGACTAAACCTTATCTGACATTCAGAACATACATAAGGCTTTTTTCCCCCCGTGTGAGTTCGCTCATGTCAAGTGAGAAGTAATTTGCACCCAAAACATTGCTTGCATTTCGAGAACTCATAAAGTTTTTCCCCAGAGTGAGATCCCTCATAAAGCATAACACTGTCTTTCAGATTCAACCTTTTATGGCATAAGGATTTTCTCTAGTGTGGAGTTTCTCATGGTGAAATAGAGTTTTTTCTGCAGCTTTTCTGGCATTCAGAGCACTCATAAGGTTTTTCATCAGTATGGAGTCGCTTATGGTTAGTGAGGCTGTGCCTATCAAATAGGAATTTCTGGCATTCACAGAAATTGGTAATGTTTTTCCCCTGTGTGCGTCTGCTCATGGAGAGTGAGATTGAGTTTAAAATGTATGCTTTTCTGGCAGTCGGAGAACTGATTATTTTGATGGTGTGTTTTCTTATGGCGCTTGTAACCATCTCTACCTCTGAATCTTTTCTGACATTTAGAGCACTGATAATTTTTTTTCTCGAGTGTGGATTTTCACATGAGAAGTTAGATAAGATTTTTGTATGAAACATTTTTGGCATTCGGAGCACTGATAAGGTTTTTCTCAAGTGTGGATTCTTATATGCTTAGTGAGACTGCTTTTTACACTGAAACATACCTGGCATTCGGAGCACTGATAAGGTTTTTCCCCAGTGTGGGTTCTTATATGCAGCATGAGATTTCTTTTTTCATTGAAACATTTCTGACATTCAGAGCACTGATAAGGTTTTTCCCCAGTGTGGAATCTCACATGTGCAGTTAGAAGTGATTTAAGTTTGAAATGTTTTGGGCATTCAGAGCACTGATAAGGTTTTTCCCCAGTGTGGATTTTTATATGCTCAGTGAGATTGCTTTTTAGACTGAAACATTTGTGGCATTCAGAGCACTGATAAGGTTTTTCCCCAGTGTGGGTTCTTATATGCTGAGTGAGACAGCTTTTTTCACTGAAACATTTGTCGCATTCAGTGCACTGATAACGTTTAACCCAAGTGTGGGTCCTTGTATGTTTAGTGAGTCTTGTTTTGTCACTGAAACATTTCTGGCATTCAGAGCACTGATAAGGTTTTTCCCCAGTGTGTAATCTCACATGTGCAGTTAGAAGTGATTTAAGTTGGAAATCTTTTGGGCATTCGGAGCACTGATAAGGTTTTTCCCCAGTGTGGGTTCTTATATGCAGCGTGAGATATCTTTTTACATTGAAACATTTCTGGCATTCAGAGCACTGATAAGGTTTTTCCCCAGTGTGGAATCTCACATGTGCAGTTAGAAGTGATTTAAGTTTGAAATGTTTTGGGCATTCAGAGCACTGATAACGTTTTTCCACAGAGTGGGTTAATGCATGTTGATTTAGACTCGCTTTGAATCTAAAGCTTTTCTGGCATTCAGAGCACTGAAAAGGTTTTTCCCCAGTGTGGCTTCTCATATGCTCAGTGAGATAAGATTTACGCCTGAAACTTTTTTGGCATACTTTGCATGGAGAGTGTTTTCCCCCAGTGTGGATTCTCATATGTTCAGTGAGATAAGATTTACGCCTGAAACTTTTTTGGCATACTTTGCACTGAGAGTGGTTTTCCCCTGTTTGCATTCTGTCAAATTCTGTGAGATAAGATTTATGGCTGTATCTTTTTGGGCACAGGCAACTTTTTTCCCTAACTTCGGATATTTTGCCTTGATTTTAGAGTCGGGCTTGTTTAGATAATGTTCAGCACTTATCTCTAAAAGAAATTGTGTGTAATCTCAACACTTGAATTGAGCAAAAATTGTCGGGAAGCAGTCCTGTAACACCTGTTGAAATTTTTCTAACAGATAATAGTCTTTAGGTAATAGTCTCTCCGGCAGCAACTTAAGTTTTTCTCAAATCTATTTCTATAGGTTCTTAGCAATGCAGTAATAAGGTGTTAGTCTGATATTTAATGATTAAACTGATAAGTACCTTTTTGCACTGGTGTAATGGCAGTAACTGAGGGCGTTAGAATGTGCAGAGTACTATTGTGGATCGTTAATCGCAGAAAATCAGTTCCTTCTACCCTTTCTATGTTTGGGGTAAGTCTAAGGTTTGTAGTTCTGAGGATGAGGATTTATTTACATTAGATATAGAGCAACAGTGCTCCTTTAATCCATTTTTATATTTAACAGTTTTACATATCACTCCTGCACAACAGATAATGTTGAGGCGATTTACATAGAATTACAGAACAGAACACAATAAAAGGAAAACATTCTTAGATGGTCATTAACACAATAAAGTGGTGAATTTTTAAGGGTTTCGCAAGAAAGAGCAGAGTGGGTCAAGGTGTTATATCCCGAGGTCTCAAACTTGCGTAACTGGTTAAAAACGGCTGTTGAACAAAGGTGATTTTCCAATCTTTTGGTTGTTAACGTGTCAGCTTCGGAGTCTTCTTTCATCGTCTTTTCTTTGATGGTATCCAGAAGAAACCTTTAGTTGTAACTTTCTTTTATGTAGTGTGTGCTTCCTCTCTAGAATTACATGATGCTTTAGATGAACGTTATTCTGTCATGCTGAGGCAAGTCGTCTTTCTGATAATATTTCAGATGAGGATGCTGAAGCGGTCTTTCTACATTATTTCTGATGCTATGTGCACAGATATGGCTTTGCTCTGGGTTAATGAAATGCAAAATTAGAGACTTCACTTACAGGTATAGTACTTTCCTCGCCACACTTAGAGTTTTGGAAATTGTTTAAACGTAAAATGCTGGATGTCCTTCAGTTTTTCAAAATAATCCTTCTTATGGCACTGACATTCAGTTGCTTAGTGCTAAATCTTGCTTTCTTCGTCCGTAATTTCAATCACCTATAGTATTAAAATTAAATAGTTAATACATGTACATTTCCAAAAATATAATTTACAAGCCAAATCAATGCAGAATTTTGAATATGCTGAGCTGTTTTTCAGACAGGTTATATATGAGGGGATACCCAATTAGAGTCACTGGGACCTGGGTTCAGTAAGTATTAGGAGGAAGGGGTCCCAGTGTGGACAAGGAACATATAATACAATTCATATGAATTAATCAAAAACAGGGCGCTCCCAGATTAACTCTTACCTAACGAACTTTGGATCAATTCCCTATGATGTCTGAATCTACCGAATACCGATTGAGTGCATGACGCTGCTATCGGTGCAGATTTACTACCGTCATTGCCCTAATTAACCACAAGACCACACGGAGGACTTTTGACCCTGTGGTTCCCTGCCCCTCCCCCTGGTCCTGATGAAGACCCAGCAGCAAGGTTAACTTTTCCTGCAGTTTCAGAGGGTCGAAACGTCGACGGTTTTTCCAATTGCGGCAACCACACGCCAATATTTGTATATACACTGTACTTTGTGTTGTATGCCTTTCCGTAAATAATGTCGCCATTTTTCATGGCAGCTGTTGCTATACGAATTATAGCATGAAAAGTTCTTTGAATTGTTGATTTTACTGTCACATAATCCCACCACTCCCTTTACCTCTTCACTATCACTTCCCCTCTCCCTCCCGGGGCACTGTATGACCTCCAATACAGTTGACTGTTTGCTATGCTACGTGTATTCATTACACTGGATCCCACAGTGAATAAAACTTTGCGGATCAAAATAATTGTTTTTGATTAATTCATATGAATTGTATTATATGTTCCTTGTCCACACTGGGACCCCTTCCTCCTAGTTTTTCAGACAGAGCAGAGTGCAGAATGGTAGAATGAGTGTACTTGGATGTAGGAGTGAGGTTTTGTAGAATTTTCAACATTTTATTAAGCTCACAAAGGATACATGTACCCTATGGAGTTGCAACATCGAATCCCAAAGGCAGATTTGAAAGTCATATGGACTGGCACCAAACAGATATTAAAAAACTATATACTATTAATTAATTTGTAATGCAGATTTCTGGGAAGAGAATGACTCCTCCACGGAACACAGGCGTTTTCCCCTGCCCTGAGTTACCACCTACTTGTATCTGGTTTCCTGACTTTTGAGTTTTGGCCTCTGCCTCAAGCAAATCTATTGTGTGCTGCGAGGACTATGCCTAGACCAGGGGTCTCCAACCTTTTGTGTAGTCAGAGCTACTTCTGACCAGTGAAAATCGTTGTGAGCTACTGAACCTGAAGCAACTCGTGCATTTTTCCGAGAGACCCCCCCATGCCATTTCATTGACTTTAAGCCTAATTTCATCAGAGCCCATACTGTGCATTTCTGCCCTCCGTTTCACTCGTTTTTTGTGCCTTTCTGCCCTCTGTTTCACTCGTTTTCCCCTTGTTTTTTGTGGCTTCTGCTCTCTGTTTCATTAGTTTCCCCCTTGTTTTTGTGCCCTTCTGCCCTGTTTCACTCGTTTTTTGTGCCCTTCTGCCCTCTGTTCCCTTGTTTTTTGTGCCCTTCTGCCCTCTGTTTCACTCGTTTTCCCCTTGTTTTTTGTGCCCTTCATCCCTCTGTTTCCCTCATTTTTTGATGCGTTTCTGCCTCATGTTCCACCCGTTTTCCCCTTGTTTTTGTGGCCTTCTGCCGTATGTTTCACTCGTTTTCCCCTTGTTTTTTGTGCCCTTTTGCCCTGTTTCCCTTGTTTTCTGTGGCCTTCTGCTCTCTGTTTCACTTGTTTTCCCCTTGTTTTGTGCCCTTCTGCCCTCTGTTTCCCTTGTTTTTCATGCCCTTCTGCCCTCTGTTTCCCTAGTTTTTTGTGGCCTTCTGCCCTCTGTTTCACTCGTTCTCCCCTTGTTTTTGTGCCCTTCTGCTCTCTGTTTCCCTTGTTTTTTGTGGCATTCTGCTCTCTGTTTCACTTGCTTTTTTTTGGCCTTCTGCTCTCTGTTTCACTTGTTTTCCCCTTGTTTTTTGTGCCCTTCTGCCCTCTGTTTCACTCGTTTTCCCCTTGTTTTTTGTGCCCTTGTGCCCTCTGTTTCCCTCGTTTTTTGTGCCTTTCTGCCTTTTGTTCCACCCGTTTTCCCCTTGTTTTTGTGCCCTTCTGCCCTGTTTCACTCGTTTTCCCCTTGTATTTTGTGCCCTTCTGCCCTGTTTCCCTCGTTTTTTATGCCTTTCTGCCCTCTGTTCCACTCGTTTTCCCCTTGTTTTTTGTGCCCTTCTGCCCTGTTTCCCTAGTTTTCTGTGTTCTTTTGCTCTCTGTTTCACTTGTTTTCACCTTGTTTTCACCTTGTTTTGTGCCCTTCTGCCTCTGTTTCCCTCGTTTTTTGTGCCCTTCTGCCCTGTTTCCCTCGTTTTTTGTGCCCTTCTGCCCTGTTTCCCTCGTATTTTGTGCCCTTCTGCACTGTTTCCCTCGTTTTTTGTGGCCTTCTGTCTTCTGTTGCACTTGTTTTCCCCTTGTTTTCTGTGCCCTTCTGCCTTCTGTTTCCCTCTTTTTATGTGACCTTCTGCCCTGTTTCACTTGTTTTCCACTCGTTTTTCGTGCCCTTCTGCCCTCTGTTTTCCTCATTTTTCGTGCCCTTCTGCCCTGTTTTCCTTGTTTTTTGTGGCTTTTTGCTCTCCGTTTTACTCGCTTTCCCCTTGTTTTTTGTGCCCTTCTGCCCTCTGTTTCCCTCGTTTTTTGTTTGTGCCCTTCTGCACTGTTTCCCTCGTTTTCCGTGCCCTTCGTCCCTCTTTTTCCCTTGTGTTTCGTGCCCTTCTGCCCTCTGTTTCCCTCGTTTTTTGTGCCTTTCTGCCCTCTGTTCCACCCGTTTTCCCCTTGTTTTTGTGGCCTTCTCCCTCTGTTTCACTCGTTTTCCCCTTGTTTTTTGTGCCCTTCTGCCCTATTTCCCTTGTTTTCTGTGGCCTTCTGCTCTTTATTTCACTCGTTTTCTCCTTGTCTTGTGCCCTTCTGCCCTCTGTTTCCCTCGTTTTTTGTAGCCTTCTGCCCTCTGTTTCACTCATTTTCCCCTTGTTTTTTGTTTCCTTCTGCCCTCTGTTTCCCTCGTTTTTTGTGGCCTTCTGCTCTCTGTTTCACTTTTTTTTGGGCCTTCTGCTTTCTGTTTCACTCGTTTTCCCCTTGTTTTTTGTGCCCTTCTGCCCTCTCTTTCACTCGTTTTCCCCTTGTTTTTTGTGCCCTTCTGCCCTCTGTTTCCCTCGTTTTTTGTGCCTTCCTGCCCTCTGTTCCACCAGTTTTCCCCTTGTTTTTGTGCCTTTCTGCCCTCTGTTTCACTTGTTTTTCCCTTGTTTTTTTGTGCACTTCTGCCCTGTTTCCCTCATTTTTTGTGCCTTTCTCCCCTCTGTTCCACCCGTTTTCCCCTTGTTTTTGTGCCCTTCTGCCCTCTGTTTCACTCGTTTTCCCCTTGTTTTTCATGCCCTGCTACCCTGTTTCCCTTGTTTTCTGTGGCCTTCTGCTCTCTGTTTCACTCTTTTTCCCCTTGTTTTGTGCCCTTCTGCCCTCTGTTTCCCTCGTTTTTCGTGCCCTTTTGTCTGTTTCCTTCGTTTTTTGTGGCCTTCTGCCCTCTGTTTCACTCGTTTTCCCCTTGTTTTTTGTGCCTTTCTGCCCTCTGTTTCCCTTGTTTTTCATGCCCTTCTGCCCTCTTGTTTCCCTCGTTTTTTGTGACCTTCTGTCCTCTGTTGCACTTGTTTTCCCTTTATTTTCCGTGCCCTTCTGCCTTGTTTCCTTCTTTTTATGTGGCCTTCTGCCCTATTTCACTCATTTTCCACTTGTTTTTCGTGCCCTTCTGCCCTGTTTCCTTGTTTTTTGTGGCCTTCTGCTCTGTTTCCCCTTGTTTTTTGTGCCCTTCTGCCCTCCTTTTCCCTCGCTTTTTTGTGGCCATCTGCCCTGTTTCACTCGTTTTCCCCTTGTTTTTCGTGCCTTTCTGCCCTCTGTTTCCCTTTTTTTTGTGGCCTTCTGCTCTCTAATTCAATCGTTTTACCCATGTTTTGTGCCCTTCTGCCCTCTGTTTTCTTCGTGTTTCGTGCCCTTCTGCCCTCTGTTTTCCTCGTTTTTTGTGCCTTTCTGCCCTCTGTTTCACTCGTTTTCCTCTTGTTTTTTGTGGCTTCTGCTCTCTGTTTCACTAGTTTCCCCCTTGTTTTTTGTGCCCTTCTGCCCTGTTTCACTTGTTTTTTGTGCCCTTCTGCCCTATGTTCCCTTGTTTTTTGTGCCCTTCTGCCCTCTGTTTCACTCGTTTTCCCCTTGTTTTTTGTGCCCTTCTTCCCTCTGTTTCCCTCGTTTTTTGATGCGTTTCTGCCTCATGTTCCACCCGTTTTCCCCTTGTTTTTGTGGCCTTCTGCCGTATGTTTCACTCATTTTCCCCTTGTTTTTTGTGCCCTTTTGCCCTGTTTCCCTTGTTTTCTGTGGCCTTCTGCTCTCTGTTTCACTTGTTTTCCCCTTGTTTTGTGCCCTTCTGCCCTCTGTTTCCCTTGTTTTTCATGCCCTTCTGCCCTCTGTTTCCCTAGTTTTTTGTGGCCTTCTGCCCTCTGTTTCACTCGTTCTCCCCTTGTTTTTGTGCCCTTCTGCCCTCTGTTTCCCTTGTTTTTTGTGGCCTTCTGCTCTCTGTTTCACTTGCTTTTTTTGGCCTTCTGCTCTCTGTTTCACTTGTTTTCCCCTTGTTTTTTGTGCCCTTCTGCCCTCTGTTTCCCTCGTTTTTTGTGCCTTTCTGCCTTTTGTTCCACCCGTTTTCCCCTTGTTTTTGTGCCCTTCTGCCCTGTTTCACTCGTTTTCCCCTTGTATTTTGTGCCCTTCTGCCATGTTTCCCTCGTTTTTTATGCCTTTCTGCCCTCTGTTCCACTCGTTTTCCCCTTGTTTTTTGTGCCCTTCTGCCCTGTTTCCCTAGTTTTCTGTGTTCTTTTGCTCTCTGTTTCACTTGTTTTCACCTTGTTTTGTGCCCTTCTGCCCTTTGTTTCCCTCGTTTTTCTTGCCCTTCTGCCTCTGTTTCCCTCGTTTTTTGTGGCCTTCTGCCATGTTTCCCTCGTATTTTGTGCCCTTCTGCACTCTGTTTCCCTCGTTTTTTGTGGCCTTCTGTCTTCTGTTGCACTTGTTTTCCCCTTGTTTTCTGTGCCCTTCTGCCTTCTGTTTCCCTCTTTTTATGTGACCTTCTGCCCTGTTTCACTTGTTTTCCACTCGTTTTTCGTGCCCTTCTGCCCTCTGTTTCCCTAATTTTTCGTGCCCTTCTGCCCTGTTTTCCTTGTTTTTTGTGGCCTTTTGCTCTCCGTTTTACTCGCTTTCCCCTTGTTTTATGTGCCCTTCTGCCCTCTGTTTCCCTCGTTTTTTGTTTGTGCCCTTCTTCCCTCTGTTTCCCTCGTGTTTCGTGCCCTTCTGCCCTCTGTTTCCCTCATTTTTTGTGCCTTTCTGCCCTCTGTTCCACCCGTTTTCCCCTTGTTTTTGTGGCCTTCTCCCTCTGTTTCACTCGTTTTCCCCTTGTTTTTTGTGCCCTTCTGCCCTATTTCCCTTGTTTTCTGTGGCCTTCTGCTCTTTATTTCACTCGTTTTCCCCTTGTCTTGTGCCCTTCGCCCTCTGTTTCCCTCGTTTTTTGTAGCCTTCTGCCCTCTGTTTCACTCATTTTCCCCTTGTTTTTTGTTTCCTTCTGCCCTCTGTTTCCCTCGTTTTTTGTGGCCTTCTGCTCTCTGTTTCACTTTTTTTTGGGCCTTCTGCTTTCTGTTTCACTCGTTTTCCCCTTGTTTTTTGTGCCCTTCTGCCCTCTCTTTCACTCGTTTTCCCCTTGTTTTTTGTGCCCTTCTGCCCTCTGTTTCTCTCGTTTTTTGTGCCTTCCTGCCCTCTGTTCCACCAGTTTTCCCCTTGTTTTTGTGCCTTTCTGCCCTCTGTTTCACTTGTTTTTCCCTTGTTTTTTTGTGCACTTCTGCCCTTTTTCCCTCATTTTTTGTGCCTTTCTCCCCTCTGTTCCACCCGTTTTCCCCTTGTTTTTGTGCCCTTCTGCCCTCTGTTTCACTCGTTTCCCCCTTGTTTTTCATGCCCTGCTACCCTGTTTCCCTTGTTTTCTGTGGCCTTCTGCTCTCTGTTTCACTCATTTCCCCTTGTTTTGTGCCCTTCTGCCCTCTGTTTCCCTCGTTTTTCGTGCCCTTTTGTCTGTTTCCTTCGTTTTTTGTGGCCTTCTGCCCTCTGTTTCACTCGTTTTCCACTTGTTTTTTGTGCCCTTCTGCCCTCTGTTTCCCTTGTTTTTTGTGCCCTTCTGCCCTGTTTCAAAAGTTTTTCATGCCCTTCTGCCCTCTTGTTTCCCTTGTTTTTTGTGGCCTTCTGTCCTCTGTTGCACTTGTTTTCCCTTTGTTTTCCGTGCCCTTCTGCCTTGTTTCCTTCTTTTTATGTGGCCTTCTGCCCTATTTCACTTGTTTTCCACTTGTTTTTCGTGCCCTTCTGCCCTGTTTTCCTTGTTTTTTGTGGCCTTCTGCTCTGTTTCCCCTTGTTTTTTGTGCCCTTCTGCCCTCCTTTTCCCTCGCTTTTTTGTGGCCATCTGCCCTGTTTCACTCGTTTTCCCCTTGTTTTTCAGGCCTTTCTGCCCTCTGTTTCCCTTTTTTTTGTGGCCTTCTGCTCTCTAATTCAATCGTTTTACACATGTTTTGTGCCCTTCTGCCCTCTGTTTTCTTCGTGTTTCGTGCCCTTGTGCCCTCTGTTTTCCTCGTTTTTTGTGCCTTTCTGCCCTCTGTTTCACTTTTTTTTGGGCCTTCTGCTTTCTGTTTCACTCGTTTTCCCCTTGTTTTTTGTGCCCTTCTGCCCTCTCTTTCACTCGTTTTCCCCTTGTTTTTTGTTTCCTTCTGCCCTCTGTTTCCCTCGTTTTTTGTGGCCTTCTGCTCTCTGTTTCACTTTTTTTTGGGCCTTCTGCTTTCTGTTTCACTCGTTTTCCCCTTGTTTTTTGTGCCCTTCTGCCCTCTCTTTCACTCGTTTTCCCCTTGTTTTTTGTGCCCTTCTGCCCTCTGTTTCCCTCGTTTTTTGTGCCTTCCTGCCCTCTGTTCCACCAGTTTTCCCCTTGTTTTTGTGCCTTTCTGCCCTCTGTTTCACTTGTTTTTCCCTTGTTTTTTTGTGCACTTCTGCCCTTTTTCCCTCATTTTTTGTGCCTTTCTCCCCTCTGTTCCACCCGTTTTCCCCTTGTTTTTGTGCCCTTCTGCCCTCTGTTTCACTCGTTTCCCCCTTGTTTTTCATGCCCTGCTACCCTGTTTCCCTTGTTTTCTGTGGCCTTCTGCTCTCTGTTTCACTCATTTCCCCTTGTTTTGTGCCCTTCTGCCCTCTGTTTCCCTCGTTTTTCGTGCCCTTTTGTCTGTTTCCTTCGTTTTTTGTGGCCTTCTGCCCTCTGTTTCACTCGTTTTCCACTTGTTTTTTGTGCCCTTCTGCCCTCTGTTTCCCTTGTTTTTTGTGCCCTTCTGCCCTGTTTCAAAAGTTTTTCATGCCCTTCTGCCCTCTTGTTTCCCTTGTTTTTTGTGGCCTTCTGTCCTCTGTTGCACTTGTTTTCCCTTTGTTTTCCGTGCCCTTCTGCCTTGTTTCCTTCTTTTTATGTGGCCTTCTGCCCTATTTCACTTGTTTTCCACTTGTTTTTCGTGCCCTTCTGCCCTGTTTTCCTTGTTTTTTGTGGCCTTCTGCTCTGTTTCCCCTTGTTTTTTGTGCCCTTCTGCCCTCCTTTTCCCTCGCTTTTTTGTGGCCATCTGCCCTGTTTCACTCGTTTTCCCCTTGTTTTTCAGGCCTTTCTGCCCTCTGTTTCCCTTTTTTTTGTGGCCTTCTGCTCTCTAATTCAATCGTTTTACACATGTTTTGTGCCCTTCTGCCCTCTGTTTTCTTCGTGTTTCGTGCCCTTGTGCCCTCTGTTTTCCTCGTTTTTTGTGCCTTTCTGCCCTCTGTTCCACCCGTTTTCCCCTTGTTTTTGTGATCTTCTGCCCTCTGTTTCACTGGTTTTCCCCTTGTTTTTTGTGCCCTTCTGCCCTCTGTTTCACTGGTTTTCCCCTTGCTTTTTGTGCCCTTCTGCCTGTTTCTCTGGTTTTTTGTGCCTGTCTGCCCTCTGTTTCACTCATTTTCCCCTTGTTTTTGTGCACTTCTGCCCTCTGTTTCCCTTGTTTTTTGTGCCTTTCTGCCCTCTGTTCTACCCGTTTTCCCCTTGGTTTTGTGCCCTTCTGCCCTCTGTTTCCCTAGTTTTTTGTGCCTTTCTGCCCTCTGTTCCACCCGTTTTCCCCTTGTTTTTGTGCCCTTCTGCCCTCTGTTTCACTTGTTTTCCCCTTGTTTTTCGTGCCCTTCTGCCCTGTTTCCCTATTTTTCTGTGGCCTTCTGCTCTCTTTTTCACTAGTTTCCCCCTTGTTCTGTGCCCTTCTGCCCTCTGTTTCACTTGTTTTTTGTGCCCTTCTGCCCTCTGTTCCCTTGTTTTTTGTGCCCTTCTGCCCTCTGTTTCACTCGTTTTCCCCTTGTTTTTTGTGCCCTTCTTCCCTCTGTTTCCCTCGTTTTTTGATGCGTTTCTGCCTCATGTTCCACCCGTTTTCCCCTTGTTTTTGTGCCCTTCTGCCCTCTGTTTCACTTGTTTTCCCCTTGTTTTTCGTGCCCTTCTGCCCTGTTTCCCTATTTTTCTGTGGCCTTCTGCTCTCTGTTTCACTAGTTTCCCCCTTGTTCTGTGCCCTTCTGCCCTCTGTTTCACTCGTTTTTTGTGCCCTTCTGCCCTCTGTTCCCTTGTTTTTTGTGCCCTTCTGCCCTCTGTTTCACTCGTGTTCCCCTTGTTTTTTGTGCCCTTCTTCCCTCTGTTTCCCTCGTTTTTTGATGCGTTTCTGCCTCATGTTCCACCCGTTTTCCCCTTGTTTTTGTGGCCTTCTGCCGTTTGTTTCACTCGTTTTCCCCTTGTTTTTTGTGCCCTTTTGCCCTGTTTCCCTTGTTTTCTGTGGCCTTCTGCTCTCTGTTTCACTTGTTTTCCCCTTGTTTTGTGCCCTTCTGCCCTCTGTTTCCCTTGTTTTTCATGCCCTTCTGCCCTCTGTTTCCCTAGTTTTTTGTGGCCTTCTGCCCTCTGTTTCACTCGTTCTCCCCTTGTTTTTGTGCCCTTCTGCCCTCTGTTTCCCTTGTTTTTTGTGGCCTTCTGCTCTCTGTTTCACTTGCTTTTTTTTGGCCTTCTGCTCTCTGTTTCACTTGTTTTCCCCTTGTTTTTTGTGCCCTTCTGCCCTCTGTTTCCCTCGTTTTTTGTGCCTTTCTGCCTTTTGTTCCACCCGTTTTCCCCTTGTTTTTGTGCCCTTCTGCCCTGTTTCACTCGTTTTCCCCTTGTATTTTGTGCCCTTCTGCCATGTTTCCCTCGTTTTTTATGCCTTTCTGCCCTCTGTTCCACTCGTTTTCCCCTTGTTTGTTGTGCCCTTCTGCCCTTCTGCCCTGTTTCCCTAGTTTTCTGTGTTCTTTTGCTCTCTGTTTCACTTGTTTTCACCTTGTTTTGTGCCCTTCTGCCCTCTGTTTCCCTCGTTTTTCTTGCCCTTCTGCCTCTGTTTCCCTCGTTTTATGTGGCCTTCTGCCCTCTGTTTCCCTCGCTTTCCCCTTGTTTTTTGTGCCCTTCTGCCCTGTTTCCCTCATTTTTTGTGCCCTTCTGCCCTGTTTCCCTCGTATTTTGTGCCCTTCTGCACTCTGTTTCCCTCGTTTTTTGTGGCCTTCTGTCTTCTGTTGCACTTGTTTTCCCCTTGTTTTCTGTGCCCTTCTGCCTTCTGTTTCCCTCTTTTTATGTGACCTTCTGCCCTGTTTCACTTGTTTTCCACTCGTTTTTCGTGCCCTTCTGCCCTCTGTTTCCCTCATTTTTCGGGCCCTTCTGCCCTGTTTTCCTTGTTTTTTGTGGCCTTTTGCTCTCCGTTTTACTCGCTTTCCCCTTGTTTTATGTGCCCTTCTGCCCTCTGTTTCCCTCGTTTTTTGTTTGTGCCCTTCTGCACTCTGTTTCCCTCGTTTTTCGTGCCCTTCTTCCCTCTGTTTCCCTCGTGTTTCGTGCCCTTCTGCCCTCTGTTTGCCTCGTTTTTTGTGCCTTTCTGCCCTCTGTTCCACCCGTTTTCCCCTTGTTTTTGTGGCCTTCTCCCTCTGTTTCACTCGTTTTCCCCTTGTTTTTTGTGCCCTTCTGCCCTATTTCCCTTGTTTTCTGTGGCCTTCTGCTCTTTATTTCACTCGTTTTCCCCTTGTCTTGTGCCCTTCTGCCCTCTGTTTCCCTCGTTTTTTGTAGCCTTCTGCCCTCTGTTTCACTCATTTTCCCCTTGTTTTTTGTTTCCTTCTGCCCTCTGTTTCCCTCGTTTTTTGTGGCCTTCTGCTCTCTGTTTCACTTTTTTTGGGCCTTCTGCTTTCTGTTTCACTCGTTTTCCCCTTGTTTTTTGTGCCCTTGTGCCCTCTCTTTCACTCGTTTTCCCCTTGTTTTTTGTGCCCTTCTGCCCTCTGTTTCCCTCGTTTTTTGTGCCTTCCTGCCCTCTGTTCCACCAGTTTTCCCCTTGTTTTTGTGCCTTTCTGCCCTCTGTTTCACTCGTTTTTCCCTTGTTTTTTTGTGCACTTCTGCCCTGTTTCCCTCATTTTTTGTGCCTTTCTCCCCTCTGTTCCACCCGTTTTCCCCTTGTTTTTCATGCCCTGCTACCCTGTTTCCCTTGTTTTCTGTGGCCTTCTGCTCTCTGTTTCACTCTTTTTCCCCTTGTTTTGTGCCCTTCTGCCCTCTGTTTCCCTCGTTTTTCGTGCCCTTTTGTCTGTTTCCTTCGTTTTTTGTGGCCTTCTGCCCTCTGTTTCACTCATTTTCCCCTTGTTTTTTGTGCCTTTCTGCCCTCTGTTTCCCTTGTTTTTCATGCCCTTCTGCCCTCTTGTTTCCCTCGTTTTTTGTGGCCTTCTGTCCTCTGTTGCACTTGTTTTCCCTTTGTTTTCCGTGCCCTTCTGCCTTGTTTCCTTCTTTTTATGTGGCCTTCTGCCCTATTTCACTCGTTTTCCACTTGTTTTTCGTGCCCTTCTGCCCTGTTTCCTTGTTTTTTGTGGCCTTCTGCTCTGTTTCCCCTTGTTTTTTGTGCCCTTCTGCCCTCCTTTTCCCTCGCTTTTTTGTGGCCATCTGCCCTGTTTCACTCGTTTTCCCCTTGTTTTTCGTTCCTTTCTGCCCTCTGTTTCCCTTTTTTTTGTGGCCTTCTGCTCTCTAATTCAATCGTTTTACCCATGTTTTGTGCCCTTCTGCCCTCTGTTTTCTTCGTGTTTCGTGCCCTTCTGCCCTCTGTTTTCCTCGTTTTTTGTGCCTTTCTGCCCTCTGTTTCACTCGTTTTCCTCTTGTTTTTTGTGGCTTCTGCTCTCTGTTTCACTAGTTTCCCCCTTGTTTTTTGTGCCCTTCTGCCCTGTTTCACTTGTTTTTTGTGCCCTTCTGCCCTATGTTCCCTTGGTTTTTGTGCCCTTCTGCCCTCTGTTTCACTCGTTTTCCCCTTGTTTTTTGTGCCCTTCTTCCCTCTGTTTCCCTCGTTTTTTGATGCGTTTCTGCCTCATGTTCCACCCGTTTTCCCCTTGTTTTTGTGGCCTTCTGCCGTATGTTTCACTCGTTTTCCCCTTGTTTTTTGTGCCCTTTTGCCCTGTTTCCCTTGTTTTCTGTGGCCTTCTGCTCTCTGTTTCACTTGTTTTCCCCTTGTTTTGTGCCCTTCTGCCCTCTGTTTCCCTTGTTTTTCATGCCCTTCTGCCCTCTGTTTCCCTAGTTTTTTGTGGCCTTCTGCCCTCTGTTTCACTCGTTCTCCCCTTGTTTTTGTGCCCTTCTGCCCTCTGTTTCCCTTGTTTTTTGTGGCCTTCTGCTCTCTGTTTCACTTGCTTTTTTTTGGCCTTCTGCTCTCTGTTTCACTTGTTTTCCCCTTGTTTTTTGTGCCCTTCTGCCCTCGGTTTCCCTCGTTTTTTGTGCCTTTCTGCCTTTTGTTCCACCCGTTTTCCCCTTGTTTTTGTGCCCTTCTGCCCTGTTTCACTCGTTTTCCCCTTGTATTTTGTGCCCTTCTGCCATGTTTCCCTCGTTTTTTATGCCTTTCTGCCCTCTGTTCCACTCGTTTTCCCCTTGTTTTTTGTGCCCTTCTGCCCTGTTTCCCTAGTTTTCTGTGTTCTTTTGCTCTCTGTTTCACTTGTTTTCACCTTGTTTTGTGCCCTTCTGCCCTCTGTTTCCCTCGTTTTTCTTGCCCTTCTGCCTCTGTTTCCCTCGTTTTTTGTGGCCTTCTGCCCTCTGTTTCCCTCGCTTTCCCCTTGTTTTTTGTGCCCTTCTGCCCTGTTTCCCTCATTTTTTGTGCCCTTCTGCCATGTTTCCCTCGTATTTTGTGCCCTTCTGCCCTCTGTTTCCCTCGTTTTTTGTTTGTGCCCTTCTGCACTCTGTTTCCCTCGTTTTTCGTGCCCTTCTTCCCTCTGTTTCCCTCGTGTTTCGTGCCCTTCTGCCCTCTGTTTCCCTCGTTTTTTGTGCCTTTCTGCCCTCTGTTCCACCCGTTTTCCCCTTGTTTTTGTGGCCTTCTCCCTCTGTTTCACTCGTTTTCCCCTTGTTTTTTGTGCCCTTCTGCCCTATTTCCCTTGTTTTCTGTGGCCTTCTGCTCTTTATTTCACTCGTTTTCCCCTTGTCTTGTGCCCTTCTGCCCTCTGTTTCCCTCGTTTTTTGTAGCCTTCTGCCCTCTGTTTCACTCATTTTCCCCTTGTTTTTTTTTTCCTTCTGCCCTCTGTTTCCCTCGTTTTTTGTGGCCTTCTGCTCTCTGTTTCACTTTTTTTGGGCCTTCTGCTTTCTGTTTCACTCGTTTTCCCCTTGTTTTTTGTGCCCTTGTGCCCTCTCTTTCACTCGTTTTCCCCTTGTTTTTTGTGCCCTTCTGCCCTCTGTTTCCCTCGTTTTTTGTGCCTTCCTGCCCTCTGTTCCACCAGTTTTCCCCTTGTTTTTGTGCCTTTCTGCCCTCTGTTTCACTCGTTTTTCCCTTGTTTTTTTGTGCACTTCTGCCCTGTTTCCCTCATTTTTTGTGCCTTTCTCCCCTCTGTTCCACCCGTTTTCCCCTTGTTTTTCATGCCCTGCTACCCTGTTTCCCTTGTTTTCTGTGGCCTTCTGCTCTCTGTTTCACTCTTTTTCCCCTTGTTTTGTGCCCTTCTGCCCTCTGTTTCCCTCGTTTTTCGTGCCCTTTTGTCTGTTTCCTTCGTTTTTTGTGGCCTTCTGCCCTCTGTTTCACTCATTTTCCCCTTGTTTTTTGTGCCTTTCTGCCCTCTGTTTCCCTTGTTTTTCATGCCCTTCTGCCCTCTTGTTTCCCTCGTTTTTTGTGGCCTTCTGTCCTCTGTTGCACTTGTTTTCCCTTTGTTTTCCGTGCCCTTCTGCCTTGTTTCCTTCTTTTTATGTGGCCTTCTGCCCTATTTCACTCGTTTTCCACTTGTTTTTCGTGCCCTTCTGCCCTGTTTCCTTGTTTTTTGTGGCCTTCTGCTCTGTTTCCCCTTGTTTTTTGTGCCCTTCTGCCCTCCTTTTCCCTCGCTTTTTTGTGGCCATCTGCCCTGTTTCACTCGTTTTCCCCTTGTTTTTCGTGCCTTTCTGCCCTCTGTTTCCCTTTTTTTTGTGGCCTTCTGCTCTCTAATTCAATCGTTTTACCCATGTTTTGTGCCCTTCTGCCCTCTGTTTTCTTCGTGTTTCGTGCCCTTCTGCCCTCTGTTTTCCTCGTTTTTTGTGCCTTTCTGCCCTCTGTTTCACTCGTTTTCCTCTTGTTTTTTGTGGCTTCTGCTCTCTGTTTCACTAGTTTCCCCCTTGTTTTTTGTGCCCTTCTGCCCTGTTTCACTTGTTTTTTGTGCCCTTCTGCCCTATGTTCCCTTGGTTTTTGTGCCCTTCTGCCCTCTGTTTCACTCGTTTTCCCCTTGTTTTTTGTGCCCTTCTTCCCTCTGTTTCCCTCGTTTTTTGATGCGTTTCTGCCTCATGTTCCACCCGTTTTCCCCTTGTTTTTGTGGCCTTCTGCCGTATGTTTCACTCGTTTTCCCCTTGTTTTTTGTGCCCTTTTGCCCTGTTTCCCTTGTTTTCTGTGGCCTTCTGCTCTCTGTTTCACTTGTTTTCCCCTTGTTTTGTGCCCTTCTGCCCTCTGTTTCCCTTGTTTTTCATGCCCTTCTGCCCTCTGTTTCCCTAGTTTTTTGTGGCCTTCTGCCCTCTGTTTCACTCGTTCTCCCCTTGTTTTTGTGCCCTTCTGCCCTCTGTTTCCCTTGTTTTTTGTGGCCTTCTGCTCTCTGTTTCACTTGCTTTTTTTTGGCCTTCTGCTCTCTGTTTCACTTGTTTTCCCCTTGTTTTTTGTGCCCTTCTGCCCTCGGTTTCCCTCGTTTTTTGTGCCTTTCTGCCTTTTGTTCCACCCGTTTTCCCCTTGTTTTTGTGCCCTTCTGCCCTGTTTCACTCGTTTTCCCCTTGTATTTTGTGCCCTTCTGCCATGTTTCCCTCGTTTTTTATGCCTTTCTGCCCTCTGTTCCACTCGTTTTCCCCTTGTTTTTTGTGCCCTTCTGCCCTGTTTCCCTAGTTTTCTGTGTTCTTTTGCTCTCTGTTTCACTTGTTTTCACCTTGTTTTGTGCCCTTCTGCCCTCTGTTTCCCTCGTTTTTCTTGCCCTTCTGCCTCTGTTTCCCTCGTTTTTTGTGGCCTTCTGCCCTCTGTTTCCCTCGCTTTCCCCTTGTTTTTTGTGCCCTTCTGCCCTGTTTCCCTCATTTTTTGTGCCCTTCTGCCATGTTTCCCTCGTATTTTGTGCCCTTCTGCACTCTGTTTCCCTCGTTTTTTGTGGCCTTCTGTCTTCTGTTGCACTTGTTTTCCCCTTGTTTTCTGTGCCCTTCTGCCTTCTGTTTCCCTCTTTTTATGTGACCTTCTGCCCTGTTTCACTTGTTTTCCACTCGTTTTTCGTGCCCTTCTGCCCTCTGTTTCCCTAATTTTTCGTGCCCTTCTGCCCTGTTTTCCTTGTTTTTTGTGGCCTTTTGCTCTCCGTTTTACTCGCTTTCCCCTTGTTTTATGTGCCCTTCTGCCCTCTGTTTCCCTCGTTTTTTGTTTGTGCCCTTCTTCCCTCTGTTTCCCTCGTGTTTCGTGCCCTTCTGCCCTCTGTTTCCCTCATTTTTTGTGCCTTTCTGCCCTCTGTTCCACCCGTTTTCCCCTTGTTTTTGTGGCCTTCTCCCTCTGTTTCACTCGTTTTCCCCTTGTTTTTTGTGCCCTTCTGCCCTATTTCCCTTGTTTTCTGTGGCCTTCTGCTCTTTATTTCACTCGTTTTCCCCTTGTCTTGTGCCCTTCTGCCCTCTGTTTCCCTCGTTTTTTGTAGCCTTCTGCCCTCTGTTTCACTCATTTTCCCCTTGTTTTTTGTTTCCTTCTGCCCTCTGTTTCCCTCGTTTTTTGTGGCCTTCTGCTCTCTGTTTCACTTTTTTTTGGGCCTTCTGCTTTCTGTTTCACTCGTTTTCCCCTTGTTTTTTGTGCCCTTCTGCCCTCTCTTTCACTCGTTTTCCCCTTGTTTTTTGTGCCCTTCTGCCCTCTGTTTCCCTCGTTTTTTGTGCCTTCCTGCCCTCTGTTCCACCAGTTTTCCCCTTGTTTTTGTGCCTTTCTGCCCTCTGTTTCACTTGTTTTTCCCTTGTTTTTTTGTGCACTTCTGCCCTGTTTCCCTCATTTTTTGTGCCTTTCTCCCCTCTGTTCCACCCGTTTTCCCCTTGTTTTTGTGCCCTTCTGCCCTCTGTTTCACTCGTTTTCCCCTTGTTTTTCATGCCCTGCTACCCTGTTTCCCTTGTTTTCTGTGGCCTTCTGCTCTCTGTTTCACTCTTTTTCCCCTTGTTTTGTGCCCTTCTGCCCTCTGTTTCCCTCGTTTTTCGTGCCCTTTTGTCTGTTTCCTTCGTTTTTTGTGGCCTTCTGCCCTCTGTTTCACTCGTTTTCCCCTTGTTTTTTGTGCCTTTCTGCCCTCTGTTTCCCTTGTTTTTCATGCCCTTCTGCCCTCTTGTTTCCCTCGTTTTTTGTGACCTTCTGTCCTCTGTTGCACTTGTTTTCCCTTTGTTTTCCGTGCCCTTCTGCCTTGTTTCCTTCTTTTTATGTGGCCTTCTGCCCTATTTCACTCGTTTTCCACTTGTTTTTCGTGCCCTTCTGCCCTGTTTCCTTGTTTTTTGTGGCCTTCTGCTCTGTTTCCCCTTGTTTTTTGTGCCCTTCTGCCCTCCTTTTCCCTCGCTTTTTTGTGGCCATCTGCCCTGTTTCACTCGTTTTCCCCTTGTTTTTCGTGCCTTTCTGCCCTCTGTTTCCCTTTTTTTTGTGGCCTTCTGCTCTCTAATTCAATCGTTTTACCCATGTTTTGTGCCCTTCTGCCCTCTGTTTTCTTCGTGTTTCGTGCCCTTCTGCCCTCTGTTTTCCTCGTTTTTTGTGCCTTTCTGCCCTCTGTTTCACTCGTTTTCCTCTTGTTTTTTGTGGCTTCTGCTCTCTGTTTCACTAGTTTCCCCCTTGTTTTTTGTGCCCTTCTGCCCTGTTTCACTTGTTTTTTGTGCCCTTCTGCCCTATGTTCCCTTGTTTTTTGTGCCCTTCTGCCCTCTGTTTCACTCGTTTTCCCCTTGTTTTTTGTGCCCTTCTTCCCTCTGTTTCCCTCGTTTTTTGATGCGTTTCTGCCTCATGTTCCACCCGTTTTCCCCTTGTTTTTGTGGCCTTCTGCCGTATGTTTCACTCGTTTTCCCCTTGTTTTTTGTGCCCTTTTGCCCTGTTTCCCTTGTTTTCTGTGGCCTTCTGCTCTCTGTTTCACTTGTTTTCCCCTTGTTTTGTGCCCTTCTGCCCTCTGTTTCCCTTGTTTTTCATGCCCTTCTGCCCTCTGTTTCCCTAGTTTTTTGTGGCCTTCTGCCCTCTGTTTCACTCGTTCTCCCCTTGTTTTTGTGCCCTTCTGCCCTCTGTTTCCCTTGTTTTTTGTGGCCTTCTGCTCTCTGTTTCACTTGCTTTTTTTGGCCTTCTGCTCTCTGTTTCACTTGTTTTCCCCTTGTTTTTTGTGCCCTTCTGCCCTCTGTTTCCCTCGTTTTTTGTGCCTTTCTGCCTTTTGTTCCACCCGTTTTCCCCTTGTTTTTGTGCCCTTCTGCCCTGTTTCACTCGTTTTCCCCTTGTATTTTGTGCCCTTCTGCCATGTTTCCCTCGTTTTTTATGCCTTTCTGCCCTCTGTTCCACTCGTTTTCCCCTTGTTTTTTGTGCCCTTCTGCCCTGTTTCCCTAGTTTTCTGTGTTCTTTTGCTCTCTGTTTCACTTGTTTTCACCTTGTTTTGTGCCCTTCTGCCCTCTGTTTCCCTCGTTTTTCTTGCCCTTCTGCCTCTGTTTCCCTCGTTTTTTGTGGCCTTCTGCCATGTTTCCCTCGTATTTTGTGCCCTTCTGCACTCTGTTTCCCTCGTTTTTTGTGGCCTTCTGTCTTCTGTTGCACTTGTTTTCCCCTTGTTTTCTGTGCCCTTCTGCCTTCTGTTTCCCTCTTTTTATGTGACCTTCTGCCCTGTTTCACTTGTTTTCCACTCGTTTTTCGTGCCCTTCTGCCCTCTGTTTCCCTAATTTTTCGTGCCCTTCTGCCCTGTTTTCCTTGTTTTTTGTGGCCTTTTGCTCTCCGTTTTACTCGCTTTCCCCTTGTTTTATGTGCCCTTCTGCCCTCTGTTTCCCTCGTTTTTTGTTTGTGCCCTTCTTCCCTCTGTTTCCCTCGTGTTTCGTGCCCTTCTGCCCTCTGTTTCCCTCATTTTTTGTGCCTTTCTGCCCTCTGTTCCACCCGTTTTCCCCTTGTTTTTGTGGCCTTCTCCCTCTGTTTCACTCGTTTTCCCCTTGTTTTTTGTGCCCTTCTGCCCTATTTCCCTTGTTTTCTGTGGCCTTCTGCTCTTTATTTCACTCGTTTTCCCCTTGTCTTGTGCCCTTCTGCCCTCTGTTTCCCTCGTTTTTTGTAGCCTTCTGCCCTCTGTTTCACTCATTTTCCCCTTGTTTTTTGTTTCCTTCTGCCCTCTGTTTCCCTCGTTTTTTGTGGCCTTCTGCTCTCTGTTTCACTTTTTTTTGGGCCTTCTGCTTTCTGTTTCACTCGTTTTCCCCTTGTTTTTTGTGCCCTTCTGCCCTCTCTTTCACTCGTTTTCCCCTTGTTTTTTGTGCCCTTCTGCCCTCTGTTTCCCTCGTTTTTTGTGCCTTCCTGCCCTCTGTTCCACCAGTTTTCCCCTTGTTTTTGTGCCTTTCTGCCCTCTGTTTCACTTGTTTTTCCCTTGTTTTTTTGTGCACTTCTGCCCTGTTTCCCTCATTTTTTGTGCCTTTCTCCCCTCTGTTCCACCCGTTTTCCCCTTGTTTTTGTGCCCTTCTGCCCTCTGTTTCACTCGTTTTCCCCTTGTTTTTCATGCCCTGCTACCCTGTTTCCCTTGTTTTCTGTGGCCTTCTGCTCTCTGTTTCACTCATTTCCCCTTGTTTTGTGCCCTTCTGCCCTCTGTTTCCCTCGTTTTTCGTGCCCTTTTGTCTGTTTCCTTCGTTTTTTGTGGCCTTCTGCCCTCTGTTTCACTCGTTTTCCACTTGTTTTTTGTGCCCTTCTGCCCTCTGTTTCCCTTGTTTTTTGTGCCCTTCTGCCCTGTTTCAAAAGTTTTTCATGCCCTTCTGCCCTCTTGTTTCCCTTGTTTTTTGTGGCCTTCTGTCCTCTGTTGCACTTGTTTTCCCTTTGTTTTCCGTGCCCTTCTGCCTTGTTTCCTTCTTTTTATGTGGCCTTCTGCCCTATTTCACTTGTTTTCCACTTGTTTTTCGTGCCCTTCTGCCCTGTTTTCCTTGTTTTTTGTGGCCTTCTGCTCTGTTTCCCCTTGTTTTTTGTGCCCTTCTGCCCTCCTTTTCCCTCGCTTTTTTGTGGCCATCTGCCCTGTTTCACTCGTTTTCCCCTTGTTTTTCGTGCCTTTCTGCCCTCTGTTTCCCTTTTTTTTGTGGCCTTCTGCTCTCTAATTCAATCGTTTTACACATGTTTTGTGCCCTTCTGCCCTCTGTTTTCTTCGTGTTTCGTGCCCTTCTGCCCTCTGTTTTCCTCGTTTTTTGTGCCTTTCTGCCCTCTGTTCCACCCGTTTTCCCCTTGTTTTTGTGATCTTCTGCCCTCTGTTTCACTGGTTTTCCCCTTGCTTTTTGTGCCCTTCTGCCTGTTTCTCTGGTTTTTTGTGCCTGTCTGCCCTCTGTTTCACTCATTTTCCCCTTGTTTTTGTGCACTTCTGCCCTCTGTTTCCCTTGTTTTTTGTGCCTTTCTGCCCTCTGTTCTACCCGTTTTCCCCTTGGTTTTGTGCCCTTCTGCCCTCTGTTTCCCTAGTTTTTTGTGCCTTTCTGCCCTCTGTTCCACCCGTTTTCCCCTTGTTTTTGTGCCCTTCTGCCCTCTGTTTCACTTGTTTTCCCCTTGTTTTTCGTGCCCTTCTGCCCTGTTTCCCTATTTTTCTGTGGCCTTCTGCTCTCTGTTTCACTAGTTTCCCCCTTGTTCTGTGCCCTTCTGCCCTCTGTTTCACTTGTTTTTTGTGCCCTTCTGCCCTCTGTTCCCTTGTTTTTTGTGCCCTTCTGCCCTCTGTTTCACTCGTTTTCCCCTTGTTTTTTGTGCCCTTCTTCCCTCTGTTTCCCTCGTTTTTTGATGCGTTTCTGCCTCATGTTCCACCCGTTTTCCCCTTGTTTTTGTGCCCTTCTGCCCTCTGTTTCACTTGTTTTCCCCTTGTTTTTCGTGCCCTTCTGCCCTGTTTCCCTATTTTTCTGTGGCCTTCTGCTCTCTGTTTCACTAGTTTCCCCCTTGTTCTGTGCCCTTCTGCCCTCTGTTTCACTCGTTTTTTGTGCCCTTCTGCCCTCTGTTCCCTTGTTTTTTGTGCCCTTCTGCCCTCTGTTTCACTCGTTTTCCCCTTGTTTTTTGTGCCCTTCTTCCCTCTGTTTCCCTCGTTTTTTGATGCGTTTCTGCCTCATGTTCCACCCGTTTTCCCCTTGTTTTTGTGCCCTTCTGCCCTCTGTTTCACTTGTTTTCCCCTTGTTTTTCGTGCCCTTCTGCCCTGTTTCCCTATTTTTCTGTGGCCTTCTGCTCTCTGTTTCACTAGTTTCCCCCTTGTTCTGTGCCCTTCTGCCCTCTGTTTCACTCGTTTTTTGTGCCCTTCTGCCCTCTGTTCTACCCGTTTTCCCCTTGGTTTTGTGCCCTTCTTCCCTCTGTTTCCCTAGTTTTTTGTGCCTTTCTGCCCTCTGTTCCACCCGTTTTCCCCTTGTTTTTGTGCCCTTCTGCCCTCTGTTTCACTTGTTTTCCCCTTGTTTTTCGTGCCCTTCTGCCCTGTTTCCCTATTTTTCTGTGGCCTTCTGCTCTCTGTTTCACTAGTTTCCCCCTTGTTCTGTGCCCTTCTGCCCTCTGTTTCACTTGTTTTTTGTGCCCTTCTGCCCTCTGTTCCCTTGTTTTTTGTGCCCTTCTGCCCTCTGTTTCACTCGTTTTCCCCTTGTTTTTTGTGCCCTTCTTCCCTCTGTTTCCCTCGTTTTTTGATGCGTTTCTGCCTCATGTTCCACCCGTTTTCCCCTTGTTTTTGTGCCCTTCTGCCCTCTGTTTCACTTGTTTTCCCCTTGTTTTTCGTGCCCTTCTGCCCTGTTTCCCTATTTTTCTGTGGCCTTCTGCTCTCTGTTTCACTAGTTTCCCCCTTGTTCTGTGCCCTTCTGCCCTCTGTTTCACTCGTTTTTTGTGCCCTTCTGCCCTCTGTTCCCTTGTTTTTTGTGCCCTTCTGCCCTCTGTTTCACTCGTTTTCCCCTTGTTTTTTGTGCCCTTCTTCCCTCTGTTTCCCTCGTTTTTTGATGCGTTTCTGCCTCATGTTCCACCCGTTTTCCCCTTGTTTTTGTGGCCTTCTGCCGTATGTTTCACTCGTTTTCCCCTTGTTTTTTGTGCCCTTTTGCCCTGTTTCCCTTGTTTTCTGTGGCCTTCTGCTCTCTGTTTCACTTGTTTTCCCCTTGTTTTGTGCCCTTCTGCCCTCTGTTTCCCTTGTTTTTCATGCCCTTCTGCCCTCTGTTTCCCTAGTTTTTTGTGGCCTTCTGCCCTCTGTTTCACTCGTTCTCCCCTTGTTTTTGTGCCCTTCTGCCCTCTGTTTCCCTTGTTTTTTGTGGCCTTCTGCTCTCTGTTTCACTTGCTTTTTTTTGGCCTTCTGCTCTCTGTTTCACTTGTTTTCCCCTTGTTTTTTGTGCCCTTCTGCCCTCTGTTTCCCTCGTTTTTTGTGCCTTTCTGCCTTTTGTTCCACCCGTTTTCCCCTTGTTTTTGTGCCCTTCTGCCCTGTTTCACTCGTTTTCCCCTTGTATTTTGTGCCCTTCTGCCATGTTTCCCTCGTTTTTTATGCCTTTCTGCCCTCTGTTCCACTCGTTTTCCCCTTGTTTTTTGTGCCCTTCTGCCCTGTTTCCCTAGTTTTCTGTGTTCTTTTGCTCTCTGTTTCACTTGTTTTCACCTTGTTTTGTGCCCTTCTGCCCTCTGTTTCCCTCGTTTTTCTTGCCCTTCTGCCTCTGTTTCCCTCGTTTTATGTGGCCTTCTGCCCTCTGTTTCCCTCGCTTTCCCCTTGTTTTTTGTGCCCTTCTGCCCTGTTTCCCTCATTTTTTGTGCCCTTCTGCCCTGTTTCCCTCGTATTTTGTGCCCTTCTGCACTCTGTTTCCCTTGTTTTTTGTGGCCTTCTGTCTTCTGTTGCACTTGTTTTCCCCTTGTTTTCTGTGCCCTTCTGCCTTCTGTTTCCCTCTTTTTATGTGACCTTCTGCCCTGTTTCACTTGTTTTCCACTCGTTTTTCGTGCCCTTCTGCCCTCTGTTTCCCTCATTTTTCGGGCCCTTCTGCCCTGTTTTCCTTGTTTTTTGTGGCCTTTTGCTCTCCGTTTTACTCGCTTTCCCCTTGTTTTATGTGCCCTTCTGCCCTCTGTTTCCCTCGTTTTTTGTTTGTGCCCTTCTGCACTCTGTTTCCCTCGTTTTTCGTGCCCTTCTTCCCTCTGTTTCCCTCGTGTTTCGTGCCCTTCTGCCCTCTGTTTCCCTCGTTTTTTGTGCCTTTCTTCCCTCTGTTCCACCCGTTTTCCCCTTGTTTTTGTGGCCTTCTCCCTCTGTTTCACTCGTTTTCCCCTTGTTTTTTGTGCCCTTCTGCCCTATTTCCCTTGTTTTCTGTGGCCTTCTGCTCTTTATTTCACTCGTTTTCCCCTTGTCTTGTGCCCTTCTGCCCTCTGTTTCCCTCGTTTTTTGTAGCCTTCTGCCCTCTGTTTCACTCATTTTCCCCTTGTTTTTTGTTTCCTTCTGCCCTCTGTTTCCCTCGTTTTTTGTGGCCTTCTGCTCTCTGTTCCACTTTTTTTTGGGCCTTCTGCTTTCTGTTTCACTCGTTTTCCCCTTGTTTTTTGTGCCCTTGTGCCCTCTCTTTCACTCGTTTTCCCCTTGTTTTTTGTGCCCTTCTGCCCTCTGTTTCCCTCGTTTTTTGTGCCTTCCTGCCCTCTGTTCCACCAGTTTTCCCCTTGTTTTTGTGCCTTTCTGCCCTCTGTTTCACTCGTTTTTCCCTTGTTTTTTTGTGCACTTCTGCCCTGTTTCCCTCATTTTTTGTGCCTTTCTCCCCTCTGTTCCACCCGTTTTCCCCTTGTTTTTCATGCCCTGCTACCCTGTTTCCCTTGTTTTCTGTGGCCTTCTGCTCTCTGTTTCACTCTTTTTCCCCTTGTTTTGTGCCCTTCTGCCCTCTGTTTCCCTCGTTTTTCGTGCCCTTTTGTCTGTTTCCTTCGTTTTTTGTGGCCTTCTGCCCTCTGTTTCACTCGTTTTCCCCTTGTTTTTTGTGCCTTTCTGCCCTCTGTTTCCCTTGTTTTTCATGCCCTTCTGCCCTCTTGTTTCCCTCGTTTTTTGTGGCCTTCTGTCCTCTGTTGCACTTGTTTTCCCTTTGTTTTCCGTGCCCTTCTGCCTTGTTTCCTTCTTTTTATGTGGCCTTCTGCCCTATTTCACTCGTTTTCCACTTGTTTTTCGTGCCCTTCTGCCCTGTTTCCTTGTTTTTTGTGGCCTTCTGCTCTGTTTCCCCTTGTTTTTTGTGCCCTTCTGCCCTCCTTTTCCCTCGCTTTTTTGTGGCCATCTGCCCTGTTTCACTCGTTTTCCCCTTGTTTTTCGTGCCTTTCTGCCCTCTGTTTCCCTTTTTTTTGTGGCCTTCTGCTCTCTAATTCAATCGTTTTACCCATGTTTTGTGCCCTTCTGCCCTCTGTTTTCTTCGTGTTTCGTGCCCTTCTGCCCTCTGTTTTCCTCGTTTTTTGTGCCTTTCTGCCCTCTGTTTCACTCGTTTTCCTCTTGTTTTTTGTGGCTTCTGCTCTCTGTTTCACTAGTTTCCCCCTTGTTTTTTGTGCCCTTCTGCCCTGTTTCACTTGTTTTTTGTGCCCTTCTGCCCTATGTTCCCTTGTTTTTTGTGCCCTTCTGCCCTCTGTTTCACTCGTTTTCCCCTTGTTTTTTGTGCCCTTCTTCCCTCTGTTTCCCTCGTTTTTTGATGCGTTTCTGCCTCATGTTCCACCCGTTTTCCCCTTGTTTTTGTGGCCTTCTGCCGTATGTTTCACTCGTTTTCCCCTTGTTTTTTGTGCCCTTTTGCCCTGTTTCCCTTGTTTTCTGTGGCCTTCTGCTCTCTGTTTCACTTGTTTTCCCCTTGTTTTGTGCCCTTCTGCCCTCTGTTTCCCTTGTTTTTCATGCCCTTCTGCCCTCTGTTTCCCTAGTTTTTGTGGCCTTCTGCCCTCTGTTTCACTCATTCTCCCCTTGTTTTTGTGCCCTTCTGCCCTCTGTTTCCCTTGTTTTTTGTGGCCTTCTGCTCTCTGTTTCACTTGCTTTTTTTTGGCCTTCTGCTCTCTGTTTCACTTGTTTTCCCCTTGTTTTTTGTGCCCTTCTGCCCTCTGTTTCCCTCGTTTTTTGTGCCTTTCTGCCTTTTGTTCCACCCGTTTTCCCCTTGTTTTTGTGCCCTTCTGCCCTGTTTCACTCGTTTTCCCCTTGTATTTTGTGCCCTTCTGCCATGTTTCCCTCGTTTTTTATGCCTTTCTGCCCTCTGTTCCACTCGTTTTCCCCTTGTTTTTTGTGCCCTTCTGCCCTGTTTCCCTAGTTTTCTGTGTTCTTTTGCTCTCTGTTTCACTTGTTTTCACCTTGTTTTGTGCCCTTCTGCCCTCTGTTTCCCTCGTTTTTCTTGCCCTTCTGCCTCTGTTTCCCTCGTTTTTTGTGGCCTTCTGCCCTCTGTTTCCCTCGCTTTCCCCTTGTTTTTTGTGCCCTTCTGCCCTGTTTCCCTCATTTTTTGTGCCCTTCTGCCATGTTTCCCTCGTATTTTGTGCCCTTCTGCACTCTGTTTCCCTCGTTTTTTGTGGCCTTCTGTCTTCTGTTGCACTTGTTTTCCCCTTGTTTTCTGTGCCCATCTGCCTTCTGTTTCCCTCTTTTTATGTGACCTTCTGCCCTGTTTCACTTGTTTTCCACTCGTTTTTCGTGCCCTTCTGCCCTCTGTTTCCCTAATTTTTCGTGCCCTTCTGCCCTGTTTTCCTTGTTTTTTGTGGCCTTTTGCTCTCCGTTTTACTCGCTTTCCCCTTGTTTTATGTGCCCTTCTGCCCTCTGTTTCCCTCGTTTTTTGTTTGTGCCCTTCTTCCCTCTGTTTCCCTCGTGTTTCGTGCCCTTCTGCCCTCTGTTTCCCTCATTTTTTGTGCCTTTCTGCCCTCTGTTCCACCCGTTTTCCCCTTGTTTTTGTGGCCTTCTCCTCTGTTTCACTCGTTTTCCCCTTGTTTTTTGTGCCCTTCTGCCCTATTTCCTTGTTTTCTGTGGCCTTCTGCTCTTTATTTCACTCGTTTTCCCCTTGTCTTGTGCCCTTCTGCCCTCTGTTTCCCTCGTTTTTTGTAGCCTTCTGCCCTCTGTTTCACTCATTTTCCCCTTGTTTTTTGTTTCCTTCTGCCCTCTGTTTCCCTCGTTTTTTGTGGCCTTCTGCTCTCTGTTTCACTTTTTTTTGGGCCTTCTGCTTTCTGTTTCACTCGTTTTCCCCTTGTTTTTTGTGCCCTTCTGCCCTCTCTTTCACTCGTTTTCCCCTTGTTTTTTGTGCCCTTCTGCCCTCTGTTTCCCTCGTTTTTTGTGCCTTCCTGCCCTCTGTTCCACCAGTTTTCCCCTTGTTTTTGTGCCTTTCTGCCCTCTGTTTCACTTGTTTTTCCCTTGTTTTTTTGTGCACTTCTGCCCTGTTTCCCTCATTTTTTGTGCCTTTCTCCCCTCTGTTCCACCCGTTTTCCCCTTGTTTTTGTGCCCTTCTGCCCTCTGTTTCACTCGTTTCCCCCTTGTTTTTCATGCCCTGCTACCCTGTTTCCCTTGTTTTCTGTGGCCTTCTGCTCTCTGTTTCACTCATTTCCCCTTGTTTTGTGCCCTTCTGCCTCTGTTTCCCTCGTTTTTCGTGCCCTTTTGTCTGTTTCCTTTGTTTTTTGTGGCCTTCTGCCCTCTGTTTCACTCGTTTTCCACTTGTTTTTTGTGCCCTTCTGCCCTCTGTTTCCCTTGTTTTTTGTGCCCTTCTGCCCTGTTTCAAAAGTTTTTCATGCCCTTCTGCCCTCTTGTTTCCCCTTGTTTTTTGTGGCCTTCTGTCCTCTGTTGCACTTGTTTTCCCTTTGTTTTCCGTGCCCTTCTGCCTTGTTTCCTTCTTTTTATGTGGCCTTCTGCCCTATTTCACTTGTTTTCCACTTGTTTTTCGTGCCCTTCTGCCCTGTTTCCCTTGTTTTTTGTGGCCTTCTGCTCTGTTTCCCCTTGTTTTTTGTGCCCTTCTGCCCTCCTTTTCCCTCGCTTTTTTGTGGCCATCTGCCCTGTTTCACTCGTTTTCCCCTTGTTTTTCGTGCCTTTCTGCCCTCTGTTTCCCTTTTTTTTGTGGCCTTCTGCTCTCTAATTCAATCGTTTTACCCATGTTTTGTGCCCTTCTGCCCTCTGTTTTCTTCGTGTTTCGTGCCCTTCTGCCCTCTGTTTCCTCGTTTTTTGTGCCTTTCTGCCCTCTGTTCCACCCGTTTTCCCCTTGTTTTTGTGATCTTCTGCCCTCTGTTTCACTGGTTTTCCCCTTGTTTTTTGTGCCCTTCTGCCCTCTGTTTCACTGGTTTTCCCCTTGCTTTTTGTGCCCTTCTGCCTGTTTCTCTGGTTTTTTGTGCCTGTCTGCCCTCTGTTTCACTCATTTTCCCCTTGTTTTTGTGCACTTCTGCCCTCTGTTTCCCTTGTTTTTTGTGCCTTTCTGCCCTCTGTTCTACCCGTTTTCCCCTTGGTTTTGTGCCCTTCTGCCCTCTGTTTCCCTAGTTTTTTGTGCCTTTCTGCCCTCTGTTCCACCGTTTTCCCCTTGTTTTTGTGCCCTTCTGCCCTCTGTTTCACTTGTTTTCCCTTGTTTTTCGTGCCCTTCTGCCCTGTTTCCCTATTTTTCTGTGGCCTTCTGCTCTCTGTTTCACTAGTTTCCCCCTTGTTCTGTGCCCTTCTGCCCTCTGTTTCACTTGTTTTTTGTGCCCTTCTGCCCTCTGTTCCCTTGTTTTTTGTGCCCTTCTGCCCTCTGTTTCACTCGTTTTCCCCTTGTTTTTTGTGCCCTTCTTCCCTCTGTTTCCCTCGTTTTTTGATGCGTTTCTGCCTCATGTTCCACCCGTTTTCCCCTTGTTTTTGTGCCCTTCTGCCCTCTGTTTCACTTGTTTTCCCCTTGTTTTTCGTGCCCTTCTGCCCTGTTTCCCTATTTTTCTGTGGCCTTCTGCTCTCTGTTTCACTAGTTTCCCCCTTGTTCTGTGCCCTTCTGCCCTCTGTTTCACTCGTTTTTTGTGCCCTTCTGCCCTCTGTTCCCTTGTTTTTTGTGCCCTTCTGCCCTCTGTTTCACTCGTTTTCCCCTTGTTTTTTGTGCCCTTCTTCCCTCTGTTTCCCTCGTTTTTTGATGCATTTCTGCCTCATGTTCCACCCGTTTTCCCCTTGTTTTTGTGGCCTTCTGCCGTATGTTTCACTCGTTTTCCCCTTGTTTTGTGGCCCTTTTGCCCTGTTTCCCTTGTTTTCTGTGGCCTTCTGCTCTCTGTTTCACTTGTTTTCCCCTTGTTTTGTGCCCTTCTGCCCTCTGTTTCCCTTGTTTTTCATGCCCTTCTGCCCTCTGTTTCCCTAGTTTTTTGTGGCCTTCTGCCCTCGGTTTCACTCGTTCTCCCCTTGTTTTTGTGCCCTTCTGCCCTCTGTTTCCCTTGTTTTTTGTGGCCTTCTGCTCTCTGTTTCACTTGCTTTTTTTGGCCTTCTGCTCTCTGTTTCACTTGTTTTCCCCTTGTTTTTTGTGCCCTTCTGCCCTCTGTTTCCTTCGTTTTTTGTGCCTTTCTGCCTTTTGTTCCACCCGTTTTCCCCTTGTTTTTGTGCCCTTCTACCCTGTTTCACTCGTTTTCCCCTTGTATTTTGTGCCCTTCTGCCATGTTTCCCTCGTTTTTTATGCCTTTCTGCCTCTGTTCCACTCGTTTTCCCCTTGTTTTTTGTGCCCTTCTGCCCTGTTTCCCTAGTTTTCTGTGTTCTTTTGCTCTCTGTTTCACTTGTTTTCACCTTGTTTTGTGCCCTTCTGCCCTCTGTTTCCCTCGTTTTTCTTGCCCTTCTGCCTCTGTTTCCCTCGTTTTTTGTGGCCTTCTGCCCTCTGTTTCCCTCGCTTTCCCCTTGTTTTTTGTGCCCTTCTGCCCTGTTTCCCTCATTTTTTGTGCCCTTCTGCCATGTTTCCCTCGTATTTTGTGCCCTTCTGCACTCTGTTTCCCTCGTTTTTTGTGGCCTTCTGTCTTCTGTTGCACTTGTTTTCCCCTTGTTTTCTGTGCCCTTCTGCCTTCTGTTTCCCTCTTTTTATGTGACCTTCTGCCCTGTTTCACTTGTTTTCCACTCGTTTTTCGTGCCCTTCTGCCCTCTGTTTCCCTAATTTTCGTGCCCTTCTGCCCTGTTTTCCTTGTTTTTTGTGGCCTTTTGCTCTCCGTTTTACTCGCTTTCATCTTGTTTTATGTGCCCTTCTGCCCTCTGTTTCCCTCGTTTTTTGTTTGTGCCCTTCTTCCCTCTGTTTCCCTCGTGTTTCGTGCCCTTCTGCCCTCTGTTTCCCTCATTTTTTGTGCCTTTCTGCCCTCTGTTCCACCCGTTTTCCCTTGTTTTTGTGGCCTTCTCCCTCTGTTTCACTCGTTTTCCCCTTGTTTTTTGTGCCCTTCTGCCCTATTTCCCTTGTTTTCTGTGGCCTTCTGCTCTTTATTTCACTCGTTTTCCCCTTGTCTTGTGCCCTTCTGCCCTCTGTTTCCCTCGTTTTTTGTAGCCTTCTGCCCTCTGTTTCACTCATTTTCCCCTTGTTTTTTGTTTCCTTCTGCCCTCTGTTTCCTTGTTTCTTCTGCCCTCTGTTTCCCTCGTTTTTTGTGGCCTTCTGCTCTCTGTTTCACTTTTTTTTGGGCCTTCTGCTTTCTGTTCACTCGTTTTCCCCCTTGTTTTTGGTGCCCTTCTGCCTCTCTTTCACTCGTTTTCCCCTTGTTTTTTGTGCCCTTCTGCCCTCTGTTTCCCTCGTTTTTTGTGCCTTCCTGCCCTCTGTTCCACCAGTTTTCCCCTTGTTTTTGTGCCTTTCGGCCCCTCTGTTTCACTTGTTTTTCCCTTGTTTTTTGTGCACTCTGCCCTGTTTCCCTCATTTTTTGTGCCTTTCTCCCCTCTGTTCCACCCGTTTTCCCCTTGTTTTTGTGCCCTTCTGCCCTCTGTTTCACTCGTTTCCCCCTTGTTTTTCATGCCCTGCTACCCTGTTTCCCTTGTTTTCTGTGGCCTTCTGCTCTCTGGTTTCACTCATTTCCCTTGTTTTGTGCCCTTCTGCCCTCTGTTTCCCTCGTTTTTCGTGCCCTTTTGTCTGTTTCCTTCGTTTTTTGTGGCCTTCTGCCCTCTGTTTCACTCGTTTTCCACTTGTTTTTTGTGCCCTTCTGCCCTCTGTTCCCTTGTTTTTTGTGCCTTCTGCCCTGTTTCAAAAGTTTTTCATGCCCTTCTGCCCTCTTGTTTCCCCTTGTTTTTTGTGGCCTTCTGTCCTCTGTTGCACTTGTTTTCCCTTTGTTTTCCGTGCCCTTCTGCCTTGTTTCCTTCTTTTTATGTGGCCTTCTGCCCTATTTCACTTGTTTTCCACTTGTTTTTCGTGCCCTTCTGCCCTGTTTTCCTTGTTTTTTGTGGCCTTCTGTTCTGTTTCCCCTTTTTTTTGTGCCCTTCTGCCCTCCTTTTCCCTCGCTTTTTTGTGGCCATCTGCCCTGTTTCACTCGTTTTCCCTTGTTTTTCGTGCTTTCTGCCCTCTGTTTCCCTTTTTTTTGTGGCCTTCTGCTCTCTAATTCAATCGTTTTACCCATGTTTTGTGCCCTTCTGCCCTCTGTTTTCTTCGTGTTTCGTGCCCTTCTGCCCTCTGTTTTCCTCGTTTTTTGTGCCTTTCTGCCCTCTGTTCCACCCGTTTTCCCCCTTGTTTTTGTGATCTTCTGCCCTCTGTTTCACTGGTTTTCCCCTTGTTTTTTGTGCCCTTCTGCCCTCTGTTTCACTGGTTTTCCCTTGCTTTTTGTGCCCTTCTGCCTGTTTCTCTGGTTTTTTGTGCCTGTCTGCCCTCTGTTTCACTCATTTTCCCCTTGTTTTTGTGCACTTCTGCCTCTGTTTCCCTTGTTTTTTGTGCCTTTCTGCCCTCTGTTTCTACCCGTTTTCCCCTTGGTTTTGTGCCCTTCTGCCCTCTGTTTCCTAGTTTTTTGTGCCTTTCTGCCCTCTGTTCCACCCGTTTTCCCCTTGTTTTTGTGCCCTTCTGCCCTCTGTTTCACTTGTTTTCCCCTTGTTTTTCGTGCCCTTCTGCCCTGTTTCCCTATTTTTCTGTGGCCTTCTGCTCTCTGTTTCACTAGTTTCCCCTTGTTCTGTGCCCTTCTGCCCTCTGTTTCACTTGTTTTTTGTGCCCCGTTTTCCCCTTGTTTTTTGTGCCCTTCTTCCCTCTGTTTCCCTCGTTTTTTGATCGTTTCTGCCTCATGTTCCACCCGTTTTCCCCCTTGTTTTTGTGCCCTTCTGCCCTCTGTTTCACTTGTTTTCCCCTTGTTTTTCGTGCCCTTCTGCCCTGTTTCCCTATTTTTCTGTGGCCTTCTGCTCTCTGTTTCACTAGTTTCCCCCTTGTTCTGTGCCCTTCTGCCCTCTGTTTCACTCGTTTTTTGTGCCCTTCTGCCCTCTGTTCCCTTGTTTTTTGTGCCCTTCTGCCCTCTGTTTCACTCGTTTTCCCCTTGTTTTTTGTGCCCTTCTTCCCTCTGTTTCCCTCGTTTTTTGATGCGTTTCTGCCTCATGTTCCTCCCGTTTTCCCCTTGTTTTTGTGGCCTTCTGCCGTATGTTTCACTCGTTTTCCCTTGTTTTTTGTGCCCTTTTGCCCTGTTTCCCTTGTTTTCTGTGGCCTTCTGCTCTCTGTTTCACTTGTTTTCCCCTTGTTTTGTGCCCTTCTGCCCTCTGTTTCCCTTGTTTTTCATGCCCTTCTGCCCTCTGTTTCCCTAGTTTTTTGTGGCCTTCTGCCCTCTGTTTCACTCGTTCTCCCCTTGTTTTTGTGCCCTTCTGCCCTCTGTTTCCCTTGTTTTTGTGGCCTTCTGCTCTCTGTTTCACTTGCTTTTTTTTGGCCTTCTGCTCTCTGTTTCACTTGTTTTCCCCTTGTTTTTTGTGCCCCTTCTGCCCTCTGTTTCCCTCGTTTTTTTGTGCCTTTCTGCCTTTTGTTCCACCCGTTTTCCCCTTGTTTTTGTGCCCTTCTGCCCTGTTTCACTCGTTTTCCCCTTGTATTTTGTGCCCTTCTGCCATGTTTCCCTCGTTTTTTATGCCTTTCTGCCCTCTGTTCCACTCGTTTTCCCCTTGTTTTTTGTGCCCTTCTGCCCTGTTTCCCTAGTTTTCTGTGTTCTTTTGCTCTCTGTTTCACTTGTTTTCACCTTGTTTTGTGCCCTTCTGCCCTGTTTCACTCGTTTTCCCCTTGTATTTTGTGCCCTTCTGCCCTGTTTCCCTCATTTTATGTGCCCTTCTGCCCTGTTTCCCTCGTATTTTGTGCCCTTCTGCACTCTGTTTCCCTCGTTTTTTGTGGCCTTCTGTCTTCTGTTGCACTTGTTTTCCCCTTGTTTTCTGTGCCCTTCTGCCTTCTGTTTCCCTCTTTTTATGTGACCTTCTGCCCTGTTTCACTTGTTTTCCACTCGTTTTTCGTGCCCTTCTGCCCTCTGTTTCCCTCATTATTCGGGCCCTTCTGCCCTGTTTTCCTTGTTTTTTGTGGCCTTTTGCTCTCCGTTTTACTCGCTTTCCCCTTGTTTTATGTGCCCTTCTGCCCTCTGTTTCTCTCGTTTTTGTTTGTGCCCTTCTGCACTCTGTTTCCCCGTTTTTCGTGCCCTTCTTCCCTCTGTTTCCCTCGTGTTTCGTGCCCTTCTGCCCTCTGTTTCCCTCGTTTTTTGTGCCTTTCTGCCCTCTGTTCCACCCGTTTTCCCCTTGTTTTTGTGGCCTTCTCCCTCTGTTTCACTCGTTTTCCCCTTGTTTTTTGTGCCCTTCTGCCCTATTTCCCTTGTTTTCTGTGGCCTTCTGCTCTTTATTTCACTCATTTTCCCCTTGTCTTGTGCCCTTCTGCCCTCTGTTTCCCTCGTTTTTTGTAGCCTTCTGCCCTCTGTTTCACTCATTTCCCCCCTTGTTTTTTGTTTCCTTCTGCCCTCTGTTTCCCTCGTTTTTTGTGGCCTTCTGCTCTCTGTTTCACTTTTTTTGGGCCTTCTGCTTTCTGTTTCACTCGTTTTCCCCTTGTTTTTTGTGCCCTTCTGCCCTCTCTTTCACTCGTTTTCCCCTTGTTTTTTGTGCCCTTCTGCCCTCTGTTTCCCTCGTTTTTTGTGCCTTCCTGCCCTCTGTTCCACCAGTTTTCCCCTTGTTTTGTGCCTTTCTGCCCTCTGTTTCACTCGTTTTTCCCTTGTTTTTTTGTGCACTTCTGCCCTGTTTCCCTCATTTTTTGTGCCTTTCTCCCCTCTGTTCCACCCGTTTTCCCCTTGTTTTTCATGCCCTGCTACCCTGTTTCCCTTGTTTTCTGTGGCCTTCTGCTCTCTGTTTCACTCTTTTTCCCCTTGTTTTGTGCCCTTCTGCCCTCTGTTTCCCTCGTTTTTCGTGCCCTTTTGTCTGTTTCCTTCGTTTTTTGTGGCCTTCTGCCCTCTGTTTCACTCGTTTTCCCCTTGTTTTTTGTGCCTTTCTGCCCTCTGTTTCCCTTGTTTTTCATGCCCTTCTGCCCTCTTGTTTCCCTCGTTTTTTGTGGCCTTCTGTCCTCTGTTGCACTTGTTTTCCCTTTGTTTTCCGTGCCCTTCTGCCTTGTTTCCTTCTTTTTATGTGGCCTTCTGCCCTATTTCACTCGTTTTCCACTTGTTTTTCGTGCCCTTCTGCCCTGTTTCCTTGTTTTTTGTGGCCTTCTGCTCTGTTTCCCCTTGTTTTTTGTGCCCTTCTGCCCTCCTTTTCCCTCGCTTTTTTGTGGCCATCTGCCCTGTTTCACTCGTTTCCCCTTGTTTTTCGTGCCTTTCTGCCCTCTGTTTCCCTTTTTTTGTGGCCTTCTGCTCTCTAATTCAATCGTTTTACCCATGTTTTGTGCCCTTCTGCCCTCTGTTTTCTTCGTGTTTCGTGCCCTTCTGCCCTCTGTTTTCCTCGTTTTTTGTGCCTTTCTGCCCTCTGTTTCACTAGTTTCCCCCTTGTTTTTTGTGCCCTTCTGCCCTGTTTCACTTGTTTTTTGTGCCCTTCTGCCCTATGTTCCCTTGTTTTTTGTGCCCTTCTGCCCTCTGTTTCACTCGTTTTCCCCTTGTTTTTTGTGCCCTTCTTCCCTCTGTTTCCCTCGTTTTTGATGCGTTTCTGCCTCAAGTTCCACCCGTTTTCCCCTTGTTTTTGTGGCCTTCTGCCGTATGTTTCACTCGTTTTCCCCCTTGTTTTTTGTGCCCTTTTGCCCTGTTTCCCTTGTTTTCTGTGGCCTTCTGCTCTCTGTTTCACTTGTTTTCCCCTTGTTTTGTGCCCTTCTGCCCTCTGTTTCCCTTGTTTTTCATGCCCTTCTGCCCTCTGTTTCCCTAGTTTTTTGTGGCCTTCTGCCCTCTGTTTCACTCGTTCTCCCCTTGTTTTTGTGCCCTTCTGCCCTCTGTTTCCCTTGTTTTTTGTGGCCTTCTGCTCTCTGTTTCACTTGCTTTTTTTTGGCCTTCTGCTCTCTGTTTCACTTGTTTCCCCCTTGTTTTTTGTGCCCTTCTGCCCTCTGTTTCCCTCGTTTTTTGTGCCTTTCTGCCTTTTGTTCCACCCGTTTTCCCCTTGTTTTTGTGCCCTTCTGCCCTGTTTCACTCGTTTTCCCCTTGTATTTTGTGCCCTTCTGCCATGTTTCCCTCGTTTTTTATGCCTTTCTGCCCTCTGTTCCACTTGTTTTCCCCTTGTTTTTTGTGCCCTTCTGCCCTGTTTCCCTAGTTTTCTGTGTTCTTTTGCTCTCTGTTTCACTTGTTTTCACCTTGTTTTGTGCCCTTCTGCCCTCTGTTTCCCTCGTTTTTCTTGCCCTTCTGCCTCTGTTTCCCTCGTTTTTTGTGGCCTTCTGCCCTCTGTTTCCCTCGCTTTCCCCTTGTTTTTGTGCCCTTCTGCCCTGTTTCCCTCATTTTTTGTGGCCTTCTGCCATGTTTCCCTCGTATTTTGTGCCCTTCTGCGCTCTGTTTCCCTCGTTTTTTGTGGCCTTCTGTCTTCTGTTGCACTTGTTTTCCCCTTGTTTTCTGTGCCCTTCTGCCTTCTGTTTCCCTCTTTTTATGTGACCTTCTGCCCTGTTTCACTTGTTTTCCACTCGTTTTTCGTGCCCTTCTGCCCTCTGTTTCCCTAATTTTTCGTGCCCTTCTGCCCTGTTTTCCTTGTTTTTTGTGGCCTTTTGCTCTCCGTTTTACTCGCTTTCCCCTTGTTTTATGTGCCCTTCTGCCCTCTGTTTCCCTCGTTTTTTGTTTGTGCCCTTCTTCCCTCTGTTTCCCTCGTGTTTCGTGCCCTTCTGCCCTCTGTTTCCCTCATTTTTTGTGCCTTTCTGCCCTCTGTTCCACCCGTTTTCCCCTTGTTTTTGTGGCCTTCTCCCTGTGTTTCACTCGTTTTCCCCTTGTTTTTTGTGCCCTTCTGCCCTATTTCCCTTGTTTTCTGTGGCCTTCTGCTCTTTATTTCACTCGTTTTCCCCTTGTCTTGTGCCCTTCTGCCCTCTGTTTCCCTCGTTTTTTGTAGCCTTCTGCCCTCTGTTTCACTCATTTTCCCCTTGTTTTTTGTTTCCTTCTGCCCTCTGTTTCCCTCGTTTTTTGTGGCCTTCTGCTCTCTGTTTCACTTTTTTTTGGGCCTTCTGCTTTCTGTTTCACTCGTTTTCCCCTTGTTTTTTGTGCCCTTCTGCCCTCTCTTTCACTCGTTTTCCCCTTGTTTTTTGTGCCCTTCTGCCCTCTGTTTCCCTCGTTTTTTGTGCCTTCCTGCCCTCTGTTCCACCAGTTTTCCCCTTGTTTTTGTGCCTTTCTGCCCTCTGTTTCACTTGTTTTTCCCTTGTTTTTTTGTGCACTTCTGCCCTGTTTCCCTCATTTTTTGTGCCTTTCTCCCCTCTGTTCCACCCGTTTTCCCCTTGTTTTTGTGCCCTTCTGCCCTCTGTTTCACTCGTTTCCCCCTTGTTTTTCATGCCCTGCTACCCTGTTTCCCTTGTTTTCTGTGGCCTTCTGCTCTCTGTTTCACTCATTTCCCCTTGTTTTGTGCCCTTCTGCCCTCTGTTTCCCTCGTTTTTCGTGCCCTTTTGTCTGTTTCCTTCGTTTTTTGTGGCCTTCTGCCCTCTGTTTCACTCGTTTTCCACTTGTTTTTTGTGCCCTTCTGCCCTCTGTTTCCCTTGTTTTTTGTGCCCTTCTGCCCTGTTTCAAAAGTTTTTCATGCCCTTCTGCCCTCTTGTTTCCCTTGTTTTTTGTGGCCTTCTGTCCTCTGTTGCACTTGTTTTCCCTTTGTTTTCCGTGCCCTTCTGCCTTGTTTCCTTCTTTTTATGTGGCCTTCTGCCCTATTTCACTTGTTTTCCACTTGTTTTTCGTGCCCTTCTGCCCTGTTTTCCTTGTTTTTTGTGGCCTTCTGCTCTGTTTCCCCTTGTTTTTTGTGCCCTTCTGCCCTCCTTTTCCCTCGCTTTTTTGTGCCCATCTGCCCTGTTTCACTCGTTTTCCCCTTGTTTTTCGTGCCTTTCTGCCCTCTGTTTCCCTTTTTTTTGTGGCCTTCTGCTCTCTAATTCAATCGTTTTACCCATGTTTTGTGCCCTTCTGCCCTCTGTTTTCTTCGTGTTTCGTGCCCTTCTGCCCTCTGTTTTCCTCGTTTTTTGTGCCTTTCTGCCCTCTGTTCCACCCGTTTTCCCCTTGTTTTTGTGATCTTCTGCCCTCTGTTTCACTCATTTTCCCCTTGTTTTTGTGCACTTCTGCCCTCTGTTTCCCTTGTTTTTTGTGCCTTTCTGCCCTCTGTTCTACCCGTTTTCCCCTTGGTTTTGTGCCCTTCTGCCCTCTGTTTCCCTAGTTTTTTGTGCCTTTCTGCCCTCTGTTCCACCCGTTTTCCCCTTGTTTTTGTGCCCTTCTGCCCTCTGTTTCACTTGTTTTCCCCTTGTTTTTCGTGCCCTTCTGCCCTGTTTCCCTATTTTTCTGTGGCCTTCTGCTCTCTGTTTCACTAGTTTCCCCCTTGTTCTGTGCCCTTCTGCCCTCTGTTTCACTTGTTTTTTGTGCCCTTCTGCCCTCTGTTCCCTTGTTTTTTGTGCCCTTCTGCCCTCTGTTTCACTCGTTTTCCCCTTGTTTTTTGTGCCCTTCTTCCCTCTGTTTCCCTCGTTTTTTGATGCGTTTCTGCCTCATGTTCCACCCGTTTTCCCCTTGTTTTTGTGCCCTTCTGCCCTCTGTTTCACTTGTTTTCCCCTTGTTTTTCGTGCCCTTCTGCCCTGTTTCCCTATTTTTCTGTGGCCTTCTGCTCTCTGTTTCACTAGTTTCCCCCTTGTTCTGTGCCCTTCTGCCCTCTGTTTCACTCGTTTTTTGTGCCCTTCTGCCCTCTGTTCCCTTGTTTTTTGTGCCCTTCTGCCCTCTGTTTCACTCGTTTTCCCCTTGTTTTTTGTGCCCTTCTTCCCTCTGTTTCCCTCGTTTTTTGATGCGTTTCTGCCTCATGTTCCTCCCGTTTTCCCCTTGTTTTTGTGGCCTTCTGCCGTATGTTTCACTCGTTTTCCCCTTGTTTTTTGTGCCCTTTTGCCCTGTTTCCCTTGTTTTCTGTGGCCTTCTGCTCTCTGTTTCACTTGTTTTCCCCTTGTTTTGTGCCCTTCTGCCCTCTGTTTCCCTTGTTTTTCATGCCCTTCTGCCCTCTGTTTCCCTAGTTTTTTGTGGCCTTCTGCCCTCTGTTTCACTCGTTCTCCCCTTGTTTTTGTGCCCTTCTGCCCTGTTTCACTCGTTTTCCCCTTGTATTTTGTGCCCTTCTGCCATGTTTCCCTCGTTTTTTATGCCTTTCTGCCCTCTGTTCCACTCGTTTTCCCCTTGTTTTTTGTGCCCTTCTGCCCTGTTTCCCTAGTTTTCTGTGTTCTTTTGCTCTCTGTTTCACTTGTTTTCACCTTGTTTTGTGCCCTTCTGCCCTGTTTCACTCGTTTTCCCCTTGTATTTTGTGCCCTTCTGCCCTGTTTCCCTCATTTTATGTGCCCTTCTGCCCTGTTTCCCTCGTATTTTGTGCCCTTCTGCACTCTGTTTCCCTCGTTTTTTGTGGCCTTCTGTCTTCTGTTGCACTTGTTTTCCCCTTGTTTTCTGTGCCCTTCTGCCTTCTGTTTCCCTCTTTTTATGTGACCTTCTGCCCTGTTTCACTTGTTTTCCACTCGTTTTTCGTGCCCTTCTGCCCTCTGTTTCCCTCATTATTCGGGCCCTTCTGCCCTGTTTTCCTTGTTTTTTGTGGCCTTTTGCTCTCCGTTTTACTCGCTTTCCCCTTGTTTTATGTGCCCTTCTGCCCTCTGTTTCTCTCGTTTTTTGTTTGTGCCCTTCTGCACTCTGTTTCCCTCGTTTTTCGTGCCCTTCTTCCCTCTGTTTCCCTCGTGTTTCGTGCCCTTCTGCCCTCTGTTTCCCTCGTTTTTTGTGCCTTTCTGCCCTCTGTTCCACCCATTTTCCCCTTGTTTTTGTGGCCTTCTCCCTCTGTTTCACTCGTTTTCCCCTTGTTTTTTGTGCCCTTCTGCCCTATTTCCCTTGTTTTCTGTGGCCTTCTGCTCTTTATTTCACTCATTTTCCCCTTGTCTTGTGCCCTTCTGCCCTCTGTTTCCCTCGTTTTTTGTAGCCTTCTGCCCTCTGTTTCACTCATTTCCCCCTTGTTTTTTGTTTCCTTCTGCCCTCTGTTTCCCTCGTTTTTTGTGGCCTTCTGCTCTCTGTTTCACTTTTTTTGGGCCTTCTGCTTTCTGTTTCACTCGTTTTCCCCTTGTTTTTTGTGCCCTTCTGCCCTCTCTTTCACTCGTTTTCCCCTTGTTTTTTGTGCCCTTCTGCCCTCTGTTTCCCTCGTTTTTTGTGCCTTCCTGCCCTCTGTTCCACCAGTTTTCCCCTTGTTTTTGTGCCTTTCTGCCCTCTGTTTCACTCGTTTTTCCCTTGTTTTTTTGTGCACTTCTGCCCTGTTTCCCTCATTTTTTGTGCCTTTCTCCCCTCTGTTCCACCCGTTTTCCCCTTGTTTTTCATGCCCTGCTACCCTGTTTCCCTTGTTTTCTGTGGCCTTCTGCTCTCTGTTTCACTCTTTTTCCCCTTGTTTTGTGCCCTTCTGCCCTCTGTTTCCCTCGTTTTTCGTGCCCTTTTGTCTGTTTCCTTCGTTTTTTGTGGCCTTCTGCCCTCTGTTTCACTCGTTTTCCCCTTGTTTTTTGTGCCTTTCTGCCCTCTGTTTCCCTTGTTTTTCATGCCCTTCTGCCCTCTTGTTTCCCTCGTTTTTTGTGGCCTTCTGTCCTCTGTTGCACTTGTTTTCCCCTTTGTTTTCCGTGCCCTTCTGCCTTGTTTCCTTCTTTTTATGTGGCCTTCTGCCCTATTTCACTCGTTTTCCACTTGTTTTTCGTGCCCTTCTGCCCTGTTTCCTTGTTTTTTGTGGCCTTCTGCTCTGTTTCCCCTTGTTTTTTGTGCCCTTCTGCCCTCCTTTTCCCTCGCTTTTTTGTGGCCATCTGCCCTGTTTCACTCGTTTTCCCCTTGTTTTTCGTGCCTTTCTGCCCTCTGTTTCCCTTTTTTTGTGGCCTTCTGCTCTCTAATTCAATCGTTTTACCCATGTTTTGTGCCCTTCTGCCCTCTGTTTTCTTCGTGTTTCGTGCCCTTCTGCCCTCTGTTTTCCTCGTTTTTTGTGCCTTTCTGCCCTCTGTTTCACTAGTTTCCCCCTTGTTTTTTGTGCCCTTCTGCCCTGTTTCACTTGTTTTTTGTGCCCTTCTGCCCTCTGTTTCACTCGTTTTCCCCTTGTTTTTTGTGCCCTTCTTCCCTCTGTTTCCCTCGTTTTTTGATGCGTTTCTGCCTCAAGTTCCACCCGTTTTCCCCTTGTTTTTGTGGCCTTCTGCCGTATGTTTCACTCGTTTTCCCCTTGTTTTTTGTGCCCTTTTGCCCTGTTTCCCTTGTTTTCTGTGGCCTTCTGCTCTCTGTTTCACTTGTTTTCCCCTTGTTTTGTGCCCTTCTGCCCTCTGTTTCCCTTGTTTTTCATGCCCTTCTGCCCTCTGTTTCCCTAGTTTTTTGTGGCCTTCTGCCCTCTGTTTCACTCGTTCTCCCCTTGTTTTTGTGCCCTTCTGCCCTCTGTTTCCCTTGTTTTTTGTGGCCTTCTGCTCTCTGTTTCACTTGCTTTTTTTTGGCCTTCTGCTCTCTGTTTCACTTGTTTCCCCCTTGTTTTTTGTGCCCTTCTGCCCTCTGTTTCCCTCGTTTTTTGTGCCTTTCTGCCTTTTGTTCCACCCGTTTTCCCCTTGTTTTTGTGCCCTTCTGCCCTGTTTCACTCGTTTTCCCCTTGTATTTTGTGCCCTTCTGCCATGTTTCCCTCGTTTTTTATGCCTTTCTGCCCTCTGTTCCACTTGTTTTCCCCTTGTTTTTTGTGCCCTTCTGCCCTGTTTCCCTAGTTTTCTGTGTTCTTTTGCTCTCTGTTTCACTTGTTTTCACCTGTTTTGTGCCCTTCTGCCCTCTGTTTCCCTCGTTTTTCTTGCCCTTCTGCCTCTGTTTCCCTCGTTTTTTGTGGCCTTCTGCCCTCTGTTTCCCTCGCTTTCCCCTTGTTTTTTGTGCCCTTCTGCCCTGTTTCCCTCATTTTTTGTGGCCTTCTGCCATGTTTCCCTCGTATTTTGTGCCCTTCTGCGCTCTGTTTCCCTCGTTTTTTGTGGCCTTCTGTCTTCTGTTGCACTTGTTTTCCCCTTGTTTTCTGTGCCCTTCTGCCTTCTGTTTCCCTCTTTTTATGTGACCTTCTGCCCTGTTTCACTTGTTTTCCACTCGTTTTTCGTGCCCTTCTGCCCTCTGTTTCCCTAATTTTTCGTGCCCTTCTGCCCTGTTTTCCTTGTTTTTTGTGGCCTTTTGCTCTCCGTTTTACTCGCTTTCCCCTTGTTTTATGTGCCCTTCTGCCCTCTGTTTCCCTCGTTTTTTGTTTGTGCCCTTCTTCCCTCTGTTTCCCTCGTGTTTCGTGCCCTTCTGCCCTCTGTTTCCCTCATTTTTTGTGCTTTCTGCCCTCTGTTCCACCCGTTTTCCCCTTGTTTTTGTGGCCTTCTCCCTGTGTTTCACTCGTTTTCCCCTTGTTTTTTGTGCCCTTCTGCCCTATTTCCCTTGTTTTCTGTGGCCTTCTGCTCTTTATTTCACTCGTTTTCCCCTTGTCTTGTGCCCTTCTGCCCTCTGTTTCCCTCGTTTTTTGTAGCCTTCTGCCCTCTGTTTCACTCATTTTCCCCTTGTTTTTGTTTCCTTCTGCCCTCTGTTTCCCTCGTTTTTTGTGGCCTTCTGCTCTCTGTTTCACTTTTTTTGGGCCTTCTGCTTTCTGTTTCACTCGTTTTCCCCCTTGTTTTTTGTGCCCTTCTGCCCTCTCTTTCACTCGTTTTCCCCTTGTTTTTTGTGCCCTTCTGCCCTCTGTTTCCCTCGTTTTTTGTGCCTTCCTGCCCTCTGTTCCACCAGTTTTCCCCTTGTTTTGTGCCTTTCTGCCCTCTGTTTCACTTGTTTTTCCCTTGTTTTTTTGTGCACTTCTGCCCTGTTTCCCTCATTTTTTGTGCCTTTCTCCCCTCTGTTCCACCCGTTTTCCCCTTGTTTTTGTGCCCTTCTGCCCTCTGTTTCACTCGTTTCCCCCTTGTTTTTCATGCCCTGCTACCCTGTTTTCCCTTGTTTCTGTGGCCTTCTGCTCTCTGTTTCACTCATTTCCCCTTGTTTTGTGCCCTTTCTGCCCTCTGTTTCCCTCGTTTTTCGTGCCCTTTTGTCTGTTTCCTTCGTTTTTTGTGGCCTTCTGCCCTCTGTTTCACTCGTTTTCCACTTGTTTTTTGTGCCCTTCTGCCCTCTGTTTCCCTTGTTTTTTGTGCCCTTCTGCCCTGTTTCAAAAGTTTTTCATGCCCTTCTGCCCTCTTGTTTCCCTTGTTTTTGTGGCCTTCTGTCCTCTGTTGCACTTGTTTTCCCTTTGTTTTCCGTGCCCTTCTGCCTTGTTTCCTTCTTTTTATGTGGCCTTCTGCCCTATTTCACTTGTTTTCCACTTGTTTTTCGTGCCCTTCTGCCCTGTTTTCCTTGTTTTTTGTGGCCTTCTGCTCTGTTTCCCCTTGTTTTTTGTGCCCTTCTGCCCCTCCTTTTCCCTCGCTTTTTTGTGCCCATCTGCCCTGTTTCACTCGTTTTCCCCTTGTTTTTCGTGCCTTTCTGCCCTCTGTTTCCCTTTTTTTTGTGGCCTTCTGCTCTCTAATTCAATCATTTTACCCATGTTTTGTGCCCTTCTGCCCTCTGTTTTCTTCGTGTTTCGTGCCCTTCTGCCCTCTGTTTTCCTCGTTTTTTGTGCCTTTCTGCCCTCTGTTCCACCCGTTTTCCCCCTTGTTTTTGTGATCTTCTGCCCTCTGTTTTCACTCATTTTCCCCTTGTTTTTGTGCACTTCTGCCCTCTGTTTCCCTTGTTTTTTGTGCCTTTCTGCCCTCTGTTCTACCCGTTTTCCCCTTGGTTTTGTGCCCTTCTGCCCTCTGTTTCCCTAGTTTTTGTGCCTTTCTGCCCTCTGTTCCACCCGTTTTCCCCTTGTTTTTTGTGCCCTTCTGCCCTCTGTTTCACTTGTTTTCCCCTTGTTTTTCGTGCCCTTCTGCCCTGTTTCCCTATTTTTCTGTGGCCTTCTGCTCTCTGTTTCACTAGTTTCCCCCTTGTTCTGTGCCCTTCTGCCCTCTGTTTCAACTTGTTTTTTGTGCCCTTCTGCCCTCTGTTCCCTTGTTTTTTGTGCCCTTCTGCCCTCTGTTTCACTCGTTTTCCCCCTTGTTTTTTGTGCCCTTCTTCCCTCTGTTTCCCTCGTTTTTTGATGCGTTTCTGCCTCATGTTCCACCCGTTTTCCCCTTGTTTTGTGCCCTTCTGCCCTCTGTTTCACTTGTTTTCCCCTTGTTTTTCGTGCCCTTCTGCCCTGTTTCCCTATTTTTCTGTGGCCTTCTGCTCTCTGTTTCACTAGTTTCCCCCTTGTTCTGTGCCCTTCTGCCCTCTGTTTCACTCGTTTTTTGTGCCCTTCTGCCCTCTGTTCCCTTGTTTTTTGTGCCCTTCTGCCCTCTGTTTCACTCGTTTCCCCTTGTTTTTTGTGCCCTTCTTCCCTCTGTTTCCCTCGTTTTTTGATGCGTTTCTGCCTCATGTTCCACCCGTTTCTCCCCTTGTTTTTGTGGCCTTCTGCCGTATGTTTCACTCGTTTTCCCCTTGTTTTGTGTGCCCTTTTGCCCTGTTTCCCTTGTTTTCTGTGGTCTTCTGCTCTCTGTTTCACTTGTTTTCCCCTTGTTTTGTGCCCTTCTGCCCTCTGTTTCCCTTGTTTTTCATGCCCTTCTGCCCTCTGTTTCCCTAGTTTTTGGTGGCCTTCTGCCCTCTGTTTCACTCGTTCTCCCCTTGTTTTTGTGCCCTTCTGCCCTCTGTTTCCCTTGTTTTTTGTGGCCTTCTGCTCTCTGTTTCACTTGCTTTTTTTGGCCTTCTGCTCTCTGTTTCACTTGTTTTCCCCTTGTTTTTGTGCCCTTCTGCCCTGTTTCACTCGTTTTCCCCTTGTATTTTGTGCCCTTCTGCCATGTTTCCCTCGTTTTTATGCCTTTCTGCCCTCTGTTCCACTCGTTTTCCCCTTGTTTTTTGTGCCCTTCTGCCCTGTTTCCCTAGTTTTCCTGTGTTCTTTTGCTCTCTGTTTCACTTGTTTTCACCTTGTTTTGTGCCCTTCTGCCCTCTGTTTCCCTCGTTTTTCTTGCCCTTCTGCCTCTGTTTCCCTCGTTTTTTGTGGCCTTCTGCCCTCTGTTTCCCTCGCTTTCCCCTTGTTTTTTGTGCCCTTCTGCCCTGTTTCCCTCATTTTTTGTGCCCTTCTGCCATGTTTCCCTCGTATTTTGTGCCCTTCTGCACTCTGTTTCCCTCGTTTTTTGTGGCCTTCTGTCTTCTGTTGCACTTGTTTTCCCCCTTGTTTTCTGTGCCCTTCTGCCTTCTGTTTCCCTCTTTTTATGTGACCTCTGCCCTGTTTCACTTGTTTTCCACTCGTTTTTCGTGCCCTTCTGCCCTCTGTTTCCCTAATTTTTCGTGCCCTTCTGCCCTGTTTTCCTTGTTTTTTGTGGCCTTTTGCTCTCCGTTTTACTCGCTTTCCCCTTGTTTTATGTGCCCTTCTGCCCTCTGTTTCCCTCGTTTTTTGTTTGTGCCCTTCTTCCCTCTGTTTCCCTCGTGTTTCGTGCCCTTCTGCCCTCTGTTTCCCTCATTTTTTTGTGCCTTTCTGCCCTCTGTTCCACCCGTTTTCCCCTTGTTTTTGTGGCCTTCTCCCTCTGTTTCACTCGTTTCCCCTTGTTTTTTGTGCCCTTCTGCCCTATTTCCCTTGTTTTCTGTGGCCTTCTGCTCTTTATTTCACTCGTTTCCCCTTGTCTTGTGCCCTTCTGCCCTCTGTTTCCCTCGTTTTTTGTAGCCTTCTGCCCTCTGTTTCACTCATTTTCCCCTTGTTTTTTGTTTCCTTCTGCCCTCTGTTTCCCTCGTTTTTTGTGGCCTTCTGCTCTCTGTTTCACTTTTTTTTGGGCCTTCTGCTTTCTGTTTCACTCGTTTTCCCCTTGTTTTTTGTGCCCTTCTGCCCTCTCTTTCACTCGTTTTCCCCTTGTTTTTTGTGCCTTCTGCCCTCTGTTTCCCTCGTTTTTGTGCCTTCCTGCCCTCTGTTCCACCAGTTTTCCCCTTGTTTTTGTGCCTTTCTGCCCTGTTTCACTTGTTTTTCCCTTGTTTTTTGTGCACTTCTGCCTGTTTCCCTCATTTTTTGTGCCTTTCTCCCCTCTGTTCCACCCGTTTCCCCTTGTTTTGTGCCCTTCTGCCCTCTGTTTCACTCGTTTCCCCCTTGTTTTTCATGCCCTGCTACCCTGTTTCCCTTGTTTTCTGTGGCCTTCTGCTCTCTGTTTCACTCATTTCCCCTTGTTTTGTGCCCTCCTGCCCTCTGTTTCCCTCGTTTTTCGGCCCTTTTGTCTGTTTCCTTCGTTTTTTGTGGCCTTCTGCCCTCTGTTTCACTCGTTTTCCACTTGTTTTTTGTGCCCTTCTGCCCTCTGTTTCCCTTGTTTTTTGTGCCCTTCTGCCCTGTTTCAAAAGTTTTTCATGCCCTTCTGCCCTCTTGTTTCCCTTGTTTTTTGTGGCCTTCTGTCCTCTGTTGCACTTGTTTCCCTTTGTTTTCCGTGCCCTTCTGCATAGTTTCCTTCTTTTTATGTGGCCTTCTGCCCTATTTCACTTGTTTTCCACTTGTTTTTCGTGCCCTTCTGCCCTGTTTTCCTTGTTTTTTGTGGCCTTCTGTTCTGTTTCCCCTTGTTTTTTGTGCCCTTCTGCCCTCCTTTTCCCTCGCTTTTTTGTGGCCATCTGCCCTGTTTCACTCATTTTCCCCTTGTTTTTCGTGCCTTTCTGCCCTCTGTTTCCCTTTTTTTTGTGGCCTTCTGCTCTCTAATTCAATCGTTTTACCCATGTTTTGTGCCCTTCTGCCCTCTGTTTCTTCGTGTTTCGTGCCCTTCTGCCCTCTGTTTTCCTCGTTTTTTGTGCCTTTCTGCCCTCTGTTCCACCCGTTTTCCCCTTGTTTTTGTGATCTTCTGCCCTCTGTTTCACTGGTTTTCCCCTTGTTTTTTGTGCCCTTCTGCCCTCTGTTTCACTGGTTTTCCCCTTGCTTTTTGTGCCCTTCTGCCTGTTTCTTGGTTTTTTGTGCCTGTCTGCCCTCTGTTTCACTCATTTTCCCCTTGTTTTTGTGCACTTCTGCCCTCTGTTTCCCTTGTTTTTTGTGCCTTTCTGCCCTCTGTTCTACCCGTTTTCCCCTTGGTTTGTGCCCTTCTGCCCTCTGTTTCCCTAGTTTTTTGTGCCTTTCTGCCCTCTGTTCCACCCGTTTTTCCCTTGTTTTTGTGCCCTTCTGCCCTCTGTTTTACTTGTTTTCCCCTTGTTTTTCGTGCCCTTCTGCCCTGTTTCCCTATTTTTCTGTGGCCTTCTGCTCTCTGTTTCACTAGTTTCCCCCTTGTTCTGTGCCCTTCTGCCCTCTGTTTCACTTGTTTTTTGTGCCCTTCTGCCCTCTGTTCCCTTGTTTTTGTGCCCTTCTGCCCTTTGTTTCACTCGTTTTCCCCTTGTTTTTTGTGCCCTTCTTCCCTCTGTTTCCCTCGTTTTTTGATGCGTTTCTGCCTCATGTTCCACCCGTTTTCCCCTTGTTTTTGTGCCCTTCTGCCCTCTGTTTCACTTGTTTTCCCCTTGTTTTCGTGCCCTTCTGCCCTGTTTCCCTATTTTTCTGTGGCCTTCTGCTCTCTGTTTCACTAGTTTCCCCCTTGTTCTGTGCCCTTCTGCCCTCTGTTTCACTCGTTTTTGTGCCCTTCTGCCCTCTGTTCCCTTGTTTTTTGTGCCCTTCTGCCCTCTGTTTCACTCGTTTTCCCCTTGTTTTTTGTGCCCTTCTTCCCTCTGTTTCCCTCGTTTTTTGATGCGTTTCTGCCTCATGTTCCACCCGTTTTCCCCTTGTTTTTGTGGCCTTCTGCCGTATGTTTCACTCGTTTTCCCCTTGTTTTTTGTGCCCTTTTGCCCTCTGTTTCCCTTGTTTTTTGTGCCTTTCTGCCCTCTGTTCTACCCGTTTTCCCCTTGGTTTTGTGCCCTTCTGCCCTCTGTTTCCCTAGTTTTTTGTGCCTTTCTGCCCTCTGTTCCACCCGTTTTTCCCTTGTTTTTGTGCCCTTCTGCCCTCTGTTTCACTTGTTTTCCCCTTGTTTTTCGTGCCCTTCTGCCCTGTTTCCCTATTTTTCTGTGGCCTTCTGCTCTCTGTTTCACTAGTTTCCCCCTTGTTCTGTGCCCTTCTGCCCTCTGTTTCACTTGTTTTTTGTGCCCTTCTGCCCTCTGTTCCCTTGTTTTTGTGCCCTTCTGCCCTTTGTTTCACTCGTTTTCCCCTTGTTTTTTGTGCCCTTCTTCCCTCTGTTTCCCTCGTTTTTTGATGCGTTTCTGCCTCATGTTCCACCCGTTTTCCCCTTGTTTTTGTGCCCTTCTGCCCTCTGTTTCACTTGTTTTCCCCTTGTTTTTCGTGCCCTTCTGCCCTGTTTCCCTTGTTTTCTGTGGCCTTCTGCTCTCTGTTTCACTTGTTTTCCCCTTGTTTTGTGCCCTTCTGCCCTCTGTTTCCCTTGTTTTTCATGCCCTTCTGCCCTCTGTTTCCCTAGTTTTTTGTGGCCTTCTGCCCTCTGTTTCACTCGTTCTCCCCTTGTTTTTGTGCCCTTCTGCCCTCTGTTTCCCTTGTTTTTTGTGGCCTTCTGCTCTCTGTTTCACTTGCTTTTTTTTGGCCTTCTGCTCTCTGTTTCACTTGTTTTCCCCTTGTTTTTTGTGCCCTTCTGCCCTCTGTTTCCCTCGTTTTTTGTGCCTTTCTGCCTTTTGTTCCACCCGTTTTCCCCTTGTTTTTGTGCCCTTCTGCCCTGTTTCACTCGTTTTCCCCTTGTATTTTGTGCCCTTCTGCCATGTTTCCCTCGTTTTTTATGCCTTTCTGCCCTCTGTTCCACTCGTTTTCCCCTTGTTTTTTGTGCCCTTCTGCCCTGTTTCCCTAGTTTTCTGTGTTCTTTTGCTCTCTGTTTCACTTGTTTTCACCTTGTTTTGTGCCCTTCTGCCCTGTTTCACTCGTTTTCCCCTTGTATTTTGTGCCCTTCTGCCCTGTTTCCCTCATTTTTTGTGCCCTTCTGCCCTGTTTCCCTCGTATTTTGTGCCCTTCTGCACTCTGTTTCCCTCGTTTTTTGGGGCCTTCTGTCTTCTGTTGCACTTGTTTTCCCCTTGTTTTCTGTGCCCTTCTGCCTTCTGTTTCCCTCTTTTTATGTGACCTTCTGCCCTGTTTCACTTGTTTTCCACTCGTTTTTCGTGCCCTTCTGCCCTCTGTTTCCCTAATTTTTCGTGCCCTTCTGCCCTGTTTTCCTTGTTTTTTGTGGCCTTTTGCTCTCCGTTTTACTCGCTTTCCCCTTGTTTTATGTGCCCTTCTGCCCTCTGTTTCCCTCATTTTTTGTTTGTGCCCTTCTTCCCTCTGTTTCCCTCGTGTTTCGTGCCCTTCTGCCCTCTGTTTCCCTAATTTTTTGTGCCTTTCTGCCCTCTGTTCCACCCGTTTTCCCCTTGTTTTTGTGGCCTTCTCCCTCTGTTTCACTCGTTTTCCCCTTGTTTTTTGTGCCCTTCTGCCCTATTTCCCTTGTTTTCTGTGGCCTTCTGCTCTTTATTTCACTCGTTTTCCCCTTGTCTTGTGCCCTTCTGTCCTCTGTTTCCCTCGTTTTTTGTAGCCTTCTGCCCTCTGTTTCACTCATTTTCCCCTTGTTTTTTGTTTCCTTCTGCCCTCTGTTTCCCTCATTTTTCGGGCCCTTCTGCCCTGTTTTCCTTGTTTTTTGTGGCCTTTTGCTCTCCGTTTTACTCGCTTTCCCCTTGTTTTATGTGCCCTTCTGCCCTCTGTTTCCCTCGTTTTTTGTTTGTGCCCTTCTGCACTCTGTTTCCCTCGTTTTTCGTGCCCTTCTTCCCTCTGTTTCCCTCGTGTTTCGTGCCCTTCTGCCCTCTGTTTCCCTAGTTTTTTGTGCCTTTCTGCCCTCTGTTCCACCCGTTTTCCCCTTGTTTTTGTGGCCTTCTCCCTCTGTTTCACTCGTTTTCCCCTTGTTTTTTGTGCCCTTCTGCCCTATTTCCCTTGTTTTCTGTGGCCTTCTGCTCTTTATTTCACTCGTTTTCCCCTTGTCTTGTGCCCTTCTGCCCTCTGTTTCCCTCGTTTTTTGTAGCCTTCTGCCCTCTGTTTCACTCATTTTCCCCTTGTTTTTTGTTTCCTTCTGCCCTCTGTTTCCCTCGTTTTTTGTGGCCTTCTGCTCTCTGTTTCACTTTTTTTGGGCCTTCTGCTTTCTGTTTCACTCGTTTTCCCCTTGTTTTTTGTGCCCTTCTGCCCTCTCTTTCACTCGTTTTCCCCTTGTTTTTTGTGCCCTTCTGCCCTCTGTTTCCCTCGTTTTTTGTGCCTTCCTGCCCTCTGTTCCACCAGTTTTCCCCTTGTTTTTGTGCCTTTCTGCCCTCTGTTTCACTCGTTTTTCCCTTGTTTTTTTGTGCACTTCTGCCCTGTTTCCCTCATTTTTTGTGCCTTTCTCCCCTCTGTTCCACCCGTTTTCCCCTTGTTTTTCATGCCCTGCTACCCTGTTTCCCTTGTTTTCTGTGGCCTTCTGCTCTCTGTTTCACTCTTTTTCCCCTTGTTTTGTGCCCTTCTGCCCTCTGTTTCCCTCGTTTTTCGTGCCCTTTTGTCTGTTTCCTTCGTTTTTTGTGGCCTTCTGCCCTCTGTTTCACTCGTTTTCCCCTTGTTTTTTGTGCCTTTCTGCCCTCTGTTTCCCTTGTTTTTCATGCCCTTCTGCCCTCTTGTTTCCCTCGTTTTTTGTGGCCTTCTGTCCTCTGTTGCACTTGTTTTCCCTTTGTTTTCCGTGCCCTTCTGCCTTGTTTCCTTCTTTTTATGTGGCCTTCTGCCCTATTTCACTCGTTTTCCACTTGTTTTTCGTGCCCTTCTGCCCTGTTTCCTTGTTTTTTGTGGCCTTCTGCTCTGTTTCCCCTTGTTTTTTGTGCCCTTCTGCCCTCCTTTTCCCTCGCTTTTTTGTGGCCATCTGCCCTGTTTCACTCGTTTTCCCCTTGTTTTTCGTGCCTTTCTGCCCTCTGTTTCCCTTTTTTTGTGGCCTTCTGCTCTCTAATTCAATCGTTTTACCCATGTTTTGTGCCCTTCTGCCCTCTGTTTTCTTCGTGTTTCGTGCCCTTCTGCCCTCTGTTTTCCTCGTTTTTTGTGCCTTTCTGCCCTCTGTTTCACTCGTTTTCCTCTTGTTTTTTGTGGCTTCTGCTCTCTGTTTCACTAGTTTCCCCCTTGTTTTTTGTGCCCTTCTGCCCTGTTTCACTTGTTTTTTGTGCCCTTCTGCCCTATGTTCCCTTGTTTTTTGTGCCCTTCTGCCCTCTGTTTCACTCGTTTTCCCCTTGTTTTTTGTGCCCTTCTTCCCTCTGTTTCCCTCGTTTTTTGATGCGTTTCTGCCTCATGTTCCACCCGTTTTCCCCTTGTTTTTGTGGCCTTCTGCCGTATGTTTCACTCGTTTTCCCCTTGTTTTTTGTGCCCTTTTGCCCTGTTTCCCTTGTTTTCTGTGGCCTTCTGCTCTCTGTTTCACTTGTTTTCCCCTTGTTTTGTGCCCTTCTGCCCTCTGTTTCCCTTGTTTTTCATGCCCTTCTGCCCTCTGTTTCCCTAGTTTTTTGTGGCCTTCTGCCCTCTGTTTCACTCGTTCTCCCCTTGTTTTTGTGCCCTTCTGCCCTCTGTTTCCCTTGTTTTTTGTGGCCTTCTGCTCTCTGTTTCACTTGCTTTTTTTTGGCCTTCTGCTCTCTGTTTCACTTGTTTTCCCCTTGTTTTTTGTGCCCTTCTGCCCTCTGTTTCCCTCGTTTTTTGTGCCTTTCTGCCTTTTGTTCCACCCGTTTTCCCCTTGTTTTTGTGCCCTTCAGCCCTGTTTCACTCGTTTTCCCCTTGTATTTTGTGCCCTTCTGCCATGTTTCCCTCGTTTTTTATGCCTTTCTGCCCTCTGTTCCACTCGTTTTCCCCTTGTTTTTTGTGCCCTTCTGCCCTGTTTCCCTAGTTTTCTGTGTTCTTTTGCTCTCTGTTTCACTTGTTTTCACCTTGTTTTGTGCCCTTCTGCCCTCTGTTTCCCTCGTTTTTCTTGCCCTTCTGCCTCTGTTTCCCTCGTTTTTTGTGGCCTTCTGCCCTCTGTTTCCCTCGCTTTCCCCTTGTTTTTGTGCCCTTCTGCCCTGTTTCCCTCATTTTTTGTGCCCTTCTGCCATGTTTCCCTCGTATTTTGTGCCCTTCTGCACTCTGTTTCCCTCGTTTTTTGTGGCCTTCTGTCTTCTGTTGCACTTGTTTTCCCCTTGTTTTCTGTGCCCTTCTGCCTTCTGTTTCCCTCTTTTTATGTGACCTTCTGCCCTGTTTCACTTGTTTTCCACTCGTTTTTCGTGCCCTTCTGCCCTCTGTTTCCCTAATTTTTCGTGCCCTTCTGCCCTGTTTTCCTTGTTTTTTGTGGCCTTTTGCTCTCCGTTTTACTCGCTTTCCCCTTGTTTTATGTGCCCTTCTGCCCTCTGTTTCCCTCGTTTTTTGTTTGTGCCCTTCTTCCCTCTGTTTCCCTCGTGTTTCGTGCCCTTCTGCCCTCTGTTTCCCTCATTTTTTGTGCCTTTCTGCCCTCTGTTCCACCCGTTTTCCCCTTGTTTTTGTGGCCTTCTCCCTCTGTTTCACTCGTTTTCCCCTTGTTTTTTGTGCCCTTCTGCCCTATTTCCCTTGTTTTCTGTGGCCTTCTGCTCTTTATTTCACTCGTTTTCCCCTCGTCTTGTGCCCTTCTGCCCTCTGTTTCCCTCGTTTTTTGTAGCCTTCTGCCCTCTGTTTCACTCATTTTCCCCTTGTTTTTTGTTTCCTTCTGCCCTCTGTTTCCCTCGTTTTTTGTGGCCTTCTGCTCTCTGTTTCACTTTTTTTTGGGCCTTCTGCTTTCTGTTTCACTCGTTTTCCCCTTGTTTTTTGTGCCCTTCTGCCCTCTCTTTCACTCGTTTTCCCCTTGTTTTTTGTGCCCTTCTGCCCTCTGTTTCCCTCTTTTTTTGTGCCTTCCTGCCCTCTGTTCCACCAGTTTTCCCCTTGTTTTTGTGCCTTTCTGCCCTCTGTTTCACTTGTTTTTCCCTTGTTTTTTTGTGCACTTCTGCCCTGTTTCCCTCATTTTTTGTGCCTTTCTCCCCTCTGTTCCACCCGTTTTCCCCTTGTTTTTGTGCCCTTCTGCCCTCTGTTTCACTCGTTTCCCCCTTGTTTTTCATGCCCTGCTACCCTGTTTCCCTTGTTTTCTGTGGCCTTCTGCTCTCTGTTTCACTCATTTCCCCTTGTTTTGTGCCCTTCTGCCCTCTGTTTCCCTCGTTTTTCGTGCCCTTTTGTCTGTTTCCTTCGTTTTTTGTGGCCTTCTGCCCTCTGTTTCACTCGTTTTCCACTTGTTTTTTGTGCCCTTCTGCCCTCTGTTTCCCTTGTTTTTTGTGCCCTTCTGCCCTGTTTCAAAAGTTTTTCATGCCCTTCTGCCCTCTTGTTTCCCTTGTTTTTTGTGGCCTTCTGTCCTCTGTTGCACTTGTTTTCCCTTTGTTTTCCGTGCCCTTCTGCCTTGTTTCCTTCTTTTTATGTGGCCTTCTGCCCTATTTCACTCGTTTTCCACTTGTTTTTCGTGCCCTTCTGCCCTGTTTCCTTGTTTTTTGTGGCCTTCTGCTCTGTTTCCCCTTGTTTTTTGTGCCCTTCTGCCCTCCTTTTCCCTCGCTTTTTTGTGGCCATCTGCCCTGTTTCACTCGTTTTCCCCTTGTTTTTCGTGCCTTTCTGCCCTCTGTTTCCCTTTTTTTGTGGCCTTCTGCTCTCTAATTCAATCGTTTTACCCATGTTTTGTGCCCTTCTGCCCTCTGTTTTCTTCGTGTTTCGTGCCCTTCTGCCCTCTGTTTTCCTCGTTTTTTGTGCCTTTCTGCCCTCTGTTTCACTCGTTTTCCTCTTGTTTTTTGTGGCTTCTGCTCTCTGTTTCACTAGTTTCCCCCTTGTTTTTTGTGCCCTTCTGCCCTGTTTCACTTGTTTTTTGTGCCCTTCTGCCCTATGTTCCCTTGTTTTTTGTGCCCTTCTGCCCTCTGTTTCACTCGTTTTCCCCTTGTTTTTTGTGCCCTTCTTCCCTCTGTTTCCCTCGTTTTTTGATGCGTTTCTGCCTCATGTTCCACCCGTTTTCCCCTTGTTTTTGTGGCCTTCTGCCGTATGTTTCACTCGTTTTCCCCTTGTTTTTTGTGCCCTTTTGCCCTGTTTCCCTTGTTTTCTGTGGCCTTCTGCTCTCTGTTTCACTTGTTTTCCCCTTGTTTTGTGCCCTTCTGCCCTCTGTTTCCCTTGTTTTTCATGCCCTTCTGCCCTCTGTTTCCCTAGTTTTTTGTGGCCTTCTGCCCTCTGTTTCACTCGTTCTCCCCTTGTTTTTGTGCCCTTCTGCCCTCTGTTTCCCTTGTTTTTTGTGGCCTTCTGCTCTCTGTTTCACTTGCTTTTTTTTGGCCTTCTGCTCTCTGTTTCACTTGTTTTCCCCTTGTTTTTTGTGCCCTTCTGCCCTCTGTTTCCCTCGTTTTTTGTGCCTTTCTGCCTTTTGTTCCACCCGTTTTCCCCTTGTTTTTGTGCCCTTCTGCCCTGTTTCACTCGTTTTCCCCTTGTATTTTGTGCCCTTCTGCCATGTTTCCCTCGTTTTTTATGCCTTTCTGCCCTCTGTTCCACTCGTTTTCCCCTTGTTTTTTGTGCCCTTCTGCCCTGTTTCCCTAGTTTTCTGTGTTCTTTTGCTCTCTGTTTCACTTGTTTTCACCTTGTTTTGTGCCCTTCTGCCCTCTGTTTCCCTCGTTTTTCTTGCCCTTCTGCCTCTGTTTCCCTCGTTTTTTGTGGCCTTCTGCCCTCTGTTTCCCTCGCTTTCCCCTTGTTTTTGTGCCCTTCTGCCCTGTTTCCCTCATTTTTTGTGCCCTTCTGCCATGTTTCCCTCGTATTTTGTGCCCTTCTGCACTCTGTTTCCCTCGTTTTTTGTGGCCTTCTGTCTTCTGTTGCACTTGTTTTCCCCTTGTTTTCTGTGCCCTTCTGCCTTCTGTTTCCCTCTTTTTATGTGACCTTCTGCCCTGTTTCACTTGTTTTCCACTCGTTTTTCGTGCCCTTCTGCCCTCTGTTTCCCTAAATTTTCGTGCCCTTCTGCCCTGTTTTCCTTGTTTTTTGTGGCCTTTTGCTCTCCGTTTTACTCGCTTTCCCCTTGTTTTATGTGCCCTTCTGCCCTCTGTTTCCCTCGTTTTTTGTTTGTGCCCTTCTTCCCTCTGTTTCCCTCGTGTTTCGTGCCCTTCTGCCCTCTGTTTCCCTCATTTTTTGTGCCTTTCTGCCCTCTGTTCCACCCGTTTTCCCCTTGTTTTTGTGGCCTTCTCCCTCTGTTTCACTCGTTTTCCCCTTGTTTTTTGTGCCCTTCTGCCCTATTTCCCTTGTTTTCTGTGGCCTTCTGCTCTTTATTTCACTCGTTTTCCCCTCGTCTTGTGCCCTTCTGCCCTCTGTTTCCCTCGTTTTTTGTAGCCTTCTGCCCTCTGTTTCACTCATTTTCCCCTTGTTTTTTGTTTCCTTCTGCCCTCTGTTTCCCTCGTTTTTTGTGGCCTTCTGCTCTCTGTTTCACTTTTTTTTGGGCCTTCTGCTTTCTGTTTCACTCGTTTTCCCCTTGTTTTTTGTGCCCTTCTGCCCTCTCTTTCACTCGTTTTCCCCTTGTTTTTTGTGCCCTTCTGCCCTCTGTTTCCCTCTTTTTTTGTGCCTTCCTGCCCTCTGTTCCACCAGTTTTCCCCTTGTTTTTGTGCCTTTCTGCCCTCTGTTTCACTTGTTTTTCCCTTGTTTTTTTGTGCACTTCTGCCCTGTTTCCCTCATTTTTTGTGCCTTTCTCCCCTCTGTTCCACCCGTTTTCCCCTTGTTTTTGTGCCCTTCTGCCCTCTGTTTCACTCGTTTCCCCCTTGTTTTTCATGCCCTGCTACCCTGTTTCCCTTGTTTTCTGTGGCCTTCTGCTCTCTGTTTCACTCATTTCCCCTTGTTTTGTGCCCTTCTGCCCTCTGTTTCCCTCGTTTTTCGTGCCCTTTTGTCTGTTTCCTTCGTTTTTTGTGGCCTTCTGCCCTCTGTTTCACTCGTTTTCCACTTGTTTTTTGTGCCCTTCTGCCCTCTGTTTCCCTTGTTTTTTGTGCCCTTCTGCCCTGTTTCAAAAGTTTTTCATGCCCTTCTGCCCTCTTGTTTCCCTTGTTTTTTGTGGCCTTCTGTCCTCTGTTGCACTTGTTTTCCCTTTGTTTTCCGTGCCCTTCTGCCTTGTTTCCTTCTTTTTATGTGGCCTTCTGCCCTATTTCACTTGTTTTCCACTTGTTTTTCGTGCCCTTCTGCCCTGTTTTCCTTGTTTTTTGTGGCCTTCTGCTCTGTTTCCCCTTGTTTTTTGTGCCCTTCTGCCCTCCTTTTCCCTCGCTTTTTTGTGGCCATCTGCCCTGTTTCACTCGTTTTCCCCTTGTTTTTCGTGCCTTTCTGCCCTCTGTTTCCCTTTTTTTTGTGGCCTTCTGCTCTCTAATTCAATCGTTTTACCCATGTTTTGTGCCCTTCTGCCCTCTGTTTTCTTCGTGTTTCGTGCCCTTCTGCCCTCTGTTTTCCTCGTTTTTTGTGCCTTTCTGCCCTCTGTTCCACCCGTTTTCCCCTTGTTTTTGTGATCTTCTGCCCTCTGTTTCACTGGTTTTCCCCTTGTTTTTTGTGCCCTTCTGCCCTCTGTTTCACTGGTTTTCCCCTTGCTTTTTGTGCCCTTCTGCCTGTTTCTCTGGTTTTTTGTGCCTGTCTGCCCTCTGTTTCACTCATTTTCCCCTTGTTTTTGTGCACTTCTGCCCTCTGTTTCCCTTGTTTTTTGTGCCTTTCTGCCCTCTGTTCTACCCGTTTTCCCCTTGGTTTTGTGCCCTTCTGCCCTCTGTTTCCCTAGTTTTTTGTGCCTTTCTGCCCTCTGTTCCACCCGTTTTCCCCTTGTTTTTGTGCCCTTCTGCCCTCTGTTTCACTTGTTTTCCCCTTGTTTTTCGTGCCCTTCTGCCCTGTTTCCCTATTTTTCTGTGGCCTTCTGCTCTCTGTTTCACTAGTTTCCCCCTTGTTCTGTGCCCTTCTGCCCTCTGTTTCACTTGTTTTTTGTGCCCTTCTGCCCTCTGTTCCCTTGTTTTTTGTGCCCTTCTGCCCTCTGTTTCACTCGTTTTCCCCTTGTTTTTTGTGCCCTTCTTCGCTCTGTTTCCCTCGTTTTTTGATGCGTTTCTGCCTCATGTTCCACCCGTTTTCCCCTTGTTTTTGTGCCCTTCTGCCCTCTGTTTCACTTGTTTTCCCCTTGTTTTTCGTGCCCTTCTGCCCTGTTTCCCTATTTTTCTGTGGCCTTCTGCTCTCTGTTTCACTAGTTTCCCCCTTGTTCTGTGCCCTTCTGCCCTCTGTTTCACTTGTTTTTTGTGCCCTTCTGCCCTCTGTTCCCTTGTTTTTTGTGCCCTTCTGCCCTCTGTTTCACTCGTTTTCCCCTTGTTTTTTGTGCCCTTCTTCCCTCTGTTTCCCTCGTTTTTTGATGCGTTTCTGCCTCATGTTCCACCCGTTTTCCCCTTGTTTTTGTGGCCTTCTGCCGTATGTTTCACTCGTTTTCCCCTTGTTTTGTGTGCCCTTTTGCCCTGTTTCCCTTGTTTTCTGTGGCCTTCTGCTCTCTGTTTCACTTGTTTTCCCCTTGTTTTGTGCCCTTCTGCCCTCTGTTTCCCTTGTTTTTCATGCCCTTCTGCCCTCTGTTTCCCTAGTTTTTTGTGGCCTTCTGCCCTCTGTTTCACTCGTTCTCCCCTTGTTTTTGTGCCCTTCTGCCCTCTGTTTCCCTTGTTTTTTGTGGCCTTCTGCTCTCTGTTTCACTTGCTTTTTTTGGCCTTCTGCTCTCTGTTTCACTTGTTTTCCCCTTGTTTTTTGTGCCCTTCTGCCCTCTGTTTCCCTCGTTTTTTGTGCCTTTCTGCCTTTTGTTCCACCCGTTTTCCCCTTGTTTTTGTGCCCTTCTGCCCTGTTTCACTCGTTTTCCCCTTGTATTTTGTGCCCTTCTGCCATGTTTCCCTCGTTTTTTATGCCTTTCTGCCCTCTGTTCCACTCGTTTTCCCCTTGTTTTTTGTGCCCTTCTGCCCTGTTTCCCTAGTTTTCTGTGTTCTTTTGCTCTCTGTTTCACTTGTTTTCACCTTGTTTTGTGCCCTTCTGCCCTCTGTTTCCCTCGTTTTTCTTGCCCTTCTGCCTCTGTTTCCCTCGTTTTTTGTGGCCTTCTGCCCTCTGTTTCCCTCGCTTTCCCCTTGTTTTTTGTGCCCTTCTGCCCTGTTTCCCTCATTTTTTGTGCCCTTCTGCCATGTTTCCCTCGTATTTTGTGCCCTTCTGCACTCTGTTTCCCTCGTTTTTTGTGGCCTTCTGTCTTCTGTTGCACTTGTTTTCCCCTTGTTTTCTGTGCCCTTCTGCCTTCTGTTTCCCTCTTTTTATGTGACCTTCTGCCCTGTTTCACTTGTTTTCCACTCGTTTTTCGTGCCCTTCTGCCCTCTGTTTCCCTAATTTTTCGTGCCCTTCTGCCCTGTTTTCCTTGTTTTTTGTGGCCTTTTGCTCTCCGTTTTACTCGCTTTCCCCTTGTTTTATGTGCCCTTCTGCCCTCTGTTTCCCTCGTTTTTTGTTTGTGCCCTTCTTCCCTCTGTTTCCCTCGTGTTTCGTGCCCTTCTGCCCTCTGTTTCCCTCATTTTTTGTGCCTTTCTGCCCTCTGTTCCACCCGTTTTCCCCTTGTTTTTGTGGCCTTCTCCCTCTGTTTCACTCGTTTTCCCCTTGTTTTTTGTGCCCTTCTGCCCTATTTCCCTTGTTTTCTGTGGCCTTCTGCTCTTTATTTCACTCGTTTTCCCCTTGTCTTGTGCCCTTCTGCCCTCTGTTTCCCTCGTTTTTTGTAGCCTTCTGCCCTCTGTTTCACTCATTTTCCCCTTGTTTTTTGTTTCCTTCTGCCCTCTGTTTCCCTCGTTTTTTGTGGCCTTCTGCTCTCTGTTTCACTTTTTTTTGGGCCTTCTGCTTTCTGTTTCACTCGTTTTCCCCTTGTTTTTTGTGCCCTTCTGCCCTCTCTTTCACTCGTTTTCCCCTTGTTTTTTGTGCCCTTCTGCCCTCTGTTTCCCTCGTTTTTTGTGCCTTCCTGCCCTCTGTTCCACCAGTTTTTCCCTTGTTTTTGTGCCTTTCTGCCCTCTGTTTCACTTGTTTTTCCCTTGTTTTTTTGTGCACTTCTGCCTGTTTCCCTCATTTTTTGTGCCTTTCTCCCCTCTGTTCCACCCGTTTTCCCTTGTTTTTGTGCCCTTCTGCCCTCTGTTTCACTCGTTTCCCCCTTGTTTTTCATGCCCTGCTACCCTGTTTCCCTTGTTTTCTGTGGCCTTCTGCTCTCTGTTTCACTCATTTCCCTTGTTTTGTGCCCTTCTGCCCTCTGTTTCCCTCGTTTTTCGTGCCCTTTTGTCTGTTTCCTTCGTTTTTTGTGGCCTTCTGCCCTCTGTTTCACTCGTTTTCCACTTTGTTTTTTGTGCCCTTCTGCCCTCTGTTTCCCTTGTTTTTTGTGCCCTTCTGCCCTGTTTCAAAAGTTTTTCATGCCCTTCTGCCCTCTTGTTTCCCTTGGTTTTTTGTGGCCTTCTGTCCTCTGTTGCACTTGTTTTTCCCTTTGTTTTCCGTGCCCTTCTGCCTTGTTTCCTTCTTTTTATGTGGCCTTCTGCCCTATTTCACTTGTTTTCCACTTATTTTTCGTGCCCTTCTGCCCTGTTTTCCTTGTTTTTTGTGGCCTTCTGTTCTGTTTCCCCTTGTTTTTTATGCCCTTCTGCCCTCCTTTTCCCTCGCTTTTTTGTGGCCATCTGCCCTGTTTCACTCGTTTTCCCCTTGTTTTTCGTGCCTTTCTGCCCTCTGTTTCCCTTTTTTTTGTGGCCTTCTGCTCTCTAATTCAATCGTTTTACCCATGTTTTGTGCCCTTCTGCCCTCTGTTTTCTTCGTGTTTCGTGCCCTTCTGCCCTCTGTTTTCCTCGTTTTTTGTGCCTTTCTGCCTCTGTTCCACCCGTTTTCCCCTTGTTTTTGTGATCTTCTGCCCTCTGTTTCACTGGTTTTCCCCTTGTTTTTTGTGCCCTTCTGCCCTCTGTTTCACTGGTTTTCCCCTTGCTTTTTGTGCCCTTCTGCCTGTTTCTCTGGTTTTTTGTGCCTGTCTGCCCTCTGTTTCACTCATTTTCCCCTTGTTTTTGTGCACTTCTGCCCTCTGTTTCCCTTGTTTTTTGTGCCTTTCTGCCCTCTGTTCTACCCGTTTTCCCCTTGGTTTTGTGCCCTTCTGCCCTCTGTTTCCCTAGTTTTTTGTGCCTTTCTGCCCTCTGTTCCACCCGTTTTCCCCTTCTTTTTGTGCCCTTCTGCCCTCTGTTTCACTTGTTTTCCCCTTGTTTTTCGTGCCCTTCTGCCCTGTTTCCCTATTTTTCTGTGGCCTTCTGCTCTCTGTTTCACTAGTTTCCCCCTTGTTCTGTGCCCTTCTGCCCTCTGTTTCACTTGTTTTTTGTGCCCTTCTGCCCTCTGTTCCCTTGTTTTTGTGCCCTTCTGCCCTCTGTTTCACTCGTTTTCCCCTTGTTTTTTGTGCCCTTCTTCCCTCTGTTTCCCTCGTTTTTTGATGCGTTTCTGCCTCATGTTCCACCCGTTTTCCCTTGTTTTTGTGCCCTTCTGCCCTCTGTTTCACTTGTTTTCCCCTTGTTTTTCGTGCCCTTCTGCCCTGTTTCCCTATTTTTCTGTGGCCTTCTGCTCTCTGTTTCATTAGTTTCTCCCTTGTTCTGTGCCCTTCTGCCCTCTGTTTCACTCGTTTTTTGTGCCCTTCTGCCCTCTGTTCCCTTGTTTTTTGGGCCCTTCTGCCCTCTGTTTCACTCGTTTTCCCCTTGTTTTTTGTGCCCTTCTTCCCTCTGTTTCCTCGTTTTTTGATGCGTTTCTGCCTCATGTTCCACCCGTTTTCCCCTTGTTTTTGTGGCCTTCTGCCGTATGTTTCACTCGTTTTCCCCTTGTTTTTTGTGCCCTTTTGCCCTGTTTCCCTTGTTTTCTGTGGCCTTCTGCTCTCTGTTTCACTTGTTTTTCCCTTGTTTTGTGCCCTTCTGCCCTCTGTTTCCCTTGTTTTTCATGCCCTTCTGCCCTCTGTTTCCCTAGTTTTTTGTGGCCTTCTGCCCTCTGTTTCACTCGTTCTCCCCTTGTTTTTGTGCCCTTCTGCCCTCTGTTTCCCTTGTTTTTTGTGGCCTTCTGCTCTCTGTTTCACTTGCTTTTTTTTGGCCTTCTGCTCTCTGTTTCACTTGTTTTCCCCTTGTTTTTTGTGCCCTTCTGCCCTCTGTTTCCCCTCGTTTTTTGTGCCTTTCTGCCTTTTGTTCCACCCGTTTTCCCCTTGTTTTTGTGCCCTTCTGCCCTGTTTCACTCGTTTTCCCCTTGTATTTTGTGCCCTTCTGCCATGTTTCCCTCGTTTTTTATGCCTTTCTGCCCTCTGTTCCACTCGTTTTCCCCTTGTTTTTTGTGCCCTTCTGCCCTGTTTCCCTAGTTTTCTGTGTTCTTTTGCTCTCTGTTTCACTTGTTTTCACCTTGTTTTGTGCCCTTCTGCCCTGTTTCACTCGTTTTCCCCTTGTATTTTGTGCCCTTCTGCCCTGTTTCCCTCATTTTTTGTGCCCTTCTGCCCTGTTTCCCTCGTATTTTGTGCCCTTCTGCACTCTGTTTCCCTCGTTTTTTGTGGCCTTCTGTCTTCTGTTGCACTTGTTTTCCCCTTGTTTTCTGTGCCTTCTGCCTTCTGTTCCCTCTTTTTATGTGACCTTCTGCCCTGTTTCACTTGTTTTCCACTCGTTTTTCGTGCCCTTCTGCCCTCTGTTTCCCTAATTTTTCGTGCCCTTCTGCCCTGTTTTCCTGGTTTTTTGTGGCCTTTTGCTCTCCGTTTTACTCGCTTTCCCCTTGTTTTATGTGCCCTTCTGCCCTCTGTTTCCCTCGTTTTTTGTTTGTGCCCTTCTTCCCTCTGTTTCCCTCGTGTTTCGTGCCCTTCTGCCCTCTGTTTCCCTCATTTTTTGTGCCTTTCTGCCCTCTGTTCCACCCGTTTTCCCCTTGTTTTTGTGGCCTTCTCCCTCTGTTTCACTCGTTTTCCCCTTGTTTTTTGTGCCCTTCTGCCCTATTTCCCTTGTTTTCTGTGGCCTTCTGCTCTTTATTTCACTCGTTTTCCCCTTGTCTTGTGCCCTTCTGCCCTCTGTTTCCCTCGTTTTTTGTAGCCTTCTGCCCTCTGTTTCACTCATTTTCCCCTTGTTTTTTGTTTCCTTCTGCCCTCTGTTTCCCTCATTTTTCGGGCCCTTCTGCCCTGTTTTCCTTGTTTTTTGTGGCCTTTTGCTCTCCGTTTTACTCGCTTTCCCCTTGTTTTATGTGCCCTTCTGCCCTCTGTTTCCCTCGTTTTTTGTTTGTGCCCTTCTGCACTCTGTTTCCCCTCGTTTTTCGTGCCCTTCTTCCCTCTGTTTCCCTCGTGTTTCGTGCCCTTCTGCCCTCTGTTTCCCTCGTTTTTGTGCCTTTCTGCCCTCTGTTCCACCCGTTTTCCCCTTGTTTTTGTGGCCTTCTCCCTCTGTTTCACTCGTTTTCCCCTTGTTTTTTGTGCCCTTCTGCCCTATTTCCCTTGTTTTCTGTGGCCTTCTGCTCTTTATTTCACTCGTTTTCCCCTTGTCTTGTGCCCTTCTGCCCTCTGTTTCCCTCGTTTTTTGTAGCCTTCTGCCCTCTGTTTCACTCATTTTCCCCTTGTTTTTTGTTTCCTTCTGCCCTCTGTTTCCCTCGTTTTTTGTGGCCTTCTGCTCTCTGTTTCACTTTTTTTGGGCCTTCTGCTTTCTGTTTCACTCGTTTTCCCCTTGTTTTTTGTGCCCTTCTGCCCTCTCTTTCACTCGTTTTCCCCTTGTTTTTTGTGCCCTTCTGCCCTCTGTTTCCCTCGTTTTTGTGCCTTCCTGCCCTCTGTTCCACCAGTTTTCCCCTTGTTTTTGTGCCTTTCTGCCCTCTGTTTCACTCGTTTTTCCCTTGTTTTTTTGTGCACTTCTGCCCTGTTTCCATCATTTTTTGTGCCTTTCTCCCTCTGTTCCACCCGTTTTCCCCTTGTTTTTCATGCCCTGCTACCCTGTTTCCCTTGTTTTCTGTGGCCTTCTGCTCTCTGTTTCACTCTTTTTCCCCTTGTTTTGTGCCCTTCTGCCCTCTGTTTCCTTCGTTTTTCGTGCCCTTTTGTCTGTTTCCTTCGTTTTTTGTGGCCTTCTGCCCTCTGTTTCACTCGTTTTCCCCTTGTTTTTCATGCCCTTCTGCCCTCTTGTTTCCCTCGTTTTTTGTGGCCTTCTGTCCTCTGTTGCACTTGTTTTCCCTTTGTTTTCCGTGCCCTTCTGCCTGTTTCCTTCTTTTTATGTGGCCTTCTGCCCTATTTCACTCGTTTTCCACTTGTTTTTCGTGCCCTTCTGCCCTGTTTCCTTGTTTTTTGTGGCCTTCTGCTCTGTTTCCCCTTGTTTTTGTGCCCTTCTGCCCTCCTTTTCCCTCGCTTTTTTGTGGCCATCTGCCCTGTTTCACTCGTTTTCCCCTTGTTTTTTCGTGCCTTTCTGCCCTCTGTTTCCCTTTTTTTTGTGGCCTTCTGCTCTCTAATTCAATCGTTTTACCCATGTTTTGTGCCCTTCTGCCCTCTGTTTTCTTCGTGTTTCGTGCCCTTCTGCCCTCTGTTTTCCTCGTTTTTTGTGCCTTTCTGCCCTCTGTTTCACTCGTTTTCCTCTTGTTTTTTGTGGCTTCTGCTCTCTGTTTCACTAGTTTCCCCCTTGTTTTTTGTGCCCTTCTGCCCTGTTTCACTTGTTTTTTGTGCCCTTCTGCCCTATGTTCCCTTGTTTTTTGTGCCCTTCTGCCCTCTGTTTCACTCGTTTTCCCTTGTTTTTTGTGCCCTTCTTCCCTCTGTTTCCCTCGTTTTTTGATGCGTTTCTGCCTCATGTTCCACCCGTTTTCCCCTTGTTTTTTGTGGCATTCTGCCGTATGTTTCACTCGTTTTCCCTTGTTTTTTGTGCCCTTTTGCCCTGTTTCCCTTGTTTTCTGTGGCCTTCTGCTCTCTGTTTCACTTGTTTTCCCCTTGTTTTGTGCCCTTCTGCCCTCTGTTTCCCTTGTTTTTCATGCCCTTCTGCCCTCTGTTTCCCTAGTTTTTTGTGGCCTTCTGCCCTCTGTTTCACTCGTTCTCCCCTTGTTTTTGTGCCCTTCTGCCCTCTGTTTCCCTTGTTTTTTGTGGCCTTCTGCTCTCTGTTTCACTTGCTTTTTTTTGGCCTTCTGCTCTCTGTTCACTTGTTTTCCCCTTGTTTTTTGTGCCCTTCTGCCCTCTGTTTCCCTCGTTTTTTGTGCCTTTCTGCCTTTTGTTCCACCCGTTTTCCCCTTGTTTTTGTGCCCTTCTGCCCTGTTTCACTCGTTTTCCCCTTGTATTTTGTGCCCTTCTGCCATGTTTCCCTCGTTTTTTATGCCTTTCTGCCCTCTGTTCCACTCGTTTTCCCTTGTTTTTTGGGCCCTTCTGCCCTGTTTCCCTAGTTTTTGTGTTCTTTTGCTCTCTGTTTCACTTGTTTTCACCTTGTTTTGTGCCCTTCTGCCCTCTGTTTCCCTCGTTTTTCTTGCCCTTCTGCCTCTGTTTCCCTCGTTTTTTGTGGCCTTCTGCCCTCTGTTTCCCTCGCTTTCCCCTTGTTTTTTGTGCCCTTCTGCCCTGTTTCCCTCATTTTTTGTGCCCTTCTGCCATGTTTCCCTCGTATTTTGTGCCCTTCTGCACTCTGTTTCCCTCGTTTTTTGTGGCCTTCTGTCTTCTGTTGCACTTGTTTTCCCTTGTTTTCTGTGCCCTTCTGCCTTCTGTTTCCTCTTTTTATGTGACCTTCTGCCCTGTTTCACTTGTTTTCCACTCGTTTTTCGTGCCCTTCTGCCCTCTGTTTCCCTAATTTTTCGTGCCCTTCTGCCCTGTTTTCCTTGTTTTTTGTGGCCTTTTGCTCTCCGTTTTACTCGCTTTCCCCTTGTTTTATGTGCCCTTCTGCCCTCTGTTTCCCTCGTTTTTTGTTTGTGCCCTTCTGCACTCTGTTTCCCTCGTTTTTCGTGCCCTTCTTCCCTCTGTTTCCCTCGTGTTTCGTGCCCTTCTGCCCTCTGTTTCCCTCGTTTTTTGTGCCTTTCTGCCCTCTGTTCCACCCGTTTTCCCCTTGTTTTTGTGGCCTTCTCCCTCTGTTTCACTCGTTTTCCCCTTGTTTTTTGTGCCCTTCTGCCCTATTTTCCCTTGTTTTCTGTGGCCTTCTGCTCTTTATTTCACTCGTTTCCCCTTGTCTTGTGCCCTTCTGCCCTCTGTTTCCCTCGTTTTTTGTAGCCTTCTGCCCTCTGTTTCACTCATTTTCCCTTGTTTTTTGTTTCCTTCTGCCCTCTGTTTCCCTCGTTTTTGTGGCCTTCTGCTCTCTGTTTCACTTTTTTTTGGGCCTTCTGCTTTCTGTTTCACTCGTTTTCCCCTTGTTTTTTGTGCCCTTCTGCCCTCTCTTTCACTCGTTTTCCCCTTGTTTTTTGTGCCCTTCTGCCCTCTGTTTCCCTCGTTTTTTGTGCCTTCCTGCCCTCTGTTCCACCAGTTTTTCCTTGTTTTTGTGCCTTTCTGCCCTCTGTTTCACTTGTTTTTCCCTTGTTTTTTTGTGCACTTCTGCCCTGTTTCCCTCATTTTTTGTGCCTTTCTCCCTCTGTTCCACCCGTTTTCCCCTTGTTTTTGTGCCCTTCTGCCCTCTGTTTCACTCGTTTCCCCCTTGTTTTTCATGCCCTGCTACCCTGTTTCCCTTGTTTTCTGTGGCCTTCTGCTCTCTGTTTCACTCATTTCCCCTTGTTTTGTGCCCTTCTGCCCTCTGTTTCCCTCGTTTTCGTGCCCTTTTGTCTGTTTCCTTCGTTTTTTGTGGCCTTCTGCCCTCTGTTTCACTCGTTTTCCACTTGTTTTTTGTGCCCTTCTGCCCTCTGTTTCCCTTGTTTTTTGTGCCCTTCTGCCCTGTTTCAAAAGTTTTTCATGCCCTTCTGCCCTCTTGTTTCCCTTGTTTTTTGTGGCCTTCTGTCCTCTGTTGCACTTGTTTTCCCTTTGTTTTCCGTGCCCTTCTGCCTTGTTTCCTTCTTTTTATGTGGCCTTCTGCCTATTTCACTTGTTTTCCACTTATTTTTCGTGCCCTTCTGCCCTGTTTTCCTTGTTTTTTGTGGCCTTCTGTTCTGTTTCCCCTTGTTTTTTATGCCCTTCTGCCCTCCTTTTCCCTCGCTTTTTTGTGGCCATCTGCCCTGTTTCACTCGTTTTCCCTTGTTTTTCGTGCCTTTCTGCCCTCTGTTTCCCTTTTTTTTGTGGCCTTCTGCTCTCTAATTCAATCGTTTTACCCATGTTTTGTTGCCCTTCTGCCCTCTGTTTTCTTCGTGTTTCGTGCCCTTCTGCCCTCTGTTTTCCTCGTTTTTTGTGCCTTTCTGCCCTCTGTTCCACCCGTTTTCCCTGTTTTTGTGATCTTCTGCCCTCTGTTTCACTGGTTTTCCCCTTGTTTTTTGTGCCCTTCTGCCCTCTGTTTCACTGGTTTTCCCTTGCTTTTTGTGCCCTTCTGCCTGTTTCTCTGGTTTTTTGTGCCTGTCTGCCCTCTGTTTCACTCATTTTCCCCTTGTTTTTGTGCACTTCTGCCCTCTGTTTCCCTTGTTTTTTGTGCCTTTCTGCCCTCTGTTCTACCCGTTTTCCCCTTGGTTTTGTGCCCTTCTGCCCTCTGTTTCCCTAGTTTTTTGTGCCTTTCTGCCCTCTGTTCCACCCGTTTTCCCCTTGTTTTTGTGCCCTTCTGCCCTCTGTTTCACTTGTTTTCCCCTTGTTTTTTTGTGCCCTTCTGCCCTGTTTCCCTATTTTTCTGTGGCCTTCTGCTCTCTGTTTCACTAGTTTCCCCCTTGTTCTGTGCCCTTCTGCCCTCTGTTTCACTTGTTTTTTGTGCCCTTCTGCCCTCTGTTCCCTTGTTTTTTGTGCCCTTCTGCCCTCTGTTTCACTCGTTTTCCCCTTGTTTTTTGTGCCCTTCTTCCCTCTGTTTCCCTCGTTTTTTGATGCGTTTCTGCCTCATGTTCTACCCGTTTTCCCCTTGTTTTTGTGCCCTTCTGCCCTCTGTTTCACTTGTTTTCCCCTTGTTTTTCGTGCCCTTCTGCCCTGTTTCCCTATTTTTCTGTGGCCTTCTGCTCTCTGTTTCACTAGTTTCCCCCTTGTTCTGTGCCCTTCTGCCCTCTGTTTCACTCGTTTTTTGTGCCCTTCTGCCCTCTGTTCCCTTGTTTTTTGTGCCCTTCTGCCCTCTGTTTCACTCGTTTTCCCTTGTTTTTTGTGCCCTTCTTCCCTCTGTTTCCCTCGTTTTTTGATGCGTTTCTGCCTCATGTTCCACCCGTTTTCCCCTTGTTTTGTGGCCTTCTGCCGTATGTTTCACTCGTTTTCCCCTTGTTTTTTGTGCCCTTTTGCCCTGTTTCCCTTGTTTTCTGTGGCCTTCTGCTCTCTGTTTCACTTGTTTTCCCCTTGTTTTGTGCCCTTCTGCCCTCTGTTTCCCTTGTTTTTCATGCCCTTCTGCCTCTGTTTCCCTAGTTTTTTGTGGCCTTCTGCCCTCTGTTTCACTCGTTCTCCCCTTGTTTTTGTGCCCTTCTGCCCTCTGTTTCCCTTGTTTTTTGTGGCCTTCTGCTCTCTGTTTCACTTGCTTTTTTTGGCCTTCTGCTCTCTGTTTCACTTGTTTTCCCCTTGTTTTTTGTGCCCTTCTGCCCTCTGTTTCCCTCGTTTTTTGTGCCTTTCTGCCTTTTGTTCCACCCGTTTTCCCCTTGTTTTTTGTGCCCTTCTGCCCTGTTTCCCTAGTTTTCTGTGTTCTTTTGCTCTCTGTTTCACTTGTTTTCACCTTGTTTTGTGCCCTTCTGCCCTTGTTTCACTCGTTTTCCCCTTGTATTTTGTGCCCTTCTGCCCTGTTTCCCTCATTTTTTGTGCCCTTCTGCCCTGTTTCCCTCGTATTTTGTGCCCTTCTGCACTCTGTTTCCCTCGTTTTTTGTGGCCTTCTGTCTTCTGTTGCACTTGTTTTCCCTTGTTTTCTGTGCCCTTCTGCCTTCTGTTTCCTCTTTTTATGTGACCTTCTGCCCTGTTTCACTTGTTTTCCACTCGTTTTTCGTGCCCTTCTGCCCTCTGTTTCCCTCATTTTTCGGGCCCTTCTGCCCTGTTTTCCTTGATTTTTTGTGGCCTTTTGCTCTCCGTTTTACTCGCTTTCCCCTTGTTTTATGTGCCCTTCTGCCCTCTGTTTCCCTCGTTTTTTGTTTGTGCCCTTCTGCACTTTGTTTCCCTCGTTTTTCGTGCCCTTCTTCCCTCTGTTTCCCTCGTGTTTCGTGCCCTTCTGCCCTCTGCTGTTTCACTCGTTTTCCCCTTGATTTTTGTGCCCTTCTGCCCTATTTCCCTTGTTTTCCTGTGGCCTTCTGCTCTTTATTTCACTCGTTTTCCCCTTGTCTTGTGTCCTTCTGCCCTCTGTTTCCCTCGTTTTTTGTAGCCTTCTGCCCTCTGTTTCACTCATTTTCCCCTTGTTTTTTGTTTCCTTCTGCCCTCTGTTTCCCTCGTTTTTTGTGGCCTTCTGCTCTCTGTTTCACTTTTTTTGGGCCTTCTGCTTTCTGTTTCACTCGTTTTCCCCTTGTTTTTTGTGCCCTTCTGCCCTCTCTTTCACTCGTTTTCCCCTTGTTTTTTGTGCCCTTCTGCCCTCTGTTTCCCTCGTTTTTTGTGCCTTCCTGCCCTCTGTTCCACCAGTTTTCCCCTTGTTTTTGTGCCTTTCTGCCCTCTGTTTCACTCGTTTTTCCCTTGTTTTTTTGTGCACTTCTGCCCTGTTTCCCTCATTTTTTGTGCCTTTCTCCCCTCTGTTCCACCCGTTTTCCCCTTGTTTTTGTGCCCTTCTGCCCTCTGTTTCACTCGTTTTCCCCTTGTTTTTCATGCCCTGCTACCATGTTTCCCTTGTTTTCTGTGGCCTTCTGCTCTCTGTTTCACTCATTTTCCCCTTGTTTTGTGCCCTTCTGCCCTCTGTTTCCCTCGTTTTTCGTGCCCTTTTGTCTGTTTCCTTCGTTTTTTGTGGCCTTCTGCCCTCTGTTTCACTCGTTTTCCCCTTGTTTTTTGTGCCCTTCTGCCCTCTGTTTCCCTTGTTTTTGTGCCCTTCTGCCCTGTTTCAAAAGTTTTTCATGCCCTTCTGCCCTCTTGTTTCCCTCGTTTTTTGTGGCCTTCTGTCCTCTGTTGCACTTGTTTTCCCTTTGTTTTCCGTGCCCTTCTGCCTTGTTTCCTTCTTTTTATGTGGCCTTCTGCCCTATTTCACTCGTTTTCCACTTGTTTTTCGTGCCCTTCTGCCCTGTTTTCCTTGTTTTTTGTGGCCTTCTGCTCTGTTTCCCCTTGTTTTTTGTGCCCTTCTGCCCTCCTTTTCTCTCGCTTTTTTGTGGCCATCTGCCCTGTTTCACTCGTTTTCCCCTTGTTTTTCGTGCCTTTCTGCCCTCTGTTTCCCTTTTTTTTGTGGCCTTCTGCTCTCTAATTCAATCGTTTTACCCATGTTTTGTGCCCTTCTGCCCTCTGTTTTCTTCGTGTTTCGTGCCCTTCTGCCCTCTGTTTTCCTCGTTTTTTGTGCCTTTCTGCCCTCTGTTCCACCCGTTTTCCCCTTGTTTTTGTGGCCTTCTGCCCTCTGTTTCACTGGTTTTCCCCTTGTTTTTTGTGCCCTTCTGCCCTCTGTTTCACTGGTTTTCCCCTTGTTTTTAGTGCCCTTCTGCCTGTTTCTCTGGTTTTTTGTGCCCTTCTGCCCTCTGTTTCACCCGTATTCCCCTTGCTTTTGTGCCCTTCAGCCCTCTGTTTCACTCGTTTTCCCCTTGTTTTTTGTGCCCTTCTGCCCTCTGTTTCACTCATTTTCCCCTTGTTTTTGTGCCCTTCTGCCCTCTGTTTCCTTGTTTTTTGTGCCTTTCTGCCCTCTGTTCTACCCGTTTTCCCCTTGGTTTTGTGCCCTTCTGCCCTCTGTTTCCCTAGTTTTTTGTGCCTTTCTGCCCTCTGTTCCACCCGTTTTCCCCTTGTTTTTGTGCCCTTCTGCCCTCTGTCTCACTTGTTTTCCCCTTGTTTTTCGTGCCCTTCTGCCCTGTTTCCCTATTTTTCTGTGGCCTTCTGCCCTCTGTTTCACTCGTTTTTTGAGCCCTTCTGCCTCTGTTTCCCTCGTTTTTTGTGCCTTTCTGCCCTCTGTTCCACCCGTTTTCCCCTTGTTTTTTGTACCCTTCTGCCCTATTTCCCTTGTTTTCTGTGGCCTTCTGCTCTTTATTTCACTCGTTTTCCCCTTGTCTTGTGCCCTTCTGCCCTCTGTTTCCCTCGTTTTTTGTAGCCTTCTGCCCTCTGTTTCACTCATTTTCCCCTTGTTTTTTGTTTCCTTCTGCCCTCTGTTTCCCTCGTTTTTTGTGGCCTTCTGCTCTCTGTTTCACTTTTTTTTGGGCCTTCTGCTTTCTGTTTCACTCGTTTTCCCCTTGTTTTTTGTGCCCTTGTGCCCTCTCTTTCACTCGTTTTCCCCTTGTTTTTTGTGCCCTTCTGCCCTCTGTTTCCTTGTTTTTTGTGCCTTCCTGCCCTCTGTTCCACCAGTTTTCCCCTTGTTTTTGTGCCTTTCTGCCCTCTGTTTCACTCGTTTTTCCCTTGTTTTTTTGTGCACTTCTGCCCTGTTTCCCTCATTTTTTGTGCCTTTCTCCCCTCTGTTCCACCCGTTTTCCCCTTGTTTTGTGCCCTTCTGCCCTCTGTTTCACTCGTTTTCCCCTTGTTTTTCATGCCCTGCTACCCTGTTTCCCTTGTTTTCTGTGGCCTTCTGCTCTCTGTTTCACTCTTTTTCCCCTTGTTTTGTCCCCTTCTGCCCTCTGTTTCCCTCGTTTTTCGTGCCCTTTTGTCTGTTTCCTTCGTTTTTTGTGGCCTTCTGCCCTCTGTTTCACTCGTTTTCCCCTTGTTTTTTGTGCCTTTCTGCCCTCTGTTTCCCTTGTTTTTCATGCCCTTCTGCCCTCTTGTTTCCCTCGTTTTTTGTGGCCTTCTGTCCTCTGTTGCACTTGTTTTCCCTTTGTTTTCCGTGCCCTTCTGCCTTGTTTCCTTCTTTTTATGTGGCCTTCTGCCCTATTTCACTCGTTTTCCACTTGTTTTTCGTGCCCTTCTGCCCTGTTTCCTTGTTTTTTGTGGCCTTCTGCTCTGTTTCCCCTTGTTTTTTGTGCCCTTCTGCCCTCCTTTTCCCTCGCTTTTTTGTGGCCATCTGCCCTGTTTCACTCGTTTTCCCCTTGTTTTTCGTGCCTTTCTGCCCTCTGTTTCCCTTTTTTTTGTGGCCTTCTGCTCTCTAATTCAATCGTTTTACCCATGTTTTGTGCCCTTCTGCCCTCTGTTTTCTTCGTGTTTCGTGCCCTTCTGCCCTCTGTTTTCCTCGTTTTTTGTGCCTTTCTGCCCTCTGTTTCACTCGTTTTCCTCTTGTTTTTTGTGGCTTCTGCTCTCTGTTTCACTAGTTTCCCCCTTGTTTTTTGTGCCCTTCTGCCCTGTTTCACTTGTTTTTTGTGCCCTTCTGCCCTATGTTCCCTTGTTTTTTGTGCCCTTCTGCCCTCTGTTTCACTCGTTTTCCCCTTGTTTTTGTGCCCTTCTTCCCTCTGTTTCCCTCGTTTTTTGATGCGTTTCTGCCTCATGTTCCACCCGTTTTCCCCTTGTTTTTGTGGCCTTCTGCCGTATGTTTCACTCGTTTTCCCCTTGTTTTTTGTGCCCTTTTGCCCTGTTTCCCTTGTTTTCTGTGGCCTTCTGCTCTCTGTTTCACTTGTTTCCCCTTGTTTTGTGCCCTTCTGCCCTCTGTTTCCCTTGTTTTTCATGCCCTTCTGCCCTCTGTTTCCCTAGTTTTTTGTGGCCTTCTGCCTCTGTTTCACTCGTTCTCCCCTTGTTTTTGTGCCCTTCTGCCCTCTGTTTCCCTTGTTTTTTGTGGCCTTCTGCTCTCTGTTTCACTTGCTTTTTTTGGCCTTCTGCTCTCTGTTTCACTTGTTTTCCCCTTGTTTTTTGTGCCCTTCTGCCCTCTGTTTCCCTCGTTTTTTGTGCCTTTCTGCCTTTTGTTCCACCCGTTTTCCCCTTGTTTTTGTGCCCTTCTGCCCTGTTTCACTCGTTTTCCCCTTGTATTTTGTGCCCTTCTGCCATGTTTCCTCGTTTTTTATGCCTTTCTGCCCTCTGTTCCACTCGTTTTCCCCTTGTTTTTTGTGCCCTTCTGCCCTGTTTCCCTAGTTTTCTGTGTTCTTTTGCTCTCTGTTTCACTTGTTTTCACCTTGTTTTGTGCCCTTCTGCCCTCTGTTTCCCTCGTTTTTCTTGCCC